>NC_053488.1:74022651-75226613 GCF_015227805.2 Hirundo rustica | reverse complement strand
GCGGCTCTAGCTCTCCTTGGCAGACAAATGTCTTTCAAAACCAAGAAAATCTGGCAGCAGTGAGTCCCCCATGCAGCATCCCTATGCCTGACTTGCGCTGCAGGGCAGTAGCAGAGCCCTCTTGTTGGGATGTGATCTGTCAATTTCATTAATAGAAGTTCACTGAAATCTGTTCACTCAGTAATGGTGAAGTCTTCAATAGCCCTATAAAATAAGCTGTTTCCGAGGCTTGTTGAATTCTGCAATGTCTGTTAAAGGGCCTCTGTTTTAAGTTCTTTGGGTGTTAGTTTTTCTTCCACATTGGCTGTGTGTTTAGTTTTTCTTCCCATCTAATTGATGATGCAGGTCTGCTTTTACTCAGAGGAGGCAAGCAGTGAAGTCAGGAGAACAAGAAAATAAACAGTCTGAGAAATGCATGGTACTTTATGAGTGTTTTTTATGAAACAAGTTGTTTCCAGTGAGGTTGAGAGTCTGTGTGATCTTTCTGGGAATAATCCAGAAATGTCCTGGTTATACTACTCTGTGCCCTGAACTGTTGCTTCCCTGGTTTCTTTCAATGTCCTGATACACTCAGGTACTGCTGCTTTTGTGTGTTACAGTGCTCAGTTTCTTAACTCAGCAAACTTCTCAAATGCTGCTACCTTCTCGAAAGCTCTGAAGAAATTTAAGAACGCTTTCTTTTTTCCTTTTGACTCTCGGAGAATTACAGAATAGTGTAAGTGTACCCCTACATGTTCCACTGTGGGGTGAACTGGAGGGTGTTTCACTGATCACCATGGAAGGCTGAATGTTCACAAATCTCTCCCCTCTAGCCTATGGGGAACCTCAGTGTGACAAATGGTTGTCATCTTGTTGGCTTCAAAGGCTATATGGGAGAAATAAATTGGAAGTTACTTTTTCATGAAATTATGTCCTTCCATCAAAACCAGAGATACCTGCACCTCCTAGTTTCCTCTTTAACACTCACTATCTAAGCAAACATTTTCAGTTGTAGTTGCACTTTGTGTTCATTTCCCTTTCTGTGTCTCCCAGGATGTAACTTTGATAGCTCTTGTGGTCAGAACACAGTGAAAAACTGGATTAGGAATTGGGACAGGCAAGAATGGAGCTTGACAGCAGCTTGTCTCTTGTTTTGCTGTGTCTGAACTGAATCAAATTGCCATTTTCCTGATCTCAGACATACCAGTCTCTTGGAGGTGCAGACCTCATGCTTCCACCTGTACAGGAAGCTGCAGGGATTGGAGTACAAGGGAAGAGGATGAGACACGGGTGTTTGAGATGTAATACATTTAACTGCTTGTAACAAGCTGAAAAAGCACACATTTGAAATGACATCAAAGCCTTGCACACAACAAAATGACTCAGAACAGATTTTTCCCTTTGGAATTTTGATTACCGCTGTAGTGAGGGACTGAGAACTCTTAGCAAAGGCTCCTCATGGCCACAGAAAGCATGGCCTGAGTCTGATCCTTATATTCCTAAGCCAGAAGCAGACATCAGTAGAGTCAAGGAAGAAACACCACAAGACCAGACACAGACATTCCAGATTTTCTTTGTGTTATAGGCAAATGAAAGACTCGCTCACGTGTTTCCTTTTTTGTAATTTTTTTTGTTTGTTTCTGTTTTGGAAAAAATATACAAAAAACAAACAAACAAACAACCCCCCCAAAAAACCCAACAACCAAAAAACCCAACAAAAAACCTCCCCAAAACCAAGAAGTAACATGGAAATGTGAGGTAAACATTCCAGTAAAAGTACAGAGGCTCCATTCTTTAAAGGAGACACACAGTAGTTATCACCATGCTAGAAGAACGAGATGCAGAAAAATACTTGAAACAGTGAAAAATCATTTAATGAAGCCTTTGTCACAGTTCTAATCATTTTAAACGGGCTTTTTTGTTGTTGTTGTTTTTCTTCTCATCCCTGACCCATGCTTAATTTTCTTTGTAATGCTTAAACAAAGTTGTTAGATTTTAAAATAGCAGTTTTCATATAAGTTCTGTATGGCAGAATTTACAAAAAAAGTGCAGACTGTTACTACACACTCAGCTTCCTTCCTTCCTGCCTTCCTGCCTTCCTTCCTTCCTGCCTTTCTTCCTGCCTGCCTTCCTTCCTTCCTGCCTTCCTTCCTTTTTTTCTCTCTCACTCTCTTTCTTGTCAAAGCCCCTCAGGAAAAAAAATACATTTTAGGTGGCAAAATTGGCTTCTTGGCTATGCCAATCGGAATGCCAAGGAACGTTGCCTGGTGAAGGAGTGGCATCACTTTTCCTTTGCACCAGTGTCACTAGTTACTCCACAAACCTATGATGAAGTGATGAAACACTTAAAGCACAGCTTCAGCCCCGCAGTGGTGGCTGTATATCCCCATAGTCAATTCCTGAAGCCAGGTTTCACTGGGAGCTTTAGCTGGGCCTCGGGAAGGAATGAGGATCTAGGGAGATGATATAGTCAGCTCACATGGATCAGCTACTACTAAAAATTTTGATGTCCAGGCTGTCTATACTGCAGATCAAGGATGCAGACCAAGGATGTTATTTTAGTTATTCTTCAATAATTGGCACAATCACCCACACTAGAACCATCAGTCTTTGATTCAGTGAGATGCTTAAGTACATGTTTCTAGTCTGGAAACTGGGTGGTAACTGAAGTCCATTAACTCTTAGGGAATACTTAATTAGCTCACTGAATCAGGAATAGATTTTTGTTTCTTGTCTATAGTATCATTTAGGTTAGATTCCTGATCGTTGTTATTTTAATATGAATTATATAGATGCAATTACTTTAGATCCATGGTGAGTTTACTCAGATGAGAATCTGACCCAGCGCTTCTTATGGTAAGAAAAGGTAAAAGTGAATTTTTTTCCCCCAAGATATATAAATTCAAAACTGAGAAGAAAAAAAATTGTGTACAAATATCACATAACAACATCAACAATTCCATAAATGTAGTTCCTCAGTGCACACTTTAAACAAGAAAAGGGGTTTTTTTGTTCTTTTTCCATTTTGCTTTTAAAGTCTGGCATAATAATATTAAAGCTGACAGAAAAATCAGGGCAAGCTACATCACTTCCTCATACAAAAAAAGTACAAAACATTAGCCTCTAACTAGACATAACATAATACTGGTCATCACAGTTAGACATTTAGTAACTGTGTGTCTTGGAGTATTTTACTGGAGGGTAGTAAAAAATAGCTTCAGCTGCCGATCTCCCATCTCAGGTTACTTCAGTCATAGAGACAGAGTGATTCTGCAAAGAGGAAAAGGAAAACACATGAATGTTTGTATACAACAGTCTGGCACTAACATACCCTACTAGTGAGCAAAAGCAATGGGAAAACCCCTTGCTTATAAAACCTGCATTGGGGATGTATGGCGAATAATTATAATTTAAGAAAATTATCCTGTTGATTTCTGTTGGACATCAACAGGTGAAATCCAGTCCCTACCTGCACTTCACAGTCCAGTAACTATAAACAGCTGACTAGGCAAATTTTTTCTCATAGTTCATGAATGTTTTCACGTGCTCAGCCCTTCTGGCTACACAACACAATGTGCATGTATAAGTAGCACTTATTTTCCGGACTAGAAACTCATAGAGAGAACATCTAATGCACAGAGTTCTTCAGATTTAGTGGAGTCTTCCAGAAAATCTTTGTCTAATCAAAATTGACTCTTCACTTAAACAAAGTATTTCCAGACATTAGAGACAGTATTTTTTTTTTTTTAATTCCTCTTTTCAGTTTATTTCACAGAGGTTTTAACAAAAGTCGCTATTGATCTTACCATTCATGATGTGTGACAGGCCATCTAATAAAGGAAGTTCAGTTTAAAGACCATATAATTATACCAGTGTATTTCACATAAACTGTAGTTTCTCCTTGTTCCCAGAATTGCATTTACCTGTGGTTTGAAAGGACTGGGTGTGATGCACTTATGCCAACACAAGCCATTTAAAGTTAGTAAAGTTAGTTTTTTTAACAGGAACACTATCAATATTGATGTTCTCATTAGCTATTTTTTTGCAGGCTGGAAAGAATGCTAATAATTTCTCCTCTGATGACTTAGAGATAGAATAAGTATAATATTTCTTCTTATTATAGAAGATACTGAACAGTTATAAGGATAAAAGACTTAATCTCTGTAATATTTTTGAGGACAGACTAGTGATTTATCCTCAGGAAAGAGTAAATCCTTCATACATCCCAAAAGTTTTCCGGAGTGTAATAAGCAGATTTTTTTTTTTTACTTTTCTCTCAATTTTCTATTCTTCTAAGCAAAAGTTTGTGAGGCATCTGAAATCCTACTTCTTTAGCTGTGGACATGTATGGGGGCTGAAGATCTACAGAATTTGGTAGTTTCAGGGATAAATGCCTTAAAACAAACTGCTGTGATGTAGATCCACTCTGTTCAATGGTCTTGAAATGAGGTGTGTGTAGTCAGGTACAAAACTACTTTTAACTCTGATGCACCAGAAAATATGCTTGGTGATGGTCTGGGCAATAGATTTACAATACCTGTGCACTCAATGTCTCCAGAGGACTTTCCACTCTGGGAAAAGCCATTAGTGGCATTCCTCGTGGGTCTTCAGGCTTCGGTTTAGAAGGAGCTGCATGACTGCCCTTAAAGTTATGGACAACACATATCCCCTGTGTAATGCAGAAAAAAAACAAAGTGGGGTCAGTGTGCTCCATCCCCAGGAAAAACCTGGATGGGAAATTATGATGTGCGGCACAACTGAGAGATTTTAACCTGGGTTTGGGTTCAAGGCACCATCTGTCTCAGCCTTGGGCTGCAAGTGTGTTTGGGCATGATGGACTGCCTTGGTGATGAACCATTCTTAGCCTTTTTACATTTCACACAGGACACAGCAGAGACCCCAATGTATGCCTTATCATCCCAGAACCACAGAATAACTGAATGATGCCCTTTACTGGCCAAATACTCCCTTCAGACTCCCACTTTGTCTCTTCCAAATAGTGAATACAGCTCTGTGGATTGCCAAATCTCCCTCATATCTGGATGACACCATTTAGCATCATTCCTGAATGCTTCCAGCATCACAGCTGTGGTGTTTCTCCAACAAATCCCTCTCATATGCAAGACCAGACTAACAGCACCCACATGGTGATGGTGATGCAAGTAAGAGCAACCATGCACGGCAGTGGGTAGCTTCAAGGCATGGGAAAAAAAAGTACACAGAAGCTGACACATTTGCTGGTGGAGTGATTCCTGCAAGGAGCTGGCTGTTCCCCTTCACTGCCATAGACCCAAGCAAGAAGCAGGCTGCAGCCTGGGGGGGTCCTATGCCACAGGATCTGCCACAGGGATCTGACAGCACCCCTCTGGGGAGACCCCTTCCACCACTCTGAAATTTTTTCAGCTTGTGACACTTGCAGGGTGCCAGAAGGTCTGCAAGGTCAAAATACAGCTTGCGACAGGCTGTCACTGCCACCAACAGGTACTGGGAGCACAGACACGGTCCTGGCCTGATAGATGGGGTAACTGCCTCTTAAATTGCATGGGTGAGATTTAAACTGCCCTTCCCAGCTGGAGCCAGACTAATTATTCACATTAATGTCACGAAGATTCAGATCAGAGGCTGTAGACATCTTTTTATCTGAAAGGAACATAGGAATAAATGATGCTTGAAGGTTAGTTGTAGTTGCTTTTTAAAGTATAGAATAGAAAAAGAAATCAGTGACAGAACAATTGAGATTTAAGTGATCTTTGAAATCTAATCCCTCCTGATTACAGGGATAAAGTGTCTGTTGCTATGCAGTGGATAGTTTTGAAGCATATTTTGATTAAATATTAAACCAGGCACATTTCTTGGTAATAGTGAGAATGACCTGGACTTCTTGCTGTGTGAGTAAATCCTCAGCAAGAGACCTCTCACCAAACAAGACACTTACACCACACAGCCCACAGGAGTGTCAGTTACACTCAGAGTCCGGAGAGATGCTCTTCCTAGATTCTGTTAGAATATATATTTTTTGATATATTTTAGTATGTTTGGTTATCCTGTGAAAGGGGACCAATTTCAGCTTGACTAAAAGTTGCAAAGGGAGGTAGTTTTATCTCCAAGGGAATTTATCCTGACCTTCCCTTCTATTGCACTTCTTTTATGGTCTGAAACAAAATGGAGAACCAGGATAAGAGCTCAGAGCCCAAGAAAACACCCGATACCTCATATTTTTGCCAGACACAAGGCACACAGAGGGGTTTTGCAACACAGAGGAGGAGTCTCAAGCACACCCTCCTTTTGATATTGAAATCTACAGAACCTTTTGCATCATTTTCCAGAACATATCAACTAAGAACATGTAAAGCAATTCAAATGATTGAAATATATAAAATGTACAAATGTTACCAAATTAGACATATCAATTAATTAACAATCAATGAACCTGATTTCATATTAGGGTTTTCTTTGATAATACTTTTAACTAGATGAGGATAGAATTAGATCTTGCAGGCTACAAGTGATTGTAATGTTTTAGTTAGTTGCCTTTTTTGTTTGTTTTTTTAAGCTGTGGTATTTTTTAAAGGAACATAGAGGGATTGATGGACTTACCAGAAACAAGGCAACAGCACTCCCCAGGATGAAGCCTGCAATCACATCCGAACAGTGGTTTCGATACTCAGACACTTGATTTAGCCCAGTGAGGAAGGCAGCACACAGGGTTCCCAGACAGAGCACGGGCTTGGCTAGCCTGCTACTCTTTGTTTTAATTGTGCTTGTGATGTACATCTGTAAGGAAGGGCAAACCAGAAATAGAAAGGGTTTCCACCAGAAATGTGTCTTTCCCACCTGGACAAATCCTAAATCAGTAAGGATGTGACAAGCCCCCTGATTCATTTTTAAAAAAAGGCATTGGGAAATTGAGGAAGATATTTCAGGTAATTCAGAGAACACTTTTACGAGTATAACCCCAATACTGCTAAATGATGTGAAATATCTTCTTGCATTTACATACTGGACTTCTTCTGAGCAGTTGTGAACAGGCTCAGGTTTACTGATTCTGTGCAAATACTGGCTTGTATGGTGGCAAATATGCGCTCTGAATGCACACGACTAAATGTTTGCAAAGGGACTAAGGAATTGATGCTTATACTCCTGCAGAAACTGTAATGTGCAGAAGATGGAGTGCTTACAATCTGTATAAGCTAACTGCTCCAGTTTCCTAGGTATTAAGTTTGAGGAACAGAGAACACTGGGAGAAACCATTCCATTTCCCCTGCAAGATGAAAGGAAACACAGCATATGAGAGGATTCTTTCAAAACAAAGTTGATTTTGGGAATGTAATTCCAGAGCATGAAGTTTCACTGTTCTCCAAATATTTTTTAATGAACCCCACATGTTTCTGGAAGTTTGTTTAGAATTTTTTTAATACATTCAGATGCAGAGTAAAAATGTGTGGGTCACAGTTAGCAGCCTGTCTGTAGTGCCAGAGCCACAAAATAACAAAGCTGAAGCAAACCGAGCCTGATGGCAAAGCAATTAATTAAAATCCTCTTCAGCCAACAAGTATGCAAGCCTGCATGACTTCCATAGCTTTGATAATTTTAGATGTTCCTGTGTGCTTTGTTTTTCACACCTGAACCTGACTGCAGCAGACGCCTTACGACAGCTAACACTGAGCGTTAGGCAGCAACCTCGCCTCAGTCTTGGCTGGCAGGTTAAGATGCTCCTATCATCAAAACCTACATTAAGGTTATTTGGAAACAATAGGTATAATAGTTTTAATTTCATAAAACCTGGCAGAAACACCAATTAATGTAGGGGTTCTAGTATTAATTTTCTTTTTGTGGGAGGGAGAGATTAGGAGAAAAAAACAAAGCAGGGTTAAGCTTAAAAATGAACAAAAATAGTTTTATTAACGTATATTAAAAGAATGAGAAAAAAAAAAAGTTGAGAAAAAGAAAAACTTAAACTAAAACAGAATGATACTTTAAAACACGCTTTTTTCCTCTTACAAACTTTCTTATTGAACAACATAGAAAGACACAACTTAGGTTTTTCAGTCAGTTTCACTATTTAGACATAACTACTCATAACTTTTAGGAGAAGAGTCTCTCAAGATCTTTTTATGAAGAGTTTGCCACAAGACAAAATAGTCCAGTGCTCTCAATGTCACACATCTGCTGCCGCCCGTAGTTTTTGCAGACTGTGATGCTCTATTAGCAAAGCTTCTCAGTGTATCTGGGGTACTTTTTATGAATACTTCTTCTAGTCTAAAATCATCTTTGTCTCCAAAGCTGAGACCTCTTTTTAACCCAGGAGCAGGGGCTTTAAAGTTCCCAAATAAATCTCAATTATATCAGTCCTCAGTTTTGATTACAGTTAGCATTCTACCCAGCAATACTAAGATGCTGCAAAGAACAGTTCATTTCTCCATAATTTACCTTAGAGAAGTCCAGTTAAAAATATCCACTTCTTCAATCCTATTCCAATATTATTAGTTCTTTCACTTCTCATCTGACTTCATTCAGCGTCTGTTCTAGTATTCTTTGTTTTCTTTTTTATTTCTTTTAAGGAAGAATTGTGCTTTAAAAGTTTCATGTTACTGGTAAAGGGTTAAATCTGCTCAGGCTTGCCAAAGGCCATGTGCAAGCACCAAGGCTGCAGGAGCTGAAGACAATGCAAAGCTGTGCTGATGGAGGAATCTGGTAGATGTCCATTTTTCCACCCCTCAGTCTCATCCAGGGTGGCCCAGCTCAGAGTTGTTATGAAGCTGCAGGCTTTCTTTCTTTGCTGTTAGTGGCGATTAAGCTGGGCCATGGTTTGGCCCTTTCTGCCGGGGTCTGAGCACATGGTCAGCATTATCGAACTGCAGCCGATTTCTTCCCTGCCGACAAGCAAGGGAAAGGGCTCAGCCGGCCTAGACCCTCTCTGTGAGGGCAGAGGCTTTCAGGGGCCCAGCCGGGCCTGGCCCAGCCGCCCAGAAGGGCAGCAAGGCCCGATCCGGGGCTGGCCCAGCCACGATGTTACCTCATTGCAGATCCCCAAAGTGAGAGAGAGAGACTGATCAGCAGCAATTAGTTTTAAATGTCCCCTCCAAAGTCACATCGACACTTCCTATTGGTTAAGCTAGCTGCCAATATCCTGGCCAGCTTTTTGATAGGTCCCTGTTCTTCCCCCGCCCCCCAGCAAACCACTCCACCGTTAGGGCAGGAAAAAATATCTCACATTTTTCTATAACTAGAAAACAAAATTGTGCCAACCCATGATAATAGGATAAAATTAAAATCATTGCTACTGCATGAATTATTACCACCCACTCTTTCACCCTATGCACTCCTTCTACTTAATTCAATTGAGCAACAGGGAGCCAGATTGCTTTCCTGCTCCCTGTTGGAGTCCAGGGCATTCCTTTGGTTGCCCTGGAGGGTCAGGGACCTGGGCAGGGGGGTCTGGGACCCCAGCCCAGAGCTCAGAGAGACACTGGCTTTGATTTCTGTCCATGGGAAAAACTTCCTACACTGAGAGAAGGTTTACAGGCCACAAGAATGTGAGAAATAGTAGTTTAGCTTATCACAGAATGAGAAAATAGTAGTTTTAGGTTCCTAGCATTGAAGTGAATGGGGACAAGATGGAGAATCTGGGGCGTTGTCTCCTTCTTCTTCTCCTTCTCCTTCCCTCACTCCATTGCTGCATTGATGTGGCACAAAGTAGTTAGTAAGGATTGGGTCAAAGTAAAGATGACCTTTTTAGTAATAGTGATAGACATTGGTAAGAAATAGTAAACAAGAAATACGCAGTAATTAGTATAAAAGATAAGGACAGCCCAGCTCGGGGGGAGACGTGAGGAATCCATGCAGCTGCGAACATCTTGTCGGACTCCGAGAAAATTGTAAGATAAGAAACAATAAACGAAGTATGCAACCTTGAAAAATCTAAACCTGAGAACTCCATCTCTTCCTTTGGCTCGGCTCGGAGCTGTGCAGGGGAGCAAGGACCCTGAAACCACCTCAATGTTGGGGTAAGCCCCCAACAGCTCCCCACTGAAGCACTACTGCTGTTTGCAGCATCCAAGGGAAAACCCATCATCTCTTTATAGTAAGAAAGCAGTCCTACTGTGACATCTGTGTACACCAGCTGCAGGGAACAACCCACACATGTTTGTTTCCTTACAGGTATGAGATGAAGCTGGACCCTTGGGTTATCCATATGGGAGAGTGCTCTTTGTCACAGATGGTAAGTGTCTGTAGTTGGAGATTCATGTCTTAGCAAAAAAAATGTAAACTTGTAGTAAAAAGAACATTTTTAGCAAGGATGGTAATCAATGATTCAAAGAGATTGCTGAGGGAAATCTGTTAAACCCTGGTGAGGAGGGTTTTAAAGAAGACAAACTGTTTTCCCAGAAGGTGGGCTCCAGTTCACCCCTAAGTCACACAGCATGTTCGAAATAACTGGGAGCGCTTCTACATTCTGATCAGACTTCCCAATCACTGCAGCTTGATCTTTATTGTCCAGGCCCAAAAGCCAAGATATCTTTTTAGGATTCCCACAGAATTTAGAGCATGGTTTCAGAGCTTTGTGCAAGAGACCAAAATCTCAGTCAAAGCCACTTACATTTGGTTTCCTACATACACCAGGTATTCTTGAAAATTTCCCACAATGCTACCTGTGATATATGTCCTAAAGTTAATTTGTGTTAAGCAATAGGATATGTAATTGATTCACTGTAAAATGGAATAATATACCATGTAAAATTGATCTACTTTAAGTTTGGTTTAAGATCAGTAAACCTAAAGGTGTGTATAGGGTTAACTGAGACTAAAACTGCACAGAGGGACACGAGGAATTCCTGCTGGGAACCACTTTGGAACAATCCTACAGAAAGGCACAAAAGGATGGAAAATGGAGATGGGTGCCCTGACGACCAAAGATTAAATCAGATCGATATCTTATCTGTTCATCTGCCGATGTTAACATTTCCAAACCTTCTCCAGACACCGCAATCATGACATTGTTCTGCTCTGAGAATCCATTCAACGGAGCCGGACATGAACATGAATATCTAATAAAGCTACCACGAAGCAAGAGTCTTACGGTCTCAGTCTGCTCTCAGCAGAAGACTGTATAAAAACCAGCGGTATTGGACCCAATTTGTGAACAGAGGGGGTAACACTGACAGAGTCGGTTACCGTGTTCACCCACTGCCAAAATCCCGGGATTCGACACTGTTCCTTTTAATTGTGGCTACCGGAGACTGTGTTTAAGTCTCAAAATAAAATTCTAAATTTTGATTTACTGAATTTTGCTTGGCGATTTATTACACTATCCATAGAGTAAATTTATTTACAAAACTCTAAATGTCAACACGGGAAAGGAGGAAAGATGTGAAAATAAAAACATGTCTAGAACATATTAAAAATAAACTACACATGATTTAACTATATAATTTGTCTGTTCAGTTTTTTTTGCTGTGACCTTATCAGTACATTCAAGCAGTGTATTTAGCAACATGCAGTGTGTGATAGTGGCATCTGTCCTATGTGATTCCTCTCCCGTCTTTTTCAGAGAGACAAAATCATAGACAAGAAGGCTTTTTTGTCTGCAAGTTTAAAATAGACATATACATATATATATATATATATATGCAAATATATGCATGTATTTAGAACACATTATATCTATAATGAGAAAGGCAGAGTGGAAAAAATCTGTCTTCTGCCTTCAGCAGAAAGTGAGGAGATTTGCAACAGTTTATTTTTCTTAGAAAATTCAAAATTTCATACCAATATTGCAAAAGTCTGTGTCCTAGAAGTTTTATGGATAATCTTTTCTTTTACCATAGATTCCTACAGTAAAAGAGAAGCAGAGCCTTTGACAACATTGCTCAGTGCAGCTCCTCACAGTGCCAAGGCCATGAATTCATCAGGGTTGCAGCAGATATTTGCTGTAGTGTCCTCTGCTATTCAGCATTTCCAGATCTTGGAGGATTCATGTCCAGGTGCAGAGACCCACAGAAGCTGACTTTAGTCATGGGGTGAATTGTAGTGGTGCATCTCTCCCCTTTCCCTGGCTGCCCTATGAGCTGAGAAATGTTCATCAAGCCTCGGCCTTGACAAAGTGTACCTGGACTAAACCACCGTTGAGTGTATCAGAAACACTGTCTGTTCCCAAGATTGAACAGGCGTCTAACAAGCACCTGTTTTTTAATGAACAGCCTTGGAAACACATTTTTCTTGCCTGAATAACAACCCAAGTGGTTGTTATCTTATTTCTCTTAAATGAACCTTCAAAGAAAGTTACTGACTGAAATTGTGGCTACGATGGAAAATTACCACAACTAAACCCCACTCTACTGGGTTCCTCTAAACAAAGAGTCCCAAGTGAGATCATTCTGAGCTCTTGATTCCCATAAGATAAGGGGATAATGTGTATGTCTCAAACACTAAATAAATGGATGATAAATGGATGGCCATAGAGCCAACCAAGGACTGTTGCTAATAACAGATAAGAATTGTTGGTAATAACCAAGGATTGTTATTATTAACATGGCCATGAGAAATACCATGTTTTGGCTGGAGAAGGGGGGGCAGATATAGAGCATTTTTCTGTGACCAACAGCTACAACACAGCACAGATAATGGGCATGGACTACAAGGTGGGATTAAAACCACCCAAAACCCATGAAGCCCTCCACCCATTTCCAGAAAGACTGGAAGAATGGACTGCACATGATAATTAATTTACAGAGATAAATTATTATTACAGATAATTAAATTACACCATCTTTGGGGTGAGGAAACCTGCCCATAAAATGGTATCCTCCCAAACCAGGCAGTGCCCCCAGGACCCTGGATATCTCATGGGCTGGGCCAATGGAGGTGGATTGATGCTGAAATCAGGATTGACATCCCTTCAGCTGGACTCACACTGGAAGCAGGAATGGTGATCTCTTTTTCTAACAATTTTTTTTTTCCCTTGTAAAAGGAACTTAAATTCATGTGAGTGCACAGCAGCTTGCACTAGGTACAGTCATCCGTCTGACTGTCATCTCTTTCTGTGATCATTCTGGGAAACTGATAAAACTTCTTTAGATGACATTCTTATTTTTTTATAAATATGGAAGCCAGGGCTGCCAGCCCTTTTCTCTTTCCCCTAATTTAGGCATACAAGATTAACTTCCATCTGCAGAGATCACAGAAGTGATGCTTTGGGCTCTCCTCAGCTTCTTTAGAAGGTGACAAAGAAAAGTCTAGTTGATTAAATATATACCCCAGATTATAAACAAAACAGAAACAAACACCAAAAAACCCACAAAGTCAAACCAGTGTTTCGGAGTGTTTTCAGTAGCAGAGAAATGAGTGAGTACAGATACACTTGCATAGGATACTTGAGGTTCAATCAAGGGACGAGACTCCCTGATTTCATAAGACATTTATAAAATGAGAACCAGGTCTGTGCTGGTTCCATTCTCTGGCCTCCTCATGTTGTACCTGTTCTATTTTTCTTGCTCCATGGCTCAATTCTTCAGCTCAGTTTTTCATACAAAACACTATTATTAAGCAAATAACCTGTGTCATATGTTCAGGAGGCCACGTTATCATTCATATTAGAATCAGCAAGAGATTTCTCAAAAAATTGTGCATAGCACAGCTATTAAGCAAAGCTGGATACAAGCAATGCATTTCTTGGGTAATGCTCATGTTACTCCCAGCTGACATACAAAGAAAAGATGAGTGACAACATTTTTAGTTCTAGAAGGTGACTTCAGGCAGAGAACTGGGCTGAAATTGGACTGTAGGGTGAAATGCTTTAAGGGCAAACTTTTGAGACCTTGTGACTGAGAAAGGGTTCCATGTCTTGGCTCCATCTGACATCTTCCTATCTGAGAAGTGCAGGCCCATAGCAGACACTCCTGGAAAACTAGAGCTCATAAATACTGAACTGCTTGGGGCTTAGACTCAGAAAGGAGAAAAAACATCACCCTTCAGCTGTAGGAGTCAGCCTGTTGTAGAAAATCTGCCTCCCTAGGAAACAGAGGAGAGTGGGCAGGGAAAATCCATGAAAGAATATAATTAGCTTAGGACATAACCAGGACTAAGCCTGACCTTGGAACTTCCATGTAGGAGTTTAGCATGGTGCAAACAGCTGCTAGAACCATGCTGAGTATATTGTGAGCTGTATTTCACACATGGTTGCTCATTGTTCAGAAGTAATGTGCACAAAATATTACAGGCATTCCGAACAGTTCCACACAAATCATGAGCAAAGCTACAGTTAATTTCTCCATCATAATTCACACAACATTAAGTGCAAACAGATGGATATTGAAACAGCAGTGGGTGGACTCTTTATCTTAGAAGTATTAATGTTCATCTGCTGCCAAAAGCACAGGCCAAAACACTCAGTAAATACCCTATCTTTAATAATTTTAAGGCTTTTCTTGCATACTGATGACCAACAGACAGACTGTGACACTACTCTTAAGTCAAGCTATAGGGAGAGAAAAGGCCTAGGATAATGCACTTTGAGATCAGAACCAGGTTAAGTCCTTGGATCTTTACAACAAAACCACCAAAGTTTTCTGCTCCGTTAGTAAGACTGTTGGATCAATTTTCAAGAATCACAGAACCTTGAGCCAGAGAACACAAAGGAGCAGTTGATCTGTTTCATCAGACATCATAATTTCCTTCCTGTGTCAGATGGGGTACATTTCTCTGTGGTAACAACAAAATTCTGGCACTGACTTTTATTAGAACCCTCTTTACAATGTGAGTTCAGGTGCTAAACAAGGGAAGCAAAATTCAGCCTAAGTTCAGACCCCCGTTGAAAGGACACAATTTAAGTTTTAAATGTTCAAAAACACATGGCATGTGAACATATGTGGCAATCTAGAAGCTGTTTAAGGGTCAGCTTCATTTTGATGTTCATGAAACAGGGTCAGGAAAAAGAGAAAATTGAATGAGAAAGCCAACAGCAAAGACAAGTTTAGGACCTCATGCCTCCACATGCAGTGCCTCAAAAGAAATGAGCATTTCATTTGCTTAAACCAGGATTAGTAAAATGGAGAAAGAGGGGGATCTTCCCCTACTGATAAAGAAAAAAGCTGTCCCCAAAACAATTATCTTTTTCTCTAAAAATCCACTGTAAGAAAAATGTTCCATCAAGATGCACATACAGAAACCTCTCATGCAAGTCAGCAGTCATCACTGGCACTTACTGTGGCATATAAAGCTGAGTAGATGCTCAAAGCAGCATGTTTGGATGGAAAGGATCTCCTGGCCTTTTCAATCACCTCCATGTCCCCAGTGCAGATGTTGCCATTGTTTATGAACTGGTGGTGGGCCCGACAGTCGTTCCCAGTGTAGTTGGGTTTGCACACAGTCAGGAAGTAGGGAGCCAAGTTCCCAGTCACAACCTGGCCAACGTTTACAAAGATGTCAGTGGCAAAAAGTCCAAATGCAAACACTCCTGTGAGGAAAGGTTAAAAATAGTGATTATTCAAACAGGTTTAGAAAATATCACTATACCTGAGAGGGAGAGGTATAATGAGAGTAGAATCACGTACTTACAACAAATCTGTGAGAAAAAAATGGGATCTCTGAACCTGAGAGAGCAGTGTAGTCCTGAGACACAATACTTCTTTTATCTAACGTAACCACCTAGGATTAAGTACCTTTTATCGCCACCTTGATGTTGAAAGTTTACAGTCCTGACCTAGAAATATTTGGCATGTACTTTTGGAAGCAACCCAATGCTTTGCTCTGGAAGACAGCTGTAATTCAACTCATGGCACCAGGAGCATAAAACCACAATCCAATAAGATAAAATATTCACTTGAATGCAGGAACTTTTTCAGGGTTGTGAAGCATCCCTTGATCAATACTGCAGTTGTCACATCCTTCACTGACTCTGATTGAGTGTCATCAATACCTCTTACAGCTGCTATGAACATGTCAGGATCTTCGAGATGCATGTAATGCCTAAATACCCAAAGTACAGAACAGCAGGTTTGCAAAATTACCAAACCCAAATGTTCTGAAAGATTAAATCAGCTCTCCTCTTCCCCTTGTCGTCTCTAAGGTTGATTAAAGCATCACAAAAACATAGAACTTATAATAAATACTGACTTCTGATGTAGGATTTTTTGGGGTCATACAGTTTTGCTTTCTCCCTTCTGTAGTTCTGTAAGTGTAAGTCATTAAATTATAAATTATCTGAGATTGTTATGTACTTAAATATGACCAAGAGCTGGAGCTCTAGGGAGATCATCTTAGGAAAGCTGTGATAGAATCTGAAGAACTGGCACCACCATGATTATAACATCTTGACTGCTTATCTATGCTGAGTTAGAAAAAAGTTTAAAAGGCTGCTGTTATTCTGAGACAAAAAATATGAGAGACTCAAAATAATGCTGCATGTACTGACAGTAACATAAAATAAAACTATAACTAAAATGGATTTGTTATACAAGTGTTGAGTGGAGCTTGCCTGCACCAGTCCATCAGAGAGATGGTTGGGTGTCACTGTGGCACTGATCCTTTGATGGGGTACTGATGGGAAGAACCCTGTCCTTGGGCAACAGCCTGGAGGGGCTGCAGAACTGCAGAGCTGTTCCTCCTCACCTTCCTTCCCCAAGGTCAGCAAGGAGCATTACACAGTGAGGTGATTCTGGAGGCTGAATGTATTAAGTGTTCTTCGTGTACGTTCATTTTAATTTACTATTAATGAACTGGTATGTGATCATGGATTTAAAAAGCCAATGGTGGCTAAAGCAGGAGGCTGCCTTCCTCTGGTTTTAGGCCGCAGGACTGGCCACTGTCTTTTCAACGGTGTGATAGTTTCCCTCCCATTTATCTTGCTAAGCATGTTTAAAAGGAGAGAGCACAGAGATTGCCCCTTTATTTCCTTTATCCCTCTGGTAATATTTAAAATCCATGGTTTTCCACAGCTACAGATACTTCTCACGTACATTAGTCAGTGCACAAACAAGTTCAAAGGAAAAAGGCAGAAGGGTATCTTTCCAGCCTGGTGAAATAGCTGAAGCTATGACAGAGATGCATCTTGTTTTACTTACAGCACTCTGTCAAATTTTTTTTTTTTTTTTTTTTTTTTTGGCACAGCTTGCTTTAAATAGCAACTTTCTGATGTGCTGTGCAAGTTATAGGAAATGCAGTGAGGATCATTACCCAGCCTTTACAATAGTTAGAGGAAATTTAAGTGTCAAGCAGTCTGGCTCATGCTCTTCTATTGTGTAAGTACAACCCAAGAACAAAGACATTTCAGGAAAAGCTCATGGGCTACACAAAACTATTTCAATCTCTACAAAGTGCATACATACAAAGTTACTTCTCTCCATCAAGAAAAGACATTTTGACACCTTCATTTTCTTAATATTTGGTAGCACAGAAAGTGCTGACCCAAACACAGATGCCAGGGCCTGCAGGAATCTGGAGAAGAGCAGAGCACCATGGCTGAAACCTTTATCACATTCTGACTGTGTTGTATTTTGGCTGCTGCAGTTCCTCTCTCACAGTTCTGTCAAGCTGTGCCCTGTGAAAATCACAGTTATGAGCAGCAATGAGTCCAATTGGCAGGGATGTGACCCTCATAGGCTGATTATACTTCTTGTCTCTGGAGACTTGGAGCAAGGGTTGGCTGTCATTGATTTAAAGGTTGTAATGCCAGTGCACCTGGGAAGTGCTGGACAGTTCCCTGATGGTTTTCGTATCTCAGTAATCCATCTGTTCAATGGATTTGCTCAATGACCTACAGCAGCTAAACTAACTGACCAGAGCACAGAAATATGCTGTGATGTGTGATGTATGATTGCCAGCTTTTTAGAGGTGGACAAATTGCTCTGAAAGGCTTCATGCAAAGGGCAACTAGCCCCAGCTCTTCAGGGTCATACTGCTCACGTCTGTGATATAATGTCAGAGAGAAAGAACGGGAGAAGACGTGCCTCTTCTAGACTTTGACACTCAGGTGTAATGGGAGGTGGTGTCATCCTGCTCAGCAGCAGGTGCTTTATTTCATTGTGCTCACTCTGGGCCAGAAAACATGGGGATGAACAGTAGTGCAGAACTTAGCATATGCTGAGAAAAGATGGGAATGGTGCAAGCCATGTGGGAAGCAGACCTACAGCTGCTCACTAGCAGAAAGGATGAAGGTTAATTGCAATTGCATAAAGCCAATCTCTCCCCTCAGCCACTCATGTCACAGTCTGGCTGCTAAAAGAGGACTTAGAGAAGGAGAAGAAGCTATGTCTGAAAAGGCCTCCCAACTTTTTCTCACTGTCCTGACTACTCTCAGCTGTGTTTTTGTCTCAGGAACAGCTAGAAAGAGGAGGCTGGAAAACAAAACAATAAGCAGAATGTAACTGGGAGAGATATTAGCCTAGGTCAGATATAAGAGGGCAGGCTGTACTCCCTGCTACTCTGTCAGCTGCTCCAGAGTCCAGATTTTAACATATCTTTACCTCCAGTTAGAAAGACCTTAGATAAATTAAACGTTTAAGCCAAAAAAAGAATAAACAAGGAAAGTCCTGTTGAAAAATACTTAGGATGGACAAAGTGAAGCTTGACTTTAGAGGTTCGTCTCACCTGAACTAACACTTGCCTTGGCAGAAAAATCTAAATATTTAGCAGCTTCAATTATGAATGCTTCATTTTTGATTTCTCCACTTACACATCCCTTTGAATGACCATCAAAAAGTCCTTCATGAACCCCTGTCTTCTCAGCTCCCACCCACATCCTATTCTCATGTTCTATCTCCTATCAAGCTCCTTGTGTAGCTGTTCATCAGCGTTGCCTACCTCCAGCTCTACTTTTTCTAACAGGCATCTGCCCTGAAGAAGAACCCCTCTTCTCACTCACTGCAGTTTCAGTATAACCCTCTGTCCTCCCTGCAATTCAGATTCAAGCTCTCTTCTTCCACCCTGCGTCTATGTAACATGAGTAACCGCAGCTGCTTGTTGACTCTGTGGAAAAATCTCACTATTAGAGGCATTTAAAATGCCACTGATTTGAGAGAGAAAAAAAAAAAAAAAAAAAAAAAAACAACCCACCACAACAACAACCAAATCACCACCACAACAAAAATCAACAAAACCCCCCTTGAGACTTGTAGAAGAGCAGCTGAAAAGACATTGGGAAGAGAGAAGTGAGAAGCCAGTGGGTGGAAATGAGAATCAGGAAGTAGAAAGCTTTATTAAGGAAAAATCATTAAACCCTTAAGTAAAGTGTAAAAAGAAACAATATACTGAAGAGTTCATGACACATCAGAAGCTGAGCTCTTCAGTAATATATAATCACATTTTCTACCAAGGATATTTATTTAGGCACCTATCTCTATCCCAGTCAATTATCTGAATTTGTCACTCTCAACTTAACTTGCTTGGAAAATGTTAATATTTCACCTGCACACTCATACTCGCCTAACCCCTTTCCCACACGTTTTTTGAGGAAGCTTAGGGTTTCATTGGAGAGTGTCCCTGGAAGGACTCAGGGCTCTATGGGAGCGCTGATCCTCAGCCCATCTCTGAATGTTCTGCTGTAAGAATCCTGTGCATCCAATAAAGCCATACATCTATAGACCAGGGACTCACACTCTGCTAAACCACCCTTCCTAATTACATCTTAAAGGGTCATTTAAAAAAGACCTGTATCATTAATCCATTTTACAACAGGAGAGATGGGGTTTGCAGGGGAATTTATTGTCCTGTTGCCATGCCATCAGAAACAGACTCAACATCAAGCTTCTGAGCACTCATAACCTCATCCTAAGATTGGCTTTGATCTTATACTGAAAAGCCCACAAAGCTCACTACTCCAGGGATCTACTACCTTCTGAGTCTGCCTGCTTCATCTGTGGGTGTCCTGCCTGGATACTGTTCTCCCCAGACATAAGAAGGAAGACACATGATCTGACCGTGCCAGAAGAAATTCAGTTCCCAGTGCAAAAGTTGTCTGAAAGCTCAAGACTCCTCCTGACAGATGCACAGGTTATCTTCCTTCCTCACTGCTTTTACAACCACCAGTTTTCATGGAGGCAGCTGCCAGCTCAGAGCCTGGCATCAAAGAGAACAGTAAGAATTGATTTGTCCCTAGCACAGTGACCTGTTCCACTGTTCCTCAGCGATAACATCTACAGTAGTTCAAGCTGCTGCAGCAGTTTAGGTTTGGGACAACACCCCCAAATACAGCTTGAGCCCTATGGAAAGACAGACAGTTAATAACAGAACATGCACTGTTTCACAGTGAACTTCAGATGCAAAGGCAGAAAGAAGGACAAGGTCAGGTAAGCTGTCTTATGCAGCTGCTTAGGGATCAGAGCTCTGGGGTATATCTATCCCATTACAATAAACTCAATGTGTGTATAAATGTTGTAAACCTTTATTTGCTGAACTAAAGTCTTAATTTGCTGAAATAAAGCCTAACTTAAGTATTTAGCTGCCGACTGTGAAGTGTCACCATGCTTTAGATTAAGTTGTCAACAGAAACTGATTTGCAGCATTTGTTGAAGGCAAATTATGCGCATCCAAAGTAAAGGCATTGGTAACGAGCTGATGAAGTATGCTGAATTTCTAGATAACTGAACTAGAAAGGGTCTACTTGCATGTTATCAGGGCTTTGCAGGTAGACAACTTAATCACATGGATTAGAAACCTAATATAATGAAATGCAATACAATACATACCACAGTCACCCTGTTAGAGTGGGTCAGGGAGGTCTGAATACTTGATCCTGGAGGTATGATAGCAGCTGAACATAGAAAGACTAAAGCCTTGACTGAAACCATTCACTAAAATATTTTATAATCTCTATTTGCAGTACAAAGGATTAAGTAGAACACAGAAGCAAATGCAAACTGGAACAATGTAAACAAAGTGCTGAATGTGAAATTACAAGCCAGAACGAATAAATACACCAAAAGCTGCGTAAGCTCAAGTTGGGAGACAGGGAGAAGAGGCATGGGCCCAGGAAACAACCACCCTTACCAATTTCTTTCTCAAAGGTTCAGCACATAAACAGCAAGTTTGGGCATCAGAAATTGATGATAGAACTGCTGGGAAGGGTGGGGAGATGAGGGAGGAGAGATGATGTGCCTACACTAGAGTAGTGCGGCAGCAATATATTAGAGAAAAACTGTTCTGAAGCAATTGCACACCACCCGTTTGACCTCAGAATCTTATAAAAAGTCTGTGAAAGTAAAAAAGATAAAGAGGAAGATGGAGCAAATTGCAACATACATTAAAGTCTGTAAGTCTGTAAAAGTTTCCAAGCTAAGCCTTCCCCCCCCCCCCCCCCCCCCCCCCCGATAAAGAAAGTGGTTTTCTAAATTCAGGGAGCATAGCGGGTTTTACTAATCTAGGCTGCAATAAAGGACATGATATACACTGCAGCAAGGTGAGAGGCAATCTTTTGCCACAAAAGCAAATGTCAATCAGCATGAAGGGTTCACATCTGGGCCAGGAAGCAAGAAGAAATTGTGATTCTGCTTCATGTAGACAAAGAATCAGGGAGAGATTTAATACAAAGCTCAACATTCAGAGTCATTCAGACTAAACTCAGGAGGGGAGGCTCTTAGAAACAGATGTGTGCTGAGACCTTGAGGAAAGAATCAACAAAAAGGAGAGAATCAACAGAGAGCACAATAAACAAGATAGCAAAAAACCAGAAAAGAAATACAGGGCTTTGTTAGCATTCCAGAAATGCTGTAGTTTGTTTTGTTCCACATTCAAAGTGCAAAAAAGTCCTTAATTCTGTATACATGAAGGAAAAGTAAGAGAAGGAAAGCTCAAATCTAGTAACTAAACCCAAAAGATTCAATGGAGATTGTATTACAACGGTCCTTGTCCTTCACAGGACCAATAAACAGCTTGAAGTTTCCCTTTTTGCATCTCTTTCCTTGCAAAATATAAATGAACCTTCAGTGAAGTATTTACAGCTTTCTGCTTGTTTTGTGGAAAGCACATTTAGGTTACAATTCTTTAAATCCCACCTCAACCCAGGAACTTCCATTACGGAGTCGAGGGGGAGAAAAAGCCTCTTTGCCTTTCTAAAATTTGGGACCAGCAACTCTCAAAAGTTTTCCATGCTGTGCCTTACGGACGGCAGTGTTCCTTTTTTCCTGACAAAGGAGAACCTAGACATATTGCAGGATTTTTCTCATCCTTTTGAATAATATAAACTGTAATGCCTTATAAGGCAATTTTCCAAGGAGTTAAGTAACTGCTTTTTGTAAGTATTCATTAAGACTTGCTCAAACGTCTGGGTATCAAAACTAAATTCGCAGCAAACTATTTTGTAAGAAGCCAGACTGCTTGCTAGGGAAGAGAACTTAACCTGCAAGTGAACTTAGCTAATCAACTCTGTAACTTTCGGCCTCAAAGTTTATCAAGAGAAGGCACACACAGAGAAATCTGTGTACCAGCAACCTGATTGTCTTTGCACAGCCCAGCACCTGGGAAGCTTCATTTTGGAGTAGGCAGCTGTATGGAGCTAACTTCCCTGGATCATCCAGACACAGGGTACAGCTGCTCAGCCCATGCCATATTTTCAAAACACAGGTGAAATGCAAAATGAAAACCACACCATTATCTTCAGTTTCTTTCATAAATTATTTCATACAACAAATTCTACTTCTCTTGTTTCACTGCAAAGGCAGGGAAAAGGTTTCAGAAGAAAACAAGTACACAGCGTAGTTTGAGACAAGGCAAAAACTTCAAGCCTTTTCTAATAATATTAACTTCATTTTTCTCAGGAAAACAAACACAGCTGAAAAGCCAAGATTCATTTCCCTAATATTCTTTATGTTCTACTACTCTCTGACAGTCCACTGTCTCATTGCTACCCCTTTCTTTTCCACCAGACTAGAAACAACAGCATGAATGTTTAAGAATAAAGATAACTGTAAAAAAACATACTGAGCAAATACTTAGCCTCCATGATTTAAGGACTTCTAGTGCTGATCTCACAGGCAAGAGTGTTTGATTGGGACTTTGCAACACGCCAAATGTGCTAGAATAGTCAAAAAGCCTTGAGTGGCCCAGGGCTGGCACCTCTTAATGGCAGTTTGCTATCCTTCAATAGATCCTGGAAGTTATGTGAAGTTCAAGTTCAAGGTAAAAGTTTTACTTTTAACTGCATCTCTGTGTCTTTTTCTTCCCACCAGCAGCACATAGACCAGGCCTGAGTAACAAAACACAGATGGTTTGCTTCCGCCACCATGGTGGCAGAAGGCACGTTTCACTCTCTACCTTCCATGCATAAAGCAGGAGGCACAGAGAGAGCTGAAGGAGAAGGAAAACCACAGTTCTTACTCCTTTGCAGCATATATTTGCTGATGATGAATATGCTAGCACAGGGTAAGACCTCCAACTCTGTGCTCTGAGGAAGTACCCCTGTCTGCAGCCAGGGATGTGCTCCATGGAAGCAACACAACACTTGCCACATCCACAGCAGACATTTTCATTCCAGGTAAAGCTCAGAAATTCAGCAGCGACAGAGAAGAAGCACCCTAGATACTTCAAGATTTTTTACCCCCATTGTTTGTTCTAAATCAGACCATGAATTGGAGCTCAGCTCTCTATGAGAGGCAGTGTGGGAGAGTCCTTCACTTCTGAGAGTGCACAAAGAAGGCAATGCTGTGATGCTCTGTGGGGAAAACACCTCTTGGCCAGTGGGGAGCCACCTGAGGAGCTACTGACCCATGCCATCAGCCAGGCATCCCATCCCATGCATGAACTTGAGACTCATCAACACTGTGAAGAAGGTAAAGTGGTTTGCAAGCACCATATAAAGCAATCTCCGAATGGTTAAATGACAGAACTTCTTTTCTCAGCAATTAACTCAATGAATGCTCAAAGAAAAAGCAAATACTATGAAAATAATAATATTATTTTGAAGTGAGCTCTGGGCTTTTTTCTGCTGTGCTCAGCTGAACATTATGTGGCAGAGCTATGGATGTTAAAATTACAGCTGAAAAGAAAGATGCCAGATAGATGAGTTGGTGAGAATAAATTTACAACTAAAATGGGTAGCTCACATAAACTAGCAATGATGGATTTACTCATATAAGGATTTGATTGGTATAACCTTTCTTTAAGGGTCTCAAAAAAGCATTAAGTTCAGCAGAATATGATCTAAACCAGCTCCAGCCAGCATGATATGGCAAATTTTGAAAGTTACCTTGGAAATCCCGAGGGGACTATCCCTCTAAGGTGGAAGATGCCTGCAAAGATTTCACAGCTTAATTAATTCTGTGATGTACTTTGTCAGGGTGTTTCATCCTAGTTTGCAGCAAGCAGGGTCCAAGCTTGCAGTGCACGGGATGCTTACCTATAAAACGTATTATTCTTCGAAGCAGTGGGTTCAGGTAACAGCACTCTCCGGTCAAAATAGTTTTCTCTTGAATAATGAGTGTTTCTCGGGTTGACTTTATGAAATACATGGATATCTCACCAATAAAAATCTGCCAAGGAAAGGGAGAGAAATTACATGAGCAGACATTAAAACAATGGTGGCTAGTTCCACCCCACAGACAGCGCTACATCTTTCCCCTCTCCCCTAGCTGCACTATAAGCTGAGAAATGCTGGTCAAGCCTTGGCCTTGATAAGCTGCACCTGGACTGAGCCCCCCTTGAGCTTATCAGAAACACTGTCTGAGCCCAGGAACTCTGCTGTCTAATGAACACCTGCTTTTTCACAAACAGCCATGGAAACTTATTTTTCTTGTCTGAATAATAATCCAAGGAAAATAATATTTTTGTTGTTGAACTTTCCAAAAAAGCTACCAACTTGAATTGTGCCCAGAGTGGAAGATTACCATAACTAAAGACAACTCTCTTGTGACTCTCTAAACAACGGTTCCAAGTGAGATCCTTTTTGAGCTCTCAGTTCCCAGAAGATAAGGGGATATGTGTATCTCTCAAACACTGATAGTTGGATGGCCATGGGTCCAACCAAGGACTGTTGGGAATAACAGACCAGAAATGTTGGTAATAACCAAGGATTGTTGTTATTAAAACACTGTGAGAGAGATCAATATTTGACTAAATGTTCTATTATCAAAAATGAAATCTCCACAGAACCACTGATCATGATGTTAGCTGGGCTTATGTATTACAAAACTGTATATGTATATGTATACAAAACTGTATGATTTGAACATTCATGCTTTCTATAAATGTAATAGCTGCTTCCCATAGGAGTAGGATCATTATTTCTTAAGCACCTAGAAATAAATTAGCTCTGTTGCACTGAGGCCTATCAACCCCTCACTAAAGCTGGACAGAATTTAATCACAGGTTTTAGAAGCAATGACGGTCCACACACAGCAGGAACTTCTGAAAATATCACCTATTATGTTCTGTCAGCAGGCTTTAGAAAGACAAACTGGGACTCTTTTTAGAAAGACAAAGAGTTTGTAATTAAAGTCTTTAAGATTAAAACAAAACAAACAAACAAACAAACAAACAAACAAACAAAACCCAGTTGCCTGAAGTGGAAGAAATGAGCTTTTAAGGGGAAGCACTCAAAATTATTAATTTAATGCGTTATTGCAGGACATACACAAGAGAAATCCATAGTGTCAGGGAACAGTCAGAGAAATGCATAACAGAAGTGTTTGTGTACATACACATCGGGTAGCACAGACACCCAGAGTCAATATAAATGTCAAGGAAGTCACCTTAGTCCACTCTGACTGCTGGAATGGTATGTCGTTTCAAAGGGCAACAATTTATCCTTATTAAGCCAGATGAGCGTCCTTATTGATTACCGACATTCAAGCCAAGGATGCTCAACCTCTTTATAATTCTGCCCATTGATGGCAAGAGATGTTGAGCTGTAAAATGCATGTCGATAATGGCATCTGGAGGGGAGCTGATGCATGGGAGTTGCCTTTATCACGTTTCACTCCATCTGCCCTTAACAGAATTGGCAAGAAGTTCAATAAGCTCAGCTCACTAACAATAAGGCTGGGAATTAAGAAAAATACCATCTACACTAAAGCAGTTTGAAAGTGACTCTCTGTTTCAAACCATTTATTATTTGAATTATTATAATGTTCAGAAGTTTGAATTACTGCTTTGGGTCTCCGCCTGCCTGGGGCTGTACCTACACACTGAGAGACAATTCACACCCTGAGGGAATTCTGCTTCATGAACACAGGGGCTACTCGACTTTAAAATATCCTAAAGTTTTCAAATACAAGAGACTTATGTATTAAACATACTTACAGTACTCCTGTAACAATACACCCATCTTTAAAGTTCCTTTACATCAGAAGTTAACAGAGTATTTTCCTGCTTTAATTGATGTGGCTTTTCTTTAGAGAGACCCAGATGACTGTCAATGGCAAAAGGCACAGAGCCTGCTCCCTCGCCGGGGGGATATTATGGCTTTATTCTCGGGTCCTGCCCCCGCCGGCCGGAGCCCCTTTAGCTACTTCCCCTTCTCCCCTGGTGCCAGAGAGAGCCCGACCCCGCCTGTCCCAGGGCTTTTTCCCAGGGGGCAGGGCCCAGAGGCAGGGACAGGCCACTGCCCCATCAGGGACAAGGTGGGACTGGAACAGAGCTGGGTTACATTCCAGTGTGAGGGCTGGGCACAGCCGGGCAGGGACAAACCTCGTGATACAGTTTCCAAGGGGAACAGGGAAGAAAACATTACAAATCCAATATAAAAATGAAACACAAATATAAACCAAATTAATGCACTACAACATTATTCCCATCTTTTTTTTTTTTTTTTTTTAAATAAATAAATAAATCTAGCTTTCTGGAACACTCCTAGGAACTCCCATTTGCATAGATTAGTTCCACTTAGATTTAGAAGTAAATTTTGCCAGGCTGTAAATCTGTTCAATTCTGTTCCATTGATTTAAGCAGAATTATCCCAGATTTCCTACAGCATAACAGCTCAAAATTTGATTTTTTAAAATGAATACTGTCTTCATTTTAATGCAGAGTTTAGGTATATGACAATAAAGCTGTGTTTGTGTGGTGATACAAAGTGATTCAGCATAACTGAACCATTCTTGTCATGTCACCTCTGGCACTGAACTTAGTTGCTAAAATTTGTTTTCCTAGATGGGCTCTCTAGAAAGTCAACTTTGCTGTTTCCTAAAAATTCAATGGGCAATTGGACACCTGATTCTGAAAGCTAATCTGTCTATATGCAGCTGAATGTGGTCTGAACAGCTCTCAAAGTACTTTGTTTGTTTGTTTGTTTGCTTTTTTTCCCAGACAGTTATGAAATCAAGTAACTCTACTGATCCTCATGATTTAAACCCTGATGACACTGCATGAGCGTCCACAGGGTCCACATCTAGCCAAGTAATCCAGCTGGCCTCCCAGAATCAATCACCGGCACTACTGAGTACCTCAGCTCCTGCCAAAACAGAATTAACACTCAGGAATGGTTACAAATCAATTCTACAGCTGATATCTAAATATAGGTTCTATCTAAATATGGGTGGTGAAAGAAAACAGCAAACTGCTTTTATTTCCATTTGGGAAAACAATGCAAGGTTAATGAATTTCTGTATCCTACTGGCTTAATTAGAGAGTAGAAATGTCAGGAGATTTGCACTGGTTTGAAAGTACAAGTGATCTTCAGTCTGGCACAGTATAGGTAATAGGGAAGCAAAGGTAGTGCTTGGGATGTATTTTTATTCTTGGTTTCTTGAATGCAATAGGAGCTCTTCTGCACTGAGGACATATTGCTTGAGAACTCTTTCTCACATTCCATTTCCTATTACTAGCAGGTAAAAGTAAAAGATGGCCCAAAGCCCCAGTATGAATTAGACTACCTTCCTAGCAGTCATTTTTCCTCTACTTATTTCAACCTCTTCAGTGAGAAAACTTCCTCAATTTTCCCTGCCTTCCCATTACTGGCTGTGTCACCAAATACTTGCCCCTCAATGTTCAGCTCTCAAAGCCCTCTGCTGCACATGCTTCACTTATTTCCTGGCTCATCCTGACCTAGCAGATGATAAAATTATCTGTCTATTTTCCTCTTCAACAGTCTTTTATCCAGGATTGTCCTTCAGCTGACATTTTCAGATAGTGAAATATCTCATCTTACCCTCTCACATTCTCAGCACAGCATTAACGCCTGATACTCTCTGCACTCCTGTACACATTACTGACAGTTCATAAATTTAATTATCAATTTAATCAACAAAATAATGGAACTATTGCTTTTAAAGGGACATGGATTTTTTTTTTTTTTCTATAGCACTTTCTGATAAGTTCACACAAAGGATCATTTGTGCAACTTTGCTAATTTTTTTATTTATTTATTTTAATAAACATCAAGAAGACTTCTTTCTGTTAAGATAAACTAAAACTATCCAGGAATGTGTCTGTGGTACAACCAAGAACATCTGCAGAACAGTGGCATCCTGGACCTGCTGTCCTGTGGTAATTGTGCAGTGGGGTAAGGGTGGGGAGCCGACTTCAAGAGTTGTATTCAATTTAGAAGAGTATTATTGATGGTGCTGACAGCCATGGATGGGACCAGCTTTTAACCCCCTTTTTCCTTTTATCAGTTTTTCACATTCAGGACATTTGCCTTGTGCGGATGCTGACAGCCTGGTTAAAGAGAAATTTTCAAGTATCAGGTAGCAGGAGTCTGTGGGAAAGCAAGTCAAATAACTTTCCCATGCATGGATAAGCTGTGAGGAAGGAATCCAAACAATCTAGCACCTGCTGTTTCTCCCACTTGTTTACTTGCAAGATGTTAATGAAGGGGTGTTGCCCCTAATTAGCCAGTAATGGTGAGAGATGTTGGTTCAAGGACCAATCATGTCCTGCTCTCTCGGAACAGTCTATAGAAAGATGTGATTTCTAATAAACTGGGCTCTCACCTTCTGAGAAGACCTGAGAGTCAAGTGTCATTATTCAGCTGTCCCTAATACAATAGCGACGTCTGGTGACCTCCAAGATTTGTTTCAGCCAAGACTGACGATCGGACTGTCTTCCTGCTCTCTCCACTGAGAGTTGTATAGCAGTTTTTCCCCAGCACCCTCCTTGAGAGGGCTGATCTCTACAACAATGGGGTAGTGGAACTGGCCCTGAGAGCTGGTGTGGGATGAGCCCCCAACAAAGCAAGAGTTTGTATCCCGGGACAAACCACTGCGTAAGCGGGCTGCTGGGGAAAGGTTTTCTGAATGTGGGGAACCAAAATTATACAGAGAACGGATTGTGCTTTCTGTGAAGGCTTCGCAGCCAAGCAGCAGCCAGAAATTGCTGTGTACTCCTCTCCCATTGCCTCCCTCAGCTCCTCCTCCTCTCTCTGCATCACAGTTGGCCGCAGAATGGTCTCCGCTTCATCAGTGACCACAGATGACACGTACCCTGCTTTTGCCGGACACTAGCCCGCCTCAGATCCAGCTTCAAGGTTTGATTGACTCAGGCACTAATGTTACAGTCATCTCCTTCCCTGTGTGGCCTCCTATGTGGCCTTTGGCTCCTATAGGACTGGCCATCGCACAGTTGGGAGGCACAATACAGACCTTTGTGAGCCAATGGTCTGTGCTGGTCAGAAACACAGAGGGACAGGAAGCTGCGATTCAGCCTTATGTCACTGCAGCTCCATCCAGCCTCTGGGGGTGGGATGTACTAAGAGCCTGGGGGAACACAGAGCTGCAGTCGGCCTGGGTGGGCTGTGGAGGTTGCAGTTTCACCTAATGATTGCCTTATGTCTTTTAATTTTTCCTATATCTGTTTTGATATTTTTCACGTGTGATTCTTAATATTTGTTCTGCTGTGTTTTCTCTTTGTTTTTTTCCCTCTGCAGGTGTTTGGGGGCAGGGGGAGATGGAGATGGACATGGCAGCTCCGAGAGGGCTGTGGCAGCAATCGTGGGTGCTGCCCAGCAGACTTTGTTGTTTTCCCTGCAGTGGCTGCAGGATGGAGGTGGCCAGAGTCTCTTTCTCTGTGCCCAGTTCCACCCCCCTTTCCCCCCAGTGGCTCTGTGGGACCCATGGGGTGGAGGCACAGGTGCCACTGCAGTGTTAACAAAGAGCAAAGTGGCTGACCTGGCCATGGGGAGCCGGGTGCAGCCCTGCTGCTCCTGGGCTCTCAGCTTGAGAGAGACGGCTCCACCTGGGAGAAGCAGCAGTGGCCAAGAATGGCTGTGAGGGTGGGGCCAAGGGGAGCAGCAGATCAATTTTCACTCGTCTTTCCCCTGCTCCTGCATCACGCACTCCTCCTCTCAAGAAAGCTTTATTTCTTTACAACTATTAATGCAAATTAAACTGTGATAGAATCAAACAGAGTTAAGCTTCGCTATATTTAGGTCAGAGTACTGTTACATGAGTTTGCTCTGGTATACAGATGTTAATTTTGTTGATTTGAAATTCTATTAAGGTAATAGAGTTGTGTTTGTTTTTTTTTTTTTCTCTTAAATTTCATCTATATTGAGCTTAAGTGCTGTTTAATTTAGACGTCTAAGTTTTGTTGAAAAATGCGTGCCTAAATTTCAAAGTATAATTATTTTTAGAAAAAAGGTGATGCCAACTGAAGCAGCTGTGATGAACGGCTGATAACCACCTATATGTGAATAGAAGAAGCTGCAGAATCTCTGCTGTTTCATCTTCTACAAATAACACAGAAGACTCAGTGATGATTCTATATAGTAGCTGTCATTGGTTGTGCACTATTTCAGTGTTTTTCTGAGTTTCATTCTAAGGTCATAAGTATGTGACTGTTTAGAAGACTGTTATCTCCATGCTCTAAGATGATTGCTACTGATATAATGATTTCATGATGTGAGTTTTTTGCTTTTATGATACGTATTGCTTATAAGATATTATTAGTGTATTTATAGCCAGCTTCTTGTACTTTGCCAGCTCTTTGTGTGTAATTATCTACAAGACACCTGTCATTCTGGGATTCTTTCTCTGTTTCTTAATTGATTATGCCAGTTTCTGCACCGGCTCAGTGATTTGACCCAGTGCTGTCTAATGATTTTTAAGTGTTTTTCAGATTACCAAGAAATGTTATTTGAGCTTTATAGAAGGCCTCCTCTGACCTGAGGGTATTATGATGCTGCTTCAGTTCTGGTTACAGAACCACTCCAATAGTTTGGTGCGTTCAAAGCATCCCTATCTGTGGTGGACGGAACCAGACACACCTATCCTGACAGAATTTCAGAGGGGACCAGTTATTAGAGGGTTCAATTAGACTTTTCTTCCAAGATTCTTAGGAACCTTGTTTAAAAATATGTTTAGGGAATTCTCTCCCAGTTAGAACTTGGGCAGTGGCCAAGCCTTAGCTCTTCCTGGATGGGATATTTGCCAACAGACCCAGATGTTTTCTGTCCAAAAAACCTAGAGACAAGTCATTTTGGCTTGGTAATTTGACCCTCTAAGTATGGCAGCTGAATCTGTTCCTAGAATGAGCTTGGAGATCATTATCTGGAGATGATTGTCCAGTTCCTCATTGATCTGCAACAGTTTTCAGCTGTTGAAGATTCTGGGCTGATGGTATAGTGTTAAGGGATTGACAATCATTGTATTTCACATGTGTAATTGTGTTTATTATCTGCCTAATTTCTGATTACTATGAGTTTTGTTTGCTCCATGTGTTATTTTGCCTTGATGTTTTATCCTGTTGTGAAAAATGCATATTATATGGCTCTACGCAAGACATTTTCTATATGTATTATGTTGTATTAATTGTTAATGTTGTATTAATGTTTTGGTAGTATAGTAAATATAGTTTTGTAGTTAAAGTGTAGTTTTTGTGTGCCAACCACAGGAAAACGTAACTCTTTCTGAGAAAAAAGGAATTTCCTACTTCCTTATCAGAAGAGACCAACTCCTCCTGCCTCTCTCAGCCTTGAGAATGCCACAGAGATTAAAGGAAAAAAAGTGAACTAACCAGAGACGGTTCTTTGTTTGAATAGAGTTTGTGCATCATGTATGAAATATATGAATATTCAACAGGCTTTTAAGAGATGGTCCTTTGTTAGCAGGGGTCTTTCTTCAGAGCTTTTTGCTCGGGGAGGCACCCAGACGTCTGTAACTTTGTTTTTTATTGTCTCGTATTGTCCTAACTCTAATTGTTCAATTTTTTACTCTAATTCTATTTTTATAACCATCTTATTTACTATTAAACTTTTAAAATTTTAAAAACAAGTGATTGGCGTTTTTCACGCTATGTATAACCACAGACATATATCTCATTTTTAAAGAAAAAGGGGAATTTGGTACCCTAAGAATGTTTGAATAATACAAGATGTACTTAGAACTTTAGACAATAGATGATTCTGAATAATGCAACATTTATATTAGAAATTTAGAAAAAGAGTTATCAAATCTAAATTTTGATTGAGTAATAAACAACAAAGCCTAATAGATTTATTAAGTTAAGGAGAAGATATACCTGTGTTTTACCATCAGCAGGTTTAAAGCAGTCACTTGTTCAACTTGATCAGACATCGACCACCTCCAAAGAATGAGGCCCAGTTAAAAGGAAAATCATTGTACAGCCTTTGTGGCCAGAACAAGACCACAAGATGGGCTGCCGAGACATAGTTATGTCTGGAAACTACACAGGCAATTTGACAACAAAAGCCCTATGTCAACATCATGGTATTGTGCTCCTCCTAATCTTCTTCAGTTATTCCTTGTTTCAGGATTCAAAAAGACATCCAGTGATGTCAAGTATCAACATCTTCAGCTGACGGACTTTTTCCTGAGTTTCAATTATTTGAACTTTAAAGCAAGAGTCATTTATTGTAAATTTCCAAAAAGGGGTAATTATACTTCTGCATGTAATATCTCACGTGCCTTTAATTTGCCTTTGTAGATACCAAAGCATACAAAGGTTATGGATTTAATTTGTGGTGATTGGGATAATACAGACTTTTGGGAATCTAGTTCTATTATTTATGCATTCTTTTTAGTGTTCTCTTCAGCCCTGAGGTGGTTGCAGCTCAAGCTTTACTTACACAATTGAGTAGATCCCTCCATTGTTATCTCTGTTTTCATTACCAAGACAGATTTTTATCCTACAGGTATCACTGGCCAATGGAGTGAACAGTGGTCTGATCCTTTGAACATCTTGGAATGGGTCTTTTTGTCCCATCAACTGAAAAAGATAGTACCCACGTTGTTTGAATTAATTGCTCTTTTGATAATCAAATGCCGTCAACAGTGTTTGCAATTGGTGGCGACTTGTCCTGCAGGAACTATTCTTCCATTACAGCAGGAACACTTTGAATAGAGCTTTGTTAACAGTGCTCCTTTACAAAGTGTGCTGCAAACCTTTTCAGGGCAGATTGCTTATCAGTTAAGTTATTGTAAGTTATTGGAGTTGGCAAAATCAACTGACTTGTCTTTGTGGCCAAAAATAGTCACGTGTTGGTGCAAGGACCTGCTGTCTTCACTGACGGCTCAGGAAAAACATGGAAAGGCATTGTTACTTGGAAGGATGAATCTAATTTGCAGGTACTAGAAGGCCATGAGTCAGACTCAGCCCAGTTGGTTGAATTGAGGGCTGTTGCCAAGTCATTCCAGCAATTTCCTCAAGAACCCCTGAACTTGGTCACTGATTCTGCTTATGCAGCAGACATAACCAAACATTTGGATTGTTCACTTCTGAAAGAAGACAATAACGTGGCTTCATTTCAGTTATTGAAAACTTTGTGGTGTGCAATTCAGGCCTGAATTCATCCATATCACAGCCTGCATATTCAGAGTCACAACAATTTACCAGGTTTCATAATAGAAGGTAATGCCAGGGCTGACAGGTTAGCTAACCCTGCATGGGTAGCACCTCAGACTGACAAAATTGCACAGGCTGAAGCATTGCATGATTTTTTCATCAAAGTGCACATACTCTGCAGAAGCAGCTTCAGTTAACAGCAGCTGAAGCTCATGATATTGTGAGAATTTGTGCTGGACTGTCACGGACTTGCTTCACCTTTACCAGAAGGGTAAACCCCAGAGTCCTAAAAGCCTTGCAGCTTTGGCAAATGGATGTCACTCATCTTGCTGACTTTGGCAGACTTAAGTACGTGATTATTGACACCTTCTCTGCTACGTGGGCATCTGCTCATACTGGAAGAAAGGGTCGCAACTGCCCATTGGAAGCTAGCATTTGCAATCTTAGGTACACCTTCTTCTGTGAAAACTGGTAATAGTCCCGCCTATGTCTTGCAAAAGACGCAGCAGTTTTCATGATTATGTGGAATATTGCATGAATTTGGTATTCCACATTCTCCAACTGGTCAAACCATTGTTGAATGTGCTCATGGAACCTTAAAGAATATTCCAGAGAAACAAAAAGGGGGAATGCCTGGAGAAAACTCACATGGTCCACTGGGCAAGGCTCTATATACAATTAATCACCTTATAGTGGCCCAAAACTCAAATAATCCTGTCATTTCAAATTACTCTCTTTTGTTGCAGTCTTCTGGCGAGACACACCTGCCTCGAGCAAAAGTCTGGGTACGGGATCCAACCACTATAAGTGGGAGGACCTGTGTAAGCTCATCATTTAGAGTCATGGGTATGTATGCATGTGTTTCCACAGATACAGGAGTATGGTGGATACCTGCAAGGTGGGTTCACCTTGACTTTCAACACCAAAAGCAGGACGGGGCCAACAGGCAACCTTTGAGTGATGATCAGGATGTCGATCATCAATCAGATGGTCCTTCTACAAGCAGAGAATGAGCATTCTATCTTTCTAGAGTAGTGAATGTTGACAAGTTAGACTGCCAGTTCCTTGAGCAGAGGAATGCTGTTTTGTTTACTGTATTAGAGGCAGTAACTGACCCCTTTGTCCATTGCAAGAATGAACAACAAGACTTGATGTTGGTGCATGGATGTGATTATGAAGAGTTCAATAGCATATGCTAGAGAATTTCCCCGATCATTCTAAGTCAGCGTCTGATTCAGGCTTTGTTTAGTAACAAAAAATTATTATAGGCAAATTATTAAAGAGACGTCTTGTGCCGTGTTTGTTCTTCCTCCTGCGAAGGGCCCTGCAGGAGACTACAAACGCTGCCTTCTGCCTTAAAACAAAAAGGGGGAATTGTTGATGCCTGGTCAAAGAGAAATTTTTCAAGTATCAGGTAGCAGGAGTCTGTGGGAAAGCAAGTCAAATAACTTTCCCATGCACGGATAAGCTGTGAGGAAGGAATCCAAACAATCCAGCACCTGCTGTTTCTCCCACTTGTTTACTTGCAAGATGTTTATGAAGAGGTGTTGCTCCTAATTAGTCAATAAAGGTGAGAGATGTTGGTTCAAGGACCAATCATGTCCTGCTCTCTCGGAACAGTCTATAAAAAGATGTGATTTCTAATAAACTGGGCTCTCACCTTCTGAGAAGACCTGAGAGTCAAGTGTCATTATTCAGCTGTCCCTAATACAATAGTGACAGCCTTGTACCTCAGTTCAAATGGTGTAGCAAAGCTGAGGACGGTCTTCCTTCTTCACTCCCCTTCCATGCTTTTGCTTACTTCTCCAGTAGCCAAAATATTTCTCCTTAGACATGTTTGTCCAAACTCCCGTGCATGTACAGTGCCAAAATCTGGTTCCTCCTGTGCTACAATCCTGCTGCCAGTCTCATCTCAGTTTTCTTCACTTTGAAAACCCACTACAGTTTCACTGCAACTCAAGCTGCTCACCTCACTTCTCCAGTGGGATCTGCCCTGGCTGTCTCCTCACTGTCCCACTGCTGCTGGCAGAGGCTGCACTTCATGTTGGAAAATGTTATAAATGAATATTATAAAGTTGGCTTTTCACAAATATTAAAATGAATGCTTTACGTATAATGTGGGAAGGTTCTACTGTATTGATGTAGTTTCTTTTATTTTCTGCTATAAAAGGGCTTAGAAATGGTAATGTGATGAATGTATATATAATTTTTAGGTTGTAGCACAATATTAAGTTAGAAACTATGTGAAGTAAGATGCTTTTTGTAGCTAACCCAGAAGAATAGAAAAGATAATCAGGAAATTTCCCACTTTCTTGAATTATCTGGATAAAGATAATGGGGAGAGACCCCCCCCAAGGCTCCAAAGGTAGAATTTCTTGATCTTTCTGTTATCGGAGAATGAGACATGAGATGACTAAGAGGTGCCACCAAGAAATTTATCTCCAAAGAGTAATAAAATGCTAGATTAGTAAAATGGAGGCAGGTTTTGGGGGGTTGAAACTAGAAAGGCATCGGAATTCAAAGGAATGTTTGAATAATGCATTAGGATCTTTTGAATATATAACATACCGATCCTTTTAAACAGGTGTTCTGAAAGGGTAAGGTGTGTTCTTGGCTGAATGCCAAGTCACTGGGCTGTAATTAATATTTTGCTTTACTCTGTCTCTTAATTGTCTTTTCATTAAACTTTTTATTATTACCAAAAAAGTGAACCTCTTTTTTTTCACAGAAAATATCCTAATTATAATTTTTATTTTATAACTTTTGTTAGTTTTCACAGAATCACAGAATGAACTAGGTTGGAAAACACCTTTGATATCATCAAGTCCAACATATGTTTGTCTTTGCCCCAGGGGAAGGGAATCAGAGTTTTTTTCCACCGAACTGTTCCATCAGGTGAAGGCCTGATTAGCTTAACATCTCAACAGACTGGGAGCAGCACAGAAGATGCACAAAACGTAACAGCCAGCAGCGGCCATCAAGGGCTATTAATAGACCATCAATTCCAACCCCTCCCCCAACCCTCCCCTCAAGATAGAAGAATGAGGACCTAATTAGCATCAGAGGTGAAGATATCTGTAAGCAATAGAAAACCAAACAGGAAGAACTAAGTAACTTGGAACCAATGAACATCTATGTGTTTTGACTGTAAAAAGTTTGTGAAAAATCTGGTAAAAATATGTGTGTCAACGGATGATTTTTTCTGCAGACCCAGGCTACATGAGGATTAAATTATTTTTGTTGCACATCCTGGCCAGAACAACATCCAGGCTAGAAATAAAGTAATGCCTTGATTATCTAACACTAAAAACGTTGTTGAAGGGTTTTTGTTTTTCCTGCAGTTTTGGTGACACTCACCATCTTCCTGCCTCCCCTTCACTCACTCACTCACTCACTCACTCACTCACTCACTCACTCACTCACGACAAATGTGAAAACACCATTATTGTAATTTTTTCACACTTCCAATGAACACTGGAGCTGTGTGGAAGTTCCCACCATTTTAATTTCAGCTGCAATTCCACATGGACAAAGAAGAAGGAGCACTAGCCAAGGTGCATGGAAGAGATGCTGGATGCACCACTGTGCCCCGAGCTTGGGACTGCCTCAAGTCTGTCTCTCTGAGTAAGTCACTTCCTTCTTCAGCTTTTCATGAAAAAATACAAGTGATGTCATTTCCTATCACAGCAAGACAATGGAGTTCCTATATTAGGGAGAATTATGTGAAGTGTAGACATGATCTGTCTTTCCTAGGTATTAACTTACTGTTATAATGATTTCTGTGAGCTTTTAAATCCTTCAACTTGTTTACTGTAACAGCACCCTTGTGATACAGTCAGTTCTTTTTAACACCACTACACTGAAACCCCATCTAGGGACATGCTATAACACACAGAAATCTCTGCAGCAAACAAAATTGAACTTAGATCTAGGGACATCCCTGCTCTCAGTTCTGGGCAGGTTTCAGCAAGCTGTATGACATTTCCCAAATCCTGTGCAAGGATGCGTTTGGCTGCATTTTTAATGTCACAAATAGAAAGAACCAAAATAATCAAATCTCCAGCATTCGAATGGCAGCAAAAGGGAGAAGCAGATATGAGGAAGGCGCTGGCTGTGAGACAAGCTGCATGCAGAGCACTCAAAACCAGAGAATAGCAGCAGATGAGGGTTAATCAGCCAGTTTCAGCATGACTCCACACTCTCTCCCTGAGAGAAGGAGGACTCTTCACCAAAAGGTGACCTTTGCAAGATGTTCCAGCAGATGTTTCATCAGCACTGGCTTGAGCTGGGCCAGAAGCAGTTCTGCCCTTTTGCACTGTGGTGTCTCTGAGGTTTGTATCAGAAAGGCTGCAATCAGGAGAGGGATGTTCTTCAGGCCCTACATGGGAGCTCATATCTTCAAGGATGGAGATCCTACAGCCTCTGCTTCAGTGTTTGCCTACAATCATGGTTAAAGTTTGCCTAATTTTTAATCTATTTCATTTTTTGAAGCCGGTGTCCATTGCAAGGTTGTCTCTCATGATCTGAACAGTGTGTTTCCCTCTTCTCCATAGTCCCCAGTAAGAACATGGCTTATATTGACTTTAACTTACTGCTGCAAGTTCCTTAATTCCTTAGATCTCCCTCACATTTTGCCTTAGCCCCTGAGGAATACTGATCTGCCATCCTATCTGCTACCCTCAGGACCCAGTATTGACACTGTGAAGCTGAGACACACCATGGTCAAACCCAGGTGGTGTTGGGGGTTAGATTTGTTTCTTGTTTACTTATAGAATTTTCCCCCATAAGTTGTTAGGAGACTAACTACTTATGGGTGCTTGACCAAAACAAAGAGGTAGCCAAAAGTCAGGAGGGGGAAGATCACACAAGTTTTTGGGGCAGGTGAAGGATGGGGCTGGATGGCAGCTATGCTCTTTTGCTCTCATCACTGGAGAGAGGACGGCCAGACTGTTGCTTGCTATGGGAGGAGTTCACTGTCACCACCAAATCCAGTCCTGGGAAATCTAGCGTCATCTGCTGTGTGCCCAGGAATTCTGAGCTCACCTCCTCCTGCCCTGGTGGAGCTGGGCCAGCCCTGTCCTGCTGTTGCTGCTTCTTCAGCACTGCTTTGAGGTTTTTTGCTACTCTGAGACCCCGCATCCCCCTGCTCTGCCAGGACATCCCTGCCATTCCAGCTACCACTGGCAGAGCTTCTGACATATCTCATCCACCAGCGCAGGATTTTCCACTGTTCCAGCTTGGTTCTCTCAGAGTCCCAAGGGATCAGACTGCCCCAGGCTTTGTGAAACAAAGCCCCTCGAGGTTCCTGGTTCTGTTTATTATTAATGCTGTAGTTGTTGTTGTTTGTTTGCCTTGTTATACATACTAGTAAAGAACTGTTATTCCTATCCCCATACCTCTGCCTGAAAGCCCCTTTAATTTTCTAAAATGTAATAATTAGGAGGGAGGGGATTTGATTTCTTCCATTCCAAGGGACGCCCTGCCCTTCCTAGCAGACACCTGTCTTTCAAACCAAGACAGGTGGCAAATGCCTGGCAACATTTATATTGGGAAAAGGCACCATTGAAGACAAAGGGTGGCTGAGGGCTGCCTCAACACCCTCCCCAGACAGGGCCATGACCCAAGCCTGCCTAGGTGGGCAGAGGTCTTCCCTGATATGATCACTGTTTTTGACATTCCTGAGGATGATGTACAGCTGAGAGCTCCCTCAGACATTCTTGTCTTTGCCATCACACCTTGGACAGGTGTTCTCAGCCCCCAGGAATCAATACTGTATTTTGCAAAACTATACAAGGCAAGGAAACAGTGTCTTCAGCTGAATGTTGCAATGCCAGCTCACGTTTGATTTTCCAAGGATACAAACTCAATAGGTTCGATCTGCAGTCAATTACTAACCCCATTCTATTTTGGAGTGGGTGGTCATTGTTGTTTCATTAAACAGTTGTAAGTGCTTTTCCAGAACAAGAAAATTTTTGTTGTTGTTGTTTTTTGTTTGTTTGTTTGGGGTTTTTTTGGGTTTTTTTTTGGTTTTTTTTTTTTTTTTTCAAGTCAAAGGGGTTGAAATCCACAATTTATATTCTAGTCTGCTCAAACCCCAAAACGGTCTTAGTGTTGTGCTCAAAAACCTACTACACTGTGGTAAAAATGTCTAAAAGAATTATACTGAACCTCTAATGAAGAGAACACATTTTCCACAGCCCTGCATTGTTCCTCATAAACTGGCTTGTGGCTGGCACCACCATAAGGTCCCAGAGACACTGTCAACAGAAGTGCCTGAAAATGTTGTACCAAACCAAGAAAGTGTATTTTTATTCTTCCAGAATGGTGGGCAAATAGCAGAATATAAACATTTACACAGGGCACACCTTTGCCTCACTCCTTTGTATCCCAGCTCCTCATTCACCACCTCACGACCTGAGCCATGGCAAGACTCCAGAAGAGGAAGGAAAGTCACCAACTGGCAGAGGACACAGCCTGCTGTGCCAGCACATGAGTGAAGTGTGGTGGACAGCAGGCTGCGGCTTCTGGCAGCACCATCACCAGCAGAGCCTGGTGATTCCTGCCTGAAGAAGTTGGGAAGGAGCTGCTGTAACAGAGCTCTGAGCTGCCTCAGACCTTCTTGGTTTCCCTGGCTGCTTCTGCTGAGCAGCCACAGGGGAATTATGCAAGACAGACAGAGATTCCCTGACTTCCCTTACAGAAACAAATGACTACAGTAACATGGCTGTGCTAAGCAAAAGCCAATGAATCAAGACAGAAAAGGAGAACCATCTAGAAGAATGATGTTTGAAGTTTGAGAGGTAAGTGCAGGTTGTAGAGAGAAGTTGGAACAATTTCCTCTTGCTTTAGAACAGTGTAATTCAACTTCTAATTCATAATCAGACCAGTTTGGTTTGACTGATTCCAACATTATCTGAAAACAAGTACTCCTTTGCACAAATTCATAGCACTAGATAGTTAACATATTACATGTAGGCTGCTACTTCCAAACTGAAAACAGAAGAAAAGAAGAACATTGGGAACAGTGCCCTTGAACCTTACTGTTCAGTATTCGTTTCAGTGAGCTGGCTCTGCTCCTAAGTCTCTGTTTCTCTCCAGTGAATAGATAAATCACATCAGATGAAGCAGAGCAGGCAGCAGTGCTGAATTCTGGAAGGATTGTTCAGTACCAGCTGGGGAATTGGCTGCTTTGCAGTAGCCTCTTAATAGGGAAAGCTAGTCTTCAGGGACACTGATGAATGTGGTGGAGTCATCCTAGAATATTTTTAGGAAAATGTTTCAAAAACAACAAATAAAACTACATAAAACCAGGCCAGTCACATTTATTTTGCCACTAAAATGCAGGGAAATGCATATACAGTGGTACCAACCCAGAGCAGCACTTCTGAAAAGTGCTCTCAGAAATAAAACACACTAATTCATTTTTCCCCATGCCCACTGTTGTAGCCAAATGACAGGCACACAAAGATATTCCATTAAGTTGACAAAGATGTTTCCTTTTGGCTTGCAAGCACTGTAACATCTCACAGCTGTGCTGAAATCATGGCTTTGAGTCCTCCCTAGACCTGTGTGCACAGACCTGCAATTAATGTTGCTTGTGTCTCAGATGAGGGAGCTTGTAGAGATCCCTAGGATACCTTCCATAGTTCCAGATGCCCTTTTGGAAAGTATTATGAGCTAGTACCTTGTTGCTCCTGGGTTCCACCAGTAATCACTCCTTTCATGTCACAAGGTGTCAGGACAGTGGTAATGTGAAGGCAACACAGAGAGATCAGATTGCTGCCACATCAGACCAACCATTTGCCAAATCAACCATTTTGCCACTAGGAAGTGAAGTAGTAAGTATTGTGCAGAAAATAAACAAGTAATTATAAGGAGGGACTTGCATCACCTTTGACTTAAGTCATATCTTCATGATGGATCTGCACAATGTTGGTGATACTTCCTGACAGCAAAGTGTAGGGAATGAAGCTACAACTTAATTGACAGTGAATGCACACAATGCTCCCTCCCATGATGCACAGTTGTGTGGGTTCTTTTGTTTGTGTGGAGGTTTTTGTAGGTTTTTTTTGAAGAGTACAAATCATCATGGTCTAAACAGAAATGGCTGCATTTGCTCCTAGCACTGAAATCCTTGGGACATTCAATTGGATCAAATATCTCTTCCTGGGCTGTAGACAGACTGAGCGAGGGGCAGCACCCATTTGGGTACACAATGACATACTCTGAGTGGACTAACCGGCAGGGAAGTGCAATACAAAGTTTAGGGAGAATCTGAGCTCACTTTCTCTCACATTTATAAGCTTTTCATGGATGACCATTGTCAGAATTCGATCTGCAGAGTCAGTTACAGAATCAAGCAAAGTGTGAAAATACTGTGCCTAGAGAAGGCACCTCACAAAAAGGTGGGGATGAGAAATAAAGTGAAGTTACCCCTATAAAGATACTGTGAAGAGGACTAGTCACGAGGACAGAGAAATATACCTCTGACATATGCCCTAGTTGAAGATTAGCCCAGTATTAATTAATAGGACACAAATTATTGAATTATGTATTAATAATACAATATGCAAGTTTCTGTGTGGCAAATGGAAAAGGGCTGAAGTTTTGCTAACCAGTGACTGCAATAAATTATTTGGCATTATATGTACTCAGCTAATTGAATATTTTCATCTGCGTAGAACAGCTACTTTGCAGCTTACTGGCTGAAGTAAAACAGTAAAAGTAGTGAAGAAAATCTGGTATAAAAAAGTTAAGTGACTGTCAAAAAGAAAGATATTAAAAAGAAAAAGGAATCAGCATTCATATTTTACTTTGTATTTAGCATCCTTCTCATTATCTAAGCCTTTTAAGGCTATCAACAATATTTTTAATATAGCAGGAAATATCCTGGATATACTGCACATCTGACCCGGATTTTACTTCAGGTTTATCCTGTTTCCTTATTTCCAGTAATACATAGCCTTTGCATTAGAGCCTCTCTGGAGCCCAGGAAATTCACAACTAATCAGTGAAGTAAGCAAGCCATTGTAAAAGGCTTAACAAGCTCTAACCCTCAGTCTTGCATTGTGATTACCTCAGAATAATTACTTCTGGAGATAACTGATGAAGATCATATTCGGCTGAGGCAAAACGGAGATCCAGCTAAGTGTAAATCAAGTATAGCTGAACAGGGAGGCAAGGATACAAAGAAATCACAAGACTATTGTTATTATTTACTAAGTGGTCACAGGAATTTCAAGTAATTCCTCATACTCACAATCGCTGTCGGAGTTGAAGCCAGCACACAGTACAGCACAAGTGGAGAAATGAAGCTCTCATCCTCTGTCCCAGGGTACGGCTTCATCAAATTGCCATCCTGACAGAAGAAACCTTGGATATGCACCTGAAAAGTGTCAGTGTACTCAAAGTAGTAGGTGAGCAGAACAGTCCCAGCCATGATCACGAGCTGAAAATAAAGCATAGTCACAGAGAGGCATTAGTTGCTTTTTGAACAGATGCAGCTGTGCCTGCGAGCTACTCTAGTCCTGTGGACCATCCTCCCTTCACCATCACTCTGACAACCCATGCCACAATAGTGTGTGAGTGTGTGTGTGTTTCTGTGCCTTTGCTTTGCAACATCTGTTGCATAAACCTTTTGGCAAATGACACTAATGAATGCCTCAGATAGGAGTGGGTCCAGGCCGCAGCACGCAGGGAGACAACAGCTTTGACAGCTCGACATTATCAAAGAGCATGTGAGTGTCGGCACAACAGGGATCGATGGCTGCGTCAGGGCAAGGGGCAGTGTGAGAGGAGACAGCAGCAGTGACAGCTAAAGCCTGTGCTCAGTGGCAGGGAGTGGGAAAGGATTATTACAAAGCCTAGAGGAAGCTAAACCCAAAACACTTCCCTGATGCAGCACAAGCCCGTGCTGGAGAATGTGCATGTTACGCTTATTCAGATGAGCCCTCTGTGTCCCAGATGAAGATGCATCCAGAGGAACACTTCTCTCCTGCCGCTTACCTTTCCCTGAAGCTGCTTCTTTTGAGTAAAGGTTTAGAAATCTACTCAGAAATCTCTGAGCAACCTCTGGGGACTTCTGTGCACTGCCTGACTTACCCACTTCACTACAGCCACTTTTGATAGAACTGGCTTGAGTCTGAAGCTGCATTTATATCACAGATATGAATTGCAAGGAGCCTTTCTGGTCTCTCTTTTCATAATTTGTGGCTCCTAAATGGGTTGGTTGGAAACTTAGCAATCCACAATTTTTGTATATATCCACAGCATCATGCTCCCACACTGTGGCTTTAGCAACATGTCACAACAACCTTACCAACTGTGTTCCTAACCTCACGTCATTAAAATAAGCAGATTTACTAATTCTCATTCTCCCTCTGCACACTGCAAAGAAAATGTCCTATTACAGTCCTCACCCAAGACAAAAATAGTAATATTGATTTATAACTGGTTTCTCATTTAGGGGTAATGGTGCTAAAACTAATAAAGGGTCGATTCATGTTAGGTATAAAGATGATGTATTTTACAATGAAGACAGTAAAAAAATGGCACAGATTGCCCAGAGAGGTGATGAATACCCCATCTCTGGAAGCGTTCAAGGTCAGGTTGGACTGAGTTTTGAGCAATCTGGTATAGTGGAGGGTGTTCCTGGTCATTGCACAGGGGTAGACTAGCTGGCCTCTAAAAGTTCCTTCTGACTCAAATCCTATGATTCTGAATTGTGACTACAGGATCTGATTCAAAATCTTTATGAAGACTAGTGCCACTACTGTCGTTATATAACTATTTTTTGTCATTATAACTATACAAGTTATCATGCCACACCACAGAAAAAAGTGGAATAACCAATTCTCGGTTTTAGTATTTTGCCTCCAAGATCTCTGCATCAAAACTGTACTGCTGCAAGATTACCTCAAGACCTCTGAAAATTAATTTTGGAAATTCCATCTCCAAGATATACTTGAAGATATTCATGCACTCCTCTGGCACATCCCTGCACCCACAGCCAGCCATTGTATATTTGAGTAAGAATTGGACTAAAATTAGGAAAAAATAATGAAGTCAGATTAGTCATTGATGAAAATAGAAGACTAAAGAGCCCCTAAGAGGCTGAGGTGGGGAGAGATCTTTGGGGGTCAGTTGGTCCACCCTCCTCTGCTCAAGCAACCTTGAGCTCATTGCCTAGGACCATGCCCAGATGGTTTATGAATGTCTCCAAGGATGGAGTCGTCACAACCTCTCTGTGTCACTTGTAAGGTAGACTTAAAAGAATGTCACAGTGAAGCCATATTTGTGACATTACATCCCCCATTTTTCACCTTTAAAATTAACCATCTCATTTTGTAGATGTATTATTTTCAAGACTCCATACCTGACTCCATACCCAGAATAAATTTTCTTTTTAACAAACATAAAGCAAGATCCTGCTATCTGTGTATTCCCTAGAGATCTTTACAGCAGCCTCGAGGAGTACAAACACAGTCCCACAGCTAAGAACACAGGAGTTAATTTACATCTGAATTTAACTCCTTGAGTAGCTATAGATTTTCTGATCAACATGGGCAACTCAGCTTTGTTGTGTAATTAACACCAGAGAAAGACAATCACTACCACTACTCTACCTGACATGCCCAGATAAACACATTGGAGATTACAGGGTTCTTGGATATAGAGGTCTTTAAACTCAGTTCCAGCACCTAATATGACCCGGGCTGTCAAAAGCACTCTGACCCACTCTTCCTACCCCTCAAACATACTCCCAGAAAAACTTCAGGTTGCCAGCCCCAGCTGGCAAACACAGGTAAATGATAAACCATAAATGATACAACAGACAGCTGGTTTTTCTCCTTTTACTCTAAAACAGAAAAAACAAGTTACTGAACTTTAAATCTTCTTTGGGTGCCATACTGAAAAAACATTTTTCAAAAAATAATGTGTTTTGATACAGGAGGAAAATGTTACTTATCCCAAATGAAGTCTCTAGACAGCTGTTCCACAACTAATCTTGACCTTTCCATAGTCAAATGCTGACTCACTGCTGTGCAAAAACCCCTCCTGCATATATAATACTGCTCTGGATTGACTGACTCCACACTAATATTGGCCTAGAATATCACAGATCACAGAATGATTTGGGTGGGAAGCTCAACTCATTCCAATCTGCTTGCCATGGGCAGGGACACCTTCAAAGATGGTCTTGAGGCATCTAAATAATGAACACAGTCCTGTTCACTTTTGCCATGTTTCTGTGTTTTGTCCTTCTGAGAAAGGAAAAAAAAAAAAAAAAACACAAAAACCACAAAACAAAACAAACAACCCCCCCCCAAAAAAAAAAACAAACCCAAAACCAAAACAAACAACAACAACAAAAACCCCACCAAAAAACAACGTATAATCTATTAAAAGAGATTTGAATTGTGGACACATTGTATCCTGTTGGTGACATCCACCATCTCAGGAAAACAGCAACAGCAGACAGTAGAAATTTGACCTCTAGCTAAACAGACCCTACCATATCCCAGGGGATGGCCTGAGATACAGAAAGTACAGTCAGCTACTACCACAAACAGGAGCAAGATTTTTGGTGCTCGTACAGTCAGCAAAGACCTGACCACTTCTGTGTTGCAACTTCCTATGCCTCATCTTGAGTAATCACTTCTACAAGCAGCTTCTCAGCAAAATGCAACCAGAAACTTACCATTCTCCCTTCCCTTTTTCCTTTATACATGGTAACTATTTCATATATGTTTAAAATGAGTGAGATAACTGGCTGTTTGTACAGGGAAAATTCTACTTGTAGCTGCTCGCCAGTGGTAATTGGTGACTGAGGAATGATCTGGTACAGATAGCAAGCAGGTGCAAGTGCTAGAAGGGGTCAAACTGGCCAGAAGCAGGGATGTCAGAGGCAGCAGGGTGCCCTGCAAGGCAGTAAACTTTCCCTGAATGCTGGGATAAAGAACAGCTGCAGTGCCACCTTGTAGACATCCTGTAATATGTGCACTCCGGGGTCCCAATCAGTGGCCCTGAATTTTGTAGCCTTTTCTCCCTTTTCTCCATTTTCAGGTTTACAATCATTGAAGGAAGCAGGGAAGAAGACCACATAGGCCGAATTAACCTGAAGATACAAAGCATCCCATAACATAATTCAGAAACACCGTGTAATGCTAACATTTTACAGGGTTTTAAACTAATTTCCTTGAGTTTACTTGTGGAAAAATTAAAAATGCTCAATAACTTCAGAAGGGCAGCCAATGAACAGAAGGCTGCTAATAAGTCTAAAGTGCTTAACAGCCTCCATTAGCACAGTGTTTAATTGTGTCATAATCCTTAATATTTATCATCACTGTTCCATTATGAGGTACGAAAATGCTCTTATCACCATTTTACAGAAAGGGGACAAAAGCTGAGGAGATAAAATGACTGCCCTCAGGTCACAGCAGAGTCTGTGGCTGAGCCAAGATTTATCTTTCTTCTGGACCAATTTTTTTTGGATTAGTCAATACTCTACATATGAAAAGGCTCAATGATATATATGTTTCAGTCCCGATTGTGTAAAAGCCCATTCATGATAGTGTTAAAAAACCAAATTGTGTATCTGATTCAGCCTCATTTAAAATTTCCTGCCGAATTTAAATCAATCTTGAGAAGCTGGACTTAAGCAACTCGGGTGTGGTTTTCCCTCAGTAATTTAAATGGATTAATTATGTAACATTAACATCCCTTGACACACCATTAAATTCTGCCCTGCTCTAAGAGTCCACGCTGATTCTGCCCTTACAGACCTTTCTGTCACTGCACACTCTTGCTCCTCTTTAACCTGTGGGCATTCTCTGCATACAAAAAAGTCACTTTCTTATGTTCAAGACATAGGAAGCAAGTATTGCAATCTTCTTTGGGCAATGGGTTATTGTTTGATGTAATCAGGTATTAATGAAAGATTCTGCACTGAGTATAAAGAAAGAGATTCTTCACAGTAAAGCAGTACAGTTAGTTACAATAACTCTAGGGTACTGATGTACATCCAGAAATCCTCCTCTTCATCATAACAGCATAGTCTCTGACAGCAAAATTCAGAGAGCAATAATATCCAAATAAAATTATTGCACTTCTAAGTAGTGGGACTGACATCCCACACTGTATGCACTCTCATAATCTACTGCAAAGCACTTCCCCATATCCTCAACAATTGGGAGATTTTTTTTTTTTAATACTGTTACTCACAGAAAAGAGGCCCCTCTTCTGCAAGCAACAGCAAAAGGGCAACTCCACTTAGGAAAGGGGCATAAAACTTGCAAAAGACAAAGATCAGTATTAGAAGAGAGAAAACACTGTGGGAGAGAGAATTTTTTGATCAGCCCAGACTGAAGACCCCTCAGAATTCTTAACAGAGGAGCAGGGAACTTATGGAAAAAAAGGATGATGCTGGGAAAATTTCTCGTGTACCCTTTAGCCATACAATCTGTCTGTCCTGTAAGACAGGCACACAGCCACTGCAAAAATCTCCTTGTGCTGTGGGTTTTGTCACTCATATAAGTGATGCTGCAAGTCACTATGAGTAAACTTCAAACCCTTCTAATATTGCTGCTATTTATACATAAATAGGTAAATTCTTCCAGCTTATCAGTCTTCCCACAGACTGCTCATATCTTACAGCACCTTTAATGTGCATGACTGAAAACTTGTTCTTGCACACAAACGGCAACATGAAATATGACTTTTTTATTCCTCCTGAAAGAAGTCAACCCAGTATTTTGCATGTGGTGCTCCACAGTGGTTAGTCACTGAGATACCTATTGATGCCCTTGCTCAGTTTGTTTCCAGCAAATTTCAGTGGTTTTCCTTCTTTAACTGAAACTGCCACAGTTTCATGAGCACTACAAACCTGCACAGGCGTTTTCAACCCTTGGCACATGCTGTGGCTCACAATTCCACCCATTTTAATCTACCTCCCCCCCTGCCTGAACTCTAGTGACCCACTGTTAGAAAAACCTGAAACAATTCTGTGTGCTTTTTTGAGAGAGGTGATGAGAGCATGACTCTTGGAATAGACACACTTGAGTATCCAACAGCCATGGCATATGTGTGTCCTGCAGTAACTCCTAAGTTGCTGCTGAAAGGAATTGTGAAAATGTGTCTTTGCTTTCTACTGGATAATATCAGAAATATTAAACTATGCATCCCAGATTATTTCGCCCAGGGATGGGTCCAGGTGTCTCTCTGTGAAGAGAGACAGTCCATTTCCCCTTAGACATGGGAACTCCAGTCTCGCAGCTGCAACAGAGGGATGTTAGAAGCATAGCAAATTGCAACAAATCATAATTATTATTAAATTCAAAGACCCACTTTTGCCTTTTAAAAGCAGATCAAGCTTCTGTTCAAGAATTACCGCATCTGTTTTCATGAAGAATTCTGTCTTGGTTTTGAAAGATGGTCATCTGCCAAGGAAAACTTGAGCCTCCCTTGGAATGGAGAATGCAAACCCCCTTCCCTCCAAATTATTATAATTTTGCAATTAGGGGCTTTCAGGCAGAGATATGGGAATAGGAGTAACAGTTCTTTACTAGGAATATTAAAAACAAGGAAAATACAAATGTAGTAGTACAAAAAAACAAGCAAGGAAGCAAACAAAGATCCTGGAAAATGCTGACAGAGTCAGGGATATGACCTGGCGCCCTGTTGGTCAGCGTGTTGGAAGCAGTCCAAATAAATCCCCCTGGAGTAACATATGTGGTTCTATAGAGTAGAGATGGTCCTGTAGAAAGTCCAGTGGTGATGAGATGGGTCTGGTCTTCCTCCGGGAACCCAGTGGAAAAAACAGGATCCCTTGTGTCCTTCAGTACCAGTTTTTATCTAGCTAGGAACAATTGGCTCCTCCTCCACTGTGTGGAGCATCTCACAATGGGATGATGGAATGTGTCATGTCATTGGTGGGCCCTGATGGCCCATTATCAGAAGATGTCCCCCTGGAGGATGGAGGGGAGGTGAAAGAGATAAGAAACACTGCCCCACCTGGTTTTAATGGCTGGGCCATTATCAGAAGGCATCTGCCCCCCTCCTCCCTGGAGTTAGAAGAGAAGGATAAAACATCTCCCAAAACCAGCTTTCAACAGATGAAATAGAATACACATTTTTAGGTTACATAATCCAATACATATCCTTATCAGGATGAGCCCTCACAAACTCATGTTGTTTCAGTAATCAATACTTTTTTATAAGTGTTGGCTGTATGTATTTGTGGCCAGCTGATCTCTGCTTAGTACATCAATCTTTAGCTCATAGCTTGTAACTGATAGAAAGAAAGAAAACATCTTAGTTATATTTTGTTTTCTTAAATAATCAAACTTCCTTCTGGCAGAGGAATTGCTGACTCCTAGAAAATACTGGATTTGGATACTTTGACTTGAAACAGTTATTTTGCCAAAGCCTTTTTACAGTATTCTCTCTGGGAATTCTTTTCAGGGCTCCTGAAATAATCTATGCTGAAAGACCTATTACATTGTTTTAAGAAGGATCTACGTTTTCACACTGTGGAGTGGTAAGGAAATGTTGATCAGGTCTTCAGACAAACTTATATTTACAAAGAACAAAGAAGATTAAGACTTGTTGTAATGCATTAATACTACAATTAATTAGAAGCCCATCTGATCCAGATGTGCCAGCAGCTGAAATTTCACACTGAGGTGTGAGGATGGCAGGTGCTTGTCTTCCATTAGCTGTTAATGAGAATTAGCAGGATACTTCAGGTACCAAAAAAAGCCTCAGTCTACAGCAGCTTGTGAAGCATCAGTTGTGTGCTATTGTATCACAAGTGATTCACCTTTAAAGGTTTCACCTTCACAATTGTGCAGCAGATCCAGCTCTGTGGAAAGATAAGTGTATTGGCCAGCAAAGCCTCCTGAAGTCTGCAATTGCAACAAATTAATGTTTGTAATGGATTATAAGGATCAGGCTGACTGCACAATCTTTTACTATTGCCAACAAACGGAATGCAGCAAAACACCTACTTTTTATGAAAATAGTGCAAAATAACAGGACAAAAAATAAACACAGGATTGTTCATTACAACATTATGTTGCATAATGAAAGAGAGAAAAAGTGAACCTCTATTGGAATTCCATGTAATGGTAAAACAAGTACAAGTAAATGATTTCATTATGCTGAATAACCATTTATTTTACACTGCCAGATTAAATATGAAATCCAATGGTCTTTCTATGCTGCCACTCCTCAAGGTGTTTTCTCTCCCTTACTGTATATAACTGATTCTGAAATCAGTTTTTTTATGCAACTGTGGCACACAGCAACTGTGTTTGCAGCAGCCCAACATAGGACATGGCTTTGTTACAGGAGTTCTGAAGTCCATTCAGTGTGCAGAGACAAGCTAGGTAGTGGAGGCAGAGAGGCTTATTAAGGCACACAGGCTTTTGAAGCTGTAGCTGTGTAGAAACCAAAGCAATCTCTGCAGAAAGTTTTAGAAGTCCATTTAATGAATTTATTGTCTTATTTCACCATTTTAATAATTAAATATGGATTAGGCATAGTTGGTAAGGCTGAAGAAGACATGCACAGATGAAAAAAAAAAAAAAAAAAAAAAGTTCCTATCTTCCTAAGGAACTTATTTCAGCAGAAGATGTTTTGTGAGAGTAGCATGACCTCTAAAAATGTCAACATCTGATTAAAAACCCTTTCAGCATCTTTTTATATAATGATCCTTGAAGAATGGCCAGGTGCTACACTGCAATAGCTTAATGTTACCTAAGAGCTCACCCACATAAAGAATCCAAATTTCTCCAGCTCTAATTGTGCAATTAAAGCAGTACAGGTCTCCTAATAGCAACAGACATCAAGGCATAAAAACACTCTAACCAGCACAACCTTTTCATAAGTAGAAAATAAAATAAGCAATAGTATGAAGCACCTTGATTACCTCCATCTATACAACTCAGATATAACTTAGTGCACTTTATATACTGCTATAGTTTTCTCAGTTTAAAACAACATTTTTCAACCTTTTCATGTAAAGACTTACTTTTCACCAGTGATTCTTATGTAATCAATTTAAACCTACTTTCTTTGACAGGTAAGTATAATCCACGGATTGATCACAGGCTAAAACTGCCAGTCTGAAGGAAGGAGGAACATCTACCCACATCTTACCTGTCTTGTAACGGCCTGAGCCTGCTCTCACTGTATTCACTGCACTCACAAATAGCTGGGCTGCCTTGGGAGAGCCTGTTTACATCAGCTTTGTCAGAGAAAAGCTCAGCTTTTGATGCTGGAGAGGGACAACCCAGGACTTCTCACTCTCTTCAGAGGGAAAACCACACAGAGGTAGATGTTCCTACAAGCTTCAGGTGATCACCCAGTGCTGTGGGCCCTTACACAAGATTTGGTGTACCTCAGAGAGGCAGGGAGATGAATGGACAAAGGAAAGATGCAGCAACACAGGTGATGGAAACTGGAAAAAGCACAGTAGTATCTTTTTAATCACTGACAGCAGAGAAAAGGCATTTCTCCCACGGCTTGAAGAGGGAGGAAATTAATCCCCCTCACTCTTGTGGAATCAAGTAATACCTGTGTTGCTAGCAGCAAGAGGGTCTGTAAAAATCAGTACTAAATATATCTTTTTTTTACATAGAAAATAGATTATAAAAGCTATGAAAACGCTTATCATTTAGGAACACAGGTTAGGGATATGGGCTAGCAGTGGACTTGGCAGTGCTGGGTTAATGGTTGCACTTGGTAGCCTTAGGGGGCTTTTCCAAACTCAATGATTTTGTGACTGAGCTTCCACTAGTATAACCTTGAATATCTGCTCACCCTCTTGCAATTTCTCTATTTTGGAAAGTTATATTTCATTATAATAATTTGCCTTCTTTATGAAATCATCACAAAAAGGGCTGTTTTTCTCCATTAGCATTTAGATTCTATCCAGTTATGCTACATAACTGGACCATTAACTGAACCAAGAGCAGAAGGGATTAATGTAGGACAATTCTAAGGAGCTGTTGTTACGGTTTTTGTGACAGCACAGACCTTGTTACGTAGCAGATTTAAAAGAAATGTGATCTGTTTAAGAAGAAACCAGTTATGATGAGATATATGCTAGATTTTGGGTTGTTTTGTTTTAATTTAAGGGATGTACTGATGCAGAAGGCTGTTAAATTCTGAGCTTGATTCAAAGTAGATTTTGAAGGCTTATCAGCAGGGGGCATTAATGCAATATTAAATTCCAAATACCACACTTCCAAACATCCATGCAGAGCCTGTAATGTTTTATCTTTTTAACATATTTGTGGGTTGCTCTGTATTTTTCACAACATCATCTCATTTCTTTAAGTATAGTTGTAATGTCAGGTCATTTGGTGGTTAATAATCTACTGTGGGCTTCATCCTGACTTTTAAAAGAACCCTTTTTCCCTGGTTTGTGTAGTTTGAAAGAGGAGAGAGTGATTTTAAGACAAATAAATTTGCAGCCAGCAGTTTCAAAGGAGATTATCACAAGCAGGAAGAATCGGAGGGTTCATCCCTCTTAGTATTTATTCACAAGCATCAGTTGCTCCTTGACATCAGATCATGCACTCAACTTTCTTATGTTTGCACTCTGACCTTACTATTGACCTGGAGAAAGGAGGTGTTTCCAGAAGGCAATATTAAATAGCAACATCTTCCCTGTCCACTGACTCTGAAATGAAAGCAACCACACTGATAATGTAAATTATTACTCACAAAGAATGAATCCAGGAGTTCCTGTCTAAGATTTAATCTTGTGTTAGTTTTCCAACATTAAGAAACAATTTTTTTTTTTTTCTTTTTTCCCCTAAACCTTATCGAAGGCAGTTCACAAAGGCTCTCTGTCAGAAAGCTGATCTAGCTGTGATCTGGTGACTGAAGGAGTCAGAGCTAAAAAGGAAGAGCTTTCCACTGCATTGGCTCTGCTTCCTGGTCTCTCAGGGCTGATTCTCAGATCCTGGCATGCTGTGGTTTCATTCTCAATTTGTTCACTAATAACATAAAAGTTATGAACCTGGTCTGACCTTCCTGGATCTGTGTAATTTACATTAATCAACAGTCTGTATAGCCTGTACATGTAGTGTAAAGAGACATGAATTTAAAATTTTGACAGGAACTACATTAGTAAATTAGTAAATCCAACAATAAAAAAGCTGGAAATTTAGCTAACTCTTTGTCTTGATTTTTAAAGACAGTTGTCTGCTAAGGAAAACTAGAGCCTCCCTTGGAATGGAGCATGTAAAACCCCCTTCCCTCCAAATTATTGTAATTTTTCAATTAGGGGCTTTCAGGCAGAGATATGGGAATAGGAGTAACAGTTCTTTACTAGGAATATTTTTTTAAAAAAAAGGAAAATACAAATGTAGTAGTACGAAAAAACAAGCAAGGAAGCAAACAAAGATCCTAGAAAAAACCCTGACAGTCAGGGATATGACCTGGTGCCCTGTTGGTCAGCGTGTTGGAAGCAGTCCAAATAAGTCCTCCTGGAGTAACACATGTGGTTCTATAGAGTAGAGATGGTCCTGTAGAAAGTCCAGTGGTGATGAGATGGGTCCAGTCTTCCTCCGGGAACCCAGTGGGAAAAACAGGATCCCTTGTGTCCTTCAGTGCCAGTTTTTATCCAGCTAGGAACAGTTGGCTCCTGCCCCACTGTGTGGAGCATCTCACAATGGGATGATGGAATGTGTCATGTCATTGGTGGGTCCTGATGGCCCATTATCAGAAGATGTCCCCCTGGAGGATGGAGGGGAGGTGAAAGAGATAAGAAACACTGCCCCACCTGGTTTTAATGGCTGGGCCATTATCAGAAGGCATCTGCCCCCCTCCTCCCTGGAGTTAGAAGAGAAGGATAAAACATCTCCCAAAATCCAGCTTTTAACAGATGAAACAGAATACATCTTTTTAGGTTACAAAATCCAAGACACTCTTTTAAACGGAAGCTGAGATTTTCACATCACCATTTGCTTGCATGAAAGATATTTTTAAGGAGAATTAAGAAAAAATTTAAATACAGAGAAACATTGCAACTTTAAGCAATATTTGGAAGTCATACACTTTAAAGATGGGGATCAGAAAGCTGTTTGTCTGCTACAGTAGCAAACTACTCTGTAAAATTATGTAGGGCTTGCAGGGCTTGCTTGCAGGGCCAGGTTTGCATCCTGTATCTAGGACATCATGGTACATCCCACACTTTTTCTGTCACTCAAATACCTATCCTTTATTTCATGTAATATCTTTTAGGTACACGCAGACTGCTACGTTTGTTATGGTAACAATTAGTTTGCAAAAAACAATAGTGAAATGAAATGTATTCCTCAAAGAGGTGTATAAATACAGACATTCTGAACTTCTTGTGAAATCACTGGCTATCTTCTATGTTTGAAAATCAAGACTCCTCTCTTAAAAAAAGAAAATGAGAGCTACAATTTTCCTTTAAGACCCCAGAAACATGGGGTCTGATACCCTTTCAAATAAATGTCCTTTCAAATGGCACCTGTGTTTTTATTTAGCACCTGAAGAAGTTCATCACTAAATGTTGTTAAACCTCCAAGCTACAAGTATAGCTTATTTATCTTTCCTTGAGCAGGTCCCATGAGGCTTCTCAGCAGGTGGCATTAATGCTCTACACAATTCCAAATGGCAAACAGCCAGGAAACTGCTGTTTCCAGCATGCAACACCTTAAAATGATCTACAATTTCTGGTGGAGACTTAAGTAATTTTCTTAACATAAAAGTCTGCATTCAAATGGCATTTGTTCCGAATGTGGTGGGTTTTTTTGTTGGTTTTGGTTTTTTGTTCTTTTTTTTTTTTTTTTTTTTTTTTTTTGGCAACAGAAGCAGAGCAGAGATATATTTTGATTACTCTAGTATTAAATTAAAACAAACCAAGAGCATTTTTTTCCCCTCTCGTGTCCTGCCTGGTCTGTCTCCTCCTCTCCCCATCAAGACATCTGCATTATCAGCTTTTTCAAATGAACACCACCGGAACTTCAGGCGTGTACCAGCACAAGTAACACCTATACAGCACCTTTAATCACAAGTATAAATGCTCAATGCAGCACTACACAGATTTCCTCAAGTTTAAAGACTTATGTTGAAGCTGAAAGAGAGAGGAAACTGAGAGATACTGAGGCGGCAAATACCTGTGATTACTTGGGACTGACTGAAAATGAGTTACAACTCCCAGAACTGGTTATTGTGCCAATCCATCATTTGCCTAAAACATACAGTACAAAATGCGAGGATCATCTCCAGGACTTGTTAAGAGAGCTCTTATGGACTCCATAAAATCCAGCATCTATCACACTAGTAAAAACTTCGGTACTTCAAGCACCATGTGAACAGCCACTGCTAGAAACAGCTGCTTTGAAAGAGCTTGTTTGGTTGGAAGACTTGAAACACTTTTCACTGCTTCTTCTAAATGCAGAAGTGCTTTCCACCTCATGAAACTGCCCACAACAATATTAGAACAGAGAAAATAGTCTGCCAGGATGTTGTCAAAAAACGGGTGTCCAAATTGTGCTTAAAAGGACTCAGGGTTTGCTCCTCTAAACCATGCTCTGGATCTACCTATTGGTCTGCTCCAGCCAAATTCATGAAACTTGCTCAAATACTTGCATATAGCAAAGTAACAAAAAGTCCTGAAAACTCAGAGCAATTCCAAAGAGTTTAATGAGAACCTGGTGTTGAATTTGCCCTTCTAACTTTGAACAAGATGTGTTCTGTGAAAGCCAGAAATTCTTTCTGACAGCAGTTCTTAACCTGGACTACACTGGCATGAGTCATCCAGTCCACTAGACATAATGCAAAATCTTGTCATAATGTATTTTCTGCCTAGTTTCAGTAACCATACCCACAAAAATGTAGCTTATTTTTCTTCGAAGTACACAGTCATTCCACAGAAAAACATGTAGATTTGACTGGGACACACACATATTTGCATGTATCTGTGTCCTCCAAAAATGCCCGATACAGGGATTGCACTGGAAAGTTGAAAAGCAGCCGTCGGCTAAAACAGCTCCCAAGTTGCCCTTTGATCCTGTAAATGGTTCACTGATTAATGGGTTTTTATTGTACAAATGGCTCATAAAAGCTGTTAAATCCATCATGAACTATAAAGGCTTTTTAATCTAACGACTATTTTCACGTACATAGAGGTGTCAGGACAATTTATTCTCCAAGTGCTGAGAAGCAACAGATCCTGACAGGACACAGGATTCTGACACAATAGACTCATACGTCTTTTCAGTATGCTTTTCATGATTGCTCTTTGGTATCCTCACATTGTACCTAAGCAAAACTCTTCACAGGGAGATGGAGGAGTATATTTTGATTTCTAATATGTCCTTGTAGGCAGAAAAACAAGCATCTCTCTGAAAATTGAAAAGACTGACAGTGGGAGAATCAAATATAAATGAGAACTAGGATAAAGCAAAATACAAAAGGAACAAAGATCTGCACAAAGTGAAAAGCAACCCACACCAGAACACAACCCTTATTTTCCCTTTCCTTGTTCTCAGACTGCAGACTTGTGGATGCTAATGATGGATTGAGTGACATTTTTAGCGATGTGTTTGAGATGGGTTCAAGGTAAAAGAAGTTGAAGACTTTTGCACACTCTGACATATATAAAATCACTAAGGAGTGCAACAGCAGTATAGCGTACATACATCTCATCATAAATGGTTGCTTATTTTTACACCCCGTGCATCTTTCTTGTCCAGGAGATGATTCCCAGATTGTTCCTCTAAAGAAAGGAGCTACCTATTTTCTATCTGCTCTACAATCCACAAGCCACATATCATTGTTCCAGGAAGACCAAAAAAGCTGTAAAAAAAGCTGTTGATCAGACAGATCTAAAAGCTGCTGGTATCTTATCTGGCTAAATGAAGGGAAAACTGTTTTCCTCTTCTCAGCACCTCTGCCTTGCAAGTTCAGGGAAAATCCCTCCAGGGATGGAAACCTTATTGTAAATTCATAGCGTGTGTGTGGTAACAAAGGGCAGCTCTTCAGAGAGCTCCTCATTCTCTCACTTTCCTCACATTGAAAGCACTTGCCCAATCTGCTTCCATCTCAGATATTTTTGGCAGTACTTTCATCTCTTCTGTTCTCATCATCAGTCTGCCTGTTGGGAAAAAAATCTCAGTAAGAAACCAAACCTGTCAGGTTCTTAAAAGATGTCACTTTGGGCAATGGAAAAGTGAGAAGAAAGGGAGCCTAATTCCAAAGCAAATCAGTACATAACCCACTTTTTTTTTTTTTTTTTTTTTTTTTTTTTTTTTTTTTTTTGAGTGTGTGTGTGTGTGTGTGTGAACACTGTGGTAAACTGCAAGTTGGAGAGCTATGAGGTTTAGAAAAACAGCAGTAATTTTTTTTTTTTTTTTTTTTTTTTTGTTAGTTAGTTAGTTAGTTAGAAAATTCTATTCTTAGACAGAACAGAACAGTTTTTCTACAACATTTCTCAACCCAGAAAAATCCCAGGACATGGGACATCCCCAAACATGAAGCCTCAGAGAAGCCAAACTCCGAGACACTGCACATTCTTCTGTCCCTTTCTCGCTGTTTTTGAAACACATGGTCCTGTTTCCATTGATTTTGAAAGGTTTTAACGATCAGCCTTTTCTCCAAAAGATTCATTGCTTATGAATGACATTCTCTGGGCTTGCTTGGGGTAGAAATGGGCAAACAATTTCTCAGCAGTGGATGTGCACACAGAGACAAGAGTCTGTGGTCAGACCTTCTGTCACAGCAGCAATTCTGCAGCAGGGTCTCTCCACCAGCCATGTGCCAATAATGAACATATGTTATTGCTCTTTCCTTGTGACAGAATTACTATTCTGCTATGAGGACTTGGACAGTCATTCCTATCTTTTGTGTCCTTGCAATCAGAGTGTTTACTGGTGTGTACCTGGACCTTACTTGTGTTGCTTTTCTTCAAAGATGGCACTCAGTTCAATCAGTTACAACAAACTGCAATGCTTAATTCTTTGCCCCGCTGCCAAGTTCTTTTTGTTATTATTAACTATTTCTTGCAGCAGTCTCTCTAATATTCTACCTCTTCTACCTACAGTGGCATGGCACTCTGACAGGTTTAAGCATTTTTGTAACCCGCCTCTTTTCCCCATATGCATCAAAACCCTTTGTCTAATTTTTAAATGACTAATGCTTCACTGCTACCTGTTGAAGAAAGGAAGAAAAGGAAAAGCTGAACAATTGTGTTTCAAAGCCAGCAGCTTTACAGAGGACTGCAATAATTTATTACTAAGATATATTTTAAATGTTTTGCTGGTGCAGTGGAGCTATAAGTTGATAAATGTTCTAAGAGAAAAAGTTTTCTCTTTTGCTATGAAATATTCTGCTGATAGTTCAAGATCATTAAAGAAAGAAAATACTTATGAAGAAGGGAAAAAGGGAGTATTCAAATAACAGTTGCTGACAAGTACTTGGGTATTCTCGGGTAAATCTGAGACAAGCCACACCTTCAGACTGAAGCAGAAATCAAGATAAAAAAGGTCATATGCAGATACTGAGATTCTGACCCTCACCAGTGGAGTAACTGTAGGCAAGTCACCTTGTGCCTCTGGTTCCTCATCTGTAAAAATAAAATACAGTTCCGCTTATAACCCATGTGCTACAGCAGTAATCTCAGCATCAAGGAGACATGGCAAACAAGGGAACAGTTAAACAGAGCCACCAGCTATAAACGACTGTGAAGAAGGTGCCAGACTGTGACTGAATGGCTCCTGCTGGAATGCACTTCTGGAGATCACCTAAATTAAATTCTGGCTTGAAGGTGTGTCCGTTGGAGCAGGCAGTTCAAGTCCATGTTTAGTTGCGTGTTGAACATCTCCAAGGACAGACTCCACAAGTTCCCTACATCATCTACCTTGGAGTTTCATCACCCTTAAAGGATGACGGTGTATATATAAGTAATGTGAAGGCTGGCTTTCACAATTAAGGGTTGAATATTATGTGTATGATAAGAGAAGTTTTATTAATGTATAGTTATTGTGATTTGTTGTTTGGACTTCCTCTGTTCTCTCCATAGTCCACTTTCCCCCTGTATGGTTGCAAAGGGAGGGCCTTGGTAGTTGGGACCTGTAGAGGGAAGGTGTGTACCTGTGCCCCTTGCATGAGACATTTGGGAGGAGGGCAGGCTTGTTACTAGGAGGCACGGCATGGCAACACCTGACCTCCAATCATGTTGCAAGAAAGCAGTCTCCACCAAGAGACAGTGAAGAAGAGTTGATTGATAGACTTTGGGAGGAGCCCTGGTTACCTGATGCAACACCAAGGGTATAAAAGGCAGAACAGTCATTTTGTGGGTGAGCACATGGCAGTTTAGTTCCATGCTCGCAGCGCTGCTCTTTCTCCTTCAGTCTTTTGTTGTATTTTGTTAAGGTTTAATAAACCTTTGAAATTTTAAAGTGAGCGTAGTTTCTCACAACAGCTTTTATTATGTTTAATGCAATTTCCTGTTGTAGTTTGTGCCCACTGCATCTGATTCTTTCCCTTGAGTATCACAGGGAGGGCTCTCTCATACTGGGGAACCCAGCACAGATGCATCTCAACAGCATGTATCTTATCAGCACTGAGCCGAGGAGAAGATGATCCCTGCTGCCCTGCTGAAAATGCAATATCCCTTCTTGCTGTTCCTTCCTGAAAATGTCTGTTTATCCAGGGCAGTCCACTCCTGTGAGCTCTCTCTCCACATCACTGTGACACAACAAAATAGTCTTGCAAATGCATTCAGATCTTTAATTCCTCTCATTTCCTTCGCACAACATGTACTTCAGTGTACAGACACGTTAGGGAGTGTGACCATGCACTTGTTTCTGGCTTTGAGTATTGTCAAAGCTTGAGTGTGCAGCCCTGGTCTTGAGAGATCACAGAATAAGCTCAGTTGGAAGGGATCCACAAGGACTGTCAAGTCCAGCTCCTGGCCCTGCATAGAACCATCCCCAAGAATCACACCCTCTGCCTGCCCAAACATTTCTTGAGCTGTGCCAGGTTGGTGCTGTGACCACTTCCTTGGGGAGCCTGTTCCAGTCTCTAAACACCCTTGAGGTGAAAAACCTTTCCCTAATATCCAGCCTGAATCTCCCCTGACACAACTTCTGCTCGGTCCCTCAGGTCCTGTCACTGGACACAATAGGGCAGAAATCAGCGTCTGCCCCTCTTCCTCACAGGGAAGCTGCAGACTGCAATGAAGCCTCCCTTCAGTCTTCTCTTCCCCAATCTGAAGAAAGTAGCCTCAGCCACTGCTCATATGGCTTCACTTGCTAGTCCTTCACCAACTTCATTGCCCTTCTTTTGACACTCTAATATCATTCTTATACTGTAGTGCCCCAAACTGCCCCAGGACTTGAGGCAGTTGCCACCCCAGTGGACAACAGCGTAGGACAATCCCCTCCGTTGCCTGGCTGATGATGTTGGACCTGGTGCCCCACAGGGACAGGGATATTCCTCCTGCCTGCCAGGACACTGCTGACTCATGTCCAACTTGCCATTTACAAGGATCCCCAGGTTCCTTTTCATTCCCCAGTCTGTCCATACATCCAGGGTTGCCCCATCCCCAGTGCAGAGTCCAGCATTTTACCTTGTTGAACTCCATATGGTTGCTGATTTTCCAGTTCTCTAATTTGCTGAGGGTCGCTCTGCAGGGCCTCCCTGCTCTCAGGGAATCAACAGCTCCTCCCAATTCTGTATCAGTGATCCTGCTTAGTATCCCTTTCAGTCCTGTGTCCAACTCATTTATGAAGATGTTGAAGAAATGTCCAAACTAAGCAGCCATGAAAGCTGGTCTCAAGATGAAACACTGAATCCAATAAATAAGCTCCCAACTGCTGGACAAGAAACGCCTGCCAATAAACTAGAGAAAGAAAACCTGTTAATGGTATGACCTGCCTGCCACGCCAGCTATGAATCTGAATTTACATTGTGAAACCTTTGTGCTGGGAACAGACTGCTGACAGATGGCTCCCATTAAAACCAACAAGGCAGGGATTTCTCCCACTGCTTAAAAAATGTCCTTTTCTGCAGAAGTGAGAGGATGGGATCTGAGGTTCAGGAATTGATTAGTATTTAGTATGAAACAAATTTTATTTGCTGACTGAGACTTGTAATCCTGAATCCTGAGTGTGTGTTGTATAATCTGGTTGTCTCACAGTGAACGAATGGATTGAGTCACAAGCTATTAAATGTCGTGCACCAGAGAAGCATCTGGTTATGCCGATTTCCCAAAAGTGGATTGAAAACTTTTCCTGGCACTTCTTTACATTCCATTGTTCTTCCCTTGAATAGTGCCCCTTCTGTTCACACCATGCCGGGTCCTTTGCTCAGTCCTCATCCTTTACTGGTCCTTCCAATCTGTTCCTTCACTTCCTCACATGATTCTTAGTCACTATTTCCACTCCTACCCCATCACTCAGTTTAAGCTCTCCTCTCTAGGTTGGCCAGGCTGCTGGCAAAGCTGCTTTTGCTCCATTTGGTCAGGCTGATTGCCTTCTAAGCCGTCCAGATCCTGAAAAAGGATCCGATGGACACAGAAGCCAAACCTGCTGCTGCCATCAGTTGGACAAACACATGTATGGGTCATTCACTCAAGAGCTGGATTCAGTGATCCTTCTGGGTCTCTTCTAACTCAGGCTATTCTGGGATCTGTGATCTCAACTGTTGACCCATTAGATCCATCCAGTCCTCTTCAGACACTCTTCCTCCTCTTCCTCACCAGCAGTATCAAGGAAAGCACTCACCTTCACTCTCCACAGGTAGAGAACATCTCAACACCACCACTCACTGTCTTCTCTTGCCACATGGTTCAAATCCAGCTGGTTAAAGTATTTCCCTGTGCAGAGCTCTCATCCTGAGAGCTTCCTCAGCATGAACCTCTTCTCATGGCTGCAGATCTGCAAGTGGCCTGTTCAGGGCCTGCTCCCCCAGAGCCAGAAGCCACCAGCTTCTAACCATCATCACTGGAGTTTCCACTTTCCAACCCTGGTAAACAAAGTCCATCTGTCTTCCTGCTGCAGTCAAAGGTTCACAGTTTGGAAGCTGCAGCATCTCTGGGCAACCTGTGCCACTGTCTCACTTGACCCTCCTTGTTCAGGACTCAAGATCTGCAAGTTCAGAGCCCCCTTGGATCAGAAGTCTGGCAGAGCTAACTAGAGGCTGCTGCTAGCAGATATGGGCTCATCTAGCTGTCCTCACTGGCACCATAATGTTCCTCCAAGAGTTTCCAGAACTCCCCTGACAACTCATAAGAAGTACCCAGGAGACCAAGAAAGCCTCAGAAAAGAGTGAAGATACTGCTGTGTCATTGACTGTATCTGACAGACAGGGAAAGACTGCAGACTTTTAAGTTCCAGGTGCAGTAGTTTTTACTTTTTTGTCAATTACTGACTTTTGTCAATTACTGACTTTTGTCAATTACTGACTTTTATGTCAATTGGTTGACATAAACAAAATTACAGATGTCATAGGAAAGCTGTAAAACTCCCTGACACTGGAATTATGGGTGCCAGCTATTTACAAGGGATTTTTCTATTAAAAAAAAAAAAAAAAATCCCTGGGAAAAAAATCTGTAACAAAGTAGTAAGCAGACTGATACTCCCTCTGACCAGAAGATGCAGCAACACCATGTCAAACAGTCACAATGCAGCAGTCCTGTTTTATACCCTTCTCTAGCTATCTTCTGCTTATGACAGATGTTCAGAGCCCAGCTGCCAAGACAAGGCTCACAACTGCCTTAAATTCTGTTGCTGAAGAATGTCACTCCTGGGTGCAAGGGTTGCTTGGGCTGGGGACAATGCAACCTTTTCCTTCCAATAATCAGCCCAGTATTCTTTTAATAGCTGTGAAGCACTTTGATGTCTTCAGACAGAAAGATCTCCAGTGGCAGTGGTACACAAACAAATCGCAGTGTAATTGTCATTAAAAAAGGTGCAGAGGAGGTGATGGGAAAATGGTCAGCACGGGCACATAAGCAGCCTTGCTGTATTTTTGATTTTATATAAAGACAGCAGACAAGTGGAAAACACCCCAGGGTATGCACTGCAGGACCCCTGTGTTGCAGGTCTGGCAGATACCACAACCCCATAGTGCACAGACAGAGATACAGGGGCTCCCTGTTGTTCTGCCCTTCCTGTACAGTGCCCCAGTGCAGAAACACGGCACGTGGTTTTGCACTGCTGAGCTTTGGAGATCTGCTTGCTAATGCTGCTCTGCATCGTATCCTAAATCCTACTGGAGTGAATGAAGCATGTTGAAGCACAATTTTAATTTGGAGGAAAAAAAAAATCACTGGGAGATTTATTTCAACCCCAAAATTTCCAGGCTACTTTCCTCTTCTGAAATGTCATCTGTTTCTCTGATGGCTGGTATCTCTAAACAGCTGATGTGGCTTGAATCACAAAGCAGAGAACCTGCAACTCTACCTGCCCAGTTTGCTCTCTCTGTTAGCGTTAAGCAATGAAGCCCACAGACTGGCAGACGGAGCCTCTCCTAGAAGCAAAACCCAGTACAAACCAGAACTGCAGCTCCCTCACTTTCCTGTTAGTCTGCAACATCTTGCAGAGGCCTTAAATGTGGCAATGCCTTGCAGGCACAGGTTCGGTATGTTTATGGGGTTTGTATCAACATAAAACAATGAATCTTAAAAATCCAGTATAGTCAGTTCTTTCCTAAGTGAATTAATTGGGCAACATGGGATCTACTATTGGAGTTTCAGTAAATATACTGTATCAAAAAAAAAAAAAAAAAAAAAAAAAAAAAAAAAAAAAAAAAAAATCAGTTCCAGTATTTTCTGATGGAAATTCCTGATGTGTTTGTATTTATTTTTTTTTGTGCTCCAGTACCTTTGTGATGAACTGCTGTGTCCAGAGAAAGCCTCTAAGACCATGGTATCAAGGCAGTGCAGAATTCATGCACAGAAGAGAGAAAATTAAATCTAACCGTACTCTAGCAACACTGACTTTATCATGTCCTTAGATGATTGTTCTGTTGCCTAGTTCTTCCAGGTATAAAAGCTTTCCATCTGAGTTGACAACCATAGAGCTGATTGGAGCTCTGACTCTTAGTTATTCACAGAACAGCATTTAATAAAATTCCTAATACTTGCATGTGATTCCAAATCCATGCTATTTAATAGAGTAGTGCAGGCTTCCAGTCATTAGACATTGATAAATATAGCACTTACTGCTAAAAAAAATGTATCTGTTGATAACAAGACTGCAGGACTCTTATACCCGTCATAAAAATCAAATAGACAAAGCTTAAAATTAAACAAAGAACAGTCAAAGACATTTTACTTTAGTCTTATTAATATGTGTAATGCATTATGAAATCCATTTTATTTGTCTTCAACATTTTCCCAGCTAAATAGGAAGCTTTTTTTAAAAAAAATTACCACTTGGAATCTTTTTGCTGCATGCAAGTCATGCTTTGCCCAAGGCAATCCTTTAGTACAAGCCTTTTTCACTGGCAGGCAGAGAAATTAAAAAATTAATAATGACTGCTTCATTTTTCAGAACTTGTCATCATCTTGCTATGTAACTTTTAATGCAAGGTAAGGAAGAAGAAAAGACCTGGGGCTTGAAACTTACATAAAATCCCACCAGGTTCTGGTACTCACTTTTTCCCCTTTCACTTAAAGATACCATTGTCTTTTCAATGTGCATGGGATTATGTAACCTAAAAATGTGTATTCTATTTCACCTGTTGAAAGCTGCGTTTTGGGAGATGTTTTATCCTTCTCTCACCCTTCCAGGGTGGGGAGGGGGGGGTAGTTGTCTTCTGATAATGGCCCAGGCATTAAAGCCAGGTGGGGCAGTGTTTCTTATCTCTTTCACCTCCCCTCCATCCTCCAGGGGGACATCTTCTGATAATGGGCCATCAGGGCCCACCAATGACATGACACATTCCATCATCCCATTGTGAGATGCTCCACACAGTGGAGGGGGAGCCAACTGTTCCTAGCTAGATAAAAACTGGCACTGAAGGACAGAAGGGATCAGGTTTTTCCATTGGATTCCCGGAGGAAGACTGGACCCAACTTATCACCACTGGACTTTCTACAGGACCATCTTTACTCCACAGAAGCACATCTGTTACTCCAGGAGGACTTATTTGGACTGCTTCCAACACGCTGACCAACAGGGTGCCAGGGTTTTTTTCCAGGATCTTTGTTTGCTTCCCTGCTTGTTTTTTTGTACTACTACATTTGTATTTTCTAGGTTTTTTTCTTTTTTTTTTTCTTTTTTTTAATATTCCTAGTAAAGAACTGTTATTCTTATTCCCATATCTTTGCCTGAAAGCCCCTAATTGCAAAATTATAATAATTTGAAGGGAAGGGGGTTTACATTCTCCATTCCAAGGGAGGCTCTAGTTTTCCTTAGCAGACAACTGTCTTTCAAAACCAAGGCAGAGTTTGGTGCCCATTGTGGGGCACAAGGGCATTGAGAGAAAAAAGAATAACCATTCTTAAGTGCCTACGTTCTTATGTCCATAGTGTCATGTGGTCTGGCTTACCCTAATTAAGGTGGCATGCGGTGGTGGCCGTCTTTCTCCCATTTGCAGGCCCTTATTAAACATGGGCCCTGTAAGGCCTATAACCAAGGTTACTGTAGCTGTCATCCAGTTTGCTACATGGGTTAACAAGGTGAGGAATTCATGGATTTTTAATTTCCTCTGGAAGGCAGGCACATGGATTCAGGGCTGTCATACATTAACTGTGTGGTTTTGAGGGTATTTTAGCAATGGTACCTACTGTGAGGAAATGACACCGGATGAAATTTTTTCCCGACACTTCACCCAGCTGTTTGGGTCTACCCCAACAGTTTTTGAAGGGTTCAAATCTCTGAATGTTAATGATATCATACAGTGGCTGGGGTTGCTGGTATGCCTGTTCTGTTCAGCATTTAGAGATAAGGGAAGACTGACCTGGATAACCACCCTGATACCTACCCTAGTGAATAAGGATACTGCCCCACAGCCTGAGCCCGTCCCACAGCCTGACTCCATCCCACAGCCTGACTCCATCCCACAGCCTGACCCCGCCCCACAGCCTGAGCCTGTCCCACAGCCTGACACTGCCCCACAGCCTGACCCCGTCCCACAGCCTGAGCCCGTCCCACAACCTGACCCTGCCCCACAGCCTGACACTGCCCCAAAGCCTGACCCCGTCCCACAGCCTGACACTGCCCCACAGCCTGCCTCAGGAATAAATCACCCAGATTGGGTGAAGGAGATAGGTGAGATGCTGAGGGAGTACCTTTCCCCTGTAGTAGCCTCATTAGCCCCAGCTGCTGGGAAACCCTCCCCCTGCCCCGACAAAGGAGAGTCTGATGGTGCAGCAGCAGAACCCACAGACGTTACAACCGTCCAGGTTCCAGCTGAACCACAGGGGCAGCCACAGCCAGCAGCAGTGGCCCCTGTGGAAACAAAGAAGTATAAGGTGAAATCAGAGCACCCAGGCAACAAGGATAAGAAAGGAGGACCCTCACAACCTGCGGGGGAGTCAGAGGTTGAGATCATCACTGAGTCCCTGACATATGAAAGTCTCCGTAATCTGCAAAAAGATCTTGCACGGCGGGGATGTGAGGCTTATACAGCCTGGTTACTTCGGGTCTGGGACCTTATAGGTACAGTAGTGTGACTAGATAGTAGTGAGGCAAGGAATTTGGGACCCTTGACCCAGGACTCAGGTGTGAATCAGGTATTCGTAAGGGAGCCAGGGCCCCTTTCCCTTTGGGAGCGGCTTTTAATGAGTGTACGGGAGAGGTTTGTCCACAGAGACAGAATGCAGGAGCACCATCATAGAATGCGCTGGAAGACCCTTGAGGAAGGGATCCAACAGCTGAGAGAAGTGGTGATATTGGAAGTACTCTTTGGAAGGGGTGGACAGCATGATAATGACCCCGACAAAGTCAGGTGCACAGGGCAAATGCTGTGGAATCTGGCAACTCTAGGACCATCTCAATACGCTACATTCATTGCAACAATTCATCCTGATAACAACCAAGAGACAGTTGTTCTGTAGCCAACAAGCTTAGAAAGTACGAGAGTATCAGTGGCCCAATGCAGGCTCAGGTCTCTGCCGTAGTTAAAGAACTCAAAGAAGAAATGAGAGAGATGAGATAGGAGATGAGGAGGAACAGTTCCCATATGGCAACCAGTAAGGGTTACAGGCCCCAGAGTCAGAGCCCAACATCCCCCAGCTAGAGAGAGAGGGTACACCCCACAAGCTGATCTGAGATTCTTCCTGCATGACCATGGGGAAGACATGGGAAGGTGGGATGGGAAACCCACTTCTGCCCTGGCAGCACAGATGCGTGAGCTCAAGGAGAGAAACACTAACCAAGGGGGTTCCACTAAGATGAAGGTAGCCTCAGCCTCCCATAACCAAGCTCCCAAGTATTACAGAAGTGAGGAGGCTCTGACAGACCCCCTTAAAGGATCCTCTACTATGTATGCCCAGGAAGGGAATAATAACCAGTGCTAGAGGGGCCCTGCCTCTGGCCAGGAAGAGGCATGGGAGAACCAAGTCTTTTGGACTGTGTGGATCTGATGGCCTGGTACATCAGAGCCACAGAAGCTTTGGTTGATACTGGTTCACAGTGTACCCTGATGCCATCAGAACATGGGGGGACAGAACCTATTTCCATTGCTGGGGTGATGGGGGGATCACAGGAACTGACTCTGTTGGAAGCCGAGGTGAGCCTGACCGGGAAGGAGTGGCAGAAACATCCAATTGTGACTGGCTCAGGGGCCCCATGTATTTTGGGCATAGACTTCCTCCAGAACGGCTATTACAAAGACTCTAAGGGACTCAGGTGGGCTTTTAGAATTGCTGCTGTGGAGGTAAAGGGCATTAAGAAATTGAATAGCTTGCCTAGATTGTCAGAGAACCCATCTGCAGTAAGAATCCTGAAAGTAGAAGAGCAACAGGTACCAGCTGCCACCTTGACGGTGCACCGCCGACAGTATCGGACAAATCGAGATGCCATGATCCCCCTCCACAAGATGATCCGTGAGCTGGAGACTCAAGGTGTGGTCAGCAAAACCCACTCACCCTCCAACAGCCCCATCTGGCCTGTGCATAAATCTGAAGGAGAATGGAGATTGACTGTGGACTACCATGCCTTGAACGAAGTGACTCCACCATTGAGCGCTGCTGTGCCAGACATGCTGGAACTCCAGTACGAGCTGGAGTCCAAGGCAGCAAAATGGTATGCCACAATTGACATTGCTAATGCATTTTTCTCCATTCCTCTGGCAGCAGAATGCAGGCCTCAGTTTGCTTTCACCTGGAGGGGCGTGCAGTACACCTGGAACCGACTGCCCCAGGGGTAGAAACACAGCCCCACCATCTGCCATGGACTGATCCAGGCTGCACTGGAAAAGGGTGAGGCTCCGGAGAACCTACAGTACATCAATGACATCAATTGACATAGCAAGAGAAGTGTTTGACAAAGAAGAGAAGATCACCCAAATTCTCCTGAAAGCTGGTTTTGCCATCAAGAAGAGCAAAGTCAAAGGACCTACCGAAGAGATCCAGTTCCTGGGAGTAAAGAAGCAAGGTGGATGGCATAAGATTCCCACAGAAGTCATCAATAAGATCACTGCAATGTCTCCACCAACCAGCAAGAAGGAAACACAAGTCTCCCAGGCTCCATATGTTTCTGAAGGATGCACATTCCTGAGTACAGACAGACTGTGAGCCCTCTCTACCTGGTCACCCACAAGAAGAATGATTTCCACTGGGGCCCTGAACAGCAACAAGCCTTTGCCCAGATCAAGCAGGAGATCGCTCATGCAGTAGCCCTTGGCCCAGTGAGGACGGGACCAGATGTGGAGAACGTGCTCTACTCAGCAGCCGGGAACAATGGCCTGTCCTGGAGCCTTTGGCAGAAAGTGCCTGGGGAGACTTGGGGCCGACCACTGAGATTCTAGAGCTGAAGCTACAGAGGGTCCGAAGCCAACTACACTCCAACTGAGAAGGAAATCTTGGCCGCCTATGAAGGAGTTCAAGCTGCCTCAGAGGTGATTGGCACAGAAGCACAACTCCTCCTGGCACCCCGACTACCGGTACTGGGGTGGATGTTTAAAGGAAAAGTTCCCTCCACTCATCATGCCACCGACGCCACGTGGAGCAAATGGATTGCCCTCATCACTCAGCGCGCCCGCATTGGAAACCCAAATCGCCCTGGGATTTTGGAAGTAATTACAAACTGGCCAGAAGGTGAAAACTTTGGTCTCACAGATGAAGAGGAACAGGAACAAGTGACACGTGCTGAAGAAGGTCCACCATATAAGAAACTGCCAGCCCAAGAAACACACTATGCTCTTTTCACTGACAGTTCCTGTCACATCATAGGGATGAACCGGAAGTGGAAAGCAGCTGTATGGAGCCCCACACGACAGGTTGCACAAGCCACTGAAGAAGAAGGGAGATTGAGTCAACTTACTGAACTCAAAGCTGTTCAACTGGGCATAGACATTGCTGAAAGAGAGAAGTGGCTGAAACTCTGCCTCTACACTGATTCGTGGATGGTAGTCAATGCTCTATGGGGTTGGCTGGACAGGTGGAAAAAGGCCAATTGGCAGCTTAGGGGAAAAGCAATCTGGGCTGCAGATGAGTGGAAGGACATTGCCACTCGGGTAGAGAAGCTACCTGTCAAAGTCCGTCATGTAGATGCCCATGTCCACAAGAGTCAGGGTAATGAGGAGCACCGAAACAACGAGCAAGTAGATCAAGCTGCAAAGATAGAGGTGTCAAAGATAGACTTAGATTGGCAACACAAGGGAGAGTTGTTCCTAGCTCAATGGGCCCATGATGCCTCAGGCCATCAGGGCAGAGATGCCACCTATAAGTGGGCATGAGACCAAGGGGTGGATCTAACCATGGACAGTATTTCTCAGGTTATCCATGACTGTGAGATGTGTGCTGCAATCAAGCAGGCCAAGCGGGTGAAGCCCCTGTGGTATGGCGGGAGATGGTCCAAGTATAAGTATGTGGCAGCCTGGCAGATTGACTACATCACCCTTCCCCAAACCCACCAAGGCAAGCGCTATGTGCTGACCATGGTGGAAGCCACCACTGGACGGTTGGAGACCCACCCTGTGCCCCATGCTAGTGCCCGGAACACCATCCTAGGCCTTGAAAAGCAAATCCTGTGGAGACACGGCGCCCCAGAGAGAATCAAGTCAGACAATGGGACCCATTTCAAGAACAGCCTCATAAACACCTGGGCTAGAGAACATGTCATTGAATGGCTATATCACATCCCTTATCATGCACCAGCTGCCAGGAAAGTTGAACGGTGCAATGGACTACTTAAGACTACCCTGAAGGCACCTGGCAGGAGGACCTTCAAAAATTGGGAAGTGAACTTAGCAAAGGCCACCTGGATGGTCAACACACGAGGCTACATCAATTGAGCAGGTCTTGCCCTGTCTGAACACATGTAAACAGTGGGTGGAGATAAAGTCCTTGTGGTACACATGAAACGTATTGTAGGAAAGACTGTTTAGATTAACCCCACCTCAGGCGAAGGCAGACCCATCTGTGGGATTGTTTTTGCTCAAGAACCTGATTCCACTTAATAGGTAACGCAGAAAAATAAAGAAACCAGTTGTGTACCACAGGGGAACCTAATCCTAAGTGAGAACTGGGTGTAAGGGTTCATTGTGTATAATAGAGTTCATTAATTTAGGTATAATGCAGATAGTAATAGGATAAGGGGTGGATAATGTCTTGGATTTTGTAACCTAAAAAGGTGTATTCTATTTCACCTGTTGAAAGCTGCGTTTTGGGAGATGTTTTATCCTTCTCTTCTAACTCCAGGGAGGAGGGGGGCAGATGCCTTCTGATAATGGCCCAGCCATTAAAACCAGGTGGGGCAGTGTTTCTTATCTCTTTCACCACCCCTCCATCCTCCAGGGGGACATCTTCTGATAATGGCCCATTAGGGCCCACCAATGACATGACACATTCCATCATCCCATTGTGAGATGCTCCACACAGTGGGGGAGGAGCCAACGGTTCCTAGTTAGATAAAAACTGGCACTGAAGGACACAAGGAATCTGGTTTTTCCACTGGATTCCCGGAGGAAGACCGGACCCATCTCATCACCACTGGACTTTCTACAGGACCATCTCTACTCCACAGAAGCACATCTGTTACTCCAGGAGGACTTATTTGGACTGCTTCCAACACCCTGACCAACACTTGCCAGGTTGTATCACTGACTCTGTCAGGGTTTTTCCACAAATTTTTTTTTTTTTTTTTTTCTTTCTTGCTTGTTGGGTTTTTTGTTTTGTTTTGTTTTGGTTTTTTTTAATATTCCTAGTAAAGAACTGTTATTCTTATTACCATATCATAATTGCAAAATTATAATAATTTGGAGGGAAGGGGTTTTACATTCCCCATTTCAAAGGAGGCTCCAGCCTTCCTTAGCAGACAACTGTCTTTCAAAATCAAGACACAATGTTAGCCCCATCAAAACAAATGGAAATATTCAAAGCTATTTGCTATGGCTATTTGTCATGACAAGGTTTGGATATAATTAAAGAGTAATCATGTCTGAACCTGGATTTAACATTACTATTATTCTTCTAGATGCTCATTTAACAACATAGGACAGTTTAATCTCCTTCTTATTAAACCAAGTCGTACTAAACCACGGCCCAGCAGCAGGAGTCACGAAGGTGCACACATGGCTTTTATAGGGAGCTGAATAGTGGACAGTATGGAAAGAAGTGCAGTGGGAATCACTTCAGGATGCAGGTATTAGGAAAAGGCAGCACAGAAATACAGCTCACTGTGTTCACAAAACAGAGTGAGATGTCAAAGCTTGAATAGGAATCTTTTTCTAACATGTTGGGTTCTAAAATATTGAACGTGGACAAGGAAATCTACATGCTGACTACTGGTAATCAACATGCATTTTCCTAGTGGGCATGCCAATACCTAGGTGAAATTCCTGCAAGAAAAACATCCTGGGCAGGCAAAATGGGATTCCAACTGCACACAGCTATGAAAGTAAAAAAGGAAGTACTTTTTAATGTGATTAATTTCTTTATTGCTTTCTGCTACCCATTCTCTTTTTAGCTGCTTTCTCCCTTCTTTTTCTGTCATTGGGCCTAGATTCCTTTTCTTTCACATGAGGTTGCATCACTTTATTAGAAAGAATGTTAGGACAAGTGTTTTCCTATGAGGATACTCAAAAACTAACCAGGTTGCTAGTAAGACAACTGGAAAACTCATCTGGACAAGGCCCAAAGGAACTTCACCCAGCTGCTCTTTTTCTGAGCTGCATCATGCCTTGAGACCCACAGAGAACCTTTCTCCCCATAATCATTCTATGAGTCTATGACCTTTCTTTTTAACTCAAAGGAGTAAAGACTTGGGTTTATTATTCATTTGGTTGACCCTGGCTGCCCTTCTTGTCCAAATACATCTAGTCTGAGTTTTTTTCAAGTCCCAAATTGTTTTACTCCTTTCTACAGAAAGATGTTTTCAGCAAGAACGAAAAAACCTGAAACTGAACATGTTAAACCAATGCTGCTATTTATTCGTGTGATACCAGTACTGTACAAACCACCTCTATTCCCACAATTCGATCAGTTTTAGAGTTTCAGTATGTTTCCCATCACTGTAGGAGAGCTTAACTGATTTTTGTTTTGGCTGGTTTAAATAAGATCATAAAGATCCTTAATAACTACTGACCTAGCTAGCTGCGTGTCAAATATTATCACAACTATAAAACTTGTAAAAGTACAATCTGCTATCCAATCTATTTGAAAAGGTAATTCACTCCATTATAACTGGAATCTTACATTGGTCAGGCTCTAATAAGAAACTAGACTACATTTATGCAGTACCTTTACACAGTACATTTACAGATATTTTTGCTATTATTTTATTAAAATGCAGTGTTGAGACTACAGTAAATCAAATAGAAACTCAATCAATAGTTCCACTGTGAAAAAGTAACGCAAACTATTTTAAAGCCTATCTCATCTTATTCTCTCCATGAAGCATGCAAAACTTGCTAAGAGTTTTGAGAAACCAAGCAGTCTATTATATATGGTATAAACTAAATAAAGGTGGTATTAATTTAATACTGTTGTACATCTGCACATAATAATCACACATTAAATTTTTGTGCTTTATTTAAGCACATAACAAGTATTGATAGAGGATTAGTATTACTATAAGAGCTCCTGCCAGATATCCAAAGTCTAAACTCCAGAAGCTGCAATGAACAATAGATTATTGATTTTGGGGATAGACATACAGTATTTGATAGATGGGAGAAGGAAACACAGAAATAATTTGGCCATTATAAGACAAGTGTAGTTATCCTTTAAGTTACAGAATGCACTTTAATGAACGCATGAGAAAACTGACAGCAACTCTAGCAATAACTACATCATTATTTCCAAGTTGCTTTGGAAGCATATTTTTCAAAGGCCTCATCAATAATTACTCTAGTAACATAAAAAGTTAATAATGCCCTAGAACTGTAAAAATTGACAAATTATTCAAATGCATTTTAAACCCATCCAGTCACATGGTTTCTTCCATTCATCTCCTGTGTTTAGGTCATAAAGGAAATGATAAGAGAAAGAAGTGCACAGCAGGCTTTGGAGTATGGGTTCTTTGGGGCTCTTTGTACTGACCCTCTGCAAACAAGCAGAATCTCTGCTGGCAGAGGTCACAGCCATCCATGGGACTCTCAGGATGTGTAATCTGATGTAGATCTTAATCCCAATGGGTGCTGTAAAACATGTCACTCAAAAGAGTTACACACCATTATGAACACTCATTTGGTTTATTGAACTGTGAAACAACTCCTTAAAAATCTACTATGTTCTCAGTAAAATATTGATCAACCATGCACATAACAACCATTTCTAAAAGTCTACCTGCAACAAAAATCTTGACCATTAAATCACTCTGTTTCAAGACAAAGATGCATCTTAACTCATAATTCTTTAGCTTGAAACTGGAGTGTTCCAAGAAGACCTAATACAATTTATCACTGTGAATTTATACAGATATCCTAAATCTGACCCTAGCCTGAACTTCTGAATCAGAAGTATTATTTTAGGCATGGCATCAAGCTGAAAGATAATCCATCAAGTCTCATGAACTCTAAAATGGAGAGTCAATCTGTCACCATTGTTGCAAGCACACACCATCATAAGTAATAATTTGATGTGTGTTAAGACTTGAGCACCCATTTAACATCACACACATAAGATGCAACAACTCTCAAAGGATCAGTTTCTACTGTCTCACTTATTTCTTGCAAACACATCTGTATTGATCCCTTTTCATTCAGTCTCTTCAACAGCTCCAGTAAGCAGTTGCCACAGTTGTGACAAAATGACATGTGCAAGCCTACCTGTGTAAAAAGCATATGATCTGACTTTAGGAATGGGATCTGCAAAGTACTTGCACTGTATCTACCACCTCACAGAAACCCACATATTGTGTCCTGTGTATTTTCACATTGCTGTCTATTCCAAGCCTGGTTAAAGCAGCTCAGTCATTATTGGAAATACCTTCCAACTTAGAAAGCTTTAAATCTAGCTTGCAGAGTTCTGCACACACAGAACATCTGCATGAAGACTGCATGGTTCATAACCCCTTTTCTCAAAGATTTACACAATCTTTCCGATCAGTAGTTTTTCTAGCAAAAATCTACTAAAGCAATGTTGTTTTTTTAACTGACAAATGAGAAAAATGCTTTTGTACTTCAGAACCAGAGCAAATCCGACCTCCCTAACTGCTAAGAATTTAAAAAAACCCTGTACAATTCCTTCCCTTAGAAACCTGATTAAACAGAGCAATGTATTATAAATTACAATAGATCTCAAAGTGTTGGCTAACTTCTAGGCACAATGTAAACAGGTAAAGTAATTTGTTCACAACATTTTCCTCTACTAACAAATGCTTCCCCCCCCCCCCCCCCCCCCCCCCCCCCCCCAATTTATTACTGAAAAAGGCAAAGAACTTTTGGTACCTCTAATTCCTTCCTGGAAAAGTCTACCAGATTCATTGGTGGAAACTCTCAGATGTTATTCTGGTTGTCAAATGGATTATTTGCAATGGAAAAATTTCAGGATTAAAGGAAAGGATAAAAAAAAAGCTTCACATGTCTGCAAGCAGGAATACAAGCCTTCTTTCACTTATGTTTAAAAGAAAAATTCATTAAAACACCTAATTTCTCATGGCAGTCCCTTAATGTTAATTTTAAGAGGTCCTCAAGAAGCTAAGGAGAATCAAATAATAATCAGATTTATTTCACAGTGCCTATTTTGGCCAAGTGTTTTCTGTGCTTTCTGCCTAAGAGTTAAACACTTAGAAGGGTTTTTTTTTATAGTCAGGTAATATGAAAGCTGCTTAGCAATTCAGCAGAACGAGTCCAATGTGCAAAAGACACCTATTAACTGAGGTTATGCCAATTTTCCAATATGGAGTTATGTTACCTGGAACAAAGGAGGTATAAGGAGGATGAAGAAAGCAAATGCTGAGGAATGACTGGCAAATGGGGAACCTAAAGAGATTTTTAGAAAGAGCAACAAGGAGAAACAGATACATATGCTGAATGAGTAAAATCAAAAACAATGAATCTCAAGAAATGGAAGTGACTGAAGCACAGGGATTATGCAGAAGCATCACCCTGCTACAAGAGGAGCCCCTCCGAATTTGCACAGCATCTGTCAGCACCAATTCTTGCAGCCTAAGCGGGGATCTAATGGCAGGCAGTTTATACAACACCAGCACATGACACGTCCCTCAGGGCACTTTGTCCTCACAGCATCCCAGTGGAGCAGCACGGCACATCTAAGCATGGCATAGATGGAGAAGGAAGGAACAGAGTCACTGAAGGCTGCAGCTGTTTGGAAGTTAGTTCACCTTGGGTTGCTTTTTCAGTTAAAGGTTATGTTAATGTTAAATTCTGACCAGATTTATTTTGCACTCTCTCTAGGAGAACTGGATATTATCTGGACAAAAATACTGTATTTTGAATGTCCAAAATTGCAATCCTATGTCTCTATGTCCTTTATGCAATTTTAATGATATTATTAAAGCTCTAATGCAACCAGCAAGCTTTTATTATGAGAGAAGTGACTCTTTTTTAAAAAATAAACAAACAAAAAATTACTTCCAGTACATTCAATGTCTCTTACAAATGTAATTTTGATGACTAGAGCAGACATAAGAGGTCATTACATACCCCTCACATACTAGAAAATTAGAGGGCACCAGCCAGCACGCCCAAATGTACAAAGCCTTTTTAATTTTCAGAACACCCAACCAAGAAATTGTAATAAAACAAGTGCCACATATGTCTCAACTGTTGTAAATTCACTGAGTTTTTCACATCTCCGCAAGCCCTGCTGTGATGCTCATAACAAACAGAAGTTCAAGACTCACTTGTCTCACTCGCACAAATGATTTCAGTATTGCAGAAGTTCTCCCGCTACTCTGTCGTTCAGCTGTTGGCTTGACTACACGAAATACTGACAGAAAAATGTATGTGGGCAAGGGGAAAAAAAAAATGCTTTCCTTCAGTGCTTCTGTAAATTGAAACTTTTTAAAAAATTATATTTGAACTGATATTTGAAGATTATTCAATCTGTCCAAACATAAAACAGCAAAAAGTAAAGGAAAATGTACCTCACTGTAGAAACAGAAATCCTGTGATGCTATAGCGTAACTACAGTTCAAATCCAAGATTGTATCAAAATAAATGTAAGACTAGAGCTTTTGGTTTTCAAATTTTTTATTTTATTCACTTGGGGGAATGGGAGAAGATATTTTCTATATAAAATCCTCAGTCCTTTGCAATGTCCTATATATCGGGTTGTAAAGAAGAAACAGTTTCCACTTCACCCGCAAAAGCTTTCCTGAGGGCAGAAAAATGGATTTAGTGTGAAAAAGTGGGATTTCAGGTTACAGAATTTAGAGATGTGCAATGTTTTAAGTTTTAATGGTGTTACATATTTAAGTCTGTCCCTATTACCTTGTCAAAGTCAGGATTACAATCCACAATGAAGCACAATGAAGAATATAATTGGTCATATATCGAGGCCTTTTGGTAGTCAGTAATAACTATTTGATCAATTTAAGACAATTTAATTACATTTGGTCCCAGAAAATTTTACTGTTTTCATATGCAGATGCACACCTCAGATGTGCTCAACTCCTTCAGGAGTAACTGCACTTGAAAATAAATCCTTAGACAACTCCCTGAAACAACTCAAGCCCTCAGGCCTCAAGCCCTCAGGCCAGGACTTCTAGTGTGAGGAGGAGGAAAAAGAAAGTAAAAAATGCCTCATCAGCAGAAATTCCAGACCAAATTTCTCCTAGAGAGTCATTACCATCCTAACTCTTGTTGAGAGGAGTGTTTTCTTTGCAGGAGGAAAAGGATACTTCAAAAACCACTGTTCAAACAGACACAATGGCTCTGAAGTTGCTCTCATGCCTTCCCCCTGAAGTCATGCGTAGTTGTGGGGATGCTGTTTACTCAACAGTATGAAACTTTCCTTCCAACATCTATTTGCTATAGATGCAATTACCACATTGCCTTGCACTTCCTGTCACTAATGATAAGCATCAAATAGGCTGCAAAAGCAAGGACAACACTCTGACCTTTCAGATTCAAAGCCATACAGGACTCTCTCCTAGAAAGAGAGCCTGAGTTTTCTCCTAGAAGCTGATTGTCAAAATGAGATGAACAAAGAAAGGGCAAGAGCAGAGAGCATGGAAAACAGCTGGATGAAGACCTCAGGGTAGCTCACCAGTCCCACAGGAAGGGGACTGGGATTTGCCAGGCATTACACTTCTCCCACTTCTATCCCTGGCACTGCCCAGACCCCAGGGACCTTAGTTGTTCTGACAATTTATTCTTCATCTGTAGAAAACTGGCTGTACTTTCATGTACAAAACACATCTGCCAGTTATGACTGCACCTTTCCCTGACTTCAACCAGCACACACATAGATGGTCCATGAAAGGATGTAACACAGCACTCCTTGGATCAAACCTTGTAAAGTGGGATAGCAAAATAATGGCATAGCTGTGCTGAAATGTTGTTATAGATGTTTTTGACACTGCACCTAGCAGGTGAAGGAGGGAGAAGATGCCCCACACAGAGCTTCGGTAAACAAAGGCCACTGTTGGAGTCCAGGGCATTCCTTTGGTTGCCCTGGAGGGTCAGGGACCTGGGCAGGGGGGTCTGGGACCCCAGCCCAGAGCCCAGAGCTCAGAGAGACACTGGATTTGATTTCAGTCCATGGGAGAGGCTTCTTGCACTGCAGGAAGCATTGCAGGCCACAAGAGTGTAAAAATAGTAGTTTAGTATATCACAGGGTGAAAAAACAGTGAGTTTGGGATTCTTGGCATTGAAGTGAATGGGGCAAGATGGAGAATCTGGGGCGTTGTCCCTTTCTTCTTCCTTCTTGTTCCCTCACTCCATTTCTGCAGTGACGTTGGCACAAAGTAGTTAGTGAGGATTGGGTCAGAGTAAAGATGACCTTTTTAGTAATAGTGATAGACATTGGTAATAAATAGTAAATAAAGAATACGTGGCAATTAGTATAAAAGATAAGGACAGCCCAGAGACGGGGGGAGTCACCAGATGTCCAAGCCGCAGCAAACATCTTTCGGACACTGAGAAAATTGTAAGATAAGAACTAATAAACGAATCATGTAACCTTGAAGACTCCGTCTTTTCCTGCGTTTGGCACAGAGCTTTGCAGAGGGCCAGAACTCTAAGACCACCTGAATGCCGGGGAATTTAAGCTCCTAAAAAGGAGCCCCCGACAGGCCACCATAAGTGAAAAAAGAAGAACGTGGGAATTTTCCTCCTGTCACCCCAGACACCGCTTCTCCTACTTTCTCTTAGGCTTGCCTGCCATCCATGAGACCACTTTAGTGATCAGTTCTGGCCATCAACAAATCCTCACACAGCTGCTGTGCACTACTGGCATTTGTTGGGATAGGTCCAGAGCATATCAAAAGCAGCTCTGCAGCCTTTGCTGCATGCACTGGGTCCATCACTGACTCCAAAGAGCTCTGGAACCTATGGAGTAGGGCATATTTGCACTACTATTTAACATCTTCCAGGAAGCTGTTCGCAAAGGAGGTAGGGAGAAGGAGAATCTTAGTCTCCTGCACATCCTAGTTAATTGTTTTTCTGTTTAACAAAATGTACTGCACCAAACCTTCACAGACATTTGGTGACAAATGGCAGCCTCTTATAATGACACCTCTTATAATATAATAAAGAGTCGTCCAGAAAGCTGCCTGCAATATTTGGGAGAGGAACTCAGATTTGACCAGTGGATCAAATTTAGTTTAATGATTCTCTATTTAGCCTTTAAATCCACTCATAATGTGACATTGTATTTCCAATTAGGGAATGGAAATGTTGATTAAATATTTCTGTCATTTCAGATTAGACATCACATGTTATCTCTTTATTATTAAAACTTTCATATTTTCAACCTAAAAAGGGATTTGTAGAGTCAGGCACAGAGCTTAAGTTTTTGTAATGTGCCATGCATCTTCAGGTCATGTTCCATAATAAACAACTACTACAAGTTAGTTCAGTGGGAAAAAAATAAAAACTAGAATAATGGCTAGAACTGTGTTATATTTATACAGACTGAAGCATGACAGTATTTAAAGTGTCCAAAGTCCTTGTGACACCTCATTTCTACCTCTGCTACCACAGTTTCATGAAGGCACACTGCAGAGTAGGCAGTTAGCAAATAGCTACTGGCAGGGCATCAGACATGACAATTAGGGCTCAGTATTATTTTCTTAAGAGCAAATACCTCAAAACTTTTAATCAGAGGACAAGATTCCAGTGGGGGAAGCAGCACATTCTGGGGAACAGGCCTATGATAATTTTTACTGACTATCTCTTTTCCTGTTATGGTCAGCTAGCATGGCTGCTGCTGGATTCTTTTCCCACAGAAAAACATTGTCAGAAAAGCAGGCAACATTATTTTCAGCTGTACTGCTTTTCACAGCAGCAGCAAGGTGTCACACTGCTAATCAATTTTCATAGTTGCTTCAAAACAACAAAAATAGGGTCTGTCCTAACCCAGGTAATCCAGCACGGGGCTTGGTGTCTGGGGCAGCACCTCTGAAAAAAAAAAGCATTTACTTTAGTCTCAGAAACACAACAGTGGGAAAGAACACCACCTCCAGTGTGCCTTTAGATTTACAGGGACTTTTCAGATGGAATGACTACTATCCATCATATCTGTACTCCCAGCAGGAAATTAGATTTCCTGATGTTTAATGCTACAATGCTTGACACAAGTCTATGAATTTGTAGTCCCAGTAGTGCTACGTTAAAAGTCTATACTGTGGACAAAGCAGAGAAGACAATTTTTATCAAACGTAGCAGAGAGAACATCTTTTCAGACACTACCTCTCTGGTTTTGACTGATTTTTAATTTAATGTTGTATTTTAATCAGCAAATCAACTATGTGAAAGGACAAGGAATGTACGTTTATGGAGCAAAAAATCCTCATGGCAGTCTTGTCTAGAGGAGGAATAATTTATGTCACTGTCATAGTGACAACCAGGCCCATCATTCATTTCTTTAAAGGACTAAAAGTATTCAGAGTTGCTTGTTTAGCAATAAATTTGAGAGATCTCATTCCTGATTGTTTTTATTGGGTGTTTTTCTGATTGAACTTCTGCTTTTCACTCCTTTTTACCCTTTCTTTCTCTAGCTGGTAGAATAAAGCAGTGACCCATTGTCTCCATCAGAACAGCAATTAATCCTTTGACAGTTCATAGCATTTCTCTTATGGTAGAGCTCAACTTTCCTCAGAACTTGGGCCAAAGTATGGGGATTCCATTCAAGCTACATCAGACAGGTGGCTCTGAAGGTGGTTATTTACAGGCAGTTATCTCTTTTTTGCTATCTAAATCTGATGGAAGCTTTCATCCTCCCTGGGGACACAGAGTTGCTTCCCTTGCCAGGAAAACTGTCCCAGCCTTATAGGCACCAGCTGAACAATCATGGATTTGAATAATGAACGTTGGCAAGTCTATCAGTGTTAGGCTAAGTAAAAGAAGATCCACAAACTGCCAATTATATGGTTTAAAATAAAAACCCACCACACCAACTGCCTTTAACATAGACATGGAGCATTAACTGCAGATTCACTGCTAGACAGTTCTCAGCCCTTGTGCTAGCCAAGCTTCTTCATCACACTTAAAGGTCAGGCATGCATCATCTACATTTTATGTTCCACCTGAACTGAAATCAGAGCCTAGTGTTGTTTCCCAAGCCCATGAAACATCAGATTGTGAGATCAGAAGTTTCCTTGAATGAGTTTAAGTCCCTGTGCAGCACAAAGATGGAGAGAGGTCTGAGGAAAGGTTGGGAAGATGAGCAATCACCTGCTGGTGACCTACACCTGCAGCTATTGCCCATTCTCTGCCAAGTACCACAGGACTAGCCAGAAAACCAGAGAGAGAAGTCTTGGATACACAGTGTCTCTACTTGTTCTTGCATGCTTGCATCTGAGATCTGGGCAACTCATGCAGGACTTTTTTCAGGGGGATCTGCTGGCACTAAGTATGAAGATGGATATCTATGTGATCAACTAAGACAGCATCCTTTGCTACCAAAAAAATGGCTAACAAATGACTTAATTCCTACAGAGAAGAGCTGCCTTCTGCGTAGGCTTGGCAACTGAAGGCTACACTCACCTCAACAAAGATGAAGCAGGGGATGATGGAATAACTTTTCTGGGTATTGTTTCCTAAAGCCATTTCTTATCGCACTTCTTGGGGAGGCACTGTTCAAAACTTTATATCCTGAAAAAGAAAAGACAGAGGTATTTCAGTATATTTCACATTTTTGCAAGCTCCAAAATGAGGTTCATAACACAGAGCACTGACCTAATAGACCAAGGACACAGACTACAAAGAACATCAAAGTATAACTGTGTACAAAATACCCTGAGAAAGCTCTCCCTTTGCAACACAAAAGAAGGGACAGACATAGGTTACAAGTTACATCATGTACAGATCAAAGGGTGATAAGGAGCACAATACTTTTCCCAAGCAAAAAATTCTTCCTCAGAATTGTAAAACCCAAATTTTAGCCCACTGACCTGCCTACAGTGTGTTTTAAACAACGAGATTTTGGTAATTTACTTGTAAACTTTCATTTTAAGAGACAAGCTTACAGTACACTAACTTACATGTGATCATAATGTTTATCTGTATAAATCTGCTCAAGATGACAGCATGTGTTATGCACAAAATCTCACAACCTGTAACAAGCAAATACAAGAAAAACACAATGAAGACTTGGGCCCTTTCTGCAAAGCCTTTCTGTCCTGAGAAATTCATACATTTAACACACCAAACTCTACACACTTAGCATTACTTTGGGCTAATTGCTATTCTAATTAACATAACCTTGTAACACTGTACTAAGACACTCTTTTTCCACGAAAAATAGAAAAAGCAGAGAAAAGACTAACACAAAGAAATTTTACTGACAGTGTGTGTCGTTTTCTGCACACATGAGGCAACACATCAAGAAGCTAAGTTTGGTTTAAATGCATATACAGGGAGTTACAGAGTAGAAGGGAAGGTGGAGCTGAAAAAGCAGTGTGTAGTCCAGAGATGCTACCAAGCCAGGTGCAGGATTGCACAAAGCATGAGACACAGGAGAGAATCAAAATCCTCTGATATCAATTTCAACCTGAGCACATCAAGCGAGAGCACAGATTTAGGTGGGTCCAGCACTGCTTCCAACCTCACAAAGAAACTCTGCCCTGATGACAAACACCTCCATGTGTCAGGGCTAGGGAGGAGGAGGGAGGTGGAAGCTGATGTATTTTGCAGAGGACATTTTGCACAGCATCTTCCTGGGACTCTTTGACCTCATTGTCATCTGGGTGGCAACTCAGGCCTTGGCATATGAAGTTCACATAGGGGTTCACTACTTTCTCAGCAGCTCTCAGCGGGGTTACTTGGAGAAATACCATGATCAGCACAAGTGAGTTCATCTGAGGTTATGATGGAGGAGCTGGATCAGGTGCCAGTCCTTGCCACCTGCACCATGATGCAGGCTCTTGTCTCACCACCTATGAACTTCTTAATGTATTTCTTATCTCAGCTTTTCACAGTTTGACCCAGAGTTATAAAATAGACAATGTATATGACGGATTTAGGCACAGCAGAGCTACCATGATTCCAGTGAAGCCACATTCTGTGTCAAGAATACCTTCTGAACTGCTAACCATTGAGAAATACAGTTTCAGGGCAAACAAAATAGTCAGGAATGTCACCTGTGATGTGCCTCAGACACTCCCATCTTATACTGTATCCCATTCTAAAATACAAATATTCTCAAAACACCTAATTTTCTAAACAGACTTCAACTTTATTTATTGGATAAAATGGGGTTTATCTCAGAAGTTAGCGTCATTGCTTAAAAAAAGACAAGGTAATCCAACCCCATTTGGACCACGGAAAAAAATTTAGTAATTAATTCTTGCACAGCAGTTTTAATACCCCGAGCTCTTTGTGCCATGTGGCTTTGTAACTTCACGAACACATGGAACCTGGTGGAATATCGGGTTAAAGAGTCAGAGTAGCTTACAGAGCATTATTCAATGAAACTTTTCTGTATCTTGGAGATACACTGTCAGTAACTTTGCAAATCCAGTTTTTAAAATGACTTAGCAAAGAGATGTTAATACCTCAGCACCTTCTTGAATCCTTTGCCAGACTAAGGTTAGAAATAACCAAGACTTTCCATACCACTGTACTGTAACTCCAGGCTATGCCTTCAGTTCTGACTGATGCGTTCCTAAGCAAAGCAGAAGGTTGCAAGGCAATCCAAGAATTTAAAAACCTTTCACAACAGATGATTGAAAACAACTGAACCAACCAGCAAAGGAACTGAGGGTTCATAGTCATATAAAACTGCCTGATTTAGCATTAGGGGACCCCGATGTTACAGATGTTTATCACTAGGCCTGTTCCTTTAAGCCTGTTGTGCACCACTGGTTTAAAAAACTGCACTGCCTATGGGAAAGCATTTTACATGCCAGCTTCTCTCCTGTGTGACAACACATTTGTGTCAGGCTTAAGTAGTAAGAGACCAAATGGTTGCATGATCAGCTAATTCCAAGATTGTGGGAAAACCCTCAGCTAGCCAGTGCTTGTCACACCTGGTCTTTTCATCAGGTTACTTGATAAAAGAGTAAAGGGAAGCAAAGGTGCAGTCTTGGTGGGAGCACCATCTTTTGTCTCTCTTCAACTGGCAATGAGTCTAGGATACTGACAGCAAAACACAGATTACAGCAAAGCCCAGATGCTTCAGCCTCCACAGCAGCCAGAGGTGACCCAGTTTTGCTCAAAGAATCATAATAAGATGTAAAAGAAGTTTTAGTAAAAGTCTTTTTCTCTAATCCAGAAAGATCTCTTCACACTGAACAAATTTTTGTAGTGCAAATCCTCTGACCAAAGCAATGGCAGATAAAAGCTATGATATCAGCATCAGCCTTCTCCATTTATTATTTCTATTTTTATCAACTTGACTGAATTGCTAAGGAACTCATGTGAGCACAACTGTAAGAGTCTTTCTAGATACCAGTAGCTGTGACCTTTTCAAACCTGATATGTTACTATGAGAATAGAACAGGTCAAATCTATTCTAACTAATTAGGGACCACTGTAGAGCAAATATTAATAAACTGTAACTCTGGTATTATGAGGTGCTTCCACTCTTAAAATATATACAATCATATAATGCAACATTTGTGAATTAATTAAAAGTAGTTCTCATCTTGCACACTTTACCTCACCTGGGCATTTTCAGAAAGTCCCATATCTACAGTATAGGAAATTATTGTCTGGCATCTCCTGGGAGAACAAGTGGAGAGAATATAAGTAAGTGAATTGAAAACAATGAAAAGGACAGCAGAGAAATAGAGAATACAAGCTGAAGATATTTTCTTGCTGCAGGGATCCATCCAGGGGAATAGCTTTTAGAATGTCCCATTCAGGTATGTTCTAAGCCTTTTATGTGAGCATGAGGCAACAGCAAGAAGGAAATATCTAGGGCAAACTAGCATTCTCTGGGCCTTTATATTGTAAGTTTTTGCAACAGACACATTCAAGAGCTGTTCTGTGTGATCAGACATCAAACCAGTTAATTTGTGGTCTATTCCTCCGGAGACAGTAGTCAAACCTATGGTTTTTTAAGCCATGTCTTGCGTTGGTAGGAAGAGAATATGAACAATATATTTCACATATTGCCTGTTGATATCTGGGAATCAGTGGAAAATACTCAAATCAACAATCCAGACATGCTAACAGGCCCTGTTCATCATAGTTTTCAACTATGTTTCAGTTAATCAGAATCAATGCATATTTGTTTTGCAGTAGCTCAGAAACCACCAGTATCAAATCCAGGAGCTGCCCGACAAACCACAGCAGCAGCAAAGCCACGTGTGGATACCACCTCACAGCAGAATCCCAAATTTTCTCTGACCAGAAGTCAGGGGGGTGACCACTAGTCATTTGGTACCAGGATGTGATGCAAACACAAAAAAATGGATTTCTGTCTCTTAATTTCATGATCTTTTCAGCAGCAGCTAACACTGTTCCAAAACAAGGTGTAAATATTTTACTAGAAGGAACACCAACTATTTCTGGAACAATGTAAAAGATAGTTGAAACATCAGTATTTCCTTGTAATTTATTTGAACCTTATGTTAGCAATTTGCAAACCTCTGTTGGAAATTGGCTTCAAATTATAAAGATCTTTACTCTGATTAAAATAAGAATTCTGTTTACAAGTAAAAAAATATCACCAAAACCTCTGCACCATTCCACCAACGATCAGTCTGCCCAACTGAAACACAAATTGCCTATGTCAAACCCCCATTTAATTAAGGAAACAAATTAAAATGAATGCTGCTGCTAACAATGCTTATCCAAACTTTGGCAAAGAACTGTTTCTTTATAATCACTATATTATACTATCTCTTACAGATCTCCTGTAAAGCAGGGTTCTCTGTTTCCTGGGAGGGGGGTGGGGGGGAGCAGTTGTTGCAATTTGCCAAACATCACACAATGACTCAATGTATAGGCTGAAGAGAAACATTTTTCTCAGACTCCTGTCAAGCACTCTGTCCACTTGATAACACAGTCTCTGTACTTCAAATGTGCTTGTTAATTCCTGCAAAAGACCCACATAATCCTCACTGAACATTTTAGGAATACAGGTTTCCCTGACCTGCTTGCTGTTGGAACCAGCAGAACACACACTGCAACCTTACAAAACAAGGGCTGATCAAACACACCCCGAGATGTGACAGCCTCACATTCTCTTTTTGTAACTTCACCTGACATGTCTAAAGACACCACATTATCCCAGTGCAATCTCTGCATGAACATGCCTGTAATTCTGCATAGGTTGCAACAGCACAATAGAGGGTTAAAATATTTTCCTCAGAGCTCTCTTCCACGTAAACAAACCAATGCACCAAAAAAAGGCTGAAGGAGTAAAAAGTAAGATTTTATGGCAAAAAGCAGTCAGTACAAGTACAGACTTTTTTTACTGTTTTCAAAGTAACTGAAACCACAGTGGTGGCATGAATCACTCAAAAAACCAAACCATTTGACAAAAAGCACAAATGGCTTTGTGGCATAAGATCTGCTTGTCTACCGTGCACTGACAAAACAATGCAGACCACTTCCCTGAAAACAGTAAAATTAATAAAATAACATCATGGCTGCAACAATTAGAAGGTACCTGGCACTCAGTTCGCTATTTCAGTGGCCCACAATGCGCTAATTTTTACCTACAAATGAGAGAGTTATCCTTTGGATCATGTTGCCCTTGAGGAAGTGTGTCCTACCAACAGTGGGGCTTGGCAAAGAGAGAAGACACTTGCTTATATCATCAGAGAGCCCTTTACGTATTCACTGTGAACTGAGAGGCAGAAAGCCAACCAACACCATGGCCACTAGACCAGTAACATGGTGTCAGACTGGAGAAACTGTTTGTCCAAACCTGAATGTCTGAGTCGTATTTCATCTTTAGCTGTTAACTGTGAAATTGTCTAGTGGCTGATCATAAATAAATGTGTGCTAAGTTTCAGGCCTTGGCAGGTGGCTGTCTCCAAAAGCACTCCTGCGTAAGCACATAATGTCCCACTTTGCCAGAAGACTGAAAAGAGGAGCTAAACTGGTAAAGTAGAAGCTCAGTTTACTGAATCTAGATCTCACCTCAGGATACAATTTACTATAAAGTCTCCTGGTTTCTGCCAGGAGAACTATACCATTCAATAGATACACCATTCAAATAAATTGCTCTTTTACTTCTGATTGGTTAAAACTCCATTTATCTTTGGGTATTTACAGCAATAAAATAGCAGATGTGGTCAGCATTAAAGTAACCCTTCCTATACATAAAGGATTTTGAATTACAGACATTAGTTATATGATTAGTTTAATGAAAATATAGCAGGCTATCATTCCAAAAGTAACATAGTTGAGATCCAGAACTGCAACTGATAGTCTTAATTAATCATGGGTTTGAGATATATACTCTGTTTATGCTAAATCACCATTGTAAACTGTCGCACAAGAGTTCTATGTTCACTGTCTCATTTGCATAACTCACAAAAAAATAATCAACACCATTTCTCATTTGCACCTGACCATCTTGCAAGACTCTGGCTGGAAACCAATGATGTCTCTGATATTTGGGATACTATCATGAAGGGCTTGTGACTGAATTTCACTCTCTGAAATCAAGTCCATTCCACTTGTGACCCCCCCATGCAAAGCACTGAGAGGCATTGAGGAAACTGAACAATTTCAACAGGAGAAAACCAGCAGTCCCCACCTCAGGCTCTTAACTGGTGAAGAAAAGGAGGGAGATATTTAAGGGAAAGAAGAAAGCAAAAGACAACTTCAAGAATACAGAGGGTAACAATGTAATGATGCAGATGAGAGGAAAATCAGATGAGCTACAGAAAAAACTCCTATGGGATGTGGGGCAGAGAGGAAAACAGACCATAGCTTATCCCAGTGACGAAAAACCACAAGACTGAAGATTTTGTCTACCAATACAACAGGCTCTGGAAAACACTGCACCCTTACCTTCCCAAAAACATCAGGATTTTACAGAAGATATTTTAATATTATTTTAAAATTATTAAAATGCTATATTATAAGAAAAAAAAAATCAAAGACATTTTCCTCATTCAGAAAATTTGTACTTTACACCAGAAAACTGGTTTTTGTTTTTTCTTTGCAAAACCTCCTTAGCTAACTGTCCTACTGAAACCTCTTGAGCTATTAAAAGGACCAATTGGCTGCTTATGTGTTAGCAAGAATGAGAAATATTTTTATTTATAATGGAGCTTCCCAGCTCTGCACAGAACTTATTTTGGGAATCCCAATATTAAAAACGTATTTCAAAAATATGTGCTGCACATGGTGCTCTTGTGTGCCATATCTGCTGAGCCTAAGTCCAAGCAAGCTGCTGATCCGCACATTTAAATGGAAGGATGAAGCTTCTGCAAAGAACCAGTTACTCTTGGGCCTCAGGTGGACATCCGTGAGTAAATTTCCAAACCCCTCTCTTCCCACCAGCCTTCTATGACAACTTGGGAAGCCAACACTTCTGGAGGATGTTCACACAGGTCATAGAATAAGATCAACAGCAGAAATATTGAGATTAGCATGGGAAGGAACAGAGCACAGCAATGCTAGACAGGGTAAGGGGAAGAAAATCAGGTGATTAACATGCTTCTATTTATTTCCAAGGTTCTTTCCCCAGGAGATGAATTCTGCGTTGAAAATTTCTTCTCAAAATCATGGTGAGCTGGTTTAAAAACTAGGCATGTAACAGACACAAGCCAGTGGACTCCAGGTAGAAAGAAAAAAAAAACCCATTCATTTTGTCCCCTCAGGGCTCAGCAAACTGTGTGAGTATTGATTGCAAGCTGTAATGTTATGAAAGTAAATTACTGCCTCGCCACAGTGTAGCCTTTCACAATGAGGTCCAGGGGCAGGGCCTCTTGCTCCTCTTACATTCTGGAATTCATTTTGGCAGTGGAGCTGTCAGGGACCCACAATGACTGCACAGACTCACTCTCCTGCAAATCTGGAAGCAGGCTCAAGCGTATGTGGATCTTTTGTCAGTTCACTTGTTTTATAAACCTCCACCTTCATCCCTAGCCAAGACAGACAAAGGATTTCTAGCATACCTGCTCTTTTCCCTCATACAAAACACCTTGGTAGAAACTGTCCTTAATGGCAATGCCTTTTCCCCCCCCCACCCCCCTCTATGTCTGTGTCCATTATGCAGCCAGGGGAAGCCAAGTATAACCCCCACAGCCCCAGTCTGCCCACTTCTAAGAGTATTGTAGTACAGCTCATGCAGTTTATGTGGGCCTCATAAACACTACCTGGATAGAAAGTCAAGAATTTAAGAATGCATCATTAGACTACAGCAATCTAAAAAAAACCAAACAACTTCTTATTAATCCAAATCTATTTATTACTATTAAAAATACAGCCAACTATAACAAATATATTTCTGAATTTACAGACCTTATAATATCTCTTCCTTCTCTGTACTGTTATGCTATCCACAGACTCTTCTGTGAATTCTGCTTAGTCTGGAACAGGAGAGAGGGTTATGGCAAGTCATCCCTGACCACAGCTTTTCTCCAAGAGAAAGCCACCAGGGCTGATGGTGAGAGTTTATTCCTCTTCAGTCTACTAAATACCCCCTTAGTGGGTGGGGTGGCTAGCTGTAGCTTGATTGGCTCTGGTACCACCTTGTGTTTACTGTTTTTAGGCCTTTGCTATTGTCCCATATCTGTTCTTCTCTATGCTGCCATTCAGAAAGTTCATTTTTAAAAGAACAGAGACTTGTTAGTTCTATCCATTAGGCAGAGAAACTGATGAAGATTATATAAAAATAGACACCAAATTATACAACCATATAAAAGCAAGCTAAAACTGATTAGGTAACACCTATCACTCTTTCAGACAACTGCTGTAAGAGTTAAAAGAGCAGAACAAAGCTTCAGGCAAGCCCTGACAACTGAGATCTAACAAACCCTTGCTCCTGCAGAATTATTTCAGAACTTGTGTTCTAGAACCTCCTAGAAAAGGCAATAGCTTTGTCTGGCTACAAGGCCACAGCCCAGATTTCGACAGACAAAGATGCCCCAAATTTTGATAGATTGAAAAACGTGATTTTTCACCTATGAGTCCAGCAAGGCTGTTGTAAACACTTCTGTGGATTTCAGCTCCTGATTAGAGCCAACCTTGGTCTTCTTGGAGGTCTGTGCTCTTCCCTGTGTAATTTTGTCTGGTGACACCCGTAAAGGCCTCAGAGAAGCTCACAAAGACATTGTTGGTACTATTAGGGATTTGATTCTTAAAGCAAATGCAGTCTACACAAACAACTGCACTGTTACAATTAAAATTACTCAGTCTACAAAGACAAACTCTGAAATTCCTGTAGCTGAGACCTTAATGTTACTTCTAAGAGCATGATATTACTGAAATCACATTCTGTAAGGGTTTTAATGAGACATGCACCTATTTCAGTATACAGAAAGTTAACTTGAGTATTTTGTGGAAATCAGACACCAGCATGAGTGTGTGTTCATACAAATTCATATAAACTCAAATGCAAATGGAGCCTGCAAATTGCCTGAGAGACTACAGCTGAAAATAAAGGGGACAATTTTGCATGCAATCTGACTTGGTCAGAATATGATTGAACAGCCATTTGAACGCTAAAAGCTGACAGAAGTATATAAATATGCCATCATGTCCTGTTACTGTTTGCTGCCACCCTTCTAAGCAGACCATCAGAACACTGTCTTGTTTAATAGTCCTTCACTGCTGATGCATAGCTCTCACCTCTAGAATACCATTACACTAATTTTCAAAAATTATCTGATTAGCTCTTTAAAAGTGGAAAAATCAATTCCAGCAAATTGGTGTAAGACTGTATTTCACACATACATACAGCATTTTTGCATAGAGGAAACTGGTTTTTAGAAAAAACTGCTATTTTCTGCCCATCCAAGGGCCACCAATTTATAGGCAACTTTTTAAAAATACCCCAAAGACAGTATTAGACAAAGGTGCCATCACTCCATTCACAACACTGAAGGACTTACGGACTCTGTTAAAACTCAGTTTATCACGGAAAGCAGTTCTGGATTTGGCTGATCTATGTACAATTGCTGCTTCTAGTGCTCAAAACATCACATTTTATAAATGCACAAGAGTTAACTTCTCTAGGTGTGTATACACGTGTTCATTTACACACCATTTCTTAAAAAATGACATATTGAAACACTGTATCCCTAAGCGACTAAGCACAATCCATATTAATAATATGAAATATATATATTTTCACAAAGAAAATAGTTTTCTGATTTGGAGATTAATGCAGTTTCAAATTTGATTTGCTGCACTTCATTCTTATGTTTCTCCTGTCACCTCAGCCACAAGAACTGACATACAATAAAAATATTGCATCACTCTGCATATGTGACAGTACAAACAAAACAGGAACAGGGAAAGAAAAGCCAAGAAATGCCAAGTTATTAGTATCTATGACAATGGAATGGATTACATACTGCAGCAAACACAGCACCCTGGGTGCTTCATCTTGTATGTACATCCCTTCTTTGTTCTGCTTTAAGCAAGTCCTTAGCCCCTCATTCTCTTTCACTACCTGCTTCCTTAGGGCAGCTGTCCTAAGAGCAGGTGTGACTCTCTGCTATCCAGTGGTTTTGGTGGTATCAATATGCAGCTGCTCCTGGGCCCTTTAATTCCAGGCGAACTCCCAACACTATCAGAACCATGGGACTTTCCCCAGTCTCTGCATTTTAATTTTGTGTGAGCCAAAGGAAGACAAGAGACTTCCTTGTCTCTTGTTGAGGGCTGTTGGCTGGGACTGAGAGACTAGGGACATTGGGTTTTATTTCCTTTCTTGCGCTAACACCTCCCTGCACCCTGAAATGCTGCAGCATAATTATTGAAGCACTGCCCTGTTGCTTCCACTCCCTCCACAACATTTGCGCTAAGCAAAGGTACGCGCCACAGGCTCCTTCCCCTCATAAGCACTTTGTAAGGCAGCAGTTTGTACTGCTTCTTTGTCTTTTCCTAGCCACAGGATTTTTCTTTAGCTTATAATCATCTATTTTCCTCCCAAAGACTCCTATTTCTGTTACCACGGTTCTGCCTCAGGGCATGTAGTTCACTTTATTTCTAAGCCCTAAAATTAGATGCAAGACCATTCACCACAGCTGTTCTACGTGCAGTAAGAAATCTTGGCTACATCTGGTTAACCACACATACATATGGTTTACCACAGTAATCTCCAAACTTTTGAAGTTGCAAACAGTACCAGGGAAAAAATCTGAGAGACCCACCCCACCATCCTAATATACTATGTAACCTGTAAAACATACAGAAAAAGTAAAAACTCTAAGCTAGAGATGAAATAAACATTGTTCTAAAAAATGTTAATAGCACAATATCATGTTTTTTCACACCCTGTTTTATGAACTGTTTTATGCACACCTTGATCTGCATGACGTGCTTTGAAAACCTTAACAGACCACATGCAGAGCCTGACAATCTCTTCTGACCTAAATATGTTTTTATGTGATACATGGCCTTTCTTCCAACATAACTTTCACTTTTTAATATTACTTTTAAAGCTTGCAGAAGCCAATGTGTCTCCTCGGAACCATGATTTGTGGCTGCAAGGGATACATCTAATTCTGCTTTTATAGCCACCCATTGAGCAGCTGCAGGGAAAGCTTGCACAGCATTTTCTCATCCAGCCATGGCATGGCAAATACTACATCTTCACTTAAGAATCCATTCAGAGCATATATTTTTATTTTAAGGTCCCAGTTTCACAGACAAACCTGTTTAAAGTTTTGGGGTCAGCTCAGTAATTTCATAAGGGACAACTCTATGTTTTCTCATCGCACATTTCTTTTTATTCTTTTATTCCAGGAGCAAATGGTGCTCCAAAATTCTCAGTGAAGAATTCTAGCATCTCCTTAACAGGAACAGCAGAACTTGTGAACTTCTGCTCTTCCAAGTGAAGAATGGGTCAAGCCATATGTCTCTGTCCACCCCACTGCTTTGGTAACAGCTTGAGTGAGGAATTACATTGCCTTCACGTTGCACTTAAAACTATCCACCTGAAAACTACCCACCTCAGCTCCACAATCTCATAGTGGAGCTGCTTATGGGTTTTTTTGATAATGCACAGCACTTTTAACTAATATTTTGCTGCAAAACTAATCTTAAATTTTACTACCTCCCAATTTACATGCTCTATCTCATAGTCTCTTTCTTGTCTGTCATTCAACTTTGCAAGTTTACTGTCCTCTTCACCACTATTCCCTTGCATATCTGGTTTCTTCACAGGACAGAAGTTGTGGTTTTTCTGCCAGGTTTGCAAATTCTTGGACAACATCCAGGACAGTCCTGCAAGAATCAGGATTCTCAGAGTTGGTATCACTGTATAACCCACATCCCTAGGTGGCCTTTCTTTTCCAATGAAAAACAAGGGAGTGACCATTTAGGGAGCTGCATGAACAAGCTTCCACTTCCACTCTGGTACAGTCATAACACTAAGAGATGTATACCTGTTTTCTGACCTTTTTCTTATCTATGTTCCCAGCTTTTCTATTCTTTATCCAACTTTAAAGAAAAGTCTGCTCAAAGTAAAAATTAAAATAAAATTTTGGACCCAACTATATTGAGGGGTTGATATGATGGGATTGTAAGAACTGCACAGCACATTTCTTCTCAGAGCTTCCAGTGGAATTGTGAGGTGTTGTATCATCCCAAATATAAAGCCAGGCAGCAATCCTATGCACAGTTCAGCTTAAAAGCCATCACTATGCATCTGCTTCCCATTTTAAGTTGAGAAGGAGCAACCAACACCTGTGTGACAGCTGGCATCTTGGCCAACAGAGCAGAGACTGATGTTGACTCCTCCAAAACAAAAAAGTGCTTTAGCCCGTGTCCACTTCTCTGCAGGAAACTCTACAAAAGACATCCAAACTCTTCAGACCAGGTATCTGAAGGGCCCACGAGACATTTTAATCCCCAGCTGGTCTCAGCTGCTCATCATTCAGAAGTATGCAAGCACAGACCGAATTGTTGCCCTCTACTGCTAATGACAAGTACAGACACTGGGAGATGCATCAATGACCCCTGCAGAGAGCACATCTGCCATGAAAATGGTCAGGCCTGGATTTTTCAAAGCATTGGTGATCTAACTGTACAGTCACCAAAGGCAGGGAGGACACTTTCACAACAGAGTTCAGCAACAGCTAAGATTATGTCTCAGTTTTACTAAAAATTCAGCTTTCAGGCTCCCAATCTCTGGATCAAAGGTTCCAGAGCTGTGTCTCCATGCACTGTCCAGGCACTAAGAACAGCTGTAATTAAGAACTGTTAAGAATATCATTGGTTAACTAAATTTGCAGAGTACATTCTGACCCAAATGCTGCCTGTCCTCTTACAGCTGCCAAAAAACCATGGAAAAGCCAGACTGTGCATTCAATGCGTTCAGCAGTCACAGGCTCACCACCTTACCCAGACAAATTTCCCACTGCTTAGCAATACACAGTGCAGTGATCTGGTATTAATGAGTGTTCAACCACTCTCTCAGTGTTGATGAACAGGAATTTGTTCTAGTGCATTATTTGGATTTATATTGTATTTCATTTTTATTTTGGGTTTTGTAATGGTTTCTTCTGTAGCACTCTGTTCCCCTGGAAAATGTATCATCCTGAGGTTTGTCCCTGCTTCCTTTCCCTGCCCATCCTCCCACACTGGCATGTAATCAAACTCTGTTCCCCTCCCACCTTATCCCTGATTGGGTAGTGGCTTTTCCCTGCCTCTAGCCCCTTCTCCTCAGATAAAAGCAAGGAGAACACATGGGAAAACCTCACTGAGCTTTTGGGACCAGGACTGGACTGGGCTTCTGACCCTGCAGGGGCAGGACCACAGGCTGAATAAAGCCGTGATTTCCCCCTGGACCAAGTGCAGAGATGCTTCCTTTTGCCATCAACGAGGACCTGCTCTCTCTAAAGGAAATGGGTTGCAGCCTCTGGGATTTTTAAGGCACTGAAGGAAAAATCCTTCCAGCAGGGTTTCTCCCTCAAGCTAGACGAGGCAAAAATGGAGCTGGGGCTCCAGGGGAGAGAGAGCCACATCAGGAATTGGACCCAGAGGACCTCTCCCTGTATGCAGTAGCTGAACATTTTTACCTGCTCCTACTGACAAAACTGGAGTGTCTCCAAATTCCACCTCCTTGCACATCCTGTCACAAAGGAAAAAAGCCAGCATGAAGTTGACAGGGAGATGGATGACAGTGGGGAGGAGAAGATCCACTGTATTGACTTTAGTCCCGTGGAGTAAAGCTCACACTAATAATGGTTGGCATTAAAGAGGCCCGCGATAAGCAATACAGCAGTTATCACAACAGGAGGCACTTGTTCATAAAAAAAGCGCCCTAACTAAACACAGTCAGCTTCCCCAAATGATGAGGAACACATGATAGTGCTTTCCAGGTATTTGGAAAATATAAATTACTTTGCAGCTTTGTCCTAGTGAGAGTTACTTCCAAAAGGATCTTTTCATTTCAGAGCCTGTTTGCAAAGAGATATTTGAGCTCCAAAACACTGAAAAACACATGCAGCTTACAAAAAAGAAATGGAAGTATTTACCATGCTGGTGATAACAAGTATCAGGATGAAATCTAAGAAAGAGAAGTTGTGACAAGCATCAGATTTAACAAATCACACATTCCCAGCATGGAAAATTTTGGAAATATTTTCGCACACTTGGAATTGTGGTATCTTTTCCAGCCTGAACCATTGTATGATCTAGCTAAGCACACCAAATATACAGAACTAGAGAGGGCAATGCTTGCTAACAGACACAAACTAACAGCCTTTCCTGACCTTTTAATGTGAGTGAAAGGCATGTAGTTGACATCTCTCCCACTCTCAGTGGACATACAAATATACAAAAAAGTAACCATGTTAGCATCTCTCACAGAAAGCTGAACGGGCTATCAACACTTTCTGTGTATGGTTTTCATCACAGGCATACACATACGTCGCAATTCCAGCTCTGGGGTCCCCAGCCTGCTGAAAGGAGACCAGAGGAGGCCACTATATTGATCAGAGCACTGGTGCTTCTCTCCTATGAAGAAAGACTGGGAGACCTGTGGCTCTTCAGTCTGGGGCAGAAAAGGCTTTGGACAAGCCTCTCATTACCTAAAGGGTAAACAAGAAGGCTGGAGAGGGACTTTTCACAAGGGCATGGGGTGACAGGATTAGGGGCAATGGCTTTAAAATAAAGGCGGTTAGATTCACATTAGGTATTAGGAAGAAATTCTTCTCTGTGAGGCCCTAGGACAGGCTGCTCAGAGAGGCTGTGGACTCAACATCTCTGGAGGTGTCCAACGCCAGGTTGGACAGGGCTTTGAGCAAACTGGTCTAGTGGAAGGAGTGCCTGAGCTTTACGGTTCCTTCCAACTGTAACACTTCTAAGATTCTACAGTGCAAAATAAGCTCCACAGTAATTTTAAGACAGCAGCAGATACACTCTTCCAAGCTAATACTTGATATTGCTTTTTCAAATGAGTCTCTCTCAGTAATGATTTGTGGGCATAGCAGGACTTATAGAAAATCAGAAAACTTTAAGATATACTCAAAAGAAGTTCCACGACTTTTGCACCAACAGTCTGGATGCTGCCAATGTCTGCCAGTGACTTCAGTTAGGTGAGATTCCCACTTTCTTTTTATCAACACAGTACTGTCAGACAAATAAAATTCATTCCACTGTTAAACCAGCATGTTCCTTATTTTCATGCAAGGTTTTATAACAAGCAGGAAAACACAATTTGATATATGTATCTCTCTGTCCATATTTTTTTCTCAGAGGAAGTCTAATCTGTAGTATCTAGAAAACAAGAGACAAAAATAAAACATTTTCAATACATGAAACTTTTTTAGAAGGGCTCCTCACAGACCTTAGACAATTTTAGCTCAACATTCTTAAGTGAAAACATCACTAAAAATCAACACAAGTGGTACCAGCAGGATGTGTTCCTTTGAACAAAACTTCAGCTTCTGAAGTTTGCAGTCTGAACAAGTCATACACCAAAGGTACGCACAACTTCTGTTTTTGGCATTGCCTTTTGTACCCTAAGATCACAGCAATGACTGATAGCAATGTGCCACAAAAGTCAGACAGGCTTTAAAATAAAGGCCTCTATATCCCCACAGATGTGTTTGTTTCTTGAGCTAAGTATCACTGGAATAAACAATCAAAAGAAGTTTCATTTCTCTAAGTACATAGTTTTCCCTGGAATAATCCAGCAGATTGTTGCCAGTCCAGGTAACCCACCAAAATAATCTAAAGATAAATGTTCTAGAAGCTGTTTCCAAAAATTCATGTGACTGCTAACAGGCAATCAGCCCTCTTCAATATTATTCAGCATCTTCAATTTAAATCATATTAAGGGCACTCAGGGCACTGCAGAAACCAACTGCATCTGTGTACTGAGAACAGAAGCCAAGTCTTGTAGCTAAACCCTCAGTAAGCTCTCTGTTAACACAGAGTAATAACAGATCCAACAAAGTTCATCTGAATGCCTGGGTCAGTTTGATTCTTCTGACATGGACACAATCTCTGCATGGATCAAAAGCAAGAAGAGGCCTGCCAGAAAAAAACATTTTCAGAGGGAGTCTTGCAACAAAATTATTACAATATGCATGAGGAAAACATGAATCTAAGTGAGTGGAGGGAATCGGAAAACAGATAGAGAAAGTGCCAGAAGAAACAGCAGACAAAGGGTTAAAAAGAAAGACACGGATTAATTACCAGAGCACTGCAAGAAAAGTTTCACTGAAACAGAAAAGATAAGCTGCCAAGACAGTGAAGAACACAGCTGGAAACATAAGATATTTTGATAAGGAAAACATTTGAACAGTGAAATTTACTGACTTTGCACAAGACTTGAAAGAATGTAGAAAAGGTGAAATGAAAATGTGAAAGATCTATGCTAGCACCCACTGCTAGACTACAAAAGAAACATAGGTCTAAACCCCATTCACATCTGCCAGCCAAGCAGGGTCCCAGAGATGCAACAGGGCTCCATGTTGGAACTGGGTCACCTATCCAATTCACACCTGAGCCATGCTGTTTTAATACATTCATTAACAACAGGGTACAAACACATCTTAGTCAATGGCCCACTACAGAGAAAGGGCTCTGCTTACAAACTGAATGAAATCACGCACACTAAAAACAAAGACCAAACTAATCTTGGTGAATTTTTAATAAATCCATAAGCTTGGAGCTTATGGATAAGAGCAACTGGGATAAGCTCAGGAAGCGGGCCCTGGGGAATCTCATCAAGTTCTACAAGGCCAAGTATAAAGTGCTGCTCCTTGGTTAGGTCAGTCCCACAGAATGGACTGAGAGCAGTCCAGAGGAAAAAAGACTTGGGTGTGTTGGTGGACAGAAGGCTGGACATGACCTAGCAATGTGTGCTGGCAGATCATTTGTGTCCTGGGCTACATCCAAAGCACTGTGGGTAGCAGAAGATGGGAATTCTGCCCCTTTGCCCACTCTAGTGAGAATCCACCCACACAGCTGCCTTCATCTCTGGGGTTCTGGCACAGCAAAGGTGTGAACCTGCTCCAGTTAGTCCAGAGGAGTCCATGAAGATGCTTAGACAGTTGGAGCACTTCTCCTATGAAGACAGGCTGAGAGAGATGGGATTGTTCAGCCTGTAGAAGAACAAGCTCCAGGGAGACCTTTTCGTGACCTTTCTGTAGGAAAGATGGGGACAAATACTTCAGTGGGGCTGTTGACATAAAAAAAAGGGATAGTAGTTTTAAAGTGAAGGAGGGTCAATTTGCATTAGATATTAGAAAGAAATCCTTTTACAATGAGGGTGGTGAAACACTGGCACAGATTGCTCAGAGAGGTGGTGGATGTCCCATCCCTGGACTTACATTCAAGGTAAGGCTTGATAGGGCTCTGAGTATCCTGGTCTACTGTAAGATATCTCTGCCCATGGCAGAGGAGTTGAACTAGAAGGCCTTTGGCAGGTCCCTCCCAACTAAAACCATCTGATGGTTCTACAAAGATAACAAGAAGCTTGAAAAATAAATCAAAGAAGTAGAATTACAGAACTGAGGTGCTGATGGCTGACCATCTCCTCTTCTTTATAAAGACTGAGGCCACTAACCAAAGGACTCAGAGGATCATCATAAGGGCCAGTATGCAGGAGAAACGGGCAGGTACTGACAACTGTATGTAATAGTTTTGCTCAATTGATGAAACAGAAAAAACCTGAAAAAACCAGGTAACTTGTACTGCTCACATAATTTCTACCAGAGTAGCAGCTGGTGTGTATTGACTAAACTGTTAAGACATAGATTAGATAATAAACTCTTGGCTCTTCATAGAAGATATATTTCCTATATGGGCTGCAGAAGGACAAGAGGAAACAACCTGATTAATTAAAAAAAAAAAAAAAAAAATTAGCAGTCTGAAATGGTTATTTTTTTTCCAACTTCTCTGAATTCCTTCCAGTTACTAGTCACAGAATATTTCACTAATTGGCTGTGCTGGCTTAAAGGCAAAACCAGTGAGCGACTCCAAGTCAGAAAAAACAATTTAACAGGAGAGGGAAAAAAAGGGTAAAATAAAATAAAATAAAACACATGCAATAGTACAAAAGATCACTGACAGAGTCAGAATACAACCTGAAACTGTGGTGGTAGCAGTCCAGATGAAGTGGTCTTGTTGAAGCAGGTCTTGTTCCTGCAGAAAGGTCTGGTAGCTCTTGTCCTCTGGGAATCCAGTGGGTAAGGCTGCCTGTGCTGTCCCAAATCCCAGATTATATCCAGGTGGGAATGCTTGGCTCCTCCCCCTGGGCGGAGCATCTCACAATGGACTGATATCATTGTATCAGTCTTGTAATGGGTCCTTGATTGCCCATTAAACAGAGATAGCTCCTGGAGGGAGTTATCTATGAGTCATGCAGCAGGGCATTGATGGGCCATTAACAGAAGATAGTCAGGAGGGAGGGGACAAGGGAAACACTGCCCCACCTAGTTTCAACATCCCATGTAGATGGGGATAGAATACATACTTTGGGCACATCTTAACATTGTAAGCTAGGACATTGGTGTAACAGAGTTTGGTAATACCCAGCACCTTATATTGTTTCCCATTATATTTTAACTTGGTCTCACCTCACTAATTTTGTCTTCAATCTGAATGTGTTCTCTTCTCCACAGCATTTTCCACATCAATTTTTGATATTGTTACTGATCTTGCTCCTAAGTTATGAAACTTGATGATTATCCATAAACCAAAATATTTTAGAACAACTTTAAAATGGGACTTTCAAGGACCTTCAAGTAAGAAATGACAAACTACATATATGCTGTCTCAAATCATGAGACAGACAGTAATACTTTACAATATTTACTTGAAAACTATTCTTTTAAAGATAATACTACTCAATTGATAACATCCCAGCTTTTCCTAGCTTTTGTAATGCATATCTTCCTTTCACAAAGCTTTTCAATTAAAGCATTGTAAGTGGAATTTCAACAAAATTCAAAACAGAGATTATGTGGCCACCCAACACTGGCAACAAAGGCTTTAAGACAAACATGAAATATAATTCTACAAACCCATTTTGTACAATCTGATCATCAACACAAGATGCTATACACATGGTCCTTGGAGACCAGAAGTATGGAAATGCTTGCATTTCCTTCTGGGTGGTAGCAGATCTCTGCCCATCCTTCAGTGGATGTAACCCAGGAAGGTTTTTTTCTTCTGTTTTTGAAGGCATAATAGTGCCAATAGAAATGCTTTTGTGGGAACAGTTTTTTTGACCAGGCCCACACTCAAAGAAAATTGGTGCACGCATAGAAGAATGTCTGTTAAACAGCACTTTCACAAATGACATTTTCTTTTGAAATACTGCAGGATATGGGCTGACGAGAAGAGGCTCCCTGATTTAGAATCAGTGGAGTGAAACATAATTGTTATTGTTTACCCACGTACAAATACCAAATGCCTTCACTCTCTCATTCACATTTACCAAGATGGTATTTGACTAACAAAACCTGATGTTCTCCAGGTATTATGATAATCACAAAGGGGAAGTAGAAGGAGAAGTTTAGGGGGAAGAGGCAGAAATGTCACTCCACTTGCAATTATGATCCTGCAGTAGAACAACAGATGGAAAATAATTCTCTACCCAGACAATCTTATCCTTTTTCCTCACACAGACCAAAAAATCCATGGTGTGAAGGGAAAATAATTTTAAATCAGTACAAATTTCAGAGAATAGATACGTTTGTTTCACTTCAGTTTGGATAAGCTTAATATAATTTAAAAATGCTATGCTCTATACTGAAAGAAAGAAAAAGCACACAGAGATAAATGACTAAGTCATTATCACAGCCTTCACTGGCCTATACCGCAGAGATTTCTCAGGCTGAAGACACTAATCTCTGATCCTTGAGGCAATGTGCTAAATGCTGCTGTTCAGTTGGTCACCTCCTACACTGGCAATGAAAAAAAAAAAAAAAATAGGTGACAGCAACCAACTAGTTGTGAATCTTAAAATTGCAGCAGCTATATTTTTTTCTGCTGACTTTTAAATTTTTTTTTTAATATGTGTAAGTGTTGGCTTGCACTGAGATTGTGAAATGCTCTTCCAAGGGCCATAAAGACACTTCACCTAAAATTAGATAAAGTAAAACAGCAGAGAACATGCAATAATTACATAGACCCATTAAAGATTGGAAGAATTTAACTCTGCAAAGGCATTCTTTTCAAAGCCAGAACTTTTCAAAAAGCCTTTTGGAATTTCAAAGCTTTTTCCACTATCCTAAGGTGAGGGAGTGCATGTTTTATGTGTGCTTTTCAGACAAAGAAATAGAAGAAAGAAGTCAGAAGTAAGAAGAATTCAAACTTCTGGAAGCTATTGTTTTTGAATGAGTTAATTTGATTTTCAGCATGAACACTTTTAAATTCACTACGTCTAAAAGCTTTAATAAACTAAAAACCCCTAAAACAACACAACAAAAAAACTTTGAAAAATTTACCAAGCTCTAACTTTAAAAATACAAAATTAAACATATAAGCATAGTTTTATCTCCTCCTTTTCCTCCCACTGTCTTTTTGAGAGTTTAAGCTTCTTACCTGTGGATCAGGTGAACAGGGTTTTCTGATATCAAATAGCAGTTTTTCCACATTTCCTCTTATCTCTTTCAGTTTAAATATTTCAGACTTCACAGGTTCTCAAAACCAAGCACAGGCTCAGTAAACCTTTATATGGTTTGGTGATTGTCTGCTCTGTCTATATTTAATATTAATATTTTATGAACCCATAACAGTTCCATTCTAAGAAGTAGAAGGAGAGCTAAAAAAAAAAAAAAACAAAACAAACAAACCCAAACCGAAACAAAACAAACAAACAAACCACCAAAACCCCCCAACAAACAACCAAAACAATTGCACCTCAGAATTGCTTTCTAAAAGGGTAAGTTGTTCTGCAAGTGTAGTTTTTACCAACTGAGAGATTCTTCTGGCTGGTATTGGTAAACCTCTCACCTTGCCTCAAAAGTCAGAGAAAAAGACTCCTTATTCCAGCTGTTGTAGATCATGACAAACAGAAAATAGCTCACCTTTCCCTAGGCCTAGTGTATTCCCTTTTGCTATTCTATGACAACTGAAATTGCGGTTTTATACCTCTGGGACCAGGTATTTATTTTGTTCTATTCCTGTTACAGTTCTCCTTGGAGATTTTGATTTGCTACTGCAAGTGAAACGCTTTATCAAAAACAAAGCCGAAACAAAAAACTCCAAATATACCATAAATTCTCATCTTTCTAAGTACTCTTTGCATTGATATAAAGATCTTGTATTTATTCCTAGGAACATTACTGCTGTATCACTTGAAAACAGACTTCTTCCCTCTGTTCCAGCTTCTCCTCCCTCTCTCCTCTGTTCCTCCTCTTTCCATCCCTCCATCTTTCATCTTTTCTTTAGATTGAACAAGGAAGGCACCAACCTGCCCCACAGCAAGGCAGCCCCTAGATTTTGAATGTAAACAGAGAAACAACAGAAACCCAGTGCCCTTTGTGTACCCACTCTCTTTGAGAGAAGTATGACCTCCGGTGACTGCCATTCTTGCCGCAAAGACATGGTTATTGATGAGACAACCTCCAAATCACTCCTCTGGAGATGGGGACAATAAAATAATTTCCCTCATTTTTCATACTCTCAGTGAGAAGTTTCAGGTTTGTGGATGAAGGTGGTGAATATGTCTGTCAAGCTACCATTTCAGATAAGGCTCTCCAACACTGGAAACCAGGAACCCTTTAAAGCAGTTGCTGCCTGTTTCTGATGATGAAATGGCAGGAAATGCCACCATGTATTTGATTGCATATCTATCCTAGAATTCTGGTTTTGCTTAGGACTCAAAACTGAACAATATATTGGACCCAGTTCTACACACAAAGCCAAATTACACTCAGATACAGTAACAGCCAAGCTTTGCAGCCCTTTCCCACTTACAGGTTTGCAGCAAGATAAAAGGCATCAAAATGCATTTCTCATAAGAATAACTATTCTGTTAAACATATCCCTTTTTTGGCACTATGCAGGTTTCTAATGCATGAAGTCATGAAATCTGTCACCTTGAGGGCAGATTCACAGTGGTGGTGAATATCAATAATTCCACTTCACAAGGAACCCAGGTTCTCGTTATTCTGCAGCTGGTAACAACCATTTTAACACCTACTATGATCCATACTAGCAGCAAGAGGCAACTGAGCAACTTTTAGAGAATGAGTCCTGTGGGTTTTGTGCATGCACTGAAACCAAGCCCCTGCCGCAGAAGAAGAAATAAAATACAGAGTTGCCTGTAAGCAAACACACCCTCAAGCATAGTATTTTAAAAATCAGAATGCACAAATCTTTAAAGCAAATATCTATTTACAGTAAATCTCTCACATATGATTCCTGCTTTCTGAAGCCACTCTATAAATCCCAGGGGTTCATTTAGCCATTTAGCCAAGGCAGCATGAACCAAATGCTGGGCCATTTGGTGTGAACAGACGGGCACTGAGGTAACATCAGGAGAATGTGCAGGAGCTTTAGCTCTGATCCTCAATACAGCCTCCTCCAAGATAACAACCTTCAATATGGGACCTTAGGCCAGATCAGACTTGTAATCAAAGGATAATCTTTAAAGTAGAACTCTAAAGTCTTTTTTAAAGAGAAAACTGCAAAATGTTCAGGAAACGAAACTAGAAACTACCTTTCTAACCTATCAATCAGATTTTCTTTATCATTATCATTAAGTGCTCAAAAGAGAACTATTTACATGCAAAAAAGGTGAATTGTTTTCAGTCAGTGAACTTGCAAGTTAACTGATTTGGTGTCAGAGAGGCATAGTGTCTTTCTTTGATGAACTGCCAAAGGTGAGGACTGTTTTAGCAGGAATAAAGTGGTAAGACTATTTAAAGTGGTAAAACAATTCCAGTTAACTGAGAAAGTTACTTTATGGTAGAAATATTTGTTCCATCTCAGAAATAACAGAAAGTGGAAAAAAAAAACCCCAACAAACTGTTAGGAAGAAAGGTACTAGAACATTAAGGTGTGTTTCACAGCAGATTTCAGAAAAAGAGTACAAAGTCTCACATGTAACATCAGATACTCCTAAGTAATGGGAATGAGATAAACGAAACTGTTGATAGACTCACAAGGCTTCAGTTTTTCTTTTAAGAACTGCTGTATACATAGAAGCTTGTGTATAAGTCTTTGGTTAATATCAATGTTTGTTACTTCTGCTCTCTTTCCTTCCATGTCCTGCTGAACAACTTGAAGAGAATCCTTCAAGCAACACAAGTCCTAATTATAAAAGGTCAGGGTTCTTTTTTTAAGTGTTTGTTATCACAATAAAGAATTTAAGGACAGTAATAAAGGATTCTTGTTGGAGTGCCATTTTCAAGGGTTGCTCATTTGCCAATCATCCGCAATGGTGTTTTTTCTCCTATTGCTTTATTTTGATTACCATGTAATAATTTTTCAAACTCCAGTCTGTCAATAGTAATGATCTCTGCACCTAATATATTCACACAGTGGAAACATATTTGCCTGAAGAAGGCAGAAAGCCTGTGAACTCCTCTGAAATGCAGACACTGCATTCCCAAGGTCTCCTCACACTCTGTGTACACAGAGGCAAAGTCTAACAATCCTGCCAAGTATAAAACTTGCCCTCAATTTATAGTATTACCTTTTTCATCCATCACATTGTCAACTGAAGACAACAGCATTCTTTAATTTTTCTTTGTTAACTCTCTATGTAGCCTCTGTCCTGTAGATGTAATTCAGACCTGCATTTGACAATTGTCAAATGAGTGAGTTGGCACCTGCAGTTATTATGTGTTTACCAATGCACTGAAGGAACAAGATGTGATGTTTTATAAGCAATTACAATAAAAGTAAAAAAGCCCCATCAAACAAACAATCCCCCACCAAAATGAAATAAAAAAACAAACCAAAACCAACCCTCAGTTAAAATCTAACACAAGAAATTTTCAAGTAAGCATTAAGACTTTACTTTTCAAAAGTATCTGATTTATTACAGAAATGAGAAAGCCCATAAAATCTTGTTTCTAAATAGAAAAAAAAAATCCCCAAAGCAGAAGTAACTTATATATCCAGGAGAGTCAACCCACAAAATTGCTCTGCCTTACCATATGATTAGAAACTTGGCAAATACCACCATGAAGAATAAGCCATTTCATAACTAAAAAGGAAAAAAAAAAAAAAAAAAAAGCAATTCTTATTTTTTGAACAATAGTGTCTGTTAAGAGATGTGCAGCGCGGGAAATAAGAAGAAAGTCTCCTACATCACAGCCCAGTGTCCACCATTATGATACCATAAAAATTAGACAATGAAAGAAGCCTATTTTTAAATGTATACACCTTTTCTGTGATTTGCTGACATAGTTGAACGTGCAGTTCAGAATCCAGCAAAGTAAGGTGCGGGTATTTCAGAAGCGGGAGCTTTAAAATGCTGTCAGAGCTGCAAGCATAGCACTTTGTTAAATTGCCACAATCTGCAAAGGTTTTCCTGGAAAAAGATGCAAAGTAAGTGAGAGAGGGGGAACAAACCTACTTAATGCTCTGGTTCTAGAAAGGTTTGAGAAAGAGTGCAGAGCTGTAGGCCATCTAGCCTGAATGTATCTGGTTGTGTTACAGAAGTATAAAGGTTGGTAAGTTTTCCAAAAAGATAAAATTATAAAATTGCATGACAGAAATAATTTAGAACAGGCTTTCATGAAATTTTCTTCAAATTTTCACCTGTAATTTGGAAGCCTGACTTCTTTTTTTTTTTTTTTTTTTTTTTTTTTTTTTTTTTTTTTTTTTTTTTTTTTTTTTTTTTTTTTTTTTCCCCCTCGTGATTTGAGGGGAAAAAACGATTTACATATTTTTACATATTGGGCAATTTTTACCAAACAATCTTGAAAAATCAGTCTCTAACTTGTCAACTTTTTATTTAATTATTTCCACCTTTATTGTGCATTTTTTCCTTAAATCACTGCTCTCTATTAAGGTGAAAAGATTACAGTGAAAAAATATAATACAGTGACTAGAGGAAAAAAACCCCACCAAAAATCAAAACAGACTAAAAGTCTTTCCAAGTTTGTGCTTCTTTCAGGAGAAATTAGAAAGATTTCAAGCACATTGAGATTTTTAGTACACATTCCTATAAAAATGAATGCCATTCCATCCCATGCCTTCTCATCACTGACTTTTTTCTGCTGGTTTTAACTAAGCAGATGTTAGCAAATAATAAACTTTTTGTATCTATTGCATTAGAAAAATGAAGATGAAAGATTTTTCACCTCAAAAAGTCACTAATGATCCTAACTCACTGCCTGCAATTTCTAAGACTCAACTTCAGATATGGTTGCTAGGCAACCAAATGATAACCAAAATGAAATTTCTTTTAAATAACTGCCTTCATTTATAGCCACACAGTGCCCACTGCCCTCCCCTCCTAATTAGGACACAGAAGGCATAATGAGCAAGTTTATATTGGTCAGGTACAAGAATTAAAGAGTGGAAAAGAAAAATTCTGACTTCTGGCAGCTACATTTGGAGTCAACTCACCATCTTCAGAATCACCGGACACAGTAATTAGATGCAGTGGACCCCATCAATCTTTATTAATGTTGTCTCTAAAAATCAAAGCAGCTGCATAATTACATTCATATACTTGGTAACCACCAACTTGCTGCCCTTTTTAAAGCCATTTCATTTTGAAAAATCATGTAATTGTTTCCAAATGAAATTTATGAAAAACAAATCTATTATTTTCTATTAGAATTAAAAAAAAAAAAAAAGATTTTTATCATGTCTGAAACAGATGCTCACATTTTGAAAAGGATGCCATTGATTGTACAGATCATTACAGAGCAGGCATTTCCTGAGCCTGCTGAAATCAGCTGGCAAATTGCTATCAAAAGAGGAGTATATTTTATTCAGTACAATAATGATCTTTGTTTTGTAGGAAATATCTGTTAGCTGATGAGATTATACTTGGCCAAGGTATCACCCATATGCAGTGAAGGCCCAGAGAAAGTTTTTCCAGACAGAACTGTGGAGCTTCCCACAAACCCTTCTTGCGAACAATACAAGAAACCCAGAAGTAAGCATGGAAATGCTGTAATTAACAGTTTTAGAACACAAAATATAGGGTCCCATAGGAAAAAGGGTACACTAAAGATTTTGCTACTAATTCTGTGATTGACTGCAGGATTTTCACATCTTTGGAGAGATTAGGAAGATTGACATTTTCAAAATTTTAAGGTGAATTGAGAATGTAAGGGCTTGAAAATATGAGTTACTATTTTGCTTTGTATATTAGTAATTCCAACCAAGATCCCTCAGTCTGAAATATTGCTCTACCTATATTCACTTTTGAATTACTCTAGGAATTTTTTTCACACTGTATTTGCATACATTGTATCATAGAATTGTTCCATACTGTGATTTCCCATTCTTTCTATACCAGAAGACTCTCTTATCTCAAATCAGGATTCCCCTTCCCTCTCCACAGTGTAACAGAATGGCTATGATTCTCTAATATTCATATATTAGATCTAGAAATTGCCAAAAATATATAATTTATCCTGTGTCCTAGGGTGACTTTATGATGCTTGTATCCCCAATTGTCTGTTCTGTTTGTGCTGTATATTGAGTTCTGTGCCTTTAAGACTGGTTCTAAGAGCAAGGAGAAGTGCAGAGTTTGTTTTGACATAACTTTCTTAAAATAGCCCATTTTCCAGTCCAGAACAATTTATGTTTTCACTAACAAGAGACATTTTTCTCCCTTGATCCATAGACAGAAGTGACCAACTATAAAACATGTAATGATAAAAGATTCACTGGTGCCAAGGCCACTCATGATTTTTTTTTTTTTTTTAGATTTAATGGGACAGGTTTCTCAACAGCTCCATAGGAAAGCACTTTTGTTTGCACAAGCAGGGAGGCAGCATCCTCTCCTCCTGAGAGGAGAGATGTTTTCTCCACATATGAAAGAAAAGCCAGTGGAATTTTCTACATGTTGCAGTATTCAGATTTGCATGTTCCCTTGCACTAAAGTGAAGCGGCTAGCTATTTTGAAAAAACAGCTCCCCGTTTGACAAAGGAAAATTAATAACCCACCAGCTCTATATGTTTGACACTTCATGAAGAAGCTTGTGAACATATTTATTTATCACTCCCTTTTGTTACTGTACTCTGTTGTCTGACTGTTCAGCATTCCATGGAAACTGGCACATTTTCGGCAACCCACTAAAATAAAAAACAACATAACTAAGTATCTCTATGCTTACACCTGTTTATGCTGCTCATCCAGCAACAGCAGCCTCTAGGAGTTCCTGCCTGCCTTAAATCCTCACTGTGAGAGTCACCTGCTGCTGCTAAGAAAGAAAATACATCACAAGACTTTCACCTCTGATGGTAGATGTCAGTGATTTCAAAATCCGTTCTATGCACTTCTTCTAAAAGGCCTGCCCTTTCCATGCATTTAAGACACCTGGGACCCTAAACAGACAATGGCTGTTCCAATTCCTAGCCCTTTGCTGACTTCTGGCAAGTCACTTTATCTCTGTGCTTCTAGCATTTTCTTTTTGTAATTCAGCATTTGTGTCCAAAGAACTCTGTGAGCTAGCTACTACACTGTTGTCCCTCAGATGAAAAGGGAAAGATGAAAGCCAGGCTACAGCTTCTCATATAAAGCTGAGTGAGATGCAAGCAAGTGGTTGTGTGGGTTTTTGGCAAACTTAAAACCTACCATTTTCTTCACTACAGATCTCTTAGAGAATAGCAAAATGATTCTTTCCCCGAGCTATGTTAGTAGAAAATTTCAGGGTGGTCAACATCTTCACTGCAGCACACCACCTCTTGTGACCCATTGCTAGGGTTACACTGCTGGAAAAAAAACAAAAACAAAAAAACAGCAGAGAAAGCGAGTCCTTTGCAGTCCTATTTACTATTGCCTGACACACTGGAGACAAGTGCCAAAACTAAAAGGTTAACTGTGACAACATGATGAAAAACTTTAACTCAAGCTGGAAAAAATTCGTACCGTATCAAAAAAACACCAGCTTAAATACAGCTTAAATTCCCTGTTGCATAAACCTCTAAACAGCAGTCAGTGTGGTTTTTTGTGGGTTGTGTGGGTTTTTTTTTTGTTGTGTGTTTTTGTTTTTGTTTTTGTTTTTTTGACTCCCTTCCAAAATGCCAGAAAAACTCTGTCAAGTTCAGTTCCTGGTAGAAAAACTGCACAGGCCTTCAAAACTACAACCAACTTAAAAGAAAACCCCACCCTGCAGAGGTTTTCCCCACCCATCCTCTTTCTCTGGTCCAAGATAAGTCTGTCTCTCTGCTCGGGCAGGAATCAGGTCAGGAATTCATCAAGCTCAAGGAACAGCACCATTTTCTGTATGTTTTTCCTGTAAGATAACCAGAACCCTTCTTGTTCCCTTTAGTAGTCCAAATTACTTAGCTAAAAACAAGTGACTGTCCATGTCAGTTTATAATGGCACCAAGGACTGAAACACTAATTTTGCTGTACTACTAAATTCATGTAAATACTCAAGTCTTAGCAAGTAATGGCCAGAAGGGAAATTTTGTAGAAACCATTTATTGAGAAATGTACTGCCAAAAGTGACACAGAGTCGTAATATTAAGTCACTTGCTTAAATAACTTCTCACAAATGCCTTCCCATGTATTTGAACAAAACTCAGTGTCTTGGTTTGAAAGACAGGTATCTGCTAGGGAGGGGCGAGGCCTCTCTAGGAATGGAGAATTCCAATCCCTTCCCTCCAAGTTATTATAATTTAGAAAATTAAAGGGGCTTTTCAGGCAGAGGAATGGGGATAGGAATAACAGTTCTCTACTAGTATGTATAACAAGGCAAAAAACCAGCAACAACCACAGCATTAATAACAAACAGAACCAAGAACCTCGAGGGGCTTTGTTTCACAAAGCCTGGGGCAGTCTGATCTCTTAGGACCCTGAGAGCACCAAGGTGGACCGGTGGAAACTCCTGGGCTGGTGGCTGGAACAGCAGGATGTCCCCAGCAGGCAGGGGGGTGCGGGGCTACAGCGTAGCACCAAGAGCAGTGCTGGAGAAGCCACGATGGCTGGACAGGGCTGGCCCAGCTCCAGCAGGGCAGGCGAAGGAGCTCAGAATTCCTGGGCACATGAGCAGATGATGATAGATTATCCCATAGCCGGACTTTCTGTGGACAGTGGACTCCTCCCGCAGCAAGCAGCAGCCTGACCGTCCTCTCCGATGCCCAGAGCAAGAAGAAACCCCCAGCTCCCCCAGCCCTGTCCTTTTCCTGCCTCAAAGCTTGCATGATCTTCCCCCTCCCAACTTTCAGCCACCTCCTTTGTGTTGGTCAAGCACTTATTCTCTTAGCAACTTATGGGGAAAAATTCTAAAGAGGGAAAAAAAAAAAAAAATAGGAACAAACCTAACCCCCAACACTCAGTTCCTTCATGCTCCACGAAAGTTATATTGCTGTATTCTCCATCTAATAAAGGTAAACAAGTCTTTGCAAAGCATCCAAGGTATATGGACACTGTGTACTAATGCTAACAGTTACTTTGCAACAAAAGAAGAATTCAGATTAACTGTGACCCCTAATTACAGTGCAGAAGCTAGAGAATGCAGCTTCTCACAAAATGCACACAGATCATGTTCTGGGCAGGTTCATTTTCAAAAGACAGCAACTTTCTGCATTGTAAAAAAGAAGCAGTGCTATAATAGGCAAACCCCTATTCTAGACAAAAGCAAAACTAAATCATGTTGCCCATAAGCTATTGTACTGAGAGAGTGAAACTGCTAATTTCTAATCAATATATTCCAGCCTGTCCTGTTCCAGATCATGGCACTATCAATCCACCTATTAGTTCATTGGGTGAAATTCAGGGTGTTTTTCTGTCTATACAGCCTACTAGTAATAAGAAAACTCCCAACTTTCTTTTTCTTCATTAAGGAATTTCAAAGACAGCCTGCAGTACACTTATCATACGCAAATGTTTTTGTACAATTTAATACCATGAACTGTAGTATTATATTCAAATAACAACACATCAAATTTCATTTGGCATGTGGGAAAATAAAATTGAAGGATGAGTTTCGATGCATAAACAGGATAAATAGATAGGATTTTGCTTCATCATATTGAATAATTACATCCTGGTACAGTGCCCACATCATATTTATTATGAAGAGACTACAGTGTACAGCATGTTAACTTTCTCAGACAATGACTAGTTGACTGACAAATCAGAAGTCTTACAGATTTGCTTACTAGTTCTGCCTTGCACATTCCTGGAAATTTGTTGAACTGCAATTCCTCATTGCATTACCTTCATTAACTAGGACAGTAAATAGAAAAGCTGCACATCACATGGCATTGTTGGCACTCCTTACACCTCCCAGCTTACATTGAGTTCCTCTCCAGGTCTGCTCCTCAGCCTGGTGTAAGGACTGAAGAAGGCTGTCATCATTGTTTGCACCATAAGGAACCACAGGGTTGTTCCCACTCTCCTGCTGCTGTGAGGCTGGGCCATCTGTGCAGATTAAAAAGAATATACACTTACCAGATCTCTCTCTTCTGCTGTGTTTTTGCTTGAGAAATATGCTTCACTTCTGGCATTGTCTAAACTACCTTATTTTGGTCTAAAGAAAGCATTCTCAATACTCAACAATCTACCTTATTAATAAAATAAATTAAAAAGCACCAGGCACCTAATCCACACATCATAAAAGGGAAAGATTCAGTTCCTGACCACAAAAGCCACATTCTCAGTCCTGCAGCAGGTGCCACTGGTGGCAGCATTTGTTTGTCCACAGGGAATATGAAGTCAAATTTGCCATTTTCAAAACACAAAAATGTTTTGCTTTCTCACAGGAGTTTTTCTGATGTACTTTTTCCTCCTTCTGTGACACTATATATCTACTCCCTCATATTCTGCCCAACTCATGTGATTCCCGTGGAAATACCATTCACAATATTCAGATGAAACATAAAGAATTTATAACCTGCCCATGGATATTACTTTAGAATATATTTAAACAAAACTAGTGGAATAAGATTCTCAGATGAAGGTGACATAACCTTTATGGTTTGTGGGTTTTTTTTTTTTTTTTGTTTTTTTTCTTGTTAAAGTGAAACTTGAAAGACTATATAAGCCATACACATCTATACAAAATCCTCTTTTGGGATTTTCTGTGGCAGAGGTGAAGGTAAATCTCATGCTTATAATTAATTCCTTACCAGATCTTGGAGAGTTTTCTTGTCCAAGGCCTGTCCTGAGAGGGAGCAAGCAGAGGTGTTCTGTTTCCCAGTTGTTTCATTTCCAAATGGGAGATGGAAACTTTTATTTCAGACCAGTACCATTAACCTAGCCTCCTTCTTCTTGATTACAAGGAATTTCTCCATCAGAGAGGTCCACAAAGCATTTTCCTTGCTTCCTATTAGCACTCAAGGAGTGTCCTAGGGTGACTTTATGATGCTCTTATCTCTAATTGTCTGTTCTGTTTATGTTGGATATTATGTTCTGTACCTTCAAGACTGGTTCCAAGAATGAAGCAGGGAGAAAGACAAGCAACAAGTTTGTTTTCAGAAATTGCACTCCTCGACGTTCTCCTCCTGGACTGTGTTGTCTGCAGCATGGACAGACAGCAGGACAGAGATCTCCTTTGCTTTTAGTTGGTTTTTAGCTACCTGAGGCAGAGAAGTTCCCTGGATTGTGGTGGGTTTTTTTTTTTTTTTTTCTTTGTGTTTTTTTTTTTTTCTTCTTTTTTTCTTTTTTTTTTCTTTTCCCTTTTTCTTTTAACTGATTAAACCTGTTCTGGACTGAAAAAAACCCAGAAAACACCTGGATCTCATGCCTGCAGCCCATCAGGGCCCAGAATGGCGTTTTCCAGTGCCAGAAATACTGATAAGAGACTGAGGGATCTGAGCTGCAACTCCCAGCAAGGAGGTTTTTTTTAACGGAGAATTTGAATGTAGTGTGAGGGTGTTTTTCCTGCTGAAGAATGCAATGGGAGTAATTTGCTTTATATACAATAAAGCCAGCACAATTTTTCAAATGATTGTAATATGAATACAAAAGAGATCTTTTAATGTGTTGAGCTGTAACTAAAAAGCTAAAAAAGTGTTCAGCATCCAACAAAAGTCCACTTGCAACTAAGCTTTCTTTTAACAACATAGCGGAAAGGACAGGTGCCTAACTTGGCATTTGTAGGTAAGCAAAGTCTGGAGGTAAAGAGTGGTCCACTTAAAGCATCCTCCACTTTATATCTTAGAAGGCATTTCCCCAGACCAACAACAAGGCATCAGTTTTGAAACTTGGAATTGCTTTACTGTTTGCTCAGCAGGATAATGAGATGAAAGGGATCAGAGACCTCACCAGTGACTGGGACCAAAATAAGTTATTATTTTTCAGTAGCTTAGGAAGACAGCAATGTCCTACCGCTTTACATCATCACTGCAATTTATGGCAGTTGTGCCCTTTTTTGTCTTTCAGTGACATTTCCGTGATCACTGTGTTTGAAGGGGCTTTGCTCAGTGATGTTTAGCAGTACCATTTGAACTAAAATAGTATGTTATTGTCATCAGCTGTCAAGCAACTTTGTACTTTTTCTAGAAACTTACACTTTTGATGGAGGCTGTTAGCAGATTTGTGTGTATGTGTGGAAGCTGAAGCTTGGTATTTCAAAGGATTACAAATTACAGTATGACAGCAGCCTACAGGTGACTGCACAAGCAGGCGCCTAGCAGAAAACCCCCACCTCACCAGGGTCACAGACTTCTACCTGTTACTACTTGTTGCTGTAACTACTTGTTACTTCTACCTGCAAGCTTGGAGACACTGTAATTAACATTGCAGAAGGACACAATGCAGAACAGCCAAAGGGTGAATGTGGGAGAGCCTAGATGCATTTAGACATGCATCACTGCCCCAAGACAGGATCTGATCACAGGCCCCCTTGCACCACCATCACACCGCTCAGCAGCTCTCCAGTACAGGTAGGAGCAGAACAATGGCAGATCCAGAGGGAAAATAATCAATTAGTCTGAGCCAGTGCGTCTTTAAAATAAAGTTGGGGCTTGCTTTGTTGCTAACCTTGGGTTGTAAAAAGGTAGAATCTGTATTTAAAGTCTCCTCTGGTTGGGAGGTGGGAGGGCAGGGAAGGAGTGAAGGAAGGGAAAGAGGAAGGGAAGAAGGAAGGGGAGAAGGAAAGACAAAGGCATGAAGGAAGGAAAATACATTTCACTGAGATTGATACATCTGGTCAACGTGGCTAGCCTGAGCATGGCCTCACCTCCAAAGTAATCTGGGATCTGCTGCCTGTGATCAACTCTTTGGGAGAAAGGACCCTATTTTGCCTCTGTAGTGCCAGGATTTACAGAATCCTTAAGAAATTTTGAAGAAGAGTTTCATATAAATCAGCACAGAGAAGCCTGAGATGAGTGACTTTCCTCACACAGCTGAGGTGAGAACTAGATCCTGCACAACAGTTCAGCAGGCTTTTACTTGGCGGAAGATCATGTTTTCCTAGTGCTAAACAAAACGTGAAACCAGATTTTTACAGTATCCAAACAGAGCCTTTAAGAATGAAAGAGATGTTTATTTAGAGAGTGAATGCTGCTTCCTTAGCAGAGTTTTCTGGTGGGTTAATGCCTCCCTCCCTGTTGCTGTATGTTATTTGCTTTCATATTGTATTTCATTTTTATGTTACATGGGGTTTATGTTATAATGGTTTGTTCTGTACTCCCCTGTTCTCCTGGAAACCTCTATATCCCGAGGTTTGTCCCTGCTCCTTTTTCCCTGCCCATCCTGCCACATTCCTCCCAGTCCCCTCCTACAGGCTTTATCTGTCACTCTGTTCCTCTCAGCTTCTGGAGAGTTTGGGTAAGGACATCGAGTGATAGGGCAAGAGCCAAGGAGGTTCCTCCCTTTATGTTCCCCATTGGTTTCTTTAAATGTCCCTCCAACCCTGTTCCACTCCCACTTTTTCCCTCATTGGATATTGGTTTGTCCCCTCCTTTAGCCCCTTCCCTGTATATAAGCCCAGACCATGAGGCCTCAGGCATGACGTGGTCTGAGCTGTGGGCTGAGGCAGATGTCCGAACAGGATGGGACAAAGACTGGAATAAAGACCTTGGATTTGCCCTCTCGTCAAGTCTGACTCCTTTCCTCCGCCACTGATGAGGTCTCTCTTGTGGTAAGGGGAAAAAGCCCCTCGCTGCTCCCCAGGTTTTTAGGACCTAGAGGAGTTTACCTGTCTTGTTGCAGTCTTGAGCTAGCCCTGGCAAAATGGAGCCAGTAGCTCCGTAAGAGACAAGCGACACCTCCCCCTCAGAGGGGCTAGAAGTGTGCAAGACATCCTGGCTCCTCTCTGCGCTGCTCCTGGGCTCTTCCTTCAAGTTGAAACTTGCGTCAGGAAAACTGTCCGGGACTGCCACGAGACCTGCTCCTGGGGCTGTTTTGTACTCTTCCCTCTCCTGCCCCTCCCCCTGTTCCTCTTCTGCTCCTTCAGCAATTAAACCTTTTGTTCCATACTTGGCAGTGTATCGCTGGGGGCTGGGTTGGTCACGACCAATTCCAGATGGCTGCAGGGAGTCACTATCAAGCTTGGAGCTGGTGGAAGCTGTCTGGCAGTGGGCTCAACCAGCCCTGAGTGTCCCTCAGCAGAGACATGGACACTGATCACCCTCCAGCAGAGATCCTGTAACAGCCCAGACACACACACACTTATCTGAATATTACAAAGGATGTGATCAAGGGGAAGAGGGAAGGAAGAAAATCAAGCTGACTGTTCCAAGACTTGTTTGCTAGGGATGTTGGCATAGCTGTGTCTGCTAAACCACACAGCTGCGTGCCCAGCTTAAATCCCAGCAGGACTGGAAGAACCAGCATCCCCAATCTATTCATTCCCTGGCCTTAGATGTTGTGGGCACTGATTCATGGCTTTTCTCTCTGCCAGGGCTTGCAAGGAGAGGATAGCTGGCACCCTCCCAGCACTACTGTGCAGCACCTGCCCCAGACCCTTCTCCCATTCCCTGTCTTCTGGTCCCAGGAAATCTTGCTCTTTTCATCTCAGCAAGATGGAGGAAATCACATTACCCTTGCATAAGGAGAAAAGGGCGATGTGTCTCCAAGACTTGGACATATAGATGTTTTTCCTTCCATTGAGGCTGACTGCATAACACATTAAGTTCCAGCCATATCCAGCAAAACAGACAACTATAAAGTTATGCAGTTGTAGTCGAAGAAGAGACATTGGGCAACTGCCAATTGGCCAACTCCCAACCTCTGTTGGATTTGACATAAATGACGCCAGTGTGAGCAGCCAGGTAAACAGGAGCTGCCCATCTGCAGGAGGAGGAGAACTGGCCAAAAGGCAGCTGCTTTGCCTGACCAGTACCCGCAGACTTGTGATGCCTGTGCTGCCTGAATAAGAACTACACAGGAGCTTGGAAATTTTGCTTTTGACCTCATTCATTGACATCAAGGGAATGGGGGTTTCCTGTTCAGGATTCACATTGCAACAGTCCTCACCTCCTCAATTGAAGAGACAGGGAATGCATTAACGCTGTGGTTTTAGTCACAAAAAAGACCTGTGTGGAATAAAGGCAAGATGCTTCCAGTAGAAGAAAATGGAACATCTAGAGTGGTCCCAGTAGTAAGAATAAACAGCAATAGTGAGTTTGGTTTCATTCAAATAAAATTTTCAGCTACATGTGGCAATATTTAATATAAATAAAACATCTCTCATTGTTAAATCTCAAAGAGAAGGCAGTTGAAGAGAAGGTGATTGCACTGTCCTTAGTTTTATTAGCTCTGCCGTTTAGAAAGGTCCTGTTTCAAAAAAACCCACATGGTTTTCATGCAACCACTTCAGTTCAGACTGTCAAACAGTTTAAGGATATGTTCAAGTAGTTTGTTAAAACTTCATGCATCATTAGAATCTCAATATGCCATACTCCAAACACCAAAATATTCTATGCTATTACTTAGCAGTGGGTATCCTTCTTTAGATGTTTTTATTTTGACAACACTGTGCTAGTATTACATTTGTGATGCAGGGATTTCAGATCTCTCCTTCTCCCGTCATTGCCATGACATCTCAACATTTGGGTCAGTCCTCCCTTATGGAATGGTTGAGAATCAGTCTAATATGGCAGTAGCCATGGTTCCCAATTGTGACAATACTTCTCTTCATAAGATTTTCCACAGCACTAGGCTTAAACTCTTCATTTACTAGCATCTGTATAAATTGTACCATCAGTTGCTGTGTGAGGAAGATTAGCCCTGATTAGCCCAAGCCTGGATGTTTCAGAAAATCTTGACCTTGCTAAAAATCTTCTCAAAACATGGGCAGGAATGAGTTAATAACATTTAATCTGAACTATTACAATTACAAAGCAAAGGGGGAGAATTACAAAGTGCTGAGAGCTTGATGGGACTTGTGCCACCAGAGGCTCAGCTCACAAAAGGGCGACCACATTTTATACTCTGAGAGCACATTGGACTCATTAATATTCATAAGCACTCTTTATATGTCCTTCTGGCCCCACCCACAGCCTATAGCTTTGCCCATATATATACACTTGGTTCCTCCCAAGCCTGTCAATCAGTCCTTCCATGCCTTCCATTGGTGGAGCCCTTCTTGTGTCCTGGTTGGTGGTGTGATGTTACCTTGCCAGGCCTCCCAGCAACAAGTGCTCCCCCACTCCCTGACACCTCTTACAAGGGGCAAATATTCTCCCTCCCCCACATGTTTTTGCAGCTCTGTAAGCTAGAACTGCCAGGCAGTGACCACAAAATGGGAGGGGAGTATTGAAGGGAGAACAGAAAAGGGTTGAAAACTATACTGTAATAACAAAAGTATTCATCAAAAGAGCTGTAAACCCCCAAAAAACTCCCCACTATACTTAACAACTCTTCCTCATTTGCATGAGCCAATCACCACACCTTATTCATAACAACCTCAAAGCTCTGTGTGCCTGCTCAACACTGCTGTGAATAGCAACACAAACCCCAAAGTACTCTGAGACTCTCCGAGACTACAGGCAAGCTTCTCCACATTCACATGGCCATGACCCTGCAACAAATATATTTTCTAAACATATTTCGGCTTTCATAATTTTATGTGTTTTAACATGCCTCACTTACAGTCTTTTAGACATGCTGATGTTTGAATAGGGGATTTTTTTGGTCACCTTGTTGCTATTGCAAACACAAACCAGAAATTAGTTGAAGATAAAACCAGAATAACCCATGGTCCATTCTGGGGATTAGGTCTTCATATGTAAATTGGGCTGGCCCCAAATTATTTTGGATTTGTTTATGAGGAGGTCTCATCAGAGGTCCTATTGTGAAATAGAGGACAGAGCAAGGTGAGGACGACAATTAGATCTGCATTATAACAGGCCCACAAAACATCAGAAAACCAAATCACATTCATATGCACAAACTCACTGTTTCTCCAGCAAGTCCACTAGAGATCACTGCTCCTCAGAAGGGTTCACCCACATCAGTGGTCTCATGATCTTTCTTAGGCCTCCCTGCCCCCCCCGGACAGTATAATCCTTTCTTCCTTCCTTCCCTGCCCTGCACGGAGGGAACACTGTACCCTTTGACAGAAGACCAAAGATGTCTTGCTGGTCCTGCTGTGCCACCACACAAAACCACGCTTCTCTCTCATCACTGAATTTGCATGCAAGATTGCCCCTCTTAACCTAGATCTCAGGTAAAAGTACAGACAGCTCCTTTGTCCATGTGTCAGGCCATTTACAGGCTGCCTCTTCTGTCGCTGGAAATATTAGTGGCTGCCTATCTCATGCTTACAGCTCCTTAACAGCAAGAAAGCATAAACCTGTTTTCAGCAGGAGATGCTTGCTTCCTTTCCAGGGCTAAAACCCTCTGTTGATGGCCTTCCTCCTTTCTATCGAGTAAGCACACCCTCTGAATAAGGATAAAACATTAAGTCTATATCCACACTGGCATTTCTTAACTTAGCAGGAAAGGTTTCCCAGAGAACCTCTTAGCTGTGATTGATGTTGTGAAGACATTGGTAGGTAAAGCATGGGTGACCAAAAAAAAAGCACAAAATATTTTTCATGGATGTCACCTCCAATTAATAGATAACTCTGCTTCAGCTATTTTCATCTCTCTCTCTGCTTACGTGGCTCTCTAGGGAATTAAAGCCTTGTAAATACATGCCTGTTTTTCTCTTCTGTACACAGAAATCACATCCAACTTGGGAATTCCTTGGACTGAAATGGTGAAAGAATGTTATAAAGAAGCACTGTATATGTGCCATTCCAAGGCAGCATTGTACCCTTTTCAGAAACTTTGCTGTACTACATGGATGTAGTCTGGCTGAGAACCCTGAACCACCAAAGAAAATTAATGCAGCTCCAGCTGGAATCTGGTTTTGATGGTCACCTTTTAAACAACAGAATACTGTCTAAGGAAAGCAAAACATTTATCTTCCAAAAAGCCATTGCTCAAAAAATAATTCTTACACCAGAAAGGTTGACCTCATGCTTCTGAATATCCAGAATACTCATTGGTGTTCTTTTACAAAAGTTTCTGTGTAGCATTTATACTTCAGTGACAAAGCAAGTGAGTTTTGTATATGTGGAGCTAAGAAGCAGAGGGTCAAGAAGGAAGTATAAGACAGAGCTGTAGCACCAAAAAAAAGGCAAAGCCCTTTAGTGATCAGCCAGCAGAAACAGATTTTCCCTGCATCCTGTGTAGGGAATGGACCCCAATTTGATGACACAAAAAAATCATGAAACGAGAGAAAATCCTACTTCTGACCCATGCTTCCAGGCTGTGCATGTATCCATCAGTGACCATTGACACTTTTAACCTCACCTTCTGCCACCTGAATTCAACTGCTGCAGTTTTAGGTGCCCTACACTCTTAACTGTCTGGCTTGTTCTTAAAGCTACAGCTGTTGGAATCATGTGTTACCATTAGGAAGGTGAAATTAAGTAAATTTCTCTAACTCACAGTTGCAGGGACAATGCTCAATAACAGAACATTTAGGGAATATGAAACAAACAAAAGCCAAAGAAAAACCAGCTGAGGGGAAAAAAAAAAAAAGAAAAAAAAAAGAAAAAAAAAGAAAAAAAAAAAACAAGAAAAAAAAAGAAAGAAAGAAAAAAACCCCACACAAAAACGTTGTTCTAACTCTTTAAGCTCTCAGTGCAAAATGCAGCAGGTACAAGTACAAGCTGCGAAATCTGGCAGCTAACAAGTCTACCCAGATAAAAACAATAACTGAATCTTCCTTATTGTCCTTAAGGTATGAACACTTACTCCATTCTGTGTGTCCTCATGACTGCTTGCAAACTAAGGCAGTGGTAGCAGGTACAGTTTTTCAGAAGTCTAAACCTGTGAGGGACTAGGACATCCCCAATTTAGCAAGGTCAGAGAGGCTCAGTTATAGCTGAGCCTGTGCTCTTGAAGTTGCAGGGCACTATTTGCATCACCGTATCTATTCTTCTTCGCCTAGACACAAAGCTTACCATCACCTGGGACCCCCTTTCTTTTCAGCCTAGTCAAACATGAATAACGGGACAGGGAAGCACTACAAGGAGCAGTCATCTACTTAACTGGTCTCTGTACAGTAAAACAGGTCTTTGTTGACACAACTGGAACAAGAAACACAGCTAAGGCTACTTCTACATTATGTGACTCACTTGTAGAGGAGCCTGCAGCCCCCTGTTTTAACATGCCCCAATTATCATGCAATAGTGTCTTAAACTTTCTTAAGTACAGTTTTAGATAGATAAAGAAATACTGGAAGTTAAAGGAAGTAACAGCACGTAAAATAGCACCCTACTTTTTGTATATATTTTTATGGTTGGTTTTGATAAATCCATGCAGTCAGGACTCAGAACATACGTTTGGAAGCCAACAGGAGTTTACCTGTGCTAGGCATCAAGGGATTAACATGACATGCTACGAATTCTTAAAAATGTAAGATATTTTGTAATAAACATAATCCAGAATATGTATCTGAGATTAAATTCAGCCCAGCTGGAAAAAGGAAGCAGCTTCAATCCACTCAGTAAGTTGCAGTAGCAGAGCTCTGGAAGGGAGACTAAACAGCTGGACCAGAGAATAAGGCAGCTGAGAGGATCTGAGTCTGAGAGACGGTAGATGAATAAAGAGGACAGCAGAACAGAATCTGAATCTCACAAATGGAATCTGTATAGAGACTGAGGAGAGACAGAGAGCATGGCACCAGTCTTAGGTAGCCACACAAGTGTAGCAGTCAGTGCATCAAATTTCAAGCCCTAAACAGCATCTTATCATCCAATGACCTGTGTGAATCAGTCATGTAATCTCAATCACCATAAATCTGACTGGATCAATTCCTTTCTTCCCTCTCCATTTGTTTTTTCTAGTTTATTTTCTTATATAGCAGAAGAGTTCATCTGATGTTAATGTCCATATCGCATTGAACACATGAAGTTTTCTTTCACCTCTTTCCAACTGTCTCTAAAAGATGCCAGTCAGCAATAAACAATGCTTCTGCTTTAAACCACTCCTTTCACACTGTGGGCTCTAGAAGATAGCTGAGCATGGAACAGCATCTTTTAGAAAAAAAAAGAATTTCTGACAAGCACACTTCTAAACAATGCTCAAAGGTTTATGAGTACCACACAGTGTATCTCTGTCTTGTTCAACCAACACAGAAATTTCCAAAATGATAAACCAAATCAACAACCTTATTCAAGAAATAAAATATTTTTTAAAAATTTGTTAAATCAAGCTGACATTTCTTGGAGACTGACAATAAAAATAAGAGAGTAATAATTAATGTAACCTTACCTATAAGCCTTCCTTGAAAACCCTCTTGTTCCATCTTACCAAAATATTACCAAACTCAAATTATTGTTCTTGTTATGATCAGCTACAGCTCTTGTATTGTCTAGGCTCTACTCTCTTCCAGTTATACTGGCAGGGCTTCAATGAAGCCAGGGCTTTTCTTCTGACTGAGATTTCAGCCTCTGTCTATTAAATTAAGATTTTCAGTCCTTGCCAAGGTACAGAATTAGCTGTATCCTTCAATGATTTTCTTTCCTTGATGCTGCAAACCACCTGTTTTTCCACTTGTAGGCTTGTAAAGCAATGCCAATCACAAAGCTTGCCAGAAATGACAAAATACATATTTTAAAGTTAATCAAGCAAAATAGATTAACTTCAAAGGTTCAATACAATCCAAGGTATGCTGAATTTTAAGACAAATCTTGGTCTCTAACTTCTCTTGGTGCCATCACTCTCAAACAAGAAAGCTGTCCAGAAAGAAGAGGGAAGACTGAGAGAATTGGGATTATTCAGCCTGGACAAAAGAAGGTTAGAACTTAAGAGCACCTCCTAGTACTGAAAGGGGCTAGAAAAGGGCTGGAGAGGGATTTCTAAGGGCATGGAGTGACAGGACAAGGGGCAATGACTTCAAACTGAAAGAAGACAGGTTTAGATATTGGAAAGACATTCTTGACTATGAAGGTAGCAAGGCTGGGGTGAAACAGGAGGCTTTTTCTCTCAAAATACTTTGACTGGATTAGGGGTCACAGGACCAGAACGCAGTAATACCAATGAGAAGAAGGGGCTAACAGTAAAATCTACTCCTGTGCATTAGTCCATGTTGAGGGTTAAGTTTCCTGTAGAATTTTTCCCGCCCCCAAGTTGCTAGGAGACTAAATGCTGAGTGCTTAACCTGGACAAAAGAAGCTGATCACTTAGTTTGGGGGAGGGAGAAAAGCTCCGGGAGAGAGCGGAGGTTGGGGGGTCTCGCGGCTCTTGTCTCCGGGGGAGCACAGATCGGGTGACTGCTGGCTGCCTGGAGTCCACGGGTAACGGAGGAGTCTGGCCCTGGGAATTCTACCATCTGTTGGAGTGCCCAGGAATTCGGAGTTTCTTCGCCATCCTGCTGGATTTTGGGTCAGCCCGGGTCCTGCCGCTGCGGCTTCTCCGGCACTGCCACCTCTGCCTGCCGAGGACACCCCCTGCCTGCGGAGGACAGTCCACCACGCCCGGCTTCCAGCCATCAGCGCCGGAGCTTCCACCGTGTGCCCTCGGGGTTCTTAGTTCTGTTCTACTATTGTTATAATTGCTGTTGTTTTTTGTCTGTCCTGTTATATTTACTATTAAAGGACTGTTATTCCTTTTCCCCATAGCTCTGACTGAAAAGGTTTTTTTTAATCTTCCAAATTATAATAACACGGAAGGAAGGATTTGAATTCCTCATTTCCTAGAGAGGCCTGCCTCTCCTTAGCAGACACCTGACTTTTCAAACCAAGACAGTCCATCTCTAAGATTAATCAAGCACACTGAAATTAATTAAAACCTTAACTGAGAAATCTGATTGTTTTGAAAAACTGCATTTCTAAAACTGAACTCACCTCTAAGCTTCTGGGTGGCTGAGGGAGTATTTCCTGTGAAAAATTTTTAGGGGAGACAAGAAGGGTGAAGATGCACTGCTACTCATCACAGAGAGGTAGCTACACATCACCAAAACAGTCGCCACTGGTGCATCATTCCCTCTTTTGCATTTAGGGAAGAAAAGGACACTCAGACTTTGCTTTTCCTGACTGCTATAGACCAATCCACTGTGACTGTGATGAAATGGAAATGTTTCACAGCATGAGCAAGATGTGCTGTAGACATTGGCTTTGGTATCACTGCAAAAGACAACCAATGCAAATAAATGTACACTGTGAAGTCAGAAGGATGGAAGACGTTAACTTTGATGCTTTTCCAGAGAGTCTAAGTCAGAGGGTAGAAGGTAACTGCAGAGATGTTTCAAGGGTGAGTTTTTAGCAGAGACAAAATTAATCCCATGGCACAGACAAGTGAATTCCATCAGAGAAGCCACGGAGCTAAGTTCTGCTTTTCTTCACAAGCTTTCACAGAGATGCAAGTGTCAGCAGAGCCTGGCCTGGCATCTCCTGCTGGGCTTGTGTACAACTGTGGATGTAGAAGGTAGATCTGGACTGGCAGCAGAAAACAGCACTCACAGCAGCTCCTGTTGAGGCAGCTGTACAGGTCAAAGAACAGGTTTTTCAACAAAAAAGGAAAACACATCCTCACAGGGAATGGCAGAGATGACAAAAAACATTGGAGTGCCAAGATATTCTCCCACCTTTTACCCAAGGACTACAGACCCACCAGAAGAGAACCAATTTAAGTGACACTGGTTAATATTCCACTTGAAGTCTGTGCTCATGTGAAGAGAGGGATGGCAATCGTCAATTATACATAACAGCCTTTTGGTAAACAGGAAGCCTGCTACTTATGAACACACCTCCACATTTAACAATATCTACAAGAGAAGAATGCATGGCACATGAACTAATTTCAGTTAATTTCATATACTTTCTCATAGTAACATTTTTTTTCCTGAATTTTCAAATTCTTCTATTTCCTCATGCACAGAGGGGAACTGCCTTTCAGTTTCATGTGCTGGATTTAAAAACAAGTGCATTAGAAGAATATTAAAGTTGGCTTTCCAGAACATTATTCTTCTTGACCATGTGTCATAGCTTTAATTTCAAACCAGGCAGAAACACTAATTAAAACGTGAAACCACTAATGTAGTGGTTTCACGTTTACTAAATTTTGGTCTTGGTATTTACTCTTTTTGTGGGAGAGAGAGACTAGGAGAAAAACAAAGCAGGCTCAGCTTTAAAATTAACAAATAGTTTATTAACATACATTAAAAGAATAGAAAAAAAAGTAGGAAAAAAACTGAAAATGGAATGAAACTTCAAAAAACCACTTTTCCCTCCCCTTACAAACTGTTCACTTTCTTACAAAATAACATTAAGAGAAAAAACTTGTAATTTTCAGTCAGTTTCACTATCTGATAATAGTCTTTCATCAATTCATTGGGGGAAGAATATCCTTTGGAGTCATGGATCCCACTGACAACTTAGAACAGTTCTCTTGAGGGTTTTAAACTGTCACAAAAACAACCACCCAGAGAAACCTGCCTTTGTGACCCTCCCAGGAGCAGTTTCCCAAGCTGCTTATGGGTCATGGGTCTTAGACTTTTGCATACTGGGGTGTCACCTTTTAAAGATGAATAACTCCAAAGCAAAGGATTCTTCACCTCAAGGTACAGAGATATCTTCTCACTTCTTCACTGGTGCAGGGGGCTTCTCATCTTTATCTCTGTTCAAGCATCTCATAGGATATTCCTTAGTTCATCACAAACACCTTTGCTTAAATCCTCACACAAATCAAAACAATCATCTCCCCAAATGCATATCTTTCCCACGATTTAAAGGAATGACTTAAATATAGAGTTCATTTCCATGGCTCAAGTAAGAATAGAACAACCAACTCTTCAACCCTCTGTCTTAATAGTCTTTTTACTCTTGCTACTGACTTCATGCTGTTGTTCTTTATGTTCACTCTGTCCTTTCTTACTCTCTCAGAGAAGGGCTAAGCTCTGGAAGCTTCATGTTGCTAAGAAAGAGTTAAATCTGCTCGGAGTCTTTGTCTCTCTCTCTGTAGCTCCTGGTGTTAGATGTTCAAGGCCGAGCTGATGAGGGAGGAAGAACTCACGCAGAAACATCAGAGATTGGAGCGCTCAGGCAGTCCAGAGTCACAAAAAACCCAGGCAGGATCATAAATGCCTTCTCAGCCACCCCTTAATGTGAACTGTGGTGGCCTAGGCCCAAACGGTGCCCATAGCTCTTATCAGGGCCCAGCAGAGATCTCTCCCTGCTCCAGGGAAGTCCGAAGAAAGTAGCTGTTATAAAACAGCAACCTCTCCTTCCCCCCACTTCACCCGGGAGCCGATGGAATCCGGCCAGGCCTCAGGCCAGCTCCCATTCCCCAAAAGGGGGGAGCAGCAGGCCCAGCTCGATGTTACCTGTCTCTCTCCAGCTAAAGGAAAAAGAAAAAAAACCCACCTACAGGAAATTCATGGGGTTTTATATGGTACTTCCCAAAGTCGCAGCTAACAATTTCAATGGTCCGAGTAGATGTCAATATTCTAACTACCTCTCTGATAGGTCTCTGTCTCTTCCAAAGCAATTCCCAGGTCCTGACCTGGAGAATTATTTTACATTCTTTTATAACTAAAAAACCAAACTGTACTAACCCATGACACCATGATAATTGTTCTTTCCTCAAAACCCCTTTTCAAAACCATTTTAAAAAGGACTATAGCTTCTTATTAAGAAAGAAAAAAAAGATGAGGCAATTGACCTCTGTCTTGGTTTGGGAAGACAGGTGTCTGCCAGGGAAAGCTGGAGCTTCCTTGGAATGAAACCCCCTCCCTCCAAATTATTGTAATTTTGAAATTAAGGTGGCTTTCAGGCAAAGATATGGGAATAGGGATAACAGTTCTTTACTAGGAACATTTAAAAAAAAAAAAAATAGTAGTACAAAGAAACCCCAAGCAAACAAAAAGAAAAAATCCTAGAAACCCTGACAGAGTTAGAATATGATCTGACACCCTGTTGGTCAGGGTGTTGGGAGCAGTCCAAAATAAGTCCTGGAATAAGGGAGGTTGTTCTGTTGGAGTAATAATCCTGTAGAGGGGTTGAGTCTTCCCCTCAGAATCCAGAGGAAAAACAGGATATTCTTGTGTTTTAAATCTCATTTTTTATTCAGGTAGGAATGCTTGGCTCCTCCCACTGGGTGGAGCATCTCACAATGAGACAATGTAGTTTTATTAGTCATATGGTGAGCCTTAATGGCCCATTACAGAAGATATCCCCCTGGAGGGAGGATGGGTCCTCGAAGGGATAAGAACACTACCTGGTTTTAACCCCACCTGGTTCTAGCAGCTGGCCCATTAACAAAAGAGCTGGCCCCTCCCCCTCCCGGAGTTATGAGGAATAGGTTATTCAAGAGATAAGGAAAAACATCTCTCCAACCGGCTTCAACAGATGGCAAATAGAATACACATTTCTGGTTACATATTCCAGCCCAAGACAACCTCAAAAATATTTTTCCCCAGTTTTGAGAAAGAAAACTTCTATAACTGGCATATCTCATTACAAACTCAGCTATGCTGCAATAGTAATAAATGGGTAGCAAAGTGAGACTAAAAATTTTAAGTCCTTTTTGTTTCTAGGCTAATTTTCCTTATATTATCTGGACCCTTGAGGGGTACAGCAGCCTGTACTATGGTCTAAGCCATGATAAAAACACCATTCCTTAGAAAAATTTCTCTGTTACATTTCCATTGCTTTTGTTGAAAGCACTGTAATTTTTTTATCCAGTCTCTCCTTTTGCATCTGCATCTAAACAACACATATCTCTTGCAGACCCCAACTCAAGCTTCTTCAAGCTCTGAAAAGGTAGTATTAGGGTTGATCTTCTAAGGATTGATCTACCCAGGATTATGATTACAAAGCAAGTAGTCACTGGAAATATGAGTAGATCAGATGCCTGATCTGTACCCATTTAGCAATAGATAAACTGCACTTCCAACCACCGATACTGGGACTGGTATAAAAGCATCGGAGCAGCCACACTCAGTGGGTCACACTCAATATCCCACATGACAGCAGCAGCCTCCAGGTGCTCAGTGGGTGATAACAAACTGCAGGATAATAAACTTATCTACAGCCTCTTCCTCATCCCTCGACATGCAGACTCATGACTTAAATGCATCCTAGTACCCACCCTTTCTACTTCTATCAACCTAATTTATATCCCCAGCACTTGCTTTCTGGCCAAACCACCAAGAAGTAAAACTTCCTGAAGAAGTCACTTGGTATTAGCAGCTCTTAATTGTGATGCCACACATTCCACAAAGCTTCGAGGTGTTTTGTTGGGGTTTTTTTTGTTTGTTTTTTTGTTGTTGTTGTTTTGTTTTTGTGCAGAGAAGCTAATTTGAGTTGATTGTCTTTCCATAAGATTGTAAGGACAGGAGACAACAGAAGCAAAGCAGAGTGGAAGGTGACAGCAAAAACAACAAACAAACAAAAAAAAACCCGTGAGCATACATTGAGGGCTGACTCAAAACAGCCAAACACACATCTGGCTGGAAGAGAAATGCCTTGATAAATTGGTGTTCATTGTTTGTCAGCATGCACAGCATATGTGCCTTTAAATGAACTGTACTGTGAAAATGTCTCCTGGAAACACTTGAAATCAAGGCAAGATAGTAAATTGATTAAATTATTTATTTTAGGCATTAGCCTTTTTATGTTAAGTGTGATATATGTCCTAAAGTTAATTCATGTTAAGCAATAGAAAATGTAATTTGTTCACGGCAGAATGTAATAATGTATCATATAAAATTAACCTACTTTAAATTGGGTTTAAAAGCAATAAACTAAAAAGTGCATACAGGGTTAACTGAGATGAAAGCTGCACGGTGGGGCACAGGGAATCTCTGCCGGGAATTGTTGCAAAGACAGCATAAAGGAACGGAAAAGGGAGATATGGGCCCTGACGATCTCCTGATTGTATCAGATCACTATCTTATCTGTTCTGGCCCAATGTTACCATTTCCAAAACTTCTCTGGATGCAGCAATCAAGACATTGTTCGGCTATTCAACGGACCCCGGACACGGACATGAATATCTAATGAAGCTACTGCGAGGCACGAGTCTCACGGTCTCAGTCGGCCCTCAGCGAAAGACTGTATAAAAATCCACAGTATGGGGACCCAGTTTGTGAACTGAGAGGGTAACAGGCTGGCAGAGCCGGTTACCGTGTTCACCCAGTGCCAAAGTCCCGGGATTCGACGCTGTCCCTTTTAATTGTGGCTACCGGAGACTGTGTTTGAGTTTCACAATAAAATTCTAAATTTTGATTCACTGAATTTGGCTTACTGTGTTTATTACAAACTTGGTGACCCCGACGTGATGGTTTGATAGTGGGACCCTTGGACCCCTGTCTCTGACTAGGAGGCGCCCTGCTGAATTCAGCAGCCTGGCAGAGCCGGGAGACCTTGTGGAACCAATCAAACCACATGAAAAATTTAAGCAGAAGCCACACTTAAAAGGGGTTTAGGTGAGGTCAGAGCTCTCGGGGGACTCGGGGAGGTCTGGGATACAGGACCTCCAAAGCTGCGGTGAAGAAACAACTCGTAAAAATCTACGTGCACGAAGAATCCACGCAGGAAAAGGATCGTAAGTATTGCGTGGTTGAGTGAGGGTGACCAAGCGTGTGAGTGAGACATGATTTTATCACGAAGCGAGAGGGGACCCCAAGACCGCAGTTCCACTTCCCCGTGAGGGGTGTGGTCGGTCGCGGGGGAAGCGAAAGTTTCGGGAGTAAAATGCACCTCACACGTCAAGCCCATAAACTCGGGGAGTTTTGGGGGTCGGTCACAGGAAGGCTGGAAGGGAAGGGTACGTCCTCAAGAGTTAGGGGGATTGGTAAACCTTTCAGCCTAGGACCAGGGAAGGGTCCAGGAAAAAACAGGGAAAAGAGAGCTCAAAAATCACCAGAGAAAAACCCCGGGAGGGATCAATCACCCTTAAGGGCCAGTAGCTGGTGACTCTATATCATGGGACAAAGTAAAAGCAAACCCCAGGAGAGGGTCACAGGGAAATCCAAGAAGGGAACCACTAAGGAGATTCCCAAAATCCGCCTCAAAAGTCCTTTGGGATGGATGTTAGAACCTTTGGAGGAGTGTCCTATACAGAAGAAAAAGTCTAAAGAAAAAATGATGTATTATTGCATAGAGGCATGGGGGGGGGGGAGTGGTTTGAAGTACGAGACCACGTGTAACCTGGCCCGTCTTCGGGACCTTTGAGGGGTGGATCTGTACTGCTTTAGTAAATTACGTGAGGAAGGGAAAGAACAAGGAAGAATATGAGTATGCTCAAATTTGGGAAAGAACCGATACCAAACTTCTACCGGTAAAACTTAAAGGTCCCGCAGGAACCTCAGGTGATAACTGGGAACCTTTAGATAATCTTCCCCCACCATACCTCTTGTCTCTGCCTCCACCACACCCGGGAATCCCTCAGAACCTCCCAGGGTCCGGGCTTCCCCCTGGGCAAGGGGCCCCCTCCCCTCCACCGGTTGCGTCAGCTCCGCCACCGGAGCTACAGCTCTCGCAGGCGGTTGCTATGCCCCCGCCGTCAGGACTCCCTCCCCTGCTAGAACCCACACCAGCTCCTCAATCGTCCTGGCAGGGCACACCGCTTTCCAAACCCCAGACCCCGCTCCTCGATTTCCCAACACCCGAATTGGACTTGGCCCCGTTTCTCAACCCCGCTGTCCTGGCCCCGCAGAACACTCCCCCTGCTAGGCGAACTAGGAGACAGTTAAAAAGGTTGAATGAAGCGGAAAGTGAGAATGAAGGGGAAAGAGGTAACCTCTTTCCCCTGAGGGAGGTGCCCACGGCCCCAGGAATCATTGGATATGTAAACGTACCAATCAATACTAGCGATGTGAGAGCCTTTAAAAGGGAGATGGGAAAGCTTATGGATGATCCATTGGGGGTGTCAGAAAGACTGGATGAATTTCTGGGAACTAGCATCTATTCATATGAGGACCTTACTGCAATTTTGAGGTCATTATTTAATACGGAAGAAAGGGAAATGATAAGACAAGCCGGGATGAGGGAGTGGGAATGCAGGAACCCCCAAAGCACACCTGGGGATCAGAAATGGCCAAGCCAGGATTCCCAGTGGAATGCTCAAACAGAGGAGGGTAGAAGAAGTATGATTGATATGAGAAATATAGTAATTCAAGGCGTCAGGGAGGCGGTACCCAGGGGACAGAACCTAAGCAAGGTATTCTGCGAATGCCAAGGGAAGGAGGAAACCCCTACTGAATGGTTAGAGAGATTGAGAAAAAGCCTGCAAGTGTATTCCAGAACTGATCCCGATTCTCCTGTGGGAGAGGTGTTATCAAAAACACAATTTGTGGCAAAGTCATGGGAAGATATATGGAGAAAATTGGAAAAAATTGAAAATTGGCAGGAAAAGGGGCTACAGGAGCTACTAAGGAAGCTCAAAAGGTATATATGAGGAGGGATGAGGAAAAACAGAAAATACGGGCAAAGGTATTAGTGGCAGCTGTAAGGGAAGCCCAAAAGCAGGAACATCCCCAAGACTCGGGGGGGACACTAAAAAGGGCCCCTCTGAAAAAGACAGTTTTTCCTCCAAAAAGGACCCATGGTAATCAGAACGAGGGACCCGAATGCTTCTATTGTAAGAAGAAAGGCCACTTAAAAAGGGACTGCAAGAAAAGAATAAGGGATGAGAAAATATTCCAGGAAGATTAGGGGCGTCAAGGGCTTTTTATTTTGGGGTCCATAACATCTAAAGAGCCTGTGGTAAAACTTAAAATAGGACCCGAGGGAAAGGAGATGGAGTTCCTAGTGGATTCCGGGGCCGAGAAAAGTACATTTAAACAATTGCCCCCGGGCTGTCAAATCAGCAGGGATTCTATGGTGGTTATAGGAGCAAAGGGGGAACCCTTTAAGGTCCCCGTAGTAAAAAATGTAGAAATAGAATCCGAGAATAAAATCTGTTTAGGGGACATGCTATTAGTTGAGGAAGCAGATTATAATTTATTGGGCCGGGATCTAATGGTTGCATTAGGCATTAGCTTAATAGTCAGGGATTCAAAATTAATGGTCAGCTTATATAAGTTGACCGCAGAGGATGAGAAAAAATAAATCAGGAGGGTATGGTAGACGGGAAGGGAAGCGGGGAAACTGGACATGGAACCAATTTCAATTGAAATTGAGAAACCTGAGGACCCCATAAGGGTAAGACAATACCTTATCTCCCTGGAAGGGAGGCGGGGACTAAAACCTATAATAGATGATCTAATAAAAAAGGGAATTTTGGAACCATGTATGTCTAGGCATAACACTCCTATTTTAGCAATCAGAAAAACGGATGGAAGTTATCATTTTGTGCAAGACCTAAGAGCAGTGAATGAAAGAACTAAGACCCGGTTCCCTGTAGTGGCCAACCCATACACCCTCTTGAACCAGCTCTCCCCAGGGGGTGTATAGCATGGCGTAATAGATCTAAAAGATGCCTTCTGGACATGCCCATTAGCAGAAGGGAGTCGAGACTACTTTGCTTTTCAATGGGAGGACCCAGACACTAATAGAAAACAACAGCTAAGATGGGCTTCTCTTCCCCAAGGATTCGTAGATTCTTCTAATTTGTTCGGGCAAGCCTTAGAACAACTATTGAGTAAGTTTTCCCCTGGGGAAGGAACAAAAATCCTGCAATATGTAGACGATCTATTGATTTTTTTGGTCTTTGCTGGACCAAAAGAGAAAGAGGTCAGAGATTGCACTATATCATTATTAAACTTTTTAGGAGAAAAGGGACTCAAGGTATCCAAGTCAAAACTCCAATTCACAGAGCCCGAGGTGAAGTACTTAGGACATTGGATTACAAAGGGAAAAAAGAAATTAGACCCCGAGAGGGTAGCCGGCATAATAGAGCTGCCTCCCCCGAGGAACAAAAGGCAAGTAAGACAGCTACTGGGGCTCCTGGGGTACTGCCGGCAATGGATAGAAGGATACAGTGAACAGGTAAAGTTCTTATATGAAAAGCTAACCACAGAAAAAGTAAAGTGGACTGACCATGATGAGAGGGAGCTGAAGCAGCTAAAGGAAGCCCTAATAGCAGCCCCTGTCCTGAGCCTCCCTGATGTAAACAAACAGTTCCAGTTATTCATTGATGTTAGCAACCACACAGCCCATGGGGTCCTAACACAAGATTGGGCAAGGGATAAAAAACCTGTGGATTATATCTCAAAATTGCTAGATCCAGTGAGCAGGGGATGGCCCACATGCTTACAGGCAATTGTGGCTGTAGCCCTACTGGTAGAAGAAGCTAAAAAGATTACCTTTGGGGCCCCTTTAATAGTCTATACCCCCCCATAATGTAAGGACTATCTTGCAGCAAAAAGCAGATAAGTGGCTTACAGATGCAAGACTTCTAAAATACGAGGCCATACTCATACATGCACCTGAATTGGAGTTGAAAACAACAAAAGCCAAAAATCCAGCTGAATTCCTTTTTGGGGAAGCATCAGAAGGGCCAATACAGAATTGCTCTGACCTAATAGAACTCCAAACAAAGATCAGGGCAGATCTAGAAGATGAGGAACTGGAGGAGGGGGAGAAATGGTTTGTGGATGGATCCGCCCGAGTGGTGGAAGGGAAAAGAAAATCAGGTTATGCCATCATAGATGGGAAAACAGGAGAGGTAATTGAATCAGGCCCTCTAAGTGCATCCTAGTCAGCCCAAGCATGTGAACTATATGCAGTCCTACAAGCTCTAAAAGGACTAAAGGGAAAGACTGGGACCATTTACACAGATTCAAAATATGCTTTTGGAGTGGTACACACCTTTGGAAAAATTTGGGAAGAAAGGGGATTAATAAACACTCGAGGAAAAAATCTAGTGCATGAGAATTTAATATGACAAATCCTAGAAGCTATAAGGGAACCAAAGGCTATTGCTGTAGTATATGTAAAAGGGCATCAAGCAGGAATACAGTTTAGAACTAGGGGAAACAACTTAGCAGATCAGGAAGCAAGAAGGGCTGCACTTCTTACCCTTAATGCCCCGGAAGACACCAGAAGTGAGCCCCAAGAGTTTCCGCCTTGCCCCACTGAAAAGGAGATGGAGGAATTCAGGAAGATAGGGGAAACACTAGACGATGGGAAGTGGAAACTACCTGATGGGCCGGAACTAATACCCAAGGCCTATGCCAGGAAAATACTGAGAAGGTTACACTTACAGACCCACTGAGGAACTCAGGCCCTAGCTGAGCAATTTCTGAAATTCTTCGGATGCAAAGATATCTACGAATTAGCAAAACAAGAAGTCCAGGGATGTATTATATGCCAAAAGATAAATAAATCAAGAATCATGCAAGCCTCACCAGGAGGACGTCCTTTAGCCTACCGCCCCTTTGGGAGGATCCTGGTGGATTTCACTGAGTTACCTAAAGTGGGGAGGCATAGGTATCTGTTAGTATTAGTGGATCAATTAACCCACTGGGTAGAAGCATTCCCTGGTCCCCGGACAACTGCCCAAGTAGTAGCAAAAAAATTATTGGAGGAAATAGTGCCTAGACATGGAATTCCAGACTCCATAGATTCGGACCAGGGGACATACTTCAATTCCAAAATCATAAAGCACTTAGCGGGTGCCCTAGGAATTCGATGGGAGTACCATACACCATGGCACCCCCAAAGCTCAGGACAGGTGGAACGGATGAACCAAACACTGAAGGCACAAATATCGAAACTTATGCTGGAAACCAGGATGTCATGGGTGAAATGCCTCCCCTTAGCCCTTCTGAACATCAGGACCCAATCACACTCAGGATCTGGGCTATCCCCTTTTGAGATGCTCTATGGAATGCCATATGAACACGGAATGCCAGTGGGACATCCTCGAATTGAGGATTGCCAAATGCAGTCTTATCTTGTTTCAATTAACAAAGATTTACAGGAACTTCGAAAATATGGTCTGGTGTCACAGAGCACTCCCCTGGGATTTGCAATCCACAAGATCCAACCAGGTGATAAGGTGTTAGTCAAGATGTGGAAAGAAGCACCGCTGACTCCTCATTGGGAAGGACCCTTCCTCGTCCTCCTGACCACCGACACTGCAGTAAGAACCGCAGAAAAGGGTTGGACACATTCTTCTCAGGTAAAAAGGATCGCGCCAAGAGACAACCCTCCGCAGTGGAAAGTCACCTCTGCACCAGGGGATTTGAAGCGGAGGATTCACCGACAGACCAGATGACCAGCGACTACTCGGTAAGTTGTATCCAGGCAGGGTGTCCCTGCTATCCTTTTGCTCATTTTAAGTGTGTTCATTGTAAACAAATTTGGGTAGCTCATTGTTACAGGGGAACCAAACCTTGGAGCCTGTGTGAGAATTGTAAAGAGGAGGAAAGAGAGCTCACAGACTGCTTTCTATACGTTGCCACTGAAGCAGGTATGTTAGAATTAGACTCCCCGGAATGGTTCCATTTACTCATAAACGGGTTAAGAGGCAATCTAAATAAAAGGGCTGAACCCCTGGTAATTGAGTGTAGAAGGACAGTAAAGGTGCCTTGCATAGCGGACCAAATAAAATTGGCCAGGTGGGGACAGTACAAAAGGCGATATGCTCAAAGGACTAACCATGGAGACCCTGAAGAATATCCTTGCTGCCAAGAAGATGGTTTACCTCGCCGCCAGTGGCAACCCAGTGGGCAGAGGCGAAGGCAGAGGGATACACCTATGGGCAATCCTGGTGATCCTGAGTCTAGCCATGTACCCCACGAATGGCCTCCCCAACCCTGAGGGGCAAATGGGGCAGGAAAAAGAATGCCTAAAGGAGACTCAGCGAGAGCCCACCGGGAGCCAAAAACGAATTTTCAAGGCACATTTTGACTGTCCAAAAATCCAAAAAAGGGGAATTTGTTCTCACAACGAAAGTTGGTTTAAAATATGTGAATTAAAGGAAAAAATGATATACCACAACCCAGTGGCAATGTCTAGAAAGAGGAGGGAGCTGGGTAGTATACCTGTAATTCCTATATGTGAACAATGTAACAAAACTGTGTGGGTTGGTGGTAATAAAGAGTCCACCTTTGTAGCCTATTTGTGGGTAAACAAGCTGTGCTACAAGCAGAATAGGAATGTGCACCCTGAACGGAAAAACTTATTGGGTGGGGCAAAATACGAAACTCCAGACAGCTACTTTAAATAGCAGGCCCATCATTCTCGATATGTTAAGTGAAAATGATGAAAGGGTCTGTCTGAAGTGAGAGAGAACCTTCTGTTTCTCTAACAATGAGGAGGGGATGGACCCAGAAAGCAAGATACAGAAATTAGCTCAAGAATTAAAAAGGCAGGAGCTAGAGGCTAAAAGGAAAAAGATGGAGCAGGAATGGATGAGGTCGCTTAGTGAACAGTACGAACAATTAGAGAAACAATCTAGTGATTGGAGCCTGCCAGCCTCTAGCAAAAACCTTTTTGTAGACCTAGTGCAAGAAATTGCCACTGAATTGGGGCTGTCAAATTGCTGGATTTGTGGGGGATTAAAATCAGCTGAGAGATGGCCCTGGAAGGGAGAGAGCCTAGCACCAGAACAACTTCTGAGATGGGATAACCAAATAATAAAAACAATGTCACGACCAGAGGGGTGGAGCTTAGATAAACGAATAATAGGAACCACCTGCATTAGCAGAGAAGGAAATACATACACTGAGATAGTGGGATATACCCCTTGTTTATTCACTTTAGCTGTTAACTTGAATAACAGAACAAAGATCTGGCAACCAGAGCCACCAGCTGGATTCTGGAGCAGAGAAAAAGAGGAAGGATGTAAATGGGTAAGTGAGATTGAACTGTGTTGGAACAGCTTGACAGGGGCAAACCCCTACCAGTCACTAGCTAATTTAAAGGGATTCTGGGAATGGCCAGAAAGCACAGAATATAAGTGGAAAGCCCCAAATGGAATATACTGGGTCTGTGGGAAAAAAGCCTATAGTGAGCTACCTCGCAAATGGAAAGGATCCTGTACTCTGGGAATGATCAGACCTTCATTCTTCACACTACCCTGATCAGATAGTAACTTGTTAGGAGCTCCATTATATGAAACCCTTAGCAGAAAAAGAAGGGAAGTAAAAAGGGAACTCCCGAATGCTGGGGGAAATCAGAAATGGGGTAGTGAAGAATGGCCCACAGAACGAATAATAGAATACTATGGTCCCGCAGCATGGGCTCAGGATGGGAGTTGGGGTTACAGAACTCCAGTCTATTTACTCAGCAGATTAATCAGACTGCAGGCCATAGTAGAAATTGTCTCAAATCACACCTCAGATGCTTTGGAGCTGCTGGCACAGCAGCACTCGCAGATGAGGGATTTTGTGTACCAGAACAGGATTGCTCTGGACTACCTGTTAGCAGAAGAAGGAGGTGTGTGTGGAAAATTCAATGAATCTGAGTGTTGCATTGAGATGAACGACTACAGGGAGACTATTAAGGGACTAGCAGCTGAAATAAAGAAGGTAGCTCATGTACCTGTCCAAAAATGGAACTCAATCCTCCAGGCCTCCTGGTGGGATCAATTGTTTGGGACAGGAGCCTGGTGGAAGAAAGTGGGGTTTTTCATCTTGTGTTCAGTGGCTGGGGTTATCTTCTTACCATGTCTAATTCCTTGCTTAATCAGACTAATTCACACAGTAGTTCAAGGGATGCAAATAGCATCATTGCCAACAGATCCAGAACTGGCATCAGGGGGTCTTAGCAGAAATAATACAATACCAAAAATCATCAAATTAAATGAGAAAAAGAGCAGAGCAGTGGAAGTGCTGGCAAAGTTTGAAGCTCAAATACAAGGAGGAAGAAAAGAAAGACCATATTGGGGTGAGCCTGCACAACAGAGACTATTAGAAATAATAAAAACATTTTTTGGGGGATGGCTGGTTAAGAGGCTTTTTTATCAGAATGAGAAAAAAGGCAATAACCAGAACATGAATTAAATAAGGTATATAGAAGGGGAGGGATTGTGATATATGTCCTAAAGTTAATTCATGTTAAGCAATAAAATACGTAATTCGTTCACGGCAGAATGTAATAATGTATCATATAGCATTAACCTACTTTAAATTGGGTTTAAAAGCAATAAACTAAAAAGTGCATACAGGGTTAACTGAGATGAAAGCTGCACGGTGGGGCACAGGGAATCTCTGCCGGGAATCGTTGCAAAGACAGCATAAAGGAACGGAAAAGGGAGATATGGGCCCTGACGATCTCCTGATTGTATCAGATCACTATCTTATCTGTTCTGGCCCAATGTTACCATTTCCAAAACTTCTCTGGATGCAGCAATCAAGACATTGTTTGGCTATTCAACAGACCCCGGACACAGACATGAATATCTAATGAAGCTACCGAGAGGCACGAGTCTCACAGTCTCAGTCAGCCCTCAGCAAGGGACTGTATAAAAATCCGCAGTATGGGGACCCAGTTTGTGAACGGAGGGGGTAACAGGCTGGCAGAGCCGGTTACCGTGTTCACCCAGTGCCAAAGTCCCAGGATTCGACACTGTCCCTTTTAATTGTGGCTACCGGAGACTGTGTTTGAGTCTCACAATAAAATTCTAAATTTTGATTCACTGAATTTGGCTTATCGTGTTTATTACATTAAGTAGGATAATACTTAAGTTGTTCCAGGGGAGATGAGATTTAGATTGGATATTAGGAAAATTTTCTTAATTGATCAAGCACTGGAACAGGCTGACCAGGGAAGTGGTGGAATCACTGTACCTGGAAGTGTTCAAAAGACACGTAGATGTGATACTTACGGGCATGGTTTAGTGGTAGATGTAGTTTTCAGCCTTAATGATTTATGATTCTATATATGAGGGGAGGGGAGCACTTGTAAATACTGTGGGTCAAACCCTGACATCAATGAATCAGTAGACACTTTGCCAGTAAGTTCAAGAGAACCAAAGATCTAGTAAATTCTAAAAAAAACCATAGCAACAGTAAAGGGGAAAGGTGATCTGAAAGTCACTTGCAGCATAGTTTCTCCAAATGTGAATGAGCTGATGTCAAAAGAACTATAATGTAACACAAAAGTGGATACACACAGACTTTATTTGCCATTTACCCTTTGTTCCTATTTCATTTTCAGGTCTGTAACAATAGCCAGGATGGGAGCAGCAAGTTTTGTCATTATAATGAAGATTTCTGGAAAATTAGCTTTTTTTTAAGTAACACAACTATTAGAAAGTGTTTGAGTGCCTGCATTAATCACTGCTTAACCTGAGCAAACCAGAAATCAGAGGAAAACACAATTACTTTTCTATTGGCCTAATTCCATCCCACATAATCCACTTAATACCATGCAGTACATAAAACCTAGGCTATGTGTGTAGGGTTATATTTCACCCTTCACATGAGATATGAACCATCTTCTGCTATGCACTCCACTGCCTGCAATGAACCAGGGCACTGTCAGCAGATCAGCGCCATGAGCTGATGCACACAGAGAGGAAAAGAAATGTGTGCTTCTCTGGAGGATACTTTTAAAGCTCAGATACCTTTTTAGAGGATGTTCCTGAGACAAGACATGTATTACTGTGTTTAGAACACAAAGGAAACTCCCTGCCTGCTTGCATAGGAGGTGAAACCAAGAGTGTGTTCTGAGAGCACTGGCAGAGTTGAGCTGTGTTGGGAGTCGGATTTCTTTCTTTTTTACTTTTAGAATTTTTTCCCATGAGCTGCTAGGAAACTAACTACTGAGTACTTACGGGTACTTAAGCAAAACAAAAGAAGTGGCTAAGATGGAGAGAGGAGTGCAGCATAGTTTCTCTCTGAGGGGAGACCTACCGTGATATTTCGGGGGGCAGGTAAAGGATGGGGCTGGAGGCAGCTGCTCTCTCTCACTCTCAGCTTCAGAAGGAGGAGGGTCAAGCTGCTGCTTACTGTGGGGAGAATTTACTGTCACCACCAAAGTCCAGCCCTAGGGACCTACTTGTGTGCCCAGAAATTCTGAGCTCACCTTTTCCTTCTGTGAAAAGTGCATATTATATGGCTCTACACAAGATATTTACTATATGTATTACGTTGAATTGATTAGTAATGCTGTATTAGTATTTTGATAGCATGGAAAATGTAGTTTTTTGTAGTTAAAATAGAAACTATGTATTTTTTTAAGAGAGGAAGGGGGATACTCGCAAAAAGATAGCAGCCACAGGAAAAGGTAAATCTTTCAGAGAAAAAGAATTTATTACTTCCTTATCAGAAGAGACCAACTTCTCCTGCCTCGCTCAGCCTTGAAGATGCCATAAGAAAAAAGTGACACTGTCCAGAGAGAATTCTTTGTTTGAATGGAATTTAAGCATCATGTATGAGATGTATGAATATTCAATAGGCTATAGCTTTTAAGAGATAATCCTCTGTTAACAGGGTTCTTTTTTGGAGCTTTTTTCCCAGAAAGGCACCCAGATGTCTGTTACTTTGTTTTTATTGCCTTGTATTGTCCTAACCCTAATTGTTAAATTCTTTATTACTTTCATTCTATTACTATTTTTATAACCATTTTATTACTGTTAAACTTTTAAATTTTTAAAACAAGTGATTGGCGTTTTTCACACTTCCCTGCTGGGAACTGGGCCTCTGCTGTCCTGACCCTGCTGCTTCTTCAGCATTGCTCTAAGCTCTAGCCCTGCATCCCCTGCCCTGCTGGGACATCCCAGCACTTCCAGCTACCACCTCGGACTTCCTGCTACCTCTCATCCACCAGTCTGGGATTTCTGCTCATTCCTGCCTCTGCTCCTCAGAGTTCTGCAGAGGCACGGGAATCAGACTGCCCCAGGGTTTGGGGAAGCAAAGTCTCTCCTCCATCCCTTCCCCTCTCAGCCATCACAAGGTTACTAGTTCTGTTTGTTGTTAATGCTATAGTTATTTTAATATATGTCCTAAAGTTAATTCGTGTTGAACAATAAATAATGTAATTGAATATATCTTGTAACAAGATTTTAGTTGAAATGGAGTTTAAAATCTATAAACCAAAAAGTGTATACAGGGTTAACTGGGACGACAGCTGCACAGAGGAGACACGAGTAAATCGCTGCCGGGAACCTTGCAAAGGCAATACAAAAGGACAGAAACGGGAGATGGGTGCTCTGATGATCCCCTGATTGTATCAGATCACTATCTTATCTGTTCCGGCCCGATGTTACCATCTCCAAAAACTTCTCTGGACACAGCCATCAGGACATTGTTCTGCCTTCGAGAAACTATTCATCGGACCCTGGACACAGACATGAATATCTAATGAAGCTACCTCAAGGTACGAGTCTCACGGTCTCAGCTGGTCCCCAGCGAGAGACTGTATAAAAATCCGTGGCTTGGAGACCCAAATTGTGAACTTAGGGGGTGACATACTGACAGAGTGTGTTACCGTGTTCACCCAGCGCCGAAGCCCCGGGGTTCGACGCTGTCCTTTTAATTGTGGCTATCGGAGACTGTTATTTTTTCTCAAAATAAAATTCTAAATTTTGATTCACTGAATTTAGTCTATCGTATTTATTACAATCTGGTGACCCCGACATGATGGTTTGATAGTGGGACCCTCCGACCCCTGTCTCTGACCAGGAGGCGCCCTGCTGAATTCAGCGGCCTGGCAGAGCCAGGAGACCTTGTGGAACCGATCAAACCACACAACGAACTTAAGCAGAAGCCACACTTAAAAGGGGTTTAGGCGAGGTCAGAGCTCTTGGGGAACTCGGGGAGGTCTGGGGTACAGGACCTCCAAAGCCACAGCGAAGAAAACACAACTCGTAAAAATCTACGTGCACGAAGAATCCACGCAGGAAAAAGATCGTAAGTACTGCGTGGTTGAGTGGGGGTGACCAAGCGTGTGGAGTGAGACGTGATTTTATCATGAAGCGAGTGGGACCCCAAGACTGCAGTTCCACTTCCCCGCGAGGGGTGTGGTCAGTCGCAGGGGAAGCGAAAGTTTCGGGAGTAAAACGCGCCTCACACGTCAAGCCCAGAAACTCAGGGAGTTCTGGGGGTCGGTCACAGGAAGGCTGAAAGGGAAGGGTACGTCCTTAAGAGTTCCGGGGACTGGTAAGCCTTTCAGCCTAGGACCAGGAACGGTCCAGGGGAGAGAGTAAACAGGAGAAAGAGAGCTCATAATCACCAGAAAAAACCCCGGGAGGGATCGATCACCCTTAAGGGCCAGTAGCTGGTGACTCTATACAATAGGACAAGGGAAAAGCAAAGTACAAGAGAAAGCCACAGGATAATCCACAAAGGGAGCAGCTGGGGACATTCCAGAGATTCCACTTAAAAGTCCTTTGGAATAGATGTTAAAACACTGGGAGGAATATCCTATACCAAAGAAAAAGTCTAAGAAACAAATGATATATTATTGCATAGAGGCGTTGGGGGGGGGTTGAAGTACGAGACCACGTAATATAGCCCGTCTTCGGGACATTTGAGGGGAGGATCTGTACTGCTTTAGTGAATTACATGAGGAGGGGAGTATGCTCAAGTCTGAGAAAGAACTGATACTAAAACTTTTACCAGTGGAACTTAAAGGTCCCATGGGAACCTCAGGCGATAAACGGGAACATTTAGATTATCTCCCTCCACCATACCTCTTGCCCCCACCCCCACCGAACCCGGGAAACCCCCAAGAACCCCCAGGGCCCAGGCTTCCCCCTTCCGCAAGGACCCCCGCCCCTTCGCTGAATGCGTCAGTGCCGACACCTGGGCTACAGCTCCTGCAGGTGACAGCCCAGCCCCCACCGTCTGGGCTCCCTCCCCCGCTAGAACCCACGCCGGCTCCACGGCTGTCCTAGCAAACTGCCCAGCTTCCCAAACCCCAAACCCTGCTCCTTGATTCACCGCCACTCGATTAGAATTGGCCCCGTTTCTAAGCCCCGCTGTCCCGGCTCTGCAGAATTCATTAAAAGTTAAATACACTCCACCCGCCAGGAGAACCAGGGGACAGTTAAAAAGGGTTAAAGGAAACAGAAAGTGAAAATGAGGGCAAAAGAGATAACCTCTTCCCTTCTGAGGGAGGTGCCCACTGTCCCAGGAATCCTCAGATACTTAAACGTACTGATCAATACAAGTAATGTGAGAGCCTTTAAAAGGGAAATGGGAAAGCTTATGAATGACCCTTTAAAAGCATCAGAAGTTTCTAAAAACTAGCATATACTCATATGAAGACCTTACTGCAATTTTAAGGTCATTATTTAATACGGAAGAAAGGGAAATGATAAGGCAAGCTGGGATGAGGGAGTAGGAACACAGGAACCCCAAAGTACCCCCGGGGATCAAAAAATAGCCAAGCCAGGATCCCCGGTGGAATGCTCAAACAGAGGAAGGCAGGAGAAGTATGATTGACATGAGGAATATAGTAATTCAAGGCATCAGAGAAGCAGTACCCAGGGGACAGAACCTAAGCAAGGTATTCGGAGAATGCCAAGAGAAGGAGGAAACCCCTACTGAATAGTTAGAGAGATTAAGAAAAAGCCTGCAAGTGTATTCCAGAACAGATCCCAATTCTCCCATGGAAAAGTTTTATTAAAACCCCAATTTGTCGCAAAGCCATGAGAGGACATACAGAGGAAATTGGAAAAAAATCAAAAATTAGCAGGAGAAGAAGTTACAGGAGCTACTGAGGGAAGCTCAAAAAGTATATATGAGGAGAGATGAGGAAAAACAGAAAATGCAAGAAAAGGTATTAGTAGCAGCTGTAAAGAAAGCCCAGAAGCAGGAGCATCCCCAAGATTCGGGGATAACACCAAAAAGGCCCATCCCCCCCCCCCCGAAAAAGCCAGGTCTTCCTCTAAAAAGGACCCCTAGTAATCAGGACGAGAGACCCGAATGCTTCTATTTTAAGAAGAAAAGCCACCTAAAGAAAGACTGTAAGAAGAGAATAAGGGATGAGAAAATATTCCAAAAACATTAGGGATGTCAAGGGCTTTTTATTTTAGGTAAAACATAAAAATAAATCCTGAAAAGAAGAAGATAAAATTTCTAGTAAACTCTGGGGCAGAGAAAAAAGTTCTTTTAAACAGCTGCCCCCAGGGTGCAAAATCAGTAAGAATTCTGTAGTAGTCATAAGAACAAAAGGGGAGCCTTTTAAAGTCCCCCTAGTCAAAAATGTAAAACCCAGTAAGCAAAGAATGGCCCACATGCCTACAGGCAATTGGAGCAGTAACCCTGCTAGTAAAAGAAACTAAGAAAATTACCTTTGAGGCCCCGTTAGTAGTTTACACTCCCCACAATGTGAAAACTATCCCGCAGCAAAAAGCAAATAAGTGGCTTACTGATGCTAAGCTTTTAAAATACGAAGCCATACTCATTCATACACCTGAATTAGAACTAAAAAGAACTACAGCCAAAAACCCATCTGAGTTCAATTTTGGGGAAGCATCAGAAGGGCTCACTCATAATTGCTCTGAACTAAAACCAAAAGGTTAGGGCAGACTTAAAAGATGAGGAACTAGAGGAGGGGGAGAAATAAGTTATAGATAGTTCTGCCTGAGTTGTGGAAGGGAAAAGGAAGTCAGGTTATGCTATCATAAATGGGAAAACAGGGGAAGTAATTGAATCAAGCCCTCTAAGTGCATCCTAGTCAGCCCAAACATGTGAACTATATGCAGTCCTAAAGGCTCTGAAAAGACTAAAGGGAAAGACTGGGACCATTTACACTGATTCAAAGTATGCTTTTGGGGTAGTACACACTTTTGGAAAAAATTGGGAAGAAAGGGGATTAATAAACACTCGAGGAAAAAAAAAAAAAATCTAGTGCATGAAAATTTAATACGACAAATCCTAGAGAACATACGGGAACCAAAAACTATTGCTATAGTATATGTAAAAAGACATCAAGTGGGATTACAGTTCAAGACTAGGGGAAACAACTTAGCAGATCAGGAAGCAAGAAGGGCGACACTTCTTATCCTGACTACCCCAGAAAATCCCAGAAGTAAACCCCAGGAGTTCCCCCCCTTGTCCCACTAAAAAGGAGATGGAGGAATTCAAGAAGATAGGGGGAATACTAGACAATGGGAAGTAGAAACTACCTGATGGTCGAGAACTAATACCCAAAGCCTATGCCAGGAAGATACTGAGGAGGCTACACTTGCAGACCCACTGGGGAACTCAAGCCCTAGCGGAGCAATTTTTAAAATTCTTTGGATGCAAAGGTATTTATGAGTAAGCAAAACAAGAGGTCCAGGGATGTATTATATGCCAGAGAATAAATAAATCTAGAATCAAGCAAGCCCCACAGGGAGGATGTCCTTTAGCCTACCGCCCCTTTGGGAGGGTCCAGGTGGATTTCACTGAGTTACCTAAAGCAAGGAGGCATAAGTATCGGTTAGTACTAGTAGATCAATTAACTCACTGGGTAGAGGCATTCCCCGGTCCCCGGGCAACTGCCCAGGTAGTAGCTAAGAAATTATTAGAGGAAATAATACCTAGATATGGGATTCCTAATTCCATAAATTCAGACCAAGGGACACATGTCACTTCCAAAATCATAAAACACTTAGCAGACGCCCTGGGGATCTGATAGGAATACCATACACCATGGCAACCCCAAAGCTCAAGGCAGGTGGAACAGATGAAGGCACATTCAAACATTGAAGGCACAACTATCAAAGCTTATGTTAGAAACCAAGATGTCCTGGGTAAAGTCCCTCCCCTTGGCCCTTCTAAACATCAGGACCCAACCACACTCAGGGTCTGGACTATCTCCTTTTGAGATGCTATATAGAATGCCATATGAACACGGAATGACTGTGGGACATCCTAGAGTCGAGGATGGACAAGTACAGTCTTATCTTGTTTCAATTAACAAAGATTTACAGGAACTTCGAAAACGTGGACTAGTGTCACAGAGCACACCCCTGGGATTTGCAATCCACAAGATCCAACCGGGTGATAAGGTGTTAGTCAAGATGTGGAAAGAAGCACCGCTGACTCCTCATTGGGAAGGACCCTTCCTCGTCCTCCTGACCACTGACACTGCAGTAAGAACCGCAGAAAAAGGTTGGACACATTCTTCTTGGGTAAAAAGAATCGAGCCAGGAGACAACCCTCCACAGTGGAAAGTCACCTCTGCACCAGGGGATTTGAAGCTGAGGATTCACCGACAGACCAGATGACCAGCGACTACTTGATAAGTTGTATCCAAGCAGGGGGTACCTGCTATCCTTTTGCTCATTTTAAGTGTGCTCATTGTAAACAAATTTGGGCAGCTCATTGTTACAGGGGAGTCAAGCCTTGGAGCCTGTGTGAGAATTGCTTAGAGGAGAAAAGGAGGCTCACAGACCTTTTTCTATATGTTGCCACTGAAGCAGGTATATTGGAATTGGATTCCCCAGGGTAGTTCCATTTATACACAAACGGATTGAGGGGGAAAACTAAAAATAAAAGCTGAACTTCTAGTAATTGAGTGTAGGAAGACAGTAAAAGTACCCTGTATAGCGAACTAAATAAAATTGGCCAGGTGGAGCACGTACAAAAAGCAATATGCTCACAGGACAGACTCTGGAGGCCCAGAAGAATACCCTTGCTGCCAAGAAGATGGTTTACCTTGCCGCCAGTGGCAACCCGGTGGGCAGAGGCGAAGGCAGAGCGGTACACCCAGGGGCAATCCTAGTGATCCTGAGTCTAGCCATGTACCCCACGAATGGCCTCCCCAACACTGAGGGGCAAATGGGGCAGGAAAAAGAATGCCTAAAGGAGACTCAATGAGAGCCTACCTGGGGCCAAGATAAGATTTTCAAAGTACATTTTAACTGTCCAGAAATCCAAAAAGGGGAATTTGCTCTCACAAGAAAAGTTAGTTTAAAATATGTAAATTAAAAGAAAAAACAATCTACCTCAACCCAGTGGCAATGTCTAGAAAGAGGAGAGAGCTAGGTAGTATACCTGTAATTCCTATATGTGAACAATGTAACAAAAATGTGTGACTTAGGAGTAAGAAGGAGTCCACCTTTGTAGCCTATTTGCAAGTAAACAAGCTGTGCTACGATCAGAATAATCTAGGAATGTGCACCCTGAACGGAAAAACCTATTAGGTGGGGCAGAATACAAAACCCTAGACAGCTGCTTTAAACAACAGGCCCATCATCCTAAATATGTTAAAGTGAGAATGATAAAAGGGTCTGTCTGAAGTTAGAAAGAACCTTCTGTTTCTCTAACAATGAGGAGGGGATGGACCCAGAAAGCAAGATACAGAAATTAGCTCAAGAATTAAAAACACAAGAACTAGAGGCAAAAAGAAAAAGATAGAGCAGGAAAAGACGAGGTCACTTAGTTAACAGTACAAAGACACAATCTAGTGATTGGAGATTGCCAGCCTCTAGCAAAAACCTGTTTGTAAACCTAGTGCAAGAAATTGCCACTGAATTAGGGCTGTCAAATTGCTGGATTTGTGGGGGATTAAAGTCAGCTGCGAGATGGCTCTGGAAGGGGGACGTTTAGCACCTGACCAATCCCTAAAAAAAGATAGCAAAATCCTAAAAACAATGTCCCAACCCGAGGGGTGGACCTTGGATGAGAGAATAATAGGGACAAATTGCATTAGCAGAGGAAGGAGGTGTGTGTGGAAAATTCAATGAATCTGAATGCTGCATAGAAATTAATGACTATGAAGAAACGATTAGAGGTTTGGCTGCCGAAATTAAGAAAGTAGCTCATGTGCCAGTTCAGAAATGGAATTCAATACTTCAGGCTTCCTGGTAAGACCAATTGTTTAGGGCAGGGGATTAGTAGAAGAAAGTGGGATTTTTCATTTTATGCTCGGTGGCTGGGTTAATCTTCTTACCAAGTTAGATACCTTGTTTTATCAGATTGATTCACACGGTAGTCCAAGAGATGCAAATCGCATCACTACCCGTGGATCCTGAATTGGCTTCAGGGGGTCTGACTAAAAATAATGCAGTACCAAAAATCATGAAGTTAAATGAGAACAAGAGCAGAGCCGCTGAAGTACTTGCAAAGTTCAAAGCTTGAGTACAGGAAGGGAATGAGGAGAAAACTTATTAGGATGAATCAGAGAAAGGAATGCAGCAGGAATAATGTACAAGGTTGTTAAAACAGTTGGTTAGGAGGCTTTTTTATCTTGAAAAGAAAAAAAAGACTATAACCGAAACACGAATTAAATAGGTTAAGATAGAAGGGGGGGATTGTAATATATGTCCTAAAGTTAATTCGTGTTGAACAATAAATAATGTAATTGAATATATCTTGTAACAAGATTTTAGTTGAAATGGAGTTTAAAATCTATAAACCAAAAAGTGTATACAGGGTTAACCAGGACGACAGCTGCACAGAGGAGACACGAGTAAATCGCTGCCGGGAACCTTGCAAAGGCAACACAAAAGGACAGAAACGGGAGATGGGTGCTCTGATGATCCCCTGATTGTATCAGATCACTATCTTATCTGTTCCGGCCCGATGTTACCATCTCCAAAAACTTCTCTGGACACAGCCATCAGGACATTGTTCTGCCTTTGAGAAACTATTCATCGAACCCTGGACACAGACATGAATATCTAATGAAGCTACCTCAAGGTATGAGTCTCACGGTCTCAGCTGGTCCCCAGCGAGAGACTGTATAAAAATCCGCGGCTTGGAGACCCAAATTGTGAACTTAGGGGGTGACATACTGACAGAGTGTGTTACCGTGTTCACCCAGCGCCGAAGCCCCGGGGTTCGACGCTGTCCTTTTAATTGTGGCTATCGGAGACTGTTATTTTTTCTCAAAATAAAATTCTAAATTTTGATTTACTGATTTTAGTCTATCGTATTTATTACAGTTATTGTTGTTTGTTTGCCTTATTACACATACTAGTAAAGAACTGTTCCTATCCTCATCTCTTTGACTGAGAGCCCCTTAATTTCAAAATTATAATAATTCAGAGGGAGGGGGGTTACATTCTCCATTCCAAGGGAGGCTCCTGCCTTCCCTAGCAGACACATATCTTTCCAAGACAAGCTGTAAGTGTTGCAAGCACACCAATAAAGAAGCTGCATGGCCATAATCCTGACAGAAGAGTTATGCAGTATAGGGCTGGTTTAGAGATATGACATTCTGTGTTAATATATGCACAAGTTGCTAAATTGTTTGAGCTTGCTCCACTCTGGAAAGGCTTTCTGATTTGATGCTTTTAATTTTGGCAGTTTTATTGCAGCCAGTTTTTCAAATTGTGAAGTTATCTTTCAGAGCAAATATAGTACTGCTACAACACATAAGAATGAGTGAGTCAGTAAACATTTGATTTTTCCATTTCCTGAGATGTTTTGTCTGAAACAAAGGAAAGCACTTTTCATATACAGCCTTAATAGGGCTAGCAATTGTTCTGGTCAATGGTGAATGTAATGAGTACTGGAAATATAAGTATTTCCGGTATATACCCCTAGATGCAAGACTCAAAACAAAATCGTAATTTACTTTATCTATTTATCCTCATGCACCCCAGGACCATTTTGGGGGTAATCCATGCTCAGCCTGGAAGGTATAGAGACCAACTCTCATAACCATAACATTCTGTCATTGCCAAAAAAACTGATGGTCTCAAACCCACTACCTTTAACACCATTCCATTCCCTTCCTTCTCTACCCCCACTTTACCTTCTCCCCTCCACTGAAATCCCAGCTCTGACATAATTCATACTCGTCAAACATGGATATAGTGTGCATACATTAAATGTGGAGTTTTGCACAACTTTCAGCCCAAGACCTACATCCTCCCAGCACTTCAGCTGTGTTTGCAGGCTGTCACTGCTCAAATGTTCACCCATTGTTTACAGCAAACTGATAAAACAGGGCATGAACTGCTTCTGCTACACTAATTCAGAGGGAGAGAGAAGTCCTGAAAATTAGTTTTCCATTTCTACTTGTCATTCACCTGAACTGAAATACTTCCATTACCCACTGTGCTTAACAGCTTATCAACAAAACCTTCCAGCAGAAGAGCTGTTTGAAGGCTTAAAAGCATTTTTTAAAAAAAAAAAAAAAAAACTACCAGTCTTGAATCAATGGCTTGAACAAAAACTTTGAGAGAGACTTTGAGTCTCTCACTGAGGCTCTTAAGGTTAAAAAACAACAACAACAACCAACCAAACAAACAAAAACTCACAAAACCCCCCACAACCTCAAAAGGTGCAATTGCTGCCAAGAATGCCTTAAATTATATTTTCCAGTAACCTCAGTTCACTTTTCTAATCTGATGCAATGACTGAGAAAATTTTAGGTTCCCCTTTCTTGTAATCATAGGTAGATGGAACAAAAACTGTAAGAGACAAAGGTAAATCAGGATTGAGAAGATCAGCGTATTAAGGAAGGCCAAGGCTGGAAGGCTGAATATCCAAGCAAGTTGGTCAGATTACACCAGACTCCTCTTGTCTATAGCTAAGCTGGGAACAAACCTGAAAAGAATCTGATGCCTGGCAGCCAGGCTGTTCAACACCTTGCTACTGAGGACCTGTAAGGAAACAAACCCCAAAACAGCTGCACAACTTGGATAGTCATATTGAAGTATTCATTTAAAGCAGAAAAAAGTCTGGAAGTTCTGGTACATGAAATGCTGTTGAGGAGGATGAAAGAAATGGACATGACTGCTTTGAATCCTGAACTGCACATCTCATATATCTGCTTGAGGGCAAAGGGTGTGGACAGAGGAGAGAAAAAATGCTTTTTTCTATTACAAGATCACAGAGGAGACAAGAAGGGACAAAGCACCACATAAAACACTAATGCTAGCCTGAAGTCTGGAAGGACTTGAGTATCCTGATCTTCTTCATCTCTCTCTGCTCTTGAAGCCATTGAATGCCAGTAAAACTCATACAGGCACTGATACTGCCATTTCACTGGGGCACATGATGCACAAATCTCAAAATGTGCTCTTCTGTCCTGTAATGAGCTTTACTTAAAAAAGTGCTCTTTCTGTGCTCCTTCCGATGATGTTCTCCATTGTGCTATTCTGATTAACGTACCATTGACTGACTCACTCACCTCCTCCTGAAAAATACTGTAGATTTTATTCCTGATTTCTATTTCCCTTGTTGAATGCTTTATAATAGAGACAAATAAATAAACTTTCTCCTTTTAATTTATTTTTAAATTACGTGCATTGCTGACTGGCTTCTGCTGAAGATCAAATGAAATGAAATTCTACAAGCAATAATAGTCAGAATTTTGCTATGGCTATTCATCCCTATTTTGAATAACAAGGAAGAGGAATGGTAATTTTAAAATTATTGTTTTTGTTGTTCCACACTACAGTAATATTTTTTTAAAAATTATTCTACCTCACATCACTGCAAATAGCCAGTGTGCCCTCCATGCACTTCATGTTAAAATTTAGTATGAGACCTGTGTAATGGGTCTGAACAGCTGTTTTGCTAGCCCTCTATACCAGCACAAACATCTTAGAACCAGGAATCAGCACGATCTCAACAGGAATTTTTTGAAACCAGAAAATACATATCAAAAGAATAATGAAAAGTAGCCTCTCACTCAAGAAATCATTCTGTTCTTTTGAATTACAGTTTTTTAAAGTACTCCTGTCTTTGGAACTTACATTGCTCACACTTGGAAGCCAATTTTCTTGCCCCATAAGAGGAATAACTCAACCAAACATCTGCTCTCAGGTGAGTGCATTTTAGAACTGTGAAACCATTTCATTGAGTTATTCAGCCAAGAATCCCATGAATAACTTTGGACCAGATTAAGTCATCTTTCATGACTTAATGTGAGATACATCCATCACACCGAGTCTCTGACAGCAGCAGATATTGTCTCTACTGTATAAATGAAGCCAAGGGAGTAATTCCTCTTAAGATAAATGAAGCCTTACCATTATAAAAGGATGACAACATTAAGAAAGTGTTATGAAGATGTTAGTTTCCCAAGAAGTAATGACTGAAGGAGACTTGTATGTTAGCCAAGGATGTTAGCCAAGGTGATGTGTGGTAAGCAAATAAAGACTTAAAGCAAACAAAAAAACAGTCTGTCCTAAAACAAAGTCAAGTAGCTATTTCTAGTATCAGAAATGAACTTTTAAAAATGCTTAGGGAAGAAAAATGCAAATTTTGTCAGAAATTTCCTTGTTGCTAATGCTGAAGTCTACAATGAAAAAGTCAGTCCCTGTACATGTATCATCAACATCACCAATGCCACACTGTCCTGAGAAAAGCAGAATATTCCCCCCTTTGGCTGTCACTCTCTCTTTGCAATGCTGCACCAGGCAGCTGAGATGAGACAGAAAGTGCTGTCCTAGGAGGACAGACATCGTGGACATTCAGCTGCTGCCAGGACTTTGGCAACCAGCAACAAAATTGTTTCAAAGCAAACACCCCTCCACTGTTCAACAGGGTAAGTCAGGGTAATGATGATGTGGGTGTTGATGCCATTCTGGACATGGGTGAGTAATACACATCTCAGTCATGATGAACAACTTATCAGAACTTTTGATCTATCTCCAGATCACCAGGGTTGTACTAACATCCATCCCTAATTAAATTATCTCTAAACTGAGATGGAATACAGTTTATGTCAACTATTAATTAAAACTATTGATAGTAATTCTCAAACATCAGTCATCTGATAATTAAATTATTTTTCAACACTGAAAGAATGCTTATAGAGCTGCTGGGCTGCAAGACGTTACAGAATGAGCTCCTTCTTGAAATGGATTAATTGATGTAGTAAGAGATGGGGTTTTTTTCCTTTGAGCACCCCACTGGTGTTGATTTCAAAGACATGAGCATTTGATTGGATAAATGACTGCAGATTCATTGCAGGTCATTATGTACTGGAAAATACAGATTGCTATGCCAGGAGATGCAGAGCTACTGGTATTAAAAAACGTCAGCAAGTTTATATACCATTTCTTTGACCCAAATATTCTTATTTAGAGAACAAAAACAGCAGAATGACAATGAGATTGATGTTATTTACTCTTGTTTTGCCATTCCAGTCAGGTTCTCTTTATGTTGCTCTTTGTTCTGACTGACATTAATATTTCTTCATGCGAATGACTTATTAAGTACTCCTATGGTGATTTGAAGTGATGTCTGATATCATGCTTCAGCAACAAGATTGTTACGGGTTTTATAGAAAAACAGAGTGCCTCAATCTTCTATTTCAAGAGCTGTTAGAGTGGCAGGGATATCTGCCTTTGGTGGTCCTTTTTCTGTAGGGACAAATGCAGTCTCTTCCTGAGGCACCACAGACAATACTGAATAAATGCAGTGTGCTCAGTTCATACCACGGCTGCTCTGTGGAACCCTAGATGTGCTTTCCATTCTCTTAAGGGGGCTGCTGAATCCAAAGGAACGAGCAGCAGAGGGGCTGGGGAACACTATTTTGGTCATCAAATCTAGCAGGTAGTTTCAAAATTAACCTCTGGGTAAATAAAATTACTCAAACTGCAAACCATAAAGCAATAAAACAGTGATACAAAGCAAATAAAATATTTCAGTATGTCTGAAATTAGACCCTATTTTCCTCCTGTTAGCAAGAAAACCAGCTTATGGATTTGGTCAGCCTAAAACAATTTTCTTTCCAGCTCCTAGTTATTTCCATCACTGAACCACATTCATGAAATTCTCTTTAAAAATCCAAATTATGAACACATATATACACACAAACATAATTAGCAGACATAGGGGTCCTTTACTAGATCTTTATTTTGTTTTACTTTTTTGTTTTGTTTTTACTTCCAACTCCAGATTCCTTCTCTAGATTCCAAAGTCAAAAGTAGAATCTTTGTCAAATTCATGGCACTAACACAGTGCAGAAAAACAGATAAACTCTTGCACTCCAAACTGGAAATAAATAAAGAAAATAAACAACCCTCACCCCCAGTAATGCTATCCAAAGTGGTATATAATTTATGTTCGCAATTTTAAGTAAATATAAGACGAGACAAAAAAAAAAAAAAAAAAAAAAAAAAAAAAAAAAAAAAAAAAAAAAAAAAAAAGCTTAATATTTCTCGTCAATATTTTGGGCCAAAATGTTTCAAATCTGAGTAATTTCTGGCAGAAATCTGTACATTGCAGAATTTTATTTTGCTATGGAAACTGCTTAAATAAGAGAAACAAAGCTGTAGACCAACCATTTCTAGTAAAAATTTCCTCCTCTCTCATACAAATCATACAAGTCCTTGAACAGCTTCTTTAAAGATCATCTCTTGCAGCACAGGCACAGCTTTTCCCCCTGAACACCTGTGAATTAGTAATATTCTGCAACTGCCTTGCATAATCTGTGAGCCGACACATGTGGTGCACAGCCAGCTTCCCCAGCCCCAAGAGCTGAGCCTGCTGACAGCCCATGGGTTGTCCAGGTGCCACCTCTCTGATGTGGATTACACCTCCTCTGAGACAGGCAGCAGGGCAGATTAACGTGTCCTTTAACCACCTCAGCACTGCTGTTTCAGCTTCTCTACAAAGCTCAAGCTGAATACCACTGAACCGCTCATTTCCTTTCCTTTCCTTTCACAGCTGCCGGTTACATAAGCTGTCCTTATCTATCCTCAGGTACCTGGACGTTTCTGAGACACTGTCTCTCTGTTTCTCAGACACTTGGGTCACTGGCTGCATGCACTGGGGCATGCATGAGGGCAGCAGCAGATGTACTGTGTGTGATAACCCCGCATTAACAATGGCTTCTCTCCACTCACTGCGGTAGCGGTCCCTGATTACGTGCAATGATTTGTCTCTTGTGTTTTTGGCAGCCTTACAGTAGTAATGTGGTGGCCATAACCCAAGACCCACTTCTAGTTCTCCCAAAACCACAGGCTGTGCCAAAGGGCTGCCCTCTCTCTGATGCTCATCAGCACAGAAAACCAACCCACAACCATAAAGCCAGGACACCACTTAATGGTTGGAATGGATGATCTTACAGATCTTTTCCAGCCTCAGTGGCTTTATGATTCTATATCTGCATTCGGAGTACATAGCCTATGCAGCCAGCAAATAGTAGGGTCTCAGTGAAAGCCTCAGGAAGCCAGGTATTTCTTGAACAGCACTTTATTTTTCTGGTCCTTGATCTGCCGAAAGACAATACCTGCTTGTGATAGCTTTTACGACTGGTAAATTGTTTTATATCTTCTCACGTCTTTTGAAATAACATTCACTGTATTCTCAAGATAACTGAGAACAATTTGTGTGAGTGATGCAAGGATGTGAAACCTTCATCAGTTTGTGGCTTACATTTGCACCGTGGAGAATTGAAATTCCCCTCACCCAGCCCAGTGTTCAAAGTACAATGCTGGAGACTGGTTTCTTCTGCCTGACCTGGTTTTGCTTTTAAGAAACATCCACTATCACCATGCATTTTTTTTAAAGTGGAGCCCATTCTACCAGCAATTCAAACCCATGAATACTCCAGTTGCTACAATGATCTAGTGACAAATAATTTTTCACACCCAGTTCTGTAAAATCTGTTCCATTTTTCACCATGATGGATTACAACCAGTGGTTCTGCAATCTAAAAAAAGACATCTCTCTAAGTCACACCAAAGTGATGTGCACACACTCCTGTTCAGCACGTGTGTTTTCCCTGCTGATCAACAGCATTCCCAGCACAGTGAATGCCAAGACATCTCCTCAGGTGTCTCCATCAAAAGCACTGCTGAGCTCAGAGTAATCTGTGGGCATGGTCCTTACAAAGAAACAAAATATTTGGGGGTAGTCTACAGGGCTGTTACCCTACAATCCTGTATTTTGTAGGCTGTCCTGCATATAACAAGGGAGGAGAGCTTTAGCAGAGGAGACCATGAGCTGGTACAGCAGGTTTGCTCTGTGAGAGGCAAGACTCCTTCATAAGGCTGTGTAAACTCTAAATTGTTGTTCTGGCTTCATTTATCCAAATACAGCATTGCCATCAAAACAGTGTTATTCTGACATGTTAATGAGTGTGTTTCATCAGTATTACAAGCAAGCTTTGAGCATAAAAGAGAATGATTTAGGTGTTCTAGAGAAGAAAAGGCATCCTTTAACAACTAATCTTCATTTTTCCAATACTTTGCTTTTCTCACGTAAATTATTCTCTTGGGATGCTCCAAAAATCCCAGCTGCATTTTACAAAGTTATATTTTCAAGTTCCTTGCAAAATATCTCAGTTATTAAAAACAAATAGCATAGCTGCACTTCAGTTCATGTGTTACTAGATGTCCCTCTCCATGGGCAAGGAATGGAACAAAATCTGGAACAAGCAGAAAAACAAGTTACCATAGAAGAGTTACCAACAATTACTCACCAAATACAATAAATTACTGTACATGTGGAAATAAAATGTACTTCATTTTGTTGTCACTGAGTATTTTACAAGCGTGGGTGACAGAAGCATAGAGCAGAATACAAATGTGATACAACTGCCTCTTGCAGTGTGTGCATTTCCACTGAAGTTGTTTTTTTTTCTCCTCTCCTCTTAATAGATTTGAACTGATGGATGGTGAAGCAGGATTCTGAATTAACTAGCGCCTCAGTTAAGCAGCAAAAAGTTGCAGAACAAACATCTGGAAATTTTCACACAGCCATCTCATGCTCCTGTTTGAGTTACTCAACAGAGCAGCCCCACTAAGAGAGTCCAACCCTCAGCTTCTGTAGAAACCTGCTAGCTTTGACAACCTCTAAGAGGCATTCAGATTCACTCACATGGGATCTTGCCAGGGCCAACCAGGCAAGAGATTCAGACATGTTTCTGGAGACTTATACATCATCTGTCTTCAGACAGGAATGAAGCTTGATTTTGCAATTGTGCAGAGTTCAATTCCAAAAGCGGTTTCCACCTTCTGAGATTGTAAGTGGACTTAGAGGTATTAAGAGAGTTGGTGTCTCACAGGCATTTGTTGTGATTTTTGTAAAGCCTCTTCATCTTGAATGGTGAGAGACATTAATGTTGCTCCTCCATTGGATAACTTTTCTGAGTAAAGGATCAGCCTTCCACTTGCTAGAGCACAGCAAAGAGAAAATAAAGTCAAAGAAGGCGTTTATTGTCAAGGCTATTTAAATAAATGGCTTAAAGTGTGGCAGTGTGGCACACCGTATGGTCATGAGTAACACTGACACCCTCAAAACAAGAAAAGCAGAAACCTTATTTCAAAAACAAAGGATAGCCAAGCCCCATAGCTAATTTCAGACCTCTATCTAGCAGGCACAATTCTGTTATTTGGCAATGAGTGGCATGACTTTACAGTTTATGCTGGTCTTCATATCCCTAGAGGAGATATTAAATCAATGATCAGCGTTTCTGCACATGGATCTGTCTTGAAGCCAATTCTTGTTCTGGTTAAGCTACGAGAATAACACAGCACAAATCCTTCAGGAAAATGGATCAAAACATTGTCTTATAAGGCCATAAGCCCATTCTGGCCCCAGTCTTCTACCTGTGGCCACCCTTTTCTGACTAATTATGTCCTTGATCACTCCTGTACTTTCACTACAACCAGAAAGTACGGGAGCTCCACAACACACATTCCACGTGCTCTTATGGGATGTCCTGTACCCTGCACTAATGAGGCTCAACCCTTTTGAAATAAAATATAGAAAACCCACATGGGTAAGGAAAGTTATCTTGTACTTCAAGAGGTTGGACAGGCATTGATTCACTTGCTTATTAGGGAAAGAAGTAGTGCAATAAGTCAACTATATGAATGATGCTACCCTCCATTCCCTATGACTGTGTGGAATTTCCCCCATCACTGTTAGATGTGATTTACAGAATCAGAGGGTTGAAAAGGACCTTAAAAGGACCATCTACTTGCAATCCCTCTGCCACCTTCCACTATACTACTCAGTGGCCTTGAACACTTCCAGGTATGAGGCATCCACAACTCTGGGCAACTTGTTTCAGTGCCTTCCCACCCTCAGAGTAAAGATTTTTTCCTTCTAAAATCTAATTAAACCTAGCCTGTTTCAGTCTGAAGCTATTCCCCCCTATCCTGTCTCTACATGCTTTTGTAAAGACATCTGATTATAGCTGGCCTGTTTATAACACAGGCCAGCTATTCAGCTCTGTTTTGACAGGTAAAGGCTACCAATAAAACAGTTTTCCGAAAAGGGAGAAAACAGGTGAATGCTGACCCCATATCTAACAACCCAGATAATGATTATTCAGAGTACATCATAGAAGTCAGATTCTGCAGCCTCTCCTTTTCAGAGCCATGTCCATCCAATAGATATTGATGGTAGCACAATTTTTAGAAAAGCATGAGTTTTCAAAATCAGCACATGCATAGTGAACAACAATGCCCCTCACAATGGGTATTTTAGCTGCTGTCAAGCAAGCATTTTTGAAAAGCACTACTGAAGAGCAAGTTTCACTCTAGATATGCAAACCTAGTAAGAAATACCTAAATAGGGAAGAGAGGACATACGAGCAAGCTGCAGCACAGTAGTGGTTTCACGTTCACTAAATTTTGGTTGCCAAATTTAGTGAAGTGGTCTTAGGCTTTATTCTCTTTTTGTGGGAGAAAGATTAAGAGAAAAAACAAAGCAGACTCAAGCTTAAAAATATACACAAATAGTTTTATTAACACACACTAAAAGGATGGAAAAAAAGGAGATTTGGAAAAAACCTGAAACAAAACAGAATGAAACCCCAAAACACTCTTCCCTCCCCCTGCAAACTGTTAACTTTCTTACAAAACAACATACAATACAACCTGTGATTTTCAGTCAGTTTCAGCATTTAAACATAATCCTTCATCAGTTTGGGAGAGGAGTCTCTCTAGAGTACCATGGAGACACTTCCCACAAGACTACAAAGTCTTTGCTCCCAATGTCACAAATCTTCAACCACCCAGAAAGAATTTTTGCAGATTGTGCTGTTCCACCCATTAGCAGGCTTTCCCTTGGCTACTTATGGGCCCCTCAGTGTATCTGGGGTACTGTTTAAGAATGTTTCTTCTAGTACAAAACAAGGATTCTCGTCTTCTATCTCAAAGATTGTCTCTCTCTCAAAAGAAATAAATACCTCCTTTTATCCCAGGAGCTGAGGGCTTCAAATAACTTTCTCTTTAAAATCATCTCTGTCTCAAAGGCTGTGACCTCCTTTTAACCCAGGAGCCAGGGCTTTGAGATTCTCACTTAAATCTCAATCATATCAGTCCCCAATTTTGATTAGAACCAGCACTCCCTCAAACAACACTAAGATGTTACAAGTGTAAGGAGTAACATGCAAATTCCCTATTGAATGTTGTAACTGCAAGTGCTTCCCCTGTACCCCATACTGTTATAATTTTAAATGCTTTCTTTGTTAAATGCCACTGTTGGGGATTAAGTTTTCCTGCGGAATTTTTCCCCCCCCATAAGTTGCTAGGAGACTAAATATTGATAGTTAAAGAGTGCTTGACCCAGACAAAAGAAGTTGATCACTTAGTTTAGGGGGAAGAAAAGGCTCCCGGGAGCTGAAGGTGGGGGAGGGTTGTTCTCGGCTCTCGTTTTTTTTTTTTGGGAGGAGGACGGTTGAGCGACTGGTGTCTGCGTGGATTCCATGGTTAATGGAGGGGTTCAGTCCTGAGAATTCTATCATCTGTTGGAGCGCCCAGGAATTCGGAGGTTTTTTCCGCCTGCCCTGCTGGATTTTGGGTCAGCCTGGGTCCAGCCGCTGCGGGTTCTCCAGCACTGCTCACTTCACCTGCCAGGACACCTCCTGCCTGCTGGGGGCAATCCACCGTTTCCAGCCATCAGCCCCAGAGTTTCCACCGTTTGTCCGTCAGGGTTCTTGGTTTTGTTTTACTATTATTATAATTGCTGTGTTGTTTGTCTGTCCTATTATATTTACTAGTAAAGGACTGTTATTCCTTTCCCCGTAGCTCTGACTGAAAAGTTTTGGTTTTTTTAACCTTCCAAATTGTAGTAACATGGAGGGAAGGATTTGAATTCTCCATTCCTAGAGAGGCCTGCCTCTCCCTAGCAGACACCTGTCTTTTCAAACCAGGACAGAATTTGGCATCCAATGTGGGGCACAAGGGCATTGAGAGAAAAAGGAATAACAGTTAAGTGCCTACATTGTTGTGTACTGGATATCATGTGGTCTGGCTTAACGTGGTTTGGGTGGCATGTGGTGGTGGCGGTATTCCTCCCATTTGCAGGCCCTTATCTAAACATGGGCCCTGTAACTAAGGCTACTGTGGCTACTGTTTGCTATATAGGTTAACAAGGTGAGGAATTCGTGGATTTTTAATTTCCTCTGGAAGGCAGGCACATGGATTCAGGGCTATCATACACTAACGGTGTGTTTCCAGGGTTACTTTAACAACGGTACCTACTGTGAAGAAATGACACCGGGGGAAATTTTTCCACAACCCTTCACCCAGCTCTTTAGGCCTACCCCACCAGTCTTTGAAGGGTTCAAATCTCTAAATGTTAATGACATCATACAGTGGTTGGTGTTGCTGGTATGCCTGTTCTGTTTAGCATTTAGAGATAAGGGGAGACTGACCTGGATAACCACCCTGATACCTACCCTAGAGAATAAGGATACTGCCCCACAGCCTGAGCCCATCCCACAGCCTGACCCTGCCCCACAGCCTGACACTGCCCCAAAGCCTGACCCCGTCCCACAGCCTGACCCTGCCCCACAGCCTGACACTGCCCCACAGCCTGCCTCAGGAATAAACCACCCAGATTGGGTGAAGGAGATAGGTGAGATGCTGAGGGAGTACCTTTCCCCTGTCGTAGCCTCATTAGCCCCAGCTGCTGGGAAACTCTCCCCCTGCCCCGACAAAGGAGAGTCTGATGGTGCAGCAGCAGAACCCACAGACGTTACAACCGTCCAGGTTCCAGCTGAACCACAGGGGCAGCCACAGCCAGCAGCAGTGGCCCCTGTGGAAACAAAGAAGTATAAGGTGAAATCAGAGCACCCAGGTAACAATGATAAGAAAGGAGGACCCTCAGAACCCACAGGGGAGTCAGAGGTTGAGATCATTACTGAGTCCCTGACATATGAAAGTCTCCGTAATCTGCAAAAAGATCTTGCACGGCGGGGATGTGAGGCTTATACAGCCTGGTTAGTTCGGGTCAGGGACCTTATAGGTACAGGCGTGCAACTAGATAGTAGTGAGGCAAGGAATTTGGGACCCTTGACCCAGGATTCAGGTTTGAATCAAGTGTTTGTAAGGGAGCCAAGGTCCCTTTCCCTTTTCCTCCTAAAGGTAGAAGAACAACGAGTTCCAGTTGCCACCTCGATGGTGCACTGCCGACAGTATCGGACAAATCGAGATGCCGTGATCCCCCTCCACGAGATGATCCGTGAGCTGGAGAGCCAAGGGGTGGTCAGCAAAACCCACTCACCCTTCAACAGCCCCATCTGGCCTGTGCATAAATCTGACGGAGAATGGAGATCGACTGTGGACTACCGTGCCTTGAACGAAGTGACTCCACCATTGGGCGCTGCTGTGCCGGACATGCTGGAACTCCAGTACGAGCTGGAGTCCAAGGCAGCAAAATGGTATGCCACAATTGACATTGCTAATGCATTTTTCTCCATTCCTCTGGCTGCAGAATGCAGGCCTCAGTTTGCTTTCACCTGGAGGGGCGTGCAGTACATCTGGAACCGACTGCCCCAGGGGTGGAAACACAGCCCCACCATCTGCCATGGACTGATCCAGGCTGCACTGGAAAAGGGTGAGGCTCCGGAGCACCTACAGTATATCAATGACACCATTGTGTGGGGGAACACGGCAATGGAAGTGTTTGAGAAAGGAGAGAAGATCATCCACATTCTCCTGAAAGCTGGTTTTGCCATCAAGCAGAGCAAGGTCAAGGGACCTGCCCAAGAGATCCAGTTCCTGGGAGTAAAGTGGCAAGATGGACGGCGGCAGATTCCCACTGAGGTAATCAATAAGATCACCGCGATGTCCCCACCAACCAGCAAGAAGGAGACACAAGCTTTCCTATGCTCCATAGGTTTCTGGAGGATGCACATTCCTGAGTACAGCCAGATTGTGAGCCTTCTCTACCTGGTCACCCACAAGAAGAATGATTTCCACTGGGGCCCTGAACAGCAACAAGCCTTTGCCCAGATCAAGCAGGAGATCGCTCATATGGTAGCCCTTGGCCCAGTCAGGACAGGACCAGATGTGAAGAACGTGCTATACTCAGCAGCCGGGAACAATGGCCTGTCCTGGAGCCTTTGGCAGAAGGTGCCTGGGGAGACTCAGGGCCGACCACTGGGATTCTGGAGCCGAAGCTACAGAGGGTCCGAAGCCAACTACACTCCAACAGAGAAGGAAATCTTGGCCGCCTATGAAGGAGTTCAAGCTGCCTCAGAGGTGATTGGCACAGAAGCACAACTCCTCCTGGCACCCCGACTACCGGTGCTGGGGTGGATGTTTAAAGGAAAGGTTCCCTCCACCCACCATGCCACCGATGCCACGTGGAGCAAATGGATTGCCCTCATCACTCAGCGCGCCCGCATTGGAAACCCAAATCGCCCTGAGATTTTGGAGATAATTACAAACTGGCCAGAAGGTGAAAACTTTGGTCTCACAGATGAAGAGGAGCAGGAACAAGTGACACGTGCCGAAGAAGTTCCACCATACAACCAACTGCCAGCAGAAGAAACACGCTATGCTCTTTTCACTGACAGTTCCTGCCGCATCGTAAGGATGAACCGGAAGCGGAAAGCAGCTGTATGGAGCCCCACACGACAGGTTGCACAAGCCACTGAAGGAGAAGGTGGGTCAAGCCAACTTGCTGAACTCAAAGCTGTTCAACTGTACCTGGACGATTCGTGGATGGTGGCCAGTGCTCTGTGGGGTTGGCTGGACAGGTGGAAAAAGGCCAATTGGCAGCATAGGGGAAAGCCAATCTGGGCTGCAGATGAGTGGAAGGACATTGCCACTCGGGTAGAGAAGCTACCTGTAAAAGTCCGTCATGTAGATGCCCATGTCCCCAAGAGTCGGGCTAATGAGGAGCACCGAAACAATGAGCAGGTAGATCAAGCTGCAAAGATAAAGGTGTCAAAGATAGACTTAGATTGGCAACACAAGGGAGAGTTGTTCCGAGCTCAATGGGCCCATGATGCCTCAGGTCTCCAGGGCAGAGATGCCACCTATAAGTGGGCACGAGACCGAGGGATGGATCTAACCATGGACAGTATTTCTCAGGTTATCCATGACTGTGAGACGTGTGCTGCAATCAAGCAGGCCAAGCAGGTGAAGCCCCTATGGTATGGCGGGTGATGGTCCAAGTATAAGTACGGGGAAGCCTGGCAGGTTGACTACATCACCCTTCCCCAAACCCGCCAAGGCAAGCGCTATGTGCTGACCATGGTGGAAGCCACCATGTGCCCCATGCTGTGCCCCATGCTGTGCCCCATGCTGTGCCCCATGCTACTGCCTGGAACACCATCCTGGGCCTTGAAAAGCAAATCCTGTGGAGACATGGTATCCCTGAGAGGATTGAGTCTGACAACAGGACTCCTTTCAAGAACAGCCTTATAGACACCTGGGCTAGAGAACATGGCATTGAGTGGGTGTACCATATTCCTTATCATGCGCCAGCAGCTGGGAAAGTGAACGGTGCAATGGCCTGATTAAAACCACTTTAAAAGCACTGGGTAGGGGGACTTTCAAGAACTGGGAGATTAATTTAGCAAAGGCCACCTGGTTAGTGAACACTCGAGGTTCCACCAACAGAGCAGGCCCCACCCAATCTGAGCCCCTGAGAACTAGAGATGGAGATAAGGTTCCAGTGGTACACATGAGAGGAATGCTGAGAAAAACCATTTGGATTAATTCTGCCTCCAGCAAAGACAATCTTGCTCCTGGGGTTGTTTTTGCTCAGGGACCTGACTGTACATGGTGGGTGATGCAAAAGGATAGAGAGACCCGCTGCATACCTCAAGGAGACCTTGTTTTTCGGTGAACACCGTGACTGTGTCTGTATTCATATTCACATGTATACATATGTATATTATTTAAAGGTTTAAATTCAATATAATATGTTGGTATGGGGAAAAAAATTCAGGGTGGGTAATGTTGGGCTTAGGTTTTCCTGTGGAATTTTCCCCCCACCATAAGAAGCTAGGAGACTAAATATTGATAGTTAAAGGGTGCTTGACCTGGACAAAAGGGAGTTGATCACTTAGTTTAGGGGGAAGAAAAGGCTCCCAGGAGCTGAGGGCGAGGGTTGTTTTCAGCTCTCGGTTTTCTGGGAGGAGGACGGTCGAGCGACTGGCAGCTGCGTGGATTCCACGGTTAATGGAGGGGTTCGGTCCTGAGAATTCTATCATCTGTTGGAGCGCCCAGTAATTCAGAGTTTCTTCGCTGCCCTGCTGGATTTTGGGTCAGCCCAGGTCCAGCCGCTGCGGGTTCTCCGGCATTGCTCGCTTCGGCTGCCAGGGCACCCCCCTGCCTGCCGAGGACAATCCATCGCTTCCAGCCATCAGCGCTGGAGTTTCCACCGTTTGCCCCTCAGGGTTCTTGGTTCTGTTTTACTATTATTATAATTGCTGTTGTTGTTTGTCTGTCCCGTTATATTTACTAGTAAAGGACTGTTATTCCTTTCCCCATAGCTCTGACTGAAAAGTTTTTTTTTAATCTTCCAAATTATAATAACACGGAGGAAAGGATTTGAATTCCCCATTCCTAGAGAGGCCTGCCTCTCCCTAGCAGATACCTGTCTTTTTCAAACCAAGACAGCCACCTACCTCATACCCATACCCCTTTTTGTATTTCCTTTTTTACCATTTACCCTGTACCTATACCTCCTTTCTGTTGGGTATCACTACCACTGCTCCCAAGAGAATGTGCGCCCAAGACATCCAGTAAGGAAGAACCCAAAGACAACGAGCCAATATAAAAACTAAGGACTAAAGGTATCTACTCTGAGCTGGCAAAGCAGTAAGACCCCAAATCACCAGCTAGAGCTGGTTTTCATCTTGTCACTGTGACTTCAACAGCTCTCGATCAGACGGACACCCCTAGACTATAAGCCCGCAAGCGTCTTCCCAGGGACACTCGTGAGGATGGATGCCCCAGCTCTGCTGTGCAGCAAAGCCGAACACCTCTACCTCTGCATCATCCATCAGGAGCAGCAGCGGTGTGCGTGACCCCTCAGGCCCCCACCTAGAGCTGACCTCAATAAATGCAATAAAAAGGAGCAAGTCTCCTTGCCCGTTTCTTTCACAAAGAACCGTCCATTTCTCCAGTTTACCCCAGAGAAGTCCATTTAAAAATGTCCACTTCTTTGATCTCTCTGTCCAATAATACTATTAGTTCTTTCACTTCTGATCCACTGACTTCATGCAGTGTCTTTTCTATGTACACTCTGTTTCTTTCTTCTCTCTCTCAGGGAAGGGTTACACCTTGGAAGCTTCATGTTGCCAGCTTCTCTGCTGCCTGCCACTATTAAGCTGGGCCATGGCTTGGCCCCCTCTGCCGCGGCCCCAGGCACGTGGCCAGCACTGCCGAGCCGCAGCCTCCCCTCCGGCAGCAGCTCCCGGAGGCACGGCCGGGCCCGGCCCAGCCGCCCAAGGGCAGTGGGGCCTGAGCCGGGCCCTCCTCTGCTGCCCACGATGTTACCTGGTGACTGACCTGGAAGAAAAAGAGCGACCTGCAGGGAATCAGGGTTTATATGGATACTTCCTAAAGTCCGCATTTGACATCCTCAGTGGTCAAAACAGACGCCCATATCGCAACTAACCTTCTGATCAGTCCCTGTCCTTTCTAAAGCAATTCCCAGGTCCTGACCAGGAAATACATTCCACATTTCTCCATAACCAAAAACTAAACTGTGCCAACCCATGACAAGCACCAACTTTGCACACCAATGGTAATAAACATGCTAGTCATTATTTTTGTGTTTATGCTCCATCCAAACATCTATCTATTAAAAACTCCAAGGTGTTTAGGTGTTTTTCAGAAAACAACTGGGTTTGCAAATTGATGTAGGCACCCAGTCTTTTCAGTGATCAGATTAAAAACAAAACATTAAAAAAATGCCCAGTGACTCCGTGAATGGTACAGGCTAAGAATTCAAAGTAACATCAAGCTGGGCTATCTGAAGAGTGTGGAATTCCTCCAGTGTTGGAAAATTCAGAGCACGGAGCATTACTTACACACAGGCAGTGCCACAGCAGCAGGTACTGGAGAACTTACTTCCCAGCTGCCAAACACAGAACACAACTGAATTCGCTTAACTCACATGAGCATCTCACCTGGGAAGCAATGGTCTAAAGAACATCAAAAATTTCAAAAGAAGCTATAATCTGGGGTGTCCTCACTCATTTCCTAAGAAAAAAGCATTCAGTCACTCAGAACAAGGTGGCATAGATGATTTCACCACCCTTGTGTGAAAACTAGTAGAGAATTGACTATGTATCACAGACTTGCTGGGCACAAACCAGGACAGAGTAAAAAGACAGGCACATAAGTCTTCTGGCATCAGCACTACAGAATTTATCATTGTTTTATGTTTATTTTGAGGAAACAAAGATGGGGGGAAATAATCTTGAAGGCAGATCTTACTCGGAGTCACCAACTGAAAAAGTTTCTTTCACCCTAACTTCACCCAGTACATATAGGACAGCATTAGTGGATTAAATCAATGTTTATTTTAAGCACTGATGATAGGTAGCTCTCTTCCATTAGAGAAGTTTGCATATCTTGAGAGTCTAGTGCCACAATAAGTGAAAATTCCACAATAAAATTACAAAGTGATATTCACAATAGCTCCTTGTGAACACAATTGGAAAAGCATGTCCTCCATTCTGTTGTATTATCCACACAACTGCAAGATATTTGTGGCTGCAAAAAGTATTAAGAAGAAAAACTAGAGCACAAGAAAATAGGCTAATGAGTTCAACATATTATCTAATGGAAGTAATAATTATAGATATGTCTGCCAATTTTAAAAAACCCACCAAAGTACAATGGTAGGTAGACACTTATCATTGAACAAAGAGTCAGGGAAGAGTGAGCAAGGAAAAAAAATATCAAAGCTTTTCATGACAACAAAATCTGTCAAAGAAAACTGAGGTACAGTACTAATAAAAAATCAACTGAAAATTCAAAAGTCTCCTTGTCCTGATACTGAACTCTCTCAACCCAGACAAAATGTCTCCAATTACAGACCAAGCAAAAGGTCCTATAACTGAGCAGATGTGACTACATGACTGAGGAATTAAGAGTATGATTCTTCACTAGTTCCTTCTCTCCTCTGATGTCTCATCAATCAGAAAAAAAAAAAAATCTTTATTGTGTGTTGAAACAGATTAATAAGCACCAACAACCAGCACAGTTCTGACCAGGTTTTTGTAGTAATTCTACATATGCCGAAATAAGTTCACATCCACCATATAAAAAGGAGAAATGACACTTGATATCATCCTTGCTGATATATGTTGGTTTAGTTATCTTTTTCAGCATCAGTAGTTTTCCACCCAGAGTGGGCAAAAGCCAACATTGAAATATGCCATGTGAGAGCCAGCAGTAAAAGTTGAACGAAAGGAAGGAATACAAATAAATATGAGAAGGTAGTAAGGAGGTGTTGTCATAGCTCTCCCTGCTTGACAGTTCTTCAGTTGATGTAAATTTTGTGCTTTTTCCTCCCCTGTGTCAAGCCTTGAAAGCAGATTCTCTTCCTGTACAGTATATCCAGTTAGCTGCGGACAAATGAATAAAGGACTTCCCCTAAAGGTCTTACCAGTCTTTATTTATTGAAACAGTCAACCCAAAAATCAGGCCTGAGAGCAGCAGTGATGACTTACATGTCCTCAGATTAAATGGGATCCTGAAATTCAAAGGCTGAGGGGAACCACACCAAGTGGCCTCAGCTTCAGAGGTAAACCCCTCTGCAGTAACTACGGAAACCTTCCTTCCCAAAGCAAGCACAAAACCCCCATTGTACAGGAACGAAAGGTTTTTTAAAAAACCTCCGTCTTGTGCCCCAGTGGAAACAGGCAGAAATCTGTGCACAAAGACGTGATCTCTGTTTTTTCTCACCATACCCCACCTCACGTGCAGTAAGGAGGGATCTTTGCTGAGGTCCCTGCTCTGTCCCAGGTGCTTTCACGCCCCACAAAAGACCACACCGCATGCAGGACGACCGCTGCTGTTACTCTGACTCATTTATCTCCCATGTACTCACTCACAAGGAGCCAGAGAACTACAGTACAACCTCAGAGCTTGGAAATCTCATCTCTCTACCTGCAAGCTATCATTGACAGCTGATCAAAACGCCTGCATTTCTCTCCTTTCCCGGAGACACGGAGGTTTTGCATAGATGCAAAAAGACCGAGTGTCAGGGGTTTCTCAAAGCATCTAAACCTGACAAGGACATCACACATAGTGACATTTTAGCATCTCTGCTCCAAAGCCTCTCTCCCCGCATGCGGCGCGTCCATCACGCCCTGCTGCCGCCGCCGCAGCCTCCTCCCGAACCGCAGCCCACCCGCATGGCCCCGCGGCTTGGCGGCACCGGCGGCGGAACCCTTTCCCGGGAGGTGTTCTCGGAGGTGCTCCCGGGAAGAATCCCGAGGGAAAGGGCGGGAAAAGGGCCACCCAGCACCTGCCACGGGAAAAGCGGAGAAGCCCCCGCGCCGCTGCCGCCATCCCTGACACCAACCCACGGCATCCCGGCCCGCTCTGTAGCATGGCGCGGGGAAGCAGCCGCTTCGCTTCGCCCCGGCTCCCGCCGCCCCCCACAGCCCCCGCGTCCGCCGGTCCCTCTCACCCCGCGGCGCGGCGGCCCCGCTACGGGCGGCGGTCTCCGGGAGGGCGAGAAGGCAGCGCTCGCCGGCCGGGCATCGTGGTCCGCCCTCCGCCGCGGCGGGGAGGGCCGGCTCCGGGACTCCCTCCCTGCGCCGCCTGCTTCCTCGTCCTCCTCGCCCCTTCCCTCCTCGGTTTCCCGAATGCTGCCCGGAGGAGAAGAGGTTCAGATCCCTTCCTGCCGTCGCTCCTCCTCTGCTTTCCCGGGCACCGGACCCGGCTCCAGCCCCCTCCCGGCGGCGGGGCGGAGGGAGGGGAGAGGGGCCGGCCGGGAGGGGCGGAGGAGCGGGACTTCCAGAGGCGCGATTTCCCGAGGCTGTCCCCTCCCTCTGGGCTGCAGCAGGGTCCGGCGTCCGGGGACATCGCTACCTGCCGTCGGCGGTGGCCGGCGGATGCTGGAGGCAGCCGGACATCTCTGCCGGTAGCTCCTGCTCCGGTCCCGCCACGGGGAGCACGGTGCGCCAGGGGCTTCGCCGGCATCACCACAACAGGACTGCATCGGGGACAGAGGGATGGTGTCTAGATGACCGGTAGCGGTGTTGGTGCTCCAAAGATCCCGCTGATACCTTAGGTTAGAGGACCCCTGCAACTGGAGCAGAGGGGTGACAGTGGGGTGGGATCAGGCGTTGGCAGTGCTGGCGTGCCCCCTTCCCCATGCCTCATGCAGAGCGCCGGGCAGGACTGCGACGCTGCTGCACGGTCTTGAACCCTAAAGCTATCCATGGCCCTGTCCACCTGGGAGCCACCATTGACACTGAACTCATGGTGTCCTTGTCAACAATTTGCCTTAGGCACTCAGAACACAAAGAGAGGAGTTTGTGTTTTCTCTGTTTTAGGCTTAGATTTGCACACACACCCCCCGAAGTATTTCTATAACTGAGAATGGTACCACCCCAACTACATTCAAGCTAAATTCCTAGTTGGCAGGGCAAAGAAAAAAGTGACCCAGGAGTTATTCTACTGCAAATTAGCACAGAGTCCTGACTTCCCACAAGTGTGTGGCATGTTCTTGTCAATATACCTTAAAGTGTAAAATTGGAAAAAAACAAAACAAAACAAAAACAACAAAAAAACCCCCAAACAACAACAACAACAAACCACACCAAAACCTAGCACCCACAAGCTAGAGTAAATCATGCCAACATAATTTTTATCTGTGGATCAATGGGATTTATTTCCTCTGTTGCCAAGATATCTTGCAGAAGCATTTTTGGGTATTTACTACCCCACCATTTCATGGACAGCGTGTCCTATGCCACACAGCAGTCAAGAGACTTGCCAGAGACCACCACTAAGCCCAGACAGTGTCTGATCAGCACAGACCATGGGCCACATGGACCAAGGAACACAGCCAAATGAGTGTGGCAAAGTTATTCACTGAAGGTTTGAGAAGGGTTATGTTTTGTCTGCTGCAATGCAGAGGAAAATGTTTGCTTATCCAAAGCCCTTTTCCTTTGTAAGACACCAAGAGCATAGGCACAGTCCACTGAAGGATGAGAGATTTCTGTTCATTTGAGCAGTGCAACAGCATCAGTATCTTTGGTCTGGTCATACCCAAAGACTGATATTTACCCAAGAGACCAATCAAATGATATTCATTTCAGGAATGAGTGTGTAAATTTAACATGAGAATGTCTTTTTTCAAGTTTTCCATCCTTCCTGTTTCATTGTTTCTTCCTTTGTTTCTCCCATTGTTTCTCTCCAAAAGAGTCATCTAATGTGCTTGGTGGATGTAGAGGAAGTAGAGGGAAAGGAAAGCACTCACATACTTTTCTGCTTTTTCCTCCCTTTATGCCATCTCCAAGCCTAGTAGAACAAGCAGGAAGGCATGATTTGTTTTCCTCCTGCTTTTTGGTCATATGGATTTCTGACCCACTTGTCATTTCAGAGAAGCTCAGCTGGGCATGAGGTTTTCTTTCCCAGTGTGGTTGTTATGTGGCTTTCATGCAGCTACAGCAACAAGGGCTATTTTTAGCCTAAAGTAGGCCAGGCAGTTCCAGAAGATGTATTAATAGGAGGAACATTTGAGAATGAAACAAACAAACAAAAGAGAAAACAACCTGAAAAGTGTAAACACAAATAATATTTTACCAGAAGCACTTGCTGAATAGTAAATATGAGGAACTGTATCCTCTGTCTGGGAGGACATAACCCCACCCCACACAAAAAAACTAATGCAGGCTCTCACCAATATGCCTTGCCTTCAGAACAATCAAAGTATTTTGTTTAAGCACCATGCACCTAGAGTGGCTTTTTTAGAGAGGCCCAGTTCATCAGATTGCAGTATGCATTAGTTTCCCAGAAAAAGCATGCCTAGCCTGGAAGTTTAAATAGATATTAATCTCCTTCTTAGAGATCACTATGCATTTATGTTTTGAATCAGAGTGTAGCTGGTACTCAAAGTGTGTTGCCCAGCTTGCTGGGAGAATTCACACATGTTTGTAGTGAAATCCTGTGGATAATGTGCAGTTCTCTGCAGTAGGCAGAAAAGAGGCAAGGATGTGTATTACAGGAGAAAGATTCATATTTTGCTGCTAAAAGCAACAAATCTTAGTTTTTGATCAATGATAATTCAGTAGGAGGCATAGATATCTGTCAGCTCCTTTATCCTTGTTGGAGTTTGAAGACTGGTTGCAACAATTCAGCAGTCTGTAAGTCTTCATGGAAGATTAAGTGCAGCAACATTCATCACAGACATGTACTTGCCACATGGACTCAAAGGGCTGTTTTTTACCTTTTTTTTAAAAAAAAATCTGTGGGTTATCTTTTCCATTAGAAGTTTTCAGTAAGACATCTCACATTCTGACTCTTGTTAGAGTCATTCCACTGAAGCCAGTTGCAGAACATGCTGAATGCCTAAGTGTTTGGGCAGATGCAATCCAGAAATCCAGGACAATCTGTGTCACCATAATCATATGTTACTCCATAAAGCATTGTAGTAGGACGCTTGTAATGACAACCTAAGTGTTTGCTATATATAGCCAGCATTTGCTTGCTGCTAATTTTGTGAGACAATTTCTTCAAAAAGCAGAAAGAATCAGCACTTTTTGCTTTATCTCTCTAATTGACATGTCTCTATGTCCCCATCTGATTTTTTCCACAGCAGCACTAATACATACTTTCAGATGAAGTGACATCAGAGTTTAGTGCATAAGAATTCAACCTAAGGCCTCACTGTTATTATCTGTCCATAAATTTGCCCTGGTGGTCTTTTCAGTTGCAAAAGTATAGACTTTTTTGCATAGCTTTTTTAGTCCAGATTAATTTCTAAGTATTTAACTGTCCAGAACAGCCACACCTCATTTGAGCCCACACTTCTTGATGCACAGAGCAAGAAAATTACAACATACAAATGCACAGACTATACTGCAGATGTAGGATTTATGTACAGGCCATAGGGGTGAAAAGTTTGCAACCAACATAATAAAAAATAGTTTTAGGACTAATTTGGGTTTTTTTTTGTTTTGGTTTGTTTTTTTTTTTTTAGTTGAATATATTCTGTCTAAGAACACTGCACTTAATTATCTTTGCCACATGCTTGTCAGGCAGCAGTGACAAGTTACCAGTTCTAGCCCTGCCTGAATAAAATTAGGATACAAGTCTGCAAAGGACTTAAAGCTAAGCGTGTGACTGTGGTGGCAAGTCAGGTGTCACTTTGGAGAGTAAGGACTGACTGCTACAGAGCTGGCAGCGAATTCATGCTGGCAGATTGGTTTTCACGATGCTTTGTTTTCTCCTGTTGTCTTGAAATGACATTACATGCACACTCCTAATTGCTACTCAGAGACTTAACCATACCACTGTTTTGGTGATGCATGTTCCTGGTTAAGGAAATGCAGTACACTTAATTGTGCAAGTCATTGTAATTTCAATAGCAGAGCACATTGCTGTGTTGTAGAATCACAGATTGGTTTGCATTTTAAGAGACTTAAAAAACCATCTTGTTTCAACCACGCTACCATGGGCAAGAACACCTTTTAGTAGACCATGTTCCTCAACTGTAGTACTAAAGTCTCTTAAAATCCAGATTTACATGTTTACCTTATATCACAGACAGAAAAATCTGTTTCTCTAATATCTGAGGGGCCCTTAGTAGGCCACCATCACATCTGGAAAATTCCCAAGGGGCTTCAAAGGAAACAGCATCCCTGACCTAATGTGAAACTCCAAATCAGGCGCTGTCCAGGATGCAGAGGTGCCATAAGAAGTGGTGAATATTTCATCCTTGGAAACATTCATGGTCAGGCTGGGCATGGCACTGAGCAAACTGATCAAATGGAGGGTGTCCCTGTGCAAAAGTGTTGGAATGAGGTGGCTGTTAAAGGTCCATTACAATCCAAACCATTCTGAGATTCTGTAAGCCTGTCTTCACAGCAGCCAGACTGAGAGGCCAAGTCCACCTGAGTTGAACAGCAGCCCAAGCAAGCCTCTCGTGAGTAACTATGAGTGACCTGTCAAACTGCCAAAGTCTTGAAATAGGTCAGGAACTCTTTCTGCTGGACTCTGCCAGACCATTAATCTCCCAGTCACTAGAGTCTGCGGGGGAATACTGCTCAGACCTGGGGAGAAGAGATAGTAGCAGAGAAACATCAAGGATTTCCTCTCACTCTTTGCAGATGAGGTACTGCATAGCTAATTAGTCACAGGAAAATGAACCATCTGTTATGCCAATGTAAGATAACACTACTCCAGCTTCAGGGAAGACCAGCTTCATAAACAATGCCGTACCCAGACCTTCCTTCAAATGAACTCTTTTGGCCACAGGGACATGTGATGGGAGCTGCTGTTTCTCATTAAATGCTCAGTAGGCTAAATGCAAAGACCAGTTTAGTATCTGACATCAAAGGATTCAAACATAATACACAAGTTAAAGCCCACAGAGAGGGAATAGACTGACTTCTAACATGTCACACTGCTGCTACAGGTGTGAAAATCCTATAGCTGCCAGTGACACAAAAAAAGTCTTCGCCATGGAGATTAGCAGGGGATGAGAACAAAGAGGGGTGTTAATACAATGAGTGACACACCTTGCAGTGCAGAGCATAATTCAAATTATTCACTTGTTAAGGAGAGAGGAACCAGCTTTCTGCTTTTCAACATCAGATTGATGCTTTCTAGTAAAATAAAACCCAAACTACCTCTATATGTTTACATATAGACATCCAAACAGGGCTGCTGATAGAGTATGATACACCTAAGTTTGGGAAAACAATCTTGTAGCTTTCTGACAGCAAATTATATTTGCATAGTGAAGTGTACTGGCAGGCAAGCTCAAGCTGAGTGGGTGTAAGCAGGTAGCATACTTCAGCAATAATTTGGAAAGCTGTTCCCCAAGCACATTTGAGGAGTTTATGTGACGCAAATCTTGGGGTGCTTTTAGCATTTTTTAAAAGTTTTCTTAAAATTTATGGCATCTTCCTGCTAACAAGAAAGAAGATGCCATCTCCATGTGGATAACAGTGATCTCCACTTAGGTGATGCCCTGTATTTTTTCTGGTATGTGCGTAAACCCAGAACCCTAGACAAAGAGTCCACAGTATCTGAGCGCAGATGTGCATTATAGCCTGGTTTTCTCTATTGCCCTTTATCTCTTGGCCTAAGGCTACAGATCAGTACACACGTCTATGTGAACATTATTTGAACACAATTTTTTTACTGCTTAGGTACCTTAAGAATAAACTCTGCTTTTCCACATAATATTTGAAAGAATAAAAATAAAATTTAAAAAAATACTGGCAGTTTCAGATTTGGCTGTGTTGCAGGTGTAGGAAGAAGGGCTGTACTACACAAAGGTGTACCAATTTAGCTAAATTTATAAGCCTGCTATTTATATATTTTCGTATCAACTCACAGGAGTTTAGCTTGCCTCCTTTATTTTGCTGAAGCAGATTTTATCTTCTAACCAAGGTATGCAAGATTTTCCCCAGTAAATTTTTGTGTGTTTTCAATTTAGATTAGTTTTCTTAATTCTTATACAAACATGTTGAACTGCACTCACTCTTCAGGTAACATTCATACTGAGTGGGATCCTAGTACTCAGAGCCTAGTCATTCCCATTCCATCACTTTTCTTGCTTTTGAATATTGTTTTAGAAAGCATATTCAGGTTTTGGAGGTTGATCGGAGGGTGAGCATATCCCGTGCCAAAAGATAGCCAACTAATTTTGATGTATTCATGAAATTTTAAAGCAAAGGGCATGAATCATGTGGCCTGTGCAAGGTTGTACTTTAACGTTGTTTCACTTGATTGTATTGGTTCATGTTGCAATTGCACCTTAAGCTGAAGTCCAGCAACATTCATGAGCTGGGTAAATTCTGATCATGTAATCCATCAGTGCATTCCTGACCTTTTCATCCTAAAGGGAAAACACAAACTTCTAAGTGCATTTTAGTCTGATCTCTAAGGATGAGCAATCAAGCATCCTTTTTGAGATATTTAGAGCCATGCTACAAGACCTACACTAAAAATCACTGCTAGACATGTAGGCAAATGATGGGAGCACTGGCTGGACTCTGGCCAGAGGCTAACCAAGCTAATCAGGATATGGAAAAATTTTGGATATGGTGTGAGGGAACTGTTGGACATGTAGATCCCCATCCCTGGAAACGTTCAATGTCAGGTTGGACAGGGTCCTGAGCAACCTGATCTAGTTGCAAATGCCCTTGCTTATTGCAGGGTGGTCAGAGTAGTTGGGCTTTAAAGGCCCTTCCAACCCAAATTATTGTATGATTCCACAAGAAATAACAGTGTGAGACACTAACAGGTGGTGCCATAGAGGATGTATGGACAGATATCATAGGCGGGTGAGGGGTTGTTGTGTGAGACATGGCCAAACTCCACAGATAACTGAGGTGAGGACTAAAGACCATTAGGGAAAGACAGCCTTGTAAAGCTGTCAAACTCATGTAACTCTATCACATCAGACAAGTAACAAAATCAGAAATACCAAATTTGGTGTCTGGCAGGAAAAAGTAATTTGAAGTTGTTGATTTGTGAGGAAACTGAGGTGAACATGAGAAGGCACAAGCATGATGAAATGAAAGGTTGAGTGATGTGAAAAGGGATAATAAGGTCTGCCGATGATGTAAGTGGGGCTGTCTGGGGTTAGCCAGCAGTCTGCCCTGACATTGGGCATGGCAGCTGGAGCAAGACAGTGAAAAAGCCCACAGCTCCACTGTCACCATTTGAATGGTGCCTAGTTATGGCCTCAGGAGAACAGGATAAGAGCAGTCCACCCCTGTATCCAGAGGGACCAAATGGAACATCCTTGTAACACCGTGCAGATGCCCCTTCAAGATCTGGTGGCTTTAGGGGCTGAGCGCTGTTGCTTTTCCAAACTCCCTGTCCCAGTCCATGCTGCTTTCAGGTGCTGCTCTAGAGAAGGGCCAAAAGATGCACACTTGTGCCATCTCACTGTTCATGTATTTGTGTCCCAATCCAGTTCCAGTGCCTGTCATCTCACGGCTACAAGTCCAAGCTATCAGTCATTCACAGTAGTCAATTGCTACAAAAAGTCCTTGTCCAGTTTGCACAAGACTTTGAAGGACTAGGAGAAGCTTTGGAAAACCTCACCTGCCAACATCACAGCAGAAACAGTTGTCAGGTGTATCAGCCAGTGTCTAACACTTTTATTTTTCTCTGGTGTATGAATAATTTTAAAAGCCCTTTAGCAAGGAAATAACTTCCCACTAACTGAAAATTTGTCATCTTTGTATCAGCTGAGGACTTGACCACCCCCTGCCCACTTTACTTCTTTCCTGCACAGAAACTTCCCCCTCAGTGCTCATCTGCTTACTCATGACTCCACTACAAAGAGCACTACTCCATCACAGAGCTCAAAGGCTACTGTGATGACTCTAAGCAGGGAGGTTTGCTTCAGAACAAATGCCAAGATAATTTCTCTATTTCTCTGTGCTCAGCCTAACTATAGTGCCTGAAGTTTAAAATCAATTTGAAGTTTGTAGGACAGCTCTCTAGAAGGTAGGTTATTAAGAAGGGATGATATTTTTGAGTTTATTGCATTGTCATTTGTCATTTTTTAAAGTCCAACAGCATCCTTGTGCAGTAGCTGAGAATTAGGTGCTGAAGTCATAGTCATGGGTCAAGAATCTGGAACCTGAACTAATATGGCAGTTGGTTAATCTTACATCAAAGTGGTCATGTAGTTTAGTGGGAAAATGTGGCATTGAACTCACAAAAGCAATCAGGGTAGCTGCTTCATTTTACAGGTTTGATATTAACCTACTGGTTCTTCTGGCAAAAAAGGATTTTCCATTAGGCATGAGGAATGGAGCTCCAGAAAGGTTGCTTGTGAAGACTGGGGATTTAACAACTAGAGATGTAGTTGGAACAATAACTTTTTTAGAAGGTACTGTTTGAGAATAACATCATTCAGTCAGTGAGTGCTGATGACAGGACAGCAGGAAAGTCAGCCTCAGTGCTTCCCTTTTGCATCAAGGAATTATCTGAGTGATGGCTCAACCAGCATTGGTGGTTTTGGGTGGTTTTTCTTTTGTGGTTTTTTTGGTTGGTTGGTTGGTTGGTTGGTTGGGGGTTTTGGGGGTGTTTTTTTTTGGTTTTTTTTTTTTTTTTTTTTTTTTTTTTTTTTTTTTTAATGATATTACAATCGAAGGAGGGGGCCCAAAGAGGAGTTCCTACAGACCGTTCCAGATTTACTGCCCATTGCATTGCTATCTGCAGCTCTGATATATACATCTGGAAAAGTTGTATTCCCAGTCTTGCCGTGTATCAGTGCAAGCCAGCTGCACAACCTCTCTGGCTCTACAGCCAGTCTTGCTCAGATTTAGGGCCAAGGCCATGGGTATTCTCTGGAAGAGCAGAGCAGTATATGGCATCTTCACAGCACAGGGGTGCTCACTTTTTTTGAAGTATTTAATTTTCTGTGAAAATGAAAGACAACAGAAAGCCTTGTCTAGCAAGAAGGATGGCTGCTTTGGTTAATCAGAGACAAGAAACAAGACAAGTAAGTAGATTCTGACTTGATCCAGCAGCTCTCATTATATAAGGAATATGCATTTGCCTGTCTCTCCTTTCGGGGAAAAGATGCATCAGTCCAGATCATCACTAGGCAGAGATTTTGTGCCACCCTGAACAGCAGTATGATGATGAATCATAGAATCACCGAATGGTTTGGATTGGAAGGGGCCTCAGAGATCATCTCCATTCCAAGCTCCTGCCATGGGTCAGAACACCTTCCACCAGACCAGGCTGCTCAGAGCCCCATCCAATATGGCTTTGAATATTCCCAAGTACGGGTCATCCAAAGTTCCTCTGAGCAAACTGTGACAGTGGTTCACCACTCTCATGAAGAGAAATATCCTTCCTATATCTAAATCTACCTTTTCTTAGTTGTCTTGAATTGCAAGGCAATATGTAACCAAAAGTATGTATTCCATTACCATCTGTTAGAACTAGTTGGGGAAATGTTTCTTTATCTCTTCCATGACCCATCCCTCATAACTCTGGGGGCATATCTTCTGTTAATGAGCCAGATGTTAAAACCAGGTGGGACAGTGTTCTTTATGTCTTCCATGACCCATCCTCCCTCCAGGGGGATATCTTCTGTTAATGGGCCATTAAGGTTCACTGTATGACTGATAAAATTACATTGTCCCATTGTGAGATGCTCCACCCAAGCGGATGAGCCAAGCATTCCTACCTGGATAAAAATCTGAGATTTAGAACATCCGAGCAGCTGGTTTTCTACTGGATTCCCTGGGGAGGACCAGACCCATTTACACCACCACTGGACCTTCAGAGGAAAACTACACCCTTCTACAGGATCATTGCTTCAACAGAACCACATCTGTCACTCCAGGAGGACTGCAGCCATGATTTAATTGGACTGCTACCAAACACCCTGGCCAACAAGGTGTCAGGTTTTATTCTGACTCTGTCAGTGTTTTTTTGGTACTACTGCATTTTAATTTTAATTTTCCTACTAAATAAGTGTTATTCCTCTTCCCATATCTTTGCCTGAGAAACCCCTGATCTCAAAATCATAGTAGTATGGAGGGAGAGGTTTATGTCTTCAAAGGAGGTTCCTGCTTTCCTTAGCCGACACCTGTCTTTCCAAACGAAGACATCAGTTTAAATCTATTAATCCTCAACCTACATTTACATGGCCTTAACTCCCTCTTCAGCTCTATTCTAACTCCCTTAGGTACCAGAAAGTACTCTAAGGTCTCACTGGAATCTCTTCTTCTCCAGGATGAACAACCCCAACTGTCTTCATAGGAGAGGTGCTCCAGCCCTTTGAGCATCTTTGTGGCCTCCTCCTCTAGACCCATTCTAGCAGGTCCATGTCTTTTGATGAATGGAATCTTTAAAAAACCAACAACAAACAACCCAGGGTTTTTTACACCTTCATTTGTATAGAGGTGGCAAGACATCACCAGCCAAGTCAAAGTTTTTGTAGAGCAAGAGCTGCCATCACAGTTACAGAGCACTTGGAATGGCAGAAAACAAACCACCCATTGCTCTGCAGAGGTGACTAATGCAATCTAAGTATGAAGAAGAGGGTAAATGCTAAAGTCTTGACAGATCAGTTTAACTATCAACCAACAGAAAAAATATGTATTTCATAAGATGTGGATGCTGAATGCGAGAGATCAGGCAGTAGCAGCACAGTGTCTGTGAAACTAAGTCACAAAATTTTCTCACAATGCCTGAGAAACTGTGGCCTGAGAAATTGTGAGGAGGAATTCAAACAGTCCTTGGAGAAGGAAAACAACTTTTGCAGGTGTTATCTCCCTGTTGTTTACTTGCAAGAAACAGTCAAAAGGTGTTCTTCCTAACTGTCCAATGATGGTGATCGATTTGTTGCCCAATGAAATTTTATTCTCTCATACCTGTCTATAAAAGAGGACTTTGAATAGCAAAGATTGCTCTCGTTTACGTCTAAGCTGGAGAGTCTTGTGTCATTGTTATCGCTGTCCCTAATAAATAGAAACAATAAAAGGCACCAGGTTTGACCTGAAGCAGAAAAGCTGTTTCTCCTCTAGAAGCAGATTCAAATAAAAGGCCTTTCTAAGCTTTTTGTGATGCCTTTGGTCCTATGTTACTGGCCAAGCTATACATTTAAAGAGGAGGATGCACCTTTGACTTGATAAGAGAGACTTCCAGGGGTGTTTCCGGGTGTTTCCAAAGTGTAGACAGACCTGCGCTATCCACTCCTGTAATCTCATTGATTCAAGAGGATAATTTGCAATGTTTGGAAGGAGAGGAGGAAGCAAAGACAATTTGGCTCCACTGAAATTTGATTCTTCAGTTGAAGAAATGCTTCCTGTGTGAAATATATTGTGATTATGTACTGACCCTGTCACTCCTTGCTGATGAGTGGTGGGGTACAAGACAGAGGAGGAAGTATTGTGCTCCTTCACAAGACCAGACGACCGCCAATAGCAAAAAGAAAGAGCCTGCTCTTTGTCCAGGAGGGAAAATACGGCTTTATTTTTGAGTCCTGTCCTGCCTGGCTGAAGATCTTTTCCAATAGCTCACCAGTGCCAGAGAGACAAAGCCCTCCCTGTACTCCGGCTTTTTCCACAGGGGGCAGGGTCCAGAGGCAGGGACAAGACACTACCCAATCAGGGAGAAGTGGGAGTGGAAGAGAGTTGGGTTACAGCTGAGTAAGGATAAACCATGTGATACAGATTACAAATCCAATGAAACACAATATAAACCTAATTAATGCATTACAACATTTCCCCTTTTCTTTTTAAATTAAGAAGGAGGAAGGCTCAGTTTGTGGGAGATGCTCAGAGTTTGGACCTTCAGTACCTTTGAAGTTGCAGAAGAAAAATGACCTTTAGTGCAAACAAACCGTTTAGAAAAACACTGTTAAGGAATAATGATAATTATGAGGAGAAGTTTTGGCACTTTCTCCTCCTCCAGGCAGCACTGGACATTTGTGGGGCATCTGCAGGCGGCTTTGCAGTTTTAGGGATGAAAGGTTTCACCCACTTGGCTGGCACCCACTTGGGACCTGAGGGAGTGGGCACACAGGTGTACCCACGACCCCAGGTGATCAGATCATGAGGACCCTCTGTTTCCCTGGTTGCTGGATCCTTTACCATTACCGGTGGCTTTGCTTTCATCTGCAGTTGGCAGTTCTCTCTGAAATTGCGCACGATTGGTGGGTAAAGATTTTCAAAGTGCAATTTAAAAAGTTCAGAGTGAACAAAGTTTTGGATAACTGGATTTGGGGTGGTTTTAATTTTAGAGACTGATATTGTTGGCTGAGGACCCTTTTGAGATTTTGGTGGGTCCTTTCCATGATGGTCTGACCTGTCAGGGAGTAGGGGATGCCTGCTTTATGCTCTGCTCCCCATTGCTGCAGGAAGCTTCTGAACTCCTTGGATGTGTACGTGGGCCCATTATCAGTTTTTATTGATTTGGGGATGCCCAGGAAGGAGAAAGCCTGTATTAGGTGTTTCATGACATCACTGGACTTCTCTCCTGAGTGGGAAGAGGCATAGACAGCTCCAGAAAAGGTGTCCACAGATACATGGACATACCTTTGCCTACCAAAGGACATGATGTGTGTCACGTCCATCTGCCATACCTCACAGCTGTTCAATCCCCTGGGGTTTGCTCCTGCACTCAGGGCTGGGAGTGCGTGTTGCTGGCACGAGGGACACATTGACACAATTGCCCGAGCCTGTTCCCAAGTTAGATGGAACTGGCAGACTAGGCCTGGCGCATTCTGGTGAAAAAGCTGATGGCTGATTTTGGCTTGTCCATAGATGTCTGGGAGTGGGGCCATGTCCACAGGCCCAGCAAGAGCATCAGCCCTTCTGTTGCCCTCGACTATGAACCCTGGTAAATCAGTGTGTGATCTGATGTGCATCACATAAAATTGTTGCTCTCAGTGGGAGATCAGATTTACTAGTTTAGAGAGCAAGTTGAAAAGTGCAGTGTTGGAGACCTCACTCAGTACAGCTTGTTCAGCTCTGGATACTACACCTGCTACATAGGCCGAATCTGTGATCAAATTGAATGCTTCAGGAAACTTTTCAGAAGCTCTAACAACTGCAGCCAACTCAGCTACCTGAGGTGATCCTTCCACCTCGACAATATCTTTTTCCCACTGCTGAGTTTGAGGATTTTTCCATGTTATTACTGATTTCTGAGATGTTCCAGATGCATCTGTAAAAATGGTTAGAGCCTTTAAAGGCCTTCTGCTCTGAACACTTTTTAATGACAATTTGAACTGAATGTGTTCTCTAAATAATTTGTGAGCAGGCCAATGAATTGAAATTTGACCTGTGTAGCTATCCAGAGCAAACTGCAAAGCTTCATTTTCATGAATCAGGTGCTCCAACATAGCTTTTGTGATTTGGCCTGAGTTTATCTCAATTGGGATGTGAATACACTCAAAATCACATCCTGCCAACTGCCTGATCTGGCTCCTGGCTTTCTGGATCAATTCTGCTACCAGTTCCTGTGGCCTGGTCATTCTTTTGGACGGTGGTGACTGAGGAAAACTCACTCTATGATTATGAGGAAAACCCACTCTATGATTAAGAGGGCATCCCTACAGTCTTTGTCCTTTTTTGATTGTTCCACTCTCTCCCACTGAAAAATCATCCTGTGTAAGTGTGGCAATTTGCCTAAAATTATGAATTTTAATGGCAAGTCTGATTTGCATCTGTTGGCCTGTCTGTTGGCCTGTCTGGTGGCCATACAGTCCTGTACCTTTTCTAGGGCTGCTCGTGCCTCTTGGGTGAGGGTCCTAGGAGAACTGAGCTCCTCTCCCCCTTTTAAAAGATTAAAGAGGGGTCTAGGTCCTCAGTGGTCAGACCTAGACAAGGTCTTACCCAGTTTAAGGACCCACACAACTGCTGGACATCCGCTAAGGTTTTGATGTTATTTTTGATAACCAATTTTTGCAGCACAATGGTCCTCCTACCAACCTCCAGACCCAGGTACTTCCAAGACGGCATCCTTTGAATCTTTTCCTCCCGGAGCTCAAACCCTGCAGCAACCAAAGAATCAACTGTCAGGTCAAGTGCATGGGACAGTAAGTCATCATTGGGGGCACACATGAGCACATCATCCATCTAGTGCAGGATGACGGCTTCTCCTGCAGCTGCGCGCACTGGGGACAGCAGGGAAGAGAGGTACAACTGACAAATGGATGGCGAGTTTTTCATCCCTTGGGGAAGAAATTTCCAGTGGTATCTTTTCCTCGGGGCATCTCAGCTGAGGGTAGGGACCGAGAAGGCGAAACATGGGGCATCGTCAGGGTGCAGAGGGATCTAGAAAAAACAATCGTTGATATCAATAATTGCCAAATTCCAATTTTGAGGGAGCATTGCTGGATATGGCATCCCTGGCTGGAGAGAACCCATGTCCTCAATGATATTATTAATTTGACGGAGGTCGTGGAAGAGCCGCCACTTGCCTTTGATTGCCTTTTTGATAACAAAGACTGGGGAATTTCACGGAGATATGGTTTCCACAATGTGGCCTTTAGCTAGCTGTTCATCCACTAGCTCCTGAAGTGCCTTCAATTTTTCTTTACTGAGCGGCCACTGCTCTACCCAGACTGGTGAATCAGTTTTCCAATTGAGTTTCTGGGTAGGTCGCTCTTCAATGGCCGCAGCCTGAAAAACCAGGGGGGCATCTGGAATGCCAGTTGTGACCCCCCACTGGGCCATCAGGTCTGTCCCCCACAAGGGCTCCGAATAATCCAAACCAAACATATGCAGTGTAGCCAATTGTCTGTTTGGCCCGTCAATTTCCACGACACTCTTTGGTTGTTTTGCCAATTGCATTCCCCCGACACCCTGTCCAGCTACATTTTGCAGCTCCCAATGTGATAGCCACATCCATTCGGGTATGATCGTTACATCTGTCCCATGTCGAAAAGTCCTTTGATGTTCATGACTTCCCCACGCTGACAGACCTCACACCATATTTTGAGTTTGTCTCTCCTAATGGCTTGTGTGGAGCAAACCTCAGGGTGTCTGTTCCTCATGATGTCTTTCTCAAGGAACGGGTCTGGTGCTGGAATTGCCTGAGCTATTATCTGCCCCTTAGGCACAAACAAGGGTGGGTGGACACAGCACAGCCAAAGAATGAGTTGTTTAGGGTTTGATGAGGCAAGACCCAGAAGGATCTCGATCTCCTGCAGGGTGTGCTTGATGTCCCCAAGGACAACATACTTACTGCTAGCGTGTTGCCAAGAACCTGGCATCTGCAGATTCCTTGAACCTAAATGCCGATTGCTGTCACTTAGGTATAAGAGCTCTGTCAGCTGCAGCCTGAAACGCTCCCAGAGACATTCAGTGGTTAAATTGGGTCTGCTCACGTCACGATTGGTAAGGGTCACATCTGGTGACTTCTGCTGAAAAGCTCACCCTTCAGTTTTTTAAAGATTCCCTTTGGGCCCTTGAGACCCCCCCACCCCCATGGTCCCAAAAGTCTAGAAGTTGTCTCTTTAAAGGGCATTGAGATGCCCAATGTCCAGCCTGATTGCACAGGAGATATATTGTTCTTCTCTTGGGTGGTGGTTGTGATTGTACTGGCATGGTGTCTGCAGCAGCGGCCCTTTGCAGTGGCTTGAATGCATCTCTTGAACTCTGGCTTTGGTGAGCTGTCATGAAGGGAACCTTCCTGGCACACACTTGGAGCATATCTTCCAGAGTTGGAGCAAGTTGCATGGGCAGGCGGAGGATGACTGCCTTGCACTGTTCGCTTGCATTGGCCAGAGCCATCTCCTCCAGTACCTCCTCCCGGGCTCCTTCCTTTTCCACCTGTAACTCGATAGCTCTTGTGGATCACTCTAGAAATTTTATGAGAGGTTCTTATGGTAACAGCCTCATTTGCTATATGGTTTGAGAGGGCCATCAGGCTGCATTGAGAAAAATGCTTTTGAAGTAGCATCTTTGATGAGCTCCAAAACTGCCATGGGAATTTCTTGTGCCTGTAACCCATTCCCTGTCACCACATAGATGGTCCAAATGGATCGGCAAGTTGTTATTAACAACAGCCGTTTCAGGATTTTGCCAAAGCTCGGGAAGTAATTCTCTCAACAGCTTTTTCCATGCTGTCTCCCAGAGCCTAAACTCTGTGGAGGACATAAGACAAGAAAATCTGCTGAGGTTGAATGGGACCATCACACTTCCTGCTAAATTTGCTTTTAAAATGTTGCGAAAGTATTCACTTTCGCGTCCAAATTCCTTGTGAGCTTTGCATAAATCTGGAATCGCTTGTTGGGGGAAGGGGTCCCAATCACCATGGACAACACCCCCTCTTTTTGACCGTCAATATGTGACCGGGTTAGTGGAAAAGCTGGGATCGATTCCTGCTTTCGGGTTACCAGCTTCCCCCGGCCCCACTCCGGAGCATGGGAACTGAAATTGTGGGCAGGGAAACCATGGGAATCAGAAGCAGGGAGGGGCTGGAGGCATGACTCACAAGGGGTGGAGTTGGAGGGTGGAGCTTTGAGGACAGAGGGTGGAGTCGGAGGAGAAAGCGGTGCCAAAGGCAGTGCCATAGGGAAGGAGGGGTTTGGGAAGAGGAAAGGGTTGATCGGGTTATGAAAGGGATTCTGGGAAGAAGGAGGGAAAGACAAAGAAGACGGCTGCATGTGGTTTGATGCTGTATGACATCCACCATCTTGTGGAATAAAGGGGAAGGATGTCGTGTGCTCCCTGCCGTTTTGTAAACTCCCGACGAAACCTAAACTAACTTGGGGATCATTAAACTGGGGATTTTGAGCACCCAAACCATCCACAAAGGTAAATTGAACATGGGATTTAATAACTGGGGAAGTAGGGAGGTTTGGGGTTGGTTTTGAGGTTTCCCAAGCAGTCTGGCCAGGATCACTTGGGCAGAGGGAATCGGGAATTTGGGGAAAGCCACGGGAACTGCAGCTTCCCTGTGCTTGCTCACAATTTGCTCTTCTCAGAATACCCGAGCTTGGAGAAGGGTTTTTGGGGTTGGAAGAGGCAGAAACTGGGGAAACTGGGGCAGATTCACGTGGGACTGGCTGTTTCTTCACTTCATTTTGTTTCTGTAAGGCAAAACGAATTTGCAAGCTCCAATGTGCAAAAATTTGCAGTTTCTGTGTCCTTAGAGCAGCCTAATTCAGCTAATTTCCTTCCAACAGCATCCCAAAATTGCGTGCTGCGGACCTGTTCTAAGGACATGTTCTAAGATTCCCTAGCAGGAATACTTACCAAACTCCATGATCCACTCGTATGATGACGAAAAATCTTCCCTGCTGCTGTCCTTTGCCTGAAAGGGACTCTTTTGGTGCAAAGAGCTTCTCACTTTTGGTTTTCAGGAGCACAGCCATTACATGTGATCTACTTCTTCTGGGAGCAGCCTGCTGGTTGAGACTTTTTTGCAGGAGTCGATGGGGTTTTTAAGTCCAGAGGAAAACTGTAGCCTCACACTGTGGAGTCCAGTGTCTCAGGGGCTCCACGATAAAAGCCAAGTCTGAGGGATCTCTCTCTGCGTGGATGGGCCATTTTTGGTTCTCATGTGGATACATGAAGTCCTTGGCCTTATGTTGCATGTGCCAGGTCCTTCAGGCACCACGCTTGTGTTACATGCCAGGTCCTTCAGGCCCCAAGTTGCATGCACCACACCTGTCGCTTGTTTCTATTGGAGCTATCAGCTCTGTTTTGCCCCGGCTAGCTCGAGACAGTGACAAGACAGAAAAACTCTCCTGGGTCCTAAAAACGCCAGAGGCAGTGGAGGGCTTTCCCCATTATCATGAGAGAGAGACCCTGCCAGCGGCGGAGGAAATGAGTTATTGATCCTGGGGCAAATCCAAGGCTTTATTGCAGTCTTTGTCCCATTTGGGCTTCTGCCCCAGACCGCAGCCCAAATTAAGTCATGCGGCTGGTCTTTTGGTCCGGGCTTATATGCAGGGGAGGGGCTGAAGGAGGGGACAAACCAACACCAGTGAGGGATAAGGTGGGAGTGGAACAGGGTTGGAGGGACATTTAAAGAAACCAATGGGAACATAAAGGGAGGAATCCCCTCAGCCCTTGCCTTATCATTCAATGTCTTTTACCTGAACCCTCCAGAAGCTGAGTGGAAGAGCTGAATGACAGACAGGACCCGCAGGAAGGGACTGGGAGGAGCGTGGGAGGATGGACAGGGAAGAAGGGGCAGGGACAAACCTCAGGTATAACATTTTCCAGGAGAACAGGGGAGTACAGAACAAACCATTATAAGATAAAACACAATATAAAAATGAAATACAATATGAAAACAACACACAGCAACACCCTGCTACGTTTAATACAGGACAAGCAGCAACAAGTAGTGCAGAGCTGGATTTTTGTCAGGTATAATTCTCCCTTGAATTTATTTCATAAGACTTAGAATACCTGGAAGAATTTAGAATGTTTTGGGAAAGTGATCTGTTTATGTAATTGTAATATACATGTGATTCCTTTTTGCATTCTCAAAACTATCATATTCAGTTCTACAAGCATCATGGTGCTACACATTTATATTTCACAAGAAGGCTGATTGCATTCTAGGATCAACCAAGAGTTGTGCTACTGAAGGGGCAGATGCACAGGTTGGCCCAGAGGACCTATAACCCTGTATATGCACAGGTATGCCACAAGGGTGTGTAGAATCTCCTGTGATAACTTATCCACATTTATAAGACATTTAACACCCACAACACAACTGTCTGTGCAGAGATTTGCTTCTGAACATTTGTTCTTACAACAGTTTCAAGATAAACACAAAAATCTGATGCCTAGCACTCTATAATACCTCAACGTTTTAAAAGGAAGTGTCTTCTTTCAGTCATTGCAACCAGATTTTTCTGTGAATCTTCCAGAGACTCTGGCCATGAAGAGGTATCTCATGACAGTGGGAATCTGTGATAGTAAATTCAGTAGAATGCTTGAGATGATCAGATCAAAGGAACAACAAAAACCCTACAGCTACCAGAGAGAGTGTAATTTAAACGGCTATTGTACTCTGCCACCAAAAACACAGGGTCCAGTCAAGATATGAATATAAACTTTAAGCCTTAAAAATCCTGAAGTTCTTTGCTAGTTCCTGACTGGGAGAAGAAAGCCAGGTTTTGGAAGGATTGAAAGGAAACAGCAGCTGGTCAAAGAGACGGTTGTGTTTCTGGGCAATATCAATGGGAGTAAAGAGTCAAGTGGTTCTAAGTGGTTAATTTTTGTCCTAAAGAGGAATGAATATAAAATGCCAACTTAAAATAAGAAAGGAAAAAAAAAAAGAAAAAAAACCACAAAAAACAAACAACAACAACAAAAAAAAGAAGAGAGAGAGAGAGAAACAGAACAAAAATAATGGTTAATACACACTGTTCCCTCAGAGTGTCTTCTTAGGCCCTCAGGCATAGGTTCCCACAAACTCATTCTACATAGCTCCCCCAGGATAAAGGAATTTGTGAGTGATGACTATAAAGAATATGGATTCCTGGATTGTTGCATGTTATCCTAAACCAAGTACTGATCAGATTTATTCACCCGCTATTTAGAGGTTCTGATTATGGATGAAAGAAGGGTAAAAGAACATGCAGGGAATGAGGGAGAAAATGCAAAGCATTAACCCTTAAGGAGGCAAGTGGAATAGAGGAAGGTATTCTAGTTACCCAGCTCCAGCCCTTTTGTCTATTCCACCTTACTGAAGAGCAAAATTGAGCTTTTATCATGTGCCAGAAGAGCTTTACATTTACACAGGCAGCAAGAACACCCTGGACCAGGCAGCTCACTGGCACCCAAAAAATCTCCAGCTGTTCTACAAGATCTCCTAGGAGCACCAAGTCAGTGACAAACACATGACTTAGTAAAATGGGGAGAAGATGAGGAAGTAAAAGTACCACACCATCCAAGCTGCCTCATGACTGGTGCCATAGGTAGCATAACTCCTGCGACTGGGATGTATCCTCAGCACTGTCTTTGCACCACTGATTAATTTTGGAAGACAGGATGAGACAGGTCACAGAGACCTCCATCAGCCAAATACCTCAATTGCAAACTAGCAACTGCTTATAAATGAGATATTTCTACCATCCACTTTCTTTGTAATCATGCCCCAATGGGACAGCCATCACCTTCTGATGTCATGAGGGACACAAGCTGGGCAGGAAAGAAAGGTTCATGGCTATGGTTTCCTGGTAGCAAAAAGAAAATGAGTAGGGCTAACATGATTACACATTAAATTTGTCAAAGAAAACAAAATTGTCATCATAAAACACAAAACTGTTAGAGGAGGGTAATCAGCATTGCAGCTGTATTATTTTATTTCCAGGAATGTGTCATCTTTTTCTTAAAACCATTTTCACTTGGAAGGAATCGGAGGGCTCTACCACTGCACTTAATGACTGTCACTACAGCATGAGATACTGAGCATGAAGAAATTCTTGAGTAATGTCTACTACTATGGCAGGAACATCAGATACATTTTTGCTATTAAGTCACGCTATTATTCATCAATAAGACCTGCCAGTCGTGATGTGTGTTTCTGGGCATCTCCAGAACTCTTAGGAGTTATAGGTAGTAACAGCCATGCATTAACTTTTGAAAAGGAAGTAAAGAATCTAATTTCTATCAGTGGTGGAAAATGAGGCCAAGGCATGGATTTGGATTTGGATTTGGAGTGCCTCCATGTCTGCTTCTCTTCAAACTTTCCATATTTATTGACACACCTCACGAAATAGTGTACTTTGCAGGATTTTATTAAAAATGCAGGAATTTGAATTTCCCTTCACAAAATTAGGTGTGGACCCAAATTTCAGTGGTTTCAGAAGAAAAAAGCTGTTGCCCAGGATGGTAGAATTTTTTCAATGCCTACCAGCAGATGATCTCTGTTAACACCCATCTTAACAAAACTGGAATTGGAATCATAACAAAGGTTTTCTTTTCTCCATAATCTGTTAAACTGAGACTATTTAGAAAATGTCTGTAATTCTTTGGAGTATTTTGGTAAATTTTTGATGTATACTGATGTTTTTTGATCTAGATATCTCATACTGGGAGTGTGCTGGGATAAGTGCTTTGGAGAAAGTAGAATTGTTAATATAATATTTGTTTGCACTGTTCATGTAAGTTGAATGCTAAAAGCAGGTATGGACTGTAAGGTACATTGTTAAAGGCTGAAAAAAACCCTATATCTTCATTTTGAAGTCTCTGAAGCCACATTTCCAGTTTTTATTCTCTTTTGGCTATTTGAGCCATTTATTTACTTGCTTAAAGTGTGACATGAATAAGTAATATAATAAGTAGTAAGATTGCTCTTTCTGCAACATATACTTGGTTTGTTCTTAGATATTTGCCCTTCCAGGTCTCAACAGTTTTTACAGCTGTCAGTAGTATTCCCATCCTACAAGTGTGGGAGAAAAACCTCTGAACACAAAGAGATGCAGGAGCTTGCTCAATGTCATCCTATACATGTAGCAGACAAATTCTGCTGCCCCAAGCAAGTCTCAGAGTAACCAGAACATGAGAAATAACACTTAACATTTAATTTGCTGTCTCTGAAATAGACAGATTTGGGAAAGATTTTTTCTTTGATGATTTATTTCTGTTAAAGTTTTGAACTTGAAGACACTCAGAAAGCAGTTATTAAACTATTTTGGTGATTTGTGGATTCAAAGAACACTGAACACAGCATGGAAACCAAGACCCACCTGTCAAAGGAAAATCAAGTGAAGTGGAGTTCAAACAAAGCCCATGTCTTAATTCTTATTACTTATGGATATGCAAATACATTTGTGTAGGCAACAAAGGTGTTGCCATAAACATCTACTCAAATGACATTCATAGAGGAATGTTTTCTACCTCATCCTTTTTTCCCTCCCTGACCCTCCCTCAGCAGGGATTCAGCCTAAATGGGTTGACTGCCTTTGTTGTGAATGGTAAACATTTCATCTCCTGCTCTACAAAGTGTGCCAGTTAATATTTATAGGGATTGAGGAATATTAAATTATTTGAGAAGGAGCATATACATATTCCCACAAATACAGAGAAGGAATGGCAGGGAAGAGATTGTCAAGACTTAGATTAGATTGTGAAGAGTCTTGTGAAGACATCACATGGTGAAGGAGCTAGTTATTTACAAAAGGAATTGAGTCATTTTAATGAACGCATTTCATGAAAGTTTAATATTGTCTTATGTTGTGCATCTTATATTCTAGGCTCCTGAAGAAAGGTGATTTCATGTGAATCTCCATTTTCCTTGTTCATTCAACATTCTTGTTAAAAGCATTAGCCTAACAGCCACTAGGAAAAGTAGAACACCTTCATATGGAGACCTTCAAAACTCTTGATTTATGCAAGCTTCTTGATTTTTGAAGGTTTTGCTTCATCTTCAGAAGTGCTAATAGAGGACTGCAGTGGAAGCCCTGACTGACATGAGAAATCAAAAAGCTTATTGGAGATCTGGCGGTTTTTTTCTCAAAAAAGGCAATGAATGTAGCTTGCACACAGAGAGTGTAATTGTTAGGTCTCCTTAGTCTGGCAGAGAGCAGAGGCCAGGCAAGAGCAGCTCCACTTTACCTAAAGGAGGAAATCTCTAGGCTTTGCATTTTTCATCTCACCCTGAGCCCTTTTCAACTCCATGATATTATTGGTATCAACATATTACTTAAATTTCTCATCTGCTATATGTTAGGGGTTTTGGTATTGCTCTTCACCTTTCCATTTTATGACACTGTTCATACATGGGTTATTTTCCTTTGAAGAGAAGATGTCATTCCACCTGATACCCCACCTGGCACATTTTACTCTTTAGTGCCCCATCATATCCTGGAGTAATGGAGTAATTTGTGCTACAGCAGCTTAGTTTATCTTCATATGTTTTCCCCAGTCAAATTACTGTTTCCCTTTCTCATCACCCTTGGTCTCAGTCCTCAGCTGTGCAGATGGGGATGAGGAAGAACTGCATAATTAAACACTAAAATGACAGCATATATGTTTTGTCACTTCGTGAGGTGTGCCGTGGGCATATGTCTGAGAGCAAAGGATGTTCTCAGCAGCAACTGCCGAGTACAGTGCTGAGCCTACCAGTACTACAAACTGCTTTGAAAGATATTGGTAAATATTGAAATGATAGTAAAAGCAACTTGAGGTGTGTGAAGGTAAAAGTAATCCAACTGATGTGTTTAGTTCAATTCCTTGCTTTGCTGGCAGCTCCAGGTGCCTTCTTCGAAGTATTTTGTGGCTTTAGCCCAGCATGCATGTAAACCTACCTGCCCTCCAGGGCAGTCAGGTTCATGCATTGGAAGGTATCAGGTGAACTCAAATCAATTAGGGAATATATGGAGACTGAACCTTGTTTTTTTCACATCCTGTGGTGTGCCTTATATCCAAGCTAGAGTATAAGGTGGGGAAAGTGGGGTTATAGGTACAGCATTGTGCTTCATTTCAAGAGACAAGTGCTCATGTCAGCCCCTTCTCTAAATAAATGGTCTGGATAAGCACCTGGTTAGAGGTGAGAATTTCCTGAATCCCCACATGAATCAAAATCTCACTCAGAGACAGTAGCTGATAACTACTCTACATAGTAGCTCAGGTTAATAATGAAGAACTAGAAGCTTCTCAGGTTGTGTATGCACAATTACAGATCCACCATCACCAACAAGCTTAAATCCTTTGGAGGACTAAGAGGATTTCTGATAGTAACTCCTTAATGCCTAGAAGGTCTGAAAGAATTTTAAGTCACATGGGTTACTTATCTTTTGTTCTCCTGGAGTTGGAAGCAGGTTACACAATGCAGTAGGCAATAACTCCATGAGGACCTGGCACAAGTACAGATTTCATCTGCAGGGAGCTCTCATTCAGCAAACATATCTATTTTGTCATAATTTTGTTTTAGTTTTTGAATGCTGTTGACTTGCAGAGCTGCCCAAACTGCTTAAACCTCGAATTGCAGTTAATATGGAATAAACAGACAAGAAGATGGGTACATAGTGCAGGTAGATGGTTCCCCTGTTATAATGCAACTTTAAGTGAGAGCAAAATACTGAGTGAGGCTATTTGTGCAGCCCTTGGGAGAAGAGACATATTTACCTTTAGCTCTCTCATACATGCAACACTGGAAGTCTGCAAAAAGGTGCTTCTTTTCTTTGTGAATACATAAAATGCCCTCAAGACCTCAAAACAGCTTTGCTACTTGCAAATTCAAAGTATTGATTATTTATCAGCATTTTGAACAAAAGAGAAATAATATATATATTGCAATCTAAGTATATGATGCTACATATAATATGTTTATAACAAAACATATGTGTATGTGTTGGGAGTTAAGTTTTCCTGTGGAATTTTTTCCCCCCCATAAGTTGCTAGGAGACTAAATATTGTTGCTTAAAGGGTGCTTGACCCACACAAAAGAAGTAGATCACTTAGTTTGGGGGGGGAGGGAAAAAGGCTCGGGGGCTCCGGGAGCTGAGGGTGGCCTGCTGCTTTCGGTCTTTGGAGAGGACGGTCGGGCAATGGCTAGGCTGCGTGAATAGTCCACTGTTAATGGAGGGTCCGGTCCGGGGAATTTTATCCTCTGCTGGAGCACCCAGGAAATCAGAGCTCCTCGGCTGCCCTGCTGGAGCTGGGTTAGCCCCTGTCCAGCCACTGTAGCTTCTTTCAGCACTGCTCACTTTGCCTGCCAGGACACCCCCTGCCTGCTGGGGACACCCCACCGTTTCCAGCCATCAGCCCCGGAGTTTCCACCATTTCAGCTTGGTGCTCTCGAGGTCCCAAGATTGTTATAAATGAAAAACGCTCCAATTTAGTAATTGAAGGAAATTTATTTAAAAAAGGTCCAAATAGAATTTTAGAGAGTAACAACAAAAAAACACAATCAAAAAAAGAAAAATATAAAGGTCAGTGCCGAGCCCGGGTGTTGGCGCTGGGTGAGACACAGGTTTGACTGCTGCAGCAGAGGGTCCCCTGTGCTCCACACCAACTGTCCTGTCTGAGTGATTTTTATGTGGTTTTTTTTCGTCCGAGGCTGGGTCCCTTTTCTTCTGTTTCAGACTACACGTATTCATGAGGACTTCTTTCTCTTTGGCAAGTTGAACAAAACATGTCCAGAGAGTGATGAGCACCTGTGATCATGTTCCTGGAATCTGGCAGTGAGATGTACCTCTCTGATGGCCCTGGTTAACTCAGTCTCTGGATATTTATCACATATTCATTGCCCGGGCATTCCTTGGACCACTTTGATGGACGATCCATCTCCGAGCTGGCCACACTTATTTTATTGTAAATGAAGTCTTCCCTCCTTTGTCCAGGTGATTTTGACATTATGTTGCAGTCTCTGGCTTGTGAGTTTTAAAAGTTATAAGAGTATATTTTAACAGTACATAAAAATATATGACAATTTTATTTGCACGGATTATCATATACACATATAACAATCCCTCCCCTTCTACATAAACATATTAATTCGTGCTTTCTGTATCTTCAACACAACTAGTTTTACTGGTGCTTGATACTAATTATCTCATTTCTCAACCTTTAGTTACTTTAAGGCTCATTATCCCAATCTTCCCCCGGAATTCACTGATACAATCTGTAGGCCTTTCCTTCCCCTTTTATCTGTTCCTCGAATCTGGCTAAGGCATCTACTGCTCTATGGTGTACGTTTTCCTCTCCCAGTTTCATTGGTTTTGATACATGATTAGTTTTTCCTCTAGCACATTCTGGGTCTGTGGGCATGGCTGTTACTTGCATGCCCTGCACTACAGAATGTATCAGCCTAATAAAACAAGGTGTCAGGCAGGGTAGAAATATGATCCTGGCTAGTGAACATAATATAAAAAATATTACCTTCTTCCACCATGCTCCATTGAACAGCTGATCCCATCAGGATGCTTGGAGTATGGAGTTCCATTTTTGTACTGGAACATGTGCTACCCTTTTAATTTCTGTTGCTATCAGGCTTCTGATGGTTTCCCCATAGTCGTCAATCTCTATACAACATTCTGATTCATTAAATTTCCCACAGACCCTTCCCTCTTCTGCTAATAAATAGTCGAGGGCTATTCTGTTTTGATATACCAAGGCCCTCGTCTGGGAGTGTGGTTTAGATAGCAGCTCGGGGGCATCAGAGGAGTGGTTAGAAACAACTTCCACCACTGCCTGCAGTCTTATCAATTGGTTTAACAGATAAATCGGGACCCTATACCCCCAGCTTCCAACCTGGGCCCATGTTGCAGGACCATAATATTCTATTATTCTTTCTGCAGGCCACTCCTCCTCCGCCCAAGTCTGACCCCCACCAAAAATAGGGAACTTCTTTTTTACCTCCCTTCTCCTCCTGCTCAGTGTTTCGTATAAGGGGGCTCCAAGTGAGCTGTGCTCTGACCGAGGTAGGGTAGAGAAAACAGGTCTGATTAATCCTATTGTGCATGATGCTTTCCATTGCTGAGGCAACTCGCCATATGCTTTCTTCCCACAGATCCAATACAAACAATCTGGGGCTTTCCAAGTGATCTTTGTACTTTCGGGTTCATTCCAGAACCCCCTCAATTCCTCCACAGACTGGTAAGGATTAGCTCCAAAGCCTTTGTTCCAGCAAAGTCCAGTTTTTTCACTCTATTCACACTTGTCACTTTTTCCTTGGCTCCAGTGCCCTGTAGGTCTTTCTGGCTGCCACATTCTGCTTTTGTTAAAGGAATTTATTGTCAGAGTGGACGCACATGGACTGTATCCCACTATTTTGGTGTACTCCTTTCCCTCCCTGCCAATGCAGAACGTCCCAGTTACTCTCTTGTCCAAGACCCAACCCTCAGGTCTCTGAATTGCCTTTGAAGCTTTGAAACTATTCTATTTTAGGACTTGCTCTGGGGCTAAACTCTCACCTTTCCAAGGCCATTTTTCCACTGATTTGAGTACTCCTTAGATCCAGCAATTAGATAAGCCCAACTCTGTTGCGATCTCCTGCATCAGATCCACAAATAGGTGTTGATCTGAGGCAGGTAAACCCCAATTGGTATATCATCTTCCAAGCTGATCATATTGCTCACTGAGGGTTCTCAGCCTTTCCTGCTCCATCCTTCTTTTTCTCATTTCCGCTTCCTGTTTTCCCAGCTCCTGTGATACTTGTTTCATTTTGCTCTCCGGATCCACTCCCTCTTTGTTCCTTGAAAAGCAGAACATTCGGTCATATTTCAAGCAAACTCGGTCATCCTGATCCTCTAAAAGGTCCAAGATAACCGGTTCACCTTTGAGGGAGGTTTCAGTTTCACATTTCAAGTTCTTCCCTACCCAGTGTGGTTTACCACCCATAATACACATTCCCATCTGGCTATTGTCTTAGCATAATGGGTTGGTCTGAAAGTACGCTACAAACACAGATTCCATTTTTCCCCCAGTCCATAGAGTTCGGTTACATTTATCACAGATTGGGATAGATACTTGTTCAACATTTCTTCTTTGCATCTCGTGCTTTGACTGCCTGTCCTTAGAGGTTGCCCTTTGTGTATACCACCTTATTTTTCCTCTTAGCCCGTAATTTCCCTTCTGAGTGCTGTCTCTGGGGCAGTGCCCCTTTATCTTACCCTTGCTGCCGTTCTTTGGGACTGAGGATATCGGAACTTCCGATTCCCCATGTTCTTTCTGGGCAGTCTGTACGCAGTGCCCGCACCCATTGCCGGGGCCTTGCACCTCTGTGCTGCGTGAGTTATTCAACTGCATACCCGTCTTGAGGCACATTACTAGATTCAGGTAGATCAGGATCCCCACAATTATTATTATTCTTCTACCTCCACCTACGCCCACTGGGGTGCCACCAGTGGCGGGGTAAACCATCTTCTCAGCAGCGAGAATAGTCTTCTGTGGTGTCATACCTGGACTGAGCTGCGTACCTCCATTTAAAGATACCCCACCTTGATAGCTTAACTGTGTCCGCACTGCAGGGTACTTTATTTAACCTTCAGCACTCAATAGCAAGAATGTTAACCTTTGATCTCAATTTTCCCTTTATCCCGGTTTGGAACACACGAAACCAGATTTCAGGATCTACTTCGATTATCTCCAATCTTGTGGCAAGCTCTAAGATATGGCTAGTCAGGCACCTTTCTTCTTCTAGGCACTTATCACACAAACCCCTTGGCCAATATCCCCTTATACAGTGTGTAACCCAAACCTCATTACAATACTCGCATTTGAAGTGTACAAATAGGTAACATTCACAACCGGGCTCAGTGCACCTTATCCGATCCCCTTCAGTCATTTACTTGGTTGACGCAAAGTTAGTTTCAGGTCTCCAGGTGGAGGAGTGACTTTCCACTCTGCTGTCTCTTCCCAGGGCTCGACCTTTTTTACTCGGGGTGCGTGGGTCCATCCCTTTTCTGCTGTTTGTATAGCTGTGTCATGTTCCTCAGCCGGATCATTTTGCGCCGATCCTCCTCCGCCTGGGCATTCCATGATGGCCTTTGTTCCGGCCACCTCTCGGCCCCGGTCCCCCCCTGGGGATTCCTATGTTCCCAATCCTTTCTTGCCACTTGCCTTATCATGTCCCATTCCTCAGCGTTGAACAATGACCTTAGAATGGCACAGATATCATCATACAAATAGATACTGTTCCCCCAAAACTCATCCAGTTTCTCCGCCACCCCCAGAGGGTCATCCATTAATTTCCCCATTTCCCTTTTGAAGGCCCTTACGTCCCCCATATTGATTGGCACATTTACATAGCTGATGACTCTGGGAGCGGTTGGTACTTCCCTTAGCGGGTAGAGACCGGGTCTGACCCCTTCCCCCTCACTGTCATCATGGTTCTCTCTCCGCATCTTGTGCCGTGTCCTGCTGGCTGGAGGAGAGGCAGTTTCTCCGGCAGGGAGTGTGTGCCCAGGACTATCCACATGTTGTGGCACAGGCAGGGCCTGAGAAGGCACCACCGGAGCCGAGGGCTGCTTGTTACGCAGCTGTGCCGGTGCCTGTGCGGGTTAAGGTGGGCGACCCGCTGGTGTGGGCACTGGGGCCCGGACCTGGTTTAGGTACGGGAGTGGAAGGTTGTCCAAGGGCTCCCAGGTCTCACCCTGGTTTACTTTACAGCTCTGAGTTCGGGCTGGGAGTAGCCAGGCACCAGCATATTCCCACCATTTGGCATAGTCGAGCTCCTCCCCCTCTGGCCCATTTTCTTCAAATACACTATCATATAATGCCTGACACATTCTTGTATCCAATGTGCCAAATGTGGGCCAAAACTGGTATTTTCCAATTTCCCTGTTCCCCCATACCTCCACACAGTAATGAATCATCTTCTCCTTGGATTTTCTCCATCTATTGGGGCAGTCTCCCCAGTGCTCCAACATCCACCCCAACGGGCTCGCCCTTGGGATTTCAGGTAAGCAGTCCCGCTGCCTTTTACCCAGTTTTCACTGAGATTTTCCCTGAATTTTACTCTTTTTCTGCCCCATAGTTAAACAAGCTTGCTTACCTTAATTCCTTGAACTAAGTCCTTAGATCAGTCCCGGTCGATACCGTGGTTTTAGTCAATCCCGATTGAATATTACCAGCCTATCAGTCACACCGTGAACCGCTCTGTGGACCTATGACTGGTGGTGAACTCTCTTACTTTTTTTTTTTTCCCAGACTTCCAAAGTCCTGGACCAAAGAGGTTTACCAGTTCTTAAAACACCTAAGAACATACCTTCCCTCCTCGATCTGCCCGTGATTGATCCCCTGAACTCCCCGAGTTGCAGGTTTTACGTGTGAAATGAGTTTTCCCAATTCTTCTCGCTTCCCCTGTAATCGACCACGTCCCTCGCGGGATAGTGGAACAGCAGCTTTTGGGGTCCGCTCTTACCTTGTGATGGTGTCACGTCTCACACACACACTGGATCACCCCTCACTCAAGCACGCGATACTTACGGTCCTTTTTCCCGCACGGGTTCTTCGTGCACGTAGATTTTTATGAGTGAAAAAAAACAAAACAAAAACCCGCAGCCTCAGAGATTCTCCTCTGAGTTCCTGAGAGTTCTGGGCCCGTTTTATCCCCTTTTTGATAGTGCTTTTGGCTCTGGGTCCAGGATCCAATTGGTTCTACGGGACTCCCCAATCCTGTCTGACCGCTGAAATTGGTGGGGCACCGCCCGGACAAAAAAGGGTCCCACTGGTTCCCCTAAATCAGATCCCCGTACGGACCACCAAGATTGTTATAAATGAAAAACGCTCCAATTTAGTAATTGAAGGAAATTTATTAAAAAAAGGTCCAAAGAGAATTTTAGAGAGCAACAACAAAAAAACACTATCAAAAAAAGAAAAATATAAAGGTCAGTGCCGAGCCCGAGTGTTGGCGCTGGGTGAGACACAGGTTTGACTGCTGCAGCAGAGGGTCCCCTGTGCTCCACACCAACTGTCCTGTCTGAGTGATTTTTATGTGGTTTTTTTTCGTCCGAGGCTGGGTCCCTTTTCTTCTGTTTCAGACTACACGTATTCATGAGGACTTCTTTCTCTTTGGCAAGTTGAACAAAACATGTCCAGAGAGTGATGAGCACCTGTGATCATGTTCCTGGAATCTGGCAGTGAGATGTACCTCTCTGATGGCCCTGGTTAACTCAGTCTCTGGATATTTATCACATATTCATTGCCCGGGCATTCCTTGGACCACCTTGATGGACGATCCATCTCCGAGCTGGCCACACTTATTTTATTGTAAATGAAGTCTTCCCTCCTTTGTCCAGGTGATTTTGACATTATGTTGCAGTCTCTGGCTTGTGAGTTTTAAAAGTTATAAGAGTATATTTTAACAGTACATAAAAATATATGACAATTTTATTTGCACGAATTATCATATACACATATAACACAAGGGCTCAGACTGCCCGGGACTTGTGAGACAAAGCCCCTCGGAGTTCTTGGTTCTGTTTATTATTATTATAATTGCTGTTGTTGTTTGTTTGTATTGTTATATTTACTAGTAAAGGACTGTTATTCCTTTCCCATAGCTCTGACTGAAAAGGTTTTTTTAATCTTCCAACTAATAATAACATGTAGGGAAGGGATTGGAATTCCCCATTTCTAGAGAGGCCCCACCTCTCACTAGCAGACACCTGTCTTTTCAAACCTAGACAATGTGTTTATAATAAAACAATATACCATATATAATGAAATAATATTGTATATTATATACATAGTGTATGTATACAAAACATTTTTTAAAGACCCTGATGTCCTTTGCTTGGAAATGTCTGGAATCTCCCATATGGAATCTCCTCCATATGTACTGGAAAAGCCTCTATGTTACTTAATTAATAAGTACTTTTAAATTTTTGAAATTCAGGGTCTGTTTAGTTTTGCCTTAACTCCTTCCTAGTTTGTTTCGAGGAGCCTTAAGATAGAATGGGAATGGTTATGGCACTGTAACCCCAAATTTCCAGAATCAGAAGGCTTTGTACCATAGTAGAGATCTACAGAGGAGAAGCTAATAAATAAATAAATAAATACACTCTGGCTATGAAACCTTTCCCAGCTGCCTGCATACCTCCTACTGGTCAGGGAAGAGCATTTATATTCCTCGTGAGAAGTACCAGGTAGAAGAAATTAACAATACTAGTTGTTGAAAGGCACTCTCCATTTCAGCCCAAACTCTTCCCTTTGAATATTCAGTTTCATTTCTGTAAGGCAAATAAATTCACCATATCAAATTCCTTTCATCAGCCCACTCAATGGAAAGCAGCCTTCTCAACCACACCCTGCTCCACTCTTTGTTTTTCCAAAGCGTCGCCCCAGAAGAGCATCCTCACCACTCACTCTCCTCTTTAAAAAGCCACCAGGAGGACTGGGTGATCTGTCCCCTGTTGTTAGTTGTTCACCCCATCTGGAAGAGAAGCAACTATCCTCAACTGCGCCAAACCCAGTGGATCTCCCTGGTGCAGCTGTGATGGTGCTTAGCAGGCAACACTGCATGACTTCCCAGCTGTAAGGCGATCTCTGCTCAGAAAGGGGAACAGTGTGGTCTTTGAATGACAGACATGAGGCTAAAAGGAGTGATCCACAAGCAGTCTTATAAAAAACAGGAAGTCTCATTAGTACATCTGATCTCTAAGGATAATTTTGTGCAACTGAAAGTCAGACAGGAAAGAAACAGTGCTGATGTTGTTTCTATGTAGTCTTCTTTCAGCTACAGGTGAAAAATAATTTATCTCATCTTTGGCATGTGTTATTACCCTTGTGGCAGCATTGTTTTCTGTTCTTAATTGGCTGTTTCTGATTTGTTGAATGGATATTGTTTTATGTATTTGCCTTTTTTGGTTTCCATAATTTGTTGCCACAAACTAGATTGATTAGGGACAGTTTTTGAGTGTTTGGCACTTAGCTTGGACCCAGCAAGTGGTCTGAAAATATGCACCGAGTAATCCCTCTATATTAGACCTAATATGGCTAGAGTGGAACAAAAAAATCATTACTTTATTGATACTAAGGATGTGCTTTTTCCAGTCAGTATTGATTACCCTGTCCTGTAAATCAGAGAATGACATGAATATGAATGTTTCCTTCCTCTAATACAGAGTAATGCAGAGATTTTTAGAAGTGATAGGAGATTTTGCTGGCAGGACATGAAGCAGTGTAAAGGCATGGATTTATTTTTCTTCTAATTACAGAGTAAGGCACCAGACTCTGGAATACCATTTCCTTTGAAATCTAAAGACTGACATAATGAATTTCTAAAAAATGTAATCTGCTAGCAATACCAGAGCTGGAATCTCAAGTTGTTTATACCAACATTATTTGTTTTGCTCTGTAGTTAACATTCATAAAGTCCATATTTATTGATTCTGTGTGATTTGTTGAATGGGAACATTTTATAATTCCATGCCAGACAAGCAGCTCCCTCATAAATGTATTTATAAAGTATTTTTATATATAAATACTTATTTCTGCAGACAACAGCAAGAACATGCCACAGAACTTCATCAGCTGCAGAGCTGGTTTAGAAGAGTAGTTCCCAGGCTGATAGATGCCAAGACTAAACGAGAGCAAGGCAAAGAGACATGGCTGGGTGCTGGGCTTGGCAGTGCTGGATTAGTGGTTGGACAAAATTATGGTCTTTTTCCAGCGTAAATGATTCTACTATTCACACAATCAGTGGAGGAGAAGAGAATACAGGTGACCTCATCCCTGATAAGTAACAGCTGTGTTAATTACCCAATTCAGCCTCACCCCTGGTGAATCACAACTGTATCCAATAAGGATGGGTGAGATAAAAGAGGGGGGGCGGTGAGCTGGTAAGGGGAGGATCATTATGGAGGAGGAGCCTTGAGGAGTATGAAGCAGAGGCTCCTGGGGAGAGAGAATGACTGCTGTAAGGTCAGTCTGGGTCTGTGGTTAGAGCCTGTTGTGAACCTGTCGTTATAATCTAGCTAGGTAAAAGCTTGCATTCAGAGTCTACAAACTAATATGTGCAGTCATAGTTTAGTAGGAAATAACCAGCAGTTAGAAGCTGCAGGAGAAACCTACAGGAGGATCTTGCTGTGGAGTTAGTGAATAGTTGGAGTTCAGATGTCTAAGCCTTGAAGAGAAATAAACCAGGACCCTTTTTATGATGTGTTTAACAAGAAGTCTCTGCCTCAGCTCATTTTAACCCTCTAATAAGAGGGCTGCTGCAATAAAACAAGATTTATTCATGATTGAATAATGCCCTTGGACATTTTATTCTTTGATGCTGATCATGCATGTTGTTCTTGTTGAGCTCTTATTATCACTGTGCCATCACCATTGCCAGCAGTGAAGAGTAGCCAGGTGGATTCAGAATGGATTTATAGCAGCTAAAGTTTTGCTCTAGAAATTTCAGACACGCTGGCACCTTTCTATTGATCATACTTCAAAAAAACCCCAGGAACTGAGGACAAATCTTCTGAGTTTTTTGAAGCAGATTTTCCCACTTCCTCAAATCTGTCATTATAAGATCATATATTCCCTAATGCAGCTGTAGCTGCATTGACTGTTAAATTGATGGGGTTTAAGCTTCCTGTTGCTGTTACAACACAACACACCAAGTGTAATAATTTTCCTGGAGTTTCTTCTTTTTTATGCTTTGGAGATAAGCAAGACAGCTCACAGCACTTACTATTTGTATTATTTTTCAATTCCAATTTATCTATGGTTACACATTTTCAGTGTTATCAAGGTGCAGAAATACCACTAGGCTATAATATTTTGTATGCTTTTTCTAACCCCTACTGTTTTTTGCTAAGGAGTATTCACAGAGCAACGATCAGTTGGATATCCTGGATGACCAATTCATTAATGCTGATGTGCTTGGTTTCTCTCTGTTAGGAATAGCTATTTTTGGAAATGAGACAGAGAAGATGTATTGTAATTTCTGGTGTCTTCATTTGAATGGATGCAGCTGTGTGATGTCTTTGTCTGTACAGTGGAAAAGAGAAAATCTTGTCTGCATTATATGGCCAGTTCTTCTCTTGTGTAGCAGCCTGGCCTTACATCTGGAAAGCAGCATGTCTCTGTTGTTCAGGGACAATCCCAGAGGTGTGGGTGTAGATGCTGCTTTATATGTGAAGAGTCACTTCTGGATAAGAAGAGTTCATCATCGTTGTGCTGGAGTTACTGAATGGTGAATCCTTAATTTAAAAGCACAAGCAGTATCAGAAATGCTTGACAAGTGAGTCGCAGTGAATCAAGTGACACCTCAGCTCACAATACGTGTGTTTTTGGTGAGAAAATGACTACTTTGCCAAAACTAAGCTCACAGCACTATGTCAATTTTATCCACGCTTTTTTTTCCCCCCCATTTTGTATCATTTATCTGTTTTGCTTATGTGCTATTTTCTGTCTGATATCCAGATTATCAATTATTTAGAAAGGAGACTGCTCATGCTGATCAGCGTTCAGCACCATGAGACCCAGTTTGACCTGTAAATTCTGCGGGTGTCTAGACACACACATGACCTTGAAGCCAGATGGGAGAAGGACATTATTAATTCAGCCAGGGGTAATATGCATATTCTCAATTAAATAATGTACCGTCCTGGCTTCCCTCAAGACAACTTAAGACAGTAGACAGCTGAAGTGTAGAAGAAATTTATCACAGATGTGAATTTTCCTGTGATGACTGCTTCATAATATCTCAGTGCTAAGATCAAAGTTCCACTGCAGTGCAATACCTGTGCTTTGTTACTGCACGCAAAGGCAGCTCTAAACTTGTTCCAAAAAGGGACAATGAAAGTGCTAATCCGGGAACATTTCCTTAGCTGCAATTTCATACAGGGAAACTTCTCTGAGAAAAGATGTGATGTTTTCATTTGTGGCTCTGCATTCACCCTGTGTGTTGAACAATGGTTGCAGAAAAGTTGGTAAACTCCTTAATTTATACTGCTAATATTATGACTTTATTATTTTTTTTTATTTTAGAGGATAAATGCAGAGTAAAACAAAAACATCATTCTTTTCTGAGAAATACACATGGAGTGTGGCTGAGAGGTTCTTGAAAGCTTCAGAATTATATTAAGCGATACTAAAGCCAAGGGCCATTTTCTACTATTTAATATTAATTGCATGTTCTGTAACTGCAAATAGTTCATCTTCTGTGCCATTGTTTACAGAGAGGAAGAAACCCCTCTAGAATCAATCTTTCACAAAATGAAGGGTCCTTGTGACAAGGACTTTACCACTCTTCAAAAATAGCTGTGAAATGTTACTGTATTTTGGTTTTGACACTGTGACAATATTTTTCCAGTATCAAGCAAAGCAAAAGGCAAATTACTCTAAAACAAAGAATAAAATATTTTGCTTATGCATACATGGAAAGAGTTGTCAGTCATGCAAGAAAAACTACAAATTATCAGGAATTTCAAGGGTTATGCTGCAAAGGACAAATCTAAAAACTGCATAGTAATCATAGACTTAATGTCTTGTATGCACTTAAACATCTGTAAATTGAATAGAGGAATAGAATGGATGTTGATGTCTTGCCTTTATAGAAAAATAATGTTTTGAGAATAAAGTCTTAACTAGTATGTATTCTAAATTAAAACAGGATCTCAGAAAAGGCTTAACTCCTGTCAGAGGCTCAGAATCCCCAAAGAATCTGCAAGATTTTTCAAGTGTAAGTTACTTTGCAATGAATGCTCTTTAAAAAATTGGGTTTGAAATCTACACCCAAATACTACATATTAATTTGCTACTCATTTTTTTGCTGAACACCAATGGCCTTTGTAAAGGAGCAAGAAGCGATTAAAAGTATCTCTGTGATGTACTTACACTTATCCAAACTAATCTCAAACTTATCTGGGATTTTACACTCTCCAGAGTGGCAAAATCAAGGTATAAAAAGAAATAACAGCTCCAGACAAGAGGCTCCTGTTACTTCAAATCTCACATTGTTAAATTGGTTTTTAGGGGGGATTGGAGAGTTCTAGAACAATTAAAAGCACATTAAATTATCCCATTAGGCTAAAGTGTAGAAACGTGACCTGATACACTTCTATTTTTATTATGACCATCCTTGTGCCTGAGAGGTTGATGTTTGTGCTGCAGAAATACAAAGCTGTAAAGACCTATCACAAATAAAGGGGCTGATGAATTGTTAAGAAATCTCTTAATGACAGCTTCTGTACTGAATAGGATTTGGGCTCCTATTTGGATGTCAAGAGCATGACTGAGCTGCCTGAACAGTGGCTTTTTGGTGTAGATTACATGTTGCATTAGAAATTCTTCAAAATCTCTGTATCAAAGATGCTATTTTTTTATTATATTTATCAATAATCACGACCATCATTCCTCCCTATGTGATTTATGAGAACAATCACGAGGGACTAAAGTAAAGCTACTGCCTCCTGCCAAGATGGAAAGGTACAAAAATGTCACAACAGCTGTGTCTGGCAGGATCAATGCCATCCATCAGTTCTAATGTGAAAAGAAAGGGACTCTCCTGAAGGTTTGTAGGTCACCCTTGTGCCCAGGTCCCATTGCTAGTAATTGAAGAAAGGGTATTTGATTTTTGTATGTAACACTGAAAATCTTAAGAAATGAGCACTCCAATCTTAGAAGACAGGCTGGAACATCTTCTAATTATACCATGGTAGTAAGTCTGAGCAACAGGTGTTATTCCATCTTGTTTGTCTTTTAAAAAAACAGGTCACAGCTCTTTCAGCCTCTGTACTTCTGAAGCGCTGCTTTCCAAGAATCTCATACTAAAAGAAAGTGCACTGAAAACCAGAATCCTCCCAAAGTTTCTAATCAATATAATTTATTCCCTCAGTGCTGTAACAGTATCAGTTAGGGTGGTCTAGCATAGTTTTTTTTCCCTGTTACTGAAGTACACTTACTTGGAAAAGTAAAAGCAGTTGAAGGCAGCTTCTGTTTCACTGGTAGCATGAAAAGAACACCTAAAGACTACAAGCAGAACTTGTGTCCCTGGGTAGTTTTGACCCTCATCATTCCAAGTAGCATAGAAAATAATTTTTCTAGCTTATGAACATTGCTGAGAGGACAAATATTTTTGCCTGTTCCGCATCAGGTAGTAATTGAGTTATTTATCCTTTCTACTTAAAGTTTTTTTGGGTTTTTTTGTTTGGTTGGTTTTTTTGTTAGCTTGGTTTTGGTTTTTTCATTTTGAATGGGCATAAATGTCCATAAATTGATTTTTTTATATATTTCTCTGCTATATTAAAGGCAAGGTCAGTATATGGAAACAATTCCTCACAGAAGTACTTTGCAGTCATATCAAACTCCTTTTTGATAAGTGAATCCAGCAGACTCCTGTAAGTATCTCATCGTAATGCATTTTCTGCTGCCCATAAATGTTATCTGATGCATCCTTAATGTGACCGCCTCAGCTTTTCTACAATCTTTTAAATTAAAGCAGAAGTACTCAGAGAGAACCACTTGATCCTAATTTCAGAACCTAGAGAAGCATTTGCCCTGTGGGTCTCGAGGACTCTGTTACATCATGGAGAACTTTCCAAAGCTGTCTTTTCGCAGAAAGTGGTGATGTCACAGCCACAGTAAAGAAAGCAGAGGCCAGGAAGATCCATTGTGTGATCTGCTCATCTCAGTGGATTGTAACCCGGTCAATTTCCACCATTAAAAATGAAGGAAAGGGAAAAATTACTTTATTGCACAGACACCTTTTTGATGGTATGGATGTGGGTTGCAGCATGCACTTGCTGAAGAAGAAAGGCAAAAACAAGTGTCTCCTCATGGGCTACCAATTTCTTACCAGAATTCACGTGCACCGCTGCTGTGCTTTGCTGGTTGGTAATTATCAGACTAAATACTAATTTTTTTAGGTGGAGAGCACAAACACAAACTATCAAAAATCAAAGATTTCCAAGAAAAGATACTTTGATGCATGTCTCAGTCCCTCTGCAGCTGAAAGAGGCCTTGCAGTTTTTAAAGTTTTTTGGGTTTTTGTTCCCATTCAATCAGACTGGACATTTAGAAAGCAGAGTGATTTTCTATCAAGGAAAAAAAAAAAAAAAAAAAAAATCTTATTTTCTTTGTGTTTTAAAAGGTCAAAAGCAAGCCCAAATCTTCCACTGGCCCTTTAAATTTCACTTATATTTCTTCCAGATAATCATTTGCATAAAAATCCAAGTAAAACAGAGAAGTTCAGACACATTGTAAGGACCCCAGGTCAGACCCCATAAATGTGGGTGTGAATAAGAAACAAAGATGAGGAGAAAATTCACCACCCCAAAATACAATGGAGAAATACCTTTTCATTCTGGCATCTTGCATGAGTCATATGAATGATATACAGAGGTCTTTGTGCATAGCAGTAGTCCCTCCCAACCATGCAGCACATTGCAGTAGCTTGGCAGTTTATTTATTCCCAACTTCACTTTTATCTTCTTAATTTATGGAGCTGCACCAGCTTTGAGAATTCCTCCATGGAAACACATTCTGTTGATGAGTGTCTGAAGAGCAAGTGGGAATAACAGATCTCTGGCTGTAACCCCACATTCAGCCCAGTTCTTGATGTTAGAATGAGTTCTTTGAATGACAAGCTTTTATAAACACCCAGGCACACTAAGGTCATCAAGATAAACACAGTTAAATGAGATTCACATAAACCTGTCCTTGGCTTGGGCCCTGGTCCCTCTCCAATGGCAATAACCGAATATTGGTGCTGCAGCTCCAGATGAAGGAAATCTCCCTGCTCCTCAGCTTATTTCAGTGAGCGACTGTGTCCATACTTGGGGTGAATGCTTAACACGTGCTTCCCTACCCTGGCATCCTGAAAACATAAATTCTGCAAACTGCAGCATAAGCATTCTTCTGACTTCTCCTGGTAATTGGTTTTATGGATACTAAGAGCTGGACAAGCAATATAGCCTACACAATTTATTGCTATAGTTAATTATAGAGAGTGTACATCTGCAGCATTGGTACAAAGAAAGAAGGATATAAAAGGGCACACATGTACAAAGTATCCCTACATCCTTCTAATGAATGCCCCAAACAAAATTTCCTGAAGTACTTCCAGTCAACATCTTAGAAAATGCAATCCAATCTTAACATAGTTAGTCCCCTTACAAAGTAACATTTTATGGCCAGCTAAAAAGTATTTTGCTAGGCATCACATTTAAATACTCATAACATTTTGAGCCACGAATTCTGAAATCCTTTAAACAAGGTGAAAAATTAATACTGTGATTGCTCACTGTAGGAAATAAGGAAACTTCACCAATGGCTTGGTAAAAACCAGTCAGCTTTAGTTATGTCAGTCAGAAATTATTTCTCTCTTGTGCTTCTCACTCAAGTACAAGGTCTCTCTTGAGGTTACCAAGCCTCCCTTCCTCCACTGAAAAGGATGAAAACTCAGTGACCTGCAAACACCCATTTAATCCGTCTTCATTTTTTTACCCCAAACTGTTCTTAAATTAGCTTTTAAGTATTTGTTTCCAATACCAACAGTTCTACAACATGTAGAATTAGTCAAATTAATTAGTCAAATTAGCAACAGGCAAAATTATCATGCTAAGATGTAAAACCTATTTATGGGCCAGATTGAAACCTCAATTAACTTAATTACAGACTTAGTATTTAATTCAGCATGCCTCAGTCTGCCCCTGTATTTGGTTTGGGACCAGTTTCCCCTCTGAGATTTGGCACTGGCTTGACAGCCACACAAAGAGGAAGGGTTCCAGCCCCTGGGAAATGTGTGCTGAGCCTTTCCAAAGGAGCTGCAAGACAGACTCTTCTGTGTATGCAGGTGAACCCACAGAGGATGATGTCTTTTGGAAGTCAATCCATGCTCGGAAAGGTAGACAGACACTGCTGGTGGATGAGAGTGGCCTCCCTGACAAATTCTATTATTCTCATCAGGATGAATGGACCTTGGGAGTCCCTTCTGCTGCAATGCATGCATTTTTTTCTGCCACAGAACTGCTGACCAGGCCAGGGTCATGTCTGAACCCCCCAGGGATATAGTTTGATTTCATACATATGCTTGAGGCAATCCTGCTGCTTTCAGCAGCCCTTGGTGTGGGACAGAAGTGATTAGATCATTGTTTGGGAAGCAGTACATTTACCACAGAATGATGTGGGTTTGAAAGGACTTGAAAAGATCATCTAGTCTAATCCCTGTGCCATGGGCAGGGGCACCTTCCACTAGACCAGGTTGCTCAGAGCCCTATCCAATCTGGCCTTGAACACTTCCAGGGATGAGGCATCCACATTCCTCTCTGGGAAACATGTGCCAGTGCCTCTCTACCGTCACAGTCAATATTTTGTTCCCAATGTCCAGTCTAAATCCACCCTTTATTTGTTTGAAACTATTTTCCCTTGTCCTGTCACTCCATGCACTTGTCTTAATTGACTGCTGTTGTAGCAACACTCCCTTCAATGTCTTTGAACTTCAGAGGGACCTGAACTTTGGTACCTATGTGGCTCACTAAGCTTTTGGAGAACAACAAAAGGACAAATGATCCTATTTTTCAAACCAGCATTCTCAATATGGCTAAAACCAGTAAGTAATGGCTTGTAATGCCTTGGATTCTCACCTGGATTTATTGCAGAGCTGGGAAGATGGGTTGGCTGTGGCTTTGCTTTGTTACAGGTAAACCAGAGCTCCTGCATGTATGCTTCAAGGGCTGTGCTGTAAGGATGGCAAGCATTAAAGGGAGCTGCCAGTCAGAGTGAGGAAGATTACAAATACGAGCAGCAAAACTTAGCTGCAGCTTGGGAAGAAAGAAGGGGTACATACAGTTGCTCTAAACTAATAGATTCATCCACGATCTGCTTTCTCTTCCCTTCCAAACTGTTTATCTGTGTGCCCTTTTTAAATTATTTTCTCACTTTTCCATCTGTCTGCCTGGATCAAGTCAGTTTATTACGAAAATAATTATTATCATCAATATAGCAGCACTTCAACACATATTAATACCTGAAAAAGACTGAAGCAGAATGTAATAAAAGGTCATTGGCTAAGATGTTCAGGCAAGGATTAATACAGTGTGAAACTGGTTCATGGAGGCAATGCCCTGGGAAGAATGAGGCTCCTGCACACATCTTCTATCAGCATCCTGGGGGCCAGAAAGCCCATGCAGAGAAGTTTCTTCTGCTTCAGCTGCTGTGGCTGCAAAAAGTTCTGCCACCCTTCCCATAAGTCTTCTTCATGGAAATGAGTTTGATGCTTACAGCAGAGAAAAATGATGCTGTCCCTCCTCTTCTAACCTGGAGTCAGATATTTTTCAGACATGCAGATTGGGTTGTTAAAAGGATTTTGGCTTCGGCAGATGCAAAGAAATGTTTGATGCTATTCCAGAAGAAAAGTCGTCCTTCAACAGGATAAACACTTCTGAAAATCAAGTGCCTATTTTCTTCTGGAGTCAAGTAGATATGAATTCAGGATATGAATTGCTCAAAATTTGCATCACCCAAACTAGTCTCGTCTCTGCTGTGCCAGGTGTTGTGTGTGAGTCTTGTGTGTTGTGTGTCATGATCACATAAAAAAATTCAGCCCCTGCCAGAAATTTCCTTCAACATCAAAGTTGTCATCTAGCAGAATAATGTCAAGTCTGGAGATGATGAGGGGCAGGTGTTGGGTAGAACAAATATAATGGTATGTATCTCAGTCAGGCATCAGATCAGGCACCTTGCACCCAGATAATAAATATCCACTGTGCCAGTTGATGCCAGTGGCTCATTGACATCAAAGAAAACATTTGGCTTGTTCTGGTAGTTGGAAGACCATTTGTGAATCTTCTCATTTCTTTCCAGCCTGGAGCTCTCATATGCAAGTGAAAAAGTGGCAGGCCAAAGGTGAGGCAAGCTTGGTGTCCCTAACCATGTAGTCAGTCACCTTTTTGCCAGCTCTTTACACAGAAGAGTAAGATAGGATTTTCAAGCTACCCATCTCCAACAGCAGGGTCTTTGTAAACCTGCTGCAACAACAAAGTGGACTGAAGAAGCCACTGAAAGCAAGCAGTGTTACGAATGTTTCATGGCAACTGCTTCACAGCCAGTTGCACAATTAAGTAAGAACCTGGGGAACTATAGATGAACACAAATTCCTAGACTGATTCTATGAGAAGAGAACAAAAATGTTATGAACAATTATAATGCCTGACTGGAACCACAGAAATTGTGAGAGTGATAGAAAAGATGCTCCACCACCATTTTCTTGTCTTTTCCCTACTACTGATAAGTTTTCAACCTCAGCCAGCAGAAATCAGCTGGGCAAGGTCAGCTGAAAAAAAGTATGAGACTGGCTTTTCTTTTCAAGGAAATATAATGGAAAGGGCCTGGAAACTGGGCATATGATGTCTTTTGGAAATGACTGTGCTCTTCTTTGTCCTGAAACTGTTCACAGCATCACATATCACTCTGCTTTTGTCTGGAAGCAGGTCTCAAAATATATGATGGTATAACTGCTTTGTGCCAGAGAGGTTATTCTAACACAAATCCTTGCTTGCAAAATTCAAGGGCATACTAGTGTTTTTTCAAAGGCAAAAAAACTTGAAGTAGTCTGGAGATGTTCTGATGCCAGAGTAAAAAACCATGGAGGAGCCTGGCAGTTCAGTATTAGCAACAGGTTTGACAGCTGTCAAAGAAGATAATAAAGTATATATGAAGGATGCCCCATTCCTGGAAACATTCAAGGGGAGATTGGATGGAGCTCTGAGCAATCTGCTCTAGTGGGAGATGTGCCTGCCAGTTGCAGGGGGGGTTGGATTAGATCACCCCTAAATCTCTCTTCCAAACCAAACCATTCTGTGATGCTGTGGTTCTACTTTCTCCATGGCTGAGTTCTAAGCCTGTCAAGAGGCTCTAAATCCTTGACCAACAGACCCCAGGGCTGTCAATCCAGAAGAAGGACTTTACTGGAATCAGAAATCCTGCTGAAGCAAATGGGAAAACGCATAGCTGTAATGCCTCCCTGTGACTGCACGTGAGATCAAGGCTCAACATCTACACAGTGCGGTTTTAAAGCTCTTACCGATGTCCTGTGTCCTTCCCACCTTTCCATGTCCTTGATTATCAAGAGGAATACAGTAATTTCCATGTGCTCTTATTGAAAATCTATCACAAGGGTGTGGCGGTGCAAGAATTGTTTTATTACGTTTTTATAAGAAGTTTTATGTTATGGTTCATTTCACTGTGTCCCCAGTTGTGTAACAGTCCATCCCCTTTGAGTTGTTTCATGTCAATCATCCCACCCCCCACCTATCCTTGTTAACCCCTCTCCCCACCCCCGCTCTGGGGCATCTTGTCTATCACTTCGGGACCCCTCCCCAGCTTGGGAAATTCCCAGGAAGGCGTTGAGTGATAGGTTGGCCCCGGGGGAATTCCTTTTCCCTTTTTGTCAGTGGTCAGAGGCTTAGAAGTGGACGCCTCTTGTTGCCCCCAAATGCCCTGATTTGCTATCCTGTTGTAACCTCCCCTGAACCCTCCCCCACTTATAAGATCAGAGAGGGAAATCCAAACTCCCTCTGGCCGGAAGTCTGGACGAGCTGCGGATCTCCCGCAGCCCGGCTTGAATAAAACATCTTTAAACCTGCTTAGCCAAGAGCCATCCTTTCATCTACTGCCACTGTTGTCACAATGTTATTTGGACCAGCTGCTGCAGAGAAGCCGAGTCCAGCAGGTAAAGATAACCTGTTTGCATACCCAGACTGAAAACGCTTCGGCCGCTGTGCAGATCTGAGCCAGCCAGGGGCCCGCCTCCGCCTGGTGTGGAAAGGCACAGCCACACAATGGTTTTGGGTCAATAGTCTGATAAAGTGGGGCTTTAGTGCTGTGCAGTGAATCTCACTGATGGCACTTTATCAGTTCAAGAGTGTTCACTGCTGAGAGATGGAGCACAGATACTTGAGGTAGGCACTGCTGAACCTGCTTCCTTCTGAAGGCAGCAAAAACTGCAAGAAGCAATGGCTTCTCTAGAGGCAGCACACACCTCGTGTGCTGCTGGGAGATGAAAACATTTAATCGGTGTATTTGTGTAAGCTCAGACCTTTGGCAAGTCTCAGCTGAGTGCAAAAGAACAGTCTGACTCACATGGCTTCTACCTCAGTGCTATGCATTTTAGCACACATGCACAAAATATGTGGAAGCAGCATTTTCTCCTGTACCCACATTCTTTTCCAGCTACAAAAATCTTTCAGGTAATGCTGAAGTAAGGACAGGCATTCTAGTAGAAAAGTAGTAGCAAAGAGCCTCTGGACTGACTCTGAGATCTGTGGAAGGAATTTCTGAAACCCAGTGGAGCTGGGGTCATCTTTCAAACCTCTCCATTGACGTGTGGGCTGAGAAGCATCAGAAGTTCACAACAGTTTCCGTGTGCAGCACAGCCACTCTGCACAACAGTTGAAATATTTGTACACCACTTGTTGTTTCCTTCCTCAAATCCATTCCTCAGGGACTGCCAACAAAGCCAAAACTAGAGAACAGTGGTGTATCACCTTTTTTCTCAGTTGCCATCCCGAATCCTTCTGAGACCAGCATCATTTTGCAGAATCTGTCTCCCAGCTGTTCAAGCTGGACTGTCACCAGAAGAATGAAACAGTGGGGCATACTCATATTTTTTTCAGAGCAGCATTCGTGCATTAGTGCCAAATGTTCAGCTAGCAGAAGATAGATTTCTTCTTACTGAGGGTTATGGAACATGAGCCATTTTAGAGCATTCCCCACATTCAGCTGCTATTTAGTAACATGCACAATCCATTCTCTTCCCCTGCAGCGATGGGGAGACAGACATCACAAGGCTCTCTATCCAGCTGCTTGCATGGAATGCCTCTGTATTTACCTTGAAACCTTCATGTCTCCTGCTGTAATTACTACTGTCCACACTACCTAAGGAGAATGCTGGGCTATTCTCCATCGATGGTCCCAGACATGTTGCGATACCTACCAGTAGTTGAGACTTCTCTGTAGACTTTGATATCAATGTTCCCACAAAGGCAAAACAATGGAATCACAGAATCATGGAATCATACATGGAAGGAAGCTTTAAAAGTCATCCAGTTCCAACTTGCCTTCTGTGGGCAGGGACACTTTCCATTAGATCAGGTTGCTTAGTTATACATTATATTTTTTATCCTTTATAAAGCCAGCCATAAGTTTATGCTAAAGAAAATTATTTATTCTGCAAAACAGTTTATCATGCAAGAGTGCAAAGCACTGGAACTCCTGTGACAAAGTGGTCTGAAGGCGAGTTCGGTCCAAACAAGCAAACAAGTATTGTCAGTCAAATGACAATATTATAACAGAGAGGATCCTGCAATTTTAAAATAGTTTATTATCATAATATGTTTTATAGAGGAAGCTAATCCTAGTTTTCCATTAAAAATTCAGATTTTGTCACAGTTGCATCGTGCTTTAGCAACCACAATTTCCTTGAACAGCTTATGAAACTTCTAAATATATGGAGCTTCTGTTAAATTAAGGTGCAAAAAACAGTGACCGCCTGTCCTGGTTTAGGGCAAATTTGGGAGAAAACCCCTGAATGGGGTGCCTCTGAGGAGCAAACGCAAACGGACCCTCTCTCCAACTGGTCTGGGAAAAAAACTTCCTAGGAGAAAAGTGGAAAAAACTATTTTACTAAACAAAGTGCCCACAAGTACAAGGAATGAATAATATGAAACAATAAAACCTCTTGTTCTGGAGTGAGATGGCAAATTGAGAGAGTTCTTGCCGTGGCTGTAGCTCGGCTCTCTCTCAGTCTCTCCACAGTCCCAGTCCCTCCCGCGCTGCTAGAAAATGCCAAGCTCCAGGCCCCGGTGGGACGCAGGTGCAGCCCCCAGTGCTCCCCTGGATTTTCAGTCCAGAGCAGGTTTAAACAATTCCAAGAAAAAGGGGAAAAAAAAGCAGTCCAGGGAACTTCTCTGCCCTAGCTAGCTAAAACTAACTAAAAGCAGAAAGATCTCTGTCCTGCAGTCTCTCCGAGTCTCCGCCGAACACCTGTCTGGAGAAGAATGTGGAGAAATCAGGCAGTTCTCTCAAAACAAACTCTGCACTTCTTCTTGCTCCTCCTTTGCTCCCAGAACCAGCCTTAAATGCACAGAACTCAACATGCAGCACAAACAGAACAGACGACTGGGGATACGAGCATCATAAAGTCACTCTAGGACACCACCTTACTAGATGTGAAGTTTTGGATCAGAGTTTTCCAAAAGTGAAGCCACATATTGTTCTTCATCTGGATGAAATTATGGCAAGGAGAAGGTTCTGGTGACACAGAGACAAGGATGCCTGTGCTGTGGCCGGCACCAGCAGAGGTTACAGGACAGATGTGTGGAGGTTGCAAGGACAGACTGATCAAGCATCCACCCTGCTTCCCAGGCCGGTTTGCGCCACCCATGATGAGCTTCTGTGATTACGGGAATAAGCTTTGCTGTGGTGAGAGGTAAGGACACAGGGAGTGCTGTGGACCAGAGCTGCAGACCAGGGCTCACCCCATCATGAACCAGTGTGCAGCTACTGCCCACAGACCCTGTCCACGTGGATACTTTACTCCAGAGGCAGAGATATTGAGGGATCTGCAACGCTCCTCTGCTTCAGCTGTCAATTGTGTCGAAAGTTATTCCTGAGGGACTGAGCAACTCTTTTTACTATATTGTTGCTGGCAGACCATGGTTGAATCATCTTTGTATTTCAGTTGCTGCATTTATTTTCAAGAAACTGAAACTTTCGTATTCTGCCCAGAACAGAAGATCAGAATTGAATTCACCAATTTTTTCTTTGCAGTGAATTGAGCTATCCCTCACAGAGAGAGGTGAGACATACCAACTACAATGGATGGTGAGCAAGGACAGCTGCTCTTTTTATCTGAAAAAAAAAAAAAAAATTTTTAGGCATCATTGCAATCAGCCTCCAAAGAGGGTATCAATTTTCAGGCCCTCTTTGCAACCACAGTTTATTTTTTAAAAAAAGAAAGAAAAATCCAGTAAGTTGTTATGTATTTAAAAGGAGAGGAAAAAAAAAATTGTCAGGTGAGAAATCTGAATTCCAAGCAGGGTAATTTCAGAGAGGACAGATCATCTGGCTGTTAAGTCAAGGTCAGCCTCCTATATATCTCACACACATCTGTGTTTGAAGCCTACCAGTTACCATGGTTACCATGACATTGCTAGTCTTATTTATAGCACTGCGCTATATATATTGCTCTCCAGAAGGCATAAAAGGGAGAGCTGACTGTAAAGAAATCTGGGAACTGCACATTAAAACAGAGACATAAAGGGAATAAAGCTAATTAAAGAGGGGCTGCCGGGGTTTGATGTTGGCTTTTGCAGCGCCAAGCTGTTACACTGTCCTCATGTCAAGAGGCAGCAGGGAGGGAGGTGGCCCCGTGGCTCCTTCACCCGTGCCTGCTCAAAGGACACCCTTGGCAAGGGACAACGTGGCACCCTTTGGCATCCCTGGGGCAGGATTCACAATGCTGTTCTGTGTTCCCAAAGGGAAGAACGGAGCCCACGGGTGGCAGTGCAGGCAGGAGAAATGCTGGGAACAGAGTGGACATGTCTGATGTCAGTGTCCCCTAGGGCAGTGCCCTGGGATCAGGCAGCTGCAGAGGGATGCAGCAAAGCGGGACACACTGCACACTTCTCCCTCCCAAGAGGATCTTATTTGGCTTTTCCTTCTCTCTGAAGCAGACTGTAACACACACGTGAGGAGTCATATGTGGGGGCATGGATGTATATGCATATATATATATATATATATATGTGTGTGTGTGGGGGGGGGGGGGGGGGGTGTGTGCATGTAAGTGTGTGTGCATGTTTATTTTGTTATGAGTAATGAGAAAAAAATCAAGTCAGTGACAATGATTGTGGAGTAACTGCTTTGTTGGGTAAAGAGAACCTGGAGGGAGGGAGGGAACAAAGGGAAAGAAGATAGGAAGGAAGGCAGGAAGGAGAGAAAAAAGAGGGGGAAAAAAAAAGGAGAAAAAAAGAGAAAAAAGAGAAAAAAGAGAAAAAGAGAAAAAAGAGAAAAAAGAGAAAAAAGAGAAAAGCGGGGAGGGAAGCAGGGAGAATGGAGAGTGGGAAGAAGGTAAGGAACGGAGGAAGGGATGAATTTTTAATAAAATACTTCCCCAGTTTTTAATCTAATGTCATTTCCAAGAGTCGGTTGCTGCCTAGCTCAGCTGCCAGCCCCAAGGGCAGTTTCCGCTGCCCAAGGGTAAATCAATAATATAAATACAAAATGTAAAGAAAAAGGTCTTGAAAAGGGTAAACAATGACTTCAATGCAAACAAGAAAACAAAAACTTTTATTAAAAATAACATGCATGAGGGGATTAAAGGGTGTCTTCTAAATAAAGTTCCGGGTTAATAATATTGGTGCAACTGCAAGCAGAAATTCTGAGGGAGGATTTGCTCAGACTATAGTTGAGCTGAAAGCTTTCTGGGAAGCAGCTGCAAAAGAGGCTAGATTACCTTACTTAAGAGCTTACACCACAGTTTCAAGACCATCTCTTTAACAGTGAGTGTTTTGCTGATTAAAGACCTGTGGGAATGAGTGGAAACTGATGCCTGTGGAAAAAAAATTACTAAAGCCTGACCTAAACAAGAAAGGAGAGGTATTCTCTTACTCTGGCAACGACTTTGAGACGTCCCTTTCAATAATTGTATGGACCTTAACTGACATTGATCCTGACATTGAAATATTTGAAAGATATATTATTTAAACTTGTTTTTGAAAGTTCTAAGTGCTATATACTTAGCTGCTTTTAGAACTGTAGAGACAGTTAATCCAAAACTCTTAGACTATTTTGACATGGAAAGACAAAAAAGCAGGCAAGTAAACCTCCTTGTGAACTGGCATTTAATAAAACAATCCCTGCTCTGTGGTGTGCTTGGAAATAATTTCCACTTTGTTTCCAGTCCCCTGTTCCTGTTTGATGTCTGCAGGATAAGATTGAATTGTATCCCCCATTATTAGGGTTACAGATAGGTAAGGAGGGGGGAAAAACCCTGAAAACAACCCAAAGAAAACTTATTAACATGAAGAGGAGACTAAACCAGAGCTAGACACAGTCCTTGCTATTAAAAACAAACAAACAAACAAACAAACAAAAAACCACCAAAACCCAAAACAAAACAACAAACCAGAAAAAATTCTCTTTAAAGTCACATAATCCAGGAACTGAATGCCCCAATAAAATAATGTGGATATGTTGTGGCTGAGCTTCAACATGAATTATGGTGTCATGGTTTATGCCTCCATATGGTTTTTGCCCTCAGCAGCTACTTAGGCCACAGCCATAGAGAAGCAGATATTACAGTATCATTGCACCTTAGCTGTTTCTGCAAATTACTACATGGCCTAATGCCACTGCAAGCTTTTGTAGTAGTGGGTTTTTTTTTCTTATTGATTAAACATAAATTATTGAGGAAAGTAACTGAGGAAACTCCAAGGGAACGGAGATGATGGTCTCTGTAACTAGAGGCTCTCTGTCACTGAATGTGATACTTCTGACCTGATAATGTGATATAATGCTTATAATCCAGGATACTCCTTTAGGAGTCTATCATTTGGAATCACAGAAGCATAGAATAGTTTGTATTGGAGGACTCTTTAAAGATCATTTGGTTACAACTACCACCACCATCCAGTGCCCAACCTTGGGGCCCCCCACTAGGTTGGGTTGCTCAGGGCCCCATCCAACCTATTTTAGGATTCAGGACTAAGGATCTACTTTCATTCAATGCCCCACCAGACACACTAGAGAGGAAGGGGAAGAATCCATGTACCAAAAAGAGAACAGATAAATCTTGAGGTAGCAGCAGCAAGGACAGTTTTTGCATCCAGCTGTACCTGTACAAGAAAAGAGAGGAGAAGAAATCACTGAAGCTGGAATTCAAATGGCTTTACATCAGTCTAAGTTGATTTTATTTTTATTTTTTTGTTTTTACAGGGAAACCCTGTGGGAAACAATATTCCAGTAAGGGTCTATGGAAAAGTGATTCCTCTAGCAACTATACTAAAACATACTGACTTTTTGACAATGAATAGTCTTTTGCTTCACATTTTTTGGGTTGCACATACATGACCCCTCCTAATCACCACAATTCTGGTTATAAAAGAAAGTGGACTTTTTAGGGAATCCGTGAGGATACAAGGTACCACATTCTCAGTAATTCAGTCAGAAAATCTCTGCCCCTAACCCTGGAACACATATTGCACTTGTCCTCCTGAGCCATAGGATTTCTTCCTTTCACCCTAGTGTAACCCTCTGACCTTTTAAACTTGTCCACAGGAATATGCACATTGAAATATTAGGTGCTGCTGGCATGATCTGGGATGCTGGGTCAGCTTCAGCAGCTGGAAGCCATTAGCCACTCTGGCTGACATTGTGTTTCCATTCCACATTCATCCCTTTCTCACAGAATTAAGAATCAACAGAATTGAGGATGCACATGTTACCAGTTGTCTGCAGTACCAGCACGGGCTGTGTGCACCAGGCACTTTCTGTGCTGTAGCTCAGACCTGGGTTTAAATGTTGGAGGCAGAAAAACAGAGCACAACTTAGCTATGTGAGCAATCAATTCTTGGTTTATAGGAGAGAATTTAGGAAGGTGTTGCTTTCCATGAAATTTGAAGCATTAGCTTAGTGAAATCTCGTTAGATATCTGGGTTTGATGGTGAAAGGCTATTAATAAAATTTGTGACTTCTACCTTCCAGAATGAACAGCAATTTTTAGTGCCCATATTATAAAGCTACCTAAAATCTCCATTATTCAGTGTAGACTTTTATCAGACTGCAGAGATGTCTTTTAGTAGTCATACTGATCTTAATCAGGAGTCAGAAGAGGCAGCTTTCAGATGCAAAAATTTAAATGCTAAAAAAAAGAATGTGGTGGATGTTGCTAGAGGACACGAAAAGAACGACACTCACGCAGTCAAGCTGTCAGAGCAAAAAGAAGTTTATTTCTCGACCTCAATTTACGTAGATTCTGGACAAGACCAGGGATTGGAGAATGAGGTTTCCACCTCTCAAACTCCACTGGTCAAACTGAAAAGAAAAAAAAAAAAAATTAAAAAAAAAAAAAAAAATCCATCAATTGTCCCTCCTCCATAGAGGAATGCAAAAACAATCACTTTGTTTATGTTACAATCTGTAAGAGACTCACTACAAAAATGCAAACAATCAGAAGGCTAAAAAGAATAGGCAACATGGTGGATGTGCCCAAGTTTTATATCACAGTGGCTATAGATTATTAATCCTATAACATACATGCATTGCTTTGGATCCAGAAGGACTTTCATATAGTGCTGCATTCTTCTCAGTATGCCAAGAAAGTAAACTTGTCTTCCCACTGTTCTTCGGTAACTTCCCATCTATTCCTGCATATTGAGCTCTCAGCTTACCTGGACAAGTTCTGTTTTGCAGCTTCAAAGGTTTCCACTCAATCCTCAGAGTGTAGCACTCAGAATAATTCCACCAGAAAACTGGTCCTGTTGCTCCCCAATGAAACCTTTAACGAAGTATTACATAGTGCAAACAGTGAACATCTGCTGTGATGAACTTTGAGACTGAAAAAAGGCAAGTGTTCACCATTTCAAACATGCAGTGAAACCAGCAAATCTAAAATACTCAATATAAAAAATAAATTAAATACTCAATAAAATACTTAAGATACTCAAACACTACTTTAAACAGACAACAGCATGTGAAGAAAACCTGCATATAAATTTAATTTCTACAGCTGAAATGGCTTAAACCAATGAAAGGTGACTCAAAAGAAGTACCAGAAAGCACCAAGGAGCTGAAAAAAAATGAAGTATATTTCTCTTGTCTTGGAAGCTGCAGGAAATCCTTGCATTTAGAGCTCCAGGTCACAGTGGTTCTTCTTGTAGAACCTGATTTTTCTCTAGAAAGCGTTCCTCATTGTGGTGCTTTACTCTTGCAGAATTACTGCTGTTCCCTGCATTTGCCATCACCCTTTTCACCAACGTCAACTCTTTTGCATTACTTATCCATTCAGCAGTATTTGGACTTTTACAGTATTTATAATCTTTGTTAGAACAAATGAAAGATAATAATTTACTTATGCTGTGGTTCTTCTCCATTTCTAGTCAATGTCCCTTACATACTACTTATGAAGCTGTCTTTTTGACCATTAGAAGCTGATACTAGATATCTAAAGTGGCTCCATCTGACATTTTATCCACCCAGCCATACTCAGAGACTGATCTAACCTGTAGTGAATATTAAAGCTGCCTCAGGGCACGCAAGTCTATGTTGTCAGGAAGGCTTCCCTATGGATCTGCTTAAGACACCCAGGTCCCAGTTGTACTTCATCTTTGCCTCTGATGAACATAAAACTTCTTCCATGACAATCTCTGCCAAAATTAGCCAAGGTGTCCTTTCTGTGGCATGGAAGAATTATATATCTATCAGTCTCTATATTGACAGCAGGGATATCCTGTAAAACCCATGACTTGGTAACTTGGGTTGCAAAATTAATCTTACATTGATTTACTTGAATTTCCTAAACTATTTCTTCCTTCCACTTTAAAAAGTATATCTATAATTTATTAATAGTCAGCACAGTAATAAGAACTCTCACCTTCTCAGTAAGTTTTTGCCACTTTCGTTACCCTGAAAGCAAAAGCTGGTGCTCTGGAGTTACTAAATGTTGACAGGCAACACCAAGCAAAAGTATCAAAAGTCTCTTTTCCCAAAGATTTCTTTTTCTAACTGGACCTGGGAGAACAGCTTATTGGTCTGGTGGGTCAACACAGGCAATTTGATAAACCTGTTTTTACTAGTTTCAAAATGCAAATGGTGTCTTTTGTTGGAGGGAAAGGAGTAAGCATCATGAAAACATTACAGATTTTTAGAAGAGATGAAGAATTGTTTTAAATATGTGCCATACATAGGAAGAATCCCAGCTGCAGGATCTTTAGAGTGAGGTGACCTTTAGGGTCCTTTCCTTTAAGGTCCATTCAAGAATGAGTCATTGAAATGCCATGAGTTAGACTGGAGAAATGCAGGTACCCCACATATGAAGCAGCCCTGGTCCTGTGTCTCTTCTGACACAATGTTTTGCTGCAAATTGACTTTCCTGATGACAGAATCACAGGATGTGTAGGTTGGAAGAGACCTTCAAGATCATCCCATGCCCTAACACCTCAACTAGATCATGGCATCGAGTGCCACATCCAGTCTTTTTTTTAAACACATCCAAGGTTGGTGATTCCACCACCTCCTCAGGCAGACTGTTCCAGTACTTTATCACTCTTTCCATGAAAAACTTTTTCCTAATGTCCAACCTTTATTTCCCTTAGCGCAGCCTGAGACTGTGTCCTCTTGTTCTGTCAGTTGCTGCCTGGAGAAAGAGACCAAACCTAGGCGTCTACAGCCACCCTTCAGGAAGCTGTAAAGAGTGATAAGGTCACCTCTGAGTCTCCTTTTCTCCAGGCTAAACAACCCCAGCTCCCCCAGCAGTTCCTCAGAGGGGTTGTGTTCCAAGCCCCTCACCAGCCTCATTGCCCTCCTCTGGACACGCTCAAGTGTCTCAATGTCCTTCCTAAACTGAGGGGCCCAGAACTGGACACAGCACCCAAGGTGTGGCCTCACCAGTGCTGAGTACAGGGGAAGAATGACCTCCCTGCTCCTGCTGGCCACACCATTCCTGATACAGGCCAGGATGCCATTGGCCCTCTTGGCCACCTGAGCACACAGCTGGCTCATGTTCAGCTGCTGTCACCAGTATCCCCAGGTCCCTTTCCTCCTGGGCACTGTCCAGCCACACCTTCCCCAGCCCATAACGCTTCAGGGGGTTATTGTGGCCAAAGCGCAGGACTCGGCACTTGGACTTGTTAAACTTCACCTTGTTAGACTCTGCCCATCCATCAAAGAGTTCCAGATCTCTCTGCAGAGCCATCCTATCTTCCAACAGAACAACACACACTCCCAGCTTAGTGTCATCTGCAAATTTACTAATCAAAGATTCAATACCCTCATCCATGTCATCAATATAAAAATATTGAACAGAACTGGCCCCAGCACAGACCCCTGAGGGACACCGCTGGTGACTGGCTGCCAGCTGGATGCAGCCCCGTTCACCACCACTCTCTGGGCCCGGCCATCCAGCCAGTTCCTGACCCAGCAAAGAGTGCTCCTGTCCAAGCCACGGGGCTGCCAGCTTATCCTGGAGTGTGCTGTGGGAGACAGTGTCAAAGGCCTTGCTGAAGTCCAAAGAGACAACATCCACAGCCCTTCCTGCATCCACCAGGCAGGTCACCTGGTCATAAAAGGAGATCAGGTTGGTCAAACATGACCTACCTCTCCTAAACCTGTGCTGGCTGGGTCTGATACCCTGGCAATCCTGTAAATTCTGTGTGATGACACTCAGTATAAACTCTTCTATTATCTTTGCAGGTACTGAGGTTAGGCTGACTGGCCTATATTACCAGGTTCCTCCTACCCACCCTTTTTGTGGATGGGTGTCACACTGGCCAGCTTCCAGTCATCTGGAACCTCACCAGTGAGTCAGGACTGTTGGTAAATGATGGAGAGGGGCTTCACAAGCTCATCTGCCAGCTCCCTCATCACCCTGGGATGGATCCCATCTGGGCCCATAGACTTATGAGTATCCAAGTGGCACAGCAGTTCTCTGACTGCCTCCTCTTGGATAGTGTGTCATCATCATTGTCGAGATGACCACCGCACTCAAGAGTGCTTCTTTAAAAACTTCAGGGGGCCTCATGTATCAGCACCTCGTTACCTAAAATACCTTCTCAACACTGCAGTCCCATGTTATTTAAAAAGTCTTCCACACCTTTGCTATGTTGCAGTCCTATGAACAACCCCACACAGCTCTGGCTCTTTCACTCCTTCTCTCTTCTTTCTTCATTTCTAGCTCGCTGCTTCCTGTCCCTTCCCCCTCACAGCATGGCCAGCAGATTCCAACTGTCTCCACCTGACTGACCACTCCACCAATTCACTCACTCTTTTATGACCCATAGTTGTGAGGGCAAGGCTGTTCCTACCCTTGTGTAATTAACACAGCTGCAATATATCAGGAGTAAGTGTTCCTTCAGCACTATCTCTGTCTGTTCTCACACATAAAGGGGGGCATCATTCTGTTCCCTAGCACCATCAACCAACCCAGGAGAACAGTTTTCTTGAAGGCAAGTTGTCTTCCCACTGAAAACTGAAGCAAAGAAGGCATTAAGCACTTCTCCTCATCTGCAGTTACTAAGTTCCTTCCCTCATCCAATAGAGAAGATTTTACCATTAATATATTTGTAGAAACATTTTTTATTAGCCTTTATAGAAATCACCATTTTAAGTTCAAACTGAGCTTTGGCCTCCTGAATTTTTTTTCCACATGCTCTACCAGCCCCCTTAAATACTTCCTGAGAGACCTGACCCTCCTTCCAAAAATGATACATCCTCCTTTTATTCCTAAGTTCCTCTAAAACCTCCTTGCCCATCCAGGCTGGATGTTTACCTCACTGACTTATCTTTTGGCACACAGTCTGTTCCTGTGCCCTCTAAATCTTTGTTCTGAGGCATGCCCAGCTTTCCTGAACTCCTTTGTTTTTAAGGGCTGCTTCCCAAGCAACTCTCTGAATAAATCTCCTAAATAGGCCAAAGGCTGCCCTCCAGAAATCCAATGTAAGAGTCATATTAGTGTTTCTCCTGATTTCAGCAATTATCAAGAACTCTATAATTTCACGATCACTCAGCCCCAGTCGGCCTCCAACCACCACATCTCCCACCAATCCATCTCTATTTGCAAACAACAGATCTAGCACAGTCCTTCCCCTGGGGGGTTCACCCACCAGCTGCGATAAAAAAGTTGTCCTCCATGCACTCTAAGAATTTCCTGGACTGCTTCCTTTCTGCTGTATTAAGTTCCCAGCAGATATCTGGCAGATTGAAGTCGCCTACAAGAACAAGGGCTGATGATCCTGAAACATTCTTCAGCTGCATGTAGAATAAGTTGTCCACCTCTTCCTCCTGGTTGGGTGGGCGATAACAGACTCCCAGGAGGATGTCAGCCTTGTTGGCTTTCCCCTTCTTACCCATAGGCATTCAACTCCATCTTCATTAGTTTCCATACTTTTGGCATCAAAACCTTAATGACATCTAATGACACAAAGGAATCTCTGTGAGCTGTCTTTCTCACATTGCTGGATATAATTTTTCTTTTGTCTTCAATGGAAATATCTGGTTCTCACTCCCCTGTGCATAAATTCAAACAGGAGCTTTGCTGTGCAAATACCTGACTAATGAAAAACCCGTGACTTACATGCAACCTTGAGACCATGAAAAAGTAATGAAATGAGAAAAGAAAATTTTGGGAAGATAGACTGTCTTTTTGTTAGGACCAAAATGGTAAAAAAGGTTTCACCCCAGGGAAGGATTAAGGACAGTTGATAAAATCTTAATAACAACCTTTTAGGCAGCAACGTGATCAAAGGGTTTAGTTAATAACAGAAGTAATTGCTTTCTGTTTGTCTAAGCACAGGCTGTGTCTGTTATGTCGTATAAAGAGTAACTGCAAATGGCATAATTTTAGCCTCCAGTGTCCTGAAACATCATTGAGCCTTACCCTTGTTGTATGGTGCCTTACCCTTGACAAAAAAAGCATGTTTTAATTTGGGAGCACTATACTGCAGCTGCTGCCTTCCTGAAGGTAACCGCGAAGTGGTCAGTTCAGTGGCAGGATAGGTTAAGTTCTCTCCGAAGTCTTTAGTTCTGCTTCCAAGATTTACTCAATATAGCTGATGCTGTGAGCATGTTATTGCCACCCATCAGAAAGGATGTATAGATGCTGCAGCTGAGAGTCAGGTATGCAGAGGAAGGTACTTTCCTAAGCAAATAGATTAATCCTTTATGCATCTTAATTATTTTAGGATCATCAGTGACTTAATCAGAATGACCATGTAAAGTATTTCACCATATTTATCAAACAGAGACATTACTTTTTTCATTTTAAGTATAGTGGTAAACAGATGAGGAAGGGAAAGAATTAAGTCCATTTTGCAACACCTCCTTCCCCAGTCTTTGTCTGTGACCCACAGGGAACGAGTTACTCTGTGTTGCTGCTAGTATCTGACAGCTGTGAATTTGACAGAACCCCCTTCACGTGCAATGTGTCTCTCACTTTTAGGGAAAAAATACTACCACATAGTGCATCCACATGTGCACATATTAGATCATAGCAGCAAATCAAATTATGGTTTATTGGAGTGCATTTAAGAAAAAGAGGGGATGAGAACAGTGTAGGAAGAAGAAAAACACAGGACAATTATTCCCATATGGGATGCTGGTTAAAACTAATTCATGCTACTAGGGAAGGAGGGAAAGGCAAAAGTATTATCTGGGATAAGCTGGGGAAAGCTGGGTGTTGATCATACTCTAGGATGATTATTTACAATGAAACATATTAATGCAAGAGTATTATCTCTTCCTTATGCTCTCTAGATTTTAATTCAGCATCTTCTTGACTAGCCAGTGCTCTGCTTCTGTAACAGGAGGCATATGCTAGCATACAGCACCTTTCTTGCCCTCTCTAATGTGTTCTGATGCTGCTTTCAAGAAAAAGGTGCCTTCCGAATCCCTAGCTTGTTACTGACTTACTTCCCTGCTTACTGATTTATGTATTCTCCAGGCTACAGCTTGGCCTTCCCAGTTTCTCAGCCATAGAAGTTTCCATGGTAACCTCGTGAGTGAAGGTAAAACCGTAGCGGAAAACAGTGCTCAGCCAGAGCTGCCGATGTGCAAGGAAACTGCTCAGTACCAGGTTAGGAAACATTCTGGCATGGTAACTGTATATCCCATCTGGGGTATTCTTTCTCAGTTGCCCTTTTTCACATTTCCTGCCTTTTCTCTGTTGCCCTGCTGGTTCATCTCACCAGACCAAGTGTAGCCCCTCAAGTACACTCTAGTAAGACACTGGGTGTAGGTATCCTGAGGCTGCCCTGCTGTTGGGGGTTAGGTTTAGTTTGGGTTTTTTTTTTTCCCTATAGAATTTTTCCCCCTCCATAAGTTGCTAAGAGACTAAATGCTGATGCTTAAAGAGTGCTTGACCCACACAAAAGGAGTGGCCGAGGGTGGGGGAAGATCACTTAAGTTTGGGGGAGGGAAAGGCTCAGTGCTCCAGGAGCTGAGTGTGTTTCCCTACTGCTCTTGGCATTGGAGAGGATGGTTGTGTGATGGCTAGCTGCATGAAGAGTCCACTGTTAACAGAGGATCTGGTCCTGGGAATACTACCATCCATCCTCTGCTGGAGCACCCATGAATTCAGAGCTCCTCACCTGCCCTGCTGGACCTGGGTCAGCCCTGTCCAGCCATTGTGGCTTCTTCAGCACTGCTGACTTTGCCTGATGGGACCCCCCTACTGCCTGCTGGGGACAACCCACTCTTTCCAGTCATCAGCCCCAGGGTGTCCCAGCATTTCAGCTTGGTGCTCTCAGGGTCCCAAGAGATCCGACTGCTCCGGGCTTTGTGAAACAAAGTCCCTCAAGGTTCTTGGTTATGTTTATTATGATTATTATTGCTATAGTTGTGGTTTGTTTGTCCTGTTATATTTACTAGTAAAGAATTGTTATTCCTTTCCCCATAGCTCTGCCTGAAAAACCTCTTTAATCTTCTAACTTACAATAACTTGGAGGGAAGGGATTGGAATTCCCCATTCCTAGAGAGGCCCTGCCTCTCCCTAGCAGATACCTGTCTTTTCAAACCAAGACACCTGGCAAGCCTGCACCATCATCCCTAGGGGATTTATTGCTGTGGCAGCTAGGGAAGCAGAAATAGGGAGATGAGCCCTTCAGCTGGCACTACCACTCCTGCTGAACTGCTTGTCAGTTCAGCCCAAGTCTAGACTCTGGCTTCGCTTTGGAGGTGAACACAGGTTTAGAGGTTGTGATCTGTCACCTTGTGGCAGCAAGCAACAAGAGTCTAAGCCAGCGAGGAGCCAGTCATCTTGTTTCAGGTGTTTGTACTCCTGCCAATAAGCTCACTGGATCATCCACTCTTTACAGATAGCCATGGGTGTTGAAAATTTTCCTACAGAATCATAAAATAATTTGGGCTGGAAGGAACCTGTAGAGTCCTATCAGTCCAACTCCCCTGCCATGGGACAAGGACGCTTTTTACTAGTTCAGCTTGCTTGGAATCCCATTGTGATATATGTCCTAAAGTTAATTCATGTTAAATGTTATAATATGTAATTCATTCTCTGTAAAATGTAAGTTTTATTTCTAATCGAGTATACAACGGGTTAACTGGGACTGAAACAGCACGGAGGAGGGCAAAAGGAATTCTTTTGCTAGAGATTGCACGGGAGGGAGCTGAGAAAAACTATGCCAAGAATTACACGAAAAGGGACACGAGAAAACTTCTGCCGGGAATTGTTAGAGGAGAACACAAAAGGACGGAAAAGGGAGATGGAGAACCCGAAGGACAGAATGATTACATCAGATCGATATCTTATCCATCCCTGCCCAACATTAACATCTCTACACCGTACCCGGACACAGCAATCACAACATTGTTCTCCAGTGCAAATCCATTCAACTCCACCAGAACCCAAACATGAATATCTAATGAAGCTGCCTCAGAAGAGGGAGTCTTGGGGTCCCGATTTTCTCTCAGCGAACCAGTGTATAAAAATCGGCAGCCCCAGACCAAAATGTGAACTTGGGGGGTGCCATACTGACAGAGTGTGTTACTGTGTTCACCCAGTGCCGAAACCCCGGGGTTGAACACTGTCCCTTTTAATTGTGGCTATCGGAAACTGTTATTTTGTCTCACAATAAAATTCTAAATTTTGATTTACTGAACTTGGTCAATCGTATTTATTACACCATCAAGACTAACCTTGAATATTTCCTGGGAATGGTCATACACACAGTTTCTCTGACCAATCTGTGCAACTTTTTCACCATCCACATCATAAAAAATATTTTCCCAATATCTTGTCTAAATCTACATTATTTTAGTTCAAAATTATTAGTTCTTGTCCTTTCCCTAGAGGCTCTACTAAAAAGTCAGTCCTTATCTTTCTTACAAGCTCCATTTAAGTACTGAGAGGCTGCAAGAAGGTCTCCCTGGAGACTTCTCCAGGTTGAATAATTCCAACTCCTTCTTCCACAGCTTTGTCAGAGCTTGAAGAGAAAGAGTATGTGGATTTAAAGCTGTGTTTCCTAGTGCTTCTGCTCTCAAGAATCACTGCAGTCTGAGCACACAGCCTGCTCAGCATGGTAGGACTTTGCCAGTCAAGCTTCTCTTTTTGAAAGAGTTTTTGTTTTTTTTAAATGCAATGGACAACCAAAGTGATGGTAGAATTTATTAAAGCATAAAACCAGCCCAGACTGTCCAAGTGAAACTAGTAGCTGGCCCACAGCAAAACCTGGCACAGCGACACCACCAATAAGAGAGAGAGAGAAGAAACTGGCAATTATCCACTCTAGTTACAGTGCCAAGCAGACATATTCTTTTACAGAATCACAGAATCATTTAGATTACAAAAGACCTTTGAGATCAAGTCCAACCTATGACCCAACACCAACCTATGACAACCACACCATGGCACTGAGTGCAACATCTAGTCCTTCATTAAATATTTTCTGGGACTATGACTCCACCACCTCCCTTTGAAGCCCCTTCCAATGTTATCACCCTTCAGTCTTATCACCCCTTCTGTGAAGAATTTCTTCCTAATGTCAAATCTAAACCTCCCCTGGTACAGCTTAAGGCTGTGTCCTATTGTCTTGTCTCCTTTGTAACCTGAGAGTGGAGCCTGACCTCCACCTGGCTGCACCCTCCTGTGACGGAGTTGTAAAGAGTGGTAACATCTCCTTTGAGCCTCCTTTTCTCCAGGCTGAGCTCCCCAGTCTCCCTCAGCTGCTCACAGGACTTGTGCTCCAGCCCCCTCTCCAGCCTTGTTGCTCTTTTCTGGACATGCTCCAGCCCCCCAGTGTCCTTCCTAAACTTAGAGCCCAGAATGGGACACAGCATTCAAGGTGTGGCCCAACCAGTGCCAAGTTCAGGGGAAGGATCTCTGCCCTGGTACTACTGGCCACAATACTCTTGATACAGGCCAGGATGCCAGCGGCCTTCTTGGCCACATGGGCTCACTGCTGGCTCATATTCAGCAGCTGTTTAGGTACTGACAGGAAGGTTAAGTTCTAAAAAGAACTGCTGCCTCTTCCTAAAATACATTTTCTCACACTTTGAATGCTCTGTGGTTTTTCTTAAAGCCCAATATGTCCTGATGAAGGTGACTGCCGCTCCTCAGGGACACCAGGGTTGCTCCCACTCTGGCTTCCTTAGTGCTTGTCTGTTACCAGTGACAGCATGTGCAATCAGTGGAAGAGGAACTGTGTTCAAACCAGTTCTGAAATGTACTCTCTCATGAAACTCAAGAGTGTTTTGTAGTAACAACACAAAGTCTTTTATGCTTCTTCTGACTTTAGGAAGTCATTCAGCAGCAACATTTTCAGCAGTTATTTTTTAAGATTATTATCTGCTTATTTGCTGATTCCCCTGCATGATCTGCTGTTGGGAATTATATTTCTTCCTTACAGAATTTTTTCCCCGGTTCCTAAGTTGCTAGGAAACGAACTACTGGGTACTTATGTGTACTTGGGCAAAACAAAAGAAGTGGCCAAAGTCAGGAGAGGAGTGTAGCATCTAGGTACTACATTTCTTTAGCCTCTGGGAGTTTCTCTCTGAGAGGAGAGATACCACGAGATATTTTGGGGACAGGAAAAAGGACTGGACTAGGGGCAGCGGGGCTCGCTCTTGGCATTGGAATGAGCAGGGTCAAGCTGTTGCTTACAGCAGGGAGAATTCACTGTCATCACCAGAGTCCAGTCCTAGGGACCTATCATCATCTGCTCGTGTGCCCAGGAATCGTGAGCTCATTTTTATTTCCTGCCCGGCTGGGAGCCGGGCCTCTGCTGTCCCGCCCCTGCCGCTTCGTCAGTCTTTTGCTACACTGTAGCCCTGAACCCCCGGGCCAACCGGGACATCCCAGCAGCTCCACATACCAGGGCAGAGCTTCTGCTATATCTCATCCACCAGCCTGGGACTTCTGCTTATTCCTGCTGTAATAAATACGATAGACCAAATTCAGTAAATCAAAATTTAGAATTTTATTTTGAGACAAAACAGTCTCCGGTAGCCACAATTAAAAGGACAGTGTTCAACCCCGGGGTTTCGGCGCCGGGTGAACACGGTAACACACTCTGTCAGTATGTCACCCCCAAGTTCACATTTTGGTCTGGGGCTGCCGATTTTTATACACTGGTTCACTGAGAGAAAATCGGGACCCTAAGACTCCCTCTTCCGAGGCAGCTTCATTAGATATTCATGTTCGGGTTCTGGTGGAGTTGAATGGATTTGCACTGGAGAACAATGTTGTGATTGCTGTGTCCGGGTACGGTGTAGAGATGTTAATTTCGGGCAGGGACGGATAAGATATCGATCTGATGTAATCATTCTGTCCTCCGGGTTCTCCATCTCCCTTTTCCGTCGTTTTTGTTCTCCTCTAATGATTCCTGGCAGAAGTTTTCTTGTGTCCCTTTTCGTGTAATTCTTGGCATAGTTTTTCTCAGGTCCCTCCCGTGCAATGTCTAGCAAAAGAATTCCTTTTGCCCCCCTCCGTGCTGTTTCAGTCCCAGTTAACCCGCTATATACTCAATTAGAAATAAAACTTACATTTTACAGAGAATGAATTACATATTATAACATTTAACACGAATGAACTTTAGAACATATATCACACTGCTGTTCCAGCTTGGTGTTCCTCAGTGTCCTGAGGCACGGAGATCAGCCTAACCCAGGGTTTTGTGAAGCAAAGCTTCTCCTCCATCCCTTCCCGTGTCAGTGGAGAAAGTCATCACGAAATTCCAGCTTTCTGTTTTGTTGTTAATGCCATAGTTAGTGTTGTTTCTTATACATACTAGTGAAGAACTATTATTCCTACCCTCCTATCCTTGTCTGAGAGCCCCTTAATTTCAAAATTATAGTAATTTGGAGGGAGGGGTTTTACATTCTCCATTCCTAGGGAGGCTTCTTTCTTCCCTAGTACACACCTATCTTTCAAACTAGAACGTCTACTTAAACTCACAAATCTAGAGCAATTTTGAGGAAAAAAAATAAGAATTTGTCGAATTCTTGGGAACATGTGGAGTCAGGCAGTGCAGATTCATTTTAACTGTAATTCTTAGTTCTCTGTATCCTATGCCAAAGGCAAAAGCAAACCTAGTTGTGGAGCAGTCTGGGGATATCCTGGAATATCCCATTCCCTGCCCCTGCAGAGCTGGCTGCCAGCAGACATCACCTACAGGCATGCCTATTTTTAGAGATGTCTTTTGTTGTAGGAGAAAGTAATCAAGCTAAAGAAGGACAGTTTTCCTGTTCTGAAATGTACTTCTAGGAATGCACTCTCCTCACCAAACTCTGAAAGTAGTACTTTGGCCTGATTTCTCAATACAAGAGGGTTCTTTCAGATTCAGTAAATGGCTAATCAGCTCTGAAGAGGGATGGAGTGTTAATAACTTTCAAACCTTCTTATCATTGGACCCACTTCTTCTCAGAAAGGCAGAGGTCAAACAGCTCTGATATTCTGCAGTACACAGTAAAATATCTGACCATGTGAGAGCAAGGCAGTGAGAAAGGCTTGCTATGGTCTGTTGGGGAAAGGCTGGAGCAGAAGCTCTCTAACAAGAACATATATAAATTGAAAGAAAATTATATCTCTGGGTTTTTTTCTGAATGCTTTGTTATTCACTAGTTCTGTCCTACCAACGCATGATGTATTTGCTCTGCATTTGTTATTTCCCACAACAGCCACAATGAAGAATCACTAATACACTAAACTGAAAACTTGTGTCTCCATCTACCAGGGACCAGCCACCATAAAAGAGAACTAATTTTTGCATTAAATCTTAGGACAGCAATTACTTCTTACAATAAGGGCTGGAAAAATCAGGTTACATTTCACTCCTCTGATGAGTGACAAGTTTCTCACTGTCATTGCTCTGATTACTTGACCACAAACTGCATTTTTGTAGCTCTCTTGATGTCTGTCCTTGAGCCATCTTGGTAAAAGTGTGCAAGAGACTGTGTGATGCAACTTGGACAGTGCAAAGCAAGGATTTGATTTTAATTATTGTGAGTATAGATTTATGCAACTGACCAGATGACATAGATAGAAATACACCAAAAACCTGACAGAGAGGTGTGCCATTGATGTAGGCATACATCAGCTTATTCTTTTGTCTCTGTCTTTACTCTCTATGTTGCATTGGCAAGAGGTGTGTAGCAGAGACACTCCTAGGAGCAGGGCTAAAGGACCACCACATTTTCAGTTTCATTTATGTACGTAAAAAACACAGGTGCAAGCCATCATCATTTTGACAGCATCATGTGTATCAGCACCAGTAGAAACTCACAGGTATCAGGACAATGGGGATTTTGCCTACAGACTTGAATTATTTTCTCTGGACACAGTCTGTGAAGGTTTCTCTTCTCAGATTCAATGTCTCATGGATACCAGGTCATCCAAAGTAGCACTTTCTTCTCATTTGATCCTTCCTGCCTGGATCCTAAAATTAGAGAAACAAAGCAACCTGATGGAAATCTGCCTCCTCAGAATGTTTCTTGGTTTGTTCTGACATGCCCCAGCACTTAACCTCAGCAGTGGAAAATGCTAAGCCCTTTGTCAGTTTTGGCACAAAAGCCACTATACACAGTGTTATAGGTTATAGGTTTGTTTGTTTGTTTTTTTGTTTTGTTTTTTCTTCTTCTTCTTTCTGGCACCTTCTTGTGGAACTTTGCTGTAATATCTGTAAATAAATGTGCAGTTAGAGCCTACACTGAAGCTGCCTGAAGCTTGAAGCCGTTTATGGTACTAACAAACACTTTAACTGTTTCATAATCAGTGTTCTTCTAACTTTAACAGTCAATTAAGACACCACACAGAATACATGTGCCAGTTTCCAGAATGCCTTTTCTGTGATGGAATTAACATAGCATGTAGAAAATGCCTTGTGAATAAATTAATCTGTTTTCTTGGCATTACATTTTCATCCATTTTTGCAGATTATGTGACTATTTTACTGCCTGGAAAGATACACAGGCCTGAAAAGGAAACCTTCCTTCTGAATCTCAGCTCTGACTTCTGTAGCTGCTCTGTGCTTTGGCAGCTGCAGCAGGAGGTTATGTGTCCCTTCCACTTTATCTGAAGCCTGCCAAAATTTCCCTGATAATTGAGGTATGGAGCTGGATGTATTTGGGTTGCATCCCAGATCTCTGTGACAGAGAATGTTAGCCAGGAGGTTTACAGCTTTGGGGTTGGTGGGTTTTTTGGTGTTTTGTTGTTGTTGTTGTTTGTTTTTGTTTGTTTGTTTGTTTGTTTTGTTTTTTAACAGTGCTTATTGCTGTGCAAACAGAATATAGCAGGGACTTGTCCCTGGGAGATGCAGTCTGAGATAGGTGCAGGCAGCATTTTGCAAACAAGTGAATAGTTCAATAAACAGAGGAATCAGCAGTGCTATGTTTCCTGTATATTTCTCTCCAAGGTGATTGACACACATAAGCATGATAACACAAGTTCTTGTGACGGCTTGATTAGCAATTAAGAGTATTTATAAAGTTTTCTCACCACTTGAATCTCGCTTTAGCATATTTTTCCTGCAGTCAGCATCCCTTTATCAGGGGCTGTGTGATTCCCCTCTCCTGCACAGCCATCTACCAGTGGTTAGTTACCTTTTTTCTCTCCTGCCAGGTAGAAAATTATGATGGATGCAGAGGTCTTCAGGGAGCCATCCACAGCCCTCATTTTTGTAGCTAGGGCAGACAAAGAGGAAGAATAGGAGGTAGATAGATATGTTTGAACTGGGAGCCTGTGAAAAAATCAAAACCTGATTGTGTTTTGTTGCTATCAGCTTTTTCTTTATGGTCTTTAGAGATCTTCCATGATTCATCAGGCAGAGGCAACTAAAGGGAGTAAAATAATCTAGTGTGCATTGAACTCCTTACTATTATTGTATAGAAGAGAGTAAGAAATCATGAACAATTATTTTGATCTTAACGGGAATTTTCCTGGAAATAGAACATTGGTTTACTGCCATTCAAATGACACAATCAAATCAAGGGTATGAAAGCGAGCAGTTGAATTGGATTACCTAAAGTATTCCAGGTGAAAGGAGGGTATCCTGAATGAGTGATCCTGTGAGATCTTTACTTGTGTTATTGCAAGGAATGGCAGAAACCCATGAATGACATTGAGGTCGGCCAAAGCCAAGCAATATTCATATTCAGAATCTGAATATGAATTGCATCCAATGGAAAAGTCAAACACAAACCAGCCAAAAATATGAGTTTGAAGCAGGAGAGATTAAGCTATGGGTGACACTGACAGACTCGTTGAAAGCGGTTTGAGGAGGTCTTGTGGTTTTACTCCAGCCAGAGTCCAGACCCACACAGCAGCTCACTCACTCTACCACCAGAAGAATTGAGGAAAAGAATCAAAAGGGTAAAACCTGGAAAAGTCATGGGTTGAGATACGAACAGCTTAACAGGGAAACAAAAACCCATACACACAAGCTGAGCAAAACAATAATTGAATTCACTGTTTCCCACAGACAGGTAGGTGTTCAGCCATCCCCAGCAGAGCCGAGCCCTGTTACATGTAATGGTGACGTGGAAAGAAAAACACAAGACATACACCTTCACTTTGAATGTCTCCCACTTCCTTCATCTTCCCTCCACTGGGCATGATGATATATGGTCTAGAATGTCCCTTTGGTCAATTTGCATCCTGTCCTGGCTCTGCCCACTACTAAACTCCCAGGTAGTCCTAGGTGCCTCCCCAGGTGGCTGCAGGAGGAGGAGAAAAGGCTGTGTACAAGCCCTGCTCAGCAATAACAAAAAAGGTCTCTGTATTATCAGTCCTGTGTTCAGCACAAATCCAAAACACAGCCTCGTACCAGCTCTTGGGAAAAAAATACCCCAGACACAATGAACAGAAAACACTTAAAAGCCCTTTCAGAGTGATGTCTAGAAGCTTCCCCATATTCTAGAGTGGGGAGCAGAATGCACTTTGCATCGACAGCTAACTGTACAACAGTGTTTCCACTGAACACTTAAACTGGGATAGCCTTTCTGAAGCCAGAGAAGCCCATTCACACCCAAACACATGAGCAGTGAGGCTGAGCAGTGTTATGAATAAAGCTGACGTTCATGGATGAAGTTATGAATTGTTAATTCAGTATAATAAGCTGTTATGCATTGTTAATTGATATGACATGGTTAATGTAATGGGTTATGGGGCAATAAGTTGTTGGGTTACATGTGCGGCTGCATAGTTGTTGAGTTGAATGTGCTGTTGCACAGGTGTGGGAAACCACTGGAGGGGGGTAGTAAGAACCTGGTAAACTAACAGGGAGAATCTTCTGGAAAGTTACCTCAAGAGTGATGACATCAATTCAAACTGTGATTGGAGGACAAGCCAGCCAATAAGATCAAAGTGTTCCAGAATGATTGGTCAGAAATTGCTGCACAATATAGACCAACCGGCACCCAGAAAAAGGACCAATTGACTCGAGGGTTGAAAGCGCACCAATCCTGCAGCTTTAAGAGACTTTAAAACCCCTGGGTGCCCAGCACCAGGGTCCTTCCACGGAGCTTTGTGTCCAAAGAAGCGCCTTGTGTAGCACTCAGTTAATGTTACTCTCTGAGCAAGCCTTAAGCTTGCCTTGAGGTCTGGTCCTCAGTTGTTTCAAGTTTTTAATAAACAGGCTCACCAAAGTTGCCAACGTCGTTTTAGCCTGTTTGAAACAAGGAGGAAGCCGCAAAAGGCTAAATTGTTCAGCTATACAATCTGATACTTACCAGGCTGGTGCCAGAGTAAGCCCATCTCTAAAAGCTCCTTGTTTAGATCCTCGTTAAAGCTGGCTGCCTTTTCTACTGACAACTGGACCAGCGCCATGTGCAGGATTTTTAGTGTTCTGTTCTCCTGATGTTAAGTGATGACAAATCTGAAACAGGATTTGCATTGGAAAATAAGATGAAAAGCAAGTATTTTTATAGATTTGAGTTTAAGCATGCCTTTTGGGTGTGTACTATATAAAACTAGCTTGAATAAAAGGCCCAAACAAATATTAATTCCAACCTCCCCTCCTGCTATTTTGCTGAGGAAAATATGGCATAAATGCTGTCAGATTGCAGGTGACAAGACAAAAAAAAAGTGTCTACACACTACTAAGACAAAACTGTGAGAAATGTGTTGTTTACTCATCTATTTTACTCTCAAATATTCTAAATTATTTTAACATTTCTTCCTGATTTTGTTCACCTTGAAGGTTTCTTATCATACAAATTATTGCATAGGAAAAATCAGCTGTTGAACAGAACACAGACATTGCAAAATAAATCACTAGGTAATTAAAGGCAAATTCCGACGAGATAGTTTGGAGTACAATCTTCACACAGGTGGTAACGGCTGATGTGAATAAAGGGCAAAGCGTGTTCTGTGTTCTTACTTTAATCTCCTCAGAACAAGGAGGAGGTTATTTTCCTTTTTTGTTAGACCTAGATATCAGCAGGAGAAAACATTTAAATGCACAGACGAGGCTTAGGGATCTTCAGTGGTAGAGGTATATATTTCTTCTTCATCATAATCTCACTACAGGGTTTCACTTCATCTATCTCTCCAAAATGTCCACCAGTAGTATGCAAGACCTGGACCCTGTAATCTGTCTAACCCACTGCAGGGTGAAAGGACAAGAGGAAATAGCCTCAAGTTGCATCAAGGGAGGTTTAGTATCAATATTAGGAAAAAAATTCTTCGCTGAGTATGTGGTCAGACATTGGAGTAGACTGCCCATGGAATCACTGTGTCTGGCACTGATCCAAAGGTGTGTGGATGGGGTACCTGGGGACATGGTTTAGTGGTCAACAAGGCAGTACTGCATTAGCCCAATGAACTTGGAAGTCTTTTCCAAGCTTAACCATTCTATGATTCTATCTTCCAGGGAGACAATTCATGTTAATTCCTGTGGGCCCAAGTATGCTTATCCTAGGAACAGTCCCTCGGACTTCTATTATGCAGACATCTTACATTTTTTGCTTGCCTTTTCTAGCATGTGCTGGTGAGTTGTTAATACCACATGAACTCACACCATCAGTTTCAGGTGTAAAGCTGTGAAAGACCTATACCGATCTGTCTTGATTGTGCAGTTGTTGAAAGTTTTGATGTTCATGTGGCTTCCTGATATCTCAGCTTTCAGTGCTGGAGGACTGGAGGCATTGATTGCGCTAAACATCGTGTCTTGAAAACTTCAAACCTCTGTCCTTCTGTCGTGTACTGCATCAAATGCATTCTGAAGCATGTTTACATTTTAAATTTCATTCCTACACTGTCATTTTTCATAAGCCAAAACTCTCTTTTAGAGTTCTGTCACATTCTCTGTTCTATTAATGGCTCATGATGTATTGTCCTGGGTCTGAGATTTATATTCTAGCTGGGTGAAATTGAGGAGAAAACAGACCCAGGTATTTTTTAGCAAATGTAGAACTAGTATTTTTGCATGGAGAATGTGGTGCACAAACTCTCCATCACACATGGTCATCTGGTGTATGGTACAGCTCCAGCTGGTGGAGGTGGAGGAATATTGATACAGGCAATCAGAAATCCCATATCTGAATGTGTACAACTGCAGCAGAAATTTCTTGTCTATATGCTCAGGTCTGCACATATCTAATTTCCACAAAACCATGTCTAATTAACAGTCTTGAGGAATAAATACTTCATCAACCAAACCATGAGGCAACACACTTTTGTGGTAGCTTCTTCAAAATCACCTCCAACAGTGTTCTGCAAAACTCTGTCACTGTTTGTGAAGCTCAGTGTAAAAGACATGAGGATTTTTGATTGAATGGGTCTGTGTGATATCGAGGGAACTGTTAGGGAATATAGGGAATGCAAGTGATGCGAAGAAATGGACATCCTTAAAACACACATAACATCTCTCAGTTCTGACCTCCACATTCTACGCCAGCAATAAGATTAAAAATATGTTTGCATTTGGTCTGTGGATCAGGACCTTCATTTTTTACTTAATTTGTTGGTGCAGTTTCAAGGATTTCAACAGAGTTATATTGATTTCTGTTTCTTGAGAATCTGCCTACCATGTTTGATCACATTGCTCTGGTTTTATGACTGTCAGTCTCTCAAGAAAGGGCATGAGTATGAAGTGCCCTGCACAATATCTCAAATTGCGCTGAGCATTATTTTTAGGAAGTGGGAAGTAGGACAGAAAAGGAAAAAGCTACTGTTTTAATGCACTCTGGTCAGTAAAAAAGGTCACAGTGTTACTTTAGTAGATTATCAGAGAGTCATAGAAACATAAATCCTTTTGAGTTGGAACGGTCCTTGAAAACCATTGATTTCCAATCCCACTGCCTTGGGCAGGGACAACTTCTGCTAGACCAGATTGTTTAGGGCACCATCCAACCTGGACTCGGACACTTCCAGGGATGGGACAGCTATAACATGTTTGGACAATGTGTTCCAGGACCTCACTCTCCTCACAGTCAAAGATTTCTTCCACATATTTAATCTAAATCTTCCCCCTCTCAGTTTGAAGCCATCACTCCTCTTTCTAACATGCCCTTGTCCTACAGATCCCTCTCCAGCTCTCATGGAGCCCCTTTAGGTATTGGAAGGGTCTCTAAGGCCTCTCTGGAACCTTCTCTTTTCCAGACTGAACAACCCCAACTCACTCAGCCTGTTTATAACCTACTCAGCATCTTTGCAAACTCCTTTGGACTTTTTCCAACAGGCTTATGTTTCCTTGTGTGATTCAGACTGAAGTAATAGTGGTGATCATGAGCAGGAGTCAGAATTTTTCTGTGAAAACCAACCAAACTTTTGTCAGCACTCCATTTTTAATCTTCTGTGCAGCATGTTTAATAATGTAATTCTTCAGTGCCTCTGAATGTTTAAATATACCTCCAAAGGAGACAAGTCACTGGCTCATGCAAAATTGCTCTGAAATATGTAATTAATTTTGATACACTGAAAATCCAGCAGGCCTAGGCTGAGTTATAACATTGAACTTCTTTATGGGCAATTTAATGCAAAATGGGAACTTTTTTCTTTTCTGCATACAGCTTTTATCTAAGGTGGTGGCTTTTGTTCTGGACAAGATAAACGTCTTGTCTTTTGGAACACATATGCATTTCTGATATTTTTTCCAGAATAAAGAAAGATTTTATTAGCACTATGTGAGGTCCCAGAAGAAACATAAACATGCTGAAGATTACAGATTTAGAAATAAATTGTTAATTTCCTTGTCTGTGAGTAAAAGGCAAGCTTCCAGGACTTTTGCAGGGGCCTTTTGTATTTTCAGCCCCTATCATGTTTTTGCATGGAAAGTGAAGAGTTGGGATATTTTGCTTGACCTTTAATATTTATTTGTGTTTTTCAGGGTTATGTGGCATATCTGATATTATGAGGAATCTCTCTCACAAGCTGCTTTGTGCCCTTCACACAGCATGAAATTGTCAAGCCAAAGATCCACTGCATGTGAAGTTTTACAGCCAGTGTTTGGCCTCTGGGTAACTTATGCAGTTGGTTGCTGATCTGCTCACTGGTAGAGTAGATTGAGGACCAGAAAAGACCTTTGCTCAGTGCAGGCCTTGCACAGCAGTAATGAAAACATCCCTGTGTTATCAACACTGTTTTCTGCACAAATTTCAACACAGCCCATACTAGCCCCTGTGAAGAAAAATTAACTCTATCCCAGCAGCACACTGAAGTAGAAAATGTTCATTTAGCTCAGGGACTACCATGGCTGAGACGAAGAGGATGCTTTTAAGCATTCCTGATGATGGTCCTTCCTCTGGTAAGACTTCTGTGTGCTGAGCAGCCGTTCTGCCTGTACCAGACCTGTTCTCCCTCCTTGCTTGGGAGGGAGGGTGAGGTGAACCACCCTCCTGCCCTCCACGTCACCTCCACTCACATGAAAACCTGGGGGTGTTTCTCTCAAATCAGGAAGGACTTGGTCACTCCGGTCAGGTCAGAACTGAGACTGTGTTGCAAGAACTTTTCAAAGACCAAGAAATGGTAGGTGAGGCATGCAAGCTGCTGCAAAGAAACGAAGTTCATGATTTGCCATAGCTCTCTGCTTTTATGGTATTTGTACCACCACAGGTGAGGCAGGAGAACTTCACTCTGGTTTTTTTGTGGTAAGAATGAGCAGCCAGGCCATAGTAATATCACTCTGCATTCACAGAAAAAAAGACTGAATAAAACCTCTTCAGAGTGGACATGGAAAAGTGGGAGCATATTTTAGTGTCAAAGAAGAAGAAAAACTTTTTATGTGAAATTGCTACCTGCAGCTAAAGGTACTGATGATCAGAGCACTAAGTGATACAAGAGCAATGTCACAGTGGGGCAGGATGGTCAGCAGTCGAGTACCTTAGCAAGAAGTAAAGAACTGATTAATAGCATACAACTTTCCTTCCAAAAGCAATGTACCTAATCTCCAGTGCAGGACAATCTCCTGTGAGACAGTAGTTAGGAGCTGTATACTATAGGCAGATGAAAAAAGGAGGGTGAAATGCAGTAGAGGGGAAACTGCTTTTCCATCTAGAGTTATCAATTGAAGGAACTCTTTTAAATCAGATTCTAAACAAATATATAGTTGTCAAAAGTGACACCACTGCCTGAGCATTCTCACACCACTGAAGAAGTCTCACTGAAATATCTGCCAGTATAAGCAAAGAACCTGAGACTTCTCACTTTATTCAATGGTTTTTTAATAGTATGGCAGTGGTATTTTCTGCATATATATAGCTTCATTCTTCAAAACCTCAAGAGAAAATTACATATTCAACTTCAAATCTCCTGAATGATCTTGAAAACCACTAGCAGAAGGCAGAGAGAGAAATGTTGTGGACTTAATAATTTTCCCTAAAGAAAGTTGTCATTTGTGAAGGGTTAACATGAAGTGAAGCTTGACATCTTTGTCCTCAATTGATGCTAAATATATGGTGAAAAGTTCACATTAGTTTTGTTGGAGGCTGTTCATGAGTCAAAGAGACAAAAAGATCCAGTTCAAGGTTAGGAGCAGAAAGGTTTCTTTGGGAGGCCATACTAGGGGAGTAGGTCTAGGCCTGTGTCCTGCCGAAACGGCTTCTTTATTAAACCATTCAAATTGCATCCTCCAGGATAAAATGGACAGTTTGCAAAACATCTCCAAAGCTGATGGACACAGAAGGGTTGCTAGTTACTGATTTACAGCAGCCCACCCTAAAGCCAGCAGGTCAGGGGATGCATCTCTTGGTATTGGGAGACTGAAGATGGAAACAGCAGGAGAGGCAAGCACTTCTTTTAGGTCACAGAGAAAATGGGTGGCAGAGCTGTGACCTCTGAAAATCAGGCTAAGTGGGCTTTGGAGAAGGAAGAATTTCTATACCTGCTCTGTCAAAGACTTCCTGCACAGCATATTCTGGTGATTCAGAGTTTGTAATGGTTTTATCTGTCCAAAACTGCTTTTATGAAACTTTGATAGAAGCTGGTTTTAGGAAAATGGGTACCTTGGCCAGCTTCAGACTGAGTCAGAATATCATGACAATTTTGCAGAGTCAGAATATCGTGACAACATATGATGTACTCCCAGTAATTCAGCACACATTTCTGTCTCCTGCTGTGTGGTTCTAGCACTTCATTCACAGGAATTCGTGCTGTGATAATGATGTCACAGTCCAGGAAATTAAGCATATTAATGATTTTAGCAGCACGTGTAAAAACAAGTAGCACAAACCTCTTGTTTTTTGCACAAGGATAAACAGGGAGCTTGGTTTTTGGCTTACTCAGGTGAATGAACACTGTTGTTGAAGTGTGAGAATAACAGTTGCAGGTGTTAGAATAGTTTAACAGCCCTAAATAATCCAGGAATGTTGATTCTGTGCCAGCATCTTGTTAGCTAAAGGTGTTTGGAAAAAATACCATTCCCTTAAAAAATCTGCCAACACAGATTTACCTGAGAAAAGCTCCTTGAAAATACAAGATTTTAAAAAAAATTTAGACTTACTGAAGGTGTTTCCTAGTGGACTGATTATTTCCATAAAATAAGACAACATGGGAGGAGGAACTGACTCTTCTTATGGGACTTATTTATTTATGTACTTTACTGATGCACCCTCGTGTTTCATTGAATGTTGCTAAGGCAAAAATCCTGTGCTTAAAATGAGTGTTATGATTAAAAAAAAATTTATATATATATATATATATATAAAAAAAAATATATATATATAAAAAATTGGATTGATGGATGCATGTATCTCCTAGGGTAACTTTATGATGCTTGTATCCCCAGTCGTCTGTTCTGTTTGTGCTGTACATTGAGTCCTGTGCCTTTAAGGCTGGTTCTAAGAGCAAGGAGAAGCGCGGAGTTTGTTTTGAGAAAACTGCCTGACTCCTCCACATTCTTCTGCGGACGGGGTGTTCGGCAGAGGCTTGGAGAGACTGCAGGACACAGATTTTTTTTTGCTTTTAGTTAGTTTCAGCTAGCTAAGGCAGAGAAGTTCCCTGGACTGGTTTTTCTTCCTTTTCCTTCAAACAGTTTAAACCTGCTGTGGACTGAAAGCCCAGGGGGGCACTGGGGGCTGCACCTGCGTCCCACCGGGGCCTGGACCTCGGCATTTTCCAGCAGCACCAGAGAGACTGGGACTGAGGAGACGCTGAGAGAGAGCCGAGCTACACCCACGGCAAGGACTTTCTCAATTTGCCATCTCACTTCAGAAGGAGAGGTTTTATTGTTTCATATTATTCATTCTTTATACTTTTATGCACTTCGTTTGTTAAGTAAAATAGTTTTTTCCACTTTTCTCCAAAGAGGTTTTTTACTGGACTGGTTGGAGGGAGGGGCCACTTGGGTTTGCTTCCCAGAGGGATCCTATTCAGAGGTTTTCTCCCAAATTTGTCCCTAAACCAGGACAACATATTAATTGAATGTAAGAGGGAGAATCAATCAAGTGATGCAGGTTGGAGAGGACACCTGGAAGTCTCTGGTCCCTTTTGTGGTCCAAATGTACCTTTTGGAACAGGACCATCTGATTCAAGTTGCTTTGGGCTGCTGGGTTTAAATACCTGCAAGGCTGGAAACTTTAAAAGCCCTCTAGGCTCCTGCGCTGGTGTTTGACCACTTTCATGATGACGAGAGATCTCCTTTCCCTCAGCTGGGGTAGGTGTGGCTCTGCCTTCTCAACACCTTTGGTGGAAGTAGCTGGAAAAATTCAGTATCACCCAAATGATTACCCAATTTAACAGGTCTTCTGCATTTTTCATTCATCTTCGTTTGCATTGAATACCTTTCCTTGGATGCCTGTGGATTTGTATTTTTTCCCTGTCAAACAATTTTCTGACAACCTAGTCTGAAGATTCTGATCTTGTGAAACCAATGGTAAAAGAGAAAGTCTTTATCTTGATGTGATTTTTTTTTTTCCCTGGTGGTCTGCCATATCCCTTTGGCTAAACCATTGCCAAAACATTCCACTATGTGTGAGAAAAGATAATGGGGTAGCATTTGGCATCTGCTGTGTAGGGACAGTTTAAAGAAAAAAATTAATATCATCTATCTGGGGATAAACAAGGAATATTTGATGGATTAGGCAATAGAGAGGTTATGACCCAGCTCTCATTTCAGGGTTTTTTTAATAATTCTGATTTGCTCACTGGACACACTATTTTCTCAGTATCAACTCTTCTCTGCCATGACTATTGCTTACTGTTGCCCCTAGTTTTGGTTTAATTCATGGCAACTTCTCATTTAACTGCCTTAGAACTGGACTGTTCACCTCAGCTGGGACACAGAGCAGCTTTCTCTGCAGTAAGAGTTAGAAAACTGTTCCTTCTTTCTCTGAGGAATCCAGTCCATGTCTTCTTTGCATTTCATACCTTTTGAAAATGAGTTTTCACAAATTCTGAGAAACGATTTTTAACTGAAATAAAGTACTGGAAGAAAGCAGTTTTAGATTCTGTATCAGGAAGAAATTCTTGACTGTGAAAGTGGTGAGAAGCTGGTGCAAGTTTCACAGAGAAACTGTGAATGCTCCATCTCTGGAATTGTTCAGGGCCAGACTGGGCTCTAAGCAGCCTGGTCCAGTGGAAGCTGTCCCTGCCCATGGCAAGGAGTTGGAACTAGATAGTCTTTTAAGGTCCCTTCCAACCCAAACCATTCTGTGATTCTGTCACTTCAAAAGTCTTCTGAAATCAGGGCTTTCATCCCTCAAAATAATATCCTCTGGTAAAAATCATTTGTTGACAGTCGAGTGAATGTTCATCAAACAATTTCAAACACAGTTTCTTTTTCTTTGGAAGGACTGATGTTATCATCAAGGTCTGGTAATTGTCATTAGCACATGAGTGCCACAGCTTGAGTGTGACATACACATATTGTATAATTTTAACATTTCACAGCTATAAACACATTTGTTTGTTTGGGCTTTTATTAATTCCCTGAGTTACATGCCATGTGTTGCCTCTAGCTTTCTTCTCTCTGTGGTTTTACTGTTTATTAGATTTATTTTAATCATAAATTTAACACTTTGGTTTTTTTCTAAATAGTGAACAGTGTGTCTTAATATTTGGATTTGTAACTGTTCTGACAGAATTTCAGGTATCTGAGAGCTAGTGTGTGTGAATAAAGTGAATTTGTTTAACCTGAGAGAGTCAGTAAGAAAAACCAACCTAGATGCTAAGAGAAATGAGTGTTGTCTTTCTGTGAAACATTCTTTTGTTTTATTGTTAGAACTGATGAAGAAACTGCCAAAACTCTTTCATGCCTTACCATGTGGTTCCCAGTATAAGTAATTCTTTCAAAGCAGAAATTATTCATTCACAGTTCTGACATTTCAGAAGTCTAGCTCTCTTTTGTCGTCACAGTGAAAATCTCTGAAATACCTTTGTCTGGGTGATCCTTGCTGATTTTTAGTAGACAGCCTGAAAAGAGCAGATTGCAAAATTTTTTTTGTGATCATATGCAAAATATCTCTTGATGTCTATCTTACGTCTCTGTTGTTTGAAGGGATTTCCAGGTCCCCTAAATACCTCAGGACAGATATTTCTTTATCTCAGGAGTGCATGCCAGGGAGAAGAGGAGCAGAGTGTCACTTTACCCTGACAGCTTCTGCAGGCATAAAGACTGACAGGGAGGAAAGGAAAGTGTTGTTGTGCTGAAATTTGAAATGGCTGTAGTCCAGCCTTGTTGATGTGGCCCACCAAATGCAGGTGCAAATAAGGTGGTATCAGGGTTTTTTTTTTTTTCCCCCTAATCTTTTTATTAAGAACCTTCATAAGGACCTTTGCGGTTCCGGCAATGGAAAGCTCTTACCACAACACAGACAGACAGAAGGGGGAAACTGCCTGCCTGAAAATCCTAAGAGCCTGTGACAGAGAATGGAATGCAAAACTGGTGGATGTCCAGTGCTGTGCAGATATCATAGAATCATAGTTTAGTCTGGAGTTGGGAGATACTTCTAATCCACTTGCTACGAGCATTGACATGACCAGGCTGCCCAGAATCTCGTCCAATCTGACTGGGAATGTCAATGCATATCCTACCATGTTTTACCCCACTGATCTCCACTTTAGTGCTAGCTTTTAGGAAGCAGAGACTGATGCAAGAAGTGCCATCATCCTTTCACCACCTATTGCAGGTGAGGTCTTGCACACCAGTGCCTAAGAAAGAGAACTTGCTTCCTTATAGCTAATCATAGCATTAACGTCATCACTCTGACTAATCATCTCCAAAACTAGTGAAAGCTACCCCACTTAATCTGGGAAGGGGACAGTATTAGGAAGTAGCGTAAAATAATGAAATTTAAAGGAATACATATCATCCTTGTGCTCTTGAACGGTCCATGCTACCATGTGCAGAGTAACCTGCCTTCCGCCTTCCAGAGGACAGTTCCTTTAAAATGTAATCTTTTCTGTGTTTGTAGTATCTAAAGCAGGTGGACTGGATATATCCTGGGTGTTATCTTTCTTGCCTTCTGCTGTTCCAGCATAGCTCCCTGTTGTCTCTCTCAGTTTCTGTGCATGGATGTATTGTACTGCAGCTTTAATTGACTGGTTCATCCTCTCCTGACAAATCTTAACAGACTGGTTATAAAAATATCTTCTCATCTTAAAGTAACTAAAATCCAGTTAAGTAAGTGAGAAGAAGAAAAACAGTTTTTTACCACCCTGCCAGAATAAATTAATTTTTGTGAGTGTGTGTGTCAGAGCAATATGTAAACATTTGTCACTGGCCCATCAGTTGCATACAAACTGCGTGGCACAGTGGTAGCCAGCACAAGCAAAAAAGAAGGTTGCTTGGGCAAAACTTTACCTGACCTCCACAGCTACTTACATAACATTCTCTGTGACCCAATCTCCTGCACTATTCGAAACTGAAGGATTCCTCTAGTTCCTTCTTCAGCTTGGCAAAACTTCCTACCTCAATATGCCACGAGACAGAAAACTTTTTTTTTTTTTTGAAGATGAGTTGTCAGTGGTATAAATGTACTGTTCCAGGTTCATAAGGAGTGCTTGTCAGAAAACAGCATCTCTAGTCCCTTTTCATCCATTGTGGAATCACTCATGATGTTTAGAGAATTGAAGAGATGTTTTAGCTGCTTTGCATCATTTCAGCAAACCTGTCTCTGAGGGCAAAAATCTCAGTGGACACGAGTGTCTTTTGGGATGCTGATGAACCAGCTAGTGTAGCAGGACTGTAACTCACATAGCACAGGTCTGGGGTGGTCACAGGATTGGACATGGCAATGAGGTGGGTTAGCCAAAACTGTGGGTTCAAAGGCAGCCAAAGCTGACACATAATAATAGAGAGTATCCAGTGTAATTCCATTACTTGCTCTGGTGCAAATTCAGCAACAACATGAGTAGCTGCCTAGGTCTGATTCCTCAGTCAGAGTTTGTCAATTTTCCAATTCCCAGCACACGCAGGACATGCTGGGTGAATTTTCCTAGGAAATCATTTTTGTTCCTTTGCTTATCAACCTGTTTGGTTTTCTTGGTTTTTGTTTGTTTGTTTGTTTTCTTGCTTTCTTTTCTGCTCAAAATGGCATTAGGAGAGGTATTTAAAGAAGTAGCATGACAGTCAAGTTGTAGCATGACAGTCAAGTTGTGAGTGAAGAACAGACATTGAAGAGTGACAAAAAATCCCAACATTTTAAGCTATAGGCAGTACCTGGAAATTTTCACCAGGAGAAGTACAGCATGTGAATGTGTTATTCATCCTCAGCCACAAAGGATACAGAGAGTATATCAGTAATTTAGAGCTTGCAAGGAGTTGGCACAGTTGGCTTCTGTTTTGACACATCAGGCTGCCAGATTTAACAAATTGGCAGTAAGGTGTTTTTTATCTAATATTTTTACAGTAAATAATTAGCAATTACATTACACTGTTCTTGCACTCTGCTGAACTTGTAAGAAGTGAGAAGTGCTCTGGATAATTTTGTGCCAGAGGAGCCTGTGCATTCTCCAGGAGTAACATAATCATCCTGCTACCATGAGAAATGTTAATCCTTACAAAGTTTAGATTCACAGATTTAAAAATTTGATGCATTCTGCCAGATTAGTGACCAAGCTGCACTGATATCTGCAGAAATTAATCTGATTGTACTCCACATTGTTATTTGATGCCTCTCTCAATTCTTGTAAGGAAGCACAGATTCCTGTTCTGTAATTAAGGACAGAAGTGTCTTAGAGCTGCAGTGAAGGTCTGAATGGTCACAGCGTGAGCAATGGTAATACTGATGGTGATGTAGCATTACGTATGGTAATACTGACACTGGAAGGTATTTATGGATTTTCTTGGCATATCACATCCTCCAGCTAAATACTGAATTAATTCTTCAAAGATATACGTTATACTGCTAATATGACTAATTACCAGTCTACAGTCTGTTGCATGTCTTTTTTCCCCTATATTTTCTGATGACAAAAACATTTTAAGTTTAGCACCAGAAGAGACTATTTTAGGATATTCCATGATGGTAAAGCACGGAAAACAGATACCCAGCCATATACATATAACTTTGTCTTTAAGAATGTGAACCTTTTGTTGAGTAAACTCTGTATGTAACACAAGCTGTGATTTAGCTTGGGAGAGTGGTAATAAAAGAGTGTTTCTTTTCTGGAAGCTGGGAAGGTGAGGTGCAGCATTCTTGATGGCTAGTAAATACTTGAACTTTGTTTGCCTGAACCCGTTCTGTTTCACAGCAGCATGAGACAGAACAGGACATGCACTTAAGGGTAATTAGTATTACTACTACTACTTTCTGAGGGATTAAAGTGATTCTGCCTTTGACCTTTGGCCTTTCATGTTGTCACATTGTTCACAGTGTGCTAATAATCTCACGAAAATTCATGGCTTGTCAAGCTTCATTGCTTGAGCAAGGTATGCCATGCTGTGCATTGTAATTATAATTATGCTCTTCTGTGCTGTGAAATTGTACAACATGAAAGCTAGACCCCCAGATTAATGATCTCAATGGAGGCCTGAGAAAGATTTTCCTCTGGACTGATGACATTCTTTTCTCCAAATGAGGATAAAACTGCCAGGTTCCTGTTCTGTGCATACCCACACATCCCTTCTTAAGGTCTTCCAAAAGGACTTTTTGAACTGCAGGTGGCCTTCTTTTGTTTTGTCTGCCTTTTTTTGCTTGTTTGTTTGTTTTGTATTGTTTTGTTTTGTTGTGTTTTTGGGGGGTGGTGTTTCTTGTTTATTAAGAAAGTGAAGTAAAGTGTGGAATAATGGCATAAAGTAATCACAGGCTACCTGTCTTTCCCAGTCTTACCTGGTTTTCCCTCAAAACACTGCTCTTTCAGTGCTCATCTCTCCTTTTGACAGAGGTGCAGTCAAGCACAGAGGTTCAGGAGTCTTTAGAAAAGTCAGATTTTTAAAATATCTTGAACACAGAGAAGTAACAGAGAAAACATGACCTGAAAAATCCAGACAGGAATTCCCACTGATCTTCTGAAAGTGCCAATGCATGCAAAAGCTTTACTGGGCATCCTAGCAAAGATCATTATAAGATGGAATAAATCATGAGCCTTTCTGAGTTGGTGCATTTGGATTTCATTTGTTGGGATCTGGCTGGTCCCATGACAGTATATGAGTCTGAGTCTGAATTTTCTGGGCGCTCTTGAGCATGGCTGGAACCTAAATGCCTTCACTGCTGCTCACTCACCCATGGAAGTTGTGTATTTTTTGGGTTTATATTGTATTTCATGTTTATATTGGGTTTTATAATGGTTTCTTCTGTACTCCCCTGTTCCCCTGGAAAATGTATCATACCAAGGTTTTTCCCTGCTCCTTTTCCCCACCCATTCTCCCACACTGGAATGTAACCCAACTCTGTTCCACTCCCGCCTTATCCCTGATTGGGTAGTGGCTTGTCCCTGCCTCTAGGCCCGTCCCCCTGGATAAAAGCCAGGAAAAGGACATGGATCGGTCTCTTGGTTGGGGGATGGAGACTGGGCTCCTGACCTTGCTGGGGCAGGACCACAGGAGAAAGACTCAATAAAGCCATGATTTCCCCCGAATCAAGCGCAGACGCCTTCATTTTGTCATCAACGGATGCCTGCTCTCTCTAAAGGAAAAGGTTCACAGCCACACTGGGATCTTTAGGACCCTGAGGAAAAATCCTTCAAGCTGTGGTTTGTCTCTCAAGCCAGCAAAGGCAAAAATGGAGCCACGGGGCTCCAGCAGAGAGAGAGACACACCACACATGGTCTGGGGAAAAATTAGAAGGAATGCAAAAGCATTCATGCACTGAATGAGACGTGGAGCAGACCTGTGTGCACCAGGAAAGCAAAGAAGGGATTTATTTGCTACTTCCCATTGTCAGGCAGAAGTTCAGCCACTTGCTGGACAGCAGAGGTGATGGCTGCTTGGGAAGTGGAGGACAAAGGCCATAAGCATGAGTATTATTGTTTCCACCTCTTTTCCTTGAGCTTTTATTGCAGACTACAACATTACATAGTCCAGAGTATTGCTGTGGTTAAGGCATATCACTGTCCCAGCTGTGTCTCCTGACAACTTCTTGCCCAAGGGAGGATAAGGTGGCAACCTGAGGAGCTGAGAAAGCCCTCATCATGTGTAAGCACTGTTTGGCAGCAGTCAACACAGTCTGCTGTCATGCCTATTTTATTAACAAAACCTAAGCACAGCACTTAGGCACTGCTGTGAAGAAAATTAACTCTCTCCCAGCCAGATTCTATACAATCTCCACCTTCTCTTCTCTTTGATTTGCATCATGTTCAGGTCCTCCACAATCCAGGAGGTACTCATCAGCCATCACCCCTTTTTCCATCCTTTGTACTATATTCCTACACCCTCCTCCTACTTTGTGAAACACCTTAATTAAATGTTTGTAAATGTCCATTGGCTTCATTTAATCCACAGCTTGGGCTGCATCTGTTGCGGTGGTCACTCTGGACATGAGGCATTGTGCATCTTGTGGAATTTTTGGGTTGCAAAGCCAGCTCAGCTTGGGCTACCCCTACACGTTCCCAGTTTCTTGAGAGCCTTGTCCTCTGCTGGATTGAGTGGTTCCTGTTGAAGAGCCTTCTGTAACACACGACTCAAATTGTTAAAACAAATTAACCATGCACCCATTACACTGGGAGAGATCTGGTCTTTCCAGACAGATCTGGTCTAGATAGAAAGAGGGCTGTAAAAGCCATGACTGAAAGTGTGACAGGCATCCCAAACTGACAGCTGCAATCTTTTATCTTCCGAAGACAAAATACGTGCACAATGGAGAGAGAATTCTCTTTCTCGGCCCAGGAAAGGTCTTATAAGTGAATGAATAAATAAATTTTAAAATAAAAACTTGGTATATGTACCACTCCAGAAATAAATGTTATGAAATATTACATACTTTTGTACGAAGCCAAGGTCAGTAAATGAATACTACAAGCATTATATTGTTGTTAAATGACAATACTTTCAGTGATAACTATATAATATATGACTGTATATCTGTATTAATTGATCATTCAAGTATTTCGGTTTGTGATTTAAGAACCATAGAAATATTTTAAAAAAAAAAAAATCAATGTAAATTCTGGAACAATAAAAGAGAAAAATATTTAAAGCCATCAAAGATAAAATTAATTTATTCTAGGCTTTTTGTTTTCAATTAATGAGTTAAAAAGAATATCTGATAATTATGGAATTTAAAAATAGTGTAATCTAGGGTTGTTAGAATGTTAAGGAGTGTCAAGGTACATAGTAATATTAACTACTCCTGCTGCTAATTTCCATTATTAAAAAAAAAAGAGTTCTTTTTCCACAGTTGCTGAGTATATAAGAATAAAACTTCCCAAGGACAGATGGGATTTGACTCATTCAGTCACTAACTGAAATACCTTATGAGTTTATAGACAGGTTTGTGGATACTGCACACAAACCTTTATCCCTAATTTATACCAGATTATACCAGAAGTAGATGATGATTTTATGGTCTGCTTCTCATCATCTTATTAAACATAACACCATATGGACTGGAAACAAGGTGGTTTCAAATGATTCTGTGTGGGGTCCTATAGTGGTTTGAAGCAGTCTCTTTGTTTCTCTTCACAGGAATGCATTCAGGAAGTTTGTGCTGATGCTATGATTATTCTGGGATGTCCATATTTTCAACAGCTTTCTGAATGGTACTGCACCACCCAAGATAGTCAGCAGCAAATGAGTCCCGTGGATTCCAGCTGTTCTTGACTTCCACCTATGCTAATGAGCGTGGAGAGATTGGAGAACTGCCATCATCATTTGCAATTGTAGCTGCAATTGCATTACAGGACACAGATGTTTTAAGTATTTGAACAAAATACTTGATTTTCTTTTTAATGTTTAAAGAGACTGTGACTGAAGGAACATAGTGCCTTAGTTCCAGTATTTCATATCTCTTGGATGTTGGCATAAAAAGCTTTGAAAATGTGGAGTGACTGGGAAGACAACAGAAATGAACCAGTCAAGAAGCTCTGTCTTGTCTGTCAATGCCTTTAGTCTCATCCTAAAATGTTCATACAGTGTTAGCTCTTGTGGTCTCTGTCCTATTGATTTATGATAAGAGGATGTGTTTTTATTCCAAAACAATCTCCCTCAATGAGCTCAGAACATTTGCTAAGTGTTTCTGGCTCTGGAGGTGGGGAAGATGTGGCTTTAATGCCCTGCTAATGTGGAGACAAATCAGAATATGACTCATACAGCAAACTGAGAAGCCAATACTTAGTTTTTATAGTCAATCTTGCAACAAAAAGGGTTTTTCTAGGTACGAAATTTTTGTTAAGCCAGGGACACAGAGCTCATGTGAAAGTGCATAGCATTGTAAAAGTAAGCATGCCTTCTACAAAATTGCTTCTGAGTGGGACTTGAGCCTTGGTGATTAACACACCTAATACAGGTAGCTGGGTGTGCAGCTGCAGTGTGAGCTCTAGGTTGTGTCCTAGGTTGGAGAAAATGCCTGGAGCTCCAGGCAAGGAGCCAGGAATCAGGGCTGACCCTTTGCACAGGGTGCGTGGGCACCGGGAGCACTGGCCAGGGAGAAGTTGTTGGTCACCCAGAGGCTCCGCAGGAGCCAGTGAATAGCAGAAGACCCCAGACACAAAATCTGTTAGAACAGATGTGCAGGCTGCCAGGGTATAAAAGTCTGGGGGTAACTTTATTAGGGGTGCCTCCCTGGAGACAACAGCTCAAGCTATTTTTTTATTGTGTTGCAGATCATGGTTAAGTGAATTAAAGGAACCAGGTGTCTGGGACTCTGCTGTGGTGGGAATCCTGGGACTGAGCCACTCAGAGAAACATACTGAGAAACTTGTCTGAGTACTTGAGAGTGTTCAGAGAATCAAGTGGGGCATCTGTCAAGTTGCTCAAGCCACCAATGCACAGGGGCTTCAGTCCCAGCAGTGACAGTCTGGGGTGGTGTGGGTATGATTCCATTTCCTGGGTTTTTTTTCTGGTTGCATGATCAAGCCTTATTCTTCCCCTCTCTTATTTCCCCAAACTTCTCTGATTTATTTTGAAATACTGCACTGTCCATGAGCAGGCTGTCTCCTCTCCTACTTTTTAAACTTCTATTAGTCTATTAATCACATTCAGAAGAGGTTGGGAGAAAGTGACTGCCTGGTTTGAAAACCACAAGAGCTGTCATGAAATTATAGCTTCCTGATGAAGAGGAAGAAGTTGGCATTTTTTGTCTTTTCAAGTGAAGATTTTGGCACAGGGCCTCATGTTCACTGTATCATTTTATTAAAGGTGGCATACTTATGTCAAGAGCTGTTCAAAGTTTTCCTGCAAGTTTTCTTTCAAACCTATTTCTAAGCCTCATGGAAAAAGAAAACCCATTCTCTAAATATGTATTGGGGATTTTTTTCTTCAGATCTGAGAGCTGGCTTTGTACATGGGTGATAATCTCTCGACTATTTTTTTGATGGCAGGAAGGCTCTTTAAAAAAGCTTTTCACATTGATGATTTTTGTGTGATTTTATATACAGAAAAATACTTGTATGCCATATTTTGACATTTTGCTATGATTGTCTTGAAATATGTAAGATTATCACTCTTGTATAAATCGTATTACATTTATTAGTAGATACTACTATAGAAGTGCAGGCACCTACAGACTGTAAACACACCCAATCACCCCTTAAATGTTTTGACTGTAAAAGAAGCAGAAGGTCAGTATTGAGGAGTACTCTAAAAAATGTAAAAATGAAAGCCGTAATTTATTAAAAAATATAAAGCATTTATGGATGCTGGCAAAAATTAAGAGCCTGTACAGAATTCTCCTGAGGAAGATAAACTCAGAGAAGGATATACAGAAATCTTATTCTCTTTTTTTGGTAAAAGTGGGTAAATTCAGGAGGGATTGTGGAAAAAATATAAAAAATGTCACTATGTATAATAATGCATTTCTTTAATGTCTGTGTTGTTCTAGCTCCAGTCATAAAAGCTGAATATTTTTATTCTTCCCTGAAGTTTTGATTTATGAAATACAAATGCTTTCGGTAAGTGGATTCTTAAACTGTGGTAATGCACACAACAAACTCGTGGGGTTTTTGGCAAGGAAATTGAAACTCTTCTAGTTACAATAGATAAAATTACTGCTCTTGAGCGCTTGAATTTCTGAAACTTGCCAGACAACTTTCTAAACTTCACTTACTTTATGCCTTATTTAAATTTACCGTCCAACTTTGAGCAGCTGATTGATGTTCTCACTTGTGTTTCCACAAAATCCCAGTGGTAAAAGATGGGAGTTTCTCTTTCCAAATCTTCTAAAGACCATGATAAAACCTATTCTCTATGCTTCAACATTTCTCCTGAGTCAGTTATATCCTAACTTTTAAAGTGATATATGTAGAACTTTAATGTAGCTCAATCCAATTTTATATTTCTTAACATTTTATAGAAGTTGAGCACCTTGCAACACAGAAACAACTTATTAGTAAGCTGGTAACAGAGCTGAGAATGAAATGCAAACTAGTTGTTCAAACTGCTCTAATTGCTAAATGAAAGCTCTACCTTACCATGGAAAATGTATAGATGGAGAAGGAATTTTAGTAGAATCTCTCTGTAAGCAAGCAAAATGCATCAGATGCACATGCTTGGGGTCAAACAATATCATTATCTTTCTTGCAGTGTGTGCTAGTTGAGATGCAGTCCTGTTTCTTTTTTTCCAGGAAAAATAACAATCTTGTCATTATGCTACCAGTTTCTAAAGCACTATCTTTTTTTTAAGTACATAATCAGAAGGTCAAATGACATAGCACTCAACAAGCCCACTCCACTTAATTCATTCTTCAAAATAAATCAAGTGGGATTGTCTTTAACAACAAAAAGAAAACCACAAAAAACCACCATGGCTTCTGAAAACCCCTAGTAGCTTTCAGCAGTTCTTGAGTCCAACTGCAAGAGTCATTAATAGTCAGCAGTAAACAAAATGTCTCATCTGTTTTTCCAGTGGGTGTTTTAAGAACTAACAATTTTATGTGCATGTTGTTAATCTCTTCCCCAAGTTCTTCTGCAGTTTTTTCTAATAGTTTCCCCTCCATTTCCTTCTGTCTTTTGGTAATGAGATGCAACTCAGGACTTAAAAAAAAACCCAAACAGTTAAAGGTCAATAGACACCAAGTCAATTAAAAAGAGACTTAATAGCCAAATATGTCTGATGGACTTTCTAATTAAATATTATGCAATGTTTTGTACTGTACCGATGAAAAGCATGTAGGAATGATAAAGAGACTAGCTGTGCATTGTCACCTACAGGATCTCTAAGGAGTGGGAGCCTTACTGAGCCTCCACAGCCCCAAGGATTGGAGGACTTGACAAGAATGTCATACTCTCAGTCATACCAACCCCATCAAAAGTCAGGCATTTATTTTGAAGGTGATGTTTCGCTGTGCTGTCCTTGGCCACCTATGTTGTCTTACAAAGATTACTTAAATACACGTGTTAAACCAGACTTCATTGAGATTACACTTTGCTGGAAAACATTGACCCAGATGGTCTTTGATCAAAATATCAAAAAAAAGTTCCACAAGCCCTTGCTAAATCCAGTGAAGGATTGCAGTTAACCATGACTCTTCTCAGGAAAAAAAAAAAAAAATCTTGGAAGATCTGGATAAAATGAAGTAGGAATAAATACTTCCTAAAATCTGAAAATGTGGCTTGAAAGCAGAAGAAAGCAATTATCCTTCTGTGATTCCCATGCATGGGTTTTCTGGTGCTAAGCTACAGCCAGTATTAAATTAGTGGTAGTGATAGTAATGTATAGAAAGTCAAGACCATAAGAAGATATATTTAATGTATCTCCTCTTGGCATATAGATATCATGTGAACTTAACCTATAACTTAGTTAAACTTTAAAACATATTCTTACTGTGCTCCATGAAGGTGAGAAACATCAGTGGCCCCTGAGGTTACAGAATCGGGTGACATTGACTGGACAGTGCATGATAAAATGAAATATTTTCCTGTTTTTCTTCATTCTTCAAAGAATAAAGAATTCTGCTGTCATTTGCAGAAGAATTTTGTGGGAGCTAATTAAATGTTAATAGACTTACTGTTGTTTTATAAACAAATCTCTATTTTTTAATGATTTCCCTAATGTTATAGAAACAAACCAGAGAAGAGTTTGATCCACTCTTTTTTTTTTTTTTTTTTTTTTTTTAATATATGTATAAAGCTCAGATCTCTTTAAAAGCCTTAGGTTCTAATAATCAGCTTATGACTTTGTAGAACTGTTAACACCATCTTTTGTGTAATCCAAGAAGGACAGATCTTTTTTTAGTCTTGTGCTTTCTTTCAACTTTTCTAATTGGGGATACATATTTCAAGGTAGACTTTTCTTTTGCTTTCACTCAAATTCATTGATACCAACACCCCTTTTCCCCGCTAGAGAAAGGCTGAAGTTGTCCAGGTTATATAGTTATGAATTTGTATCTATATGTAGTGAGCAGGAAGTATGTTGGGCCTTCCTTCCAGTTCAGCTTTTTTGGAGAGAGTTAGGGCTGTACATTTCTCAGGGTGTTGACAATGACACCACTGAAGTTTCTGCCTGTGCCAGGAGTCAAACTGACCCTTTTTTTTGAAATAGAGAAGGAGTCAGTGCAAGTAGACTGCTGCTTGGACCTCAGACAGGTTGAGATCTGGGGCTCTGGATATGAATTTTGATCCCAATTCTAGCTGCAGATCCCGCAGAATGTGGCAGTTCAACAGCTAGTCCTGTCTGGATTATGCAGTTTAGATACAGCCAGCCTTGGCAGTGGTTTTCTTTTTATTACTTTAGTTTATTCATCATTTTAGTTAGTGAAACACTGCAGGAGGTGACAGCTATTCTTTGCTATGCCACGTGTTATTATTCATGGGCAGTTATATTCCTACATTGTCGTCTCGGTTTGGAAAAGACAGGTGTCTATCAGGGAAATCAGCAGCTTCCCTTGGAATGGAGAATGTAAGTGCCCTCCCTCCAAATTATAATAATTTTGCAATTAAGGGCCTTCAGGCAAAGATTTGGGAATAGGAAAAACAGTTCTTTACTAGGAATAGTAAAAAATACAATTGTAGTAAACCAAACAAACAAACAAACAAACAAAAATCCTAGAAACACTGACAGTCAGAATATGACCTGACACCCTGGTCAGGGTGTTGGAAGTAGTCCAAATAAATCCTCCTGGAGTAACAGATATGGTTCTGTTCGAGTAGATATAATCCTGTAGAAGGGTCCAGTGGTGGCGAGATGGGTCTGCAGTTGGACTGATCTTTCCTCTGGGAAATCCAGTGGATCGGCTGTCCTGCTGTCCTGAATTTCAGCTTTTATCTAGGTGGGAATGCTTGGCTCCTCCCACTGGGTGGAGCATCTCACAACGGGATGATGTAATGTTATCATCATGTGGTGACCCTTAATGGCCCATTAACAGAAAATATCCCCCTGCAGCAAGGTTGGGTCATGGAAGAGATAAAGAACACTGTCCCACCTGGTTTTAACAGCTGGCCTATTAACAGAAGATACCTGCCCCCTCCTCCCTGGAGTTAAAAGAAAAAAACACTTCTTCAAATGGTTTCAAAGACTGGAAATAGAATATATGCTTTTGGTTATATATTGCAACCCAAGACAATGGTCTATATCTCTATATACCCTACAAAATTAAAATAGAAAGAATAGCATCAACAGCTCTAAAATACTTCCTGCATTTATTTTTGGACTGCTGGAGACTGTGTATCGTTGCATTGAGTTATTTGTTTTCATATTGTATTTTATGTTATTTATTTTTCTACTGGGTTTTGTGTTATAATGGTTTGTTCTGTACTCCCCTGTTCCCCTGAAAAGTATTTTATTCCGAGGTTTGTCCCTATCCCTCTTCCCTGTCCCTCCTCCCAGTCCCCTCCCATGGGCCCTGTCTGTCATTTGGCTGTTCCTCCCAGCTTCTGGAGAGTTCAGGTAAGGACATCAAGTGATAAGGCAAGAGCTGAGGAGGCTCCTCCCTTTACGTTCCCATTGGTTTCTTTAAATGTCCCTCCAGCTCTGTTCCATTCCCACCTTATCCCTCATTGGGTGTTGGTTTGTCCCCTCCTTTAGCCCTTCCCCTGTATGTAAGCCCGGAACATGAGGCCCAGACAGGCTTGGCTGGAGCAGCTGTACTGAGGCAGGCGTCCAAACACGATGGAATAAAGACCTTGGACTTTGCCCTCCTACCAACTCTAACTCCTTTCTTCTGCCATTGACGCGATCTCTCCTGTGATAAGGGGAAAAGCCCCTTCACTGTTCCCCTGGTTTCTAGGACCGAGGGGAGTTTTCCTGTCTGGTCACAGTCTTGAGCTAGTTTGGGCAAAATGGAGCCAGCGGCTCGGATAGACACAAGCGACAGTGGATCAAAAAGTCGGTGTCAGGAGACCACTAATATAGGACAAGCCACAAATTCAGGTCTAATGCATCCCCCAATACTGATAAAAATACTTTTTTCCCCTTTTTTTCTCTTTTTGTAAATTAGTGTTGTACAGTGGAAACAATTAAAACTTTGCATGAGAAAACTCTCAGATTTCTGACAATTATGAATTCAGGTTAGCTTCAGACAGAAACATTGCTCACAGTAAAGCAGTCCTTCTAATCTGTTATGCTGTGTAACGTGTCAGAGTTACTGTGTGCCTGCTGTGTGTCCTGATGAGGAGACCTGGGCTCAAGCTGATGCATTTCCTTTGCAACTGAATTAATTTGGTTGTTTTCCCTTCACTTTCTGCCACCAAGACAAGAAAATGATAACTCTTGAGGCATATTTTGTGTCTTGCATATGACACAACACTGAAATGTGTCTAGGAGTGATTGAATTCTGCTGAAACAGTGATCTGTTCCAGCACCCACACTTTGAAAGGTTCCTGCTCAAAAGCTGTTATGGGTCAGGAACTGCGTAACTAGCAGGATCAGGGCAGTGATCATATCCTTGACCTGCCACTGGTGAGCCTACACCTCATACGCTGGGATTACTTTTGGGCCACTCACCACAAGAAAGACACTGAGGGGCTGGAACTTGTCCAGAGGACAAGGGAGCTGGTGAATGGTTAGGAGCACAAGTGTGATGAGGAGCAGCTGAGGGAGTTGGGATCAATCAGCCTGGAATAAAACAGGCTCAGGGGATACCTTCTCACTCTCTTCAACTCCCTGACAGGAGATTGTAGTCCGGTGGCGGTCAGCCTCTTCAGTTAACAAGTGACAAAATGAAACTGTTTGGGTATTATAGAAAACTTCTTCACCAAAACTGTCTTCAGCCACTGGAACAGGCTGCTGACAGCAGTGATCAAGTCACCATTGCTGGAGTTACTTAGAAAATGTGTAGATGTTCACTTGGGGACATGGTTTAATGGTGAAGGTGACAGGGCTAATGTTAGCAGTTGGACTTGATGAACTGGAGGTCTTTTCCAACTTAAACGATTCTATGGTTCTGTAATTTATCCACCTGTCTAGATACTTTGGTCTAATCTGAATCGATCTATATTAACTGTTTCTACCCTCATTTAGCTTTACTGCTTCAAAGGAGAAGCCGCAGCCTGTCTACATTTTTATTTTACAAAGTTGATTTGACTAAAGAGATACAGAAATCTGAAGTGTTCTACAGCAAAACCTAATTTCAGCCTGACTAAAAGTTAGTCTCCATGCCTACAAACATCTTACTGTTGGACTTCGGAGTACCTGGATGTTGCCATACAGACTCTCAAGAAGGAACTATTCCCTTTGTGAAGCTCACTTGGCACAGTCAGAGATGGAAATAATGACACCTTAGGCACACCTAATGTCCATGTAGCTACCATTTCTCTCCACAGGGCTCCCTTGTGGCTGAACTAATGTGGCGTCACTGGCTGTTGCTGGGTGTAGGCACATATTGAGGGGAACCATTGCACAAGCAGTTAACCCTTTGCTCTAGGCCTGGCTTGGCTGGTGTACCTGTTGGTTGAATGGGAACTTCAATGTCTTGGGGAAACCATGGGAATTTGCACTCAATTCACTTACCAAAGCCTTTGAAATTCTTATGAGGCTGTGAGATAGCAATGATCCTTATGCAAATTAAAACAAGATGTTAAAACTCAGCAGAGAGGCACTTTTAGATATAAAGTTCTTGCAGAGTAGCAAGAAATTTTTCATGTTTTCACTTAGATAGCAGACAGAGTCTAGAGTTTGCTTCACAGTTCATAATTCAACTACTGTCTTTCATTGTACCAATGTTGCTCAGGACTTTGAGATGCCCCGTTAGTGTAAGTCAGTTTAAACAATCTCTTGAGAGATGCCAAGGGTGAATTTGGTAGACATGAAGCTTATAGATAAAATAATCTATTTGCCTAGAAATGCTGTGGAAGTAAATCAAGTGGGAATATTTGCAACTTATAAGATTTAGGAGCTAGGTCAAGGCAGGCCAGGCATTTAACTTAATTCTTTGACTGTAAGTCTTAGATCAAAAAAGATGTTTCACTTGGTCCAACTGATAACCCTACTGATAGTAAAGGAATTTTTAAATGAAATATCTTGGAGTAGTAGTCTGTTCGCCTCTTACTCAGAACAAGAAGTACATTTTTAATAAAAAATGTGAGAATTATTATTACCTCTTCACTGAAGAGGTAATAATACACTTAGTTGAAGTAGTAACAAATCCATCCACTTTAACTTACCTATGTGAATCCATTAATTTCTAAAAAAATTAATGCAAGTTCAAATAGACTTGAAATAAACCTGCAGATATCAGCTCTTTCTCTTTCAGATTTTGTTCCTTTATTTGTGCAGATGTAATGGCTTTTTCATCATCTACTGCATAAAACTAAAGTTATTTCTAGTCATGCCAGAATGATCTTTCCCATCCCATTATAATTCCTTTCAATTGTTTGGGGAATTCACTGGACAGTTTGGGACAATCCTATTATCATTGATTCTCCCTACCACTGAAGAAATTCTGAAATATTTCACTTTTCTGCCAAGGTAAAAAAAAAGGAAAAAAAAAGAAAAAAAAAATATTTATCAAAGAAATAAAACTAATTTCCCTTCCTAAATACAAATTCTTTTTATAAATAGAAATGATATGTGATGGGGACTACATACTTTCTTTAATAACCATATAAAGCTGTATATGGTCAAATTGAACTGGAAAACATTTTTCATGTTCTAATTCCATTATCTTAAAACTGCTGATAAAACATCTGCAGTGGAACATGCTGGGATGAATTATTTCAGTAACACTTTTGGTTTCATTAGGATGATTTAAGCCTACAATAAATGTCATGGCATTAACATTTTATACCGAGGCATGAAGAAATGGTTGCTGGAAGAATCAACAGACTTTCTAAAAGTCAGCATCTTCTGTCTGTTTTTATGAGACCACTGGTCACTCTGCAATATTAAATGATGACTTTGCTGGAAGAATTATGTCCTGTGTGTGATATTTCTTCTGGACATCTGCCCAATTCAAGAATGAAACTGCCAACAAATGTGGTAACATCTCTAATCACCGTGCTTGGGTATGGTTCAAATGTCCATTTCATTTAGCAGATATTCCTAATAAGCCCCCCTCAGGGCAAGTAGTCTTTTAATAATAGGATTTCCCCTTTGAATTTGCCAGAGAGAATGTCCTAACATATTGACATGTTGTTTGTGCGGCAGTAGATACTGGGTTGGTTTTTTTTTTCTTTCCACCTGCCTCTCCTCAGTCCCTGTGGTGTTTCTTTATGAGACCAGATGACCACCAATGGCAAAAGGAAAGAGTCTGCTCTCTCTCTCTGGGTGGGATATAACAGCTTTATTCTCGAGTCCTGCCCTGCTTGGCTGGAGCTCTTTCCCAGTGGCTCACTCGTTCCAGAGAGAGCAAGGTCCCACCCATGCTGGGGCTTTTTCCCCAGGGGGCAGGGCCCAGAGGCAGGGACAAGCTACTACTCAATCAGGGATAAAGTGGGAGTGGAACAGAGTTGGGTTACAGCTGAGCAAGGACAGACCACGTGATACAGAGAAAAAACATTACAAATCCGATGAAACACAATATAAACCCAATTAATGCATTACAACAAGCCCCTCACTAGCAAGGCAGTGAGAACAGACTCTTTCCATGCACTACTCAGCACAGGTCTGCCCCTTTTCAAGACCAGTCTGGACTTCAAGGACTCTTCTTGCACTGCTAACGAATCCCCCTGCCCATACTGCTAAAAAGACTATGCCTCCTTCTTCCACCAGTTTGCAGCCCTTTAAACAAATGAGTCCAGGAAAAGTGGGTGTGCTTCAAAACAGAGGTCTTGAGAGTACAGGAACAGAGTGTCCCTGTGTGCTGAAAGATGAGTCAATAAGGCAAACATCCAGCCTGGATGGGCAATGAGGTTTTGAAGGAACTTAGGAATAAAAAGAGGATGTATCATCTTTGGAGGGAGAGTCAGGTCTCACAGGAAGTATTTAAGTGGATTGCTAGGGCATGTAGGAAGAAAATTAGGGAGGTCAAAGCTCAGTTCAAACTTAGGCTAGCAACTTTTGTAAAGGATAATAAAAAATGTTTTTTACAAATATATTAACAGCAAAAGGAAGGGTAAGACCAATCTTTGCTCCTTATTGGATGAGGGAAGGAACTTTGTAACTGCAGATGAGGAGAAGGTGGAAGTGCTTAATGCCTTCTTTGCCTTAGTCTTTAGTGAGAAGACAGCAGGAGGACAACTGTTCTCCTGAGTTGGTAGATGGTGTCAGGAAGCAGAATGGTCCCCCTGTTATCCAGGAGGAGGCCGTCAGAGAACTGCTGAGATGCTTGGATATTCATATCTATGGGCCCAGATTAGATCCATCCCAGGGTGATGAGGGAGCTGGCAGATAAGCTAGTGAAGTCCCTCTCCATCATTTACCAACAGTCCTGACTCACTGGTGAGGTTCCAGATGACTGGAAGCTGGCCAGTGTGACACCCATCCACAAAAAGGGTGCAAAGGAGGATCCTGGTAATTACAGGCCAGTCAGTCTGACCTCAGTACCTGGCGAGATAATGGACCAGTTTATATTGAGTGCCATCATGCAGCACATACAGGATTGCCAGGGATCAGACCCAGCCAGCACAGGTTTAGGAGAGGTAGGTCATGTTTGACCAACCTGATCTCCTTTTATGACCAGGTGACCTGCCTGGTGGATGCAGGAAGGGCTGTGGATGTTGTCTCTTTGGACTTCAGCAAGGCTTTTGACACTGTCTCCCACACCACACTCCAGGATAAGCTGGCAGCCCGTGGCTCGGACGGGAGCTCTCTTTGCTGGGTTGGGAACTGGCTGGATGGCCGGGCCCAGAGAGTGGCGGTGAACGGTGCTGCATCCAGCTGGCAGCCAGTCACCAGTGGTGTCCCTCAGGGGTCTGTGCTGGGCACAGTTCTGTTCAATATTTTTATTGATGACATGGACGAGAGAACTGAATCTTCCATCAGTAAATTTGCAGATGACACTAAGCTGGGAGTGTGTGTTGATCTGTTGGAAGATAGGATGGCTCTGCAGAGAGACCTGGAACTGTTGGATACATAGGTGGAGTCCACTAGGATGCAGTTTAATAGGTCCAAGTGCTGAGTCCTGCATTTTGGCAATAAAAGAACCCTGGAACATTATAGGCTGGGGACGGTGTGGCTGGACAGTGCTCAATGGAAAGGGATCTGGGAGTACTGGTCGACATGAGCCAGCAGTGTGCCCAGGTGGCCAAGAGGGCCAATGGCATCCTGGCCTGGATCAGGAATGGTGTGGCCAGCAGGAGCAGGGAGCTCATTCTTCCCCTGTACTCTGCACTGGTCAGACCACACCTTGAGTGCTGTGTCCAGTTCTGGGCCCCTCAGTTTAGGAAGGACGTTGAGATGCTTGAGCACATCCAGAGGGCAATGAGGCTGGTGAGGAGCTTGGAACACAAACCCTGTGAGGAACAGCTGAGGGAGTGGGGGTAGTTCAGCCTGGAGAAAAGGAGACTCCAAGGTGACCTTATCACTTTCTACAACTTCCTGAAAGGTGGCTGTAGTCAGCTGGGTTTGGTCTCTTTCTCCAGGCACAGCTGACAGAATGAGAGGATACAGTCTCAAGCTGTGCTAAGGGGAATAAAGGTTGCTTATTAGGAAATGCTTTTCATGGAAAGGGTGATAAAGTACTGGAAAGGCTTGCCTGGGGAGGTGGTGGAGTCACTATCCCTGGATGTGTTTAAAAAAAGACTGGATATGGCACTTGGTCCCATAGTCTGGTTGAGGTGTTAGGGCATGGGTTGGACTCAATGATCTTGGAAGTCTCTTTCAGCCTAGTCATTCTGTGATCCACAATTTTTTGTTCAATTTCTGTCATCAGTCTTTAGGAACAATGACAAAGGAAAGAGCTGACTCACTCAGACTTCAACAAAGAAGTGTTGCTAATTTTAAACCCATAACAAAAACCTGCCCAGATGCATCTATCAATCATGTAGAAACATAAACTATGAGCTACAGACATGAAAGTAGGAAGTTTTCCTACACATACAATTGCAAGGTATTTTGAACATGGAAATAGAGGTTTAGACAAAACTTTTGGAAACAAACTTTTTTCTTATTAAACAAATTTACTCAAATAATTTCCTTACTACACCTTCAGTTTTATTTGGAGGACAACATATTGTATGATTGCTATGAATGTTTAATCGAAAGTTCAGCAAAAAATTATACAGACCCTTGTCTAAGTAGCTTCATTTGGAAGAAGAAGCCACACAACTGTGTTCAAAAAAGTGAGAAGAAAATTATTGTCCTTATGATTATTGTTGTAACTATTCTTCTCCAATGCCCAGGTCCAACTGATTTTTAAGGAGAATTTTATGCCACAAGACCAGAAAAATGCCAAGAGCAACAGGAAAACATGTCTAGTGATTATCTTGCTTGGATGGTTTAAAGTGAGCTTAGGTTGTACCTACTGAGCTCCCTGGAGGAGCAAGGAGCATGTTGGTGCTGACGAACACACCCATACCCTGGTGGTCATGGATAAGGCAGAAATCAGAGGAGGAAGCACAGCTTTATTTTTACTGCTGGGGAAACAAAGGCAATTAATTATTAAAATGGGAATTTATCTTACAAAACAAAAATCAAACAACTTCAGTTGAATCCTTTCACAGAATCATAGAATGGTTTGGGTCCCCCTGCCAAGAGCAGGGACATCTTCAAGTAGATGAGGTTACTCAGAGGCCTGTACAAGCTGACATGAAATGTTTCTAGGGATGGGGCGTCCACCACCTCTCTAGGCAACATGTGCCAGCATTTTAACACCCTTACATATATATACTGCAAACAAGTGCAATCCCAAGGACTGGTCTTGGAAGCAATTCCCAGATGTTCAGGCTGGAGTTGCTCCCCTCCACTCTAAAGCTACATGTTAAGAGGCTGCCAAGAGCAGCTGGATGGAAAACTGACTAGCAGATTGAAGGTTCTCCTGTGCTTAGAGGGTATGACAGCTGAGAAGCAGGAATTGCCTGTACTTTTTTGCCTATGCAATCCCACCCTGCACCTGCAGGAGCAGAATACTCTGCTATACCAAATGGGACCTATGAACACCTAAAATACATTGAAGTCTCCTTGCAGCATCAGAAATGTGGAGCTGGGAGCAAATGGTGAACTGTTTAGTTCAGTTGTGTTTGTGGTGTGTAGTTTTTCTGCATTTTATTATTCACTGCTGTTTGGACAAATGCTCATTACATCAGATAGTAATGCTGCTTATTCTGCTTAACTGAGGTGAATGCTTACAGTGGGAAAACTCTAAAAATTGTCACTCTTTTTCATCAAAATGACATGGGGACCTTGGGAGAGTGCTTTCAGTAAAAGCTTACACTGGTGGAGCATCTTCCAATCCTAATGGTTTTGGAACTCCTTGGTAAATTTGAAGTTACTATTCAGTTATCCATGCTTCTGTCACATAACCCATGAAATAACTACCTAGATGTCTACTCAGAGACCTAAACTGCTATTTAGAGCATTAATGGAACATGCTTTCTAAACAATTCACTGCATAAAGTTATCTCTTTTAAAAATCTCACTTCAGATTATCAATTCTAGTTCAGTTGTTTCAAGAGTGCCAATCCCCAGTTATTAAATATTGTGAACTAAATACTCAAACATATGACTTTTTTAAAAAAGAATCATTCCATTCCTCTATGCCTCCAGGGTTTCAAGTTAGTTTTTTTGATATATTGAGTTTTACAGAGTTGTAAAGGCTAGAAACTTATCACTTCTCTGGGGGAAAGCTAAGAATGTAAAAAAATGACAGCTGTTGCAATACTGGGGGGAAAAAAAAAAAAGAGAGAGAGAGATAAGTAGTTGAAACATGATTTTCATAGTGGACTATTGTTTGAAAAGGAAAATTATAAAGCAAAATTTCTACTTGAAGGACAAAAAAATAGTGGCATCCAGAGTATGTAGACTCTGTTCCTTTACAAAACTCTTTTCTCAGAGAATTATCCCCACTTCAAATGATGAGTATTTTGTGTATAAAATATATTTTTTCTGATCCAGCTATTCTAAAACAACTTTGCACTCAGAAACCTGAAAGAACACTTTTGTTTGTTTGTTTGTTAGTTTTTTTCCTCCAGAACATTTTATTTAGGCTTGAATGAATGAGAACTGGAAAAAGAATTTAGGGAAAGTGGTGGTTTCAGGGAGATTTTGGGAGAAACCCTCCCAAGGGGCCCCCCTCCCCTCCCCCAACTGGTTCAGGAAAAGACTTCCTCAGAGAGAAGTGGAAAAAACCTGTTTATTAAACAGGCAAAGCACTCCCAGCACAATACTCAACGACAAGAGCTTTGTGCCATTTACAGAGGGATAACAAACTTAAAGAAAGTCTCCTCTTGAAGATAGTCACTGTGCTCCACCACTCGTCTCCGCTGGCGTTGGGAGAAAAGGAGATGTGCAGGGCTGGTCTTGGTGGGGTGGGTCTTCTGTGGAGGCCCCTGGTGCTTCCCCCAGGTCCTTAGTCTGGAGAGGTGGGAACAGTTCTGAGGAGAGGGCAAAAAAGAAAAAAGGAAGGGAAAAAAAAAAAAAAAAAGGAAAAAAGAAAAAGAAAAAAAAAGGCAAAAAAGCTTCAGCTATTCTACAGCGTCTAACTGCGCTAGCACTAAACTAACTAACTGCCCAGGGAAAAAAAACAACAAAGCTTCTTTCATCTTGCCATGTTCTAACTCCCCTGCTTCAAGGTCACTCCGATGAGGAGAATTTTCCTGGAGAAAAACAAACCGCGCTTTCCCTCCCCCCTGCACCCAACAGACGATTGGGGATACACAGTCACCCCAGGACATCTTCCACCCCTTATCCCCATATCGTTGACTTACAGGCAGAACCAATACATATTCCACATAAAACTTCCATCCATTCTCCCCACAGAAAAAAGAATACAAGCAATACCTGTCATGCTCCTGTCACGTTCCACAATGAGCCGCTGAATCCAGGCCCCAGGCTGCAGGGCAGCAGGATTCCTCTCTCACTTACTCATACCTTCAACACTTGCTGATACTTTCAACACTTAACACGTACCCTCTCACACATTTCCTTCTATTTCATTCTGCGTGGTTTAATGTACAGGCAATGGCAATAGCATTCAGCAGACAGTGATGTTTGTAACTGATTCTCACCCAACAATCAGATCTCCCTCAGGTACACATCGTGTTGTTCCATCTTTCTGCATTACCCACCATGTGCAACCTGGTCCCTGAGCAAAGACAACCCCACGAATGTGTTTGTCTGTATTTGAGGCAGACTTGATCCACACTGTCTTCCCTAATAGACCTCTGACATGCACCACTGGGACTTTATCTCCATCTATTGTATGCAGAGGCTCAGCCTGGGCAGGGCCTGCTCGGTTGGTGGAGCCTTGGATGTTGATCAATCAGGTGGCCTTTGCCGAATGCTGCTCCCAATTCTTGAGAGATCCACCCCCACCCAATGCTTTCAACTGGGTTTTTAACAATGCATTGTGCCTCTCCACTTTGCCTGCAGCGGGTGCATGGTAGGGAATATGGTACACCCACTCAATGCCATGTTCTCTAGCCCAGGTGTTTTTGAGGCTGTTCTTGAAATGAGTCCCATTGTCAGACTCAATCCTCTCAGGGGTACCATGTCTCCACAGGATTTGCTTTTCAAGGCCCAGGATGGTGTTCCGGGCAGTAGCATGGGGCACAGGGTAGGTCTCCAACCATCCAGTGGTGGCTTCCACCATGGTCAGCACATAGCGCTTGCCTTGGCGGGTTTGGGGAAGGGTGATGTAGTCAATCTGCCAGGCTTCCCCATACTTATACTTGGACCATCGCCCGCCATACCACAGGGGCTTCACCCGCTTGGCCTGCTTGATTGCAGCACACGTCTCACAGTCATGGATAACCTGAGAAATACTGTCCATGGTTAGATCCACCCCTGGGTCTTGTGCCCACTTATAGGTGGCATCTCTGCCCTGGTGACCTGAGGCATCATGGGCCGATCGAGCTAAAAACAACTCTGCCTTGTGTTCCCAATGTAAATCAATCTTTGACACTTCTATTTTTGCTGCCCGATCTACCTGCTCGTTGTTTCGATGCTCCTCATTAGCTCTGCTCTTGGGGATGTGAGCATCTATGTGGCGGACTTTCACAGGTAGTCTCTCTACCCTGGTAGCAATGTCTTTCCACTCCTCAGCAGCCCAAATTGGTTTCCCTCCACGCTGCCAATTAGCCTCTTTCCACCTCTTCAGCCATCCCCACAGAGCATTGGCTACCATCCATGAATCGGTATAGAGGTAGAGCCTCGGCCACCCCTCTCTTTCAGCAATATCCAAGGCTAATTGAACAGCCTTGAGTTCTGCAAGTTGACTTGACCCACCTTCTCCTTCAGTGGCCTCAGCAACCTGTCGTGTGGGGCTCCACACGGCTGCTTTCCACTTCCAGTTCATCCCTACAATACGACAGGAACCGTCAGTGAAAAGGGCATAATGCGTCTCCTCTGCTGGCAATTGGTTGTATGGTGGAGCCTCTTCAGCCCGTGTCACTTGCTCTTGTTCTTCATCTGTGAGGCCAAAGTTTTCACCCTCAGGCCAATTGGTAATTATTCCTAAAATCTCAGGGCAATTCAGTTTACCCATACGGGTGCGCTGTGTAATAAGAGCAATCCACTTGCTCCATGTGGCATCAGCGGCATGATGGGTGGAGGGAACCTCTCCTTTGAACATCCACCCTAGCACAGGCAGTCGGGGTGCCAGGAGGAGTTGCGCCTCTGTACCAATCCGAGGCAGCTTGAACTCCTTCATAGGCTGCTAAGATTTCCTTCTCAGTTGGGGTGTAATTGGCTTCAGACCCTCTGTAGCTTTGACTCCAGAATCCCAGTGGCCGGCCTCGAGTCTCACCAGGCACCTTCTGCCAAAGGCTCCAGGACAGGCCATGGCTCCTGGCTGCAGAGTAGAGCACATTCTTCACATCTGGTCCCGTCGTCACTGGGCCAAGGGCCACTGCATGATCTATCTCCTGCTTGATCTGGGCAAAAGCTTGTTGTTGCTCAGGGCCCCAGTGGAAATTGTTCTTTTTGCGGTTGACCAGGCAAAGAGGGCTCACAATCTGACTATACTCGGGAATATGCATCCTCCAGAAACCTATAGCGCCTAGGAAAGCTTGTGTCTCCTTCTTATTGGTTGGTGGAGACATCGCTGTGATCTTGTTGATGACATCAGTAGGAATCTGCCGCCGTCCATCTTGCCACTTTACTCCCAGGAACTGGATCTCATGAGCTGGTCCCTTAACCTTACTCTTCTTGATAGCGAAACCGGCTTCTAGGAGGATCTGGATGATTTTCTTTCCCTTCTCAAACACTTCTGCTGCTGTGTTCCCCCACACAATGATGTAATCAATATACTGTAGATGTTCTGGAGCCTAGTGCAGTCTGGATCAGTCCATGGCAGATGGTGGGGCTGTGTTTCCACCCCTGGGGCAGTCGGTTCCAGGTGTACTGCACGCCCCTCCAGGTGAAAGCAAACTGAGGCCTGCATTCTGCAGCCAGAGGAATGGAGAAAAAGGCATTAGCAATGTCAATTGTGGCGTACCATTTTGCTGTCTTGGACTCCAGCTCGTACTGGAGCTCCAACATGTCTGGCACGGCAGCACTCAGTGGCGGTGTCACCTCATTCAATGCACGGTAGTCCACAGTCAATCTCCATTCTCCGTCAGAGTTGTGCACAGGCCAGATGGGGCTGTTGAAGGGTGAGTGAGTTTTACTGACCACCCCTTGGCTCTCCAGCTCTTGAATCATCTTATGGATGGGAATCACAGCATCTCGAGTTGTTCTATACTGTTGGCAGTGCACTATAGAAGTGGCAGTTGGTACCTGTTGCTCTTGTACTATCAGGAGTCCTACTGCAGATGGATTCTCAGACAGTCCAGGCAAGGTGTTCAATTGCCAGATGCCCTCTGTTACTACAGCCGCTATCCCAAATGCCCACCTGAGTCCTTTCGGGTCTTTGAAATACCCACTTCAGAGGTATTCTATACCCAAAGTGCATGGGGCCTCTGGCCCAGTCACAATAGGGTGTTTCTCCCACTCCTTTCCAGTTAGGCTCACATCTGCTTCCACCAAAGTAAAATCTTGTGATCCCCCTGTCACGCCAGCAATGGAAACAGATTCTTCCCCTACATGTCTTGATGGCATTAAAGTGCACTGCACACCAGTATTAACTAAGGCCTCGTATTTTTGTGGTTCAGATGTGCCAGGCCAACGAATCCACACAGTCCAAAATACACGGTTTTCCCTAGCCTCTACCTGGCTAGAGGCAGGGCCCCTCTAAGCCTGGTTTTCCTTCTTTCCTTGAGCATATATCTTAGAGGTTCCTTCAAGGGGGTCGGACATGTCATCATCATCATACCTGGCAGTTCAGCTATGGGCAACTGGAGCCGCTTCCCTTTTGGTGGAACTCCCTCTTTGAGTCTTGACTTCCTTCAATTCACGCACCCATTGTGCCAGGGCAGCCGTAGTTTTTCCATCCCATCTGTTCATATTTTCTCCACAATCCCGCAGGAAGAACCACAGCTCAGCACGTGGAGTGTATCCTCTCTCCCTAGCCGGGGAGCGTCTACGTTGGCTACCAGAACCTTTGATCTGCACTGCTGAGATTTGGAGAAGGTCCTCTCTAATCTCCTCCCTGAGTTTCTTATGATTCTCATCTATCTTATCCTCTAGTTTCTGCAGACCTGTTTCCACAGCTGCGATCCTGGCGTGTGTTGGGCCATGCACAGCATCTGCATATGCTCAGAGCTTCTTCGCCATATCAAGCACCGTCTCCTCCATGTCCTCCCGCTTCATTACTGCTAAAGCAGAAGCGTATTCTAATGGCCCCAGTCGTATAAGTTTTCGCCACATCACAGATGTACATGATAAAGACTGGGTTCCTAGTGTTTTTGTCATCTGAGAAAACCATCTCTGCCACTGCCATTTCTCTCAAGCGTTGAATCCCTTGTTCTATGGTCTTCCGTGGGGTTTGCTGCATATAGAGATCATCTGCACACAAGTATCTTTCTGCCACACTTCCTAGGACCCGTATCCAGAGACTGCAAGGACTAGCCTCTCTCATCATCTCCTGGTTGATGACTGGATCATGTGACAGGGATCCCAGATGCCTCGCTTCAGTGCCATCCAGAATTGTAGCCTCGCCTGCAGCATCCCAAAGACGGACTAACCAACTAATTACAGATTCATCAGGTTGTCGCCGGTAATCTTTTCTTAGGCCCCGAAGGTCCTTCAGGGAAAAGGAATCAATATTGGCTTCTGATCCTGTGCTAGAATCTTTGGCTTCTGATTTTGGTGAAGGTCCTTCTCTTGGGTCATCATTATCCACTGGTCAATCGGTTTTGACTGTGTGTTTCCTTGCCGGAGCAACTGCCAGGGGCTTTGGCTTACTGTCTGCTTTAGCTGCCAACTCAGGTTCAGGTTCTAGTCTAGCTGCTGGCTTCATAACTGGGGTGTTGGCTGTAGCCTGAGTGACTGGGGTGGCTGTTGATTTGTATCCCTTCCCCCCGCCTCTGTCTGCTGCCCTACAGTATTTAGCAATGTGCGATAGGTGTGTGCCAGGGCCCAGCTTACTGCAGCTATCTTTTCCTCTTTAGAGCTATTATGGTTCCTCTCTTTCAGGTATTTCCCCAACTCCACTGGATTCTGAATTTGTTCCTGTAGAAAATCCCAGACTACAGGGTCAGAGAATTCCTTGAGGAGTTGGCCCATATCCTCCCATTCTCCACACCACTCAGGATTTCCTCTGCCTGGGTCAGGGGTTTTATCAGCCTCTCTAGAAATCTCAGCCCATATTCTAGAGAAGCTGCAGACTGTATAGAGGAGGCTTACCAGATGACATACCAGAAAGATGGTCTCTTTAACACTCAGGGGAAACTCAGCATTCTCCAGCAATGATCTAACCGATTCAGAGGAGAAGAAGGAAACGTAAGACTGCAACGCTTCATCCTCTGCTCCTCTTCCCACAAACAGGGTGAATAACCATAACCATGACCCATACATAGTAGGAAAAGATCTCAGCACCTTTATAAACTGCTTACAAATTATTATCATTGAACCAAGGTCAATAGCTACTCTAATCCGTGTCCCTCTACTGTAAAAACTGCGTATTAGTGACAATATTGGGGCTATCTCTGGATATGCAAATAAACCTAAGGACCACCAAGGTATTAAGACCTCAAAGAAGCCTAAGGATCCAAAACACAGCAAGGCCCCCACCCCAAGAGACATGAGTTCAAGCAGCATAGTTACTGACTGCTAAATACTAATCAGTACAGGGTTTTTCCACTCTCTCGAGCCCCACGTTGGGCACCAGGAATTTTGCGGTGGTTTCAGGCAGATTTTGGGAGAAACCCTCCCACAGGGGCCCCCCTCCCCTCCTCCAACTGGTTCGGGAAAAGACTTCCTCAGAGAGAAGTGGAAAAAATCTGTTTATTAAACAGGAAAAGCACTCCCAGCACAATACTCAATGACAAGTGCTTTGTGCCGTTTACAGAGGGATAACAAACTTAAAGAAAGTCTCCTCTTGAAGATCGTCATTGTGCTCCACCGCTCCGTTTCCGCTGACGTTGGGAGAAAAGGAGATGTGCAGGGCTGGTCTTGGTGGGGTGGGTCTTCTGTGGAGGCCCCTGGTGCTTCCCCCAGGTCCTTAGTCTGGAGAGGTGGGAACAGTTCTGAGGAGAGGGCAAAAAAGAAAAAAGGAAAAAAAAAAAAAAAAAGGAAAAAAGAGAATAAAAAAGGTAAAAAAGCTTCAGCTATTCTACAGCGTCTAACTATGCTAGCACTAAACTAACTAACTGCCCAGGGGAAAAAAAAAAAAAACAGAGCTTCCTTCGTCTTGCCGTGTTCCAACTCCCCCGCTTCAAGGTCACTCCAATGAGCAGAGTTTTCCTGGGGAAAAACAAACCACGCTTTCCCTCCCCCCTGCACCCAACAGACGATTGGGGGATACACAGTCACCCTAGGACAGGGAAGTACATAATGAAAAGTATTGCAAGGCAAAGATATATCATTGATTCATTGTGAGGAAAGAGGACTCACCCTCCCTTTTCCCTGCACTGACTTCATATCTCTTTGCTGTGTGTTACTGCCTGTACGCTGCATAGGCTGAACATAATGGCCTCTTAGCTCTGCTCATGTTTTCCTGCAAGAAAACACTGCCAAAGGCTATGTTTAGGAGATTTAGTTAGTTTCAAATGATAAATCCATCTTTTGCACTATAAAAGTGCATTTATGGTTGAAGGGAAAATTCCTGAGGTCTTTATTGCTTTCCTACAGCAGTGCTGCATTATCAATATCTCCACATGCATGAATGAGCATTGTGATAGAATAAGATGGGATTAAAATTGTCCATTAGTTTTGGAGGGAAAAAGGAGACTTGGTCTGTATGAAAAATCTGTAGACTGATAGTTCCTCTGGAAAACATTAAAAAACCTCCCCATTAAAAGTTTCATTTACTTTAAAAAGTTTAAGTTTACATTAAAAATAGAAATACTTTGATTTCTCACTGCTCAGCAATAACCTGGATACTGCTTCTTGAATGAAGGACAAGTGGGTGCATGTATCCAAGCAAATCACATTAGCTAGTGTGTGACTGGAATCAAGCAGGACATAGACAGAATTTTCAGTCAAAATGGCATTTGTTTACTCTTCATTTTTTCCATCTTTTAACAGAGATGATGAATTTCAAAAAAGTAAACCCTCTAGGTGCTGATATTTTTTCCTATCTCTGCATGGAGCTCTTTGACTTTTAGCCTTGGAAATTTATTGCTGTAATTTCCTTGTCATTCCTAGGAAGATATCTACATATATAAAAGCAAAACATCTTTAATGACCATTGGGGCTTAAGTTTGTTCCTTTTTGTCTTAAAGCATTTTTCCCCGTAAGTTGCTAAGAGACTCAGTATGGTGCTTAGAGAGTGCTTGGCCAACACAAAAGACATGGCAAAGTCAGGAGGGGGAAGATCACATGAGTTTTTGGGGGAGGGAAAAGGACAGGGCTGGGGGAGCTGGGGGTCCTGTTTGCTCTGGGCATCAGATGTCGGGGGCTTTCCCCAACATTCAGGCGGTTTCAGGGTCCTTGCTCCCCTGCACAGCTCTGAGCCAAGCTGAAGGAAGAGACAGAGTTCTCAGGTTTAGATTTTTCAATGTTGCATATCTCGTTTATTGTTTCTTATCTTACAATTTTCTCAGAGTCCGACAAGATGTTCGCAGCTGCATGGATTCCTCACGTCTCCCCCCGAGCTGGGCTGTCCTTATCTTTTATACTAATTACTACGTATTTCTTGTTTACTATTTCTTACCAATGTCTATCACTATTACTAAAAAGTCATCTTTACTTTGACCCAATCCTCACTAACTACTTTGTGCCACATCAATGCAGCAATGGAGTGAGGGAAGAAGAAGGAGAAGAAGAAGGAGACAACGCCCTAGATTCTCTATCTTGTCCCCATTCACTTCAATGCTAGGAACCTAAAATTACTATTTTCTCACCCTGTGATTAGCTAAACTACTATTTTTTCACATTCTTGTGGCCTGTAAACCTTCTCTCAGTGTAGGAAGTTTTTCCCATGGACAGAAATCAAAGCCAGTGTCTCTCTGAGCTCTGGGCTGGGGTCCCAGACCCCCCCTGCCCAGGTCCCTGACCCTCCAGGGCAACCAAAGGAATGCCCTGGACTCCAGCAATCAGGGAGGATGGCCAGACTGCTCTTTGCTGTGGGAGGAGTCCACTGTCCACAGAAAGTCCGGTCCTGGGAGATCTACCATCATCTGCTCATGTGTCCAGGAATTCTGAACTCCTTTGCTTGCCCTGCTGGAGCTGGGCCAGCCCTGTCCAGGAGTCCCGGCTTCTCCAGCACTGCTCTTGGTGCTACGCTGTAGCCCTGCACCCCTCTGCCTGCCGGGGACATCCTGCTGTTCCAGCCACCAGCCCGGGATTTTCCACCGTTCCAGCTTGGTGCTCTCGGAGTCCCAAGGGATCAGACTGCCCCAGGCTTTGTGAAACAAAGCCTCTCGAGGTTTCTGGTTCTGTTTATTATTAATGCTGTGGTTGTTGTTTTTTGTTTTCCTTGTTATACTTACTAGTAAAGAACTGTTATTCCTATCCCCATAGCTCTGCCTGAAAAGCCCCTTTAAATTTCTAAATTATAATAACTTGGAGGGAGGGGATTTGAATTCTCCATTCTGAGAGAGACCCTGTCCCTCCCTAGCAGATACCTGTCTTCCAAACCAATACAATGACTTGCTGAAAAACTTCTGAGAGATGAGATTAAGCATGTCCTCTTTAGCTCCAAAGTAGTAATTTGATTTGTGTTAGTTCTGTGCACAGAACTTGTTTCTGAGAGAGCTGTCTTCATGTAAGCATTTGGTGAGGTTGAAATAAATATTTGCTGTGTAGAAGAGAAGTTTTCCCAAGGGGCATCATTCCAGCTCTGTTTAGTTTAAGGCATCTGAACAAGTTAAATCCTATGTTTGTGGGTTGCAGTATTCACTTGTGTTACCTGTGGGGCAAGAAGCATTGTTGTTTTGCAGAGTGACTCTTAAATCTAGACTGTAAGTGGATTACATATTCACATAAACTAAAACACGACTGAGTGTCTTAGCATTTATATATACAGATCCTAATTGAATTTTGTCACTAAAAATTACAAACACAAACTCGAGAGCCATTTGACATTCATTTATCCCAAAGTGCAGCCTCTGCAGCAGCAGTATTTTTAAAAAATAGTTGGTTTTTTTTTCCAAGAGATATTCCAGTAAGAGATCTGTCAGTGATAAAGAGGTACAATTTTTACAATTTTCCTGCACTGGAAATTCCCTTGCACAGCTACCATCTGTATCTGAACTGCCCTGAGCCCTTTGTTAGGCTCCAACCCATCCATCCTCTGTATCATTGTCTGATGTCAGAAGCAATGCCCTTTTGTGAAGCACTGAAAATGAGACAAAGAGTTTTGTCCCACAGAAGATTTGTGAACCAAATACAGATCTTTAGACTGTTAAAGTGGCATCTTAACATGAATTTCAGCCTTTCATTCAAGATGCATTTCAACCTCAAAGTGCAAAATTACAAACAGATTTGGCGGGGTGCATTTTGCTAAAAATTGAAAGAAAAAGCAAATTTCACTTTAAGGTGGATAAAACCTTAAAGGAGTTGAAAGTTACAACTCCTTTTCAGATTTTGGACTTTGACCAAAAGGGTTTTGCATGCAGTTTTATATGAAAGAAAATAATTAACAAAGTTGGTGGAAGGCAAAAGGAGAAATCATGATTGTCTTTAACACAGAGCAAAAGCGTAACATCAAGGTTGTACATATAAAGAAGGTCTTAAGTTTAAAAAACTTAGGCCCAAAGAGAATTAAAATAAGCTGTCCTGTCTAGCATGCAGAATAGGATTATTATTTCCCAATTAAACTGATTTCTGGTGGGGTTTTTTTTGTTTTTTGTTTGTTTGTTTGTTTGATTGATTGATTGATTGATTGATTGATTTTTGTTTGTTTGTTTGTTTGTTTGCTTGCTTGTTTGAGTCAGTTTCTGCTGGGAAACAATGAGCATTTGTCAGATTTGCTGGCACTAGTCTATTTTATTTGAATCTTTCAGAGAAATAAATATCCCTTAGCAAAAGTTTTACAAATCTCCCATGGCCTCCAAATAAAGAAGGTGGCCTTCTGCCTTCACCTGTGCCGTTCTCTAGTGCTCAGCACCACTCTGGATAAGAAAGTTTCATTTCCTCTGTAAGGGCAACAAGAAAGTGCTTCAGCTCTGAAAGAAATACTGAGAATTCTGGTTTTTTATATTGTGCAATCTGAACCATATTAAATGGTGTTAATTAAGAAACTGGTCAGATTTCATAGCAATCATCCTCTTATTCAGCAGCTTCAGAGTGTGTACATCCTTTCCTGCTGAACTGAAACAGGTCTGACACCCAGGTGAGCTGGTAGTGGTAATATTTGAGGAGAAGGATGGGATGCCAGGGAGGTCTTGGCTTGCTGGCTGAGAGTGACAGACACCTCAGAGATTGCAAATTTTTTTTACTTAAAACAACAGGTGACCTATTTTTTTTGTCTTGTTTTATTTGGTTTTTTGTTTATTTGTTTGGCTTTTTATGTTATTTGCACCTTTTTGGTTTTGTGGGGTTTTGTGGGGTTTTTTTTTTCCTTTGGGGGGTATGTTGTGTGGTTTTTGTGGGGTTTTGGGCGGTGTTTTTTTGTTTGTTTGCTTGCCTTTTTTGTTGCTGTTTGGTTTGGTTTGTTGTTTTTTGTTTTGTTTTTGTTTTTTAGTGTTTTTAGCACCTTTTAAATTTAATTCTCAGCTCTTCTATTCCTGACAGTGATAGATTTCATCATGTTTTTTTCCTTTGTGACAGGGAGGCATTATTCACATATGCAAAATTTGGAAAATGTCAAGAGAAACCAGGAGAGATGAAATATGTGGGCAATACTGGATAAAAATTTCACATCACACATAAGACTTATTTTTATGTTTTTTATGGCAAAAGAATCTTCATTCTTTGAAGTATTTAAGACCACCCTTTGCTGGCACAACCTTAGCCCTAAAAGCTTCTTGATCAAAAGAAAAAAGGAAAGCATCATCTCAACAGCTTTCTCTGCCACACACTACATCACAGGGCCTCAGACTATCAGGGTTATGTAAATGACTCTGGGGAAATGCAATTGCTGTTCCTGCCCTCTTAGCACATGTCATTTCTACAAAGTTGTTGATATTTCTGCAGGCCCTGATGACTGTCACTATTGTTACAGCTCAGTGGAGCTCAACAATGCTGGGCAGACCCAGGGTCTGGAGCTTGTCCTGCCCTGGGACCACTGTCAGTTTCTCTTCAGAGGAGAGAACGTAAGGTGGGAAGCAAGGGAAAACTGACATGTCCCAGTGCTGACTGTAATTTCCAAACTTTTCACATTCTGACACTTCCATTCCACCCTTTTTTTTCTGAAAAGGACGTAAAGAAAACCTCTTAGTTGGTGGTAGTGCTTCTGAATTTTCTCTGACAAAATAATGCTTAAGCATTCCTCTGATATTACAATCACCTTCTTCAAATTTTCACCAGTTTCAAACACTTACCAAGTAATCCATTAGGTAGGTTATTTTGATTCTGCCCCAGTTATCCCAGCCAACAGGATTTCTTTTCTTCCATCCCATGCCAGCATTTTATTTATTTATGTGTTTATTTATTATGTTAAAATTTAATTAAACTTTTTGAGATTGTTTGATACTGTTGAATCAATATGCCTATAAAAGCTGAATGGTTCCTAATTAAGTCTTGCCACGTGTAAGGAATAATGTGCAGAGTGACTCTGTTTGAACAATGGAGCATGAAAATTTTGCACTGGTAAGCAAAGAGACATTGATGATGCCCCTGTTTAAAGCCATCTTAAATCTCTTCAATCCATGAGAGCAATTTCTTATATTTCAGGAAGAAAAGAGAATGTGGAATAAAAAACTACCTACATTTTAATTCTTATCATGAATGTTTCAGTACTGTGCTGAAAGTGGCCTTCTTGTTGCTTTTTGAAAATCAAATGTCTGTTTTGTTGTTTCTCTGACAACATACCTGCTTTTATAAAGCTCATGGAAGTTGGTAAGCTAACAGTGTTAGCTGTTAGCTATTTTCATGACTTTCATTGAAACTACTATGATTTTTCACATGGGCTGATCCTTCTTTATGTCATTTTCACCCTTGTGGCTCATTTCCTGCATCCCCTTCCGCAGTTTAGTGCATTACTCGCCTTGTCCATGTTATCTCAGGTGCTGTCTCTAGCCTCTCAGCCTGCAGATTCGGACAGCTCACACGGAGAAGTATTCAGCAGTTATTCCCATAGATGGACTGTGGCACACAGTTTTCCACAGAAAACCTGAATCAAAGCCAAACTGTATTAAATTCAAGTTATTTTAGCGTTATCTTGTCATGGCATATCATCGCTTATTCTTACAATGCGTAGCTCCATTGGAGTCAGTGAGCATCAGGTTCTTAATTACCTTCAGAGTATATACTTTTGTTACAGTATTGTTACTGTTGTTACTGTTGTTACAGTTTTGAACCCTTTTCTGTTCTCCCTTCAATACTCCCCTCCCATTTTGTGGTCACTGCCTGGCAGTTCTAGCTTACAGAGCTGCAAAAACCTGTGGGGGAGGGAGAATATTTGCCCCTTGTAAGAGGTGTCAGGGAGTGGGGGAGCACTTGTTGCTGGGAGGCCTGGCAAGGTAACATCACACCACCAACCAGGACACAAGAAGGGCTCCACCAATGGAAGGCATGGAAGGACTGATTGACAGGCTTGGGAGGAACCAAGTGTATATATATGGGCAAAGCTATAGGCTGTGGGTGGGGCCAGAAGGACATATAAGAACTGCTCATGAATATTAATGAGGATTATGCAATCTCGGGATATAAAAGGCAGACACGCCATTTTTTAAGTGTAGCCTCTGGTGAGGAAGAGTCCAATCAAGCTCCAGGTGCTGTTCCCTTCCTTTGCTTTGTGATTTTAATGGGTTCAAATTAAAATTTATTTACTCATTCCCGCCTGGCTTTTCTGTTTTTTATAACAAAAAATATATAAGAAACCTTATTGCAGTATATTCTTACAAATGTGTTTTTAGCAGTGTTTTCCATTCTATTAATTTAGTCATTTTACTTTTATATTTTATGTTCCAGGTCTGTAAAACTGCAGGGTTGTGATTCAACTCAAGCTCAAATTCTTCCTTATCTGCTCTTCAGTGGTCTTCCTGTTGGATCTTCCTTATTTCTTGCCATTTAAGGAAAGGAGCTTTACATATAAATGTCTTCTGTCACAGGTCATTAAACATATCCATATCTTGCTGTTTCACAAGCACAGGGATTGAATGTTGGGGTTTTTTTCTAGGCCCATTAATTATCAAACACACGTGGATTCTGAGGGGTGAGAAAAGTAGATATTCAATGGCATCTGTTTTCTGTTTGTTGGGTATAAACATTGCAAGAAAATATGTAAGGCAATGACAAAAGGATTTTTTTCAATGAGTCCATAATCTCAGGCACAACACCCTGGGGGCAGGACTGAGCATGTATTTCAGTGAAACCTATCACATCTGCTCCACTGAAATGTCATTTCTAAGCAAAGCTGAGCTGATGATGGGTTGCATTTGTGCAGATTCTTTTGTACGTGTCTGGGCTTTAAAGTGGCTTTCTACTCCCACTGCTGGAGTGGCTGATGTGAACTCCTGAAGATTTTTTTTTTTTTTTTAAGATGCTAAAATAAAAATTTTAGCACTGCAGGAAAAGCATGAGCAGTGGGATTACAGTTTCCCACCCAGTTATGGATTTTTAAATTACTTTAATGCTGAACATATTCCTGTGATAGCTTCACAATTCTGGTGGCTTTCCTCTACCATCTGCCCCTATGAGTGGTGTATTGGAAGGGGTCAGAGCAAGTGGTGGGACTCTCTGGTGTTTCTTCACCTGGTGAAGGGTGAGGGTGAGTCTGAGGCATTCAGCTGTCTTTGTACCTTTAATCAAATAAGTCTACTGGCACTTTTCCCATCCAGTCTGAAAATGTGCAATAGCATTTCCTACCAGCTGATATCCCCCAGGCTTTCAGTGAACCAGGCACTGAAACACACTCACTTGATGTGAGTGACTTTACTGCCTTCCAGATTTCCTAATACTGACACATGCTAAAGCTGTGTGGAACTTTAACTGTGTACTTGCATGAGCCACTGGCCCTCATGTTAGCCAGCTATCTCTGACATCCTTGTCATGGCTGGCAGCAGATATCTTTGGTTCTCTGGTGGGTGCAGGTTGTCTCTGGCACTGACAAGCTCTCTAGGCTGTAAAACTCCCCTGAGTGTTGCTCTGCTTTCTACTGACTTCCATTTCTTTTGAATGCAAAGTTGCCCATGGTTTTGCCATCTGTTCAGGTAGCTGCAGGTCTTGTCTAAGAATCCTGTATGTGTATGTAAGGTGATGTATATAATGTGGGTGTATATGTGCATGTTTGTTAGGCTGTGAGAGGTTCTATGTATTTGCATCTTTTGTTACATCTTCTGCCTTTTTGTGAAAAGTAAAGGAAAAGGGGGTAATAAATTCCTTTGTGTTTGAACAGCCATGGGAATGGCACAGCCTGCAAAGAAAGTACTGTTATATTAAATGGAATGTGCTTGAAGTTCATTCTACAGTTCTTTTTTGGAGTCTGAAGCTGTTTTCTAATTGACTTGGATGGGAGCCAGGTTCTCTGAAAAGATTAGTTCCTGTTTCAGGGTTTTAAAAGAGCTGTATTTTTTGAAGTTCATATATGTTAGGCAGAAGAATTTATGGCCAGACTAGACCAAGTCCTCAGAGAAGTAAAAATATTTCTCATCTGCTTCAAATGCTGAATAAGTATCCTTCTGTCAGAGAAGTTCCCAATCAGTGGACATCAGCTATACATAGTTTTTTTCAAAAGCTGGTCTCTCATGACAGTGCCTAAATGGAAAAGAAACACTGCTGTGAGAGATGTCCTTCATTCATGCAGTGGTGGAAGTATCAATTTGAGTATTGGTTATTTCTCCACATATAAATTACTTCATGGCAGTTTTGGAATGATTTTCTATATGACTGAATAGGTGATAGCGTTGTCTTCCTTTTTTGCCCTCAGTACGAAGAAAACTCAAATCATAAACAGTAGGAAGTGAACTATCTCTCTTTTGAAAATGAATTGGTAAAGCATATCTACTGAAAATATGAAATGTTTGTGATTAATTCCTTGCAGAATCTACTTCACCTAACGTAGATAAGCAAATTATTGTGAAGGGGCATGAAATGCAGCTGTTCAGATGTTCTATTTAAGTGTATGTTTCTTGCTATCTGTTTTGTTTCCTTCTCCAACTGCACTGAACTTAGTGAAAAACAGAGTGCAGATTAAACTTCATATTCCACGCCCTGAGAAAGCTTGGTGACAAAGACAGCCTCATACACATTTTTCCTCTGTACTTCCATTTTCTACTCAAAAATATACTAGCAGAATTCTAATGCTATCAGACTGGCTACTACTTGTTTTAAAAGTTAGTGCTGGAACAAGATGTGCAGAGAGGTTGTAGATTCTCCATCCTTGGAGATACTGAAAGCCATCCAGGAATAGTCCTGGAGAGCAGGCTCAAGATGTCCCTTCTTGAGCAAGGGGGTTGGGCCAGATGACATGTAGAAGTCCCTTCCAGCCACAACCAACCTGCTATTCTCTGAAAACAGTTGAATTTCTGTCCTTTTCAGGCCAAACCGGTCTATGGCCTGGCAGTCAGTTCTTTTGACACAATTATTTGTACAGGGTTACACGTGGTGTGGAACATCACTTACCAGCAAATAGATATTGGTGCAGGCAGGAACTTCTTATTCTAACATTGCTGCTAAAGACATCAGTAAATAATGTCTCACCAGCAAGTTCAGATGTTTAACTAAGATGCATTTAATTCCAGGTAAATTTAGAGAATGAAATAAACATAGTGATGAGTACATGGAAGCTCTCATTCAGGCCCAGGATTCTTGGAAGAGTAGGATTAGCACACCTCCTGAAAGATGTATGCCGCCTAGGACCCAAACAATGAGTGAGTTCTGAAAAATCTTGCTTGCAAATCAATACACTTGAGAAAGAAAACTCTTGCAAAAAATACCATTTCTAATGAGACTTACCCTGCTTGTGGTTTTAGTAGTCTTTCAGTCAAAGAATCAGGCATTGGACTTAAAAATACTGTTTGCTAGAAGGCTCAATGGATGAAAGTAATGAGTTGGTTGTATGGAGGCTCAAAGTGTTTAGGATAAACAGCTCAAGGAGTGAGGGTGGAAAAAGAACTGCTGGGAGTTGGTACCCATGGTGCTCACGGCATTGCCAGCAAGACCTGGAGTATGAGGGTCTTCTTCTGCGCTGTGAGAAATGAGTGAGTATTTCTTTCACAGCAAAGTAAGCTGAAGCAGCTGAGTGTTGCAGAATTCCAGAAGATAAGGGGGTAATGTGTGAGTCTCAAATACCGACAGCTGGAGGGCCATGGAGCCAACCAAGGACTGTTGGCCTTTACAGACAAGGATTGTTTGTAATGACCAAGAATTGTTGTTGTTAACACAGCCATGAGAAAGAACAAGATTTGATTGGAGAAGGGGAGCCAGGGGAGATAGGACAGCTCTTCAAAGGGACAAACATCATTGTTTGAGTTCCTGGAGATAAGCGTAACGTGGTACACCACAAGCTCAGGAATGAGAACAAGGTCTTCTGCAGCTTAGTTAAGTGATCTCATTGAGCAAAGGGAGATCAACTTTTGATGGTACAGCTGAGTCTCTGGCCAGCATAGCATTTGACACAGCAGAACACAAAGTTGTGAGATTTTCTTATTTCCAAACTACATATAAAAACTACATTTTCCCTCTTCAACATCAGATAACTGCTCTGCTAAAGGCACCTTAGCAGTTACCAGAAATTGATATTCATTCACTTTTGATTTACCATACCATTCTCCTAATTTTATGCACAAGATGAGCATGGATACCATGTTTTGGCAATATTCATACACCAAACTCCTTGAAGTGGCAGATTTCATAATGTTTTTGAGTAAAATACATCATTAAACTAGGCCAGCTACATGTTGTGATCCATCTGGTCAGGGCACAGACAGCCAACTAATAGCATTGCTAGAAGCAACATTTTGAAGATGGAATAACAAACTGGAGGCAGTTCTCAGGTTTTGCAGGACATAAGGTGCATTTGAAAATGAGCACCTCTGAAATGTCTTCCTCAAATTTGTACTGTAGGTGAAAGAAAGCCCATTACTAAGATCTGTGAAAAATGTGAAGATGCAAAGGCTCAGGACACAGTGGAATAGCACAGTCATATTAAGGACAACCTTAAGGACAACAGGACAACCTTATCTCATCCCTTCAGTTTAACAAAATAAGCAAAGCTCAGAGACATACTTGAAGTTCTGTGGATAGCAGTGGCACTGAGAATGTCTGCTAAATCAGCACAGCGTGAAAGTGCATTGGTGACTTCAAAAAAGCAGTTTGCAAATCTTTGAGGTACTCAATACACATGGATGTCCTTTATTTGGCTTTATTTCCCCAAGTGCCAATGTCATTATATATTGCCACATTTGGATATTATTGTAATAAAATAATTTAAACACTGAGTCATCATGCACTTGACAGCAGAAGTTTTACTCTCTGGAATGGTTAAATTCTCCTCAAATTAAATTGCACACTACCCTGCTAAAAGCTTCTATAAAGAGAGAGATTTGAAAAATATTTTGCCAAATTGCAATACTAACAAAAGTAATTTTTTTCCAGTCAAATATAGCTAAATCCTACTTTTTCTACCCAAATGAACTTCAAAGTCTACTCAATTCCTCTGAAAATCAGTGTGGAAGCAGATAAATGCACTCAGTAACGAGATATGTCTGATATGGATTGTTTCACTACTATTTTCATCACAGAAATGATAATTCAAGTTTAGAGTGCTTTTGGGTACATGAAAAGCACCTGATCACTCAGGTGCAGATGTCCCCTATGTCTTTGGGCATATTTTTTGGCTTAGTCTTATTGCCAGGAAAAATGAGAATTAAATCCTGCAAATTAAGTGAGTAAGTATTCTTCATGGCAAAAAAAAAGTTTTTAACTACAATATGTTTACATAGGTTATTTCACAGGTAATTAGTTTATCCTAGGGAAGTGTGTCATTGTCTCCGCTTCTTCAAGAAAGCTTCACTTTTATTAGCTATGCCAAAGTGATATCCCACTACAGAAAAAAATGTCATCATTTGGAATCCAGGACATATTCCTTTTTATTTTCTCTTAGTAATACTTGCTTGTTTTTAGCACAACAGACACCATGACACTTTTAGAAATGCTGCTGTGCCTGCTGAGGAATCCAAGTTGTTCACTTCGAGCATGAGCATCATGTTCATGAATATTTCAGCCAGTGATCTTATTTCACCTGGATATATGTAGGAAAGCAGATGTAATGCTTTGATCAGCATTAGTTACCAGTCAAAATGAACCCTGACAATGGTTTCCACCTGCTTTTGCTCTTGCGTTTCTGTGGATAGTAGGGTAGGGCTCTGCCTACTTGAAGTCCCTGGAAATTTTTGGTTTATTTTCAATGCAGCTTTCATATCTGTTCCTCTTAAAAGCTGTTTAGGTTATGTTTTCTGTAGTACATAGTTTTTTTAAGACACCACTGAAGAACTACAGAAAATAAGAGCACATACTCTTTTTCGTCTGCAATTCATAATGACCCATGGATTTTGTCATTTGAAGATTGTCTTGGATTATGTAACCTAAAAATGTGTATTCTATTTCATCTGTTGAAAGCTGCGTTTTGGGAGATGTTTTATCCTTCTCTTACTCTTCCGGGGGCAGGAGGGGTGGGTGCCGTCTGATAATGGCTCAGCCATTAAAACCAGGTGGGGCAGTGTTTCTTATCTCTTTCACCTCCCCTCCATCCTCCAGGGGGACATCTTCTGATAATGGGCCATTAGGGCCCACCCATGACATGACACATTCCATCATCCCATTGTGAGATGCTCCACCCAGTGGGGGAGGAGCCAGCTGTTCCTAGCTAGATAAAAACTGGAACTAAACACCACCAGGTGTCCAGTTTTTCCACTGGATTCCTAGAGGAAGACCGGACCCATCTCATCACCACTGGATTTTAACAGAACCATCTCTACTCCACAGAACCACTTGTGTTACTCCAGGAGGACTTATTTGGACTGCTTCCAACACTCTGACCACCAAAGTGCCAGGTCATATCCCTGACTCTGTGAGGGTATTTCCAGGATTTTTGTTTGCTTTCTTGTCTGTTTTTTGTTTGTTTAGTTTTTTTTGTTTTTGTTGTTTTTTTGGGTTTTTTTTTTTTGTTTACTACTACATTTGTATTTCCCTTTTTAAAAATATTCCTAGTAAAGAACTGTTACTCTATTCCCATATCTCTGTCTGAAAGTCCCTAATTGCAAAATTATAATAATTTGGAGGGAAGGGGGTTTACATTCTCCATTCCAAGCGAGGCTCTACTTTTCCTTGGCAGACAACTGTCTTTCAAAACCAAGACAAAGACAGTAATATTAGTGGACTTAAAAGAACATTATATTTACAGAGCCACTGAGGTTCTGAGTGTGAGTCTGCCACAAGTGTAAAGAGCATGCTCTGTGTCTAAGCTGAACAATAACCAGTCTATTCCATGATTCCATGGATCTGTGGGGGTGTCCTGAGTATTTTTTTCCTATCTGATGTGTTATCCTCATAAAGCTGTTCACCCTGGCAATTCTAAAGTGAAAATAGTGAACCATTCATCACACTGTGGACAGGGACGTCAAGCATTTCAACAGAGCATATCAACAGCCATGTATGCTGGGATGAAAACAGAAATAATGACATTTCTGGGATTGCTTGGTTGTTCTAAGATAAGAAAAATAGAATTTACATAGAATAGTTTAGGTTGGAAGGAGCCTTTAAAGGCCAATCAGTTTTACCCCTGCTGCCATAGGCAGGGTCATCTTCCAGTAAATCAGGTTGCTCTGAGTTCCATTTCCAGGAATGGGGTGCCTACCACTTTTCCAGGCAACCTGTGCCGTTCTTTAACCACCCTCATTACAAAAACCCTGCCTTGTAAGTAATCTATAGGCTAAGAGAAGGGCTGAGTACAACCAGCAGCCATCAGGTTTTAAAGCTGTTCCTTATACAGTTAAATGAGGTGACATTTGAGACTCCATGGCACAAAATATCCAGGGTCTTCACATGCCCTCTGGTTTGTGGTGCAGCTGCAGACACCCAAGACCTGCAAGTGTTGAGAGGATGGAAAAAGCCAGTTGGGCTTGTGCAGAACATTTGCCTCCCTCCTGCACCAGACCCCTCAGGGCTGGCCACCTCCAGATGTGGGCTAGTATGTTGTCTGGAGGACAAAGGGAAGCTCCTGGGAAAAGATTACAGGCTACAAGTTCACAGGGACAAGTATCTTGGTAAATAGGAATATCTTGAGCTAAATGTTGACTTGAGAAAAATTCTTACTCTCTAGGTGACCATGGTGAAAGAAAGAAAGAAAGAAAGAAAGAAAGAAAGAAAGAAAGAAAGAAAGAAAGAAAGAAAGAAAGAAAGAAAGAAAGAAAGAAGAAAGAAAGAAAGAAGAAAGAAAGAAAGAAAGAAAAGAAAGAAAGAAAGAAAGAAAGAAAGAAAGAAAGAAAGAAAGAAAGAAATACATAACTCAACGCCCGCACTCCCGCCCGCCCTCCCTCACGCCCCGCCCTCTCCTACCTCCATCCACTCCCCGCCCTCCCCGACAACCTCCCTGCCATCCCTCACCTCAATCCCTCCATCCCTCCCTCCCTCCTCCATCCATCCCTCCCTCCCTCCTCAATCCCTCCCTCCTCCCTCCTCCCTCCACGCCCTCCTCCCTCCCTACCTCCCTCCCGCTCCCTACCTCCCTTCACCTACCATCACCGCCATCCAGTAATTTAAAAACACTTGCATTTGTGCTCAATTAATTTACAGTATTGTTTTTAAAAACAATGCATTTAGAAATTCTCTGTGCTTCTCTAAGGCCCTGGTTATACTGTATTTAATTATTCAGAACAATACAATGAATTATTTCTGGATAGGATATATGGACAGCTTATTTCCAGTCTTTGATATTCATACTGAGACCAGATCATTTTCATTGAATGCTGGATGCTTCTGTCCTTTGACTGCAGAAATTCCTGCAGTTGTATGTTCAGAATTTGAGGTGCTGATTTTTTAAAAAGATAAAAGATCCTGTTTTCTTGTAAACTTTTGCCAGTGAACAAGTTCACTAGCATACCATGGAAAATAAAGATGTGTAGTGTACTACCTAGGTGTACAAACTTACCTGATTTTTTTTTCTTATCCTAAGAAAATACTCTCAAGCATTTATATTTTAAATTACTTCAGTCAAGACTCTTGTGGAATTAGGAAAGTAAAATGATGACTGAAAAAAGGCTAGAACTGTTCTACACCCTGCTCTGGTGTGTTTTGTAGAGAAAAATCTTGCAATTTTCAGGCTGGATATGGTTTTTAGTGGCAACCTTCAGATTCATCTCTCCTCAGAGAAGCAGAGTGTACAATTCAGTATGCATAACAAAGCACCCCATGTGTGTATCACAGATTAAGTGATAGCTATTTAAAGTACAGAGGGAACATCAAAGGCTTCACAAGATTCATTTGTTGCTCTTTGAATAAGAAAAAAACAGCAAACACAGAGCAAAGGCTGCCGCGATCACAATGGAAAGTGCTCAGTTTGTACCTTACAGCAAACCAAAGGTACTGAGGAACAAAGAAAACACACTGGGTGCCTTGCCTCCTTCCTTTCATATTATTTCATCTGTCCCGATTCACCCATCTCCCATTCCATGTGTTAGCTCTGGGACAGGCAGAATGTGATTCCAAATCCCCCCTTCCTATGGCTGAGTCTGTCTTTTGATTTGTAGCCTCACTGAAGCACTCTCAATTATAATGCAGAACCATTTAATATGTCTCGTTTGTGCCTGAGTATGCCATTGCTGTGGAAACACTCTGGCAAAAAAGGGTGGCTAACCCCGGGTAGCCATGGAGCGGTTTGTTTTTCTTTCTGACAAGGGCATTTTGCTCCTGGGTGTGCTTCTTCTCAGGTTTCCTGTCAGTTTCTGCACTGAAGCATGATAGCATTTTTCTAAGGATGGTTTCTCCCTTTGTGTCAGGTTGTCCTCAGTGTCCAGCCCTGTGTTCAGCAAGCCATAGGAGAGCTGAGGCCATGCAGCTTCTGCACATAGAAAAGCAGGGCGTTTTTCTTAAACCCATGTCCAGAAGCACAAGTCTTGCGAGGAGTGACTGAGAGAGGTGGGGTTGTTTAGCCTGGAGAAAAGGAAGCTTGGGAAGATCTTATTGTCCTCTCCAAATCCTTAAGAGGAAGCTGTAGCCAGGTGGGGGTCAGGCTCTTACCACAGGCAGTAAGTGACAGGACAAGAGGAGACTGCCCCACTCTGCACCAGGTGAGTTTTAGACTGGGTAGTATGAAAAAGTTCTTCACGGAGAGATTGTCAAGCAGTAGAGCAAGATGCCCAGGGCTGTACTGGAGTCACCATCCCTGGAGGTATATAAGTGATATGTAGATGTGTTTTGCTGGTGGCCTTGACAGTAATGGGTTAGTAGCTGGATTGTCTTGTCTTAGAGGCTTTTTCCAGCCATAACGATGCCATGATTCCTTGAAAATCAAGCTCGTAACATGCTATGGTTCCTTCAGCTGAGTCAGCTTCATCCCAAATCACAATCTAATTTGATGTGATTTCCACCTCAGGATGTGCTTACTCTGTGCACCTGAGTGAGCGTATGGTTCCTATAACAAACTTGCCATCAGCTTGCTTAACTTGCTGCAAAATCATCAAATCATTTACACTGGAAAAGAGCTCTAGGATCTAGTCATATGGTCAGGTTTTTAGATACTCAGTCTGAATTTGAAAATGTCCCATGGTGTTGTAATGCACTAATTTGGTTTATATTTCGTCGGATTTGTAATGTTTTTTCTATGTATCACGTGACCTGTCCTTGTCCAGCAGTGCCCATCCCCCACCCTGAAATGTAACCCAACCCTGTTCCCCTCCCACTTCTCCCGGATTGGGTGGTGTCTTGTCCCTGCCTCTGGGCCCTGCCCCTGGGGAAAAAGCCCCAACGGGAGTGGCGAGCTCTCTGGTACTAGCGAGCCATGGGGAAGGGCTCCAGCCAAGCAAGGCAGGACTCGAGAATAAAAGCTGTAATATCCCACCCGGTGAAAGAGAGCCGACTCTTTTACTTTTGCCATCGGCGGTCGTCTAGTCTTGGGGAGAAATACAACACCATGGACTCAGCTGGGATTCTTCTCTGCTTCCTTTCAGGAATGTGCTGGGGACTAGATTTATGTCTTTATCCTCACAGGAGCATTCCCTGGAGGATCAGACCTTTTTCTACCCACAACCTTCATTGGGGCAGGGATTTTGGACCTTGCTATGATGAACTTGAGGGCAGACACTTAAAGATATGTTGGTCTGGATGAATTCTTCCCTTTCTCTCTCCTTTGCTTCCTTCCTCACGCAGTATCTGCTCTGGTAGAAGATACACAAATTTTCATTCTTTTTACTGCAGAAATAGATTTAAACCCGTATGCACTACAAAACATCTATGATAGTGATATCTGACTGTAACTTTTGTGCAGGCAAATGCTTTTGACCTCAATCACCACAGCCTGGTTCAGTGCCCACCAAATCATGACAAGCACCTGCTCAGTCTCTGCTGAGTTGCCCTTCTTCACTCTTCCAGTTATTGCTACTGTATTTCCTCTAAACAACAAGATTTTGTCTGGATAGTATTTTTGCTGTGTTTGAAACAAATAGCCTATTGTTGTTGTGTATTATTTGGGTTTATATTGTATTTCACATTTATATTGGGTTTTGTAATGGTTTCTTCTGTACTCCCCTGTTCCCCTGGAAAATGTATCATCCTGAAGTTTATCCCTACTCCTTTTCCCCACCCATTCTCCCGCACTGGAATGTAATCCAACTCTGTTCCACTCCCACCTTATCCCTGATTGGGTAGTGGCTTGTCCTCGCCTCTAGCCCCTTTCCCCTGGATATAAGCCAGGAAAAGCACATGAAATTCCTCTTAGCTTGGGGACAGAGACCAGGCTCGTGACCCTGCTGGGGCAGGTCCACAGGAGAAAGACTGAATAAAGCCCTGATTCCCCCTGGATCGAGTGCAGACCCTTTCCTTTGCCATCAGCGGGTTCCTGCTCTCTCTCTAAAGGAAAAGGTTCACAGCTGCTTTGGGATCTTTAGGGCCCTGAGGAAAAATCCTTCCAACTGTGGTTTGTCTCTCAAGCTAGCCGAGGCAAAAATGGAGCGGGGCTCTGAGAGAGAGACTGCCACAGACCATCATTTTGATAATTCAGAGGGAAAAAAAAAAAATCAACCTCCTTGACACATAATCAAAATTTGCAGTGTTTTGTAACTCCTCAAATAGTCAAAGAGGACTCACTGCTAAATTTCCATGTTATGGACCATTGTTAAAGTTTTCAACATACAAGTTGATAACTAAGTTTTTATTTTCTTTTGGCTTTACTGTCTTACTGATTTTAAATTTTCTATGCCCTGACAAATGTTGGTGTGGTTTTTTGGTGTTTTGTTGTTGTTTTTTTGGTTTTTATTTGGGTTTTTTTTTGTTGTTTTTGTTTTTTGTTTTTTGTGGGGTTTTTTTTTTTGGGGGGGGGGTGGTTTGGGGTTTTTTTGGTTTTTTTTTTCCCTTAGAAGAGATTTATTTTAAAATGCTTTCAACCTTCTTTAAATAGTTGGGATTGTTTCCAGATTATTATTCTCACGAATTTCTGGTTTTCCCCTGCTCCCAAGTTCTTATTAACTTTGTGTCATGTCAGAAACCACCCCCTCACACGCATATTTTGAGACATGTTGTATGAAATAAATGGTAACGCACAATTTAGCTGTTTACTCAGCAAAGTGGCAGCATAAATTGTCCACTTGCCCATTTATGGGGCTAGCAACACTTTGTAACAACTAGAACTGAGCTAAAAGCACCAGCTGGAGCACCTTTGAAAAGTGATTGAAAATGTCTTTTTCTTCCACATGTGGTAGTATGGGGCAAAGTGGAAGAAGAAGAGAAAAACTCTTGCAAAAAGGCAAACTTCAGCTTTCCTCTGTTACTTCTTGCACTTGGCTGCTCTGTAATAATTATGTCATTTGTGACAACCATCCTGTTGGAGTCCATTCTTTTGGCTGCCCTGGAGGGTCAGAGACCTGGACAGGGGGGTCTGGGACCCTGGAACAGAGCCGAGAGAGACACTAGTTTTGATCTCAGTCCATGGGAAAGGCTTCCTGCACTGCGGGAAGGACTGCAGGCCACAAAAGTGTGAAAGATAGTAGTTTAGCTTATCACAGGGTGAGGAAACAGTAAATTTGGGGTTTTAGCATTGAAGTGAATGGGGGCAAGATGGAGGATTTGGGGCGTTGTCTCTTGCTTCTTTCTTCTTCCCTCACTCCATTTTCAGCAGTGATGGTGGCACAAAGCAGTTTAAAGAGATTGGGTCAAAGTAGAGATGACCTGTTTAGTATAAGTGATAGGTATTGGCAAGTAATGATAAATAAAGAATACGTAGCAATTAGTATAAAAGATAACGACAGCCCAGCTTGGGAGGAGTCGGAGTCAGAGAGTCACCAGATGCCCAAGCAGCTGCACAGTTCTTTGTTGGGCACTGAGAAAATTTTAAGATAAGAAAAAATAAACGAAGCATGCAACCTTGAAAAATCAGGACCTGAAGACTCAGTCTCTTTTTTTGCGTTTAGCTCAGAGCTTTGCAGAGGGCAAAAGACTCTAAAACCACCTGAATCTCGGGTGAAAAAACCCAACACCATCCCACTAGACTGTTTTTAAATGGTTCTCAGCTTCTTGATTTTCCTCTGTGCCATTTCTCTGGGGAGAGTTTTACTTTAGAATTGTTTAATCAAAACTCAGATTCTCTCCTGATATCATAATAGTTTCCTTCTCAGACAAAATTGATCTTTCCAGGGTAGAAGCCTTTGCATAAAAGCAGCCCTTCACAGTGCCAAGTCAGAGATTTTTGTTAGCACCCAAAACAGGGGGAAGGTTCAAAATTTTTCATTCTGAAATGTGATAGTGAGAAAAGGTCCATCACCCAAACATAACCATCCTTTCTAGTCTTCTCATTTACTTGACCCTTTCCTATAAGCCAAACCCCAAAGATTCTTTCCATCTGCTTTGAAATATGAAATTCTTTGTATTTTATTAATTTCCCTTAGGAACAGCAAAAAAATCCCTTTGAGCTTAGGATGTCTGTGTGACAGAAACCCTATAGATCTGAGACAAAGCAGTTCCTCCCCTCTCCCAATTTGTCTAAGTTCAAGAGGAGACACTTCATTTGGAATAAGTATTGGCCGGTTAACTTAAAAAGCTCTTTAAATACAGAATGAAAAGCAGAAGCTGGAGGCATAAAAATGATGAGCCAAAATGTGGTTGTTTTTGTCTCAGGTCTGTTATATCAATGCAAATTGGAAGGGAATCTCTTACTTCAAATATTTAATTTCCAGCTCCCAATTGCAGTTTATTATCCCACTGATCAGCTCTTTAAATAGGATGCTATTCCCCTTCTTTTATGTGCATTAGGACAAGGACATATTTTTTGTGCTTTTGCCAGATGAACTGCTCTGCTAATGCACAGCTTGATGTGATATGACACTTCCAGATGCATAAAATATTTTTGTGTTTTAGATGTGTCAGTGCATCTCTGCATGAAACCACAGAACAAATCTGCCCAGAGACACAGGCTGTCAAGTTATCAGGCAATTAACTCACTCCAAAGTTACTAGTTGCCTGTTCTCTCTTGAATTTTTCCTTCCCCAATGATGTGGTAGTGCCACTGCAGCACTTTTTCTTTGTGCTGCCATAGTCTCACCCTCAGTAAAACTCTAGAGTCCCATCACTGCCTCTCCAGCCTGTTTACCAAAACCAATGAGTTCACAAGTACTTAACTAAACATTCTATCCTGCCTCAAAATCTGTCACTACATCCCCAGATTCCTACCCTCTTCTGCCATAATTTCCACTTTTACCAGATTTTGGTTGATTGAGGACTTTTCCACTGCACAGTGACATGCTCATCTCTTCCCCACTGCAGACAGCTCTGACATGTACTTGTCTACCTCTCAGTAGAATAAAGTTACTTTGCTGAAGATCATGAAGCTCTGGGATTTGAAAGGAAGCTCAACATTCAGTAGTGGGGGGCAAGTGACAGTACTGGGAGCTTAACTTATGTGTTCTGTGCCACTGAGGCACTTCAGTCAAGGGCTTCAAAATATCCACCTCAAGCAGGACTATGTTGTCATCAAGATGGCCACAGCACTCAAGAGTGCTCCTTTAAAAACTTCAGAGGGCTCCAAGCATCAGTACCTTGTTGTCTAAAAGTCTTTCATACCTTTTCTATGTTGCAGTCCCATTAGTAGCTCCACACATCTCTGGCTCTCGGTCTCCTTCTTCTACCTTCCTTCTGCATTTGCAGCTCACTTCTTCCTGTCCCTAGCACAGCCACCTAACCCTATCTGTCTCTCATATGGCATCTTACCCTTTCTGTGCCTCACATGACCTCCAATCCCTTCCTCTTCACAGCACAGCCAGCAAACTCCAACTGACTCCTCTCCCAGCTAATTCACTCTTTTATCACACCCATAGCTGTGAGGGCAAGGCTGTTCCCATTCTTTGATAATTAACACAGCTGCAATGCATGGGGGGGCAAGATTGCCTTTAGCACTATCTCCATCTGTCTTCCCACAGGACTACACAATTTTCTTGTGAATCTTGTGTCTGCCAGCTCGAGATGGATATCTGCCCTAATACAGGGAAACTGGTGTATCATTGATGCTCACCCTTCAATGTTGCTGGAGCAAAATATTAGAACTTGTGAGGATGATTCAGTTGCGTGCCAGAGGTTCTTACATCAAAGGACAAATTATTAATCTCTTCTTTGTGAGACACTTTGATTCAATTTTGTACCTGAATCCTGACCTCCAAAGAGCTTCTCTAGATTGGACTCCACAGAGATATATGGGTGTAAGGATTTATATTATCATAGAATAATTATGGCTAGAAGGGACTTTTAATGGTCATCCAGTCCTCCCTATCCAATAAGCAGAGATTACTTTCAATGAGATCAGGTTGCTCAGAGCCCCATCCAGCCCAGCCTTGTTTGTGTCCAGGGCTGGGGCAGCCACTAACTCTCTGGGCAGCCTATGCCAGTGTTTTACTGCCCTCATTGTAAAAAACTTCTTTATACCTACTCTGTATTGACTCTCCTCCATTTTAAAACTACTCCCTTTAGTCTTCTTATAACAGATCCTGCTCCAGTAGATCCACCTCTTTGTTGTATAACCCCGGCATACAATGAAGAATGTCTACATCTGACTAGAGATATTGAAAGAAACTGTGATTTTCTGATTTTTCCCAGTGGAGGAATTTGGACCATACTCTTGTGCACAGGGTGTGGCTCTTTGGGGTGATACTATGCAGGGGCAGGAGCTGGGCTTGATGATCCTTGTGGGTCCTTATCAACTCAGCTTATCCTGTGATTCTATGTAAAGAGGCTCCGTTGGGGACTCTCCAACCCTTAAGTCTGTTTTTGCTGGAGGGCATACCCAGAGCTCACAAAACCCGCCACAGTTCATACATACCTGGTGATCTTCATTCTTAATCAGACGGAGCAGTTTTTCTCCTGCAGGAGGCACATCAGTGAGGAAGACAAACTTTATGGGGTTTTTTGTGGCTAAATACCTGGGTGACAGTTTCCATCATCGAGTGTAAGCATGCAGTGGCTTGGTGTGAGTTTCCTGCTCCAGGTGCACTGCAGACTTCAATTTCAGAGGACACCAAGGGTCTCTCAGTGTAAGAATACTGATCATTTACTTTTTCCCCTCCCAATGCATAAACTTTCTTACTTTCCCTTTCCAGAAACAGAACCATGCTACCTTTTTGATCTTTATGATTTTTTCATCTCTTTGTTAATTCACTCCCTTAATCCAAGGAATTGCTTGGAGTTGCTCTCCTGACATTAAAATATTTCATTATTTCCTCTAAATGAGTAATCACTCTTTTTTTTTTTTTTTTTTTTTTTTTTTTTTTTTTTTTTTTTTTTTTTTTTTTAATGAAGTGTCAGGACAGGGCTAGTTTAAGTACATAATCCTAGTAGTTATTTTGAAGACTTGCTTGTGGTCTTTGATTTGTCTTTCAGATTAAATATTGTAAGCTGACAGTTTTATTAGTAGATTTAGCTGGAAGAAAAACTCATTAGAACTCATAACTGGCCATTTGAAAATCATAAATTTACTGAAAAAAATCCTATTTGTCTTGACTGTAAATAAAACTTGTTCATTGTGGTAACAAGAGGTTTTAGGTGAATGTGCTACACCATGTAACTAATCTGTGAGGATGACTCAATGAAAAACATAAAGCAGCTTAACATATATGGCAATCAGTGTAATGAGTGGAATTTCGTGGAACAGACAACATCCTGGCATAGGGAGTATTTACATGAAAAAAAGAAGAAGAGAAAGAAACAAAGAACTCCTATAAAACAATCCCTCAGACATTTGAAAAGAAAATGAAAAGCCAAAGTTTTTACTATTGCAACTTAAGCAAACATGTTATAGGTAGAATTAGGGAAAAAATTCCAGAAGAAGCATTTTTCCTTTTTTTCCTATTGTTGCTAAAAGGCAGCACTTCCACTCCTGGACCATGTGACCATTTCTATATACCTAAGCTTGCACTGTCTCCACAGATCTGTTTGGTTTGCAACTCTGTTCAAAGGTGTTTTTCCCATTCTCACTAAAACTCTTCTTCCCAAATTTGAGGAAGAGCCTCAATAGCTTCAAGAACAGAATAGCTTCTAGAAGCTATTATGAGCATGCATGGAGTCTAGCACAGAGTACCACCAAAGATATTTTAATATAAGTATCTTGTCATAAAGAATGTTTGGGACAGCTTTGTGACTGGTAGATAAATGTCATGAATTATAACTACATTAAATTTTTCATGCAGAGTTTTATTTCCAAAACTTTGTCAACTCCTGTTCGTAATTGCTTTCTTCTCTGAAGATCTATTTTAAGGCTGAACTAGTATGTGTGTTGCCTTTGCCAGTGTTTCTATCAGCAGACTTTTTAATCTAGTTCTTTCACATTGCTTCAGGCAGTCTGAACACTTGCAGATACCCATGTGTAAGTACAAGATCTGTGTTGCCAAATGAATTAATTGGGTTCCCCCTTAAACTTTGCCAGCCGCCATTACTGGAAAAAGCTACAAAGACGAATGGATACAGTGGAAAAACAAGGGGTTACCTTGTTTCTTGGCAAAGCTGTTGTTGATGACATATCGCTTGCATCTTGGAAGCTGATTTTCTGTCAGATGCTCCCACATTTTGGAGGCAGAATTGTCACAAGCAGATCTAATTTAAGATTATTTTTCTTTTAGACAATAGTGACTTTTCATTCTTTCCTTTCATCTGAAATTATAAATGCAACTATTGTTCCATCTCAGATTTGCCAGCCTCGGAAGTGAGTGCTACGTATTCCCTTCCATAAGACTTATAGCAATATCAGTCTCATAGATCTTGGTTTGAAGCCAAGGTGATCCTTGATACTTTCCTGCTTGCCACAGAGAAAGGATGAGGTGACCTGACTCCTCCACACTGTCTTGCAGACTGTCTTGCAGGACTTCATATGTCCCTCACTTAAATTTTAAAGGCTACCTAGATCTTCACAGCATTTCAATATCAGTCATAGAAATTATAATAGTTGGTATTTGTGAACTTGCTCTAAAGTGTCCAGTGTGGAGAGGGGATTGTTACCACTGGCTGACACTTATTTGCATGCCATATCTTCACCATAAGAAAATATAGTCCAAATATGTCCCTATAGCTAAATGATTCATTAGAGTCAAGTTGACAATTCTGTTACAGCTGTACTGAATTTCTCTGCACTCATCACTTTTTTGCCTTGAATTTCTTTGTGTTTTGGGGGTTATTTTATTAGTGGGATGAAAAGTGTATTGCATACTTGATATTCATACCCAAAAAATGATAAAAATTATGTTGTTTTTAAATTTGTTTTTATTTAAGCCCTGTGATCATTCTGTGTGCTTGTTGGAAGAGCATAAGCCATGTCTCTCAAGCTTTTTCTGTCCGAGAATAAAATGTTTCCTTGGGAAAGACATGAGAACAGTATTAGGAAACTGATGTTTGTTTGGATTTGGGTGGGAAATCTGTTTTAACAGTTTATCCACAGAAACATCATATGGAGCCACTGCAAAGACTAACATAATAAGAACAGTAACTGTGGAGTTTTTTTCCGTATCAGACTAAGTTTTTCTGAAAGTGGAATGGATGTTAGAGAATTAGCTAGGAATAAATTTACTCTCAATGGAAATTAATTAATCTAAATAAAGCATGATTGTAAAATATGTGGCTTGTTTTACAAATACTTTTAAACTATGGCTTAAATAAATAAATAAATAAAGCACAACTAACATTTTCAGTATTTGAAATAGTACACTCATATTTTTAGAACCGCTTGAGTTTTTTCCAAGATGTATTTCTAATCTACTAAACCACATGTTTTTAAGAATTTCATATACAAATAAACTCTCTCCTCCCCAACATTTTAGTAAGGAATGGTGAACTTTTTGTGGTTTTGTGTTACACTAGCCATATATTTACTGGCATTAAAACCAGATTGCTGAAGATTATAAAACAAAATACAGATGACTTGTAAATAAAGCTTAGAGATGAGCACAAAAGATAAAACTCCATCTCTATTCACTGACTGAAGTTCAGGAAAATACCTGAAGTTGACTGAAAACCTTCTGCTTAATTGAGTGGAGCCAGGTGATTATCACAAGACTGTAGCTGTTTCTGTCTCCGCACCGGGCGGACGCCGGCCTCCAGCTGGCTCAGATCTGCACAGTGACCAGGATGTTCCCAGTTCGGATGGGCACGCAGGTTATCTTCACCTGCTGGCTCGGCTTCTCAGCAGCAGCTGGACTAAATAGTGTTGTGACACCAGTGGCAGTAGAAAAGGATGGCTCTCAGCTTAGCAGGTTAAAAGATGTTTATTCAGGCTGGGCTGTGGGAAGTCAGGCCAGAGAGCGAGAGAGCGAGAGAGCGAGAGCATTTGAATCTCCCTCCTCCACCTTATAACTGGGGGAGGGGTTCAAGGGAGGTTACAACAAGACAACAAATCAGGGGATTCAGGGGGTAACAAGGTGTGCCCACCCCCAAGCCTCGGACCATTGACACCAAGGGCAAAGGAATTCCGCCCCGGGGAAACCTATCACTCGACGCTCTTCCTGGGGATTTCCCAATCTTGGGGAGGGGTCCTGAAGTGATAGACAGGCTGCCCCAGAGCTGGGGGAGGGGGTGGGGGGTGGGGGGCGAAGAGGGGACAGACCATTACAAAGCTGGGGTTACGGTGAACTGAACCATAACATAAAACTTCTTATAAAAACCTAATAAAACAATTCCCACACCACCACACAAGACTGCAAAATGAAGGAGGCAGCTTTGAAAATGGCAACATTCTGGAAATTGTAATAAACACTTGTTTCCTGCTGAGAATGAGAATTTCAGGAAAAGCCTGAAAAGTAATTTAGGAGATACCTTAGTGCAAACTCTAAAAAGCTTAAATATCTTATATTACATTATCTGAAGATTCTGACTTGATTCATCTTCATTAAGATTGATTCATACCATTAGAAGCAGCTGTTTAAGCAGCCTTCTGATGCTGTGCAACACCATCATCCCCCTCACACGTGCTTTTCCTTAATGCCAGTTTTCAGAATAATTTTAGGCATATGCTGCCTTCAGTAGCTGTGTATCAAATTGTCATTTTAACCTCCACTACACTGTGTTGCATTCAAAATGCAGATTTCAATAATGAGAATTCAGATTTTAGTAGTGGGAATTAAGCCCTAGACAAGAAGTATTTCTAAACTTCAATGGTTAGGTTCTCTATAGGCACATTTTGATTTCTAGATGTGGTTGGTATCTGTTAAGAATCTTTAGACTAGGAGGAAGACACCTTTGTAGGCTCAATTATTATTTGAAATGGGAAATAAAAATTTTTTTATTTTGGGAAAACAAAAATTTTTGAGCAAACAGGCTTAAGCCTCTTGTCAAGAGATATTCCATACCATACAACATGTTCATGGGTAAGACCAGAAGGCTGCTCTTGCCACAACTGCCATTGCTCAGAGATTGCCTGGGCATATCTGCTAAGGACAGGTGGTGAGTGATTATTTTTGTATCACTTTTAAAACAAACAAACAAACAAACAAACAAAAAAAAAAAAAAAACACTTCATTCTTATTAAATGGTCTTTACTTGTCCCATGGGTTTGTAACCTCCATGAAGAAGTGGCTCTATGGCTGCTTAGCTGCTGACCTGGGTCAACCCATAGCAATCACAGAGCATCTACATGAGTGACCTGGTTTGAGGTTTTTCATTCTTCCCTAAACTTGGAAGCTGCAAAAGGATAATTAACTGAAATTCCGGGGGGGGGGGGGGGGGGGGGGGGGGGGAGGGGGGGGCGGGGATGGGGTGGGTGGGAAAGGCAGCCTGTTAAAAAATCCTACTGTGTATTTCCTAGAACCACCTAAATCCTATTAAGGGACAATTTAGGGAGTGTATGTATTATGAATGACTACTAATTTATTTTCTCTGAACAATGTATTTCTTTCACTACTGCTGTCTAATTTTAGCCTTTAGGTGAAAGAAGTCCTATTGTGTTTATATTAATTATATTGTACACTTACTGTATTATAGCTTCTCTTTAGAAGAGCTCCACAACTCTTCAAAAGTATTAATTTAATTTTCTGTATCTCCCAAGGGAAGGGGTTGATGTCAGCAAAGCAAAGGGCTATGAAGCAATTCTAATTGCCCAGCATTGAGTTTTCAAGCTAGAGGTTATACCCCTATAAGCCCAACCAAAGCCTTAATTTGGTATCTGTGCAATCAACAAGTGACTTATTTTTTTTTAAAAAAGGACAGCCTTAAAGTCCTGCTTCAAAGGTTTTAGCACATGTGCTTTTGTTATGGTAGTACATACCCTAAAAATAATTGTTCTTGAGTTACCATGGACTGTTCTCCAAGGAATATAGGGAAGTCAAGCACTGATATCTTTATGGTTTAATTTTCTGCCTTAAGTTATGCATAAATTACTTCTGTGTGTATGTATTTTTTAAATATAAAACACATTTTGTGTCATGTGTTTAGTTGACAGGGTATTTTATAGCCTTGTAGGCACTTGTATTTTCCTGTGAAAAGCTGTGTGGACACCTATTAAAAAAGCTGTACTATGGATAACACAACACAAATTAAGTAGAATTAATATTTTCTGTTCAGCAGAAAAATCTCCACATTTCCATTTTCTCTATGAAAGAAGCAGTTTCTCTTTTTCCACTATCTTTACTCCAAGCAAGCCAAAAGATATCCTCAAAGTCCTCCCATCTATGACAACATCCTAAAACAGGGACTTTGTTCCAGGCATCTGAAAGTAGTAATAATGCTGTGCAGAACAGCTATTGTGTCAAATTTAAAAATAATATTTTTCTCTCTCTTTTTTTTTTTTTTTTTTTTTTTTTTTTCCCCCCCCAGGATGGATGGCAACAATCTACTGTGGAATTAATATGAACTTCTTATTTTTATGTGTCACAAACCACTATTTTCCTTGCTGCATACAAGAGGTTTCTGCGATACTTTTTTTCCCTTTTAATTTGTCACCGGGGATTTTGTTTTTGTGTTTTATATTAATGACTGATTTTGGTCCAAGTAAAAACCCAGGACTGGCTCAACAGTGCTGTGCTGCTTTTCACTGCATGTGACCTAGAAACTGAAAAACAGAGAAGCAGATGTGCAGGGAGGAGCAATACCTGCCTTAATAAGAACTCCAATCTTCTATGTGCTCCTAGTGGTTTTAGCTTTCCAATGATCAAACATTATTGATTTTCCTTCTCTCTTTTCCTCATGTCAAGACAGTTTTTTGTGAGCTAAGTGCAAAGAAACAGCATCAGCAGAAATCCTTCTTCCAGCACAGGCAAGGGGAACCTTTCCATTTCAGGGGTTTAACTCTATAACTGCTGCTCCCTTTATAAATTTTGTTTTGATTTTTGGTTGGTTGGTTGGTGTTGTTAATTGTAAGTACCTATAAAAAAGCACTGGGCACCATCTGCAGCACAGCAAACGAAAAGGTGCATGTTCCGTGCTCCCTGAGCTCCAAAACAGCTCTGGGGCTGCAGCAGCAGCACATTGCATTATTCAGCATCAGGCATTTTAGACTGATGCTTGTTGGTAATTCCTTTGGTTGGCCTTTCTTTCTTGTCTCCATGGCAACTGTTTCCATTGCCATGAGTATCTCTGGGGCTCGGCCTTGCTCACATGTGTCTCAGCTGCTCCTCTCTGAACACTGCAATTTAGTAGCTGTTATGCCTCTATATTTAGACGTGTTGTGCTCTCTGCATTATTTATCACTGGGACAAATCATAGAATCACAGCATCACAGGATGGTTTGTGTTAGAAGGGATCTTTAAAAGCCATCATGTTCCAAAAACGCTGCTGTGAGCAGGTACACTTCTGCTAGTCCAGGATGCTCAGGATTCCATTCAATCTGTCCTTGAACACTTCCAGGGATGGGGTATCCACAGCTTCTTGGGGCAGCATCTGCCAGTCCCTCACCGCCTTCACAGGAGTTTCTTCCTTAAATCTGTTTTAAAGTTAGTCTCAGTTTCAAGTCATTCCCCCTTGTTCTGTCTCTACATTCCCTTCTCAAATGTCCCTCTCCAGCTCATTTGGAACCTCCTCTGGGTGCTGGAAAGGGCAGTGAGTTCTCCCTGAAGCTGAAAAACCCCTATATTCTCAGCCTGTCTCCACAGCAGAGATGCTCCAGTCTGTGATCCTCTCCATGGTTTCTGGACCACTCCAACAGGTCCGTGTGATTCTAATTTTGAGAGCTCCAGAGCAGGACACAGTACTCCAGGAACAGTCTCATGAAGTTCATGGTAGCCCTGGCTAGTGTGGGCTGTGTGGCTGCCTTCCATTAGGGTCATTGCTGGAGTTTCTTGTGTGCAGCCCATCCCGCTCTGGATGGAAGAGCCTGTGGGTGCTGGTTGTGAGCATCAGCCTTTCTACCATTTGTCTGCTGGCTCTGATCCCACACTGACCTCATTTTCTGTGGGAAATGAGCACAAAGAGGTGTCATAGAGGGCCCTGGCAGGAGTGCAGCCCCACTGGCTCTGGTTTGAGTAATTAAGCCCAAACCCAGAAGTTTAGACTCTCAGTCTCCGAGCTTCCCATGGTATTGCTTATTCACAGCAATATGTTGAAAAATACCCTCCAAGGTACAGATGCATATGTAACACACCCTGTGCAGATGCGAAATCAATTTTAAAATGCTGTAATACAAGAATCTTTGAATAACATCCCATATTGGATGTTGTTAAACCACTGGAAGTACTCAGAACACTTCCCCATGCGCTTCCCTGTAAAAAGAAGTTTTTAAAAAGAAGTTTTTAAAAAGAGTCCTGTTGAAAATAGAAACACAGCATTTTGAAATACTAAGTTCTGTGTTTTTATTTTAACAAATAATATGAGTCAAGTTAAATATATGTAAAAAATAAGAGTTTCACAAGAATCCATGAAGTTTCTAAGAAACACATTCTGAATTAATTTCTGCCATTAGATCTTTAGCTGGATAAGTTCTTACTGTTCAACTGGAGTCTCACCAAAAGACAGCTTTTTTATTTGTTTTATAGCAGAATCGAAAGCAGATTGGTAAGGTTTCCTTTTCCTTTTCCTTTTCCTTTTCCTTTTCTGTTTCAGCTTCCTCTCCCTCTCCCTTCCTGCACTTTCCCTTCTCTCTCTTTTTTATATCTCTCTTCCTCTTTCCTTTTCCTTGTCATTCGCTTAGTTTAATACATCCCTCTCTCTTTAATTTCTCTCTTCTCTTTCACCCCACCCCTTTATCTAAGACCCACTGCTGTGTTCTTATACAGTAGGTCAGGGACTACTTTATGACTTTCCATGCCAAGTGTGTAATTTGCTAATAGAACTTTCTAATTGTTTGCAGACCCTCTGGCTTTTGTTGTTTTTTTCAACCAACAGGCATTTACAAATCTTAGGATCTTCCTTCCCCTTAAGGGTGAATCATCAAGGATGCTATGTTGTTTGTCAAAAGGATCCCTTTGCGATATTACCGCTCCACCTTCCATTTCTGACTAGAGAGTGCTGGGAAGTGGCTGTTAACAGCCAGGGGGGATTGGAGCATCTGTAAGCAAATACTGTCCTGGAAATATCAGTGTTTGACCATTTCCTGATTTTGCTAAGTTGAGAGAACAGGCAAAAGGAAATTGATATAACCCTGAGGCTGCATTTAAACAGTTAAGTGTGGGGTTAAGTGAACAAAAGTTATGGAAGGGAAAAGGTAAAGCATTTGGGGTGCACTTTTGGAAGTAGCTTTAACCACTGCCCAAAAATATAGGTATGTCAACATGCAAGCAAAGGGGCTGCTCATTGCTGAGCATGTTTGTGGAAAGGAGAGCAGGCTGTAGGCAGAGGCATTCCTGACTGCTGAACACGGCCCTACTAGCAGGCTTAAGGCAGAGCTTCAGGATGTGCATGAGAGAGAGAAAATATCATGGGAGGATTTTCAATATTTAGGAACATTAAATGATGGTCAGGGACAGACAACTGTTACTGAAATTGTGCTCTTTATAGTGGCCAAGATAGCTAAGTTCCAGAAAAAGGATAGAAGACTCTCACAAGAATCTGAAACTGAATGTGTTTGGAGAGTGATAGAATTGATTAAATCAGGCTGTCAGAGGCAGAGGCCCGAGGGAGATAGGAGTGTTTTTAGTGGTGGGTGACAAAAAAGAGCTGTGGTGCTTAACTCAGAGGGTTGTCTATTCAACAGGAGGTTTGGAGACCCTGTAGAAACCTTTTGAGAAGGGTGATCCAGGTCAGGATAGAGCCCAGCTACCGATCATGTGATGGAGAGTGAAAAGGAGGCAGCAGGTTTGCCACGGATGAATGACAGACGGTTGGTTCTGAGACAGCCCTCAGCTGTCACTAGTTGCCAATCCAAATATGATGTTTCCTGTGATCAGAGCTTTGACCAACGTGATAAAACACTGTGGTACATCTACAAGACTGCTTGAGGTGAGTGTTAACCACAAAGAGGCAGATAAGGGAACCAGGGAACACCCTTAATGTGGGGGAGATAGCTCAGGAGCCAGTTAGTTACAGCAACAGAAATCAGGAAATTGGAATAGCATTAGGGAATCAGACCTCCCAAACAAGAGCAGCAGGGTCCCAGTGTCCAATGGAATGTGTTGTGTGTGGAAGGTTTGCAGAAGGGAATTTCTCAGGAGTGATAGATGAATTATCTGCTGCTGTTCTTGAGGCGGTAGTGCAGTGCCTGGGGTAAAGGAAAGTTGCACTCCCTTGCCACATGTGGGATAAACAGGATGACACAGGAACTGGAACTCCACAGTGTCCTGGGACACTTATCATCCCTATGGCCCCACAGACCGGTGTTGTTAATTGGGAGCTGGGAAGTTACTTCTTGATGTCCTTACTAAGTGAATAGGGGAACAGCAGTTGGAAACATAAGGTGGCTCACCAAAAATAAAACTGACAGAAAATTAGGTATTAAAGAAATCACTGTCTTCTGAGAGAGAGATAGGAGATAGGTTGAGAATACAAGCTGATAAACTTATGACTGAGAATGATTATTTTAGGACTCTACATTCAGTATTAACACAGTGAGCTGCCAAGAAGCTGAGTCTATGACCCAGATGGCATAGAGTTAAAAACACCTAAGTAAAGAGAGCAAGCGTTACCTGCTAAACTGCTAAGATTAATTTATGGCTCCTGTGTGAGAAATATGCTGACTACTTGCTTTGCAATAAAATATCACAATGTAAATTTGGGGTTCAGTGTTCTGAACTATATAACCTGGTATTTGCTGGATGGCAAATGTGGGGGATACTTTGGTTCAAATGTTAACTCCAACCCCAAAAGAAATTCAGAGACTGCAGTGCTTGCTCCATGCAGTGCCTCCTGCACTCTCTGACCCAAGGATTGCTGGTGTATCAGTCCTGGATTTTTACTGTGAAGCAAGGTGGGATTTCTGAAGATCTGGCTGGATTTGGTACCACTAACAGATTAACCCTATATTGCCAATCCAACAGGCACAAGGCAGGCAGATGTTTGGACACTTACAGGGTGGTAATAGATTTGGAGAAAAGAGGCACTACCACTGAGTCATTGTTATAAATTGATAGCCAATTTGATTAATAAGAAGACTTTATTCCATAATTAAAATACAATTGTAAGAAGCCACAAGCAAAAATCAGTACCAGACTGCACCAGGCTAACAGTGCTGGGTGAGACAGGGAGGGGCTCGAAGGCACCGCTTCACTGTGTTTCACGAAATACTATTATATGCTCTCAAGCTTTTTCCAGGGGGCCCTTCTTTTTCAGTGATCTTGTCTTCTCTTACATATTGGGACATCTCTCTCTCTTTATCAACGCCCCTTTGGAATGTAATCCTTCCAGATGAATATTCATGCTGGTTCTGGTACAAATCCCCTGAAATACATATCTCCCAGGTGAATATTCATGCTGGTTTCAATGTGATCTTGTTGGATGGAGATCCTCTGGGATATGCATCTCCCAGATGACTATTCATGCCGGGTTTTTTATTAGATGAGATTACTTTGGTTTCAACATGAATTTTTTATATCATGTATTACAGTCATGCTCACCTTCTAATTCCCCTGTTTGGCTGGTGAAAAAGCTGAACTGACAGTTGTGGGTTATGGGTTTATTACAGAAATTTGAATGCCAATATTGTGCCTTTTATCACTGCTGTGCTGTTTTGTAGAACTATTAACTCAAATTCAGAGAGCTTCCTGCTTGTGCAGGACAACTCTAATTGCAGGACCCTGACCCCCCAGAAAAGGTGAGGGAAACAGCAACAGCAGTGCAGGAAGCACTTTGTGAAGTCAAAGACGAGATTCCACCTGAGGGATGTCAAGGCCAAACTGGTCCTGTGTCTCGGTTTGAAAGACAGGTGTCTGCTAGGGAGGGGCAGGGCATCCCTTGGAATGGAGAATTCAAATCCCCTCCCTCCAAATTATTATAATTTAGAAAATTAAAGGGGCTGTCAGACAGAGGTATGGGGATAGGAATAACCATTCTTTACTAGTATGTATAACAAACCAAAATAAACAACAACTACAGCATGAACAAAAAACAGAACCAGGTACTTCTAGGGCTTTGCTTCACAAAACCTGGGGAAGTTTGCCTCTACAGGACTCTCAGAGCACAAAGCTGGAATGGTGAAAAATCCTGGGCTGGTGGATGGGATTAATCAGAAGCTCTGCAGGTGGTAACTGGTCCCTGGCAGTGTAGAGGGGTGCAGGGCTACACCGCAGCAAAAAGAGGAGTGCTGAAGAAGCTGTGATGGTGGGACAGAGCTGACCCAGGTCCAGCAGGGCAGGAGGAGGAGCTCAGAATTCCTGGGCACACAAGCAGATGACAGTAGATCCAATCCAGGATCGGATGTCATGGTGACAGTGAATTCCTCTTGAAGCAAGCAACAACCTGACTGTTCTCCCTTCGATGCCGAGAGGAAGAGAGGGTACTGCCTCACACCCTGTCCTTTATCTGCCCCAAAAAAGGGATCTTTCCCCTCCCCACTTTTGGCTACCTCTTTGTTTTGGTCAAGCACCCATAAGTACCCAGGAGTTAGTCTCCTAGCAATTTATGGGAAAAAATTCCGTAAATAAAAAAGAAACAAATCTAATCCCCAACATCCTGATGGACTGTAGAGATCTTTTCTATTCAATTCAATGGTGTTTAAAGACACAGAACATATTCTGAGTGGTGAAAGGACTTGTGTCATTAGTCCAAGCTTTTAAACAAAGCTGGCTGAGGCTTGTATTGTTTTCTCTTCCTAGCAATTATGTCAGCACACCAGTACTGAAGATCAGATTAACCATTGAAGGACAGTTTATCCTCCTTGCAGGTGCAATTGACAGCATGAACCAAATTTGCTTCACACGTGAACAAGCCATGAACAAGTTTGACCCACAGAGGGGAAACCCCCACTTCTTTTATTTATACTAAGAAGTACGGTATCCATAGTACCTTCTACACCATAGATGCTTATCAGCTGTGGGTGCAATTTATTGTGGCAGCAATTATAAAGGAGTTCAAAGCAATTTGTCCTCTAAAATTGAAAAGGTAACCTGGAACAACCCAGCTAAAATTTGGAAGGAAACTCCATTGTTGGTGAAATAGACAACAGGCAGTCCTTTGGTGTATACCATATATATACCAAATCACTGTGCGAGGATTAAATCACAGCAGAGGTACATTCGATCCCCTAGAGCATAGAGTGTGGTCTGATGGAATGTATGAGAATTCACCCTGAATGAGAACTCCTTGTTATCTTGTACTTGTAGTTAACCTTATTGTAGATATAAGTAATAGATCTAATATTTGTGTTTGTAAATTAGTTCAAATTAAGGGTCACAGTTTTAATTATTGAGCTCCAGTTACCTCTTACTATTTACTGAATCTGACTATATCCTTTTCCCAGTCTAACAATCTGTTCCTGTTGGGATTTTTATGGACAAATCAGTAGCAAATTTAATATAAAGTAATTTCATTTTGCCATTAAAAATAATAACAGTCTGAAATAGCCACAATAAAAAAGACAACCTCGATCCTGGGTTATCGAAGTTGGGTTAACGTAGAGATGGTCACGAATGAACCAGTTCTCCCCCGTTCACGATTGCCTAGGTCCAGTGGTCAGGTTTTATAGGGATTTTCTCCCCTGAGGCAGTTTTATTGTTAGTTCGTATTTGAAATACATATTCTTGTGTTTTCTTTCTCTGGCTGCTTGGTCCTGAATGCTTCTTCCTGGCAGAGTTGGACGCCTGAATGAGGTTCCGAGAAATTGGCATTCAGATGCTGGTAGTGACATTTCTGAGTCTTCCTCTTCTAGATTGATATCATGTGTTAATCACCGGAGGAGGCAGGTGGCTCTTCCTTGATGGATGGGACATCTCCTGCTTGGCAATTCCTTTTGATGGCTAATGTGGGCTTCGCCCTGCTATTGTCTGGAGTCTCTACAATTGCAAATCAGTCTTGGCAAACAGGAGGGTTTTCACATCTTGGTGGAAACCCTCTGCTTGTAATACAGTTTATAGTTTATAACATATAGAACACTAACTTATCACAAAATACATATCACAGGATGAACCTCATGTTGGTAAAGAAGCTGCCACATGACAACCTGAGACAATGGAAAAAAGACTGATTCTGTTCATTATGGTGTGAAAGGTGGCCACAGACTGATGGAATAAGTGAAGACAGACGTGAAACATCACTGGTAGGATATTTTATTTGAGTCATTGCCAACAGCAGAGAGGATTTTTTAAAAAATTGTACTTTTAACTTGTCTTTTTTTAATGTTAATCATTCTGCTTTTTATTTTGGTAATCGGTTTGCACATTGTATAGAATTATAGATTACCCCCACTGCTTAGAGAAAGCTTATAAATTGTATTTGCCCCTCTATTCTTCTGTTCCTCTCCCTCTTCTTTTTCCATTTCCAGGGATCACCAAGTCCATATAAATGTTTGAGCCATAGGATCTAGTGCAGAAGCCCTACCATTTTCCTGTTCCACTGTGGACAGTGCCTTTTTTTTTTTTTTTTTTTTTTTTTTTTTTTTTTTTTTTTTTTTTTTTTTTTTTTTTCCCAGTAGGCGACAGTGATGGGCCTCAAGGCACTGAGGCTAGAGTTTATGGTGACTTATTAAAGAAATATGGGTTTGATCTAGTATCAATACCTAACTGTGACTGACAAAAACTCTCTAACAGTTTGAAGTTAGAAAGGGTATGTTTATTATGTCTAGGTAGCGGGCAGGGTAGCTCCCTAATACATGCTGCAAAATTCACAGGTAATTACAATGCCTTTTATTTACAAAAGTGTTGAATACCCAAAATACAAATGCATATTCATACCACCTCCCACCACCCCCCCCCCCCACCCCCCCCACCCCCCCACCCCGGCCCCCATCACCTCCCATTCTTTGCTTTTGCTTCGTATGCTAATTGGCAAAAAGGCTATCAAGCATGCGTAGTTTGCTTCCTAAAATAAGTCAGGGGTCTTTTCTGGGGAGGAGTCACCAAAAATGAGGAAGTAAGATGACTCTTCCTCGTCCTGACCTTTCTACCTTTTCAATGCATTCATGACAAATGAATCCTTGGTAGAACTTATAGTTTCCTGCGTTGAATGGGTTCTTTACGCAGGAAGTCTGCAGTTATCTTATATCTTTTTTACCGCATTTTGGGTTTTTGTTACAAGAACAGCTGCATAAGCATAAAGCTGACAAACAATGAGTTACTAAATCCGGGATAGCTTATCTAAGATCCAGCTTCTGTTAACTGCAAGCAAAGCTTATCTACCTACTTCAGCTAATTCAGCAACTATTATCTTAACTTTCCTAAAATCCCTAATTCTTCAAATTTAATGTCTCAATGGGTTGAGTTTCCTGGAGCCAGTTCCCACCAGATGCAAGGCTCTCTGACTCTGTCAGGTGCACTAGAATCAGAGGGCAGTTGTGGGGGATATCAGGTGCACAGTGCTCTCCATGGACACACAGCTGACATACAGAGCAGCTGTGGTTTGAGCAGTTATTAAGCCTGGCACACGTGCATTCCAGCAGATCCAGCATCTTCTCCTCCTGCATCATGGACATCCAGATGATGTTGTGCACATGGAGCTTGTTGCTCCCCTGGCAAGTCTGTCAGATTTCCAGCTGCATTCCACAGTCCCCCTTTCCCAGCATCCTATCCCACTGAGGTTATTTGTAAATTTCCAAGAAACTGGAGGAAAAAACTTCCTTTCTGGCCTTAGGTGAGGATGCGTATCTGCCCAGAGTTGCCTGGATGAGCAGCTGAATCTTCTGGAATATTTCCTCTTGTAAGCTCTGGCTGGGAACACTTTGAAGCTGACATTGCAGTGGAGCTCTGGACTGCACTCCCAACCCATGTGGGATGCCTTTGGTCCGCTTCAGCACTAGTGTCCCAGGCTTCTAGAGGGTGAAGGGCAGGTGCTGTAGCCCCTGCTGCCAGTCTGACTCCTTTGGAACCACTGGCAGCAGAACACAGTTATATTCCTCTTGAGCTTGTGGAAGCATTAGTCTTTCTGCTATTCCAGAATGGTTTTCTGGAATATTTCCAAGTCTCAGAGCTTGACCACATACTCCACATGAACCCACAGATGCTTTTTCATCTGGCTCAGGCAGGTCTTCATGATATTCAACTGCTTCTTCAGCACCCACTCCCAGCCTTTAGCCTCATCATGCTCCCACCACTGCTGCTCTTCTACCTGCAGCCATCGCTTCTCATTTGCCAAAATCTGAGTCTTGCACAGGCTCTGCTTCAGCTGTCTGAAATTCCAACAGCTTCAACTCCATGGAGCCCACTCAGAGACTGAGGTTGTTACCCTGGCATTACTGCCCCTGCTGCTCCCTCTGGAGCCCCTCCAGCCATTGTTGCAACTCCTTGTCCTGGTCTTCCACTCCTGCTTCTCCATCTCCAAATCCCAGAGCCACTTGTAGGCCCTCCAGAGCAAACCCCCAGTTTGACTCCACAGGTTCCACTCCACAGGTTCCAGAGGGCTCATTGGAGGGTGCCAGGATTAGAAGGAGCAGAATTAGAGCAGTCTGAAGGCAGCCATTTATACAAATATTTGCTAAATTTTAGTAGCTGGCCACTTATTTAATATCAGACCGAGCAGCCTTGTTCTTCTGTCAGATAAACAGGTGATACCTAGTTAAGCTGAAACAACTCCACACCTGCCCAAATGCAAACTTGTAAAATGTGCAAAAACTGTCTACTTGGAAACTCTGTGTAAACTGAATATAAAAGAGGGAGTTTCTGCACCATATTGGCAGGAAACTGTTTTAAGAAGATAACACATGCTGTTATGCACATGTTAGGTATTGCTTGAAATTTATTCACCTCCTTGCAGGCAAGTATTCACTTATCCAGTAGAACACATGACTTTGTGTGTACATAAAAAATTTCTCTGATTAAGTATTTTTTCTATATGAACATCTTTTCCACTGCAGAAAACTCAAATATACCTGTGCTGGCTTGAAGGCAAAACCAGCGAGAGTCTCCAAGTCAGAAAAAACAATTTAATAGGAGAGGAAAAAAAAGTAAAATAAAATAAAACACATGCAATGGTACAAAAGATCACTGACAGAGTCAGAATACAACCTGAAACCGTGGTGGTAGCAGTCCAGATGAAGTGGTCTTGTTGAAGCAGTGTTCTTGCAGAAAGGTCTGGTAGCTCTTGTCCTCTGGGAATCCAGTGGGTAAGGCTGCCTGTGCTGTCCCAAGGCCCCGATTATATCCAGGTGGGAATGCTTGGCTCCTCCCCCTGGGCGGAGCATCTCACAATGGACTGATATCATTTTATCAGTTTTGTAATGGGTCCTTGATTGCCTATTAAACAGAGATAGCTCCTGGGGAGAGTTATCTATGAGTCATGCAGGACGGCATTGATGGGCCATTAACAGAAGATAGTCTGGAGGGAGGGGGCACGGGAAACAGTGGTGCACAACTTAGTTTCAACATTTCATGTAGATGGTGATAGAATACATACTTTGGGCACATTTTACATTGTAACCTAGGACATAATCCACCCCTTATTCTATGACCATCTACATCATACCTAAATTAATACATTCTTACAGCTAGATAGATAAATATACATATATACAGAATGAAACCCTACACCCAGTTCTCACTTAAAATTAGGTCTCCCTGTGGTACACAACGGGTTTCCCCATCTTTCTGCATTACCCACCAAGTGGAACCAGGTCCTTGAGCAAAAACAATCCCACGGATGGGTCTGCCTTTGCTTGATGTGGGATTAATCCAAACAGTTTTTCCTAAGATGCCTTTCATGTGTACCACAGGGACTTTATCTCCACCCACTGTGTGCAAGGGTTCAGACTGGGCAGGACCAGCTCGATTGATTGACCCTCGAGTGTTGACCATCCAGGTGGCCTTTGCTAAGTTCAGTTCCCAATTTTTGAAATTCCCCCCACCAAGCGCCTTCAGGGTAGTCTTAAGTAACCCATTGCACCGTTCAACTTTCCCGGCAGCTGGTGCTTGATAAGGGATGTGATATATCCATTCAATGCCATGTTCTCTAGCCCAGGTGTTTATAAGGCCGTTCTTGAAATGGGTCCCATTGTCTGACTCGATTCTCTCAGGAGTGCCATGTCTCCACAAGACCTGCTTTTCAAGGCCTAAGATAGTATTCCGAGCAGTAGCATGAGGCACAGGGTAGGTCTCTAACCATCCAGTGGTGGCTTCCACCATAGTTAGCACATAGCGCTTGCCTTGGCGGGTTTGGGAAAGGGTGATGTAGTCAATCTGCCAGGCCTCCCCATACCTGTACTTCAACCATCGTCCACCGTACCACAGAGGCTTTACCCGCTTGGCCTGTTTGATTGCAGCGCAGGTCTCACAGTTGTGGATGACCTGTGAGATGTTGTCCATAGTAAGGTCCACCCCTCGGTCACGGGCCCATCGGTATGTTGCATCTCTCCCCTGATGACCAGACGCATCATGGGCCCAACGGGCAAAGAATACTTCTCCCTTGTGTTGCCAGTCTAGATCCACCTGTGATACTTTCACCTTGGCGGCTTTGTCCACCTGCTTGTTGTTGTGATGCTCTTCATTAGCCTGACTCTTGGACACATGTGCATCCACGTGTCGAACCTTCACGGTCAGCTTCTCTACTCGGGCGGCGATGTCTTGCCAAATCTCAGCAGCCCAGATGGGTTTCCCTCTGCGCTGCCAATTGGCCTTTTTCCAGCGGTTCAGCCATCCCCACAGAGCATTAGCTACCATCCACGAGTCGGTGTAGAGATAAAGTCTTGGCCACTTCTCTCGTTCGGCAATATCTAAAGCTAGCTGGATGGCTTTAAGTTCTGCAACCTGACTTGATCCACCTTGTCCTTCAGTAGCTTGTGCAACTCGTCATGTGGGGCTCCATACTGCAGCCTTCCATTTCCGGTTAGCGCCTACAATTCGGCAGGAACCGTCAGTGAAAAGGGCATATTGTATTTCAGTCTCTGGTAGCTCGTTATACGGTGGGGCTTCCTCGGCACGTGTCACTTGTTCTTCTTCTTCTTCAGAAGATAATCCAAAAGTCTCACCTTCAGGCCAGTTAGTTATAATTTCCAGAATCCCAGGGCAATTTGGGTTTCCAATACGGGCGCGCTGTGTGATGAGGGCAATCCATTTGCTCCATGTGGTGTCAGTGGCATGATGCGTGGAAGGAACCTTTCCCTTGAACATCCATCCCAGCACTGGTAGTCGGGGTGCCAAAAGCAGCTGCGTTTCAGTGCCAATTACTTCTGAGGCAGCTTGAAGTCCTTCATAGGCGGCTAAGATTTCCTTCTCTGTGGGAGTGTAGTTGGCTTCAGATCCTCTGTAGCTTCGGCTCCAGAATCCCAGTGGTCGGCCTCGAGTCTCCCCAGGCACTTTGTGCCAAAGGCTCCAGGACAGGCCATTGTTCCCGGCTGCTGAGTAGAGCACGTTCTTCACATCTGGTCCCATCCTCACTGGGCCAAGGGCTACTGCATGAGCGATCTCCTGCTTGATCTGGGCAAAGGCTTGTTGCTGTTCAGGGCCCCAGTGGAAATCGTTCTTCTTGCGGGTGACCAGGTAGAGAGGGCTCACAATCTGGCTGTACTCAGGAATGTGCATCCTCCAGAAACCTATGGCGCCTAGGAAAGCTTGTGTCTCCTTCTTACTGGTTGGTGGGGACATCGCGGCGATCTTATTGATGACCTCAGTGGGAATCTGCCGCCATCCATCTTGCCACTTTACTCCCAGGAACTGGATTTCTTGGGCCGGTCCCTTCACTTTACTTTGCTTAATGGCAAAACCAGCTTTCAGCAGAATCTGGATGATCTTTTCTCCTTTCTCAAAGACTTCCCCTGCTGTGTTCCCCCATACAATGATGTCATCAATGTACTGTAAATGTTCAGGAGCCTCACCTTTTTCCAGTGTAGTCTGGATCAGTCCATGGCAGATGGTGGGGCTGTGTTTCCACCCCTGGGGCAGTCGGATCCAGGTGTACTGTACGCCCTTCCAGGTGAAGGCAAACTGGGCCCTGCACTCTGCCGCCAAAGGAATGGAGAAGAAGGCATTGGCAATATCAATGGTCGCATACCACTTTGCTGCCTTGGACTCTAGCTCGTACTGAAGCTCCAACATGTCTGGCACAGCAGCACTTAGTGGTGGGGTGACTTCATTCAGAGCACGGTAATCCACAGTCAGTCTCCATTCTCCACTGGACTTACGCACTGGCCATATAGGGCTGTTGAAAGGTGAACGAGCAGCCTTGCTGACCACCCCTTGGCTCTCCAGTTTCCGAATCATCTCATGGATAGGAATCACAGAGTCTCTGTCGGTGCGGTATTGCCGTCGGTGTACTGTTGTTGTGGCGATTGGTACCTGTTGTTCTTCAACTCTTAGTAGTCCCACAGCACAGGAGTCATCTGAGAGACCAGGCAAGGTACTCAGTTGTCTGATGTCTTCTGTCTCTACAGCAGCTATCCCAAAAGCCCAGCGATATCCTTTTGGATCTTTGAAGTATCCATTTCTGAGGTAGTCTATGCCAAGGATGCATGGGGCCTCTGGGCCAGTCACGATGGGGTGTTTTTGCCACCCATTCCCGGTTAAACTCACTTCGGCCTCCAATACAGTCAGCTGCTGGGACCCTCCTGTCACTCCAGAAATAGAAATGGATTCTGTTCCTACATACCTTGATGGCATCAGGGTACATTGGGCACCAGTGTCAACCAAAGCCGTATATTTTTGTGGGTCAGATGTGCCAGGCCATCGGATCCACACAGTCCAATAGATCCGATTGTCCCTTTCCTCTACCTGGCTAGAGGCAGGGCCCCCCTATTCCTGGTCATGGTACACGTTGCTTTCTTCCTGTAAATATGTTCCTGAGGTCCCTTCAAGTGGATCAGTCATATCATTCTTCTTATACTGTCTGGAGTTCTGTGCCTTTGAGACTGGAGCAGTGTTGGCTCTAGATGAGCTCTTCGTGGTAGGTGTCTCTCTCTTCAGTTCACGTACCCGGGCTGCTAAGGAGGAGGTGGGTTTTCCATCCCAATTCCTCATGTCTTCTCCATGCTCCCGAAGAAAAGACCAGAGGTTACCCCGTGGAGTGTATCCTCTCTCCCTGGTTGGTGGGTACCTGCTCCTAATGGCAGAGACTCTTGTTGGTTCCGGCGAGATGTGGTAAATTTCTTCCTTAAGTTCCTTTCTCAGTTTCTGATGGCCCTCTTCAATCAAGCTCCGGACTTGCTCAGCCAGCCTTGTTTCCACGGATGAGACATGGGTACGAAATGGGGCAGTGACAGTATCCTCGTAAATTCTTAGTTTATTGACCAAGACGCCCACCTTGTCCTCACCTTCCCTCCATTGCAGTGTTGCCAGGTAACGGGAGTACATCTCTGGTCCAAGCCGTGCAAATCTCAACCACATCTGCGATGTGCACTGGACGTCATCTGGGCTTTTAGGAAATCTCTCGTCTTCTGAGAAAATGATCTCCAGCACAGCCAATTCCCTCAGGCATCGGATACCTTGTTCCATTGTGCTCCATTTTCCTTGGTGCACCTGGAGGTCTTCTTTACAAAGGTATCTGTCCCTCACACTTGTTAGCAGTCACCGCCAGAGGCTGAGAGTTTGTTGGGTTCTCCCAATCCCCTGGTCAATGACCACATCCCGGGACAGCGATCCCAGTTGCCTGGCCTCACTTCCATCCAGGATGGTGTCATTGGCTGCAGCGTCCCAGATGCGGAGCAGCCAGGTCAGGATGGACTCGTTTGTCTGGCGGGTGAATTCCCTCCACAGGTCACGCAGTTCACCCAGGGACAGAGAGCGGGTGATGATCTCTGGCTCTGTCTCTTCTGCTGAGTGTGAAGGTCCTGCCACATCCTCATCAGTCATTATGCAGACTGATTTGCTCTTTGATTTCTTCTTCTGAACAGGGGCAACTGCCACTGGTTTAGGTTGTTCTGCTTCGGTGACAGTTTGTGTGGAGATGCTGATGGTACCTTTGGTTTCTTTCTCCTCTGTGACAGCTTGTATAGACACTGACACTGTTGCTTTGTTTTTGGTTCTTTTCTCTTCTGTGACAGTCTGCATAGATGCGGTTCTTGTTTCCTCTACGACAGTTTGTGTAGACACGGATGCCGTTGTTTTGCATTTGTTTCTTTTTCCCTCCTCCTCAAGGAGACGCTGCACCACCCCATGTAGTGTTTGATTTCTAAACATGGTGCAGGCCGTGCAGAGAAGGCAAAGCAGAACTAACAACAATATTATGCTGTCCTTGGCACCTAGAGAGAACTCAATACTTTCGAAAACTGCTGTGCCATACCTAAAAGACTGGAAAAAATCATTCTTTACCCCTCCCCACAGGGGCTGGGTGCAATTGTTGAGAGCCCAGATGTAGCATTCTGGACCAGGACAAGAACACAAAATAGAGTATATATTCCGAATGATGCTCATTGCCTCAGAGGTTATCATACAATAAACATAATAGACCAATACAGCAATTCTGGTACCATACCCTGGTCTACACATGAGCATTAAGACCGGCAAATACTGCCCCATGTGTGGGAAAATGTAGAGAGTTAGGTATAAGATATATGAAAGCATGTTGAGCATCATAGCGGACAGCTGTTTCTTTTTTCCTCACTACAAAATTGTAATTCTGACTTTTCTCAGTACCTCCTGCCCCACGTTGGGCGCCAAAATATATGTGCTGGCTTGAAGGCAAAACCAGCGAGAGACTCCAAGTCAGAAAAAACAATTTAATAGGAGAGAAAAAAAAAGTAAAATAAAATAAAACACATGCAATGGTACAAAAGATCACTGACAGAGTCAGAATACAACCTGAAACCGTGGTGGTAGCAGTCTAGATGAAGTGGTCTTGTTGAAGCAGTGTTCTTGCAGAAAGGTCTGGTAGCTCTTGTCCTCTGGGAATCCAGTGGGTAAGGCTGCCTGTGCTGTCCCAAAGCCCAGATTATATCCAGGTGGGAATGCTTGGCTCCTCCCCCTGGGCGGAGCATCACACAATGGACTGATATCATTTTATCAGTTTTGTAATGGGTCCTTGATTGCCTATTAAACAGAGATAGCTCCTGGGGAGAGTTATCTATGAGTCATGCAGGACGGCATTGATGGGCCATTAACAGAAGATAGTCTGGAGGGAGGGGGCACGGGAAACAGTGGTGCACAACTTAGTTTCAACATTTCATGTAGATGGTGATAGAATACATACTTTGGGCACATTTTACATTGTAACCTAGGACAATACCTTTGTAACTATATCCACAGGCTGGCCTGTGATCTGACAAATGCTCATTAGGTTTATAGAAATAAGCACCCAATATCAGGCGGTGCGACTTTAATCATCCAGCGCCTGTCACAACACAGGAATTACTACAGTCTACCTACACATACTGTTGAGATTGACTGCCCAATATGTTTGGGAAGATCCATGCACTTGTGAAAAAACTACTGCAGCAAGACGACCTGTGCCAACTGCTGGAAAGCATCCGAATCAACGGACACAGAACCCTAATCACTATTCATCATGGTACAGAAGGGATACATGTTGCTGTGTATTATTTGGTTTTGTATTGTATTTCATTTTTATATTGGGTTTTATAATGGTTTATTCTGTACCCACCCTGTTCCTCTGTCTCTTGGTTTGAGAGACAGGTATCTGCTAGGGAGAGGCAGGGCCTCTCTAGGAATGGGGAATTCCAATCCCTTCTCTCTAAGTTATTATAATTAAGAAGATTAAAGAGGCTTTTCAGTCAGAGCTATGGGGAAAAGAGTAACAGTTCTTTACTACTAAGTGTAACAAGGAAAACAAACAACAACAACTACAGCATTAATAATAAACAGAACCAGGAACCTCAAGGGGCTTTGTTTCACAAAGTCCAGAGCATTCTGATCCCTTGGGACCTCGAGAGCACCAAGCTGAAATGGTGGGTCACCCTGGGGCTGATGGCTGGAAACGTTGGGTTTTCCCCAGCAGGCAGAGGGGTGTCCTGTCAAAGTGAGCAGTGCTGAAGAAGCCGTGATGGCTGGACGGGGCTGACCCAGCTCCAGCAGGGCAGGCAAAGGAGATTCCAAATTCCTGGGCATTCCAGCAGATGATGGATGGTGGTAGAATTCCCAGGACCGGATCCTCTGTTAACAGTGGACTCTTCATGCAGCAAGCAGCTGCCCGACCTTCCTCTCCAATGCCGAGAGCAGGAGAAAAGCACACCCAGCCCCTGGAGTACTGTGCCTTTCCCTCCCCCAAACTTAAGTGATCTTCCCCTCAGTGACTTCTTTTGTGTGGGTCAAGCAGCCTCTAAGCATCAGTATTTAGTCTGATTGGGTAGTGGCTTGTCCCCACCTTTAGCCCCTTCCCTGGATATAAGCCAGAGGAGCAGGTGGAAAACTCCCTCTCTTCTGGGACAGGGAAGAGGCTCCTGACCCAGGAGAGGGCAGGGCCACAGAAGTAAAACTGAATAAAGCCCTGATTTCCCCCTGGATCAAGTGCAGACTTTCCTTTGCCATCAACAGGAACCTGATCTCTCTCTAAAGAAAAAGGTTCAGTTTGCTGGGGAGGATGAAGCCAGAAAGCCCTATAAATATGACTGCTTAGACTCTGAGAATGTGAAACCTGTAAATGAGATAGAATTGAAAGCAAGTCTTGATGTTTGAGAGCTACTGGATGTCTGGGAAAACAGTTATGTGAACAGCTGAAGGTCACCTGCAGCCAGACCCAGAGGTCAAATGGAATGTCCTGTCTCACCCCTCAATGTATGGTTCATCCCACACCTGTAACCCTTCCCTGAAGTATCAGGTACCTGTAGCCCCATTGGCACAAGTCCTGTCCCAGCCCACCTTGAAGCCCCCTGATAAGGGGTCCCGAGGGGGCTGGATGCCCTCTTTGCCTGGCACCCTTCTCCAAGGACTTTCCTCTCTTGGAATTTCCTCTCCCCCACTCCCTACCTGTCCCTCCCCCCACCTCCCTAGGCCTTGTCACGAGCTGCAGCCTGGCAGCTCAAAGGAAGGCCTCATATCCCTTACAATAAACGTCATCTTCTAAAACCCAACTTCAGAGATCTCTCGTCTACATTCATCCACACCGTCCTGGAGTCCACAGCAGAGAAGTTATTTCTACAAATTGGTGCCCAACTTGGGGCACGCGGACCCAGCCTTTCAAGCTGTGAGAGACTTCCCCATGGACAGTAACTAAATTACCGGTTGTACTCTAATCCGTGTCCTGAGCACAGCATATCATTGCTGGGCAGCGTGAGGCTGGAGCTCTTTAAAGTTGCTGAGGGCAAAACCTTGAGCACGAGGATCGTTACTAAGTAGCGAACACTCGGAGCTCTGAGGAGGTTTTTGCCTGGAATCGATGCCTCGAGCACAGACGGCTGCTGCTGCGCGGCAGCCACAGGAACTCACGGAGGGACTTTTGCCATGGTAATTTCCACGTGCATTAAGCACACGTGGGCACTGCTTTGCACTGCCCACACTGAAGCTCTGAGTGGAGGCTGGAGACCCCAAGCATGGAAAAAGCCGTTCCTGAGTAACACCTGAAGCTGGGGCTCTGAGGGGGACCCCGTGCAGTGTCCTGAGAGCTGACTGGAGTGTCTGGCCAACCCCCATGTTGGATCTCAAGTGAGGACCTGCTTCTGCGACATTGAGGTGAGCTACACAGGTGTAAAATAAAATGGGTCTATCCCGCTCTACCCTTGATTGAGATCTCTATAAGCAAATTAAGCATCCTTTACGCTGCAATAACAGTACTTCACATAAGCAAGAGCTAAAAGACCTTTTAGAATGGACTCTAGTTAACTTTCCCAATGCTGACCGTTCAGCTGTCTTTACCAGAGACTTTTGGGACTCAGTTGGAAATAGACTCTTTAATGATATTTCATGCAAGAATTTCGCTGTTGCTGAGCTTTTTCCAGCGTGTAGGGCTCTTGTTGAGCTCTTCGCTGCAAAAAACACTGCTGCAGCCGCTGCACCTAGCCATGCTGTTCCCGGACATCTCCTCCGCGCGGCCGCGGGTCTGCAGGGGAAACTGCCCACCTCTCCCCCGCCCCGTGCCACGTGGTTTTGGCTTCCGCAGCCCCGCCGAGCGCCGCGGCCCCATCCCCTGCCCTTGTGGTCGTGGCACCCGTTCCCTCAGCCCCAACCCCTCCACCGGACCCTGCGGCCCCTCCCATGGTGCCCTCGGTCCCATTCACCCCTGCAGGACAGACAGAGAACGGTTTTGCCCTTGCAACTGCCAACCCTCTTAGACCTGAAGATCCATCACCACCAATCCCGAATTTGGAAGATTCCCAGGAATGCTTTTATGACCTTCGACTGACAGACTGGCATGAAGCCAGACAGGAAATTTGCAAAGAAGAAAATCTAAATCCTCTAGCCATGCCTGTGATATTCAGCCAGCAAGCCGGTGGTCCCAGAACAGGGACAGCTATCCCATCTCAGGACGTGAAAGAATTGCTAAAAGTGATAAAGGACAGTGGCATCTGCTCTTTATATTTTAAACAACTGCTGAAAAATACCCAAGAAAGAACACACCAAACCCTAAAACACATTTTAAGTCAAGAGAAAAGGGGGAAAGCCCAAGCTATACCTCAAAAGAGGTTGAAGAAAGCTCAGTATGTGTATAATTTTCTGAACAGCTCTGCAAATGAGCCTGATCCCCACATTTACAGACATTTCTTGAACAATAAAAAGGTAGAACTGAAAGAACACCCCCCAGTTTCAATTAAAAATTTAGAATCAAGACAGTTAGAAGGACCATATAATCCTATAACATGAGGGAAAAGGTTTGCATGTGCCTGCACAAGAGGACTCAAGTGGTTCCGAGCAAAGAACGTGAAGCTGTACCATACATCTAAGCCCACTGACACACCCACATCAGCCAGTACTTCTGCAAACCAAGAAGCAAGCACCCAGACCTGAGCTGCGCAGAATCATCAGGAGAAGATGATCTGCCAAGGACAGCCCAAGAAAAGATTGGAGTTTTATCATTTGCACGCGTGCATGTTACTTTTGTTCTTTTGTTTTAGTTTTTGTAGTGAAGCTTTACCTAAGTCAACCAAAGACGAGTGTCTGGGTTGCTTTAGTCAAGTCTGCAGGTTCTGATACCATCTGTCTATCTGACACAAGCCCTGACAAACCTGTTTAGTTGGAGTACATTTTCCAAAAGATTTTGAAAGTTTATGCTGCATGAATTTATCCAATCATTCTGTTTCTATTCATAAACAATTGCAAGATTTTAGAGATTTAGCTAGCCAAATTACAATAGGTGGCCCATCTTGGCTAGACAATTTGTTTAATGGTTTGATCTTTGCACCTTGGCTAAAGGAACTTTCTAAAATAGGCTTGATTATTCTAATAGTAGTAATTGTAGTTTTAGTAGCGGTTCCCTGCATACTTCAGTGTGTGCAAAAGGTAATGAATAAGACAGTGTCTAGCGTTTTACTTGTTAATAAGAACAGGGGAGATGTTGGGGAGGATGAAGCCAGAAAGCCCTATAAATATGATTGCTTAGACTCTGAGAATGTGAAACCTGTAAGTGAGAGAATTGAAAGTAAGTCTTGATGTTTGAGATGTCCAAGCTACTGGATGTCTGGGAAAACAGTTATGTGAACAGCTGAAGGTCACCTGCAGCCAGACCCAGAGGTCAAATGGAATGTTCTGTCTCACCCCTCAATGTATGGTTCATCCCACACCTGTTACCCTCCCCTGAAGTATCAGGTATCTGTAGCCCCATTGGCACAAGTCCTGTCCCAGCCCACCTTGAAGCCCCCTGATAAGGGGTCCCGAGGGGGCTGGACGCCCTCTTTGCCTGGCACCCTTTCTTGAGGACTTTCCTCTCTTGGAATTTCCTCTCCCTACCTGTCCCTTCCCCCACCTTCCTGGGCCTTGTCACGAGCTGCAGCCTGGCAGCTCAGAGCAAGGCCTCATATCCCTTACAATAAACGTCATCTTCTAAAACCCAGCTTCAGAGATCTCTCATCTACATTCATCCACACCGTCCTGGAGTCTACAGCAGCGAATTTCTACAACAGCTGCTCCTGGGTTTTTGGGGCCCTGAGGAAAAGTCCTTCAACTATGGTTTGTCTCTCAATCTAGCCAGGGCTCCGAGAGAGACTCTAGCCACAGATACATGGTAGAGAAATTATACACAGCACAGAAATTATCTTGGAAAGAGTGATGAAAAATGGAGAGCATCACTAGTGAAGCATTTGGTTTAGGTGGTTATCAAGTGCAACAGGAATTCTAGACACGATATTGCACTTAAATTTTTATTATTTATGTTACATTACTCTTATTGTAGAATATAGTTCTATACGATTGTGTGTACTAGCTAGACATGTACTGCTGTGGCACAGATCTCCTTACTTATAACATTGTTTTATTATGTTCAAAACAACGTTTAAAAACCCATTATTTAGGTAACCTTATCAAGAATTTCCATCAGTTTAAAATTTGAGCATGATAGATCTTTGTTTATAGACACAGAAGAAAGAGGTGACCAGACTACCAGTCTGTCACTTCCCAGGAACTACTGCTGCCGCCTAATGAGCTTCAGTTTTTTAACAAACAGTATAAGGAAAACACTCTTTTAGATCATGGTGAGGAAAATTTTCATCCCACAGGCCTTTGCAGATACATTAATATTTCTTAGGTCTTGTTGTTCTATTGATTTGTTAAGTTTGTCACCATGTTACCATATATGCACACCTGCCAGAATGTTCTTCCTTCCCTTAGACCCCATTGGGTTAATTTTGCCACTGTGTTCCACCCCAGTGATCCCATTAGTCCCTCCAGCTTGTAGCCATCCCTCTGCATCATGTTTCCTTATCCCTATTGGACCTTGAGCCTCAGAAACACCCCTTTTATCTGGTATATAACCCTGCATCCTTGGCCCATTTTTGGCTCTTGTCCCCGGTCTACATTCGAGGCTTTATCCATGATAAATAATAATAAACAGCACTCGGATTTCCAAATGGAACCCTGTCTCCTTGTCTTTATCATCAGCCCTTATTCGCAAAGTGCACTGGGCCCCAGAGTGGCTGGTCGCTCTCAGGAACACGCAGTAGCATGGTGCTACAGAACAGCCTTGGAAACTTATTTTTCTTGCCTGAAAAAAAACCCCGAGTGGGACAGCATTTTTATTATTGAGGTTTTGAAGAGAGTTAGTGACTTGAATTGAGGTCAGGATGGAAAATTACTATGACTAAAGCCCACTCTCTTGTGACATTATAAACAGTGGTCCAAAGTGAGATGATTTGAGCTCTCCTCAGGGGCTGGACTGCAGGGGGTTGTGATCAGCAGCTCGCTCTGAGTGAGGACTCTCAGAGTCAGAGAACACTCAAGCTTGCCAAATTTGGAGGACAATCTCCAAACAACAGTGACGATTTCTAAGGTCATAGCCCCACTCCTCAAGGTTCAGCCCTTAGCCCACTAAAAATATGCAAAGGCATCCAAAGTGATCACTGAACTCAAAGGAATTTTTTCACAGGTATAGCCTGAACAGATTCTTTATGTTTGTGTGCATGCAAGTGTGAAAATGCTGGAGCAAATACATAAGGAAAGTTGTTCTAGTTTAAGTATTTTAGAGTTAGGCCTGTAAGTAAGTTATAGTAAATCCTATATTAGTATATTGCTAAGAGTTTAAGTTAAATTATCTATTAAGTTCCATTAAGTGTTACGTACTGTTAAGTGCTGTTAAGTTTAGGTTCTGTTAAGTACTGTTAAGTTTAATTTCTGTTAAGTTTAAGTAAAGTTAAGTTCTGTTAAGTTTTAAGTGTTGTTAAATTTAGGTGATAGTAGGTCTAAGTTCTTTAGATTTTAACATATGTTAAATTCGGTTAGGTTCGGTTTTGTTAAATTTAGGTTCTGTTAAGAGTTAAATTTAAGTGATGTTACATGTAAGTTCTGTTGATTTTAAGTTCTGTTAAGGTTAGGTTTTGTTAAGGTTAGGTTCTGTTAAATTTAAGTTCTGTTAAGGTTAAATTCTGTTAAGGTTAAATTCTGTTAAATTTAATTTTTGTTAATTTTAAGTGTTGCTACGTTCAACTGAAGGTAAGTGATGTTAATTTTAAGTTCTGTCAAGTTTAAGTGATGGTAAGGTTAAGTTCTGTTAAGTTTAAGTACTTAAAGTGTGTTGGAGTCCAAGGCATTCCTTTAGTTGCCCTGGAGGGTCAGGGACCTGGGCAGGGGGGTCTGGGACCCCAGCCCAGAGCTCAGAGAGACACTGGCTTTGATTTCTGTCCATGGGAAAAACTTCCTACACTGAGAGTAAGTTTACAGGCCACAAGAATGTGAGAAATAGTAGTTTAGCTTATCACAGAATGAGAAAATAATAGTTTTAAGTTCCTAGAATTGAAGTGAATGGGGACAAAATAGAAAATCTAAGGCATTGTCTCCTTCTTCTTCTCCTTCTCCTTCCCTCACTCCATTGCTGCATTGATGTGGCACAAAGTAGTTAGTGAGAATTGGATCAAAGTAAAGATGACCTTTTTAGTAATATTGATAGACATTAGTAAAAAATAGTAAACAAAAAATACGTAGTAATTAGTATAAAAGATAAGGACAGCCCAGCTCAAGGGGAGACGTGAGGAATCCATGCAGCTGCAAACATCTTGTCGGACTCTGAGAAAATTGTAAGATAAGAAACAATAAACGAAGTACGCAACATTGAAAAATCTAAACCTAAGAACTCTGTCTCTTCCTTCAGCTCGGCTCGGAGCTGTGCAAGGAAGCAAAGACCCTAAAACCACCTCAATGTTGAGGTAAGCCCCCGACATCTGTCGTCCCTGGGTGTGCAGAAACAAAAGTGTTTTACGTTTAAGTGCTATTAGGCTTGAGTTTAAGTGGCTTTACGTTAAGTACTGCTGGGTGTTTGGCATAAACTGTAGTCCCAGTCTGGGCACAATTTAACATGGGGAACATACTCTGAACCTTGTGACCCAACACAAGGGTCTTGCATATATCTTTCCATCCTTACCCCTTTCTATCTTCTTCTCTCCCACTCCCTTCCACACTCCCTCCCCTGTCCTCCCACCCCCCCTCTCACCAACCCTACCCTGCCTCTTGCTAACCTTCATGTAGGTAGTTTTAGATTGGTTTGGGGGGATTTTTGTTTGCTTTTTCTCTCTGCTTTAACCATCTAGTAAACAGAAGAGTGAACCTTGCTAACGTGCTTTGTCATGCTTTCACTTCAATAATAAATCTGCTTTGGCAAATACTTTCACTGGTAATTCTTTAAGTGACCTTAAAACTGTTCACAACAACCTATAAAGAGCTAATACAGGGGTGGCTTTGTGTGTGGTCCTCACTAGTATCTATGGCCTAACTTTTGCAATCCAAGATAATAACTGGAAACTGATATGCTTGTTAAGTGGCCTGGAATAATCTGGAGTCCATAGCTCTGTGTCATCAGTGGTGCAGCCATGCCAAACCTCCCAACAGCCACACTCATATGCATGTACACACACACATACACATACACACATGCTCACTCTCAAGACACTTTCATCTCATTTTGTCTCAGTGGCTGTCTCTTACCCTGGCAGAGCTCTACAGATGTCCTGTGCCAAACACAGTCATCTCTCACTTCAGGATGTAGCGAGTGTGAAAAATAACTGGTTGTGGCATAAAATGTGTCGCATGTGGAGCATGCAAACAGCTTCCTTGCTGGAACTGATGAAATGCCCATTTTCCCCTATCCAAGAGTCTCATTTCCAAAAGAAATCTGAACAAGATACAGTTACATTTGGGCAAGTGAAGTGAAGTCTCAGGGCTGACTGAGACAGACAAACGGATATTACATGCTAAGTTGAACTTGGGCTGTGTATATCAGCAAATTGCTGACATAGCATGATTAATGGCTTTTCACCATTTATTGCAGGTCTCTAAACGGATGGCTAATTATTCTAAGACTTGGGGAATGCTGTTATAATTTTAAGTAGCTTGGTCCAAAAACATTAAAGTAGTTTTCATAGCTGGCACACACTGTCAGAGTAGTGCAGGTACCAGTAAATGTTCATTGCTCTTGTTCACAAACACACAAGCAAAGGACACAGGTTTTCCTGTCAGAGAAGAAAAGGCACAAGATTCTAGAAGTAAGGTCCTTATATGATATTGAGTCAAGTCAATAATCATGTTGTCTAGGGGGGGTGGTTTTCACTCTGAGTAGCAATAACTGGCTATGACATTTTGTCACGTTAGATTTTCATTTACATAAAAGGGACCAGCTGTCAGTTTATTTCTCTGAAGGAGCCCATAATGGAATTGCTGAAATATTTAAGGCATAAATGCACAAAATGCTATTTCAAGCCTTAATATTGATGCATGTCTGCCACGGAAAATTCCAAGAGGTTTCCCAAATGAAAAGTGGGATGAAGATTTGTCAGACTTATGAAAACAATTTCTGGAACAGTTCCATTTTTGTTTAGATTTCTGTTCCAGTGACAGATATTGAAGGGATCCTTATGTTTAATAGTAATGCTGGCTCTTGTCAATTTCTTGCTTACTATGAAATCCATTGCATCTCAGTTGTAAATTCCATGACTGCTATAAGCTAAAAGTATTTCTCAGAGTTGCACTTAAATACCATGCTGCTCTTCCCTGTACTTTCACATTAAAATAGAAGTAAACTAAGCTGGAAACAAACAAACCAGTCTCCTGCTAATAAAAAAGACTGTGCAGCAAATAAGAATGGTAAATCAATGAGAAATCCCAATTCTCAAAATGTGATATGTGCGACTCATGCCTGTGATAGAGCCATTTATAGAGCCTTTCATTGAGGGAAAATTGCATTATATGGCAATCTGTGTGCTATCAGAATATATTGCTGTGAGTAATGGCATGTGTATTGCTATGTGCTACCACCAGGGGTTTGGGTCACTCTGTAGTATTCTACCCTGCCCTGATGAAAAAAAAATTCCCCTTGATAAAACATGCCAGTGGGCCAGATTGAATTGTGTTCTGTGTGTGACCCCCAAAGGAAAGAAGGTCATGGGGCCATTCAAGCCTCATTTCTGCACCTTTCAATGAGATTCTGAAAGGGCTGTGGAGGAGGGAAAGAGCATTTGTCAATTTGGAAACAAAGGAAGAGGCAGCAGAAACGGAATCTGAATGCAAATGAGATATTTTCCCATTTGAGACAAGCTGATTACCATATTAATAATTTTTTTCTGTATTTGTTCAAGTACATCTCCTTTGTTATTTGGTATTCAGAAGCCAAATGATGATAATAAGTCAAAATTACACATTTTCTAAGGAAATACTGAGGATGAACCTATACAGTTTAACTATGTTGCACTGCATTTTGACATATCTTTAAACTAAACTGAAATCTGTTAGACCTGATGACCTGTGCTCAGTGTGTGCTTTGTCTCTTACTTCATCATCACACAGTGAAGAAAGGCAGGCAAGGTGAGAAGAAAATACAAAAATATTTATTTAAATCCTTTTTATGTCACTGAAATTAGGCACAGTTCTATTCTGGGATTTAGATAATACACATTATTCACAAAAAGATCTTAAAGTATAAGGAAACTTAAGCATGTAGATACAGTTTCAGATCCTTTCAAAAGTGCTACTTTCTAAATTGCTCTGAGGAATTTCTGAGCATTGCTGGTGGTGTCTGGTCTCTCCTTGGTTGATTCCACAGTAATCTGGGGAAAAGAAGACTAAGGGGGAATGTTTCCCATGTGTATAAATACCTGATGGGAGAGAGTAAAGAAGCTTCCATCAGACTCTGTGGTGAAAGGTAAGAGCCAACAAGCACAAAAAAAAGTACAAGAAAATCCACTGAAACAGAGAGAGAAATCTGTTTTATTAGGGAAGGTGGTTAAACACTAGAGCAATGACAGAGAGTTTGTAGAGCCTCCATTCTTGGAGGCATTCAAGCCATGACGGGATGTGATCCTGGGTAACCTGGTTTAGCCAGTCAATATCTGCACAGAATTTTGGACTCAATGACCTCAAGAGGTGCCTTACAAAAACTATGGTTTTATGAGATTCTGTGCTCAATTCAAGCCACCCTTTTGGACCCATGTTGTGCTCCCAGTCTTCTGGAAAGGAAGTCCTTGCCAGTCAAAGGCATGTTTTTTCTATCACTTTCCCAGATTCTGCTTGGTGTAGTGCTCTCCAAGTGCTGAGCAAGCCTCAGTCATGACAGGGACATCTGAAGAGGACCTTTGGTTGACTGATGTACTGAGACCTACAGAGTGTATGCTGATTTATCTATCCCTTGCTAAAATCTGTTTTCTTTTTTTCTCAGTTTTTGAGTCTGGCCTTTGCCATCCAAAACAGGGGCTGACGGACCAGACATCATTGGAGTGTCCACTGCATTCAGCAGTGTGACGCAGACCTCTCCTGTCCTCAGAAATGAGAGGTGAAGGCAGCAGCGATAAGATTAATGTTTGGCACTCGGTTTACACCTTCCCTGCCATTAGTTCTGAATCTCCTAAATACAGAGGTTGTGTAGTCCTTTACAACCCACCCCCTCTCCCCTGGCACCTTCTTCATTTACTTTTGTCAGATTTTTCCAGCCATAAATGATAAGGAATTATAGAACTATATGAACAGACAGATAGTCTTCTCAGTCATGCAAATATTGACATTGTTTTCATTCCCCTTCAGCTTCTAGATCTGTGGATGTGTCCTTATCCTTAGCAATTAAAACATCTTTCCTGAGGCAAACAAAAGGAAAATAATACAAAGATAAAATGAGAGTGCTTGCATCTGCCTGATGTTATCTTGACACCAGATGAAGACAGATACATTAAACAATAAAAGACCTTCATAGAAATACAGACTTAGAGGGAAGGAGGCAATTCAAAGGAGAAAAAACAATCTCTCTGGTCACTGTAGTTTGATAATTATTATAGCAAAATTAATTACTCACCCTTCACAGGAGCTGAGCAATTATACCACTTAGATCTTCCAAGTCTTGTGTGTTTATTTATTGCTGAATTAATTAAATACAGATGGTTTATGACTTCGTTACCTTAGTGTAGTCACATTAAAAAAAAAAAAAAAAATCCTACTGGCACACAAATGAAAAACCTGGAAATTTTGGATGTGACTGTTGTGGTGTTCACCACTTACCATCACTATCTAAGCTCTCCTCTGTTCTCCCTGGAAGACACATTTCAGGCTAACATTAGGTGAAAACGTTGTCCGTCTTCCTTTTACGCAGTGCTAAAAGTACAGGCAAAGCTTCAGTGTGGTAAAGCAGCCTGAGATAACTGCAGTGCTGCAATGATTTCTGGCAACTAACTCTCTGTCTGGGGATAAACCGTGACATTATGAGAAATACTGCAGGGACTACACAAGTGTGGCAACACCAAAAGAGATGAGACTTGATTGTGCTGGATGCACCAGAGCACCGTTGCACAAGGAGATTCTGGTATGAATAAACCCAGGGCTGAAGCTGTCCAGTTTTCCAGGTACTATTGGCAGCTGAATCTGTAATGAGTTAGACAAGACATTGAGAAGGCATGATAAACAGCAGCAGGCACCAAAATCTCAGAGGTAAGCTGCATTCTGCTTGGTTTTCAGAGAAGGGTTAAAAGTATGTTAAAAAGGAAAATAACTACTGCAAACATGAATGTGTTATAAGCCTCATTAATATCCTCCTTTTCCCACACTGCAAAATTATCTCTGCAATTGAAATACTGCAAAATGATCTTTTAAAAAGCAAGGATGCTTATTAGTTTCTGCCTGACAGTTCCCCTTGGTCAATTTTCCTTTTAATTAGGAACAGCTATACTTCCTCTCTTTCATCTCTTCTCTGCATATTCACAAAGTATCTTTTAAAAAATTAACAAGAAATTGCACTAGTCTAACATTTCAAGAGATGCTGCCTCCACCATTCCGAGAAGAGTTGTTTAATAGATTTGTCTTAGAAGCCATTGATCAGGTGGAGATTTGTGCTGAGGCAGCATCTCTATTTCATAAAAATGGAGCAAGTCGTTCTGCGTCTGTTAAAAGCAAGTATGCTCCGCCAGGCTTTAATTACCTCTGATAAGCTCTTTAGCAAACTGCGAGGTTTTTAAATCCCTATCTGAGGGATTCAGAAGATTATGGTCTTTGCTAATAACAGGTACTAGTGCACAGTTGGGGGAGAGTAGTACTTTCGTATTTTCAATTTTCAGACAATTGCCATAACTACAGAAGTTCAGGCACACTGATAGACATGCACAGTAACAGACATGCACAGTGCTCTAAAGAAAGTAGAGAAAAAGAAAAAGTGAAATCTGCCCTTCTGCCTTCCATTGTTAGGGTAGAGAGCCTCATAGGGTGATATTTGCTAAAGAGTTTCCAACTCTCAGTTATTCCAGTCTATAAAGACAGGTACTCACATATCTGTGTAGCTGATGTCAGTGGATTTTTAAGTGCATTAGTGCCTAATTTTTTTATCAACGTGCAACTATTCTGCATGCAGCAAAGCTGTAAAAGCTGAATGTGAGGTCCTCAAAAGCTAAGAAAGAGTAGTTCAGCTCTGATAACCATGGCTCATGGACAGTCTCTGGGGGTAGTTTGACCCAGAAGCAGGTAAAGCAGAAAGGACTGGGTCTCAGACATTTTCCCTTCCTTGCCTGCCCCTGTAATCCTGCCATCCTCTCAAAAGTGATGTCTACCATCATTTGGTAGAATCACTACATGGAATCTATCCTCTCAAATTAAGCCTGTAAATACATTTTCTTTATTGAACCATAGAATCATAGATAATTTAGGATGGAAAAGACCCTTAAGGTCATCCAGTCCAACTATTAACCCAGCACTCCCAAGCCTGCCATTAAACCATGTCTCTAAATGATATTTTTAGATATACATCTATTACGTATATCTAAATTATACATTTTTTTAAAGACATCTAGATTTTTTGATTCAACTTTCTAAAGCCCTGATTGGTCTCTGTAACTCTATCAGAGTTCCTTGTATCTCTTCAAAATTTACTGTCACCTCTGGACTCTAAAGGCAGTCCTTCAATTATTGATTTGTTTGCTTTTTGATTAAGGTACCACTCTTCTGTCAGATGTCATAAGATTTTCATCCCTTTGAGTTTTTACCACGTATCTTTCTCCTGTTGTCTAGATTTCTAGATTTTTCTATTGGAAGGTGTAATAAACTCGATAAGCCAAATTCAGTGAAACAAAATTTAGAATTTTATTTTGAGACTCAAACACAGTCTCCGGTAGCCACAATTAAAAGGGACAGCGTCGAATCCTGGGACTTTGGCATTGGGTGAACACGGTAACCGGCTCTGCCAGCCTGTTACCCCCTCCGTTCACAAATTGGGTCCCCATACTGCGGATTTTTATACAGTCTCTCGCTGAGGGCTGACTGAGACCGTGAGACTCGTGCCTCATGGTAGCTTCATTAGATATTCATGTCCGTGTCCGGGGTCCGTTGAATAGCCAAACAATGTCTTGATTGCTGCATCCGGAGAAGTTTTGGAAATGGTAACATCGGGCCGGAACAGATAAGATAGTGATCTGATACAATCAGGAGATCGTCAGGGCCCATATCTCCGTTTTCCGTTCCTTTATGCTGTCTTTGCAACGATTCCCGGCAGAGATTCCCCGTGCCCCACCGTGCAGCTTTCATCTCAGTTAACCCTGTACACACCTTTTAGTTTATTGATCTTAAACCCAATTTAAAGTAGATTAATGCTATATGATACATTATTACATTCTGCCGCGAATGAATTACATATTTTATTGCTTAACATGAATTAACTTTAGGATATATATCACAGAAGGTTTATGTTCACACAAACAGATGTGATTCTGTTCTCTGAGGACTGAAAAGCCACTGTCCCACTTGTGTGTGTCTCATGCATCAATACCTGAGTGAATACAGACTTTCAGATGCCAAATCCTTCAAAACCTATAGTTTTCTACTGGCAGTAAAGCACATTTTTAATTTCTATTTCATGTTTCATATCCAGACTTCCTGAATTCTTTTTGTGATTAATATGGCTTAATTTTTAAACTAGTTAGAGTTCTAACTTACTTGCACAATTTTACCTAGAGTTTAATTTTATTCCATCATACTAGTAAAAAACCAAAAAACCAAAAAAACAAACAAAAAACAACAAACAAACAAAAAGCACAACCCCCCCCAAAAACAACAACAACAACAACAACAACAAAAACCCATAAAAACAAAAAATAATGGTATTTATTAAATAACTTATATTGGGGTATCTTCTTTGGGTGTCCATCTAAGAATGGGCAAGATTTTGTTCAGAAGAAACTCTTTTCTTGTCATTTAATATGTTGGCATCTCAGTTTGCTAAAGGCACACAACACAATTAACACCCTTCAGTGCCATTAAGCCCCCAAGAATACTGCCAAAAGGCATCATTCTTTCTCCAAAAGGCATTGAAGAGTGATGGTTTCTGGGGAGGAAATCATTAACCAATGAATCAGAATGTGTATTTGTTTATTGTTTCTATTTTTCTAGTTCTCTTCCAGCTTTGTCCAGCATAAATTTCTCCAGAGGCTGCCACAAGATGTTATTGTAAATACACTTTTAGTGACATTGACTCTGTCTTGAGGAACAGCTAAGGTGACTGGACAGTAGCCATGTAAAAAAAGAGCAACAATTATGGATTCATTATCCTTCCACAGTCAGGTACACAGTGAATTTGCTGTGATAATGCACATTAAAATTTAGTGCTACTAGAGCTTTCTGGATCACCCGAGAAGAAGTGGATCCTACCCTTATTTAAAAATAAATAAATAAATAAATAAATAAAATAAAAATAAAAATAAAAAATCGGAGATGGGCATTCTTGAAATGACTATCACTTCCAGCAAAAGCTTGAATTCACTGAAAGTTTGCAAGACATTTCTCACCTTTTGGCCCCTTTTGGAATCTAAAATCTGTCTTTTCCATCTATTGATGTATGAGAATTTACTATGGCCTAAAGAGAAGATTAAGCAATACCTGTCCTGAGCATAATTACTTGTTTTCTGCTAAGAGTTGCAGACAGACCCCTACAGATCACTTGAAAAGAAAGAATATAATTTTTGCATAAATAAAGAATACCTTCTTTCTGTTGTCTTAACCTCCAAATGCATATAACACTGTTTGTACCTACCTGTAAGATTGTCTGAATGGGGAGGGAAACAGTATGGAAATCAAAAGAACTGCAGATAGGCAGAACAGAGCTCATGGCTGAGTTTTATCATTTGCATAGATAGAAAGAAAGTATTTATATTTATACTCTTTGGGCTGTGGGTGCATTAAGACTATGGAATCAGAAACTACTTGAGTAAATGCAGCCATCCACTTACTAATGTCCTAGGTTACAATGTAAGATGTGCCCAAAGTATGTATTCTATCACCATCTCCATGAGATGTTGAAACTAGGTGGGGCACTGTTTCCCTTGCCCCCTCCCTCCCGACTATCTTCTGTTAATGGCCCGTTAATGGCCCATCAATGTCCTGCTGCACGACTCATAGGTAACTCCCTCTGGGAGCTATCTCTGTTTAATGGGCAATCAAGGACCCATTACAAGACTGATAAAATGATATCAGACCATTGTGAGATGCTGCACCCAGGCGGAGGAGCCAGGCATTCCCACCTGGATATAATCTGGGATTTAGGACAGCACAGGCAGCCTTACCCACTGGATTTCCAGAGGACAAGAGCTACCAGACCTTTCTGTGGGAACACTGCTTCAACAAGACCAGTTCATCTGGACTGCTACCACCACGGTGTCAGGTTGTATTCTGACTCTTTTGTACTATTTATTTGGTTTTATTTTATTTTACTTTGTTGGTTTTTTGTTTTTTTTTTTCTCTCTCCTATTAAATTGTTTTTCTGACTTTGAGTCTCTTGCTGGTTTTGCTTTCAAGCCAGCACAATTAAGATGAGATGCTGTTTGATTTTGTACTTGCATGCCATTCTTACTTTAGAGCTTTTTGTTCAGAATTAAGGTCTGTTATCAAAATATTAATAATATTAAATAAAAAATATTCACTCTGAGGCCTAAATACTGGACAAAACACAACCTGAAAATATTTCTCTATCACTGACTAGAATGAGACTTAGAAAATATTAAAGAGAAGGAGTATTTTGTTTAGGTTTTCCTGAAGCTTTTTAAAATACCATATGAGAATCATCTGTAACAAGCAATTTCAGAGGCAGCTTCTGAAGCAATGCATAAGCAAAAAAAGCACAGATTTTATTCTATGGACACTCAATTAGTGAAGGGATGTGCTAGCTTTAAATACATTCAGAGCGCTCTTGTGATTATTTTCGTCCAGGCTTTAAAACCAAGCTGCATAACCTGTGGGTTTCACTGGTAGGTGACAGTGAATTCCAAGGAGGAAATTCTTTTCAGAACCAGAGATGGTGGTTTCGGAATAAAAGCTGCCTTCATAGTAAAAGATATAATTTTTATATGAAGAATGCTTTTTCAAAGAAGAGGCTACAGGCAGCAGATTCTCATGGGAATCACACTTGACTATCCACCACCTCACTGTGCCAAAAGGGTGCTTTCCAAACTCAGAAACTGGAGGGCAGGAGGCAGCACAAAGCATGACTTCAGACTGTGGTGCTTGCTAAAATCACCCATCATCTGTTTCCTCAGCAGCCTTGAGCTGTGAGACATCCCTTGGAACCAGCAGCATATCTGGGCCCAGTCCTGGGCTCACCTGGCAGTCAGAGCAAAAAGAATTATTTGTGTATATATATATAAAATGTTCATCTATATATGCATACATATATCCCTTCTCCTGAAGGAGAATGTTTCTTAGCCATACATCAGTTTTAGAAAGACACTGAAGTTTGAACACATAAAGCAAAACAAACCCCAAAGCACAGCATGATATGAATTATTTTCTCTCTTTTTTGATAAGGTGTGATGTTCAATTGTTCAATATTCTTATATCTAAAAATAATTGCAGGGCTCCTGAAGTGCTCTCTGGAGGGTTAACCTTGTTAACCTGCCTGCCAAGTGCTCATCCAGCCACTCTCTGATTCTCGTTCCTTAATGGGACAGGAGGAGAAAATAAGATAAAATAGCTCAAGGAAATCACTTACTAGTTACCGTCAAGGGCAAAACAAATTTGAATGAGGGACAGTTTATTTATTGCCAAGCAAAATACACTTTGATGGTGAGAAATTTAGCCTGATAAAATAATGGATTTAATCTATTAGATTCTTCAGAAAAATATTCCTATGCTCTGTGTTGGAAGACTACACTAGAATAGAATGAAAATTATTTCTTTATACTCATGGGGAAAACCTGACCAAACATCACTAACTTTCTCATGGACTCACAATGCCTGGAACAAATACCCTTCCATTTATTCCTAAGTGATGCAATTAACGCTTGTGATGCCATTGCTGCTCTGGTCTGATAGGAGGGAAGAAAAAGGGAGAGAAAGAAATCAAAACAAGAAAAAATGGTCTGAAGGAAAAGATGGAAACCCCACGTGCAGCTCACATCAAAACTCCCTTCCTTGTTTTCCAGTTTTCCTAGTGAAAGTATCTGTAAATAGCTTTATCTGTAAAGTTTAAAAAATTACTCGCACTTCAATAGCAGCTCTCAGAAAATTAGATTGAGTCATCCCACAGCGAAAAAACCCAAACCAAATTAACCAAAAACAAGCACCCCAAAACAACACAAAAAGCCAGCCAACCAAAACCCGGACAAACCAGACCAAAAAGCCACACCAAACCCCAAAATACAGTCTTTCACCTTAGTGATCCTCTCTAGGCCGTGGCAAAAACAAAGCATACCTACCCGATCAATGACTTTCATTTAGAGCTTGCTGTTTATTTTCTCTGCAGTTATGCAATAGAATGATGTCCTGGCACAAAGGCAAAGCTTTCAGCTCAGTCTCAACAACATTCCTGCACTAGGGCATTGCAGCGGGGGTTGAGGCTGGATCTCATTCATCCTGCAGCAGAAATGGCCTTGGGACACTGACAGAACCTGTGTGTCTGTGGGGGAGGGATCAATTTGCCAGGGCCGGGCTTTTGCTGGGAACACCTGGTGGGAGTCTCCAGCACAAAACATCAGCTGTGTGCACAAAACATCCCATGTGTCTTGTCCTATGGATTCAAACTCTTTAAGCCATATAAAATGGAAGTATTTCTAAGGATGTCCTAACATTGCCTCTCCAAAATCTGCTTATATTTTTATTAAGTTCAGCCTCATTTTTTTGATAGAATGGCATACAATGTCCTTTCTCCAAAGAGAGGACAGGTGTATGTTTGTTGTGTGGTCATGTCTATGCAGGGCAGGAAGATGTGCACTAACTTGCTTTGATGTTGAGGACAGATTAATGCATTTCCTCACAAAAGAACTGACAGTAGCATACAAATGGCAACACTCCTCTCAAACAAAAAGCCTGATGTCTGACAGCAGCCAGTAAAACCTTCCAGAAAGCATGACAGAAAAAATTGATATTTAGAGTGAAATGCCCTTCCAAGTCCATAGTACTTTGTGGTTAAAAGGTTTGTTAAGCAAAAAAAAAAAAAAAACAAAAACAACCCTCTTCATAGTGAAAGAATGGGTTTTGTTCTCCCTATTTTTGTTATTTTGCCTTTTGAACTTCTGTAGACTTTGTCCAAGTAGTCTTCAGCATAACCCCTCAGTTCTCTAGGAATCTTGGGTACAACAAGTAGACCAGTAGATTAGATTAGGAACTAGGAGATTTCTTTCTTATTTAGCTATTCCTAGAGTAATTTCATTTTTCCTTACTTCAGTTTATTCATAACTAAAATGAATGTAAACACAATGTTCATCAAAAATGCAGATTGATGATGAAAGGTGATGTGAAAGCATGGTAAATTCTAGGTATTACAAGGGGAGAATTTTACAAGAGCTCACAGTGGACGAATGGGATCAAGGAAGTGAATTTGTAAGCAGAAATAGGAATTTATTTGAACTGCAAAGCTGTGGAAGAACCTGACAGGTGAACTTCTTTCTTAATATCAGATTTGAATTCTAGACTTCTAAAATCTGACACCACATACCTCCACAAAGACAAGAAAAATCTGAAGATGGATGAAAGAAGCAGGTTTTTTTAATTGGATAATGGATATTTTGCTAAACACTGCAATCAGAACTTAGATTTGAAAAGAAGTATGTGTTTCAATAAATTTTGAGAGATTTGGGATTTTTTGAAGCTTTGTCTTTCTGCCTCAAGGGTGATGAAAATTCTTTTTGGTAATTGTTGTGGTTGAACCTCAGTCAGCAGCTCAGCCCCACGCATCTGTTTGCTCATTCCTCTCTCCATGGAATGGGAGAGGGAATTGGAAGAGTTAAATACTTGTAGGTTGAGATAAAGACAGTTCAATAGGCAAAGCCACACACAATTTGAGGTGCTCTAGTGTAACCCCATTAATAAGCTGCCACTAATCCAGCTTATTCACTGGTGGGAAGGTATGAGAAAAGATCATGACTCAACAAGTTCTGCACCTCTGTATTACAAACCTTGTGCATGGCACAAATACAAAACAAGGCCCCATATTGTCCACTTTGGAGAAAATTGGTTCTGTCCTAGTCAAATCCAGTACAAAGATGTGTGTGCCAGCAAAGCATGCTTCATTTTAGATCAGGAAGCAAAGATTGCATCCTGATCTTACTGATCAGGAAAGATTAATGATACTTGAAATATCTTTAGAAATAATAAACTAAATGTTTAATAACTCTTTGACTCTTTTAAGCAACTCTATGATGAGCTTGCTTATACAGGAGTCAGTAAAACTCAGCTTGGGAAATGCCTTGAATTTGCCATTTCCTTTGAATATCTGTTGCTGTATTTAGTGAAATGGTGGAATTAGAATGGACTTCTTCCAATAAAAAATGTTTTCTTCATTTAAATAATTAAAATTCATTCACACATTTGCACATCTCATAGCATATGCTTCTTATTCCAGCTGTGCAGATTAATAATTTGGGGTATTTCTTTGCCTACTTAGGCTTACTTTTGTATATAGGTCTAGTTCTGAACCTTGTTTAAAAAAAGGTATCAAACTTTTGTGTGCCTCAAGTTGCAATGGAAAATTTAAAATCAGAAAATTAATCTTCCAAGGTTAGACTTGAGTTTGAAAGGCTGTGCAGCTTGCTGGAAACCATTACAGCTTCGTGGTAACATTTGAGGAATGTACTGCATACTCAGTCCCAGGCATATTGGTCAGAACATTTCATCCTCTTGGATCATTTGCCTTCCCAAACCCAGCTTGATGTCCATTGATATCAAAGGCATCTTCATCTCACAAAAATAGTTACATCACTGTGGCAGCAAAAGTTACTATCACTGGAGGATGCATGCCTGGCACAGGCTCAGATTCTTTGTTCCATGCAGAGCTGTATTTTTTTTTTTCCAGGCTGTTTGCTCCAGCAGAATCTCTCTGTCATAAGTGTTTACCAAGGCCCAAAGAAGCAAACAATGAAATAAACCCCAGTTTCTGCTTTGCTGCTGTTGCTGTCACTGGCCAGTATAGACTCGGTAGAGTCACAGACAGTAGCAGAGCTCTGGAATGAAGAGTTGTTCTTTTTTTCTTGCTTCATGACCATATTATTGACACAGAATCACTTTTCAGTGTTTGGCAATGGGAAAATCAACAATAGGTACATGGCATTTAGTCAGAGAAATGAGAGTCTTAGCATTGTGGTCAACAACTTGGTCATCATTTTGCTTTATTTGCTTGCTGCGTCTGTATTTTCTAAAAGCAGAACAGACACTACCAGCTGACTGGCCCTGAAACTGATTGAAGTCACGAAAGCTGGCATCAAGTTCTACCATGAACAGAACTTCAGGCTGGATGATTCTTATGCTGTTAACTATACTGGTGACTGTAGCTCAAAAAAACCCAGATGCTCAGTGTCAGGAATCTCACTACTATCAGCAGAAGCCCTTGAAAAATTACTTAGTTAGGACAGTGGTACCTCTGTCAAAAGCTGGAAGTGTAATCACATAATAGTGAAAGACTTATGGATATAGAAATTTTTTTTTGAAAATGAATGATTGAAAATAGATCAGTTTTTGTTTGTTGCTTTTTTTTTTTTTTTTTTTTTTTTTTTTTTTAATTTGCAATAGACTCAGTTTCCCTTTATCGGCTTTCCTCATTGAATACAATTTGGTTTCCTTCTTTATTGACTTTCCTTCCAGCTTGGTCTAATAATAGCATATTATTTTTCTAAACAGACTCATGTAGTTTTCTATGTCTCAATTGGAGTATGTTGTAAAGGAAGAGGGCTGGAAATCACCTGTCCCTTCTCTCACTAGCCTTTTATGTCAAGTTGTAAGTTCTTCTAACTCTTAGTGTGTTTATCTCCATGTTTTCCAGTGCCATTCACTCTCTTATTCAAGTTTTCCCTACTTACAAAATCATTTAGGATAAAACTAGTTGAAATTTTATATTTCTAAGACACAAGAATGAGTGGCAGGGATCATTACTGACACCCTGCATAACCAAGGATTTGATGAGAGTGCAAAACTTCTTTTGCTGCACAGGGCTGCTCTGGGGCCATGCAGAGAGGTGGGCGCAGGGAGGTGGCCTGGCAGCAGAGAGCTGAGGAAGGCAGTGAGCTGCAGGTGGCCTCCCTGGCATCCCCTGGCACAGAGCACTGGTGTGTGCCACCTCTCCACCCCGCTGATGTTTGCATACACACTGGTGCATCCAGCATGAAGGGGCTGAGAGCTTGGGCTTTGGCAAAACTAGCTATGCCCAGGCCCAGGGATGGGGCAAAGGCAGCTGAGCTTAAAGGCTCTTACTTCAGCTGGTGGTTGGCTCCTGGAGAAGGGCAAGTGGCATTTTGCTCCTTCTCCAGGCCCTCAAGGTCCCTCTGTCTGGCTGCAGTATGAGCCTCCCACCCATGAGCCTCACCCACCAGCACTGTGCTCTCTGCTTGCTGTCTGAGGGGTTACTCTGATGCCAAAAGATAATTGTAGACAATTCTTGTCTAAGTCTCTAGTTTCTTAGCTAACTGCGCAGTACTTTTTCTACGCTGTTAGACAAACACATTCCTGGAATCCTTTTTGAATCTTGTTTCTCCAGTGAACCAAGGCCGTTTCACTTTCCCATGTATTTTGATGCAATTAGTGGGGAGCTAGAAGGAGGGTAGAGGCTTCAGCAGGGCTCCAAACCAAGAGAAAAAATTACTTCATTAGCTGTACTTCTAATTGAGGATTCTTGTCCATGATACTAATTTGTGAAACTCCTTCAAGTGCTGAAGCCCTGCATTGCATGTGCATTTGGCCATAAGCACCCCTGGAGGAGCGTCATGAATCAGTAACTGCTTTTGATCTTCTCAGTCTAGTTTGGCTCTTGATCTTAGGGGCTAGAAGGCAACAACTCAGCCCATTCTCTGCATCACTCAATGCCAACAGCACCTGCAGAGGACAGCACAGGGTGGCCAGGCCTGCACCTTACTACCAGACAACCTGTCCACAAGGCCTCCCCAGCTTGGGGGGAAGCCACAGCACTTTTGGCCATGATCCACACAGTGCTGCTCCTTTGCATGCCCCTAAGCCTGAGTCAAGGCTGTCCAAAGGGTCCCAGTGTGCATTAGGATGTCCTATCTCTTCAGAATGTGACAGGATGCCTCCATCACATGGGTTTGTGCTCTGCCCTTGATGGCTAGAGAGCCTGTAGCCAACCTTCCTGGGCAGCACATTGGCTGCTTTCATGATGTTTGCCCGGGCAGGAGGAGGTTGCCTCTGGCTCTGGAGGCCTAGTTGAAAAATTAAGGGTGGCTCTTGATGCACAGGTGATTTGCCCACACTCAAACCTGAAAAGCAGGACACAAGAAAGGCCTAAAAGCACCAATGGATTTGGGTTGGGCTGTCCTGAAAGAAGGGAGATGCCCTCTTGGAGTTTGGAAACATTGGAGTTTTCTCTCCTTTGTCCACTTTCCCAATGGCAAATAGAGCTTTCTTTAGAAGGCCCTTGCAGTACCTTCTCCCCAAACTTGTGTCTCTGCTGCCTGCCCAAACCCTTTTATGGTTCCTTGGCCTGGCTTTACACGACTGGGGGATCGGCTGGACTTGCCTGCCTGTTTTCCTTCAGCCCCCATCAGCAGTCCTTGCCAAAACCCTCCTGGATCCTAAGGTGGGCCTCTGCTAATTCCTCCCAGTAATACAAACCAACACCTCTTTCAGTCCCAAATGTTCACTGGTTGCCCCTTGCTCCAATGGTGCTGCACCAAAGCCCACGTGAGTTGAAAAAGGAAATGTATTACAGCTCATTGTACCCGTGCTTCTTCCATGCAATTAACGAGTTCTGTTACAAGCTTACTGCACATAGTTATGTCTCTGGTGACTCCATGGCAAGTGACAAAAATCACTACCAGTTCACAGGATCTCATCACTGTCTGGTTACAAAACAGCAGCTGTACAGACACATATATGGAGGGAGAGTGACAAACATCCCTGTCCCTCTCTAAACTCCCCCTCTAAACAGAGTTTGAAGGAAACAGTCCAATGCAATGCAGGTTTACCATAGAAATTCATACATACACAGAGCCGTACAACGCAATGCATGTTTACAATAGCAGTTGATAGACAGAGACACATAACAATCTGCATTGTGTAAATACATTGACTTCTGTACAAAATTGGCTATACACAATGCAAACCCATGCAGAGCTATACAGTTAGCTACACCTCCATCCCTCTGTAACTGAAGACATAGAACTGTGTATAGCTCTACTGCTCCATATTTGCTGAGGTAGAACTGGAGACAGAGAGAGACATAACTATACACAGGCACAATAGTAACCCAGTACATATAGGGGTAGGACAAGATACAGACAGAAAGAGGCCGCTCCACCTACCCCCGGTCCCTCTTGGTCGTTTGGTCCCGAGCAGCGCAGCCCGTCGGAAACGCCGAGCAGATGGAGATGCAGGAAGCAAAGGGAGCACTGAGTTGGGTTGTGGCGTGCCTTCAGCCCCGCCATAGCCTGACCACACCTACAAGCTCCTTCCAAAGCCTCCTAGCCCATCAGTCCCCCCAGTGCTGCCTGAGCATCCCCAGTACCCTGAGCCCCGCCAGCCCTCTCAACCTGTGCCTCTTCCCTGCCCACCCAGGCTCTGCCGCCGTCGCCCTCAGCTCCGCCGCGTCCATCCGCTTCACCGTCCGCTCAGTGCCGCAGGACCGGGAGCGCTTCAGCAGCCGCAGGGTGCCTTCAGAGGCGCTGTCCTCTGTGGCAGCCCCGGCGCCCTCAGCCTTTCCGCCCTTCAGTGGCTCCCCGATGCCCGGAGACCCGCGGCCCCTGAGGGAGACCACCGGCACTTCCCGCCGCTCCCGTCAGGCGCGGGCAGCCGGGACCTGGGGATCAAAGTGCTGGGGATCAGCCCGGCCTGGCTGCCAGCCCGCCCCCCAGCACGGCCAGAGGGGACAGGGGGGTGCAGCTGTCAAGGCAAGAGGTCAAATCATCCAGTTTTCCTGCGCAGTTTAATACGAATTAACGAGACAAATAGCCACAAGATTTTCATGGCTTTTAAGGCTCCATTTTAAGTCTAGCTGCACTGTATCTCTATATGTATCTAGATGAGTAGGAGTCAGAAACATTATTGTCCAGTCATATTAACCTGGTTCTGAGTACTGTCTTTCAGTAACCAGAGCATCTTCTTCCAAAGGTGATGCAGTTCTGCCTTTTCTACCCTTTCCTCACATTTCATTTGCATTTCTGATGTGTTTCAGACACCTGTCTGAAGAGACAGGGACAAATTAACCACCCCATCACTCTTTAAAGAACTGGAGGTCAGAAGCAAGTTTTCCAGCTACTGTTGACACTGTGAGGCCGCACAATGGATTCATGTTTAAAGTAACAAGCCATATTTACCTGCATCCAGCTGAGTGATAACAAGTCCCAGGGTATTGTGTGGAACCTGTCCACCTTCCAAGGTGCGATGCATAAGTGAGGTGACCTCAAGAGTACAAATTCTGACTCTGGCTCTTGCATTAAAGCAACAGTAAAAGTAGACCCAGACAGCCCTTGGATAAACCGTTAAGGGGAAAAAAAAAAAAAAAAAAAAAAAAAGGGAAAAAAAAAAAAAGCATCATCGGATCTCTAGCATTATGAATACAAAGATACAAGAGAGGAGCAGCAGCAGTCCACGTTGACATTTCAGTGTGGAAAAAATCAATAGAGTTGAAAAAGAGAAAACAGGACCCTCTTTAACTGCATTCAACAGCTCCACCTCTTGGTAAATTGATTATTTTTGCAAGGCCATGATGACAGGGACTTGGACAGCGCTGGGTGGGTCAAAGCTAGGGGTGCCCTGGGTCACCTTTGCCTGTCCTCATCATCTGCATGGAAGGCAGCACACAAAGCACAGGCAACCGTGTTCAGAAATCCCACCTTCCCCTCTTGTGATGAAAAATAAGTAATTCTGATCAAAAGAAAGTTTCTTCTTATGAGAGAGACAGTACTCAAACTACCTATTTTCTTGATGATATATTTCCACAAGCTTCTTACCTACATAATTTCTGCTTGTCACCACTAGAAAAGAGGAAGAAAATCCCATGCAAACATGTTAAATTTTCCAGAAAATACAAAAAACGGCTTTCAAATCCTAACCAATAATTATTAGTAGGTTCAACTGCCAAACAAAACCTACTGATTACACTAAAATTTAGGTCATTGCTGCTGTATCTGTCTAAAAAGAAAACAATTATTTTAAGGGATTTTTCTTTGTGAAGTAATTAAAAATTAAGGAAACAAACTGAACACTCCCGTCAGTTAGAGTGACAACTGAGAGTCAGATTTATCTAGAACTGTATCTCTATGAATATATTCTATGATGTGACATATATTCTGTGATGATAAAACAGAGGAAAACAAGCCTACTAATTAATGCAGAGAATGAACAAGCAGAGCTAAATGCTTAAAAGCACTGAGTTTAGTCAGAGAACAAAGGATAACTCAGAATTGTCTTAACTGCTAATCTCAAGTAGAAGTATTCCACTATTTGCCCTATCAAAATGGTCAGGATAAAGAAACTTGATACAGTTACAGCATCCTGACACACCAATGTGACAAGGATTTTTTAAAAATAATGCCTAATCTGTGTAGCAGTGATGACATCCACTGAATTAGAAATCCTAAGAGTGAATTTTAATATTCAATATCATTTGCCTTACACAGAATTCCAAGACCTTTGGATCTGCTAAGCCTCCTTTGATATCTATTTGGTTGGATGGTTAGATTTCTCATAGGAATTTGATCATCACCTTATTACAAAAAACAACAGAAAAAGTAAGATTTAATGTTAAACGTTACATGTCAGAACAAATTCTGTCTACAAAACCTAGTCCACTACCTTCTATGAAATCAAGTGTTAATGTAGTAATCACTGAGCCTTGATACTTCTGCACAACCTTCTGAGTCTTCTTATTTTAAGTGAAAAGCTTTCCTTGCTTTCCAAGCTAATTACCAACAACTTTGTAAAACCTGTATATATTACATAACCCTGCTTGTACAACAGACAATATACAAAGCACATGAAGTCATGCCACAAAAGACGTAGATCCAAGCATCATACTGTTTTGTATAGTAACAAAAAGGCAGAATCTAAATGCAAAACTGAGCAGTTTCAGTATCAGGCACCTTTAAATCAGGCACCAACAATTACACATTAAAAACTTATTTATATTGAAAATACTAAAAACCTTAGGAAAATAGAGATTGTTGTTATCAGAGACTGATTTAATATGTGACCTTATATGTCACAAATCTCCAAAAGATACCTCAAGTATGTGGTAACTATATACTGCAACAGCTTATCATGCACCAGCACATGGCTATTTTAAATGTACAGTTTTTAAATACATTTAACATTTTAAATACATTAACAGCAAAATTCACTAACAATCCACTTCATGCAGAAAGCTGGAAAAATAAAACAAGATAAACAAGATGAACTGGATAAACTACTTAAAGCAGAGAAGCATTGTCAAGTCTTTCTTCAGCTACAAGAAGAAACATTTCCAAACATGGGCGAATTGCCTCTATTTGTTTCAATTCATACTCTCCCTTCTAAGCTTCACTGCTATCTAGCCTAAACAATAAATACAAGCTTAAATACACTGAAACTAAAGTTCACTGTGGTTTTACATTGGCCACAAAAATAATATAGACCTCAGCTTCTCCAAAGCTACTACAGAACTAAAGGCCTCAAGAAAACATGATCCAAGCCTCAGCTCCCATAAATATTCAACTCCATATTTACACTCTTCAGGGAGAGAAAAAGTGGATCCATAACTGACAGTAACTGGTTTAGCTCAAGATCAATAGCCTTCTTATATCTTGTTTTGGCCTGATCAGGTTGCTCTAAACCAGCAGGTGTCAGACCAATGAATAACCAAGAACTGTAGATAGTTTCGTCTTGCTTCAAGACTGCCTAAAAATACAAAATTTTAAGTCAAAAAATGAGTGAAATGCATCTTACAGATCAATGGCCTGAGTTTTGTCATTACAGTTTAGTGAACTATTCAATTAGGTAATAGTAAGTTTGTGTTTGGTTTTTTTTTTTTTTAAGAGTAAATTTAGCTTTTCCTGCCAGAAAATGCTACACATCTGAACTGTCCTGTCTAACCATACTTAGTGCTTAGCAATCAAAGCTCCTCTCTGAGGTCTAGATTAGAAAGGGATTTTTAACATTAGCATTCTACATTTCATATTCATATCACCACATATAAGCAAATGCAAAAGGAAAGGGAATAAAAGTTCACCTGTGCTCAACTAACATGAATGATCAATGAAGTTATGAAAATGAAACCTGAAAATCAATTTCAACCATTATGTCAATAAGGTACTCTACATTACTTTACAGCTGTAGAGGTAGGTACAACAAACAAAATGTGCAAAAAATATTACTTTCCAAGTAATAAAATAATTACTTTGCAGTACTTGGAGGCTTCCTTATTTATTCTATTTCTTATGGCATCTCCAGTTATCTCTTTAACACTGACCCCACCTCCTTATTTGACATTACAGATACTAAGTAAAAATTACATATAATTAGTTCTTAGAAAAAGATATACTGAATTCAAAATATTGTTTATATCCTATTATAATTGCATAGAGTTGCATAGAGACCATTTTAAACAAAATCCCAAAATACAGACCCACCAAGAGCTGCCATTAAAAAAAAAAAAAAAAAAAAAAAAAAAAAAAAAAAAAAAAAAAAAAAAAAAAAGGTTTAGCAGTAAACTTCAGCTCCAATACAGGATTCAGTCAATATTCCAAGCAGCTAAATGATACAAATTACCCACTCCAGAATTAAAGCGTTGTTAAGGTGTCTTGGTTTGAAAAGATAAGTATCTGCTAGGGAGAGGCAGGCCTCTCTAGGAATGGGGAATTCCAATCCCTTCCCTCTGTGTTATTATAATTTGGAAGATTAAAAAAAAACCTTTTCAGTTAGAGCTATGGGGAAAGGGATAACAGTCCTTTACTAGTAAATATAACAGACAAACGACAACAGCAATAATAATAATAATAATAATAATAATAAACAGAACCAAGAACCTGGAGGGGCTTTGTCTCATGAGTCCCGGGCAGTCTGATCCCTCGGCACCCCGAGAGCACCAAGCCAAAACGGTGGAAACTCCGGGGCTGATGGCTGGAAACGGTGGGGTGTCCCCAGCAGGCAGGGGGTGTCCTGGCAGGCAAAGTGAGCAGTGCTGGAGGACCCGCAGCGGCTGGACCCGGGCTGACCCAAAATCCAGCAGGGCAGGCGAAAAAAGCCTCTGAATTCCTGGGCACTCCAACAGATGATAGAATTCTCAGGACCGAACCCCTCCGTTAACCATGGAATCCACACAGCTACCAGTTGCCCGACCATCCTCCCCGGAAAACAGAGAGCTGAAAAAAAAAGAACCCCGACCCTCAGCTCCCGGGAGCCTTTCCCTCCCCCTAAACTAAGTGATCACCTCTTTTGTCTGGGTTAAGTACCCTTTAATTATCAATATTTAGTCTCCTAGCAACTTATGCAGGGGAAAAATTCCACAGGAAAACTTAACCCCCAACATAAGGTTTAAGATAAATTTAAATAGGGGGAGATGTGTTATGGAAAGAGCCCATCAGTTAGGATGACAACGTGCATGCAGCCTCTTTTTAAAGAGTAATTGCTAAGCAGGGAACTGTTTTCAAGAGGGATTTTGCACTGGACATATGCTCGAGTGATTCCTGGGGACCAGGGTTTCGTTTGCCAGCCTTTTCTACGGACAGCCTGTCGCTGGCACTGTGTGGCCCACGGTGCTCCTCTCCGTTGACACACACTTAAAGCAAACCCCACTTCCAAATACAGCTAGGGAGCCAAAAAGTGTAAGCATTTAAGGACACACCAAAGAGGCATTCATGCTTTTGAACTCTGTCATAATAACCATGTACTGTTTTGGAATATATCAAAGTATTTTGCCTCAAATGAGTCTTAGAAACACCATGTTCAACATTAAATGGGATGAGGCTGAGAAAGTACAGTGGTGGTGTCAGCACAGAGAGGGACAGGAAAAATGACTAGCTGAAGAAGAAAAAACACCTTTCAGCAGCTGAAAGGTAAAAGACGGAGTTACAGAAGGGCCTAGTGATAAATCTGTAAGATAAATTAATAGATTATTAGAAATTAAAGGAAAAATGAGGAAAGGAAATTTCAAATGTTCCCTCAGAGCTCGAGAAGTATTGGGAAAAGTCTCTTCAACTTACATTGATCATCAGCTCCTGGAGAGAAATTTGTGTCCCAGAAAGGCACACATACCTCGGCCATCACAAGTGCACCCTGCCACGGCCCCTCATCCAGCCTGAGCTGCACTGTCATCCACGGCGACAAGGGACACCGCATTGCACCTGCCCACGCACGGCGGAAGATGTAGTTCCCACAGCCCCGAGACACACTGGGAGCTGTAGTCCAGGGACACGCTGCTCTTTATGGGCCGCTTGTGGCTCCTGATAAGCGCCCGGGGAGCGGCCACAGCCTGGCAGGTGACAGGAGCTTCCTGGCAGGGAGCACGGAATTGCAGTGGGGGCTGCCAAGGTTGTGGCAGCGAGGGCTTCCCGGGAGGTTTTGTACCCTTGAGTTCCAAACAGAGCTTGGCTTTGTTCCCGGGAATGTGTTCCACGCTTGCATCAGGTACATAGCAGTGGTCAAGCACCGCTGCACCAGTGGGTCCCGTGGACAGGCGTGATACCCGCAGCGGGTCCTGTAACAGACCTGTTGTGCGGGATGAACCCTCTTCCATCGGTTTGGAAACCAGAAGGGAAAGTAAGGCCGATAAATGCTGTTATTCTTGCCACGGTGTGTCCCAAGAATTTTAGGGTTGGGACGGATTGTTCCTGTAATCACAGATGAAAAATTTGACTGAGTTAAGATGTTGGGCCTCGCACATTGATTGACTTAGGCTTTAATTAATTATAAAAAATATTGCAATTCCAAAAAAAGCCCAGCTAAAAGAGTATAGGAACCAGTACCTATACTTTTATTAATTATTTTAGCTTTTTTAGCTAAAATAGCTTTATTACAGTGAATTTATTATCAATAAATTTATATCAATAAATCCACTATCTATTAAGACGGGTAGACAAGATTTTTTCCATTCCCAAATACTTAGTATATCCCCTTGTGAACAGCTAAAAAAAGCATTTTCTTGCCACTCTTCTCTCTGTTCACTCAGCATTCTGGATGTGCTTTACTCAAAGAAAAAGGAAAGCCTTGGTTCCTCTGCCTTACCTGAGCCCTCCTTACTGTGGAATACAATGTAAGCTCCATGCTATTATGTCAAAGGCAGAGTTACCATTTTGATTACAACACTAGTAGAAAACTGGAAGGGTTGGGTACTGTTGTAACTACCAGTTTTTCTGGAAAAAGAGAGTGCTTCAACTCCTGCAGACTGTTCAAACGTCTGGGCTTTAATTTTAAAGTGTGCCTGCTTCAGTGGTGGGTTGTGCTCCCTCTGGAAGACTCTCACCTGTTTAGGGAAGTGTGAAAAAGGTTTCGTTCTCAGTGAAGAAGACTGGGATGTGTCTGGCCTCCAGAGCAGTGACCTGTGGCTTGAACAGCCTGCTTTCTGCTGCTGTGTCACATCAGGCTTGGTGCTTCTCAAAGTGCTTGCTGGTGGCATGTGCTGGCTGGCAATTCAGCTCTTAAATTGCTTCTTGAGGTTAGCCAAGTGATGACAGGCTCTGCTTGTAATGCAGCTTGAGTTCCTGGATGATAGGTGCTTGCTAATGTTGCTCAGAATTAGGATACTGCCTCAGGTCCCTCAAAACCAACAAGTCCTACATAGTTCTTGTAGAGTGTGTCTCGAGAAATAGCTGCAGATTTTTTCATATTCTTAGCCTGTTCAAGAAGCTTCTTTCACTGAATATACATGTAACTAAAGTCTCTACAGTTGTTCAAACAAACCATATCTGTGGGAGATTAGGGACAGGCGATCGGAAGATATCGTGCTGTAGGGGTAGACAGAACCCCTCCCTCAACACTTAGTTGTTTAGTGTCCTTGATAAGCTAAGCAACACGTAGTTTGTAACGTAAGCAGATGGATGTGATGTAGCAAACAGAGGTTTTATAACTCCATGTAATCAGTTAACAAACTGCTATTTGCCGTCCACCACATTGGTGTCTGTGAGCTGGTGGCTTGAGCAGCCTGGGTGTGGCTGCCGTGTCGTTCCCGAACCAGGTCACTACGCCTCAGCGGAGGAAGCACATATCTGTGTTGGAGAAACTTATGAGCATGTGGTTGACAGGATGACATATCAGTTATGTACTTTCTCACAAGAAGTTTCAGCTCCAAGTCCCTTTTCCAAGTTCCACCTGCAGATTACATCTTTATTTCCAGTTTGTCCTACTGAGTGCTTGTTCCAGTTGCCAGTTATGTACCAAGTGAGGCAATTAGTCTTTAGACAAACTTGCCTATGAGCCGATTCCAGCTGCTGGGATGTCATGGTTAGCTCTACTGGTGCCAAATGAATTTATTTCCTCTGCAATGCTGTGTTATCCAAGAGTGTTTGCTGCCAAAAAACAAATGGAGGGATTTTTTTCTTCTGAGTGCATTCCCTGATATGAACTCTGAAGGGTAAAGAAAATTACAGTAACTATGAACTGACGAGTGATGGAAGCGTGGCTAGTGAGGTAATGAAGTGCTTGTGCTCTAAGGTAAAAATATTTGAAATGGTGTAAATATTAAAACATTTCAGTAATTTACAAGAAATACTTCCTAGTGTGGAGCACTATTTTAGTGTGCTTAACTGTTTTCTGAGCTCTCCATGAGATCTTACAAGGTCTAATTCTGTGCAATCTCCTTTGCAAGTTGTCACTTGAATGGTTAGTGCCTCCCCCTGGGGAACTGTGTGTAATTGAAGCAACACCAACACAGACTGTAAATTTTCCAGGTTTGGTCTCCCTAATTGGAGGGGGGGCGGCGGTGGGGGCACTTTTGTACTCTTACAGATTATTATGGAAAAATCAAATACTAAAAACTGAAGTGTAAATTTGGAAACATCTTCTAAGCTACAAAAAAAAATAGAATATGAAACTGATGGAAGGCTTATATTGTCTTATCTATATTCTGGAAAAAATGAAGATGGAAACTATGGGCCTAATGCTATATCTAATGTCTAATGTTTAATGTAGGAAAATATTCTGTTAAATATAACTTTTGTTTGAAATAGTTATTTTAAGAATATTTGCAGGGAAAAAAAAAAAAAGGCACATTTTATTTAAAAAAAACGCTGCAGATTTCAGTGGGAGAATCGTCTTCCTTCAAGCGCTGTACCAGTGTTTATCTGACAGCATCTCTCACAAGGGTTCAGTCTCTCAGGTGTTGTGGAACAGGTTTGATTGTAACAAGAGCATTTCAGCTCCTACAGGATAATTGGAAATAGGGCTTTTCTTTCCATCGTGTCCTTTGGGTTCTTCTACAATTGAGCTGTCAGATGTTTTGACGCATAATTGTGATGATAATTCTGCTGGTATAATAATAATAATGAGGATGATCATAAGTATTTCTTGCAGTGGAATAGCAGCCTGAGACTGTTATTTTGGAGAATTTTTATTAAAAATCCCAGCACATGCCCAAAACAAACCCATTATCCACATTGTGTGGAGCTGATAATGGGAAAAATGATTTTTTTCCTCACTTCTATTCAAATTACTCACCTCAGGCAAGCAGGGAAGAGACCTTTTCTGGTTGGATTTTTTTTTTTTTTTTTTTTTTTTTTTTTTTTTTTTTTTTTTTTTTTTTTATTCCTAGAGACTTTGCAACACTTTACATGATAATCAGCCATTATATTCCCTTGAGCTGGTTAGAAAAATGACCTGAGAACCTCCATGCAAACAATATGTTGATGAATAGAAAAAGAAAAAGAAAAAGAAAAAGAAAAAGAAAAAGAAAAAGAAAAAGAAAAAGAAAAAGAAAAAGAAAAAGAAAAAGAAAAAGAAAAAGAAAAAGAAAAAGAAAAAGAAAAAGAAAAAGAAAAGAGAGGATAGTAGAGAGATAGGTTGTCTCGTCTCTTAGCTCTCGCCTTCATCTGCCTTCCTTCTTTCTCTTCTCTTCGCTTCTCTTCGTCTTCTCTTCTCGCTCGCTCTTCTCTTGGACCTTCTCTTCTCATCCTTCTTCTGCTTCTCCTTCTCTTTCCTTCTCTTCTCTTCTCTTCTCTGTATCTTCTAGGAGGAGAGGTCACCCTGTCTGTCACTTCGAGACCCTTCCCTGGATTCTGGAAAGATCCAGGAGAGGTGTCGAGTGATAGGCTGGTGCCTGGGGAATCCCCTCCTACCCTCTTGTGATTTGTTCATTGTTCAGAAGTTGACACCCCCTGTTGCACCCCTGTGTTCCCTGGTTGGCTGACCCATTGTCACCACCCCTGGATCCTCCCCCATTTATAAATGGCCGCAAGGCTCTGATCTGTGCTCTCTCTGGGCAGCAATGGTCTGAGGCGGAGCTCCTTGCCAGACTCCCCTTAATAAACTACCTTTTACCCTGCTCAAAGAGAGTCGACCCTTTTTCTATCACCACAGTTGTGACGCCATCAGGTCCATTCGCCTTTGTGGGGAACCAAGAACCCACCGGGAGGAGGTTACTCGTCCTGCCTGTAACCCCGACCGATCCTCGCTGTGGCAGTGCAGAACTGAGCTAGCCTGTGGTCAACGCCTGCTAGGTGTGAGGGACACTGTTATAACAGTTGTTTCTCTCACATGTCATTAAGTGTGGTGTTCTTCACTTTGTACTTGATTTATGAGAATCCCATTTCATCTAGACAATATTTTGTAGGGTTCTGAGAACAAGAATGGATTGTCCTCTCTTCTTTGCCCTCTCAAATAACTCTCAACTATAAAAAGACAAAGTTCTGAAAGTCTCCAGATACTTTACTATTCTGGAGTCAGATTTTAACATAATTCTATGCTGTTGTGATTACATATTTACTTAGATGTGTATTACACAGAAATCACTGGACAGGAAAAGGCCAACTTAAACAATTTTCCAGCAATCCTTCCAAGTTAAATCAAAGGAAATGTTCAGGCAACAAAGAATTCTTTATTTTAGCAACCTATGCTTTACTACCTTAGGGACTACTGACTTAGATTTCTGGTTTCCTGGTTTCTCATAGATGTTGGAAAGATGTTTCTGAAAGGTCAAGAGGATTATCATTAATTTGTATGTATCTTTTTCACATGAAATATCTGTGACTCCTATCCTCTTTCTACTTTAAAGAACCGTTTGGTTGCATTTGTTTTAGGAACATGACTGATTAGAAATTTAGTTTCTAATTAACTTATTGTCAGTAGCATCTGAGCATCTATCTGCAACTAAAAGTGACAGAAAAAACTCCTGTCTTTTCTGACACTGACATTGCAAAACTCATGGCAATAACATTTCCTTTATTTTTGTTTTACTGGAGGATGGAAAAACAGAAGAGGGCATCGTGTCTCAGTGGGAAGAACAGGCAAACAGCTGATTCAAGTGGTGCCAGAATTTTACCCATGAAGTTCAATCAGAATGACAAGGATTGCTCCATGTATATAGTCCTTGCAAAATTTTTTAAGAAAATGCTATTTCCCAAAGTTTACTTTGTTACTGAAGATTTTCTAACACACTGGAACATTAAGCTATGTTGAATTGAAATTAAAGAGAAGGCACACAAATTATTATTTCTATGCCACTATTTTGTTTACCTTGCATTTTAAACCACTTCAGTTTAGGCAAGAGTAAACTGAAAGAGAAGGCCTGGAGGTATCAGAGTGCTATAGTAAAGAAAAGAAGCAGACTTACTTATTAAAACAGGATGAGGTTTATCATGTCATTCTTTCTCTTGTACCTCTAAAACTGTTGCAGATGAACCTTATTACCCCATTGTGGAAACAAAATTAAGTCCTATGGTTGTTACCCAGATGTAGTTGGAGAATCCCTATGTGACGCAACTAAAAGTCAAAATGCCTCAGAGGTGGCCCTCTGCTTCAGTCCATAACTATCTTTGTATTTATGTATGTATATATGTATGTATAAAAACGTGTCACACACACACATACCTGTATATATGTACATGTATTCACATGTACATGCCCTGTGAAGTCCTAAGAGCCTAAATTGCTCTTTTTAATAATTTGGCACTCTTTCCCATGTTTCCAGGACAAAGAATATAATTGTGTTTTGTTGTCCTAGAGACTAGAGTGCTGAGATCAGGTTTTCCGTTGCCCACTTAAGACGAGGATTAAAACAATTTAGTTAGTACCCAGAATGTGCATAATTATCATTGTATCCCCTGCTTCATATCTCTTCCTTTTTCAGTTAGCTTATGTCCAGTGTCATTCATCAGATTTCTTTTTCCTAGAAAAAGAAAGAATTACAATCATAGTGATACTAGCTTGTACTACAAATATAGGAAAAATCCTACTTCTTACAATTAAAGAATTTTTCATGAGTTTTATAGATTAAAAATTATAACAGCTAAGGGTGAATATTTGAAGATGCAATCAGAGATGGTGATAATATTTTATGACACATTCTGCTGAATTACCATGCACAGGTGTCATAGGACACATGTATATATTATATACACAGAACTATGATAATTTGTCATGGCTCTTGGGATGCATGAAAGGATGGATTCATCAATAAACAAATGCTGTTTCCAGTTCTCATAAGGGGAGATGAGTTTATTTGTCCAGCTTAACTAGAGATGCATCATTGTGGTAGCTTACCCCAAGAGAAGTCAGTTCTATGTGATGCACAGAAGAACTGACAGACCTTTGTATGATTTTCATTAAGTACAAAAATATGCTTAAACCCATTCTCTAGCATCCTGAACATAAGCATTTGTGCTGTAGCAAAGAACCTACTTGGATTAGGGCAGACAGTTTATGAGACATATGTTTTAAATTGCTTTCAATTCTTACTGTAAATAACTGAAATTATTCTGTATGAATTAAATATAATGTAATACAGATGTTGAATGTGCTAAAATTACTGTTTTAGGGACAGCAGTTTCTGAACACATTCTGTCAATGAACCTAATTCACACTCAGGAGTTTCTACTGCTCGTCAAAAGTAATGGCATCAAATGTAACATAGCTAATCAGCAAGGGATAATTTAATGTGTAACTAGTCCACATTTTATACTTATCAGTCCTTTTTGAAAAGTTTAGGCTTAAAATTAGAATACAGTTTAGGGTTAACATTCTTTTTTGTCAATAACAATGACATAAAATACATTGTCCATCAGAAAATTTTGTTTGTTGAATTAATCAGTTCAACATTTTCTAGCTACCCCTTTCCCTATAAGTAATTCAAGCTACTCTACTTCTTTCTGAGACTTAGGTCCATTGAAGATTGCCTCTTCTGCGTTGCAGTGCACCCTTCCTTTCTATCAAGCCTTATCTGGGAGGCATTATCTGCCAGGTACCTGCAGAATTGAGTAATAATCCTCCTGTAGCAGGATTTTTGGAGACAGACACAGAGAGGTCTGACAGTGCTGGGGAAGTTCTGTTGTTTTAGCACTGTCAAGGACATTGAGCCTGAGAACCAGGACACTGAGCCTGAGAACCAGCTTTTTCCCTTAACAAAATAGAAAACAGGTAACTGCAAAAGAATGCTTATGCAGATAATACTAGTGAATAGGATATCTGCCTGGAGCTCGTGGACACGAGGAGATAGCCAATAGCGAGTAGTAAAATACCGTGTGAACAGCTTGTGCCCAAGAATGATATATGTATAAAAGAACCCTGTGTACCTTCAATAAATTGAGCATTCACCACTGCTTCTGTGAAGAAGGTGTCTTACTCTGGTTGCTCCCCAAGTTTTAAAAATCACCTTTATCCTCTATTAAATCTCTACAGAGGAAGAAAGGCAGTTAAATAAGCTGAACAAAAATATTTACACTCTTTTATTTAAATAGGAAATGTATGCTCCTTTAATAAACTGAAAGTTCCTGACACTATTTCTGGGATGAGGATTCTGGAAGTTAAATTTTTAAACTTTGCTTAGCATAAGAACAAACCCATGGTGCTATGAAAAAAAAAAAAAAGAAAAAAAAAATCATGTTTTAAACCAGCTCTAGATTTGGGCAAGCCAGCAGAAATGCACATTTTACTAAGTCTTGCATAGTAACCATATTTAGTAAATATTATCTAAGCTTGAAGACATAAACTTCTTCATATTATGTCTAATATTTAAAGAGCCAAATACAAAGTTTATTAAATTCCTTCCATTAAACAAAGCTCCAGGATGGCAAATAACCCAATCATGAACATAATTCTCACTTGTCTTAGCCCTGTGTCATATCAACCTATAGTTAATTTGGAGTTTGTTTACTTTGTCATTCATTCACAGTTTTCTACCTTACTGAGTGATCCTATTAAAGATAATCCCATTTATTTAATCTCCTTTCTGAACCACTATTTTATCCTAGTATTTTATTTTATGATTCTCTCCACCATGGTTCTGGAAGTCTTGCCCTGCCTAACAGAGCTTGCAGCGTGGGTCAAAGCTTTCCAGGTGTGCTACTGCTAAGAAAAATGAGATCAGCTGTTCTTTCCTCTTTTCCTCGGTTCTTTCCTGAGGGAGCCCGTTGGTAGGAAATAACAATTCTTCTGTGCATAGAAAAAAAGATTACTTTCTTTTCATAGAGCTGGTTATCTTTACCCTTATTTTGACTTTGTCATGCAAAACAACTAAACCATGAAGCATTTTAAATTAGTCCAATAATTGAAAATTACAGGTTCAATGCTGCACTTGCCAGTTCAAAAATGATATAGTCAGAGAAAAAGATCTTCTGCTCTCAAGGTCATAGCTTGTTAAAGTCTCACATCCACTTAAATTTGTGGGTATATCTTCAGTAGTCTAAAGATACATCCCAACAATGATTAATACTAGCAAAAGAAACCAATAGAATGCCTACAAATTATTCTGTAAAATCCTACACTCTTGTACTGTAGCAAAGTAAACTTCTGAAATAATTGATGTCTGCTGGCAAGTGCAGCCAGATTCTTCCCCACCGCACAGCAGAAAAGTCTGTGCTCTTGATGGTGGGAACCCTTGGTGGGTTATTACAGTACCTTGGTCTGCTGGCTCTCTTCTTTTCTGAGAGCTGTGATCTATGAGCTGTGAAACTAATAGTTTTGTTATTCATTGTGCTGTCCCCAAAACTAAAAAATTAATTAGGCATACAACAAAATTCACACGTTCTCCATCTAAGACTGATCCTTGCAAATAAATCCTTGCTGCTTAGCTGGCTTTGTGCCCCCCTGAGCTCTCATGGTATCAGTGGGGTTCTGCATGAGTCCAACATAGCAAATTCATGAACAGGACTGAACCTGATGCAGCCTCTCTCTAACATACCTCTGTGACACCACATGAAGTCCACGTGCTCAGAAAGATGTCTTGCAAGTGTAACTCTTGGGCCAAAGACTTTTTTTTTAAATCTAATACTTACGTTCCTTAGGCTGAAACAAATATTTGCGAAAGATTTCTTTGATTAGCTTCCAAAATAAAGGCTTTTAGGTAGTACTTTAGTTTGCTTTGATATTTTTTATGACACAAAGTAATGAATGAAGATAATTCCTATATATTTTTATAGTCAAGGAACTTTAGAATCTAGAAACTCTAAACTAAACTAACTCGAGAATTCTTCTAGCCTGGAAGACTATCTAGTGTCTTAACTTTTTAAAAATACCTACAGATAAAAAAGAATCAAATACTCAAAATAAAATGGAAATACAAGTGTCAGAGGACTACAGTTTCAGAGATATCACTATCCATTTATCTGAATTCTCCTATAATTAATAAGCAGTTATTTTTTTATCTCTTGTAAAGGCATTGCAAGGCTCAGTTTCAGGACAAAAATTCAGACGTTCTGATAGGAGGTAGGAACATCACAGAGACCAATGAAGAATGCAGTGGAATATTTTTCATACCTATTCAACGGACTGAGCTGTCAAATCTGCAAAAACAACTCAATAAAACATGTTGAATGCCTAAATACTTTCAGTGTTGTAATTCAGTATACCAGGCCAAAGATCTTTCAGTGAAAACAAGGAAAGAAGCAACAAAGGTGTTACAGGGATTTAACATGTAGTTCATAATAAGCAAAGAGTTCTAGAAACTGACCAAAGATATACAGGAATAATTCCTTTGAAATTATCAAAGTTTGTCCCCTTTGCACTGAGATTTACTTAAATCCTAAATTCACAACTACTTTGACACTATAACAAGCAAAGCATTAGTACGGTCACTCTGAAATGACACAATAGCTTGAATGATTTTTGTTTTGGTATGGGATGCCATTATTAGAGCAGAATAGCTCTTACATATCCATATTTAATTACAGCAAAAATGATTAAATAATCCATTTATGATTAATTAGAAAATTAAACACTGTGTTGTATTTAACATTAAAGTACCTTTAGCCCTCACATGGAAGGAATAAGGTAGTGCAATACAAATTAAGCATTTCTGACATCTTAATCAACAAATAATTCGTTAATACAGAACCTGACATTACAATATTTTCACCTAATACCACTAATTCATATTTTTAAAGGATATTAATTTGTTCTGCATTTCAGTTAATATTCTAGGCTAATTATATGGTAATGATTTTTTTACTAAAAGCTGAATCTTTCAAATTTCTGCTGAAATTTAGAGGTAAGGCAGAAAAAGAACCATGTTATATAGGTTGGAGGCTAATTTTTTTTTCTCAAAACAGGGCTTTTTCATAGAAGTTCTTATGACAGCTTTAGAGTTACATTTACTATATATACTATCTCTAGAGTTATATTTACTATAAAGGAAATACCAGAAATTACTTCATTGGATCCTTTTTTCCAGTTTTCCTAATATTTATGTAGCTTTCCCTGCATAAACAACTTCATCTCTTACCAGATCCAGAAATTGTGATAACATCTCCTGCATAGGCCAATTTTGAAGTTTTAAAATTTATCACATAAGAAGTTTGTCATTCCCCGTAACCTAATTGTGTTTTTCCAAGGTTTTCTAGTGGGACCACTATGATTAATCATCTACTTCTGTTCTCCAGTTCTACCAGACCTTCTTCCTGGCTAGAAGCAAAATTTATAGCAATAGAAAAAAATGAAAATAATTCAGAATGCTAGTTTCTGGGTTTTGTCAATATGTCAAGTTCGACCAGCTGTGCTTTCTGCACATGTCTGGGGGGAAGTTAGCCACCAGAACTTCTGAGGTGTTGATCTCATCTGAAAACCAGAAGACTGAAGGATGCTAGGACTCTGCAGAGAGTTTAAGATCAAAAGTGCCTCACCTCTGTATTGATATGAAGGTCTCCTTTCTATTCTGAGTCAGGTAAAATAAACCAAATTACTCCTTGTATATACTGTGTTATTTTAATCAAGAGTGTTGTCCCAGGCTCATATCTCAAAAGGCTGTATGTTTAAGCCTTCCGCTTAGCAACACTTGTAATCATATGGGCCTGTTAATTCAGCACAGTGGTCACTCCGATGTGGCAGAAGGGTTATGTTGCAATTGCCTTTCCCTCATTTTCCCATATTTCAGCAAAGTGAACTCCTCAGGCTGTGCAGAGCAAGCAGTGTGTGGCCTCCAGGGCTGCACTGGAAATGAAATGTTTTTATCTCAGCACTTTTAAGACTGATACCATTGAAGTGCCTTTGAGGTAACTCACAGACAGACACTGGTAATCTTACTACCTTTGGAAAACCTTATTTCTGCAAGCAAGGAAGGAACTTTATAGAGCCAATTCTCAGAGTTTTAGCATATTTTACTATAATTATCCCTAAACAGTTTTGTTTTTTTTTTTTTTTTAATGGATTTTGACATTTTGTCTGTCTTTTACACTCTGAAGTTACTTAGTGATCCTATTTCCATTTTATCTATTATGTCTTTTTCTTAATATTTGTGCATGTTTTCTTAAATACAAGCTGAATAGAATGCATATAACACTGTATGTGTGAGAGCTAATATCATGGAAAAAGCAAGATATATTATGCTGTATTCCTGTATTTCAAATCACCTAATTAAAGGAGTAACATTCACCTGACACTTCCTTCCAGGACTGATACATAAACAATGCTCAGTGCTTCCTAATTTTTGCAACTGGCATGATATTGAACTCCTCTAAGGTCAATAAAACACAACAAGTTGAGAGCTAGTGAAAATCACGGAGGGGTACCCAGCAATCAAAATAATATGAACATTTTCCAGGTAATATTTTTTTAAAGGCAACTTTTACTCCTTAATCTTGGAACTACATGTGGAATTTCCACTGACACAAATAAGATTCCATGCCAAAGACAAAGGGAAGAAGTCATCATGGCTATCTACTCCAAATAAAGTAATTAATTGCTTCTTTTATTATTCTTCCAGATTTAAGAAAATGTAAGCATACAATATTATGGATAAAGGACAGGTGGTTTCAATATTTGGATTTGTATCTGAACTTTGTCATATCTAGAAAGAGTTTGTGTTACTTTCAATACTGCTCATTCAACGATATCAAATTGTTTTACAGGTATCAATATTATATTTTGAAAAGTAGTTAAAATTTGTGGCATGCATTTTGAAGGATAAAAACGTGATTTACCTGGAAAAATGCAATAAATAATTTCAAGAACTGGGGACAAATGTTGACAATCCCAATTGGTAATCATGTACTCTACCCAGGCAAAGATATTTTCAGCAGAAATAAAAAGGCCATTACTACTTATAACGAGTCCAACAGTTATGCTTTTGTGATGAAATAAATCAGGCTACTGATTTATTTACTGGAAGGAACCAAAAGTCTTCAAGTTTATAGCTGAAATGGTCTTGTTTGTTGTCTACATACAGTAGGTGAAGAGCTATTGTGTCACTTTCCAGACTCAAAAAGCAAATACCATTAGTATTTCTGAAATCTATCCAAGCTCCAAGTGGTTATAGTGTAGTTGTTATACTGTAATAGCTGGCCTGCTGCTGAATTGAACAGGATACCTGATCTAGACATTTAGGCACAGATGACAGAATCCTAAATTATGCTCTGTTTGTATGTATGTTGCATATTTCATAGACTTAAACTGCTGAAGTAGACTTCTGTGAGCAAAAATGCTAGGACAATTAAATATTTTTTCAAGAAAATCAGTTTTTATGGCACTCTCTTCTTAAATTTAATTCTAATTTTTTTTTTCATGTACTTTTTGAAGGAGTAAGGTTTAAATGTAATTTAAAAACTTCAGAAGGCAAGTTGTTTTCATTTTCTACTTGTATCTTGTGATCTCTACTAAGTCTTCTTCTTCCTTCTCATAGCGCAAAACCTGTGATCTTCAGCTGAAGATTTTCACTGGAGTCAGGGAGCCCTAACTACTAATCTGACCCCTGCAGCAGAAACAGAGGAGAAAGAGCAACTTGGAATGCCTTTCCTCACAGGGAATTTCACTTGTGCATTATAGGGGATTTTGACTATAAACTTGTAGTTATTTTGATGATACCAAATATTTTATCAGATATTTAATAAGAACAATAGCTGAGTAACAACTTCAGAGTAGTTGTTGTTCAGGGCATTTATTAATGACTGGATATGCAAAATGAGCTAATGAAAATAGAATTAGAGACAAAGCAGCCTGTTTAGAAACATCGTATGGCTTGATGATTAGAACACCCTTCCTGAGGACATATGATAAACTTTGTTTTCTACATAAAAAGGACGAAAAGGTGGTGCCCTCCATGTACTCCACTAACCACAGATGGAGTACTTGGCAGCAGGTAGACAAAACAGTGGAGTTGCAGTAGTAGCACCATTTTGGGGATTCTAACACATTTTCTTCCAGATAGAATTATGACCTAAAGTTAACTCAGCTTAATTATTTTAATTCAACATTTCACATCTGTCAAAACTCCAATTCAAACTAAATCTGGAAAGAAAGGAGGACTGAAAAGGAGACAGGTAGAGGTTGTATCTTGTACAGCTTTTGTTTGTCAAGTGAAGAATGATATCATTCTCATTCACTTTATTTTTGCCAAGTAAATATTTCCCACAACATGCTTCATAATTGCAAAGGGAATAGGTTTTTCTGGGGATGTGGAGCCTTCCTCCTTAGAGATGCTAAAAACTATTGGGATACCACAGCAACTGTGGCCTCACTGAATTAGGGAATAGCCTTGGTGGGTCGTTGAGGGAGCCCTGTTGTATTGGGTGAAATGGGAGGCCTGGATCAGATGACCTCTGGAGATACACCCCTGTGTTTAATGTAGATGAGGCCAAAGGGAAGAGTGAGTAAACGTGAAGCAAATAAATGAACGTCAACCCTTCAAATAAAAGAAGACAAGAATAACCCAAATTGCAAACTCCGTCAAAAACCAAATCATGCCAAGGCAATCTCTTTTCTTCCTCAAACAGCCTAATAGCCTCCTGAGCAAAGGAAAGCACTAATCACACGTATCAGGTTTGTCAAGAAAACCTTTTGAAAAAGTTCCACATGACATTACGCACAGCTACAGAACCACGAGCCAGAAGTAAACTGCACTGAGTAATGCCAAAATGCTAGTGGTCATTACCAGCACACTGTCAGCACAGCCACCTTGGGCACAGCTTCACATATGTTTTCTAAAATTTAACTCCACCATTACTCAGATTTTGAGTGGGAAAAATTGGGGGAAATCCCACATATGTTTATTGGATATGAACCAAAATGAAAGAGGGAATAAGCATGCTAAAGGACAGTATCTAAAAATAAAGTTTTAAATTTCAAGTCAAGGTGTGAAAGGAACTATTTAGTTATATGAGTTTATCATCCCTGTAAACTCAGAATTTCTTACAGGTAGAAGAGTTTCATATGCCTTTAGATAGAGATATATTTATATACTTGTGTGTATATAGATACCCATATGTGTATATGCGTACATATGTGTACGTGTTTAAATACATATTTATATGCTGGGTTTATTTGTGTATGTGTACTCAAACAATCAGCCAAGTCAGGTGAAAAATAATGTCATGGACAAGATCCCCCAGGGAGTAACAGAAATTATTTGATTCCATGGTAGGAGTAAAATCAAGACTTTAGGAAGTCTTGACAATCTGCAAGGTCCCTTAATTGAGTTCAATATCTCATTGGAAAGGGGAAAAGCTATGATAGACCTGGTAGGCATTTGACCTTTCTGCTGAAAAGATCATTATTATCAAGTAAGATTAAGAGTAGTTTCCTCTTCTAGTCTGACTCGAAGCTTAACCACACTGGGGAAGATCATATGCTGCAGGAATTGATTTACTGTTGGAAATGAAAATACACTGGAAACAGTAATTGAATTGAGTCCCCCATCCCTCCACCCAAAACAAAATAATAGAAAGAAACACTTGTGAGCATGCCTACAGCATTTTCATAGCCATAAACTAAATAATAAGAAGCATTTTTAAAATAATATACTAAAACTGTTTGTCATCTATATGCACTGATAATTAAAAATCATTTTTCCTAGTTTTAATTCTAAGGAAAACCTTGGCCTAGTAATCCTCCCATACCATTATTTTGCAACCAGTACATGGACATTTCCTAGACTTAAGCTCTGACAGGGCAAAACCCCCAAACAACGTTAAAACCAAATTTAAAAAATCAAGGAGTAAACCAAAGTGTTGCTAAGCCAAGAGAGAGTATGTTTTCCTCAGTTCTTGTTTCTAGTTTATAGAATTTTGTTTATCCATATTATCCATTGCTTTGCAATTATCAGTTACATTCTCCAAGAGAGAAAAATGTGTGCATTTCTAAATATCAACAAGAAGCAGCACCAGATGTATGGAAAATCAGGACAAGCTTACTCACTGATTACTCCTGATTTGTACTTCATGTTATAGTCACTGCAAGTAATCTAACCAAGAAAGTGGAGAGGTTATCCAGAATGACAGCATTATATTACTGAAAAAGATTTTGCCAATTTACACATGTAAATCACATTTTGATGGTGATACCAGCAAAAGGAAGTGAAGTAATAGATCATGATAGCACTGACCTTGAAGGGACAGTGTGGGTGGTTACTGGACAGGAGATTGATCCTCAGTTTTATGCTCTGAAAAGTAAATAAGCAACTTGTGAGATTCATATTAAAAGTGTTTCAGCTCCTTCAGTTTAACTCAGTAATTTGTACTGCCCTTAGTTATCAAATCTGTGAAATAATTTTTTATGGCTGATTCATCCAAAAATCAAACTTATAGAAACCAAATTACATAAACAGACTGCACCACCTGCAGCATCTGGTAAGTTTCTTAGGCTGTCTGTAAACATGACATCCCTTCCTTAAACAAGACCAGGTGCTACATCACAGAAACAAAGCACTTAATTGTTCACAGCTTGTTTTTCTTAAGATAATCAGTGCCTGGTGAGAAGTCGGGTCAGTTGAACAAATGCTGCAATTTTTCATGTTACTGTATGGCCTTGGATTCCTTTCCTATGGACCAATATAACTAACAAGTCATGTTATCTCCCTTGAATCTTAGCATCTCAATATCCCATTCACCCAGGAGGGTAATCGTCTCTTACATACATGTAAATTGGTTAAAAAAAAAAAAAAAAAAAAAAAAAAAAAAAAAAAAAAAAAAAAAAAAAAGAGAGAGCAAGAAAGAGTATTTTTCAATATTTAAAATGACAAGTGAGTCCTAACTTTTACCTTAGTAAGACAGCTATCATATGGACTAAATGTTCTGGCAATACCTGTTGTTTTGGGGGGTTTTTTTTGTTTGTTTTTTTGTTTTGTTTTTTTTTTGCTGCATAGGAATTCACTCAACATTTCAGGAAGAAGAAGCTGTGGCAGGAATGTAAAAGAAAGCCTCAAACAAGATGATCTTATTATGCTTGAGAGGAAATGTCAGTATGGCCTTGCTAACTCTGCTTAGTCACTGTAGGACACACTGCTGAGAGGGGGCTGCTGGTAGGTAAAAAATGTAGGGAGGGATTAAGTATTTTCACAGAAGTATAGAAATATAGCAAATTAGCCAAACGCTTAAGACAGATGTTGCAAATGTCTGTCCTCTGGTAAGAAATTATCTCAATACTAAAGTACAAGATTGTTATACAAGATGAAAACAAGAGTCCTCAGAATTGCTTACCAGCTGGTGGTGCAACATATTTATGGGTACATATGAGGCACAACTGAAACAGATAATAAACCATCACATTCAAGTACTGAAGATTTCTAGTCATTTGTATGATTCTTTCTGCAAAGTGAATGAGAAAATTATTTATAAATTGTGTAATACATTACTTGTTAAATAGGTAATATGAGGTAATATCAGAAAGTTAAAGAGTTTCATGAAGCAAATATTGATATGAAAGACATCTATAAATTATTAAAGAATTCTAGCTGAAATAAATGGAAATGAAAGACCACAAGTCAAAGCCTATTTCTCATTCCGGAAATTTACAGCCTGAAAACCAGACAGCATCAAATTATTAAATTTCAGGTAATTACATTTGAAGTAATAAACATGAAAAAGCCCACTTGAGGACTATATTAAGAAACTTAACAATACAGTCTATTTAAAAAATTGTGTTTCTTTTTGCACTTGTGTGGAAAAGCCAATGAAATGCATTAGACATGGTGTGCTGATGCAGCCCTGTAACTTCCAGGCAACTGAACTGCACCTACTTACTGAGGAAAAATCAGCAAAGGTTTTCTTGTCTACTTGCCACTGAATTCTTAAGAAGTTAGCAGAGGTAACACATGGTAATTTATGAATGACTTAGTTCAGCAACTGCCTACATTTGCAAGTACATGGACAGCCTATTAACTTGTATGTGAAAGCCAATATTAAACTAAATTCTACCCTAATTATTACCCAAATAGAAAAAATATTTTTATTTTTCTCTTTACAAACAACTGCATTTTTTCTAGTCTTTCTACTGTTGATGGATATAAGACAGTAAAAGAAGTTTTATAACTAAATTCATGCAAGAAAAATAAAACATAACTGGTAACATACATCTAGGCAGTTTCTTTAATCAAAAATAAATTGATTACAAAGCATTTATTGAAGAGAAATAGAAAAGAACACGACCTGAAGAAATAAAATATCTTACATAAATTACCAGCAGTAAATGGTAAAGAAGTTGGATTCCCAAAAATATGGTTCACCCTACCAAGAGGAACAGCTCTTAGCAGCTGTATCAGGTTTTTGCAACTACCATGAAGTACCAAGGACACAAGATCTCTGTTCCCTTTCTAAAAAGGTGTAGCATGTCAAGGCGCTAAGAGAAGCTATACATCCCTGGATGGGAATTGTAATATGCTACTGTACCAACAAAGCTTTCTGACAGGTATGATATTAAATGTACATTGTATGTGCCTTCTGTTCTGGAATATTTAAAGTATCTCTCTAAAATCGTATGATGAATTTATTTTAATGCCAGAATAACTGCAGATATTTTATAATGAAGTATTCTGTATGCAATGTCTGTGCAGGGCAGGGCAGGGCAGCGGTATCAATGTTGAAGCAGAGCCTACTTGTATAAATAATTGAATATGACATAGACATAGAACTTAGTAACTGATAAAAGATGTCACTAGGTGCATCACTACGGCTCAAACAACCTCAGTCAAATCCTGGAGGGCCAACCGTGTCCAGAGGAGCCTCAGGCACAGCATCACCACCAGGCAAAGGAGGAGCATGTCCTGTTCTGCTCTGCACTGGGGCAGCCTCACCTCGAGTGCTGGGGGCAGTTCTGGTGCCACAATATGAAAAAAAATCATTACGTTATTGGGCAGCATCCAAAAAGACAGCCAAGAAAAAGGTGAAGGACTTCGAGGGGAAGTCATAAGAGGAGTGGCTGAGGTCACTTGGTCTGTTCAGCCTGGAGGAGACTGAGGGGAGACATTGCTGCAGACTACGGCTTCCTTGTAAGAGGAGGAAAAGGGGAAGGCACTGATCTCTTCTCTGCGGTGACCAGTGACAGGACCTGAGGGAATGGCCTGAAGTTGTGTTGGGGAAGATTTAGGCTGAATATTAAAAAATTATTTTTTACCCCCCAAAAAACACTGGGCACTGGAACGGGCTCCCCTGAGGAGTGATCACAGCACCAAGCCCAACAGAGCTCAAGGCACACGCTGTGATTCTTGGGAATGGTCCTGTGCAAGGCTGAAAGGAAACATCTCTGATCCTTGAGGGTCCTTCCAACGGTATATATTCTGTGACTCTCTGATTCAGTAATTGTTTCAAGACCCTTTTCTCTGCCGACCAATTGCAGTAGTCTACCACGGCTGTATTAAGATTGTATGTTATGATTAAATCCTAATCTGTTTCAAACTTGTGACTCAGATATATGTTTTCTCCTTTCTTACTGCTTAACTCTCTATTTTTTTTCTCACCTCTAAAATCAGAGGGAGTACAAAATAGGTTACTGGAGCTATTTTACAATATAAGTTATCTTCCATTTCTGTCAAAAATATATCCAATCAGTCTTGTTTCCCTTCCCATTTTGTGGTATTTTGGGTTGCCTGTTATGGAGAAGAGCAATGGATATGCCTTAAATACAAAAGACCTGATATATTCATGCCTGGTATATTTTATTTCTTGTTAGTATTTACATCAATGGGGGAAATCGTTGAAAGGCCTTTAAGTATAATTTTACATTAACTGTAACCTCTTAAAGGAGAGGTCTGGGGACATGCTTTTCCCCTCTACTTACCAGCCGACTACGTGCATCAATAATTTCAACACAATCATGCTGTTCTTAGGATTGTCTAGTATGGATCAAAATTTCTTATTTAATTAGGCTCACATACTCAAGAACAGGTACCTTGCAACAGTGTTGTTATCACAAAATTTTCATTAGCAGTCACCCGCCTCATGTGTTTTTCAGAAAATCTTCAGACATTACTAAAGACTGCATGTATCATGACCCAAAATTATCCTATTACAGAACAGTTCTCCTGTAATAAAATTTGTTTGTGTGGTTAAAACAATCAGAGTTGTCATATTGCTTGAATTTATGTATGTTAGATAACAAAAGAAATTGCAAAGACATGATTGCACGGGGTGCATTTCTTCTGCTCACTTTAATGACAATAATAAAAGAAGCCTAACAAAATAAAAAGATAAAGCTGAAATATACTGGAACTGGAGTGAACATAAAATAAAAAATACAACCTTTGATGTGAACACTGTCAAAACCTGTGTTTTACAGACACAGTGGAAATGGAAGTGAAATGAGTGAAGTTGAACTACTAGGCTAATACATCATCTCCTTCCAAAAAACCCAAACGGGGGGCGGGCAGGGGGCGGGCAGGGGGGTGGAAATCCAACCAACCAACCAAGCAAAAAAAACCCCAAAAAACAAAACCAAACCCCAAACAAAACAAAACAACAACAACAAAAACCCACAGAAATCCCCCCACGCAACCTTATTAGTCTCAACTGACTATTACCCTGTACATGAAACAATCTTTTAAATGCCGTAAAGAGGTCAACTAAATGTCCATACCTCATCAATAAAGATGGAAGAACCTTGTTATGAACTTGCAGAGGCATTGACTCTGTCGTTTGTACTCTGAAATATTTTCTCTATGTATTAGTAACTTGCATGATTTATATACCAGTTCTAGAAATCTTAAACACTGCTACCACCTGCTGGTTAGTGTACATTTGAATCTACTAGCTCATCAGCAAAGGAAGAAAGGAGAAAAGGAGGAAAAGCATATTCTGAAATGTTTTCCAAAATTAATTTTGCTTTGCTATTCCATTGACATTATTTAATTCATCTCTTTCTGTTGTCATAGATGAAACATTTTAGCATCATAAGTTAAAAAATCTTATTTGCAGAAAGAGTCACTTACAGTAAGAGTGGCCTGCAATATGACTTTCCTCCAGTTTAGCTTTTATTTCCTATAATACCTCTTGTAACTAGGTCACTGTTGTCTGCTGTGTAGTCTTCCGTGTTAGAAGAGACAAATATGTCAGTACTCCATATTACTCTTTTACCAACTGAAACTGTTGAATCCATTATTATGCTGTCTGTAGTTCAGAAAAGAAAAATAAAAGAGTCTCTTGAAAAAGTTAAAATATTGAAAATATTGAAATATTGAAATATTTCAATCAGTAGAATTTCCTTTGCATTAAAAAGACATACAGTAGTTGTCATACCAACTGAACCTTGCAGGGTTGTGCCAGGAAAAGTTCTTATCCTTTAATGTTAATTGAAGTTAATGATAGCAATATAATTCCATGTTTAGAAACTTAAGTGCATCTGCCTTAGCAATTAATAATTCATACAAAAAACCCCAATACAATCACCGAAAAGTATACCATTTCACTGAAAAAATGCCGAAAATCTCTCCTAAAATAATTTCTAACAAAGCTGTGTACCAAGAAGTTTCATTTAAAATCCAAATAAAGAGGAACAAAAGTCCCTTTTTAACTTTTTAACTGCTTGGAAAAAACCCAGCCAGTAGCATCCAGCAGTGGAATCCATGGGCAAAAGAACAATGAGGAGTCTAAGACAAGATGCTTAGATCAGGATCTACACATCTTCACATTTCCTTTATTTTCAAAGCTATGATTATGTTCCAGATTACAGGTTCAGATCAGAATATCTCTAGAGTTCAGGTACTCTTTGCTGACTCCAGTCATTTTTAAATGCGGTGATTGGTCAAAAACTGGGAAAATTATGACCAGAGATGGTGATACATATTTGTCTGGTTCGACCCTGGATGTCACATTCTTCCTGTAGCTTTCTCCATAATTCTGTGAAATTTTGAAAATTTTAGTATCTCCCTCAGGTTGGAGTGAAATGTTAGGCTAGTTCTAAAGCAGAGTTGTTTTTTTTTTTTTTTTTTAGTTTTGTTCTCCATGTATTATAATATTAGTGTTTGGCACAAAATACAAGAAATGCTCTGTGCAAGATTCTAAATTGTCTAGTGCTCATATATGAGACAAGTGAAAATTCACTAATTAATACCAGCCAAGTCTTGCTGTGGTATAGCCAAGAACAGAATCTGAGCCTGCAGTTTTAGATCAAAGGGAGGAATTTTGCCATTGTATTCTTTCTTGATTTATCATCCCATCAAAAAATCCCAGACCTGAGCTTACAGGAAAAAGGTGCTTTTAAATTTTATGTTTCCGAAACATTTGGGTGCCTCTTTTATTTTACCCCTTTAAGTAATATTTTTGGTGAGAAAAGAAGCAATCAGACAACCAAAAAGAAAAGACAAAAAAATACAATTTTTGCTGTCATCTTTCCAGCTTGAAAGCAAGATACACTAGCAACCTCATAAGAATTCCTCACTGCACTTGTAAGATTTCTAGACCATTTTGTATACTAGATAGCTTTGATCAATCATCCCTTTTTTAATACTTATGTTAACAAAACTCATGTATTTTTGTTGTATTGGTCAGTATGATGCTGTGATGTTTACATAGCTTCCAAAATTGAATACACTTGTCCTACATTTCCTAAAACCATCAAATCTTTATACTGATGAAGTAAAAAAAGTGGCTTTAGACATTGAATATTCCTGGCGGACCAGTTTGGAGAATAATTGAACTAAAATGGACTACCAAGAAGAGAGGAGAAAAGAGGAATAACAAGGCGTGGCGTCATATGAGGCGTAAGTTCTGCTACAGAATTGGCTTATTTATGCTCTTGTTGATCTCAGAGGGGTTAAGAAAGGCCATGGCTAGGCACCTTTAAAGATTTTACCCTAAGGGTTTATAAACACTTATAATGTGGTGACCAGGCCTTTTCTTTCCTTTCACCAATATTAGTACCAGAGCAACAGAAACAAGAAACTATGCTTGCACCCTGTAAAATCAAAGCCATTGCTATTAGTTTCTTGCTTTAAGGAGCATTGAAGTAATGTAGAAAAAAATGCACGTGTATATCTAAGCCTTTCTCACTCCATTCAGAGTGCCCCCTCCCTCCCTCAATCTCACTTAAGACCTAGAATTTTCCATTTCCCAGAAAACATTTTCAGAGTTGTAACCTTCAGCATACAGAACTGTAAAAGCATTTTTATTTACAAGTAGTCAGAAATTCAGGCAGTTGACATTTTGTTTGGGCACGCATCACAGCCTATATGTACCCTGATGAAGTTCTATCACATAGTCATTTCTGAAGTTATCTCCAGCAAAAGTATGCACAATGTAAAATAAATTCCATTTCAGTTGGGGAAATAAATAATTGGTATCTCTTGTGTATTTATCACCTTAGTGTGCAGAAGGGAGAAGTAAAAACAAAACCAAAAACAAAAGCAAAAGCAAAACCAAAACCAAACAAAAACAAAAACAAAAACAAAAACGCAAACGCAAACACAAACAAAAACAAAAAACCACCCAAAATACAAGCAACTAAATGAGAAACAACTAAAAACCTAAAAACAATAACCTCACAAGCATTTAAATTCTGTACATGATTAAAAGTTCTAGAATTACAACTAATTAACTTCATATTCCTATTTGAGGAGAGTAATGTTGTAACCCAGCTGGTTGTCTCTAACCTGTTTACTCCCAAGGAAAGCACAAAAAGAAGTTGGTAGAAGTGACAGGACCCTAAGACCAGTGCTGGGCCACCATGTATGGCTGATGCCTGGTGCATTAACTCAGCTTTGGCTCATGAAGAAAGCAGCAGCACAATTGTACCAAGAGCATTTCTATTCCACAAATTGTACTCCAAATGATGAACCATGTTTGTTGAAGTCTGGTTCTTAATAAAACGTTGCTCAACTTCTTGACAATAATTAGAGAGGGAGTAAAGGATAATATTTCATGTGTTATTTAATACTAATTAATTTAATATTAGTTCCTTGGTGTTTTTTAATTCTTCTTAGGCTCATTTTAATTTGATTATACTTTTCAATGAGACCTCTGAATCTTCACACTGATACTGCGTCTGAAGGCAACATTACAGAAATTTTTAACACCTTTTAAAAGAGATGGGATTTTGAAAAGTCTAGGCAAAGGGCATGGAAATAAAGCCTTCTATCTGTGGCTCAGCAGAGATTCTGGAGGCTGCTGGGGAGGTGAGATAAAGAGGGGAGGTGGCCCTCCAAGCATCTGAACATATGACTTGATCATCCTTCTCAAGTGGTGTGGTAAGTGGTTTGATTTCAACCATGTGACATTTTAATTTCCAGTTCTGTTTCTGAGACACATCTTTGAAAAAGAATTCCCCTGAAGGCCTATTGGATAAGCTTGAAAGTACAGTGTTCACCTTCTGCTTATTCTTGAGAAGGTATACAATATTTCATGAGCTTTCTGACAAGATGGGATTTCTATTCCATTGTCTGCACGGTCTTTATAGGAAAGAATTTCTTACCTTTCTCAACAAATCAGTGTAAAATGAAAAGATGAGCCACTTAAATGCTCCTAGAGAAGCTGGTTGCCTTTGATAATTAGTGAGTGATTCCTTATCAGTGCAGGGAATGGGAAAGCAGCTTATATTAATCCAACTCAATAACTTCAGGGGAACAACTTTGTTTAAGATAAAGCAGTCTCTAAAGGAAAAGCACAACAAATAAAAATTGAAATTCCTACAAACACATGCCACCCATACAAAACTATTTTGAAAGATTTCTCCTATTTACCTGGTCAAAACAAGATTGTTTAATAAAGTACATAAATCTGTTAATCACTTTTGCTCTTAAATAGCAAATATCATCTCATCCTGTTCTTTCTGACTCTAATCCTACCAGCTGCCTTTAAAAGAGGGGTTTTTTTCCTATATCATTTAAATTTTGAATCTTTTAATCAGAAGTAAAAGATTTCTCTCCCTACTTCTGGACATTGCCCATTGAATGGGCAACAAAACAGAGGGTGAATGAAAGACAGTGTCAGTAAACACAAGGTGATGTATACTGGCAGGAAGAATCCCAATTCTACTTACAAAATGGTGAAGGCAAGTGTCTATTACCACTCCTGAAGCAGGACTTGGGGGCTACAAATTTAATATAAGTATTATCTTCCTTTTTATAAGCCTCCTTATAGTACTAGAAGGCCACAATGAAGAAAAGGCTCCCCCAAACACTTTCTTCTCCAAGCTGAATAGACCCAGCTCTCTCAGCCTGTATTCAGGGGAGGTGCTCCAGCCCTTTGATCACCTTCAATGATATCCTCTGAACCTGCTCTATCAGGTCCACATTTTTCTTGTGCTGAGGACCCCAGAGCCAGATGCGGAACTCCAGGTAAGGTTTCACAAGGCAGAGCAGAAGGCAAGAATAACCTCCCTCAACCTGATGATCACTTGTCTCTTGATGTAGCTCAGGATATCATTAGCATTCTGGGCTGGAAGTGCACACTGCCAGCTCAAGTCCAGCTTTTCACCCATTAGAGCCCAAAAGTCCTCCACAGGGCTGTTTCTGTGACTTCTCCCCATATCTTCTTGTATCTGGGATTGTGCCAATTCAGGTGCAGCACCTGGTACTTGGACTTCACAAAATTCTCTTGAGCCCAGTTCTCAACTTTATGCAGGTCCCTCTGGTAGGCATCCCATCCTTCTGTTGCATCAGCTGCACTGCTCAGCTTTGTGTCACCTGCAGTCTTGCTGAGGGTGCACTCAATCCCACTGTCAGTGACATTGATGAGGGTATTGAAGAGCACCAGTCCCAGCAGAGAGCCCTGACAGGCATCACTTGTCACCAGCTTCCACCTGGAGACAGACACACAACCGTCTGGTTGCATCCATCCAGCCAATTCCTTATCCACTGAAAAAATAACATGATCAAGTCCATCTATTAAGTCCATGTCTCTCCAGTTTGTAGATGAGGATGTGATGTGGGACCATATCAAAGGCCTTACAGAAGTCTAGATGGATCTTTTGGACTTCTCATGTTGACTGTTGCCATCATTCTATCATAAAAGGTCACCAGATTGGTCAGGCCCAATTTGCCTTAGTGAAGCTGTGCTCGCTGCCTCAGATAACCTCCTTGTCCTTTATGTGCCAAAGTGTGTCTTCCAGAAGGGTCTGCTCCGTGATCTTCCTCGACACAGAGGGGAGGCTCACTGGTCTCTGGGTCCACAGATCTTCCTTTCTCCACTTTTTAAAAATTGGAGTGATATTTCCCTTTTCCAGTCACCAAGGTCTTTGCTTGACCACCATGATTTTTCAAATATGATGGAGGGTGGCTTGGAAACAATAGCAGTCAGTTCCCTCAGGACCTTGGCACATATCTTGTCAGGTGTCATCAAAAGGTGGCTCTTCAGGTTCAAGAGGTCCTGAACCTGTTAACTGATTATAATGGGAAGGATTTAACTTCCCCACGAATTCTCTCTGTAGAGAAAATTTGTGCTGCCAAAGCTCAACTGGAGTTGAAGCTGGCCAGAACTTTGGGGGACAATGGATAGAGCTTTTTTTCAAATATATTAATAGCAAAAGGCAGTGTAGAAATTACATCAGCCAGTTACAGGATGGGGATGGTCAGCTCACAAGCTGGGACAAAAGTGGACAAGGCAGAGGTGTTTCATGCATTCTTTGTCTCTCTCTTCAACATAGATGAGAGACCAGGGGGGTCTCAGTGCCCTGAGCTGGCAGACCATTGCTACAAGAAAGATCAATTTCCTGTTGACCCTGAACTTGTACAGGATATGCTTTGTTCCTTTTTGTCTTAAAGAATTTTTCCCCATAAGTTACTAGGAAACAAAGTGCTGACACTTAGAGGGTACTTGACTAACACAAATAGAGTTGTCGGGAGAGAGACGATCACATGAAGTTTGGGGGAGGCAAAAAGACAGGGCTGGGGGGAGGTGAGTTTTCTTTTTCCTGCTCTCGGCATCCGAGAGGACGGTCAGGCTGCTGCTTGCTGCGTGGAGAGTCCACTGTTAATGGAGGGTCCGGTCCTGGGAATTCTACCACCATCCATCATCTGCTTGTGTGCCCAGGAATTCAGAGACCCCTTCACCTGCCCTGCTGGAGTTGGGTCAGCCCTGTCCAGCCATCACGGCTTCTTCAGCACTGCTCACTTTGATGGGACATCCCCCTGCCTGCTGGGACATTCCCCATTTGCCTACCGGGGACCCGCACTGTTCCAGCCACCAGCCCGGGAGTTTCCACCGTTCCACCTTGGTGCTCTCAGAGTCCCAGGGGATCAGACTGCCCCGGGCTTTGTGAGACAAAGCCCCTCGAGGTTCCTGGTTCTGTTTATTATTAATGCTGTAGCTGTTGTTGTTTGTTTTCCTTGTTACACTTACTAGTAAAGAACTGTTATTCTTTTCCCCATAGCTCTGACTGAAAAGCCTCTTTAATATTCTAAATTATAACTTGGATGGAAGGGATTGGAATTCCCCATTCCTAGAGAGGCCTCGCCCCTCCCTAGCAGATCAGCCTAGCAAGTCAGCTGGCTAATGTTGTCCCAGTTTTTAAGAAGGGCAAGAAGGAGGTCCTCCAGGCCTGTAAGTCCCACTTCAGTGTCCAGTAAAATCATGGAAAAGATTATTCTGGGAAGTATTGAAAATTGCCTGGAGGACAATGCAGTCATTGCAACCAGCTCAACTTCATGAGAGGAAAGTCCTGCTTGTCAAATACGATTTTCTTCTAGGACAGAGAAATCCATCTAGTTGATGTAATCTTTTTGGACTTCAGCAAAGCTTTCTATACTGTCTCTCTCAGGACCCTTCTGTAGACGATGTCCAGCCCACAGCTGGATAAACACATCATGTGGTTGATGAGCAGCTGGCTCGTGGATCGGGCACAAAGGGCTACAGTGAGTGGGGTGACATCAGACTGGTGACCTGACACTTGTGGGGTTCCACAGGGCTCCATCCTTGGGCCACTTCTCTTGAACATCTTCCTAAATACCTGGATGCAGGACTGGAAGGAATACTAAGTCAGTTTGCCGATGACACTAAATTGGGAGTAGCTCTCAAATCCCACAAAGGTAGAGAGGCCCTGCAGAGACCTGGACAAATTAAGGTCTGAGAAATCACAAACCATATGAGGTTTAACAAGGATTCTGCACCTGGGATGGAGAAACCTGGATGTGTGTATGGACTGGGCAACAAGAGACTGGAGAGCAGCGCTGTGGAAATGGACCTGGGGTCCTGGTTGATGGCAAGATGAACATGAGTCAGCAGTGCCCTGACAGCCAGGAGGGCCACCTGTGTCTTGGGGTGCATCAGGTACAGCATTGCCAGCTGGGCAAGGAGGGGAATTGTCCCACTCTGCTCTGCACTGGGTCAGCCTCACCCTGAGTGCTGGGGGCAGTTTTGAGTGTCACAATACCAAAAAGACATTAAGCTGTTAGAGAATGTCCAAAGGAGGACCACGAAGATGGTCAAGGGCTTGGAGGGGAATCTGTATGAGGAGTGGCTGAGATCCCTGTGTCTGTTCAGCCTGGAGGAGACTGACGGGAGACCCCACTGGAATCTACAACATCCTCATAGGGAGGAACAGGCACCAATCCCTTCACTCTTGTGACCAGTACCAGGACTCAAGGAAATGGCATGAAGCTGAATCAGGGGAGGTTTACATGGGAAAGGGTTTTTCATCCACAGGGTGGTTGAGCAATGGAACAGGCTCCTCAAAGAAGTGATCACAGCACCAAGCATGACAAAGTTCATGAAGCATTGGGACAATGCTCTCAGGCACATGGTGTAATTCTTGTGGTGTCCTGTGCGGGGCCAGGAGTGACACTTGAGGATCCGATGCGTTCCTTCCAACACAGGATATTCTATAATTCTACAATTTTAAGCTGAAAAGTAGCAGAACTCAAGATAATCTTCTGAAATATCCCTAAGATCTCACACTCGTTCAACTGCATTCATTAAAGGATGCTTGAAATCCCCCTGAAATGTGCCATTCTTATTTCAGTGTAAATATAGCCTGTTACTGAATACTAAAAAATAACCACTTTCTGAATAGATTTCTCCTGGAACAAAAGAAGTATCTGACATTTATTGGAATAGTATGTATCAAATTTACTAGAAATCATTAAAGTAAGAGTAATGAGAATTTTGTGAAGTTTGTGCCAAGTAGTCCTTAATAGTTACTACTGGAAAACTATTAATAATATGAAGCAACAATTGATGCTCAAATGCTACCTCACATTAGCAAAACCTCACTTTTAATTTACAGATTCTATTCTTTAGCCACAAAAGCATGTGATCTGTACCAGTCCCTCGCAACACCACCAATTTGTTACATATGCCTTTGGTTTAAGCAGATAAGCAGGACTCTTTTGCTGAAAATATTCACGTGTTTGACTGACACCGAGTCAAGAGGTTATCCCAGATAAGGGACAAGACAAAGCACTTACTTAATGTAGTGAGATATTTCTGAGTTAAAGATCTTCTCAGCAAAAGAGGTCTGCAAATGTAGGATTCAAGACTACTCATTATCTCCATGTAAAACAGGGGAATAACTTAAGACTCTTTAAATATTAACTTTTTTTTTTTTAGCAAAGTTTGCAGCTGAAATTGTACCTCAAATCACCCTTTAACCACAGTGGTTAGATGAAGGTTTAGAGCATTCACTTCTGAGCAACTTTCACAGACAACATACCCCAGGCACCTTCTTGCACTATTTCCCTTTCTCTGATAGAAAATCCTTCTTGGATTCCTATCTATCTTGTCCACATCACCATAAAAGCATGGATAAAGCTTTTAGCTCCTTTTTCTAGACAAATTTAAAGGAGGGATTTTTATTGCAATGTGGATGGCCTGACCCTTGACAACAATTACCAAGGAAATACATGCTGTGGGACGTGATGTCCAAAAGTCAGATCTGTGGCAGACAGGTGTCTTGTAATACAAGGTACACAGTCAGATCTGGCATTCAGCAGAGACCAGATACATAAATGCACACTGTACAACACACAATGATCTTAAAGGATCTTTGCTGATTATTTCCCACATACCCTTATTGTTCTCTCAAGAAACCAAGCATAGTTGGCATCAGCATATCAATTCATTCACTGTTCAAATGGAAAAGCTTTTCTTCAGAGACCTTTGATACACATTCTTAAAACAGGGAGGAATTAAACACCAGGACAGTTTTAGAAGAGTATCTTGTTTTTATATGTAGCTTTTTCTTTAAAAAATATCTCCATAGGGTTGTTAAGTCATGATACACAAGTAGATACTTAATTCATTTTGTGGCCCCTGAAATGCATAAAACAATTAAGGTGCTTCACATTTCTCCAGCCTGTGTTTACTGACTGCTTCTTGGCAATGAATATGTTGTTTTCCACTGATATTTCTTCACCAGGTCATAAGTTAAAAGATTCTTGGCTATATTTCTTTGTAGCAAATTTTCCAGAGATAACCTCATCTGTTTTCTAGTGAAAGCCAAGCATGGTTGTAACAAAAAGTCGATTTTTCCTACTTTTTTAAATTTACAATTTATTTTCCAGTAGGAAAAACAGTATCTTTTTTTTTTTTTTTAAAAATGCAGAAAACCAAATCAGCACAAGATAACAGACAGAGCTCATAAGGAATTTAAAAACAAGATTTTCACCAAAGGTTAATGAAATCCTATTTCTTTGAATTGCTATGTACTATCACATTCTACACCTTTCCTCAGGAAAAGAAAAAGTGTAAAAATAAACTAACATTATAAGGAAGAATTTAAGTACTGGTCTTCTCTATGTGAAGTCACTGTTTTCAGAATTCATATTATTACATCAAACATACTCATGTGTTTATCACTGTACCTCATATCAGAGCTTTGAATCTGGCCTTTTGGGCAGGTTCAGCTATAAAGATGCCCAAACTGAGGTCCCAAATGAAAACACCTACAAATCACATTTGTTCATCTGTAAATACAGATGTTTTGTAAGCCTGGGCTGGTTATCAGAGTATCCTGTAAAAGAATTGTCCTCTGAATACAAATTTACCTGCAAAGCATTGCCCAATTGTACTTTGCTCCATCTCTTCACCTTCTCATCTTTTAATGCCTTCCAAAGTACTGTATGTGCCTGTTTCCAGAGTACCCTGCTCACATGGTTACTGATTAACCTATGAGTACACTTAAAAGATTATCCTGTGATAAGATACCTTCAAGGTTCTTGTGGCTTTTATTAACAGAACATGGTTTGCCTTTGAGTATCACAATCCAGCTTGATTATGCAGCTCTGAGCACATTGTTTTTAATTTCTGAAAGTGTGTAAAAAATAGCTTATTTTCCACTATATATGTAGATTTCACATACTTCAGGAACTATTGGTTGAAGTAACTTGTTATCTTATCTTTAAGCAAAAAATAACTGCTTTTTAGATGTGTCGGCAGCCTAGATCTTCATTATGAAAAGAATATCAAATGTTCATTAAATTTTAAGATCAAAATCTGTGCATTGCAGATGGAGCATGTACAATCCTTTATTTTAAAAAATGTTCTTTGAATTGTTGCTTATGTCATGCGACGCCATATGACCAAGAGACAGGACTTTAAACAAGGGGATGCAAAAGTAGTCCAAGCAGGGAGCCTTAAGCCAAAGCTTGAGCAAAAATAGGTTGGAGTTCAAGCTGAAATCAGTTTATTGAAGTCTAAGCAAAAAGGAGTTAAGTCAAATTTGTAGAGCTGAAGTTGAAGTCTAAGTCTAAGTTGAAGTCAGGTATTATTTTCACAGTACAGTGTTATATACTTGTTACAGCTCAAATAGGCCACAGCATTTAGTATATTTTTCCTACAAACTACCAATAGCTTATTGTTCATGCTATTTGGCAACGTTTACAAAACCACATAGTTTCAAAGACTTTGATAGTTACGTATGTAGTTCTTTTCCCAGTTCACTTTCATATCTGTGAAGTACAGTTTGTATTTTACCAAGGCTAAGATATCTTGATCCATAAGTTCTAATGTTCTTTCTGTTCTATCTCTCACCTCTTCTTCCATAACTCAGCCTGAATTTGAAAGTGTAATATTGTTTTGCATCGTGATGAGCATCTATTAATTAGTGGTTTTAAAATCTCCAAAAGCACCATCAAATATATGGACAAAAAGAAATATCACTCTTAAATTCAAGAAGTTGTGGTGAGTCGCCATTAGTAAGTGGAAGAACAATATAGCTGTTTGATAAGGAGTCTAAGAGACTTTGTTTACAAAGTAACAAGCAGGAAAACAACATCATGATCATGAGTCCCCTCTCCATTATAATATTTATTCCTATTTCGTGATGTAGTAACCCCATGGGTACTGGTCTGCTAAATTTCAATTTGAATACAACATCAGTCTCTCCCATATTAACTCCTCACATGGTGCCCCGGGCTTGCTGCTGAGTTTCCATTACAGTATGCTGGGGAAATTGGCAGTGGGGGCAACTGTGCATTCCTTGGTTTGCTTCTGCTATTTAATACCCTTCCCAATCATGTTCTCTTCAGAGTCAGCCTCAAAGCAAACCCCATGTAGCCCAGCTGCTAGGCATCTGACTCCTAAGTGTCTCCCCAGTATGGCTGCTTAGTGAACAGGGTCAGAATGAACTATTGCCCACAATCAGACTATGTGGACTCATGTTTTCTGTGCTGCTACCTCTTCCAATTAGCTGTGCTTCTGTAAAAGCAGTACAAAATACTGCTATCATCTGCAAGATGACAGAAGAGGTATCAGCAATGTACCCTAGTGATAAGTGTGTAATGCTATATTACAGTAGAACCAATATGTCACAAAATTGAACAGTGTGTGGAAAGCAGAATTTGTATTTAAACACAAAGATTTATAATAGACATTAAGTTTTTTAAAAGCACTAAAGGCCTTATCACTAAGTTAAGCTGCTAAGAAATAATTGTTATCACTGTCAAGGCACTGTCATTGAAAGCTAACCAACGCTAATGGGATCATCAGTCACATAAGTTCAGAGTGAACTACACCAGAGATTTGCAGCATCGAGGGTTTTGTGCAAAAAGTTAGGAAGGTAAATGAATAATCATAGAATCAGAGGATGGTTTAGACTGGAAAGTACTTTCAAGGATCATCTAGCCCAACCCTTCGTCATTGATATATGATCCATAGTCTGCAGGGAGGGACAAGGACTTCTGAAGCCAAGCCATTCTAGAAGTACAAAAACGCTACGAAGTGTCACGAAAACCCCTCAGTTAGGACATGTGACTGTGTATATGTGTGCTTGGGTGCATGCTGGGAGGATTTTAAAATTAAAAACACAGTATCTTTATATTTAGCTTTGAACATTCAGAGTTTTCAATTCAGGACTCCTACAGTAAATATGCTTTACCTATGCCAAGCATGCAAGCAAGTTAGGAATGAAAGTAAAGGATCAATTAAATTTGCACTTCCCTACGGGATAAACAACATTTGTAATGAGATGTCCCAATGAAACACTAGTACTTACTTGAAATTTTCAGGAGCACATGAAATTTTGAAATAAGAAAAAAAAAGGCAGGTTGTAAAACAGTATACCTGAAGTTTAATTGGCTTACTTTAATGCAACTGAAGTCCATTCTGCTGAATTTTTTTTTTTTTAAATCTAAGACCTCAAAATGTGATAACTTGTGTTAATTATGACATATTACATGTTTTCAATTGCATATGAAAAAAAAAAATATATATAATCCTGCAAAAAAATACCCTTGAAGCAGAATTATTATAATGTCATGGAAAATAACTTATTCAATATAAGTCACTGTTACTCTTGTAGAAAATCATGTTTACTTTTAAAGATAATACCATTTAAAATAGTTTCAAAATAATAATTAAGGTATTAATTTAAAATCTTGATTACAAAGCCAGCATGCAATAAGCAAACAATCTCTACCTTCATTTTACCTCAAGTAATTAGAAAACAGAAGAAAACTTGAAGGGAACAGTACTGATTTCTGTTTTCCTTTGGTGGACTAGAGGTGCCAATGGGACTGATTTTGTCAAATGTAATTTTGTTTTAATGTATTTTAAGTTTTTTATTAACCTTATCTGCTTAACTCAGATTTTCTAGTTTGTAAGTCATGCAGACAATTTTTCCCCAGGTTGAATATTTATTAATTACTATTCTCCTCTTCTCAGGGAATAGTAAACAATGCCAAGAGAGTAAATTCTTAAAAACCAGCAATGAGACAGTATGGAGGAACTAATGGTAGACTTACTAGAGCTAGTAACCCTGGGGAAAATGAAAGCATTGCCGCCTTCTTTCGTCATCCTTACTTGCTTTCTTGCAAACAAAGATGTTGGACTTCAGTCAACAGTCTTCAACAGACTTCAAGTCATTTCTCTGCACCACAAGTGAGTTGAAAGATAAAAGAAAATTTGTCATCAAATTTTTGTTTGCTACTTGCTTTCTTTATGTATGGACTGTTGCAAATATCTGATAACTGGACAGATTTTGTTAGGCTACGGGACAACGCTTGTAGGCACACCCACCAAGGAGCACAGGGTGACAACAGCAGGAGGCAGACTCTCCAGATAATATCCTGTCCTGTCCTAGCTGCACCCACCCATCAGAAGCCCATAACACAAGCCCTGAGGAGCCCAGCGGCAGGATGGCAGGCAGGAACTCAAAAAAAGGCTTCTTGAAGAACAAACCACCTTGCCATGGCCCTCCCAGGGATGTCACAGGACCTGTCACAACCCTGTCTGCATCCAGCAGGAATCCACCTCTTGCCATCAGGTGCATCTCCAGGCCATGCTTCTCACTTTCTCTTATAAACTGGTGTCACTGAGGGAATTTTGGCTGTTTCGATCATGAGATAGTTTCTATGCCATCAGACCTGCTGCAGACAAGTAGGATTCACCTATACAAAAGGCAGGAAAAGGATTCTAGCCCATGAGCTGGCAGTGCTGACTGAGTAGGCTTAAAGGGGGAAAGGGACTAGGTCAAACGAGCTAGAGATGAGCCTGGGGGTGACACACTGGTGTTGGGAGTGGCATGGACAGCCCAGCTGAAGTGCCTCTGCACCAGTGTACCCAGCATGGATAACAAACAATGGAAGTCGTCGGCAGCAGGAAGCTGTGGTGTAGTTAACACCATGGAAATGTGGTGGAATGACTGGAGTGCTGCAGTGGATGGCTACAAGCTCTTCAGAAGGGACAGGTGAGGAAGGAGAGGCGGTGGGGTGGCTCTGTACACTGGGGAGGGTTTTAGCTGTACAGAGCTCAGGGACAGTGGGGATAAGGCTGAGTGCCTGTGTGTGACAGTCAGAGGGATGGTCAACAGGGCAGAGATCCTGTTGGGAGCTTGTCACAGACCACTCAACCAGGATGAAGTGAAATATTCTATCAGTGGATGTTTCATGACCACTGATCCTTGTTCTTGTGGGAGACTTTAACTTGCCAAATGTCTGCTGGAAACACAACACAGTGGAGAGGAGACAGTCTGGGAGGTTCCTGCAGCGTGTGGAAAGTGACTTTCCAGACACAGCTGGTAGGGGAGCCTACCGAAGCATCCCCTGCCAGACCTGCTGTTCATAAACAGAGAAGGGCTCTGGGAAATGTGGTGGTCAGAGGCCACTTTGGGCATACTGACCATGGAATCAATCACAGAGTTTCTGGTTCTTGGAGAAGTAAAGAAGGGGATCAGCAAAATACTTGGACCTTGAACTCCCAAAGGGTGAACCTTGGTCTATTCAGGACACTGGTTCAGAGAGTCCCCAGGGAAACAGCATTTAATAACAAAGAGTCCAGGATGGCTGGACGTACTTTAGAAAGGCAATCTTAAATGTGCAGGAGCAGGTCAATTGATGAGCTGGCAGGGAAGAAGACCAGGCTGGCTGAACAGGGAGCTTTAGCAGTAACCTGGGGAAAAAGGAGAATATATATGAGCTCTGCATGAAGAGACAGACAGCTCAGGGAGAGTACAAGAATGGTTTTTAGGTCAATGGTTTTTAGGTAGAGAGAAATTTAGAAAGGGAAAAGCTGAGCTAGAACTTATTTTGGACACTGCTGTGAAAAACAATGAAAACTTGTTTATAAATACATTAACAACAAAAGCGCCAAGGAAACCTGCATCCTTTGTCGTACCTAGGGCAGAACACTGTAGTGAGGAATAAGGAAAAGGCCTAATGCCTTCTTGGCCTCTGTCTTTAGCAGTAAGACCAGCTATCCTCAGGGCAACCAGCCCTTTGAGCTGGTCAACAAGGGCAGGGAACAGATAGACCCCATGCAATCCAGGTGGAAATCATTAGTGATCTGCTGTGGCAATTAGCCCTCACAATCCTGCGGAACTGGATGGATTCCTTCAAGGGAACTGAGGGAGCTGGCAGAAGAGTTCACCAAGACACCTCACCAAGAGAGGCTGAGGGAGCTGGGGTGTTTATCTGGGAGAAAAGGAGGCTTGAGGAAAACTTCTGCACTCTTTAAAACTACATGAAAGGAGATTGTAGCCAGGTGGGAATCAGTTTCTTCTTCTAATCAAGTACCTACTGCACAAGTGGTCATAGCCTCAAGATGCACCAGGTGGAGTTCAGGTTGGACACCAGGAAGAATTTCTTCACTGAAAGAGTGGTTAAGCATTGGAATAGACTTAAGCATCAGACACCCAGGGAAGTAGTGGCATCACCATCCCCGGAAGTGCTCAAGAAACTATTAGATGTGGCACTTAGTGCATTGGTCTAGTTGACACGGTGGTGTTTGGTCAGAGGTTAAACTCAATTACCTTGGAGGTCTTTTCCAGCTTTAATGATTCTATCACTCTATGATTCTGACTGAAGGGGGCTGCTGCCAAGGGTTGTGAACACATTTTTCATGTGAGGGAAGAGCAGCTTGGTGTTCCATTTACTATGAGACGCCTGGGAAAGAACTGAATGTTGAAGTGATTTGGGGAAGACCAGGAACAAGAAAAGGAGGAGAGGAGGCAAAAAGTGCTGGTGACAGGTAAGTAGTTGGCCAGTGGGTGTGCTAGTCAGCCGTGCCCTGTTCCTAGGCACTGCAGCCTGTCCCAGCTGCTCACTAGTCCTTCTTGCTTTGTCACACTTACAACTCTAGGTTTACATGTGAGTGTGTGTGTGCACTGCCTATGTGCACATGTATGTGCATACATACAGAGTCTGAATGTAGCAGCTGGAGTCAGGGGGTGAACAGGCACCTACATCTGTGGTGCAGCAGCCATAGAGGGAGTGGATGTGCAAGCACCAGTGAGGATCATGCTGGATGACAAGCTTGGGAGGTGAAGTGGACAGGAGGAAATGGGTGTGGGGTTCCCCAAGGGCAAGAGCACAAGGGAGGGACAGAGAACTCCCAGCCAGCTCTGTGTGTATGTCCGTGTGTGTGTGTGTGTGTGCAACACACAGCAGCTGATGTGATGCTGAAACCTCAGGTTGTGTGTCCTGATGTTAACAGCTGGGGAGACGGATCCAGGGATGGTGGCTGGTCAGACTCAGGATCTAAGAGAGCTGCCAGAGGAACACACCTCATCCACAAATGTACTTTGTCACTTATTGACCTCAATCCTACTCCCCTGGAGAGGGGAATGGAATGTCACCCTCTCTATAGTCTTTGTCTGTGTGAGGACCTTGGGTGTCCATCTGGATGTGTGTATTGGCAGGTAGGTAGTGTGTACATACACTCTATGTGCTTCTGCCTTCTGGAAACCCAACTCCAGCCACACTGCTGGTTGGACACAGCAGCCTTGCCTCTCCCAGGCTTTTGGATCTGGCAGGATCTACTGTCCTGCAAAATAAATACAAATTTTTAATAAGGGATAAAGTAATTAAATCTTTTTAAATGGGTAATGACTTACCTATCCATACAGAAACAAATTTTTATTTATAACTTTAATATTTATTGAGCCTATCACAGGATTTGGTTTCAGCTCCTGGACTGATTTTTTTTAATAAAATTCTTCTAGCTTGTTGGGATTTTTGTCTCAAACAATGCCGATTGAGCACTATGGTCTTGACCATGCGCATATGATCTCAATGAATATGTGAGGAGGCCCATCAGCCTCAGGTGGTGTGTGCAGATGCAAAGTGTTTGTCCCTATGAAGTGGCAAATACTCAGAGTTCCACTTAGATTTTAACCAGCTACTGACTTTTGGAAGCAAATACATCTTAAATTTCTATTTACTAGCAGGATATCATACGCAGGAAACATATGCATATTTTTTTTTTAAATAGTCAGAGTTTGTGATGCCATTTCCACTGGAGGAATATTTCAAAACCACATTCTTCTGATGATTTGCAATTTTCTTTAGTTTCCTATTTGAAGCCACTCCTGGCTGATGTTTTTGTCTTTTGTGATTATAACTCTTAAAGCTCTGATGGCTTTCTTTTTTTGCTAGGATTTATTTCCTCTATGCTCTTCTAGAGAGCAAGTATTGCCTTTCATACCACTAGCTTAAAAATGTCAACCATTTAAAAATTATGTTCACACTGAATATTCAGCCTGTACCTGGGACTCCTAAATTTTTACATCCAAAATAAGACACAGCCAGACACCAGCCTTTCAGCTTGAAAATAATGGCTAACAACTGGAGAACAGTGAGGCATAGCTCTCCAAACTGTTTCTCCACTGTGGCCAGCTGAGGTCTCCATTTTAATACAGTTAAATCTAGCCAGACTGGATCTTTTACTATATTGCTGAATATAGGAAACAAATAATGCCAGCCTAGCAACTTTCTGTGTTCCCTTTTCACTGATCCTTGAATATATTGATTTTTTTTCAAGGATACAGTGTGGTAATGCAGATGTGACCTTTCTGTCTTACAGGGCAGCAACAGATAATACTCTGTACAGAAGACTCTACTCCATCAGGTTTTAAAAAGACTAGAAGAATAATCTTTGCAAGGTTGCACATAACAATAAAAAGAATACAATTAGCATTTTCAGAAAAAAGATGCTTTGGGTATACAACTAGCATTTTCAAAAGAAAGATGCTTTGGGTATTAGTGAGAATTGCTAAGTAATAATAATTATTCTGGTGGTGAGAATGTAATTTCTTCTGTTTATTCCACACATTATTCAAGAAAGTAAAGATTATGCGTTTTCCCTAGGAAAAAATGAACTTAACTCACTAAAGACTATGGAAACAGTAAGATGTTGAGGATTTGTGACGAGCACTAATAAAGCGTATTTTAGCTTGTTTAAAGGAACACATGGTGAAACTATTGCATTTCATGAAATGGCTAATCTCTTTGCAATCAAGGGGATTAGTCATGAGTTAATCAAATCATTAACCCAAATAAACTGGTATAATAACCTGGATTCCGGAATGAAATCCTTAACCCAAATAAACTGGTGTCACAATCTGGATTCCAGAATGAAATCCTCAGAGAAACTAAGCAGCAGGAGAGTGATGTCCAGTAATTTCAATGGAAGATGAGTGGCCAGTGGGGAGACATCTTATGTGCCTCTTGGCTACAGAACAAAAGATGACATGAAAGGAAGTCTGCTTTAATAATAGAAACATATACTTGTGAAAGTGCAAAGATTTTCATAAACATTTACTTGTGTGCCTACGCAGGTAGTAGACCTAAAACACTGATGACCTAGAAGGATCAGTCCAAAACGGAATAGTTTGAAATATCCCACATTTTTAAAACAACTGAATTTTTAAAATGAATCTAAGTAAAGTGACTTCCCTTTTCCACAAAGTGAAGTTTTTCAACACATTCTAGTATGTATTCAAACACAAGTTACATTTGAAAATACTATTCTAATTGTTTTCTACTGTATTTTTTCTACTGGTATTCAGAAACAGGCTGTAGTGTGAGACAAGCAATGGAATACTGTCTCCTACTTTACCTGAATGCCTGCAAAACCCCTGCTTTGAAGAATTAGTGTATCTGCACATAGAGTTTTTGTTTTTACTTTTTATGCGCTCTGAATTTTTAATTTGTTGACTATTATTCCAGTAAGGAATGATCTCTTATTGCTCCCTACAGATGCAAGGAAAACAGAAGACATAATGCATTCAAAGTATTTATGAGAGCAGAGGATTGTCTCAGGCATCAACAGCATTACAGTGGGGTTTCACCAGGAACCTTATTTTGTGTGAATGTCTCTATAAAGTCACAACTACTTCCTATTTTTTCCTCACTTCACATCAATTTTTTTCTGTTGACAAATTATATGTAAGTACTGCATTTCACCACTAAAGACCATAAGACCCCACGGGCACTTGGATTTGAATTCTATTATTCTTCTCTGCTTGATGCATACTTGCATATCCTGGATTTCCAACATTCAATGACAAAATTCCCTATAAGATTTAAAATGTGAAAAAAGCCTATGATAGAAGGCTTGTAAGATAGAATCTTACATTCCTATGCCAATGTTAAGGTTTGGCTACTGTGATTTCCTCTTCTGTATATGACAGAAGTTTTGAAGGATCATCTTAAATCAGCATAATACAGAAAGAGTCTGGTGCTGTACACAAATCTGTACCCAAATTCCACTTTGCCAGCAGATCATTTTTGGGAATGAATGAGTTTTCTTCAAATCTATAATGTCAGAAAGTAAGCAATGTGTTAAGTGTCCTCTCCTACGTATTAGCTTGGGAGAACAGACAAGAACTTTCAGAACTACAAGAGGCAGGAATTCAGCCCTTAATCCTTTTCAGAGGCATGTAATTCAGAAGGCCAGATTGCTGTCTGGGCCCAGTTATCAGAATAACAGATGTGTCAAAAGCTATTTCAAAAGCTGTTCAGGTGTCATATCTTGGTCCACTTTATGTAGCATCTGTCACAGACACACTTTTGCACCAGCAGCTGGACTAGAGCTGCCTCGGAGTTCCCTGGTTCAGCGGTGCAGCACTGCTGCAGGACCACCAAGGGACAGGTGACCTGTCTGAATCTATATCAAAACAGTCTTGCCTCTGTGACTCTTGTTGGTATGACAGTGTAAAGGCATGATGAAGGCACATGTTGAGAAAATCTGAAGTTCCAATTCAATACTGGTGATGTTAAAAAACGTGATCTAAACTCTATTTGGAGCACAAGTTAAAAATTATGCAGAAATTATTTCCCAAGTAATGAAAACTACTGATAATGAGCAGTGGAAATATAGATTATCTACATTAACTAACCTAGCTAGCAGAAAATAAGAGTCACACTAAAATAATTTTAACCATCTCCACCTTAGTGTCATTCATTGCTATACTGCACATCCCTGCAAGGTGTGGTGGTTTTTTACACATCCTAATCTACTGCTTCAATGCATTACAAATAATACTTTCAGTTATTACTCTTTGCAAGCTCAGAACAGGATATTCATAGAGGAAATTACTTCAGCATAGCACTTCAGCATTTGTTAGTTTTCCACTGAGATTGCATGGAGTTGAGGTAATTAATAACATGGAATGCAGATATTGCTGCTCTTCTTTCCATATGCAGAGTATGAAATACAGTTTGTTTTTTTTTTTACCATGAAAACATGTTTTTATAAGAAGATCACATTAGCTATTCACATCAGAAAATGTAAACCTGCTATATGCTACCTAGTTGTTTTAAACTAATGATACTATTAACATATTTTCTAGTATTAGTAAAATATACTATAATATGCCACCTGGAATGAACTTGTAACACTTTTTACAGGAGAAACCATACTTCATAGATACATGATTAGAGAGAAGCATTTAATATATAAGACAGTGACATCCACAAATCATAACTTTTCAGGAAAATTTTCTAACTCCATCTTATTTTAGAGACTGGAGATTGGTAGAACTGCAGTATTTGGGGGACTTCAAACTGTCATTTGCTGCTGGGCTCAACTCCTGTAGATTGAGTATCCTCCTGAGTATTCATTAAAATGATGTTAACTGTCTAAAGCAATGAAATTGATGTTCTTTAGCTTTTCAGTTTCAGTCTTCTGCTTGACCTTCAGATAATTATGACATGTTTATCACTGAGGAGGGAACAGTGATTCCATAGCAGACTTTAGCCTCTCCTCCCTTTAATGTGACCCCAGGAGACAGATGAAAGCGTCCAACTACTTCTGCTTCCTAGGAGGAAACTTGCTACTTTGCTCTCACAGGCTTCCTGCAATGTTTCCATGGAGTGCTGATACTATGCATTGCAAAGGTCTATCTCCTGGAGCTGGTAAAGCCTCCTCTGAGCCTTTGGATGGTCCTGGCATTGATATGTCTTGTCACCTCCAGTCACTGTCACCCATGGGTTAAGTAGCTCACTGTTATCAGCACCAAGAGAGCAGACTATTTCTAGCAAACACAATAATCATTACATTCCTTGGATAGAAGAATTTTTACTAGGAACATCCAGCAAGGTTATCCAACATGACAAACCCTCAAGACTTTCAGTGCCTGAGTAGAAATATAAGAAAACTGAACAGTGCAACCATGCAAATACACAAACAGAAGATAGAGTCATTTCTGCCATTATCTAAGTTTGTGAGTTCTAAGCTATCCAAGAAACCTAAAGTGGAAACAGATGCCACAAGATGTCTAAACACTTTGCTGAACAGTTAGGTTATTCCCATTAGCAAAGATGTGTACTTTATGAAGTCTTCCCTGTCTGCAATGCTTCAATACAAGTTCCTTTGAAATTATGAACATACCCAATGAAATCCTTAAATCCTGGATCAAAATCTGAAGATCAGAATGCCATAGTGCATCTAATACCTGCCTTGGCAACATCAGTGCCAAGTATGTGGTGATCCTCAGTCTTTCTCCAACACCTTCTCCTTCTTTTTTATTTGATAGCAGAATATTTGCCCTTCCAGTTGGCAATTTTTGTGCTACTTAGAGCCAAAATAAGCTTAGTAGAGTCTGTTTTTTGGACAGTTATGTTGGAAACAAGGTAAAATCAGAACAGGAAGAAAACAAAGGGCACAGCAAGATAAATGCAATGACTGCTGTGACCTACTCAGTTCTTGAAAGTTAAGGTATGAAACTCTATTAACAATGTTCCAGCTTCCTAACATAATTATTAAAAAAAAAAAAAAGGAAAATCAGTAATAATTAGAAAACTTTTTCTCATTTTCTCTTTGCACTTCACCATCTATTCTCTGTTAACTGCTCTCTTCATTTGTTTGCTCAATCTCCTCTCTTGAGCAGACAAATGGGTTTCATTTAAGTAAAGCCTAATGCTGTCAGTAGCAGGAGAGCTGCCAACTCTGACGGTTTTTGTAAGTCTATTAAGCTGACCTAAGCATGCTAATACTTAATAATTTCCCTCTATTCACAGCAGTCCTTTGCAAATATCCCTTTATCTCATATGGGAAACTAAGTTATGCAATTCAAATGAGTAATGAAAGACCAGACCCCACACTTTGGGGTATATATTTATGTATATGCAGAGTTGCAACTAGGTGGAGCAGCACGTATCATCAGTTGCATTCTCTGCTATACCGGAAGTACTACTTGAGATTACGGAAATGGCTAACAACAACTTGAGGAAAGTATTCCAATTACTAAGATCGAAATGGCACTGGGCAATCAAAACAGAACTTCTTTTCATGGATTTTCTGCAAGTCCATTTGCATACCAGATTTTCCAAACCTATCTGAAGGATATCTGCTGTACCTATTCAGTACATTTTGTCTCTAATTTGTCCAGCAAGCAAAAATACACCCAAACATCAGATTCTTGAAATCACTGCCATTTCTGCCATTATCACTTAGAGCGGTAAAAAAATACTCTGAAGAACAAGTGGTCTACAAAGCATCAGTAGTCAACATCACCCTTTACCACAGGAAAAGCCTTTATGATATTTAACATAATTTGGCATTCTTCAGGGCTCCAGAGGTCCAGTAATTACTTTAGAATCGCAATTAAAGCAACAAAATATCCAGCCTTCATCTCTTACACAAGAGAAAAAACAACCTGTATCAGCAGAAAATGTCTGATCTGAATTCTTCTTTCCCAAAAGCTTAACGTAATTGTTCAGATAAAGTAATAAATATGAGGGGAGGCCATGGGGTTGAGAGAAGGTTTCCTATGTCTAATGGAACATAAATGCAATAAGCAGCATGATTTAAGTGAACTTGTGCCAGAGAGCTACTGACAGGCAAGTGTAAAAATTATGGTGAAACAGTCCTACAGCATAATTTCTTCAGCCATAATAGAAAACACTGGCTCTCAATAGCTGATACTCATTCTCTGTTTTCAGGTTCTGCAAAAGTTACTGGAAAACCTACTTGCTTTAGTTCATACAAAATTATCATGCCTGTGGGAAAATAATAAAAGGACCATGGTTCTGTGAATAAACAGGGCCACATTTTAAACTCAAAACCTAAATGGTCCTAATAAGAAAAAAATACTCTACTTTGTAAGGATTTAGCAGTTTAAAACTAATCACACACATATCTTACGATACCTAGTGCAGCCTTCATGTATCAGCTACTGCACTGAGGTAAACAATGTATTAGCAACCTTGAACAGAACCAGAACTCCTACAAGAGAAAATAAACCACTTTTCTCCATCAAGAAGTGTCTTTCTACTACCCCAAGAAAAGAGAAATTATGCTGAAGCCACCTAGAGCAGGTGAGAAATATACTGCTTAGCCATAGCTGTGGTGAAGTCTTCAAATAAAGGAAAGTTTGACAGCGAGCTTCTTCACAATCAGCTGAGTATACACTTAAGCAATCCTCCTCCATGTTATTTCACTAATTTATTTCCTATCCTTTCAGGACAAAACAGTACCTACTCTAGATAATGCAATAGCCCACAAACCTCTTCTCAAACCCCTAATTTCTGCTATTCTACTGCATTGGAACACCCACTTGCCAGAGAACAGAAAATATAGATGAGTGAGAGCAATGAAGAAGCAAAGGAAATTATGTCCTGTGAATAAACTTACTTAACATAAGAAAAATATGGCAACTTCTTTTTCGCTTTAAATAAACACTCTTAAAATCTCATCTGAATTACCCATGAACACTGAATAATGCATCTATCTAACAAAAGAGGAATGTCACCCCTAAATTCACATCTAAGAGCTCAGTTTTATACGATAACACTGGGTATATCTGAATTCTTTTAATTTAAGCTTATGGGAAAAAAGCCCACAAATTAAGGATCTTGACAAAAATTTAGTGTGCCACAGAAGGTGATGCAAAATTGAAGGAATAAAACGATCAGAATCATCACAGAGAGTATTTTGTAGCTTCTTCTTTTCTGACATCTTGCCACCCACTGCTTCCTCTTTTGGAAAAAGAGGAATGTAAAGGAAAATGTGACACCTGTCCTTCAACTTACTTTTCTATGAAAATGGCAAAATTTAATAACCAATACCATTACCTTTTAAAAATCCATGCATTTGATTTTGAGGCAACTGATATTGTTCCAAAAATAAACATGTGAAAAAATGCCAGTTTTTCCTTCAATTACTGTCTTTTGGTACTATCAACACATAAAGGTAAGAAAGCAATAAACCCATTTCATAAGACATTTATAGTATTTTTGTGCACAGCTGTCGAATTATATAACAGCTGTGCACAAAAATACTCTAATTTTTTAGCAGAAACTTTCTCTAAGAAAGTTTCTTAGCAGAACTTCATGTTGCTAAGAAACACAATTAATATAATAGAAAAGAAGGTTAAAAATAGGTCAATGATACAGGATAAGAGTTCTTAACACAACTTGCATCCCAGCCTCCAGCTTGAAGCATAATGTTCATTCTTCATATTCTAGAGTGTTAAATAACACTGTAACTAGATGCAGAAGACAAGAATCATTCGACATTATCCACCCTTGATCTTTACACAAAATTCCCATGACATCCATACAACTTCCACAGCTGTACAAACTAGAATAAGGTCCATGGCAAACACGGCTTTCAGGATTTGCTCTACAATAAATATCACAAGCAAAAGAGAGACAGCAAATGTTAACTCTTTATTTGTTTTGAACATATAAAGGTTATATGAAACAATTGTAACTATTTTTATTTATGAAACAATTCTTTTAGAGCCATCTTGTGGGGAAGATAAGCAATTTGAAACAATACATGTAGTTTTAACAGCTTTTCTACCAAAAAGATCAGTGTTTAGTATGACATCTTCTAGTACTCTTAAAAAAATAAATGTCTCAGGCACGCTGTAAACTTTATACAACATTATTTAATCCCCTAGAACATGAAGGAAGTGCCTTTATGAACAATCACATGTTAAAAGATTAGTTCTAGATAGAAAAAATATATATCATTATGTTAAAGATGCTATTTTTCTGAAGAATGTTTTTAGATCTATTTTTAGATTCTATTAGAACTCCACCCAACTATAGCCCACAAAAAAAGCACAAACACCAGAGCAGCTAAGCCTTCTTTCAGAGCCCTCTTGAGTAAATTGGATACAATTATTCAATCTAACTAAACTGGGGGTAAAACAAAGCAAAATAAATATTAACGTATTAGTAGATTTAGCACTTGAGCCTGAAAGTTTTCACTATTAAACATCCTTAGCATTTCCAATTTAAAGCTTTGGTAATATTCTCAAGTTCTGAATAGTTTAAACCTGTTGCTTAAAAAAGAACTCACTACACAACAGTCTTCTGTTTGCACACACTTAAGTAAAGTAGAGCCTTGGGCAGTCAATTTCGGTAAAATCAAAAGTCATGATTTAGACTTCAACTACCTACGGCAATCAAACATCAGCTCTGCTTGATTTACGTGTCCTGTCTATGAAGCAAAGTGCATAAATTTTATCCTAGAGAACAAAAGCATACATATAGGTCATATATCTTACTTAAGTTTTAATTTATGCCCTAATAAAATACTTCATTTATGCAGAACATTAAAGCGCACCACACCACATTTATCCAATAAGTAATTATCTTATATTAATACAAAAGTAAAGCAAGACATTACACAAGAACACTTGCAAAGCACACAATCAAGAGGTGTCACAGAAATATGCTTTTTCTTGAGCTGTTACAATCAGTGCACAGTATGGACTAGCAGATACCTCTGTAATTTATTTTTTTAAATAAAGAAATTTGACAACAAAAGGGTCCTGTGGTATCTGAAATATCTGACAGCTGTAACTAAACAGAGCACACTGGCACCCAGACACATAACCAGACAATTTTGCTAAGGCAAGCACAAGTATGTCAATTTTTTGTTTTTACACTCCCACCAAACTTTGAGCAAAAAAGGTGTACATGTGCGCTTATAGCTTTTCTTCCTCTTTAAAGAAGACAGTGAGATCTGCTTCCTCCGTGCCTGCTTTAAACTTTGGAAAGGAGCCCAGACTCAGGGGCACTTGCCTTAATGAGATTTTGAATTTCTTTGAATTTTGGATGTTCTTTATCAGCTACCAGCTGCAGCAATATCGCTTCACTAGTAGTAACTATAATTCCAGTACGTGCAAGACGCTGAAAAATAAAAGAGCAGAGAGGAAACCATGTAATGTATTTGCTAATGTGAATGAGTGAATTTTGAAAGAAAAGACAGACAGCATTTAAAAAAGCATCTCCTATTAACAAAAGTACTGCCAATTCCATTCCAGCATTTCTTAGTGGTACAATTTATAAAGCTAGGATGAAAACTGACTGTGTTTAGACTTTCCTATGGCAAAAGGCTGCCCTGGATTACAAATGAGGCTTTCTACTTGAACTGGATTCTTTCCCCAAGCCAGATTTAATAGGCAGCAGCCCCACACATTTTAATAACAACTCCTTCCCCCCGCATAACCCAGAGGACAGTTTTCTTCACCCTCATGCAGATGAAAGGCCTGAGGAAAAATAAAGTAGTGAGGTCCAACCTAACAGCATTAAGCTTTCAGTCCTTGTTATGCACCACTCCTTCAGCTTTTGGACTACAGAGTGCAACAGTAGCAACAATCTCTGGAGAAAGAAGGAAAATCTCCTCTACACACATTATAAATCATACTGGCACAACAGCAGCTCTTTTTAAATGATGTTTCACTACAGACAGTAACTCCAGAGTCAGATTTCACAAACTACAGGATAAAATGTATAGCTGCAGAGAAAGCAAAATCAAAAGAGGTCTGCTAGATCTTGTAAGTATGCAACTCAGCAAGTCTTGGGCTTTACGTAGTCCAAGGCACAGGACTTATTTTAAAGTTATTGGACTTTTAAAATTGTGGCTGTTGTCTACACAACAAAGTTACCTTCAGCAAAGGTTGATGAACCCATGCCCCGCATCATCCTCCCAGCCATCCCAGATGCTTTGGCAGTAAAACTGTTCATGAAGTCACCTTACCCTCCCTCATGCTGCATGCTCCACCAAATCTAATGGGATCCTGAATGAGCTAAGGAAGGGCAAACGGCAGAGAACAGAGAGGTGCACATACAGGTTTCTATTGTAATCATTAAAGCAGAGAAGCTCCAAACTTTCTAGCTGTTAAATTACAAAGCAACTGATGGGTGAAAGTTATTAATTACAATGGACCAACCAGTAAAGTATATGTAAACTACATACACTACACTCTACATAACAACAAACTAACAGCATTGGATTTACTGAAGTCAATGCTTCCTGCTTGCCATTACAGCAACAAGCATAGCAATATTCTTAAGCTGAAACAAAGCAGCTACCTTCCTCAGCTTTCCTACTCCATACAACCATATTTGTTAAACCTCACACACATACAAAAAAGAAGAAAAATAGGAAAATTAATATGAAATATTATGGCAATGTTTTCAATATGAGCTTCTCCAAGAATATAAAGATTTTGGTTTTAACCAGTATGGATGAGAAAAAATCTAGACCCTTAAAAAACTGCCCTCTGTAAAATGTTGATTGAAAAGAGAGAACGTCTTCTCTTTAAAAGCAAAACATACCATACATGTCAAAAGAGGCTGGCATTGCCTTGTACCTTTTCTAGGACTAGATATAATTTTTATAGATTTCAGATAAGCAGAAATTAAGAGATGCATTTGCTAAATATACTGGATGACTTCCACGTAAACCACAAGTTTTCTTAGAACACTGCCTTTGAAAAGAAGGAAAGTATTGATACTATCTTGCATCCACATCGCAGAAACAAACAGAAAAGACAAAGAACAGAAAAAAAATGTAGCAGAAGCAAACTCAGCTGTCTCAATACAAGACCAAGCACTGGCATAAGATATCTTCATCAGACAGGACAGACATTCAGAATAGTCAGAACCTTGAACTGTTGGGCTGAGTTATTTCATCAATGAAAATTTTGAGATTTTTTTTGGTTTCTGAGGATTTTTTTAACTACAAGTTGTTGTCTGCTGTCATTTTTAAGCATACAATAGAAGTGGAGACAACCTGTTATCCAAGCAGATATGAAAGCTTTTGTTATCAATTAAGTCAAATTGTACTTCCTAGTGCACCTGCTCAAATATTTGCATATTCATCACAATCAAAACACATGCTATGTGATGGGAAATGTGAAGAACTGAAGGGGCAAGTGTGACCAGATGGGAGATATTTGGGGTTGCTGAGGAAGCTAGTTGTTATCACTGCAAGGTCATTCATTATTCTTGAAAGGTCACTGTGAGTAGAGAAGGGCTGTGTTACTGTGAAAAGGCAAATATTACACTCATCTTTCCAGAAATGTAAGGAAAATGGTCCAGGAACTCCAGTCAATAAAACTCATCTCAGCCCACCAGCTTGCAGAAGTCTGCACTTATGTTAGACTCGCTCATTAAAAGAATGTGACTAGGAACTGTGAGCTCTATGGTGAAACTAAAGCAGCATTACCCAAGACTTTGGTATATTGCCACTTCCCCAAGAAATGTAATGCCAGTCCATCAGGATTAAGGACATGCCCAATACACGTCCATTTCTCCTGGTCTCCTCCTCCCAAGCATGCCCATGTCTTGCCTGCTCTAGCCCACATCCCTCAGTAGCATTTTTAATGAGGCTCTGTAACACAAGAAGTGGACAACGTTGGTACATGCTGCCATGTGCAGCAGAGAAGGTGTTACTGCTGGCTCCACACTGCACGTCAAGTGCTGGCTGAATCATATTGTAATGACTGATGACGTAAGGGACCACAGCAAAATGTTTTCTTTTCCTTACTGAGAAAGCATTGCAAAAAGTTACCTAAAACTGAAAAATTTACAGGTTTTGAAAGCAATCACACTTTTAAGATCAATATCTTTTTGACTAGAAAGTAAAGCAAAGTTAGCTAGTCACTGTTTTAACCTTAATTACATTGGCCCAACTTCTATGCTTACAGACACAGTGTGATAAATGTACAAAAACATACACAATAAGGCAAACAGATTTCAGGCTTTCTATATTTGTTTTGTCTCCTACTGCTGCTGCACCACATTGATTTGGGAAGTCCATGACTTCAGTCATTCCTGTATTCTGTGTGTGTCCCTATGCTCTATGTGACAGTTGACATTAGGTTTCCACTTAATGAAAGTCACAGGTTTCATCAATCACTATATACTGAGGATTGCTCTTTAGCCTTTAAGAAATTAAGTCTTCCCAAATCTTTGGAAAAGCATAACATGCTGTGGTAATTATTAGTTTCTACTTCAAATAATCGTTAGGGCCTGAGACAAAAATTGCAATACTTAATGTATATATCAGGTTTTGACTTTCAACAGCAATGCCTGTAGGCAAGGTAGGAGTACACCATCAAAAAATCATTTGCATGAATTTGTTACCACATAGTTGTATGTGCTTTTAAATCTTGTTACATTTATCTCCACTTTCTCAACATTTAGTTTGACCAAGCTCCTAAAAGCAAGGGGGAGGGGAATCTTCACTATAATCAGGGTCTTGCGATTAAGATTTAATTTGCACTGAATGAGGAAAAGCAGAAGGAAGGATGGAAGTACAAGGATATCTGAACAGGATCACATACTGTATTTTATTGCACTTCAAGAATTTCAACATCTGAATAAATACTCTGGAACAACAAAGCCAAAAGCTTTATAGCACTTTTACTCTGCTGTAGAGATAACACTGCATAAAGGGATATGTTAAAGTGCTAATGTTTATACATAGTAATCTATTTCATATGAAACAATCATTTTTAAATTCCAAACATCCCAAACTGGGTTATGCATATTAAATCATAATTTAAGGACAAAAAAAATAAAAAAGGCAGTACTTCTCCATTTTCAACTCTATTTTAAGAATCAGAGCACTCACCTTCTCTCAAATCTACATTTATCCACTGCTTTGTCCATAAAAATTCCTCATTAGCTTACAATAAGCAGAGAACTTAACATACCAATCCAAGGCGAAGAAAGCCTTGACTAAGAAACTTACCTCAAGAGCAAACATTCTGTCCATCATACTTCTCGAGGAAGTGGCATCAGCCACAATATGAACTTCCAGGCCTCTACCAATTAATTCCAATGCTGTTTGCTGGATACAGACATGAGTCTACAGGGGAGAAATCAAAGGCAAAAAAGCCACCGAGAAACCACAATTACAAAATGAAAGCAACACAATCACAAATTAGAATTCATAACTAATTACATATTTTTCTACCCCAAGAGTAGAAATATGCATTTTAGATGCCAGTTAAGATTAAGACAAGTGCCTGTAGTTTACAAGTATCTCATCTCAAATTTTATTATGCGATAATATTAAAGACAACACAAAAATAATTTATTCTGAAGAGGATATCTAAGCTCTAAGCAATATAAATTGAGCTGTTTTCTTAATTAAAGAAAGTGATGCCTCCTTTGAGGGCCAACAGACATTACCATAAACCAGTATCAGAATGGCAAGGCACTTACTTCTACTCCAAAGAGGACAATACTCCGGACACCAGGGATCTCTGCTAATGCTGCTTCAACTTCTGGCAACACCATCGAAAATTTTGTCTTGGGAAGCACAAGTTTAGCTCCTGTTAAATCAATTTCTTGCACAGTGCTGCCAAGACCTTTGGGATACTGTTCAGTGACAATAACTGGAATTCCCAAGAGCCGTGCACCTTGGAGCTGTAAGGGGATAGAGAGGAAAACATTAAAAAAACACAAACAAACAAACAATCTCTTCCCCCCAAAACCAAACAAACAGAAAACCTCCAATAATAACAAAGACATTGTTATTACCCAATACTAAGTAATCGTTAGCCCATATGTAAAATAATTGTTTACAGTGAGTGTTCAAAATGAAAAAGTGAGTGATCAAAATGAAAAAAAGAAAGCAAACATACCAGCCGTTGGCTCACACTGATAATATCACCAAAGTATTTGATGGCAGGCCGGAATCGTTCTTGCATGTCACAACAGAAAAAAACAGTGCTTGAGGGTGTCAGGTTGCCCAAAGTAGTAATCTGAAAAAAGAAATAAAGGTAATGTTTTCCATGGCAGCAGACATCCTTTCAGAAATGCAGCAGAATGAGGAAGAGTGTGCAATACCTCTGCTAGATTATGGATTTATGTCACTTTGAGTCAAAATAGGAGAAAAGTTTTTCAAGCCCGATTTTGTTATGTTTCTAAATTCAAGCAAATAGCTGATACTGATCAGTATGGTATAGTCATCAATACATAATCAAGTTATTAGGTGGGAAACATAAGTCAACATAAATGTACATGGAAGTTTCTGAACTCTGAAGGGGGCAGAAGAACATTCTAAATTATAGCAAAAAACCCCAAAAGTACCAAAAGCAAAATTACATTCCTCAAATGAATTTTTAAATCCACAACTCATGGAACTGATATAGACTCAGGATAAATTAAAGTAAAAAATAATTTCTGACTTCCACTTGTTTTCAAATATTCTATGTACACACATTTTCAATACTTCCACTGTGTAGTCAATTTGATTTGTCTAGGACATCTTTTAGCAGCACAACTCTGATTAAAGTCCAAAGGCTAGAATGAAAGTAGACTGTAAATATTAGAAACCAAACTGGATACATTTTAATGACAAAAGTAATCTTGAGTTTCCCTCATACAAGCTACCAAGGAGGGTAGAAGGGAGGGGATTAGAAAAATAAATCAAATACTTAATTTTCTTATACTTAGAGAGAGTGCTTTGTATTTGTATAAATAAATTACTTGCACTACCTGTAGAACCAAAGTAGAGGGATTCATATGGAAGCTACAGGGAAAGAAAAGAACTACATACTGTTATTTAGTTGTAAGGCAACTCAAGAGAAATTACATCCATTCAGGAGCTTTTCAGCAGACAGATAAATCTAACTGAATAAAGAGCTTCTTGGAAGTACCCATTAATTATATACACTTCATTTTCTGCAACATTAGGCTGTAATGTTTTAAAGTGAAACAAAATTACAAAATCTGTAAAAGAATGTATTTTGGAAGAGTGCACACGTATTGAGTATACATGACAAGGTTTTGGTAGTGAGGGGAGGATATAGGAGTGGCTTTTGTGAGATACCAAAAACAGCCTCATGTCAAGAGAGCGCTAATGCCAGCTGAATCCAAGACAAATCTGCTGCATCAGTGTTGCTGGTGACAACTCTATGCTAACGTATTTAAGAAAGGGTAAAAAAACCCACTGTCCAACAGCAGCTATGAAAAGAGGGTGAGAATATGTGGGAGATACAGCCCTGTAGACACCAAGGTCAGTGCAGAAAGAGGGACAGGAGGTGCCCCAGGTGCTGGAGCAGAAGTTCCCCTGCAGCCTCTGGTGCAGACCATGATGAGGCAGCTGTGCTCCTGCAGCCCATGGGGTTCCACAGTGGAACATAATTCCACCTGCAGTCCGTGGAAGACTCCACAGGAGAGCCTTGAAGCCCTGCAGTGGTGACTCTGAAAGGCCACACTGAAGCAGGCTCCTCGCAGGAACTGTGACTCTCTAGACGAGCCCATACTGGAGTATGCAGGGAAAGACTGCCGCCTGGGGTAAGGATTCACATTTGGGAAGTTCATGACATACTGTCTCCCACAGGAGGGACCCCACTCTGGAGCAAGGGAAGAGTGTGAGAAGAATGAGTGGCAGAAGTGAAGTTTTACGAACTGACCACAAATCCCATTCCCCATCCCTCTGTGCTGCTTGAAAGGAGGAGACAGAGAAGTTGCGAGTAGAGCTAAACTTGGGCAGAAAGGAAGGATGGGGGAAGAGGTGTTTTTACATTTGCTCTTATTACTGATTATTCTACTCAGTTATTGATTAGCACTATATTAAACTAATTTCCCCCAAGTCTGTTTTGTCTATGATGGTAATTGGCAAGTGTTATAAATAAATAGACCAAATTCGATGTATCAAAAATTTAGAATTTTATTGTGAGACAAAATATCAGTCTCAGAAAGCCACAATTAAAAGGACAGCGTCGAGCCCGGGATCGCCGCTGGGTGAACACGGATATCAGCTTCTGCCAGCCTGGTATCCCCCCAAGTTCACAATTTTGGTCTCCAGCCACCCTTTTTTATACACTAGATCGCGGAGTGAAGTCCGAAATTCTGACGTTATCCTCTTCATTATCCTCTTCGAGGCGTCTTCATTAATTATTCAAGTCCCGGTATCGGGAGTCTGAATGGACCGGTAGGGTGGAACAATGCAGTTGATGGCCGAGCCCGGGTGTGTCGTGGATATGTTAATTTCGACGGAGACGAGTAGAGATATCCATCTGAAGTGATTATCTTGGTCTCCGGACTTGTATCTTCGTCTTCCGTGGTTCTTTGTCTCTTTTCAGGGATTCCCGGCAGCGATAGTTTCAAAGCCCCCTCTCTGGTAATTCCAATCCACACTTTCCTCGTGTCCCTCCTGTGCTTCCCAAGCTGAGGAAATTTTCCATTTTTGGTTTCTACATTTTACTTTTACCTATGTTAGTTTGAGCACATCTTTGACACTCATATTCATATTCATACAGTTAACATTTACCCTTTATAATTTGATAACACGAATTAACTTTAGCACATATATTACAGCAAGTGATCCCTCTCTGTCCTTATCTTGATGCACGAGCTTCTTTGTCATATTTTTCTCCACCCTGTCCTATTGAGGACAAGTGATGGAGCAGCTTGGTGGGCACCTGGTGGCCAGCCAAGGCCAACTCACCACAAAGGAATTGGGAATGCAATACAATAAATACTGGTTCCAAAACTTTCTCTGATTCACTGCATTCCTCCAGAGCAAAATGCTGTTGATCTTAAGGCCATGCTTAATAATGGCCATGCTTAAACAATGCAATGTTCAAGCTGCTGGGAAAATTCCTTGTACACTAACAATTGTAAATGCTAAATTCCCTCAATTCTCAGATTCATCACACTGCTACTGCCAAAGCAGCAACCATTCATAAACGTAGTTCCTCCAGTCCTTGTGAGCCAAGCAGCAACACAATTAATACAAGCAGTTACAGAGGCAAATGTAGCAACAACCACGGTGCAGATGATGTAACACTGGGCTCATGTTGGAGTCTAGGGCATTCCTTTGGCTGCCCTGGAGGGTCAGAAACCTGGACAGGGGGGTCTGGGACCCCGGCCCAGAGCCTAGAGAGACACTGGCTTTGATCTCAGTCCATGGGAAAGGCTTCCTGCACTGCGGGAAGGATTGCAAGCCACAAAAGTGTGAAAGATAGTAGTTTAGCTTATCACAGGGTGAGGAAACAGTAAATTTGGGGTTTTAGCACTGAAGTGAATGGGGGCAAGATGGAAGATTTGGGGCGTTGTCTCCCGCTTCTTCTTTCTTCTTCCCTCACTCCATTTTCAGCAGTGACGGTGGCACAAAGCAGTTTAAAGAGATTGGGTCAAAGTAGAACTGACCTGTTTAGTATAAGTGATAGGTATTGGCAAGTAATGATAAATAAAGAATACGTAGCAATTAGTATAAAAGATAACGACAGCCCTGTTCAGGAGGAGTTGGGGAGTCACCAGATGCCCAAGCAGCTGCACAGTTCTTTGTTGGGCACTGAGAAAATTTTAAGATAAGAAAAAATAAACGAAGCATGCAACCTTGAAAAATCAGGACCTGAAGACTCAGTCTCTTTTTTTGCGTTTAGCTCAGAGCTTTGCAGAGGGCAAAAGACTCTAAAACCACCTGAATCTCAAAGAAAGCCCCCGACAGGCTCACTGATACTACGGGAAAAACAGAAGATGGGCACAAGAGGCATTAGGGAAGTCTTCTTCACCAGGAAGATACAGCTGCAATGAAAAGGGTTACCACAGTTGAGAGATCTCCATCCTTGGAGATTTTCAGCATTCAACAATGCAGCAGTTGATTTGATCAAGGGGTTAGGGAATGCAGCCACTAGACTTTTTCCCCAAATAACACTTCTGCAACTCTACATCAGGTAATAAATGAGGCCTGGGACCACTTGAATACCATCAATCTACATGCTTGAGCAATGCAAAAAGCAGATGGTGGGCAGTATTAATGTACAATTCAACACCACATGAAGCACCTCTGTGACCCACTCCAACTCTGGCACTTACTACCATCACAAAAGTCAATCGTGACATTTAACTTTCCCACCGCTCAGCAATAAAAATAGAATAACTGGAATAAACAATATTTATAAGTGTGGTTCCTACTCATAGAATGTGTCAGTTTGTCTTAGCATTTGTATGACAAGCAAAGACTGTTAACTTCTCCTTTAAATCTTTTCATCACTTTAAAAGCTGCACCAGAAGAGGTGTAGGTTGGACATCAGAATGGAGTTCTTCACAGAAAGGGTGATTACATATTAGAATGGGCTGCCCACGGAGGTGGTGGAGTCACTGTCACTGAAGGCATTGAAGGAAGACTTTGATGTAGAACTTGGTGCCATGATTTAATTGACATGGCAGTGTTCAGTCAAGGTTGGACTCAATCTCAGGTCTTTTACAATGTAACTAATTCTGTAATTTTTTACAATCTGTCTGATCATCATGGACTGCAGCCCATGTGCCTATGGACCTATGTGAAGTTAATCTACTGCCCTGGTATGCACCTTCCTCTGCCAGTGCACCAGATGGCACTACTAACCCTAGCAGAGGAACAATTGTCAATAGAGTAGGAAAGTCTTTAAGGAGCTCCATAGTCTGCCCCTACAGAAGGATCAAACAAACACACTCTTTCACAGATAACCACATGGTCTGACCCATCAGCAACAGAACTCCTATGAAACCCAATTCACAGCTCTGTTACCTTTACCATTCAGTGTTTTCTCATCCACAGCTCCTTAGCTGACATTTAAGAGTGTTATTTCCAGTTAAGTCCACAGTGAATTTGAAACACAAGAGCATTACCATCCTCCTTCACATGGATAACCATGTGGAAAAGTTATTATCAGACCTCAAGACTCAGACCTTTAGGTCTCCCTTTGGGCCTTCCCCTCCCCCTCTTTATTCTAAAATGTATCTAATGCTTCCAGTATTTCTTCCTACAACTCAAATTATTTTCATCATCCTCCCTGGGGTAGTTTTCAAGTAGCAGTCTGGAATGAGGCACTCAATACTACTATCACAGCAGTGTTTCTCTGCCCATACTACTTCACCGCTCTAGCAAGGCCTCAAATATCAGCCAATTCACAGCCCTTCCAAGCCTGTTTATTTTGTACTTTCCAATACAGTTTTTGCCCTTTTCATAATTGATGATACTTGGACTCCTGAGGTGCATTTTAAACTTATAAATCATTCCCCGAACTCTCCCTCATCTTCTATTTGTGTAGCTGATTATTTCTACATTGCTTCTTCCAATTTGAAGAGCATCTTACTTGCACGCTGTTTCTCCAACTTGATCTGAAACACCTGAAGTTTGCTTTTTCAGATGCTTGCAGTTCCTTCCAGCCTGGGATCTTCTGCAAAAACAGTATTTGCTCAAAGTTTCATCAAGGACAATAGAATAATTAAAAACAGTGGATTTGGAAGCCATTTTAAAGAGCACAATTCAATTTCATTCTGATTTGACAGTGAAGTGTAGGAGAAAGATGACTGTCTTTCCAGCCAGGGAGTATCCTTATTATAGACTTCCAGTGAATCTCATATGTTTATGTCAAAAAGCACAGGAAGCTGGAGCAAAAGCACTCCATCTGCTTGTCTTTATTGTCAAGTTGGTTTCATACAATTTAATTTATGCCTTCAGATTCATACCAGCAGCTCTCTAAAATAAAGTTGTGTCAACTGCATATTTGCTAAATAAAAGCTTTTAAAATCTAACACAAATAATTTATATATTGATTTTCATATTTATTTCTGATTAACTTGCAGTCTGAATTGTGGCAGAACAAGAGGAAACTGGAAGAAATAGCTGCTAAGATCAAGGAGCCAACACTTGCTGGTGTTACCTGGATCAGCAGATGTGGGAAGGACAGAGTGCAGCAGAAAGCAGTTTGCAATTAAGTTTCATAAACAGTAGCTAACAGAGTCCATAAATAAATTCATGTAAGTATTTGCTACGTATAAAGGAAAGGTTTAGTTTACTAGTTCCTTAGTGTGTCATGTGAATCCTGCTACTCACTTGCTTTCAATGCCATCCTCCCTTTCTACAACAACGTTGTGTCAGGGTCATGTGACACCTCCACTTCACATCTCCTGGCAGTGAAAATCATCCAGACCTCCCCAGTGCTGCACCTCAAAGAGCTGGTGTGAGGGCAAAACTACACCTAAACATCAAACCCGGGCCGGCACATCAACACCTGTTTGATATCACTGCAGAAAGAGGCAGGCTGAGCAGGGATTGTGAGCCACTGCAGCCACACAGTACCTGCCTGAAACAACCGTGCATATAACATTTACTCAGTCACAATAACAAACAACTCAAACTCATAATAAAAGTTAAAAAACCCCATCAAAACCCAAATGACCTGAAGATCCCCTCAACAGCATATAAGCATTTCCATTTGTTGCACTTCATTCCTCTTAGTTAGGATTTTCTGTCCTCCAGCTGAAGGTTACCCGCAGCACAACCAGAATAGGTACATCAAATGGCCACGTAACCTGATGCAGCTTTTACCCAGTTAAAAAAGTCATCTCTAGGACCCTGTCCAGACCAGGATTTAAAGGTATGCTGTCACGAGTCACATACAGCTTTAAATCCTACTCTAGAAAAGACCTAGCTAGGAAAGAAGAAGTGATTTTTCACATCTATATCACCTCTTCTGATTACCATCACATCACAAATGTGATTGTAATGAAGTACTATAATTACAGGTTCAGATTTACAAAAATATTCACATATGCTTTTTACCGGTACTTTCCCTGTTCAAAGTCCAGGAAAGCATGATACATACAAAATGAAATTTCATTCTTTGCTTCCAGATTCTTATTCATTACAAATACTACAGTATTTGTAATGAATAAGAAACTGGAAGCAAAGAAATAATCCCCTTTAACATCACTAGTGACTTTATAAATCTCACATCAAGGCTACCCAATAAAAGGGCAGACAGGAGGATGTTACGACCTTGGTATTTCAAGAATGGCATAAAAGAGACAACAACAAAAAGAAGCTACTACCTTTTCTTCTGTATTTCTTAAAGGAAATTTGTAAGATTCAGTTGTACTTTCCTGTCTTTCTTTCAAATGAAAAAAATTAATAAATTCAGTTTGATGTATTTCAAGAGAAAAATAGGTTACAAGCGTTTCAATTTAGAAACATAAATATTTATCTTTAGCCAATGTGCAGCCTTTTATATGTAATTCACCATTTAAAAAGGACAGATTTAGTTAAAAAAACCCCCCACATGATGTACATATAACTAATGTAGTACAAAAGTCTTCAGCAAAATTTAACGTTACCAAAATGCTTGCTGCAGAGTAAAGATAAACAAACAAGGAGTCTGGATTTGAGGACAAAAAATCCTCTTTCAGTATTTTCAGCCCTTTTTACCCCTTCTTTAAGGTTCCACATGCTGCTTTTCAAAAAAAATTTATTTATTTAGGAATGTACTAATGTATGAAAATTTGTAATTTCACCCTAAAACCCCCACCCCTGCAATTCATGCTTTGGCTTCTCCCGGTCTTCAGAAAATGGATTTGGGTTCCTGAGCTACTGTTAGCTCTAGTTCCAGACTATCCAAACAATATCAGATATGTGCAATCAGAGTGAAATCTGCGTATTAACTGTTATATTTATCTTGTCATGCAGCAACAGTTGAATATCATTCTGCAAGCAGTTTTTTTCAAGAAAGATAAGCCTGAGACACCAACCTGTCTCAAAAAACCATCCTGAAATAGATGTGCTTTATGCAATGATGTCAGCAATAATTTTACCCTTTTAGCTTCAGTACCTTAAGGTTTACTAGTTTGTAAACACAGAGAACAAGTCCTCCTGAGGAGAAGTCACCAGGAAGTTATGATAGCAACTGTGAAATAGCCTGTCTTGGTTATATATTTGAAAGCTGCCTGAACTTCTCTATTATACAGCTGTAATGTTCATATAGCTGTGTTTTCTTTGGACATCACCAAAGTCTTTTTCCTTACTTCTTTCCTCCAAAGACAGCTACAACACTATAGGAAAACAATAATTTTTGTAGCACTATTTAACTGTATTTAGAGGCAATTAAAGTGATCCTGCATTCCCTCACCCAAACTATAAATATTATAGTCTTCTGTTTAAAGACTCTTAAAAGACCTAAAATTTATGAAAAGCAGATACAGTCCCTCCAGTTGGGAGATTCCTGAGGAAATGTCGCTCTTCACTGCATGTTTGTGGTTGAGGAGATTTGAGTTGAGGAGCGGCAGCCAGGCAGAGCATCACAGTGTAGTGTAGCCCACCAGCCTGCCTTAACACTGAGCGGCCATCAAAAGCTTAAGCAACTGTTTCGTGTCAGGACACCGAAACCAAGCAAATGTACATATATATGATGATGACACAAAGGCAAAAAACAACCAGAGAGCAAACGTCCCTGTACAGATCAAGCCTTGAACTGAGTTCATAGAGTGGCTTTCCAAGGGCAGCATATGGCAATCTCTCCACGAGACTACTGGCCCCCTCAGCTGCAGGGACAAGAAATTGACACAGTCCAGTCATATATAATTTGATGCTGACATTTCATGAGCTATTGTATCAAAATATATCCTTCTATGACAGACCTGCACAGGAATCAAAATGGAAGGGTAACATTCGAGAGATTATGGACACCACCTGCCTTAAATGTTAAAATGTTACCTCCAACTAAATGCATACATATACTTCATAAAACATATGAATATAAAAACACTGAAATTATTGTCTGGGGATACAGTTGCTAACATATCTGAATTTTAATTTTAAACCAGAAATATCTTTCTAAATATAAAGTCTAATCACATCAGGGAGCAAAAGTTGTCCCTCTTGAAACATACATCCAAAACAGAGATACAGCTGACTACGGCACACACAGAGTTGACAAATCAATGTTGTGTGTAACTGCAGATAAAACATGAGGAAGGGAGGGAAAAAAGGGCATATAATAGTGGCAATGCCTGAATGAATACCCAGAAAATTTATATTCCTATCACTAAGTCCTAAAGGTCTTAAAAAGCACAGCTGTGTCTGTATCACACCAAATGTTTCTCAAACAAGTGATCTCTGAGCACCTGTCTCTGGCTTAAGGCAAGCTGACTGACATCATTGTGATGTCTCAGCTCATTGAAATATCTTCAGCTCATTCACAGCTGCTGAAATATATCAAGGAATAACCCACAAATACCATCCTTTTCATATCAACAGCTGCAACTGCCACAGAACTGCAACAGTATTGGTGTAAGTAGGCAACCGAATAGGCAATAATGCATAAAATATAGGTTCAGCAGAATCCCTGCAGTCTAAGCTAGTGCATTTGCACCCTGGGAGTGACGTATCCTTCCTTGTCTCAATACTGACCTTTATTCCAAGACTTATGTATTGTCCAGCTTGAGCCGCACTTAAGAGTTTCAGTGCAGAAAGCATCTGTAAGGAAGTCTTTGCAGAGTAGTGATCTGCATGCACAAATGAGAACTAAAATTCTAACCTGCAACACTGTTATATGTCCAGAATACAATAATTCTGTTTTTAAAATCCTTACATTAATTAACACCCATACCTCTTTTTGCAAGTCAGAAAGACTGTTCCAATTTTTCTGACTGGGCTCCCATAAATTCTGTTTACAACACAGGAACAGAAAAGTTTTAAACTGAATATGATGAGAGTTAATAATGAGTTACTAAACTAGTTTGCTCTTCTTAACCATTCTTTCCATGCATAAAGTTAATAATAAAACAAAAGATGCTAAGGGTATCCTTGACGTACAGTGTAAGCAAACAGGCCACCTTGAGAGTTTATGCGTACAAGACACTATGATTAAGCAGAGTTTACAAACAGGATGAATTAGCCATTTCTGAAAACATTAAGAGAAGACAAGCAATGTTTCAGCTTTTATGATAACACTTTTCCAAATTATTAGAAATGTTGGCTACGCAAACTAAAACTTCCTAATTATAAATAATAATAATTTTAAAAAAAAACCTGAATAAAACTAGCAATGATGAGGGGTTTATTACTGGGGTTTGTTTTGGTTTGTTGGGTTTTTTCAAGTTGAATTCTTTGATGCAGGAGAAGGGAAGAAGCAATGTGTTTTGAGGGGAAGTATTACAGCACAACTTGTACCAACTAGTGGACATAGAAGTATCTTCACAGGAAAGCATCTGTAACTGCATCTATCTGGCAGTCTGGCTTCCTAGTTTGTGGCTACAGAACTACCAAGCTATAAGCCTGTGTATCAGAAAGGGCTTTTTGAGGCAAAGAGGGATACAGAGGTCCTGACGAACTACAAGTCAAGATACCGAGCTCACTTTACCGGCACCCTCTGAGTTTCCACCTAATAGCATTACCTCCGGTTAGGCCGGGTAGCACCAGCCGCCTGATTTAACGGATAGCACTGATTACTTCAGCGACCTCCCTTGTTTTCCCATTCATGACGCCAACTAAGTTCTGGCTAGTTGAAGGCAAAGCCCAGTTACCACCCTCGTGTGGCAGAAAGCGCACCTGCCTCCCCGGCTTAGGAAACCAAAAGTTTCCACACAGAGAAGGGGAACGCGGGCTGTGGGGGCTGCGCCCACGGTCCCAGCCCGCTCCAGGATGCCCCGCTTCTCCCGGAAGGGGCCAGGGGCTGCCGCGGCGGGACGGAACGGGACGGGACGGGCCGGGCTGGGCTGCGTGCCCTCACACGCACCTGTGGCGGCCGGCGCTGGCCCGCCGCCGGCTCTCACCTGGATCTGCAGCGGGACCAGGCGCACCTTGCAGCGCTCGTTGACCAGGAAGCCCTTCGGCAGGTCGATGTACTGGCTCCACTCCTCGGCGAAGAGCTGCACCACGAACTTGCGGTGCACGTCTATCTGGTCCCCGTACAGGCTGAGGAACTTCTGGATCAGCAGCTCGTAGCCGGCGCCGTGAGGCACGTTGGAGGGCCGCGCGAAAACCGAGAAACAGAAAAGGACGGGCACGGAGCCGCCGCCCGCCGGCGCGCAGCCCCCGCCGCCCGGAGCAGCGCCCGGCTCCGCCGCCGCCATCTTCAGGGACCGCCGCGCCGAGCCCCGCCAGCTCGCTGCGGTCCGCGCCGCCGCTCCTCCTCCCGCCGCCTCCTCCCCCCCGGCCAGCCGGGCGGTGCCGACGGGCCCCAATCCCAGCTGCAGCTGCTCCTGCTCCTCCTCCCCGCCATGGGGCTCGGCCTTGCCTTGCAACCCCACGGGGTTGGGGGCGCCGCCGGGGTACCTCCGTCGGGCGGACACGAGCTGTCTTGGGCGGACACGAGCTGTCTTGGGCGGGGGGACTGCGCAGCCAGACGGTGAGAAGAGCAGCTCCAAATAGGCGCGCCCGCCCTTGTCCGGGCGGAGAGAGCCCGTGTCTCCCGGAAAGGGGTAGAGGAACGCCGCCGCTGTGGCGGCCCCGGCGGGGCCCTCGCGGTGTCGCGCCCCGGGGCAGAGCCCGCCGCGGGGTGCACAGGGCAGGGCGGGCTCGGAGCGCGGGCGGACAGCGGGCCCAGCCCTGGCGGGGAAGGGCGCGGCCGCGTCCCGTGGAAGCTGGGAAGGAAACCTGTTGGTGGAGTCTGAAACATGCCCCGTTGCTTTTGAAGGTGATCCAACCTAAATCCGGAAGCTGGATTCTCGCACGAGGCTTCATTGGGAATCTCCCGTTTCTGAGGAGAGGAAGGTGCCCGAACCGCGGCTCCGAGCTTCGAGCTCCATCCACGGATGAGAACGTTGACCCGTATTTTTTCCTTGGCAGCTTCGTCCTCTCTACCATATTTATTTTTCCTCCAGTAATGACTGATAGCTGAAATTGTTGCCCATATTTTTGCCATAATTACCAGAGTTTCTGTTACATTAAAGTGTACTTGGGGGGAAGGATCTGAGTAGTGTGATACACGCATAGAAAGAATATATTCTCTGTTAAAAACAAGTGGATGTTTTCATGCACTGTGCCAATGCAGTGGCAGTACCATCAGGGTTAATGCATGTGTGCCTGGCTAAATACCAGCAAGCTGAAGCACGGGGTTGATTGGGAGGATGGAGCACCTCTCCTATGAGGAAAGGCTAAGAGAATTGGGATTGTTCAGCCTGGAGAAGAGAACACTTCAGGGCGACCTAATTGCATCCCTCCAGTACCTGAAGGGAGCCTACAAGAAAGATGGAAATAGACTTTTTTAACAAGGGCTTGTTGTGACAGGGCGAAGGGGAGTGGCTTCAAACTGGAAGAGCGTAGGTTTAGATTAGGTATGATGAAGCAATATTTTACTGTAAGGGTGGTGAGGCACTGGAACAGGTTGCCCAGAGCAGCTGTGGATGCCTTGTCCTTGGAAGTGTTCAAGGGCAGGCTGGATGGAGCTCTGAGTAACCTGGTCTAGTGAAAGATGTCCATGTTCAAAGTAGAGGGATTGGAGCTAGGTGATCTTTAAGGTCCCTTCTGACCCAGGCCATTCTATGATTCCCTGCAAGTTGTTCTCAGGCTTTACTGATACCAGAAATTTTGAGCTGTCATGTTAAATGACAGTGTTATGTTTTCATTAGTTGGTTGGTTTGTGGGGTTTTTTTGGTTTTCTTTTATTTTTTTCACCAGGAAATACACTGTTGATATTATTTGATTTAAAAATTGCAAGGATAATTAGTCTTTTGCAGTTATTTTTTTATTCACTCATCTACTCACTAGGCACTGAAGCAGGATAAAGTGATTATTTTATACATTACCCAAGAAACAAATGTGCAATAGCACCTGCACATTACAGGAAAAACACTGAAGTTATACTGTGTCTAGGCAGAAATTACACATATTAAGGTTTTTAAAAGATTCAATCACAAATCTAAAATATTCATACCTTTCTGCCTTCTCTACTGCCAGTGAATTCAGTGGTTTTCCTTTCCATAGGAGATAGTGTCAAACTTCTGTTTCAGTCTGACTGAACACATCTCTGTGGTTAAGAAACATTTTCAAAAGAGTGGAGAGCCCATCTGTCTGGGTTTGGTTTAAACATTTGATCTCATCCGACAGAGGACAATATTTAGCTGGGGAAAAAAAATAAATTTTCACCTGTAAAAATGAGGTGAATACTTAAGAGTATTTGGTGAATTATATACAACTCTGTTCCACCTGCCAGCTCTAAAAAATTGTCTAGTAGCTAGGGTTCAGGGCTTATTTTAATTATTTGTCCATGCTTATTGTTCTGATTTAATTTATTGATACAGACAGTCATTAATGCTATTACAGTAGAGGAATACAGGGTGAACAATTTTTTGGCCCAGTCATTAGCTGACCTGAATCAGTTCCAGTTTTCCAAAGGAAAAGGTGACAAATTGAACACCCAGTGAATTCTGTTTATTTTCTGTGACTTAAACTGATTCGTATTTCTTAATTTGTACTTTATTTTAATTAAGTGCAGTTCTAAAATTTAATATAATTTCAAAACAAAGCATGAGTAGTGGTTTTGTGGATTAATGGTGCCTTTTAAATTGATTTCCTTTTTCCATTATAGCTGGATAGATATATCTGTATTAACAAAATAGGCCATGGCAGCTTCTTACCTTTCTACAACTGCTGTCTATAATGAATACATTTGAATAAAAATCACTTATTATGCAGAACACATAACGTATTTTAGTATGTTCACCAGGTTCAAGCTTACTTAAATAACAGGAAAAGTTTTGCCAACAGGACTAAGTGCATGCAATGACAAGGAATTGTCCAAGCAGTACCCACATTTATCCAAAACCTGGATCATGAGGGCCTTTTCTACTGCCGCTGACCATTGCTTCCCCTGTTGCCCCGCAGGTCGAGGAGCCAGAGCAGGGGCTTGTCCTCTCTGCATGGGAGGTCTTGAAGGCAGAAGATCATAGCTGCCAGGCCCCTACACCCACATAAAGGCAACAGCCATAGCTGCTTTCTTTAACACACAACCCATCTGTCCTTACCAAGTAACAGCTAAACTTGGCCTTGGTCTGTGTCTTATTTATGCTTGTATCATATTGTACAGCCCTGGATCTTTTCACGTTTCAAATTCTCTCTTTTACACTGCAACTTCACCATCAGTCTTTTCACATGTAGTTTAGTCTTTATTCTTTCTTTTTGAGTAGCTGCCTGTGCTTGGAGAGTATTGTCCCATAGAGGAAATCACTTCTGGTGCAGGCAGATCTCCAGCTATGTAGTTTTCCATACCAGCTTTGGTCATCTTCAGCTATAAAGGGATCACCCTGTGATACAAACTTGAGAAGGGACACTTTCCAAGCATCACCAACTGGATGTAAGTTGGATTCAATGACCTTTTGTGTGTCTCTTAGTCATACAGCTCCTGTGGCAGTTGCAGAGTTATCACACCATTTTAAAAAGGAGGATTAGCTCAACTACAAAATCCAGCATAGCATTTTTTGCTTCACAGAACGAGAGGAGTATGATGCGCTATGCAGGAAAAATGCCCAATGGATCCCCATTACACTGGCTTAAAACAAACGTGGTACTTTTAACTCAGTTTGAGTAACACAGGTGTGTAACAGCATTTGTAACACATCTCTTTGGCATTTCACATTGCAAGTAATGTGTCATCAGTCCCGCTACACAATTAAGAAAAATACTGCTTTTGCTGGAAATTCAGTGTTAGTCACATCATGTCATTTAGGCATGTCATTTGATATCTTAAATTCTTTCATATATAACAGCACTTGGAACATATCGGAATAGGATATCAGAATGCAACAATGGTAACCACGGAATCAGAGAGTCATAGAACTGTTTAGGTCTGCATAGACGCGTATGATCCTTGAATCCAGCTGTAATATAGTGCTGTGTGGCAGAGCCAAATCATAGACAAGACTCTACTTTCATGTTACTAGTACTAAAAATGAAAATTCAAGTTCTCATGAAAAGAAATAGTGCTGTCAAAGTACGCTGCTGAATTTGAACTTTTTTTCTTTCTTTTGCTAAAGCAAATTTTATTAAAATGATGATTCCACAGTAGAAGCTTAATTACGAAACTCAGCTGTTTTTTTCTGTAGGAATTTAAAGAACTGAAGTTGGGAACAGTTACACTACTATGAGGCAGCCATGTTCAAGTTTTCTTGTATAAACCAGCTCAGTTTTCTATTGATAAACTATATAAAGATAAAATGTGGAAAAAAAAATATAAAGAGCTTACTCGCTGAATAGTCATATGACTGTTTCCACAGTGATATGCTACGATAATTTCTTAGACCTATTTTCAGATATGGTAGCCCCACATTTCTACAAATATAAATAATTACATGTCTTCATAACTAGCATTAAATGTGGTATGGTAATTCCATTAAAGCGCAAAACATAATGAGTATATATTATATTATAAACATAATGAGTATGTTTTGCCTTTAAATCACAAGCACAGCAGACAAAGTTGTCAAAATTTGGCAATGATTTCAAGATTAAGTATTACAACTATATATTTTCAGGGCACAGGATAACTTTGAATTATACCAGATGTTGGTCAAAAAATTCAGTTGTTTCCTTTTGAGATTTAGTACCAAAAGATTTTCAGTGTCATTGATGTAAATATACAAACATGCTTTGCCAGACAGACAGACCAAATAGAAGAGGGCTTTTTTTGTCTCCTACTGTTAAGCTGGCTAATGACAGTGGCAGAGATCTTAGAATCCATTTTGTTGTCTGAAGGTTGAGAAGCTTGAAAACTTACAGCATTTGCTTTATGATATAATTGATCTGCATCTCTTGCAGTCACTCTTCCACTCTTTATATGTCTTAGGTTTTCAGGGTTATTTAGTTTCTGCTTAATTTTTTCCTTTGAATAAATAATGTTTGGTCACATACGACACCAGTTTCCATAGTGAAGAGTGTTTTGAGTGTTGTCTGTACTGTGCCTGTTGCTTGATCCACAGTTTATTTTTATATTTTTATTCTTATATTTTTATTTTTTTTATTTTTTTAATTATTTTTATATTTTCTTTGATGGAATGTTTACATCAAATAAGCTTTAGTCACAAGCCACTCTTGAAAGGATTTTCTGTGCAAGTCTTTCTTTGGGTTGTGTTGTTTCTTTCCAGTTCACCATAACTCTTCTAGACCTGTAATCCTGTTAAGTACTCAGATATCACTTTGTTTTGTTGTTGTTGTTGTTGTTGTATTTTTTTTTAATTATTATTTTGTTTATAACTTGGAAATGTACCATTTGGGGCATTTGTTGAGTTTCCAGAGTCTCAACAAATATTTTGCATTCATACTTGAAAGAATTTGTGTACTACCCACGAGGCAGTATCTTTTCATCTAGTCACATCTTAGCAGGTCTTACATACCTTTCCAGTTTTTCTAGTTGATTGGACAGAAGTCTAGGAAACTATGATACAAGTCTAGGTTCCCCAAGGAACTAGTTTGTCAAACTGTGAAGATTTTCTCCTGCAGATTAGGTGTTTCTTCATGAATGAATGGCTGCCAGGTCAGCTTCCTTTCTAGTTTCGTTACCACCTCTGCTGTTGTCTTCATGCTCTGGCATCTCGTTTCTGTACCCAGCTGTCATGGCTTTTGCTTTTTTGAACAATAGCTGTAATAAGTCATACACATACACATACACGTACACGTACATGTACACATACACGTATACATATACATTACAATACATATGTGTTCATATAACTAATATCTAACAGTACAAACCTCATGTTGTTTTATGTATATGTAGCCTTTCCGATGCTGGAAGGTATACACTGTGCTCAAGGACATTCGTATAATGGGACACTTCTTCCAGAAATTGGAGTAGTTCAATTTATTGAATTACACTGTATTTGTAATTGTTGTACATGGAATCACAAATGGTAGTAATTTTCTTGAAATTTCACTATTTTATTGATTTAACACCGACTTTGCTTCTGATTGTAAATTGTATGACCTTTTTTTTAATACTTAAAGAAGTAGTTTAATGATTCGAGAAAGGAAGTTGTTTGATACATTTTAATAGTTTGAACATTTGAGCTATCAAAGATGAGTTGAAATCATCCCTGTTGTCACACTCTGAGGGCAAAACCAAGTTTGAAATAACTGTTCTTTTCCTCTCTGGTTTTACTTAGTCAGCTCCTTGAAGACATTAAATTCAGCCAATGGCAGTATTTAAATTAAAAGAAGCCTCCAGGAATAGCTACTAATGGTACTTTTTGTAATATACCACTCTTTATGAGCTTCAAAACCTTCTGAACTGTTTTGGGATTCTAGAAATAGCTGACTCTATGTGAAGAGTTTGCTCTACACACGTAGTCTTTTCCACCAGGAAAATATTGCTCAGGCACTGGGGATGGGAGCAAGCCTGTTTGAGTCAATGCTTTGACCATCAAGGACACAGTCTGGCAGCAGTCAGAATGCAAAAGCAGAACAGTTTAAGAACAGCGCATGTAGTGGTGCAAGAGTTGTTTTATTAAGTTATTAAGTTATTTTTGTAAGATTTGTAAGTTATTTTTGTAATGATTCAATCCACTGTACCCCCCTGTGTTCTGTAATAGTTTCCCCCCTATGAGTTAGTTATATAACCAGACTTTTTATGCCAGTCATTCCTCCCCTGCACCTGTCCTTGTCAATCCCCCCTCTCTCCTCTTGGTCGCCCTGTCTGTCACTTCGAGACCCTTCCCTGGATTCTGGAAAGATCCAGGAGAGGCGTTGAGTGATAGGCTGGTGCCTGGGGAATCCCCTCCTCCCCTCTTGTGATTTGTTCATTGTTCAGAAGTTGACACCCCCTGTTACCACCCCCGTGTTCCCTGGTTGGCTGACCCATTGTCACCACTCCTGGATCCTCCCCCATTTATAAGTGGCCGCAGGGCTTTGATCTGTGCTCTCTCTGGGCAGCAGTGGTCTGGCTCCCCTTAATAAACTACCTTTTACCCTGCTCAAAGAGAGTCAACCCTTTTTCCGTCGCCGCAGTCGTGACGCCATCAGGTCCATTCGCCTTTGTGGGGAACCAAGAACCCACCGGGAGGAGGTTACTCGTCCGGCCTGTAACCCCGACCGATCCTCGCTGTGGCAGTGCAGAACTGAGCTAGCCTGTGGTCAACGCCTGCTAGGTGTCAGGGACACTGCGACAAGCGCAGTTCTTAAACTGGCAGATGAGGGAGATCTGCCATGAGGCAGATCCCGGCTCAAGCCAAGAAAGTCAGGACAGCATGTCAGGGTTAGAATCATAGAATCGCTGAACCATAGAATGGCTTGCATTGGAATGGACCTTAAAGGTCATGTAGCCCCATACCCTCTGCTTTGGACGAGGACACCTTTCACTAGACCAGGCCTTGAACACTGCCGGGGTGGAGCACCCACAGCTTCCTGGACAACCTGTTCCAGTGCCTTACAACCCTCAAAGCAAAGAATTTCTTCCTAATATTTAATCTAAACCTACTCTCTTTCAGTTTAAAGCCCTTGTTCTGTCACTACATAACCTTGTAAAAAGTTCCTCTCCAGAATTTTTGTAGGCCCCTATTTTGTCTTGGAGGGCTACAATTAGGTCACCCTGAAGCCTTCTCTTTTTTCAAGCTGATCACCATTCTCTCAGCCTTTCCTCATAAGAGAAATGCTCCATCCCTCGAATCACCTTGGTGTCCCTCCTCTGGACTCACTCCAACAGTGCCGTGTCCTTCCTGTGCTGGATGCAGGGTTCCAGGTGGGGTCTCTCCTACCAGAGCAGAGGGGCAGAATCCCCTCCCTCCCCTGCTGCCCATGCTGCTTTTGATGTAGCCCAGGACACGTTTCGCTTTCTGGACTGGGAGTGCCAAAGGCTGGGTCATGTCCAGCCTCTCATCCACCAGCACCTCCAACTCCTTCTCCCCAGGGCTGCTTTTGATCTGGTCATCCCCAGCCTTTGACAATGCCGGGGCTTGCTGTATGCCAGGTGCAGCGCCTTGAACTTGGTCTTGTTAAAAATTCATGAGATTCCCATGGGCAGTGGGAATTCTGTCTTGTCCAGGTTCCTCTGGATGACATTCCGTCCTTCAGGTGTCTCAGCTGTATCACTCAACTTAGTGTCATCTACCAGTTTGCTTAGGGTGTACTCGATCCTTTCCTCTGTGTCATTAATGAAGACATTAAATAATACTGGTCCCTGTACAGACCGCTGAGGGACTTGTCACCAGTGTTTGTCAGGACTCTTTGCTGTTGACCACCACCCTCTGGATGTGATCGTCCAACCAATTACTTATCTGCTGAACAGTCCACCAGTCAAATCCATCTCTGCAATTTAGAGATAGGGAAGTGGTGGGAGACCATTTATCTGAACTTCTGACCATGTCAAAGGTCAGAAGTTCAGATAAATGATTTCTCAACCCTTCCTTGTCCACTAACGTGGTCACTCCATCATTCAAGGCCACTGGGTTGGTCAGGCAGGGCTTGCCCTTAGTGAAGCTGTGCTGGTTGTCTTGAATTACCTCCCTGTTCTCCATGTGCCTTAGCACAGCTTCTAGGAGGATCTGTACCATGATATTCCCAGACACGTGGTCAGGCTGGGAGGTCCCTGGTTGCCAGGGTTTTCCCTTCTACCCCTTTAAAAGATGGGTAGAATGTTTTCCAGTCAGCTGGGACTTCCCCTGACTGCCAGGACTTTACAAATACCATGGTGGTTTGGCAACTAAATCAGCCAATTTCCTCAGGAACTGATGATCAGAATTTGACGGTCCCTCAGGACTCTGGGAATCACCTCATTGGGTCTCACAGACTTATGTGCATTCAGATTCCTCAGTGGTCATGAACCAGATCTTTACTTACTGTAGGAGGAACTTTGCTCCCCAGTCCCCATCCTGCTGTCCATCCACTCGAGAGATGTGGATGGACATTGAAAACGGAGGCAAAAAATTGTTGAGTACCTAATTCTTCCCCTCATCCATTGTTATCAGTTTTGTTTATCAGGTGATGTGAAGGTTCTTTGAACTTCCTTTTCTGATTAACATACCTGTAGAAGCCCCTCCTGGTATTTTTTGCATTCCTTGCTAGGTTCAGTTCCAGCTTTGCCTTGGTCTCCCCACCTTCCTTACCCAATCCTTACACAACCAAATTTCATGCCTATACTTTTCCTGGGTTACCTGTCCTTGTTTCTATTGCCTATGCATTTGCTTCCTTCTCTTTATTTTGACCAGCAGTTCCCTACTAAGCCATGCTGATCTCTTGCCTTCCTTGCCTAGTTTCATGCTTAGCATCAACAAGGTACCTGTCTGGGCTTAGTAATACCCATAACATCCATCAAAGGTCACTCAAATGTCTGAGGATGAAAGCAGCTCCCTATCAAAGGCAGGAAGGACCTTAGGCAGCTTGCCTCTCTTCTTGCACAGCTGGGTGCCAGACCCCTGTGGAAGCAGCCTGAAGGGCCTGTTGGTGCACACAAGGTTTTGACATGAGGTCTGTAATTGTATAGCATGAAGTATGAAGGTAAATTTGGCAGATACATCATTAGTTGAACAAATCAGAATTTTAAAATACAAACAGATTACTGTTGTGACTTCACCCCAGCCAGCAATCTGGCCCTGCACAGCTGCTTGCTCACTCCCACACCAGCAGGACTGGGGAAAGGATTGTAAGTATAAAAGCTGGAAAACCTATGGCTTGAGATAAAACCAATGGGTTGAGGTAAAAACAATTAAATTGGGAAAGCAAAAGGAATACAATCAAGCAAAACAAACCAAGAAATTAATTCAGTGCTTTACATGGACCGACAGAAGTTCAGCTGTCTCCAAGAGAACACAGCTGCATTACTTGTGATGGTTGCTTGGGAAGACAAATGCCATCACTCCAAACCTTCACTTCCTCCTCCTACTCCCCACTTTATATACTGAGCATGATGTGGTATGGTATATATACATGGGATATGATATGAAATACCCTTTTGATTCAGTTTGGGTCACCTCTCTGGATTGTGTCTCCTCCCAGCCTCCCATGCACCCCCAAATTCCTTGCCATCGTGGCAGTAGGGAAGGCAAAAAAGCCTTAGCTCTGTGCAAGCCCTGCTTAACAATAACAAAACTATCTCTGTATTATCAACCCTGTGCTCAGCACAAATCAAAAACACAGCCCCATCCTTGACACTGTGAGGACAATGAATTACATCCCAGCCAAAATCAGCACAATTACTTGCAGCTAAACTCTGTAATATGAAGTTGTATACAACAAAATTCTTGCCTTCTGCTCCTGAATGAATAGCTACCCAAACCAACAAGGTACTTCTACCACATTGTGCCTTTGCATTTTCTTCTGACATGCTTTTCTCTTTGGCAGGCTTTGACCTACATTAGAAAGTGTAGTTCCACTGATATGAGGTATATCAGCCAATCGTAAGACAGAGGAAATTGTCAGAGATTTTTAAGGAGAAAATAAATATTTTCTCTCTGTTCTTTTCCTGTCGGCATTTATCTCCATTTAATCTATTTTTAAATTAGTCACTCCAGATCTCACTTTCCCAGTTCTAAATATTTTATTTTGAGGATGTAATTTACTAGCTCAAGAGCTCTTTGAAAAGCTTTCTAACTTGATTACTGTTGTTGACAACATCTGCCTAACGAACTTTTTCATTAGCAGAATGTGGTTTTCATTTCTCAGGAGATTCATAGGTATAATTCCAGGACTCCTTAATCCATGAGTGATTTTGCACAAAAAATTATGCTTTGCCTCCTGTTTCCTTAGAATTAACTTTTTTTAAAAAATGGAATAACAGAACATAGGAGAAAGAAGAGCTCAGGAGCACAGATATTTTTAGCTAGCATCTATTGTAAGTATCTCTGAGAGATCAGGATGAATATCCTCATCATCACTCCAGGTCTGCTGCCACCTGCACAATTAATAGTTCGTATTCATATGAGCGAAGCTGCCTGACAGTTGACCCATTTTGCAAACACATACATAAATGTGTATGAGACCTTTAGTAGTTGCAACACTGTTTCTGGAGTCAGGCTTTATTGCTGCAGCACCAAATAAAAGCTGAAGCAAGAATTAAAAAAAAAAAAAAAAAAAAAAAAAAAAAAAGCTTTTTGTTTTTCTTAAAGCTCTTTGTCTTTGCAGAGATTTCTACCCCTGGGAATAGGGTTTCTGTGACAATTTGTTCAGTGATGGGCTGTAAAATGAGCATTTGTTGAAAGATAAGACTAAAAACCATATTAATTTGGACAGGGGCTTGTTAACAAAGAATGATGCAATGGGATATGAAGGGAAAATATTATTTACTTTGTGCGTTTCAGTGGGTTCCACTGGACAGCATCTTCAGTGTTACTTAGAGTTTCAATAGCTGAAATCCTTTCTATTTTTCTTAATAATCTTTTGGGGTTTATGTCAAAATGGAACAACTATGTGGGTGGTTTGGGGTTCAGAAAAGGAAAAGAAAGCAGAACTCTAGTGCCAAATGCAAGATTATGGCTTTGACCTGTCTGTGTTGCTTGGTGTAATGTGAGAATTTGCAGTGACAACTTCTGCAATGACCACCACCTACCAGATACGTGAATTAGCAGTTATAACACAAATCCTATTTGTTAAAAAAAACTTGTAGTAAGGTTTCTAAAACTTGCAGGTTTGGAGAAGACATAGTGTTTTCCAAAAATTGCTTATTAGTGACTCTAATCTTTTTGTCACACCAAATACCTAGTTCTCTTGCAGATTAGGAAAAATAAATGTAGAAATATTTTTACAAAAGATTATCATCAAAATGAGTCATACATTTTTAATATATTATTGAATGTAACAGCCCTTTTATTAAATGCATAAACGCTATCTAGTATATTGCTTCAGTTGATTTCACTGTGCAGTTTCATGGTACTACTGGCTCCTATGCTTGGAATTTTGTTTTTTTTTTTTTTTTTTTTTTTAACGGTGACGGGATGGTGGTGACAGAAAGCAAGATACTTTGGGTTGGGTGATTTGTGGGTTGCAGAAAGAATGATTTCCACTTAAATTCTGAATATGCCTGAATATACAGGTTCTGAACATAACTGTGGAAATTGCCAACAAAAGTTGCTGCAAAACAGAGTGCAGCTAACATGAGGATATTTGTCATCTGTTGCAGTGTTCCTTATGGAGCAGTGACTCTGTCCACCCAAGCTAGCCTGACACTGTGATCAGATGGGACGAGAAACACTCCTCTGGATCTGGGGAACCAGAGGAGTGACTAAGGGGGTTTTCCCCTTGTCACAGGAGAGACCTCGCCAGTGGTGGAGGAAGGAGTTGGACTCAGCTGGAGGGCAAAGTCCAAGGTGTTTATTCAGTCCCAGATGGAACATCCAAACCTCAGGGAAGCTGCTCCAGCCAAGATACCCGGGGTGATGAGCTCCAAGCTTAAATACAGGGGAGGGACGAAGGGAGGAGACAAACTAACATCCAATGACAGACAAGGTGGGAGTGGAACAGGGTTGGAGGGACATTCAAAGAAACCAATGAGAACATAAAGGGAGGAATCTCCTCGGCTCTTGCCCTATCTCTCGATGTCCTTACCCGACCTCTCTAGAAGTCAGGAGGAACAATCGAATGACAGACAGGGCCGATAGGAGGGGACTGGGAGGAATATGGGAGGATTGACAGGGAAGGGGGGCAGGGACAAACCTTGGAACATAACATGTCTTAGGAGAACAGGGGAGTACAGAACAAACCATTATAATAAAAAAAGAAACATAAAATATAATACAAAAATAAATAACAGAGAGCACACTACAATAAAAAAAGAAACATAAAATATAATACGAAAATAAATAACAGAGAGCACACTACAACCTTTCCTCCCTTTTTATCAAATTAGGAGGACAAAAGCTCAGTCCATGGGAGATACCCCTAAAGCTGACAAAATAAAAAGGGTGATAAACAATGCAAACAAAATGTCCAGAAAAAAAAAAAAAAACTGTTAGGGAAACAAGGGGATATTTAGAGGGAGGGGGTACAGCGCTTTCTCCCTCTTCAGGCAGCATTGACCACTTGTGGGGCCTCTGCTGGTGGTTCTGCACTTTTAGTGATAAATTGTTTCACCCACTTGGATGGCACCCACTTGAGATTTGAGGGAGTAGACATGCAGGCCTATCCACGACCCCACATGACCAGATCATAAGGACCCTTTGTCTCCCAGGTTGCCAGATTTTTAAACATCGCTTGTGGTTTTGCTTTCAGCTGCAGTTTGCAGTTCTCTGTGAAATGATGCATGATTGGTGGGTTAAGATTTTTGAATGTGCAGTTTAAGAATTTACTGTGAACAAGGCTTTGGACAACCGGAATGAGAGTTTTTCTATTTTTACAGCCTGTTGTTGCTGGCTGAGGACCCTTTTGAGATTTTGGTGGGTCCTTTCCACGATGGCCTGACCTGTCAGGGAGTAGGGGATGCCTGCTTTATGCTCTACTCCCCATTGCTGCAGGAAGCTTCTGAACTCCTTGGATGTGTATGTGGGTCCATTATCAGTTTTTATTGATTTGGGGATGCCCAGGAAGGAGAAAGCCTGTATTAGGTGTTTCATGGCATCACTGGACTTCTCTCCTGAGTGGGAAGAGGCATAGACAGCTCCAGAAAAGGTGTCCACAGATACATGGACATACCTTTGCCTACCAAAGGACATGATGTGTGTCACGTCTGTCTGCCATACCTCACAGCTGTTCAGTCCCCTGGGGTTTGCTCCTGCACTCAGGGCTGGGAGTGTGTGTTGCTGGCACGAGGGACACATTGACACAATTGCCCGAGCCTGCTCCCGAGTTAGGTGGAACTGGCGGACAAGGCCTGGCGCATTCTGGTGAAAAAGCTGATGGCTGATTTTGGCTTGTCCAAAGATGTCTGGGAGTGGGGCCATCTCCACAGGCGCAGCAAGAGCATCAGCCCTTCTGTTGCCCTTGACTATGAACCCTGGTAAATCAGTGTGTGATCTGATGTGCATCACATAAAATTGTTGCTCTCAGTGGGAGACTAAATTTACTAGTTTAGAGAGCAAGTTGAAAAGTGCAGTGTTGGAGACTTCTTTCACCTTGCTCAGCTCTGGATACACCACCTGCTACATATGCTGAATCAGTAACCAAATTGAACGGTTCAGGAAACTTTTCAGAAGCTCTAACAACTGCAGCCAACTCAGCTACCTGAGGTGATCCTTCCACCTCAGCAATATCTGCATCCCACCTCTGAGTCTGAGGATCCTTCTACGTCATTACTGACTTGTGGGATGCTCTGGATGCATCTGTAAAAACGGTTAGAGCCTTTAAGGGCCTCCAGCTCTGAATACTTTTTAATGACAATTTAAATTGAATCTTCCCTCCAAATAATTTGTGAGCAGGCCAATGAATTGAAATTTGACCTGTGTAGCTATCCAGAGCAAACTGCAGAGCTTCATTCTCTTGAAGAAGGTGCTCCAACATTCTCTTAGTAATTTGGCCCAATTTTAATTCAATTGGGATGTGAATGCACTCAAAATCACATCCTGCCAACTGCCTGATCTGGGTTCTGGCCTTCTGGATCAATTCTACTACCAGTTCCTGTGGCCTGGTCATTCTTTTGGACTGGTGGTGACTGAGGAAAACCCACTGTATGATTAAGAGGGGATCCCTACAGTCTTTGTCCTTTTGTTATTTATCCACTGTCTTGCACTGGAAGATCACCCCATGGATGTGTAGCAGTCTGCCTAAAATTATGAATTTAAAAGGCAGGTCTAATCTACATCTTTTGGCCTGTCTGGTGGCCATACAGTCCTGTAACTTTTCTAGGGCTGCTTGTGCCTCTTGAATAAGGGTCCTAGGAGAACTTAGCTCCTCTCCCCCTTCAACAGCATGAAGAGGGGGTCTAGGTCCTTGGTGGTCTGACCTAGCCAAGGCCTTACCTAATTCAAAGACCCACACAACTGCTGGAACATCTGCCAAGGTCTTGATGTTATTTTTAACAGCTAATTTTTGCGGCACAATGGTCCGCTTATGAATCTCCAGACCCAGGAACTTCCAAGGTGGCAACCTTTGAATCTTTTCCTCCTGGAGCTCGAACCCTGCAGCAACCAAAGAATCAACTGTCAGGTCAAGTGCATGGGACAGTAAGTCATCATTAGGGGCACACACGAGCACATCATCCATGTAGTGCAGGATGATGGCTTCTCCTGCAGCTGCGCACATTGGGGACAGCAGGGAAGAGAGGTACCACTGACAAATAGATGGCAAGTTCTTTATCCCCTGGGGAAGAAATTTCCAGTGGTATCTCTTCCTCGGGGCTTCTCAGCTGAGGGAAGGGACTGAGAAGGCGAAATGTGGGGCATCGTCAGGGTGCAGAGGAATCTGGAAAAAACAATCTTGGATATCAATAATTGCCAGATTCCAATTTTGAGGGAGCATCGCTGGGGATGGCATCCCTGGCTGGAGAGAACCCATGTCCTCAAAGACATTATTAATTTGACAGAGATCGTGGAGGAGCCGCCACTTGCCTTTGTTTGCCTTTTCTATAACAAAGACTGGGGAATTCCATGGAGACGCGGTTTCCACAATGTGGCCTTTAGCTAGCTGCTCATCCACTAGCTCCTGAAGCACCTTCAATTTTTCTTTACTGAGCGGCCACTGCTCTACCCGGACTGGTGAATCAGTTTTCCAATTGAGCTTCTGGGTAGGTCGCTCTTCAATGGCCGCAGCCCAGAAAACTGGGGGGGCATTTGGAATGCCAATCGTGACCCCCCCACTGGGCCATCAGGTCTCTCCCCCACAGGGGCTCCAAATAATCCAAAACAAATGGATGCAATGTAGCCAATTGTCTGTTTGGCCCCTCAGTTTATACGACACTCTTTGTTTAGCCAATTGCATTCCCCCTATACCTTGTACATGCGCAGCCACATTTTGCAGTTCTCAATGGGACAGCCACATCCATTCGGGTATGATGGTCACATCTGTACCCGTGTCCAAAAGTTCTTTTATGGATTTCACTTCCCCACCCTGACAGACCTCACACCATATTTTAGGTTTGTCCCTCCCAATGACTTGTGTGGTGCAAACCTCAGGGTGTCTGTTCCTCATGATGCCCCTCTCAAGGAACGGGTCAGGTGCTGGAATTGCCTGAGCTATTATTTGCCCCTCAGGCAGAAGCAAGTGTGGGCAGACACAACGCAGCCAGAGAACGAGTTGTTCAGGGTCTGACGAGACAAGACCTGGAAGGATCTAGATCTCTTGCAGGGTGTGCTTGGTGTCCCCAAGGACTACATACGTACTGCCAATCTGTTGCCAAGAGCCTGATTTCTGTGGATCCATTGAACCCAAATGCCAATCAGCATCACCCAGGTACTCAGGTACAAGGGCTCTGTCCACTGCAACCTGAAACGCTCCCGGAGACATTCTGTAATTAGATTGGGTCTACTTATGTAATAGTTTGAAAAGGTCACATCCAGTGATTTCTGCTGAAAAGCAGAACTGGTTAAAGCATGTTTAGTTTGGTCAACTTTCACACCTTTCAGGTTTTTCTACCCCTCCCTCGGACCTGCCCCTTTTGTGTTGGCACACTGGGCAGGCCAGTGCTCCCCCCTCAGTTTTTTGATGGATTCCCTTTGGGCCTTTGAGGCCCTCTGCCCCCATGGTCCCTGAAGTCTTTAAATTGTCTTTTTGATGGGCATTAAATGCCCAATGTCCAACCCAATCACAGAGGAGGCACGTTGATCTTCTCTTGGGTGGTGGTCTCTGAGGATTCCCCTGAGGTGGTAGCAGCGGCACAGGTATGGCATCTGCAGCAGTGGCCCTTTGCAGTGGCTTGTGTGCATTTTTTGAACCTTGGCTTTAGTGGGCAGTCATAAAGGGAACCTTCCTGGCACACACACTGGAGCATATCTTGCAGGGCTGGAGGAGGTTTCATGGGAATGCTAAGGATGGCTGCCTTGCACTGCTCATTCTTGTTCACCAAAGCCATCTCTTCCATCACCTCCTCCCGGGCTCCCTCCATTTTCACCTGCAATTCCATAGCTCTTGTCAATCTTTCTACAAATTTTAAGAAAGGTTCTGTTGGTAACTGCCTTATTTTGCTGTAGGGTTCAAGAGGACTGTCAGGCTGTAGTGAGAAAAATGTTTTTGAAGCAGCATTTTTGATGCACTCCAAAACCACCAAGGGAGTATCCTGAGCCTGCTTGGGCATCGAAGCGGATTCTCCCTCACTGCACAAAAGGTCTATATGGATCAGCAGGTTGTTGTTATCAACTGCTGTTTCAGGATCTTGCCAAAGCTTAGGGAGTAAATCTCTTAGCTGCTTCTTCCATGCCACCTCCCAGAACCGAAACGCTGTTGAGGACATGAGGCATGAGGAAAGCTACTGAAGGTCAAAAGGAACTGCCATGCTTCCGACAAGATTTGCTTTTAAAAGGCCATGAAAGTATTCACTTTTGCATCCAAACTCCTTGTGAGCTTTACATAGATCCCGAATTGTTTGTTGGGAGAAGGGATCCCAATTACCACGGACAACACCTCCTCTTTTTGACCATTGAAAAGTGACCAGTGCAGTGGAAAGAATAGGGATCAGATCCTGGTTCCGGGTTTCAGGTTTCCCCCCTGCCCCAGTTCTGGAGCATGGGAACCAGCGGTGGAGGCAGGGAAACCATGGGAACCAAAAGCAGAGAGTGACTGGAGACATGATCAACAAGGGGCAGTGTTGGAGGGTGGAGCTTTGAGGATAGAGGGTGGAGTCGGAGGAGGAGGCAGTGCCGGAGGCAGCACCAAAGGGAAAGAGGAGTTTGGGAAGAGGAAGGGGTTGGTCGGATTAGGAAAGGGATTCTGGGAAGAAGGATGCCACGTGGCCTCCACCATAGGATGGAGCCACATGGAGTCAGCCATCTTGTGGATCCCCCGCCAAACTAAAATGAACTCGGGGATCACTAAACTGGGGACTTTGGGCATTTGAATCCTCCACAAAACTAAAATGAACATGGGATTTATTAACTGGAGGAGTTGGGAGGTTTGGGGGTGAAGGAGATCCCCAGGCAGTTTGGCCGGGACTGCTTGGGTGGGGGGAATCGGGAATTCGGAGGGAGCCAGGGATACGACGGCTATCTACGCTTGTTCACAGGTTGCTCTCCTCAGAACTCCCAAGCTTGGGGAAGGTGTCTTGGGGTTGTGATGCTTATAAACTGGGGAAACTATGGCAGATTCACCAGGAGCTGGCTGTTTCTTCACTTCATTTTGCATTTGCAAGGCAGATCAAACCTGCAAGCTCCCAAAAATGAATTTTGTGGTGGATGTGTCTCCAGACCTGCCCAGATGAGCTAATTTGCTTCCAACAGCATCCCAAAATTGAGCACCGTGGACCTCTTCTGGAGACACGTGGGGGAAGTGATGAAACAATCACGTAATTAATCTTTTTAACTGTCCCTTTGAATAACGAAGCCCCCTACCCTCAAGGATTCTCACAACTTGATAATAAACTCCTTTTTGGAACACAGAAAGCCGTGCACCCATTGTGGCTTAGATATTAAGATTCTGTGTCACCAACTGCCAGCAACTGGAAAAAAAAAAAAAAGAGAAAAGAAAACAAAAAACTACAACCAGAGTCTAAACTGGGAGGGAACACCCTTTTCCCCCCTGCCCCACCTCCCCCCGCCCCCTGGGGGCTGCACAGCCAACTGTTGCTCCTAAGGAGCCCTGAAAGCTAAAACCTTCCCCCAAGGTAGAAAAACTAACCCCAAAGGCCTATAGCCTGTGAAAGGTTTTCTACAGAGATTCCCTAGTAGGGAATACTCACCAAATCCAGCATAGTAACAAAAAGCTTCCTAGTCGCTGTCCTCTGCCTGAAGGTGACACTTCTGGTGTGAAAAGAGCTATCATCTCCACCTCTCAGGAACACCACCCACCAGAAAGGGGTCTGCTCACGCTGGGAGAAGCTTGACGGTCAGGAGACTTGATGCAGCAGTGCAACGGAATTTTCTAAGTCCAAAGGAAAACTGAAGTCTCTCTCCATGGAGTCCAGTGCCACAGGGCCTCCACGGTGAGTGCCAAACCTGACGGGCCTCCATGTTGGTGCGCCAAGCCTGTTGTAGTGTCTTTCTTGGAGCAGCTGCTCCTTCCACTCAAGCAAGCTCTGACGGTGATCAGGGGGGAACACTCCTCTGGATCCTGGGAACCAGAGGAGCAGCTAAGGGGGTTTTCTCCTTGTCATGGGAGAGACCTTGCTGATGGCAGAGGAAGGAGTCTGACTCAGCTGGAGGGCAAAGTCCAAGATGTTTATTCAGTCCTAGATAGAACATTCGAACCTCAGGGGAACCACTCCAGCTGAGCGCCCAGGGCGATGAGCTCCAAGCTTAAATACAGGGGAGGGACTAAGGGAGGAGACAAACTAACATCCAATGACAGACAAGGTGGGAGTGGAACAGGGTTGGAGGGACATTCAAAGAAACCAATGAGAACATAAAGGGAGGAATCTCCTTGGCTCTTGCCCTATCTCTTAATGTCCTTACCCGACCTCTCTAGAAGCCAGGAGGAACAATTGAATGACAGACAGGGCCCATAGGAGGGGACTGGGAGGAATATGGGAGGATTGACAGGGAAGGGGGGCAGGGACAAACCTTGGAACATAACATGTCTTAGGAGAACAGGGGAGTACAGAACAAACCATTATAATAATAATTTAAAAACAAAACAAATATAATATGAAAATAAATAACAGAGAGCACACTGCAACAGTCATCCACTGGCTGTGTAAATAAAAAGCTATTGGTAATTCCTTGACTGTCCTCAATCAGTCCTGGAAACTGTTTTAGAAAGTCCTTTTCTGACATAAATTTTTTTGTACTAAAGCAAAGCAGAGATTATCTTAACTAGGTCAAAAGTTGTCTAGGAGGAACTTGTACTGGACATCACACAGAGAGTTTTGAGAAAAATACAGACTATAAGATCAATATTTTAGTTAGGTAGTGTTTAATATTATGAGCTAGCTAGACAAAGTGAGTGATCTCAAACATATTTCACAAAAATTTGCTTTCTGCATGCCACATTTCTCTAAAGAAACGTACTCTTAATATAGCAAAAGAGGACTGTCTTTAAAAATAACCGGTACCACTGGAGAAAATTTACTACCTCAAGCTGGTTCAGAATATACCTGAAAAGTGGCATAGGGACTACTCATTGTCGCAGATATCCACCAAAACCAGACTGAGGCAATGGTGGATCATACTTCATATTGTTTTGATCTGCGAATTTCCCAACCAAACCTCTTTGTTAAAGGCAAATTACAGGCATTTGGGTAGATGTAAGCTTCTCTTCATGAAAATTGGATTTTTATGACTAGCAAAATGGAAATGGAGTTATATTTTTTATACTACAAAAGAGGTTCTCCTTAACTTGTGACAGAATATGGCTTTGTTACTGCAGAAATATAAAACTGATTGCAGGGTTTTCACATGCTATCAAGAAATAACTTTCTCCCTTTAATGTAATATTCTAATTAAATACTTTGATAGAAACTGAGCTGAACTTATATGGCTACACTTTTCATGACAATCTTCTCACTATCTTCTACTAGTCAGTTTAGGCATTTCTTGCTCTTTGAGTTGACTTCTGTGGGTCTTACTGGCAGGCATATAACCCTTCCCTCACATTTTTTAAGGCTCTGTCATGGTGTCCTGTGAATTTCACTCAGCATTTGAGCTCTTGAGCTAGGCACTGAAACAATGCCTGCAGCAACTCTATTTCCTTCAGCTACTCAGCTGTGAAATGAGCAACTCTGCTCCTGAAGCATGATAGCTGCAAATGAAGCAGGAACTTAGATCTCTCTTGTTTAGTGTCACAGAATCACAGAATGGTTTGCATTGGAAGGAACCTTAAAGACCATCTCCTTCAAGCCCCTGCCATGGGCAGAGAGAGCTCCCACTAGACCAGGTTGCTCAGAGCACCATCCAGTCTGGCCATAAACACTTCCAGGCATGGGACAGCCCCAGTTTCTCTGGGCAACTTGTTCCAGTACCTCACCACCCTCACAGTAAAAAATTTCTTCCTAATATCCAATTTAAGTCTATGTTCCTCCAGTTTAGACCCATTCTTACCTGTCCTATCACTCCATGTCCCTGTAGAAGGTCCCTCTCCACACTTTCTTGTAGCCTCATTCAGGTGGCTGGAAGGCTTCTATAACATCTTCCTAGAGGCTGTTCTTCTCCAGACTTATACATATGTGCATATACATATATATGTGTGTGTGTGTGTGTGTGTGTGTGTGTGTGTATATATATATATATATATGTATGCTTTAAACAATGAAAAATATGGTAAAAGTTGAAGGTTACAAGGTTACAAGTGTAAGAGCTCTGAGTATTAGGGCTTCAAAATGTGCCATACCTTTGGAATTTTAATCCAAACTTTTCCAAAATTATAGTCTCTTAGTCTCTTTGTATGCAAGATTTTCAATTAGACCATTATAGAAATTAAGATCTACTCACAAATCTGGAGTACAGTCCACAATTTCATAGTGTTATAGGTTAGTACAGTTTGGGTTCTTTTGTTATAAAAGAATGTAGAATAATTCTCCAGGTCAGGACCTGGGAATTGCTTTAGAAAGGACAGGGACCTATCAGAGAGTTAGTTAGAATACTGGCATCTGTTTTAACCACTGAGAATTACTAGCTGAGACTTTGGGAAGTACCATATAAAACCTTGTGATTTCCTGTAGGTGGGTCCTTTTCCTTCTTCCTTTGGCCAGAGAAAGACAGGTAACATTGAGCTGGGCCTGCTGCTCCCCCCTTTTGGGGAATGGGAGCTGGCCTGAGGCCTGGCCGGATTCCATCGGCTCCCGGGTGAAGTGGGGGGAAGGAGAGGTTGCTGTTTTATAACAGCTACTTTCTTCGGACTTCCCTGGAGCAGGGAGAGATCTCTGCTGGGCCCTGATAAGAGCTATGGGCACCGTTTGGGCCTAGGCCACCACAGTTCACATTAAGGGGTGGCTGAGAAGGCATTTATGATCCTGCCTGGGTTTTTTGTGACTCTGGGCTGCCTGAGCGCTCCAATCTCTGATGTTTCTGCATGAGTTTTTCCTCCCTCATCAGCTCGGCCTTGAACATCTAACACCAGGAGCTACAGAGAGAGAGACAAAGACTCTGAGCAGATTTAACTCTTTCTTAGCAACATGAAGCTTCCAGAGCTTGGCCCTTCTCTGAGAGAGAAAGAAAGGACAGAGTGAACATAAAGAACAACAGAATGAAGTCAGTAGCAAGAGTAAAAAGACTATTAAGACAGAGGGTTGAAGAGTTGGTTGTTCTATTCTTATTTGAGCCATGGAAATGAACTCTATATTTAAGTCATTCCTTTAAATCATGGGAAAAATATGCATTTGGGGAGATGATTGTTTTGATTTGTGTGTGGATTTAAGCAAAGGTGTTTGTGATGGACTAAATATTACTAATCCTATAAGACGCTTGAACAGAGATAGAGATGAGAAGCCCCCTGTGCCAGTGAAGAAGTGAGAAGATATCTCTGTACCTTGAGGTGAAGAATCCTTTGCTTTAGAGTTATTCATCTTTAAAAGGTGACACCCCAGTATGCAAAAGTCTAAGACCCATGACCCATAAGCAGCTTGGGAAACTGCTCCTGGGAGGGTCACAAAGGCAGGTTTCTCCGGGCGGTTGTTTTTGTGAAATTTTAAAACCCACAAGAGAACTGTTCTAAGTTGTCAGTGGGATCCATGACTCTAAAGGATACTCTTCCCCTAATGAATTGATGAAAGTCTATTGTCAGATAGTGAAACTGACTGAAAATTACAAGTTTTGTCTCTTTATGTTGTTTTGTAAGAAAGTGAACCGTTTGTAAGGAGAGGGAAGAGTGTTTTTGAAGTTTCATTCCATTTTAGGGTTTTTTCCCAACTTTTTTTTTCCTATTCTTTTAGTGTATGTTAATAAACTATTTGGTAATTTTAAGGTTGAGCCTGCTTTGTTTTTCTCCTAGTCTCTCTCCCACAAAAAGAGTAAGTACCAAGACCAAAATTTAGTGAACGTGAAACCACTACATTAATTAGTGTTTCTGCCTGGTTTGAAATTAAAACTATGACACATAGCTATTGTTGTTTCTCGCTTAAAAAAACCCCAACAAACAAACAAACAAACAAACAAACAAACCTAATTTCTCAGGACTTAATCCCACTTTATTATGAAAATTTACATAACCAGGGAAAATTACAAGTCTACCAGAAGAAGATTGTAAGGTGTTTGAAACCTAATATTTTCTCCCTGTATCTCACTCTATCTGCTTGATTTAAGCCATTCCAAGTCCCTAAATTGCAGTGTCTCATTTGGGATATACAGTGTTTACTGCTGTTGCCATATTCTATTAGCTTTCTGTGAATGTTTACATTCCTAATGGAGTCTTCTCACGCTTGTAACATAAACAAGAGTTGGTTTTCACATTCCTCTCTGATGAGGGACAACTGATTGAATTCTACCCTGGCCAGTGGGATAGAGAAGTGGTAACCTTGTTCTCCAATCACTGGTCATTGTCCAGAATCTATATAAATGAGGTAATCTGAATAAAGATGCCTTCTTTTACTTTGGAGCTGGAGCATGAGTATCACTTCTTTTCGTGTCCTCTAGTGACATACTGCCAGTTAGGGATTTCTTTAAAGCCTTTATTTTTAAAAACTCAGGAAAAATTTTCCAAAGTTTGGACCATGAAATGCAGGTGACAGAGATATTTAAGAGATATCGTTTTCAACCACACACACGGTATTGATTTAATACCACAACAGAATTGTACTCTAGAAGTATTGAACTTCATTGTAATGTTAATGAAGTGAAAGCCAAACTACATGCTGGTTTTAGAAGCTGACAAATAAATAAATACATTTTAATTTTGACATTTGAATGAATGACATCATTAGCTCTTTATGCACCCACTAAAGTTGATAGCTGATAGTTTTCCTTGATAAAAATAGTTGAATATCAGAAGACAATTTTGATGTTCATGTCCATTTTTCTGCCTATGAATTTTCTTAAGTTACTGAGAAGTCTTATCATTGAAATGTAACTGGAGCAAGACCTGAGGTAGCATTCTATTCCCACATACCTTCAGGACAAGAAGCTGCTAGAGTGAGCTAATGCTCAGGCTTGCATCCCCCGAGATCCATCTTTGTGCTTTTCCATACCAGAAAATTGATTCCTTATACATGGGGAGTAAAGTCTGGCACAAATTATTCTGTCTTCACACTTTCTTATGACCTAGGACTGCTATAGCACAGGTATTTATGCCTAAACTGCAAAAGCTGTGAAAAAAGCATGTCTGGATTAAAAATAAAATAAAATAAAATAAAATAAAATAAAATAAAATAAAATAAAATAAAATAAAATAAAATAAAATAAAATAAAATAAAATAAAATAAAATAAAAGGAATACTGTTAATCAAGTGTATTACTATTAAAGTGCAGCCCACCAAGTGGAGAAAATTATTAGTATTTAGTAGAACACACATTTATTTAGAAAAGTACTGTCAGCTGCTTAGTAGAAATTACTTTGGGAAAAAAGTTTGGAAATTATTGGATAGCTAGGTTAATGTTTAATAATCTCATAGTTGGCTAGATTTTAAAATTACTATGATTATAGCCTCTGTTTGGAGAAAAATTTAAGTAATTTTCCAGATTTTCAAAGGTTGCTGCCTGGTAAATCTCGCACACTTAGTTTCTAGGCTTTCAAAGACAGCAAGAACATAACAAGTCCAATGTTATTTTAAATCCCCCTGAGTAACATTTCACATACAAAGTATAAAATGGTGCTGAGAAAGTCAGTACACATTGTTGATTCAACAGAATTCTAATGTGACATGACTAGTTTCAGTGGCTTCCCCACTAACTATTACCAATTTAAAAAAATTAGGAATGCAAGTATGTTTTGTTATTAGCAAAGAGAAAAAAAAATAAACAAGAATGGAAGAATAAATAGAAAAATTATTGGAAATTGTGGCAATCACTATACCATGTTTGTTCTTGAATCACAGATAACACTCTTGTTGTCATTACTCCCAAAGCTGTCAATTAATTTTCCTGTCATCTACCATTCCATAGGTGCACCCATTGCTACATATGTTGGCCACATATAGTTGACAATGATGCATGAAAGCCTGGCAAAAACAGATTAGTAATGGACTCTATCAAGCAAAAAAATATATACTGAAATAAGTTGTGTGGTTTTGGATCAATTCCACCTCTATGAAGAATTTTAAAACCAAATATATGCCCTTCCATAGCATAAGCACTGTAAGAGATTGACAAATCTGTTCATCTTAACAGTTTACACTGAATGAGCAGGACTCTTTTCATATTAGAATTCCCATCAAAGCATTGCCTTCCTTCTTGCAAGCTATAGTTCAAATAATTGAATACTCTTTATTTGCTATTATGTGGATTTTGGGGTTGGGGGTTTTATTTGGCTGGTTGGTTGATTTGTTGGTTTTTAAATGAACCGAGATATTTAGTGGAGTTCCAAATGCAGAACCACCACAGAAAACATCTTACCAGACTTGGACCATTCTATATGGGTACCACTGTCCATACTGACTTGTAAGTAACATTATTTTTGTCAACATAGCAGTATCAGTTACATGAAGAAAAGGAGACACATTAACAAGAAGTTTTCTGCCAGTTTAAGTGCCCTTTTTTTAAAGTTTTAAATATGTGTGTGTGGTCCAGATGACATAATGCAAAAGCTCCCACTTGACATGAAGGACTATGGAATAACCAGAAGTATGCAAACCTCATGGTGCCGGAACAGTTCCAAATGTGAATAGGTCAGTGTTCCTCCTGCAAGACAGCAACAAGGTCTACTTTGTTGTATTCTAAAAGCATTTATTTCCTCACCATTTGATTTGGGCTGTGCTTATTGCAGGCTTTGGAGAAACTCAATTAAGTTTACCTTGGTAAAAGATTCCCAGACTTGTGGACTTGTTTGTGGCATAGGAATTGCATTTCACTCTGCTAATGACCCAGTTTATTTAAAATTATCATGGCATAAATCAGATAATCTATTTGTCTAATTAAGGGTATAATGTGACTCCTGCGTATCAGGACACAATCAGATGATCTTCTGATGTTGCCTTTATGGCCAAGTTAATTGCCACATTATGCTGTCAGTTATTGACAATACTGCTAATAATACATATCACACTAAAATTATTTCTAAAATTGCTGCTATGCACATGCAACTTTTCTTTGGCTGTCTTTGCATCTGATTTTTATGATAGCAGATATTAAACAGAAAGACATTATTTGCTTGAAATTAGTCTTGACTAAATAAAGTTTCATACATGCATATATGTGTCATTATCTCTGCTGTGATAATGCGCATCAAATTACTCGTTACATTGTTATCTGGAGACAGGCAACTGAAAATGAACTTTTTTAGTTTTTTTAAGAAGAGTGACTTTTTTGTCTTTTCTCCCACAGTCATCCAGTATTTTTAGATATTAAAAATGCAGGAAAAGTGCTCATCTGGCCTTTACCTCTTTTCCCCCTAGGGGAAGGCAAAAAAAAAAAAAAAAAAAAAAAAAAAAAAAAAAAAAAAAAAAGGTGCAAAGTCAACCGTAGAAGGTGTTTTCTGTTTGTTATCTGCAGGAAATTTGTATGTCAATTGAAATACGTTCTTTATGGTGTCTCTTATAGGTATGAGAATTCCCTTTAAAAGCTCTATATATCTGCTTTGGATGAGGAAAATAAAATTCAGGCCATGATCTGTTTGTGGTTTTGTACTGTTTTCTGGAGATCCTGACAAAGTTTTATGAAAATTAATACTAGAACTTGTACTAACTGTTGCTGTGTATTATTTGGTTCTATATTGTATTACATTTTTATATTGGGTTTTCTAATGGTTTCTTCTCTACCCCCCCGTTCCTCTGGAAAATGTATCATCCCGAGGTTTGTCCTTGTCCATCTCCCACATTGTCCCCTTCCTGGAATGTAATCCAACTCTATTCCACTCCCATTTTATCCCTGATTGGGTAGTGGCTTTGTCCCCACCTTTAGCCCCTTCCCTAGATATAAGCCAAAGGAACACGTGGCAAAGTCTCTTGGCTTGGGGACAGGGAAAGGGCTCCTGGCCCAAGCTGGGGCCGGACCACAGACGAAAGACCGAATAAAGCCCTGATTTCCCCCCGGATCAAGTACAGACCTTCCTTTGCCATCTACAGGGATTTACTCTCTCTCCAAAGAGAAAGGTTCCTGGCCACTCCTGGGGTTTTAGGGCCCTGAGGAAAAATCCTTCCAACTGTGGTTTGTCTCTCGAGCTAGCTGGAGCAAAAACGGAGCCGGAGCTCTGAGAGAGAGACAAGCCACAAGTAACTGTACCAGATTCACCAAGACAGGGGAGTGGTTATGTGTTTACCCTTCCAGAATTTCATGCCTAAATAGTAACTCCAACATCTTTTTTACTAATAAACATTTCTTTCATCAACCTTCCTTAAATGTAGAGGAAAAAAACATATACATTAAATCTCAAAAATAATTTCCTTAATTTATTTAGATCTTTATCTCCCTTCTATTTTTAATATGTGAGGTTAGTAGTGCAACTCGCCATCCACACCCCAGCTACCTCTCATCTGCTTCTTTACCACCTATTACATGAAATTAATTTTCCCAGACAATATTGAGACATCATTTTGCAGCAACACTCAAACCCTCATTCCTCAGCCAGTCCAAATGTAGATCTGTATAAAGGCAGGAAATGACCAGGTTAGTACCAGTATTTTCTCATTCTGAACCCATTGTGGTGTCTGACAAGAGCACCATCAATATTCAGCCTAACTGCAGGGCTTCTTTGAGAACTTAGGTATCCAAGAGGAATGTGACATTCTGCTGGGACATGCTTCAGTGCATCTGCTGACACCCAACCTACTGGCTAAAAGAAGGAAAACTACTGGATTGAGAGTAATAGACTGTTTTCCCCTTTGGGAATACAGAGTCTGTGTATTATTCTCTTGATGTCATGGACATCCTATTTCTTGGGGTAGTGCATGGAACAGAACTTGCCTTTGAAAACAGGCAGATTGCACAGGCTGTCTTGGTTACGCTACAGAAAACATGGGAGAAGCTGGAACTCTGTTGTTCACTAGTACTCACAGATGGGAAACAAATGCTTGTAGGCTCCCAAGGCAGCTGTATTAGAAGAGTCACATTGCTGCTAAAAATGTACCCAAGAGCTTGGAAACACCAGTTGGCTGATCTTGACAGAGCATGAAATATGGCACGCAGACATTGTTCTTCCTCTGGTGTTTTCTCTGACCCAGCCACTGTTCCCAGAAATAATTTGCTTAATCTCAGATATTTTACAAAAGAACAGACCAAATGCTGACACTCATGAACATTTTTTTTTTTTTTTTTTTTTTTTAATAAGGAAGACATGTTTTCTTCTCTTTTTTGTGTGTGTCTTTTTTTCCTCTCTCATATCTTGCACTTGTTGCATTTAAGCGGTAGAACCTTTTCATTAGTTGTATATAGGATCAAGTATTATAAAGCTAAATAACTTTTAGAAGTGTTAAATACGTTACTAAAGCTAAGCAATTGATCTCACTAAATTCTTTAGTATTCTACTACAAGATAGATATTCTACTACATTCTACTACAAGATTGATACTGTGGATATCAGGGTGCCATATTAAAAAAAAAAAAAAAAACACCTGAAAATAATTATTTTCCACAGAAAGGAGATAATTTTTTACAGTTGTAACAAAAGGGGTCCTTTTGTAAGTAATTCAGCATATACCTATGTCAAAAAGTAGTTCTAATTTCAACAACCAATCCTTTCCTCAAAATTTCAGCCGAATATGCAAAGTTGGGTTTCATTTTATAATAAATACCTCATTCTTAAATTTGCAGTTCTTGACTAGGTAATGGCACTTCCATCTGTCTCAGTGAGTGGCAGATATCCCCCCTTTCAGCTACAACCATTGGGGCCCTGCCTAAAGAAACAGAAAAGTGTGACTGCTCAGGAAATGCTAGATCATTGACACCCTTCCATTGTTATGTAACTGTTCTCTTCATTCCCCATTATGTACTTTATATCAACATCTATCATAAGGCATGATGTTGGTGTTAGTGTTTGTTAGCTCTCGCTGGTTTGTAAATTGCAAAATTGTAAACTTCCTTGTTTATACTGGCAGCCTCGTAAGGAATATTGTGTTCAAAAATAAAAGTAAGTTATGATCTTTACATATTTTTCACTTCACCCTTGGTTTGGGTTTTTAAAGAAAATCAGTTAAAGCAATAATCAAAGATTCAAAAATTGACACAGGTTGTAATGTCTTGTTAGATGAAAAAGATAGAAAGACACAAGAATATTATTTTTAAAGTGTGTTACATCCTACATTCATGGAAACCTAGTTTCCTACCACTGTTATTATGGAAGATAGACTTATGATGCCCAGTGTTGGAGAGAGCCACCCTTTCCATATTCTCTGATACTGCCTCTGGCTGATCAAAGTCGGCATCATGCTGCATTTGAAGAGGGCACTGTGCAAATCAAGAATCAAAAGAGGCAGGAAAACAGACTTTGTGCAATGAGACTTAAATCAAACTGAGACAGAATGGTATTTGATTTAAATAATCTTATACTTTATTTTAAAACCTAGAAAAGGCAATTATTAGAACATAAAATCTTGTGTTTTATAAATTTAGCTGTATTCTATACTCCTAAAATAATGATCTCTAGCAGTTGTTACTAAGAGTATGGAAGCTATTTGTTACTCAATACGCATGACATAAAGTGCTGCAATAATTCTTTTTATGCTATATAAATTATTTTCCCCATAAAGCGTGCTGATTTTCTCTGCCTGTTGTTGATCTGCTGCTACACATTTCAAGAAAGTTTGCTTTCTCTCCAAATAGCCAGTTTAACAAATGAAAGAGCACAGATTATGACAGAAAAAAATCTCAGCTGTGATGTTATTATTTGGGTTTGTTTGGAAGGCTTTCTTCAGTTTCAGTTTCTTTTATGTTATATTTCATCAGAAAAGTCCTCTGCAGAAAAGTTTTTTTCCTCCAGCCAGTGTCAAGCCTTTCCTGCTTACAATACATATTCAGAAGTATGTAAACTACAGGGGAAAAAAAATGTTACTGCCACATATTCCTCTTACGACACAATATCTTTATATGCTGATCCTTTTTTTTACCATGTGTCATACTATGTATAATTTATGTTCATTTAGTACTAAGAAAAAGTATCAGTAATCAAAGTTAATATAAAATAGATTTCAGTTGTGTTTTACGGATTATTTGCTTAGAAATTTGTCTGAAGAGGTAAAAAGTGATTAGTGAAAAATAATGATCAAGTTCATAAAGATATAAGACATATGTGAATGTAAATATCAAATATAAAAACCACATTATTCTGGATAACTATGCATGAAAACTGGTAATTAATTGCATTGTTTTCTCATACAATTGCTTGTATAGACTTTCTCTTAATAACCTATTATATGGTCAATTAATTAAAGTTTCATTTTCCCAGATAAGATCATCTCATGTAATTCTTTGGTTAACAAGACATATGCTTTCTTAGAATTATCTAAAAAATAGAGAGGATCAGTAATTGTAGATGGATTAAAACCTTCATCCACAAGTCGAAATTTTTGTTGTTTGAATGTTCCCGTCATTTCCATTTTTTCCTGCAGTAGAGAGAAAGATACCTTATTCAAAAAGAAGCTACTTTTCTTTTGCTCATGTTCACATTTGTTTTTCAAAGTCTTACTTGTTGTAATTCAGTTTATTCTCATATTCTCATTTGCGCTGAAAAATTGGAGCTTGTGTGCTGCTACCGAGCCACACCAGACACGTGGCTGACAAAAACCTATTTCTCTCTGCATCCCTCTTTATTGCAGTGTCTCTTTAGTGTCACATGTGGTGTATGTAACCCCAGCAAGCCCAAGACAATTGATCTTCTTCACTGTGCACACTATAAAAGGAAGCTACACATGAATCTTCTGAGAGGAACACTTGTTATTACCAAGAACTCCTTTAATGATAAAACTCAGGAAATTTACTCTATCTATGACTATTGTCACCTCCTAAAAGGGGTTGAAAGAATCACATACTAAATCAACCATACTCATATTCCAAAGCCAGGTCCATAGGAAAATGGATCTTGACCATACATTTTGTTTTCGGACTGCTCCAGTGCTCTGATATCCCTTGGAAAAGTGGTGCAAGGCATCTGTAATAAGACTGTCTTCTCTATTCTAACTACCTCTACTCAGCCCAACTTTATGACCTCTCTCCATCATCTTCTCTTCTGCCTTTATATTTTTTATATATACAAACAATCCCTGAATATAAAAAAAATAACTATTACATTCAACAAAAATGTCAAAGAGCCCTTTTGTCTACTCTAGGCATACCTACAGATTTTATCTACCTGCTCTGGTTGGTTGAAGAAATGTTCTGACATCTTCTAAAATATGATTATATGTTAGAACAAGTGTAATATGTTTTTAATTTTTTTTCCTTGAAGTTCCACCTACTACCTTCTTTCTTGGTCAATTACAGCTGAATAAACAACAATGTATTTGTAATGAAGGCACTTAAATTTTAATTTAAATTTCAGATACTTGATATCCATGCAATACCCAAGATTCAAATGCCTTCTGTCCAGTGTAAAGGATTTTTTGTACAGCTGTACAGGAGTTAATCTAGACTAGGTTCTCATAATTTCATAAACTGACTACTGCAACATTCTAAAGTCTAATCTTGTTTGCTCAGATCAGAATGCTGCTGGAAGATATCTTCGTGGACTTAATGAGATAGATTGATATGTACATACACATATATTTCACTTTCAAGGTCTTTCACAGATTTTTTTGTTGTTGTTTCCCCTCTTTATTCTGAACCAGTATTCAATCTCTGGGTGACCTAAGATACCAACTTCCATAACTTAACTTCTCTTTTTATACAATGAATATTTTTTCATCTGCTCCTCAAACTTAGAAGACTCCTTCACAAATATCTTCAGAAACATTTTCTGTTTGTTTTTATCATGTTTGCAAAACTCTTACCAGAAATTAAAGTGCTCATCAGACTTCATTTATCATGATTATCAATATTGTGTGCTTTTGATACTCATATTTTTTCCTAGCTCTATGTAGTCCACTGTATTATTTTTACATTTCTACACACTACTGGAGGGATTATTTCCACACCACCCCCCCACACACACCCTCCAAACTGGACAGGTACTAGAATAAAGCAGTGCACAAATAAGGATGACTTGGTGATTAGTGTGGTGACAAGAATAGCACACATTATTCATTCACCTTTTCAATTTACCTAGTATCTTTTCAAATGCTTTATTATTTGTCATTGTTACACAGAAAATAACATTCTTCTTTTTTTGTGCACAGCCACTGTCTTCTGCTTTAGCTCTATTTCTCTCTCATTTCACTGAATAACATGGATTTTAGATTCTTTTCTCCAGATATAATAGTTCATGGTTTTAAATCTGATCTTTTTCTTTCACCATGCTTACGTTTCTAATCTCCCCAAATCCTTTTGTATGATCTCCATCCTTGCTCATTTGTACAATTTCTCTCATTTAAACATAATCTGCAAATACATTGACTTTTTGTGTAATCCCTTTTCCAGGATTCCATTAATGAAAACAGCAAATAGGACCAGGTCTAAAACTAATCTAGTGATATGAGCACTTTTTGTTATTCCCTTAGCTATCTTGTATTTAAATTATGTAGATGTTTGTATACATAGTATAATAATGCAGCTTACCTGGACTCTTAAGAAAAGGGGACAAGCATAACTTGGTAGGAAGGTCACTACTTGTTTATACATTTGCTCCAAGTCTAATGATGCATTGTGCTTTAAAGTAAGAGAAGCCATCCCTGCTTTTCCTTCATGATCTGCATGAAAGGAAGTGAGATAAGAATTTTGTAGCATGGATAAAGTTGACATTGTAATGATAAACCTTACAAAATATACTGTAGTGGATTAACAAATCAACAATCATATATTCTGAGTTTCAGTAAAACGGCAAGATCTCATTCATATTTCATGTGGTATTACATGTACTTGGAGATCACTCAAGTGGTCAATTGAGCAATAATGCCATAAATGAGTGTGGTGGGTAAGACTAAATGGAGTCCTATGCTTGATATAATTGATAAATATGGATAACCATCAACATTCCTCTCTTGAAAACAAGAGTGAAGAGCCTATTTCCTGGAATAGCCAATTATGTCTTCATTTCTGGTTTAGTCTCTTTCTCTTGGCAGTATCTTTTCTCAAATCTGTGGATCTGAATTAACAGAGAGAGCAGTTCTTACTGTTTGTCTGAAAAAGAAGAGCACTGTGGATCTTTGGGAAAGAGCAAAATAGGTAATGAACAAAATAGCAATGAACTTCAGCTATCAAAAGTAACTAAACATTTTAACCATCAGCTAGTAGTAACAGCGGAGATGTTCTGCCAACCTTTGTTTCAGTTTAATTTTTTACTCATGCTATAAAAACTCTAAGGAATTTGATTTGTTTTTTGTTAAGTGCAATTATCAAGACAGTAACATAAAATGAGTACGTAAACAGGTAAGTGTTGTATAGGAAACTAGCATCTCTCATACTTTTGAATCTGATTTTCAGACAGTCTTCTATGATGTTTCTTGTTTCATGGCTTTAAAATACAGGCAAGTGACACTTGTCCTCCTTTTAATCTCCTTTGTCTTTTTGTGGTGGGTTTATCCTTGCCAACAACCAAACATCCACCCAGCTTTGTGCTCAATCCCTTCTGCCATGGGATGAAAAGTGAAGGAAAGCAAGGCTCAAGTGGTAAGGTAATGGCAGATTCATAGGGAAGGCAAAAGATACACATACAAGCAAAGCAAAACCAGGACATCATTCAATATTTCCCATCATCTGGTAGATGTCCAGCTACTTCCTGTGGGCAGGACCTCACTCAGAGCATGCAGCACTTTTTGGGAGGAGACAAGTAGCACAATCACAAACCTCTCATCTGCTTCCTTTCCTCTAGCTTTAATAACAAAGCATGGCTACCATAGGATACTGAATATTGCTTTGGTCAGTTTCAGACCACTATACCATCTACATCTGCTCCCAAGCTCTTGCTGTCCTCAGCATTGTCATGCATGGAGAAAGCCTTGATACGGGGCAAGCTCTGGTCAGTAGCCAAGCACTGTTAAGTTATCAACATTGTTTTAGCCACCAATGCAAAGGACAGCACAGAATAATCTCATAGAGAAACTTATTTTTATCCCACCGAGAGCAAGCATATATTTTAAAAAATAATAAAAATGAATGAGAATCAAGTCCATATGATCTCATGAAAAGTAACAAAAACCCTATTAAAAAGAAATTAATGTATATTCTTCCTTAAAATTTTTTTCTCTTTGTATTCTTTTTCATTTTCACCTTAGTTTTGGTAACTTTACTGTTTACAGTTATTTTATGAGGCTAAGTGAAATAAGACAGAAAAATGTCTTCACATATTTTCCTTTAGAGTTACTTTAGAATTAGCTTGTTGACATTTTATTTTGACACCTGCCTGGATTTTACACAGATTTACTAAATCTTTATATTTTAATTTAGGTTATGTAGCTACCACAAATGCGTGCACAGTAGATTTTCAAAAATACTCATCATTGCATACAGAAAAAAAAAAAGCATGATTCACTAGCTCATTCACAATTGAGTGGTATTTTCATTATCTGCATCTACATTTTAGCTGAGTATTAAACAGATGACACAATCAAACATGATTTAAAACACAAAATAGAGTTATGAGGGCTAACAATGAACGTGGAGAAGCAAAATGCTTTTCAAGCTTTTACCTGGCACAGACACACCATACACATTTGCTTCTTGTATAAAGTCCAACATCACAATGACATCAGAAACTTCTGTAGTGGCAACGTTCTCCCCTTTCCATCTAAAATGTGTGAAAAAATAATTTTATCCTGTAACATCTGCCCTTTTAAAAAGCTTTAGTAGAAACTCCATCCATTTCAGGCTAACGCTACCTCTTCGCATTCTTTCACACTTGTCACATTGGAAGTTGATCACCAGAACACAATGTTGCAATTAAACAGCAACACTGTATGGTTCATTGAAGTTGGACAGTTGCTATGTTTTTTACGTGTATATAAATGTATCAAATATGACTAATCTCTGATATTTGATACATTTTTTTCCACATCAGTATCAGACTCCCTTGCTCCTAGCAAATCGGTCGCTAGTTCTATGTTTATTGCAACGCATGTTCAAAGAGCGGGAATACCTGTCAATTCCACAGGATTATTACACATGGAACACTTGTAACAAAATCAAGCCTGTATCATCTACTTCAGAATAATTATAAACTACATCACAGCCGCAATAATTTCAAAAATTCCAGCTGAAAACAAATATAACCACATTATTCTAGTCTATATATCTTTAATGAACAACTATAAAAAGAAACAATAGCTGTACCTGAAGGTATCGCCAATCCTGTCCCAAAAATACAGAAAATTGTCATGGTCTTGAACCATTAGGTCTCCAGTATTAAAATAAAGATCTCCCTTCTTAAATACTTCACAGAGTAATTTCTTTTCTGTGTGTCTTTTATTGCCAGCATAACCAAAGAAGGGGTTTTTTGCATTGACTTTGGAAATCAGAAGACCAGCCTCGCCTATAGAGAGAAGTTGAGAGAAGTTGAAAGAATATAAACCTAAAACATCACTGGACATTTCTGTACCTGACATTAATATTACTTACAACATTGTCAACACAAATTCAGAGTCACTTGTATCTCTTCCTGGTGACCCACCAGTTTTTTTCCCAGAATGATCATCTATCTATTGTAAGCTTACTAGTAATTTATTACCCTCTGAAAGTGCACGATTCAAGTTAATATTGAATTGACTCCCCACATGTTACTGAATTTCCATGAGTGACAGATTTATCAGCTTCCTAATGAAAAACTAGTGTCAATAAAAAGTAGGTGCTCAGCCCAGGCACTATGTCCCTATTTAGTCTCTTTTCAGAAGTTCCGAGCACACTGAAATTACCTGATTTGGTTGGAGCCTGGTGTTAATAACACCAAGTTTTTGGGTTTAATCCCTGTGGAGACCATTCACTTAAGGAGTTTGACTTCATCCTTGTGGGTCCCTTCCAACTCAGAATATTCTGTGATACTGTAACTTCTTAATATTCATTAGAGTGATATAGCATCATCAATTTACTTTTTGGTGTAAAATATAAAAGTTTAATACCACTTTTTTCCCTCAAAATGTAGGGAGATTAGGGGAAAATATTATCCTCTTATGCATGTAGGGTACCATGGTAGGTACCACTGTGTTTGCTTGCAGAATATGGAATATTTGTATGAAATAACCTTTCTGGGAGCAAGTTCTGAACAATATTGCTTAAGAGTTCCATTTCTTTGTAGCAGAGACAAGAATTACAAATATGAAAATATATCAAAATGCTTCCAAAAGTAGGCAAAATTTTTAATTTAAGATTGCCTCCTTAAAAAAAAGCTGTGCCTTCCCCCCCCCCCCCCCCCCATAAACTGGTAGTGTTTAAATTAAAAGTATTTAGTTCACTAGTAGTATCACTGCAGCCATAATGCTCTGAAGAAATAAGACATGGGTAAGACAAAGATTATAGACAGAGATAATACTTTTCATTAGACTGAGTGGTGTAGTTGAGAAAAAATTAGACCAAGCATCTGATTAGAGCATGTGGTCCCTTCACAGGTCAGTCTTGCATCCCTAGAGATAAATTCCTATAAAATTTCAGCTTTTGGGACATATTTTCTTCAAAGTGCCCATGTTTGATTATCAACTATTAGAGAATCTCATAACTCATTTGGAAAATCTGTTTCAGCTTCCTATTAAAGCCGTCAGCCTGACCTTTAATATGAGATTTTCTTGCTTCAGTTTCAGCTGTTACTTTCCCACAGTTCAATGTATGCTCCAGTATCTGATAACACTTTGAAAAATTGTGTAATCATGATTTTTGATAAATATTTTTAGGACAATAATAATCAAGTGATTTTTGTTTTTATTGGTTTTTTGGATTTTTTTTTTTAATTATTAAGCTGAATCACATCACTTAGTCAGAAACGCTTAATCCCTCATCAAAAAGCATTTGCTCTAATCCACCAGTCCTTCCTGTAGATCTCTTAGACAACCATTTCCTTATGTTAACCTCCTTTAAAAAACACAGATGTCACTATGTATAAATTCAAAGATAATACCATAGCATCACTTTTGAACACTACTCTTCTGGGAATATAACCAAGGATCTCCTGTGTGCTTCTGATATCAGCACTGGTATGTTTAATGCTGTTTTGTCTGAGATGAAAAAATAATATTGCTTTTATTCAGAGTAAAGAGTAATAGTTAATTTAGTAAACTACAGTAACATAATAGCAAGGCTTCTTAAAACAACTCTCTGAGGTATTTTTTTTCAAATTCAATAGGCTGCAATATCCTATTAAAATAAATACTTACCTTTCTTAACTTTTTCACACCAACCATGTTTATTTCTAATTGGTTCATCTCTTTGGAAATCATACTTGATTAAATCAAATGGGAAAAAAAGCTAAAAAAGGGAAGAAGTAATCAGTTACTCATCTACACAGTGACATCTGGTGGCAGCAATCATACATAAGGAAACCTGCGCTCCAGTCTTGCTCATCTGAAAGGAGAATGCAGTTTCATTTAAAACTGAAAATACTTTATGTAAATTTATGCCATTTCCTGGAGGTAAGCAACGTCAGAACAGTTTTATAAATGACGACACAGAACTGTCTTTTTGTTCATTTTCTTACAAGTAATTTATAGGATCCACATCATCAGCGAAAGAGCAATGTAGATGAGCATAATATGGGCCCCTCAGTTTAGGAAGGACGTTGAGACACCTGAGCGCATCCAGAGGAGGGCAACAAGGCTGGTGAGGGGCTTGGAACCCAACCCTCTGAGGAACAGCTGAGGGAGCTGGGGTTGTTTAGCGTGGAGAAAAGGAGACTCAGAGGTGACCTTATCACTTTCTACAGCTTCCTGAAAGGTGGCTGTAGACGCCTAGGTTTGGTCTCTTTCTCCAGGCAGCAACTGACAGATCAAGCGGACACAGTCTTAAGATGAGCCAGGGGAAATACAGGTTGGATATTAGGAAAAAGTTTTTCATGGAAAGAGTGATAAAGTGCTGGAATGGTCTGCCCAGGGAGGTGGTGGAGTCACCATCCCTGGATGTAGCACTTGGTTCCATGGTTTAATTGAGGTGTCAGGGCTGGGTTGGGCTCAATGATCTTGAAAGTCTCTTCCAATCTAATGATTCTGTGATCCTGTGTGATTCTGTAATAGAAGCACTATCTCTAGAGACATTTAATGGTGGTGGCTGGTACAACATGTTCTCGGGGTCTTCTGGCACTGAAAACAGCTGGCAAGGTAAAAGCCTCACAAAGGAAAATCTGCTTCCTGTTGGGCTTTATTGTTGCTTAACTAGCCTCAGTTCTTCCCTCTTGCTTTCTCAGGCTGGTGAGAAAGCTACAGTATGGTGGTGGGAAGTGAGCACCAGCAGAAGGGTACATACTCCCATGGCTCCAAGCAAACCAAAGCAGAGGACAAGATACTCTTATCAAAAATAGCAACTGCAATACTTTTTTTTTTTTTTTTTTTTTTTTTTTTTTTACCTTCAATATACAGCACTTGGCTATTGTTTTGCTAATTTTTTCTGCTGTGATATGAATCCAAACTGGGCCTCTAAGTGACACTGCCTTATGCTATTTGGACAACAGTGTTTGTGGTGGTCCAACTTGTCTCTTTGTTATTCAAAAGAGACAATTTGTCCAGCTTGGGATTCCATGTTGCCTTCTCAAAAAGAAATGTATCAGGAATCTTTAACAGCTAATGAAACCAAGGTAATTATCTTCTCCTGAGAATTCTTGGCAATAGGGGAACAATTTTATAAAACAGCAATGTACCCTTGCACTCTTCACAATAAAGAAATGCAATATAACTTAAGGAGGGTTATGTGAAAGTGACAGAAGTAAAGGCCAGGATGTTAAAACATAAACCTGTTTCCTTTTCTGCCACTAACTTGGATGAAGAGTTGCATCTTTATCCTAATTTGAAGTGTTGTACATATATCAAATAATTTTTTTCTCAAAGAAATTTGAATAAAGAGCAATAGGAACCCCACAATTTCAATCTCATATGGACAAAACTGATTCATTACATCCTTTCAGTGTTCAGCACTGTGTTTTTCTTCTACCCTAAGTATGAAACTAAAAGATATTTTTAACAGTTGATCAAATGAGAAAGGTCATAGCCTGCAAAATAAAGTAATGATTCAAGAATGGGACACTATTTTAATTATTTTTTATTAACCTAAAATTAAACCATTTACCGAAGTCAAGGATTTGAGAGGCAAAATTATTGCCTCAATTAGAAAATAATTGATTATTTTTGAGAAACTGAGTGGGAGAGTGGGCGTATTTTTGTTTGTTTTGGTTTGGTTTTGGCTGTCTACATTTAAATGCCACTCTTTTTCACTTTCTTTCTTTTTACATTGATATTTATTACTTTAATAGGTTTCACATGACCAAATACAATGAGTAATAAAAATAATAAGAATGAAATGGTATAAAATTCAGTGTTATTCTGGTTTTGTGTCCCATTAGAATGGCTTAAAATAATGCATCATACAGAGAACTATTTTGACAAGATACAATTTGTGAGCTCTGAAAGTTTGGACAGTTATGTTAAGTTGCTATGAACCCTCAGAAATTGTAATTCAGTATCTGAGAGCATCTAAAAACTGTTGAGACTATCAATATACATAACTATACATTGATATATACATCATTTTTTTGCCTACAACTTTAGACTATTAATGAGATGTATTCCAATTAGGGTTTTGAAATAATAATGATGAAAATACATAATTAAAAGAAAATATAGTTTCATGCATAATGAAACTATACAGAGTCTGTGCAAACAGCTGTGTCTGCACAGAAGTCTTTTCCAAGCTAAATCGTTCTGCAATTCTAAGATGCTTGCTTTTCATATTAAATACTAGAAAATTAAAGCTCCAGAGTGAAGTATTTAGACTGGGCACAAACTAACATTTGGTTCACCACCTTATTTAAATTTTAATGGGATGAGGACCTGAGCTGTTGAATCATTAGCATATTATTTTCATAGAGTGCTGCATGCAACATTCATCAATTTAATCTACATCATATTCTCTGAAGCACCACACAAACGTAGCAAAGAAAGAGTATCATCTAGCGAGCAGAAAATAAAAGTGCATTAATGTGCAACATTGTCTACTACATTGCTGCCTAGATGTTATCTAGTAGCTTCCCTCACTTTTTTTAAAAAATTTTTTTTTTTTTTTTATTGAATTGATTGGAAATACGTGAGTTTAAATATTTGAAAGCAGTTGTGACATGCCTAAAATTTTAACTTTCAGTGAATGCTCGGAGAACATTTATCAGAAAATAGAGATCACAAGCTTTTTATTACTAGTTTTAGAGATTAAATATTTTGAATTTTCTTCAAGATTATCAGTTTATAAAACAAAGCATTATATATACTAGATTTAGTTTCAAGCATCTTTAAAAACTGAAGTGTCAGAAAATAAAAACTTGGAGCATAGTGTCATCACATCTTAGAGACAGTTTTAAAAATATACTTGAAATGCCTTATTCATGCTGTAAAGAGCAGATGCAAAGGTCCTCCACACAACTTTTTTAGCCAAAGTAAACAAAACCAAGAAACAAATATTTTAAGCTGTGTTTGATATTAACTGAATAATGACATGTAAGAATACAATAACTTAGAAAACACTTGTAGTACTTCAGATTATTTTAGCTCAAAATTAGTCAAAGGAGAAGAAACATTAATTTTCACTGGTCAATGAACTTGGGAGCTTCCATTGCTTCCATTACTTGGATGTATACATCAGTATTGTTTCTTTGAGCCTACTTTTCTGGGATTTTAAAATTTGCTTAAAATGAACTTTGTTTATTTTAAAACTAAAAATATTGCCTTCTGCATGTTCTATGACTGCATGAAGTACATAGTATGAATTCTGAATGGCTGCATGGAAGCCGTTTCATCTATTGAAATTATTTAAGATTTATTATAAGATCTAAATGTTTCTTGGCTCAAAAGTGATTTTTATCAAGACATTTTTGCATAAGAGATTTGAATTCCTGTGATAGTTTGAGTATCTTTGCTTAAAATAATAAAAAATTACATTTACAGATAAAATTTGGATTTTTTTTTTTATTTTTTTTTTTTAACGTAATGCATTCCAGGTAAACATGCCATGGGTTATTTTTAGCCCTTCTTATAAGCTTTCTTGGATCTCATTAATCCCAAGCTCCCTTGTTGTCTGCCACCACTCAGAATTTATTTCAGTATAAGAGATTTATATATATATATATTTGATAGACAAAATTGAGGGTGTTCAAGATTTTTCCCATATCACATTTATATAAATAAATACATAATGTATGTCATATATAACATAATTGATTATTAACATTAGCTAGAGATATAGGTATGTCAGATGTAAAGATTAAAGCGTAATTTATTATACTGCTGTGTTAATCAGTGTTAATCTGGACACTGCATTTTTTGTAAACCATTTTAATTTCTACCAGCTGAAAAGCTATTCAGAGGCTTCTACTTTTCTGTTCATTGACCCTATGTAAACATCTTTATTGCAAGATTTATTCATATTCTACATGGAGGCTTTCAAGCACGTGAACCAATCCCTCATATAAAGAACACAGTGTGAAATGAAACAAGTGCAAACAAGTGCACGGCTTTTAGTTAATGTCTTAAATACAGTGACTTCTGCCAACTGCTGTAACATTCATCTGCTTCTTCCTATTACCTTATGTCTTTCAGAATTTTTATTAAATTAAATGTGTTCTGTAGAACCTTAATATTTAGTATTTAATATTTAATTATTACTAATATTTAGTATTTTTAGCATTTATCCTCTGTCATTAGCAGTTACTGACAGAAAAGTTACTTTGCTCATTCTGAGACCTCAGTTTGTCTCTTAAAGCTGTAATTTTTATCTATATTTCACCTTTACAAACTGCCATTGCCACTACCTACAAAAGAACGCAGTCCTACACTTTTTTTTCTCTCTCCCCCTTCCCCCCTACTAAAAATGTTATACTTGAAAATTTTCTGCTATTTTTCCCTCTATACTCTCAATACCTATATCTACAGGGCTTTGTACTGCATTTACTTTGCTGCCATCTGTGCAATTGTGCTGTATGAAGAGAGCAAGTTTCTTCCTTCCCCTTTAACGTATCACATATATGAACACACAAACCTCTTTTCCCCACTTTCTCAGGTCTCTTTCTTTCTATTCACGGTTTAAGAAATAGGCGTTTAGAAAATCCCTTGAAAGCACATTAAAGGGTATGTCATGTTGTCCTGCGCGTCAAGAGAATGTTTCAAAAGCTGTTGTAGCCTGTCTTTGAAGAAATAACAAATAACAAACATTAGGAGTTGGGTGGCTGGGCCGTGGCTGGGCCTTGTTTGTGCCATTGTCTGCTTTACAGTAGGAGACAGATTTTCTTTCCAATCTCAGATCTTTCACAAGTCAACAAATCAGAAATAATGCTGCTCTCCTTTACATATCACTAGTTGTCTAGTGGATGTCATTTAGACTGAAGTAAAACAAAAAACAGCTACACTTCAGAAGGCATTGTTTAGTAACCTGCAAACCACAAAATGTATTAAAAAGTCCCCAGAACAAATGCCTGAAATAAGTAAAAATGAACTTTTCCAGAGCATTAAAATATGTATTTAGCGCTGCATGCAAAATCCCTACACTACTTGATTAAAAATACAGATGATTAAATAAACATGCAGGTAGTTTCAAGTTGAATCTTTATCTGCTGGAGACTTTACATGGTATTTCCAAGAGGTTAATGACTTATGAGAAAATTCGGCCCAAAGTTCTGCAATAACTGAAGACAAGTATACTCAAGTTTGGAACACATACAAAATCTTGTAAGATTATAAAGCATCTGGCCCAGAAAAGACTGAAACAAAAATTAACATCAGCTGTAAGCTTCCTTGTTCACCTACTTTCCCTAAATTCCAGATCTCTGATTTCCTGTAAAAGTTCTGGACCCTTCTGGAGATATCCAACAGCATCAGATGGTCACTGCCTGCTACAGAGCATCAGAAGTAGGACAGAGCATCAGTGGAGTCATCTGCTTAGATTCCTGTGCTCCTAGTGGTTTCTGAGTAACACACTAGCTCTTGTGCTGCAGTCTGTCTTCCTGTACAAGGAGTGAAGAATTCCTCTGGCCCCAATGTGTAGAGCAGTCTGTGTAGTGATTGTACTGTGGTGATAAGAGTATTGAAGCTGAGGACCCTAGAACATATGCTGCCTAGAAACCTATTTACATGGCAACAGAAGAGACCTCTGTTGTATATCTGAACAACGGTTTTACATCATTCCCTAGAAAGTTTTGTTGGGACATTTTGCTATCAGTATCCTAAGGAGCACAAATGTCATTTAAGTCAACAGGAGTTGTATAGAGACAGTTATCACACAATTTAACATTATAGGCAATGCATAATGCACTATTTATTTCAAGAAGAGTAAAAACTGGCATAAACAACAACAATTATAAATACGTAGTCTCCTTGCAAAAATGCAGGACATCTTTCATATTATTAGCTAAAGCTTGGGACGTGTTATTTTGTACAGGATTTTCAAATAATTTAAAAGCTTGTCCTTACAGGATCAAAAAGAAAAAGTCTATCTGTGAATTTCAATCAGAAATAAATTCTTCATTTACTCAGAAAGGTGGAGGAAAGTCATAGTGTGTGATATAAATAACATGTAATCCTCTTCCCCAAGATACGACTGCCATATTTTCAAAGCTGATGAAATACAGAACAGGTTTTTCTCTAGTTTCAGTAACCTAGAATGCAGCAACACCTACAGTAGACTGTAGATAAATTTGTACAGCATTTTAAAATGAATAATCTCACCAGGTATTCTTTGTCACAATAACTCAACAGTGATTACATGTATATTGTGTTATCTTTGGCATTTCTAAATACTGATACAGGCTAGATGTAGTTTGAGTTAATTATGTTTATTTGCACCTAGGTATGAAATATATATTAAATTTTGTATCTGTCTATATGTGACTGTATATAATTGTTATTATTAATTCCCATTTATGCCAAGCATTTATATAGCAATATGTAATATAAATATAGCATATAAACCCATCTCTAACTATAATCTGTAGAACAGTAAATCAGAATAGATATTTGTAGCCTTACTTCAGCAATGATGAGTTCTTGGGTATTAAAATAAATCCAACTTTTCTTTTGTCCTCTGATGTAGTAGAGACCTGAAACTATACTTGGCAACTGTCAGTTTACTCAAAACTGTCATAAGAAAGCTAAAACCTTTTTGACTCCTGTGAACTCTATGAAAAATGTCAATGTTACTGCTGAGAGTACAACTGGGTTGGGTGCCAGGATTTTACAGAAGGTCAATTAACTTGCAATAACCAAATTAGACAATTTGTCTTGGGCCTATGACTGTACTCAAACTAAGAAAAAAAATTTCAGCACTACTATTAAGATGAATGTAAATAAATAGTCACCTTATAGAAGAAATTGGTGCGTCCAACAGATCCAATTTTTCCTGTGTGGTTCATGAAACAAATGTTTCCTTCAGTAGCGCCATAGAACTCACAGATCTTAACAGCACCAAATCTGTCTAAAAAATCCCTCCATACATCATTTCTTACTCCATTTCCAACTGCTAGTCGGACTTTGTGATTTTTTTCTCCTTCCTTCTGTTAAAAAAAAAAAAAAGAAAAAAAATTAAATATAGTACACCTATAACTGCATTTGATTCTTGCATATATTCCAGGAAAAACATACATTCTTCAGAATACATCCAGTAAAAAAAATAAAAAGAAGAAAAAATAATACTCAAGAAGTTAAAGAAAGCTGGCATAGCTGGTGGACAGCTGCAAAGAAGTAAGCTGCAATCTAAAACCTATTATCTTTTTGAACAAACAAATTATTTCCTGAAAAATTACTACAATGATTTATATAAACACTTCCATAACTTAGAAGTTGTATTGTCTCAGTCTATTTCTCTCCAGAGGAATTAAAAAATTGAGAAGAACAGAGAAAGACAGGAATTTTTTCTGTCATGGGATTAAAATCAGAAAATATGATGTTACTTTCTTCTGTCTTCAGTCTGATTATGAGGAAACAATCAGATTTCACACATTTGTAAAATATTTTCCTTCCCACATATTATGTATCTATCATCTTCCATACTTTTTTCAATATTAAGACTACCAAGGTTTTGTTCAATGTTACTGGAATACACTATTTCTTAGTGATCTTGAGTCTTCACTGTTGTCAGGTTCCATGTTTGCCATAATGAAGATGATAGTATGTACCCAGTTCAGTAAGATGTTCTAATTTTATTTATACATTCCCAAACATTGAGATTGCATGGACCACCTTTAAAATACAGTCATATTTAAGTTGAAGTACCAGAAGGCAGAACATCTGTACTCTCTGGATTTGTTTGGGTTCTTCTCTTCTCTTCTCTTCTCTTCTCTTCTCTTCTCTTCTCTTCTCTTCTCTTCTCTTCTCTTCTCTTCTCTTCTCTTCTCTTCTCTTCTCTTCTCTTCTCTTCTCTTCTCTTCTCTTCTCTTCTCTTCTCTTCTCTTCTCTTCTCTTCTCTTCTCTTCTCTTCTCTTCTAATATGACTCCCTTTTCAGTCCTTTCAAATTGCAATACAGAATGCTCTAGAAGTGAGAGAGCTCAAAATAAACATAGGTACAATTTGTTACCCCACACCCTCAGAATTGCATAGCACTCTACCACTTCAACTGTCTCTATACACCTCTATCTACTTACCCTCCTATATTGTATGCAAACACCTCCCTGTATACAAATGCACACATCTGCACACATTCACATTCTTTTCATACACCTATATATACACATTCATATACATATGCTGTAGAAAACAGAGAGTCCCTATCTTGTACTTTTCTATTATGCCCCTCCCCACCACTAAACCAGTATGAATTAGTTATAGCTTTATAGTAAAAATGCATTTGAACATATTAGTCTCACATAAAATCGCAGCAAATTATTTTTGTGAAGAGATCTGGTCAGCTGAGTGAAACAGGAATCTTTTGAATAATTTGGATATTAAAAAGAGCAAAGCATCAACTGAGTACATAGGCAGCAGTGTCCCTCCGAGACATATGTCTTAGGCAAATTAAATATTTCATGAGGTGTGGACATGGGACAGAGGGTACTGTAGATTCCATTAGCATAGTCAGTTTGATAACCAGGATGCCTGGGCAAGAACAGACAGATCTTTGAAAATTACAAGAGATAGGATCAATACTGGTGAGGGGAAAGAAGATTTAACCAACTCCTGCAAGCAGGATATGTTGTAAAATGCATTAATTTGTCTGTATGATGTTTAACCTAATCATTATAGTAAAAAATTACTAGCCTTCCTAGAATAGCATATAAGCATTTAGAAATCTCAATAAAAACGATTTCTAATCAGCAAATCAGTCTTCCCATCGCTCTCTCTCAATCGTCCGTAATGAGGAAGTGAATTCTTCCTACTATAATGAAAAGTTGCAAACACAATGGAATTCTGAGCTCCTCTAAATCACAAAGACCACTATGTTTTTTTTCTTCACTCTTCAAGACCAGTAACTCACAGAAAGATAAAAATATATTAATTCATCTTTAGAGTCTTCCTTCTGCAAAGTAACTTCTCTTGCTGAAATGATTGAGCAAGGACAGCACTTATTTCACTAGATACAGATAGGTCTCGGCAGATTACAATCTGAGGCATTATCCCACAATTTTACCTCAAAACTACATCACTCAGCAGCCTCCCCTGGTGCTAACAACTCTGTTTTTACAAGAACCCAATTCTTGCTTTTTATCTTCTATCTTTAGATGTGAAAGTAATTTCTAAACACATAAGCACATACATCACTGAATTAATGCTAAATCATTATTAACAAGTGCTGCATTACATAGCACTACCAATCTGACATGGAGGACATAGCCTGGAAGAAAGTATCTAGAAATTACCCAGAGATGTCATTTTTACAGTGGTTTTTCCAGCTTCAGACACAGTATCACAATGCAGCAGTGGTAGGTTTTTACATACTTGAAATAATAACATCTGCTATATTACATATTCAAATTCATTATATTGTTAATGAACAACAATACTATTCTTACTTTTTAGACTAAAATGTTTTAGTATTACTTTGACCTTAACTAGGAAAGCTTTTAATGCTTCCCCCCACCCCAGAAAATTGTTTGCCATTTTTAGAATATTCCTGTCAGCCCAACATAAAACTTTTCAGAGTGGGTTATTTTCTTTGCAATTTCAATGCGAAACTGAAATGAACGTGTCCAGCTGAACAGCAGTTATCTCTTGCTGATGCCACTGAATTATTCAAATATACTCCCTCTCCTAAGATACAAAAAATAACTCAAGAGATACTTTCAAGGAAATTCTTTGTTCCACAATGAACAGAAGAGACAAACATATGCATATATATACACACAGTAATTGAGTTTTTCATCAGGCTAAGAACATTCAAAACCTCTAGAGACCAATCTAATAAAAAAATCTTTGCTTCTACTATTTTCACTGTAAGAAAAATAAAAGCATTGATAGGTGTTTGCTGAAAAGATAGGTTTTTTTCTAGTCTAGTCTGTCTTCTAGGATGAACTAGAAGACGGTGGCCTATATGGATTGTGGTGTTTGAGTTTATTTCTCAAAAGAAGAAATACCATATCATTTAAAAAGGCAGTAAATTCAGCTCCTCATGTCACTTTGGATGGTTTATACTAATACAGCACAAAGTGGTTTCTCTAGTGGAAAAGATGCAGAGTAGTCCTGACAGGTCATCATCCCACTTTGTTTGCAATGTTAACATCTGTCATCAACATCAACAACATAATGTTGAGCCACCTCATTTTAGGAAAGGATGCACACAGCATTCAGGCTTTTTTTCAAAAATACAAGGAAGGTGTATGATATTCTTAAGAACTGATCACAGAAAGCAGATTTCTTAAAAGGCAGAGTAATTCACTTCTTCACTACCAAGGTAGATCCACTGTTAGATTGTACTGCTGCAGCAAATGCCTTATTTGTGATTTAGTCAGCCCCACCATAGTTGTACCTGTCTGCCAGTACAAGATTCCCAGAAGGGTACTGCAGTGTTTTCTGGTGAAGACATTAAAACTGTCATGCATTTAGCAATCTTTCAACTGCAAGGATGAAAATTATATGTAATTTCATCTCTCAGCAGGCTTAATAACTATGAAGAAAAATATTAAAATAGGGAAACTTCAAGCAGTGAGTTTAACTCACATTAGTTTTACATGTGAGTAAATTAATATAGCTATATTTTATCTATTTTTATCTTTTTATAACTAATATATGACATTAGTTCATGTCAACTAACTTTCAGTGTAAAGAGACCCACAGTAAATAAAACAGTTAGCCATTCTAACATTTGTCATCGCTTTTTAACATCAAACATCATCACATATATTATTGCCCAGATCACTGCTGAAGTCCAGCTCTTAGGAGAGGCATGTTGGTATCCATGAGCACTTCGGCTGAATAGTTGTGCAGTAAATAAAATGCTAAGCAAGAGAAGGGAAGGAAAAAAGATGATAATTTAACCAAATTACAAAAACATGTTTGAGTGATGAACATTTAGGGTGTTCTAATGAAAAAATAAATAAAATAAATATGCAGAAACTTACGCTTTAAATGGACTAGACCAAATAGACTTTGAATGTCTGCCATTTTCAGATGGCATTTCATCAACTAGCTTACCTTTGGTACAATTAAAAAAATTAAAGGAGTAGAAGGAATTCCAAAGTATTCCAAAGTACATCTCTCTTCCAGAAAGGCTCTGCTATCCCTGTGCCATTCTTGACACCTGATCAAGCTCTGGCATGCAGCCAGCTGCCCTGCAACAGCTGGCATGCAGCAATTGCATGCATGTGTATTCTTAGCCCACTGCAAAAACACTCTACCAAATTAACATTTCCTACAATAAATGCTGTATTTCCACACAATATCTCAATTATAAAGGAGGCAGTGCCTTCCCCATGTTACCTGGCACAAATGTCTTGGTTTCGAAAGATAGCTGTCTGCTAGGGAAAGCTAGAGAACGTAAACCCCCTTCCCTCCAAATTATTATAATTTTGCAATTAGGAGCTTTCAGGCAAAGATATGGGAATAAGAGTAACAGTTCTTTACTAGGAATATTAAAAAAAAAAAAAAAGAAAAAGAGTAGTAGTATAAAAAAACAAGCAAGGAAGCAAACAAAAATCCAGGAAAAAACCCTGACAGAGTCAGGGATACGACCTGGCACCCTGTTGGTCAGGGTGTTGGAAGCAGTCCAAATAAGTCCTCCTGGAGTAACAGACGTGGTTCTGTGGAGTAGAGATGATCCTGTAGAAAGTCCAGTGGTGATGAGATGGGTCCGGTCTTCCTCCAGGAATCCAGTGGGGAAAAAAATGGACACCTTGTGTCCTTCAGTTCCAGTTTTTACCTAGCTGGGAACAGTTGGCTCCTCACCCACTGGGTGGAGCATCTCACAATGGGATGATGGAATGTGTCATGTCATTGGTGGGCCCTAATGGCCCATTATCAGAAGATGTCCCCCTGGAGGATGGAGGGGAGGTGAAAGAGATAAGAAACACTGCCCCAGCTGATTTGAATGGCTGGGCCATTATCAGAAGGCATCCTCCTCCTTCCCCTGGTGGAGTAAGAAGGATAAAACACCTCCCAAAAACCAGCTTTCAACAGATGAAATAGAATACACATTTTTAGGTTACATAATCCAAGACAACACATAAATTCCAATTCCATGTCCTCTGATAATTCAATTATGATTTGGGCTTCTGAATTTACTAATAGCTCTCCATAGTTATTTAGGACAAGAGATTTTTGAATAGCAGAATGTTGTAACATCTTTCCAGGGTTTCTAAAATTGTCTATTTACTTTCCCGTACTTTGATTTTATTTTCTTAATTCAGAGTGATTCTTAAACAAAATGGGGTTTAGTTTACATCCACTTATTTCTAACAGTAAAGGTGAAGCACTTTTCCAACACCTTTTTCATTGACATCAATGCATTAATAAGCAAGAACAGTTCTTACCGTACACCTGGAATTTTTTTTCCTTTCATTCTGCCAAGATCTTTGAACTGTGTACCAAACACCTGCACACATCATAAATCAGTTTGACACACTCTGTCTCCATCTTGCGTGCTTGTTTCTTTTGTATATTAATTAATTGACAAGTCAAGATCTGCCTTACTACATTAAATACCACATACCTGAGATTTTTCATCTGGCAGTCTTTTCTCCTTAAGTGTTCTCAATAAACTACTTGAACTATCTACGTGATTAAGCTGTTGATAAATGCCTCTTGGAGTGCTATCAACAGTGTACTAACTGGTGCAGGAAGGTTTCATGATTGCAGCCACATAAAAATGTGCTGAGCAGCCACTTTAAACAAACACAAGAAAACAAGTTCATTGCCCTCCCTTTATTATTTCTGCATAAGGAAAATCCAAATGGAGAGAAGCAAAGATAATTCATGGAAAGAAGGCATGAATTGTTCTCTGTTCATGGCTTGATGAAACAGAAAGCAATCTCAGGGCCTGAGAATGCAAGTATCTGTTAAATATATTTGTTAAACAGATGACACAGGATTTGCATTCAAGTATTTACAGGGTGTATATGTAACAACACATTCATTAGTTCCTCTATTGATGCATAAGCCCTGAAAAAGGGGCATCACATAGTTTATTAGACTATAAGATCGGAGATATCCTACTATTATAAAACATTTTTCAAGATGCACATCCATGTTCATTATCTAGTAATGCCTAATTATAAACTGCAGCTAGATTTTTTTTTGAGCAAAACACATACCCAAATTTAAAAACACAAATAAAAGATAACAGGAAAGGTGTGACGAGATGCACCACAAGAAAGTACAGGAAAAGTAGGAAAAGGACATATCTTTCTAGTTGGTTGGTTGCTATTTAATATAGCTCACTCTCACCCCATTTTTATCTCCTGATAATATATTAGAATTATCTTCTAAAAGAAGCTTTCTTCGTTTAGCTCTTCTAATAGGAAATGTTTTGTTTAGTTGTGCTCCCATCTCCTCAGAAAATATCTACCAACAAAAAAAGAGGTCAATTTTGTCTGTGTTCCACCCAGTAATATGAAGTAGATAATTTCTTTTTTTTTTTTTTGTGATTGTCCCAGGAGCGCACTAGACAAAATAAATCACACAAAACTTTTCAAAGGACAGTTCAGAGAATTAAAGTGCATACAGATTACTTCTTGTGGTGTATATTACACACAGTATTCTGAAGCTTCCCTTTGTCAAAATTTGATTGTGATTTCCAGGCTTTAAAATATGAACATTTTCTGCATGACCCCAATTGTTTAACCTAGAATCTAGGAAAAACTGAAAGCTGTAAGGAGAGAAATTGGTCAAGTTGCTCTTCAGTCATGATCCACCATGCTAGAACCAGCAGTTGACATTTTAACTAGCCTTCAGGGCTCTTTTGGATATGAAAAACTAATGCTTCCTAAGACATTATGAAAGACATTTTCCACAAAGAACATCTGAAAAGCTTTACCATTATTGGTGGGGAGAAGGAGAAAACAGATGCAGGATCATCTGTGGGTACCAAGAGAAGTATGCCAGTATGTATAAGTATGAAAATGCAGTAAGAAAAACTGGGTGGGTTTATAATCAGCTTTAAAGTCACTTTTCAAAAATAATAACTGTTGTCGTAGTTATGGCAGCTGAAAGCAAAATGTTTGCTGCAATATACAGTCTGTTTTTACAAGGTCAAATGATAGAGTCTAGAGGGAAAAAATACAAGCTTCCAAATCTCATGGCTTTTTCTAAGCTTTAATTTCAGATGTCCTGGATATGTTCTTAGTCTAAAAGTTCTGTTTTCTCTAGCAGTATGTATAAACAGTGTTCAATTTGATTTTAAGCACTATTGATAACTGCAGTAAATCAGCAATGCCTTGGATTAAGAATGATGTCTTCTTATGAAACCTGCAAATGGTTTCAGGATTTTTTTTAAAAGGATAGGTCACTGGAAGAATAAATATATTGCAAAACTTCCCTATGTAAATTAAATTTTAATGATATGTAGAGATTCTTAGGAGCTTTCCCATGGAAGGTACAGATGTGGTTGCTTGTAACTGTGTCACATTCCTGGTTTAGGGTATTCAATAAAATATTCATGCCAAAAGCTTGCAAGTATCTTGACGAATTTCCCCTCCCCATTTTAAGGATATCAGAAAGAAAAAAAATTCCAGTTCTGAATATAAACTGAGCTAAATTTTAATGGGAAATAAAATATGATTACAAGTAAACCTGAATTATAGAAAAGTGCCTGCTGACTAATTTTTCCTTGCTTATGTGACCATCAAATTCCCTTCCTTTAAGGAAAACTGCTTCTCGGTGAGAGACTATCCAGATATATAAACCACATTCTTACATCGCTTTCTACAACACTTGAATTAACTGCAGGGAAATAAATATTCATTCTGTTTTCTTATCCCAGTAGCACTGCATTCCTTGTTTTCTCCTTCTAAATAACTATTCATCTAACATAGAAGACTTTTAACACAATAAATCCCTAAGCACCTTCTCTGAAGTCACTTCAGGGAGCTTAATGCCATCCCAAGAACCATTGGCCAAACTGTATCTAGTAGAGAGACTGTCTTGCCTCAGCTTAACAAAACAAAGCCTTAAAGCTGATAAGCAGGGTCTTATACACTTAGGTAACCCCAAGGAAATAAGAAATGTTACCTGTGCCAGAGGATAACACTGGCCTAATACCAAGTGGACATAAAACAGAACATTTTCACATATTAAATGTGAAATTCTAAGCAATGATACAATTATTATATTTTAATACAATATAGTATTATACAGACTTCAAATAGAAACAGAAGTGAACTCTGGTTTTAATAGAGAGCTTACCTATTTCATGCAATAAATCATACACGTACTGTCACACTGCATCACAGCTTACAAAAGTAGAAAACAGGACATAATGATTGAGGACACTGATTTCTACCCTCTGTTTGTAACAGGATTCAGGTCCTCTTTACAGAAAAGCAGGAAAGAGATGCTGCATTACCATTCCCATCTTTCCAAAAGCTTCAGGATGCCATGTATTATTAAATATATCATTACGTCAAATTTGAAATAAATCTGCAACTGCATTTGGAAGGTTTAGTTTACAGTTCAGATGTTAAAATTTAAATTAGTCCCAAGCCTCTAAAGAAAATATATGCACAGTAGAGAAGTATTTCCAAGGCTTTTGCTAAGAGGCAATACAGGAAGCTCTGCTATGCTGTACTGTAGTGGCTTTTCAGATCACTGTTAATAGAGACTTTGAGCAATTTCAGCCAGCAAGACCAATTTATTGATTTTCTGTTTATTCTTCTTCAGTGGAGTAGTCATGCTAGTATCTTAGAGAAGGATCCATTTTGTATCTACTCATGGCTATTAGCCATGCTGATCATTGTATTTTCACTACAATCAAAATGCTGCAGAAAAAGTGTTTGAAACAGGGCAGGCATGAGGATTACTCACTTGGAAAGCTAGAAAAATCTGTGAATGTCACATAATGCCAGATCTCTTTGTACTTGTACCTAAGGAAGAAAGACAACTTCTTTTGCTAACAAATGTTCTTTCTAGACAACAGATTACTAAACCGAATTGCATGCAGAAAAACCTCAGAAAAATCTGCTGCGAGAGTCTTCAAGAGCTGTTGCAGATGTGAGTGGGAGGCAGAAGGATCAAACAAGACAAAGTCAATAAGGAAAGCTCAGCCAAGAGCCTATATGCTACCACAGAGACTTGTCCAAAGTTCAATTCAGAATTTATGAAATATGAGGCCACACTGTGGACTCCAACTGTAAGCAATATACCATTTATTTCTAGTTTAGTGCCAAAGAAAAAAGAAAATAAGCTAATTGCTATGGATTTAATCTGGGTTGATTTGAAGGGCTTTGTAGCACCCTAATCTCACGAACACTGCCCACAAAATATCCTGACAGAACATTAAAACTTGCCGTATCTTTCTCATGCGGCTAGCATATGTAGTACTTCAACATTAATGAAACTTAAATAGAGAATCCAGCCTAGGAAATTATTTTACTTACTTGAAAATCAGGAGTAAATTGCATAAGATATTTTAAAACCTTCCACTTATTTGTATGAACATGTTTCTCTTCCAGTTTTAACATGACAGATACTTATTATTTTTCTTCAAATACCTAGCTGTCAAACTGATTTGTTTTATAATTTTAGTTTTTCTTGAGAAGACTTAACAAGCAAGCAAAAACAAAACAAAGAAAAAAGAAAGGGTAGCCTCACAGAAGAAGGAAAATTTAGATATGCTAGCTCCTAGAAAGTATGCACATAAATGAACAAATAGAATAGATATACAGTTAATGAATATTTCATGTTTGTATAGCTGTTGTATGCAGTACAAAAATTGTTAAGGATGGTACAAATTACTTTAGCTGCACAATTTAACATTGCTTTAACTTCATGGTGGCTTGGCAAGGACTTAAAAATGGAAGAGTTTGTTTCAGAAATTAAGTATATTAATCTGTAATTTGTGCTTTAAGATAAAAAGGGGTGGTAAAAGAAGCCATGCTCTCCCTGTACAGTAAGAGAACAGAAAAGGGGAACAATTAATACCACTGACTGCAAACATGGCAAAAGTTTTGAAGCTTTGGAGAGAAGGGAAATGACTTTGTGGAAATCAAGTTAGCCTACAGTGAAGGGGAAAAAAAGATCACAATTTATAAAAACTACACCTCCCTGATGCCTTGATTTTTCTTATGATCTATAACTTAATTTTTTGTTATCCAGCAATTTTTTATTTATTTTAGTATAAAGTTAAAAGCCCCAAACAAATAAAAATTAAAAACTAACAAAATCCAAAAACATAACAAAAAACCAAATGCAAACAGGCAAACAAACAACCCAGAGAGGATATCACTATACTGGTTTTCCTCATCAGTGCCAGTGGTCTTCACTGGGCCATCACCCATGCTCCCTTTAACTCAAGAGCTCCTGCTTAGGCACACATGGATAGAGCAGTAGGATCTATAACCCACAACTACATTGCTTAAACATACTTTTGAAAATTTTCCTACCGGAAAAGCAATCCAACGACCTTTTCCATTCTTTGGTCAGCAACTAGAGATATTAATGTGAATTATTATTCTGTTGGAAAACAAGACTGATTTGCATTCTCTTATTTTAGAATACTGCTTAAGGATGATGATAATAATTTTCAGGTTATATACTTTGAGTTACTGGTACCTTTTCCTAAGAGATGAATAGTTTTAATAAAAATCACTGAAAAGGAAATAAACCACTGATGATTTTTATTTTAAACAGAAAAATGAAATTATTACAGTGGCAAAGGGAGGGTTTTCAAAGCGAGAACAGTTGCATTGCATCAAATATCTGTACATTTTCAGAAAATTCTTTCTGTTCTCCTAAATATATTTTGTCTACAATAGTTTTATCACTGGAAAAAGACAAATGTTTCACCCTGAACAAAAAGCTGCTAATCCAGACCAAGCACCTTCCAAGTTTAGAAGTACAATTTAGGTGTTCTCAGAATATGCACATTCCACAAAACACAACATAGTTAAAACATAGCATACAAAACATGAGACCGCTGACACACTCAGACACCAAGAAAAAAATTCCTGAAAATTCAGAAAAGGCGTTGAAAAGTAATACTGTTTTTTGAACTTACCTTGTGAGATTCTGTGAAATAGTACTTTTTCACTAAATGGTACTGAAACAGTTTTTAGTCTTAAAATCATTCCTTATAGTACTTTTAGTATATCTCCATGATTCAAGCCATTATTTTTATTAAGCATCTAGACATCACCAAATACTGGCAGAACCTCACATAAAAGAAAGGGAAGAAGGACATGCCCAATACAGTTTAATTTCCATTTTAGCATACCCATATGGAGAACAATAAAAGTACTGACAGACAAACGGGCATCGCTTTGATTCCACTTACCACTGGCTGATTGCAAAGGTAACGGCAAAGCTCTCCAATGTACTGGATGACAGTCACATTGTACCTTCTGCAGTCACTCCAAAACTGACTAGCTGAGAACTTCTTTTTTAACACACATGTTGCACCTTTATGGAAGAAGTAAGGAAAAATGAAAGTGATTGCTCTGTATGGCAGCTTAGCTATAAAACAGATCATCTGAGGCACTAAAATGGCCTCACTCAGAGAACTGTGTGGTATTTAAACTGTTTTATTTGAAGATGTGTGTTAAAACCTGGTAGACAAAGAATTGAGAGGAAATCAGCCTCCTGGCTGAGACAATAATGCAATAGATCAGAGATTAAAAATAAGTCATCTTCTCTTCTTACAACACTGTTGGTGTTGTAACATATTTTAAGAGTTTAGACTGAACTCTTGTGTTCAAGCATTTAACCAAAAATATCCAGAAGTTTCAGGCAGATTAGTAAATCATTGGGTTATCACAGAAGCCTTATTTCTCAAGAAAGTATTCATCAATGCAGATTCAGACAGAATTAACCCATAACACAATGATCTTTCCCTTGCTCTGACAGGTACTTGATGCATAAGGAAACAGAAAATATTTGCCATGGAGTTCCAAATAAATAATTTATAAAAGAGTCCTTGAGGACACCAACATTGTACCAGCAATACATGTGATTTATTGCCAGTGTCAAAACAGTACATAAATTAAATGGATAAAAATTCAAATGGAATTTTAAAATGTAAGAAAAAGCTGAGTGTTTGTACAATTTGTGGTAGTCAATGTAATTGTCAATATTTTAAGTTCACCAAATACATTTTAGTTCTATTCTACTGCACAATGCTTAGTCTGTACATCTACTAACGCACCGTACACATTGTCAAAATACTGCATCTGTCCTTAACTCCCTTTTTACCTAAATATAAAGAAGTTAAAGTGTTTATGATGCAAACTATGATAATTAATCCTTCTAAACAAAGACAGCTTGTGGAGATCCTAAAAAAATCGCCTCTCCTCAAAATACATAACTATTCCAAAAAAAGGACTACTCACTGAATTTGAGCCCAGCATTAGTTTCCCTAGGGGTAGTGAACCTAAGCGTGTTTTATTCATTTTTATAATAATTAACTCTCTACTAACAACAAAAGCAATCAAGATTTACCCAGCTCAATGCATCCACCAATGCCAAGAAGAGAAGCTGCACTGTGATAAAGAGGCAGAGTAATATAAATGATATCTTCTGAAGTCGCACCAAATGCCCACAGTCCAGCAGCTCCTTTAAGAATCTGTAAATGACTAATGACTGCTGCCTTTGGAAGACCTGTAATAAAGTCAAAATAATACATTAAAGCATTTCTTAAATAGTATATAAAGTCTCTAAAATCATAAAAGAATCAATTCTTTCTTCTGCAACCAAATTGTAACCATCTTTTTAGATGGCCATAAATAGACAATTGGTTGTTCAATACAATATTGCATGTTTCTGTACATGTAAAGATTAGCCAGTTTGTAACCTCGTCTCTTTGCTATTTAGTCTGATGTCACATTCATTCAAGTAAGTGGAAACATGAAGAAATTAATTGGTTTGCCTGCTAGCAAATTACATAGAGCAAGAAGGGACAAAAAATTTACTCTAGATACGGACTTCTTTTAACATAAAGAGGCATCACACCAAATCTTGTTAAGGCAAGAGTCATAGTGACTGTAAGGTAAAGAAAGGTGTATGATCTACATGGAGTAGATCACACAGCGGATGCTTATCTAAGAATCATACATCTTTCTATTTGTTTTAGAATTCTACAAAGTCTATGACGAATTAAAGACCACACCAGTCAGGTTCTTCTGAATGAGTTTCCTCAAGTACAGCACAGCATTTCTCTTCAGCAACATGCAGACTCACAGGGCAGGGCTTCTTGGACTACTACTCTGGTACCTATTAATCTGAGTAGGGGATGTGATCTTGCATAATATATATGTTCTCAAACATATATAATTTATAATCACATACAAAAATTTCAGTTTGAGTCAGGCTGATGATGAACAGCAAGAACTGTTCAATTCTTCAAAAAATATAATGGTTCATAAAGTTTTCTCACCTATTCTTGCAAAGCTATTGTTCATTTGAAGACTTAGCTAGAGCTGGAAGTATAATCTGTAGAGTCTAGCTACACCTCAAAGCTGTTCCACTTTTCTACACTGAACAGGAAAGGGAACATGCCTAGGTGGACAAATAAACTGCTTATATCAGGATTTTTTCTACAGTCTTGAGTTTTTACTTCTGCCTTTACAGACACTACTACAGATTGTGTGAAAATACTCCTTTCCTTTAACTAAGATTATCAGGCATTGGTGTATCAAAACATGCGAAAATGCTCAGTTACTCAGAATTAGTTATTCCATACTCTCCAGACTAAACAAACCTTATGGTTTTAGTTGCATAGTACATATAGAAATTCAATGTAAATTAACGTATTACATACAAGGTTTCAAAAAGATTTTAAATTCTACATAACTGAAACCTGAGACTTCACACAGATATTCTGATTCTAATTGTAAGAACAAAATCATACCACATGGATAATTCAGTAATATTTTTTAGTTAATTTGAACTCCCAACTCTTAACAAGCAAGCTTAACCATATTTCTATTAGTAGTACTACAAATGAAAACCTCATCTCTTGACAATATTCATAACTTCCTAATTTTTTATTGGAGACTGGTGTCCTAATTTTTCCTGAGAACCTGAAGCAAATGAATTATTATTTGTATGAAGGAACAAAGCCTCAAACCACACATTCATTTTCAATCTTTGTGTGGCTAAAACTGTTGTGTTCAAATGAATGAGAATGCCAATCCATTAATCTTAAAAACAATGCTGCCTTTCATGTCAGTGATCAGGTTTTTTTAAGTCTTAGCCTCTTAGCTGCTGGAGCACAATTCAGACATCTGTTTCTAAACTAAAAGGCTAGTAACTTAATCCTATTTTCTGTCTCTACAGTGACCTGCATAAAACATGACATAATGAAAGAAAAACAAATGTCTTTGCATGTTTCAATATTCTTTTTAAAGTTCTAGGTAAAATCATAATAATTTTAGCTAGAGAGTGCCATGTAGTCAAAAAATACTATATATTATGATTGTAAACCAACCAAAAAAGTGATATTTTTAGCTGTGAAGTAATAAGAGGTAAAGCCTCTGATAGTATTTGTAAAATGTGGCAGGAAAAGATAAAGAAGAGAAACCCATAAACCACTGCATAGAAACACACACAAGAAATACGGGTGTTTTTCTATAGTAATGCTTCTGGATGAGAAACATGACATTTTGATATTGAGATATTAGATTTTCAGAATAAGCAAGTTTCTAGATGAAAGCTGAAGGAAAACATACTCTTTAGCAGATCTGTACCTGTTGTTCCCGAAGTAAATATGTATAAAACAGCTGACTTGAGGCTGTTGGCAGACCATCGAATAACTGGAACAGGGTCTTCAGATGCAGCTTCTATTTTGTCTAAAAGGGTATGCACACTTGGAAATGTGGAGTCCTTGGCCATTATCCAAACACTAACATCTTTTTGAAGTTTAGGAAGAATTTCTTCCAGAGTCCCAAGCAAATCTTAAAAATTAACATGAAATAATGTTACTTCCATTATGTCTTTACAAAACTAGAGAATAAAGTATTTTTCTTCTTAAAGTTTTACTTTTTATTATAGAAAGAGGCGCACAAGCCATCTCCATGGATTTGGATTCAATAAAATAACAATGAACTGGAATGAAAATCCACTGAAAACAGGATATAATATCCTAAAAACACTGCTGATCTCACATAGTTGAATGGTCAACTAGCTCTCAAGGCAAACTTGTGAGCCTTGATTACTAGTTCCTAATGCCCAAAAATCCTAATGATTTTTGGTAACCCTGAATGAAGTGTGGTTAAGTTTCAACTTCAAATAAATCTTGAAGAAATCCATGCAAGGCAGATATATACATAACTGGTAATTATAGTACAAGTTTCCTCAGATGCCCTCAACAGCAATCTCCCATTGAGAACCCTTTTTTTTTTTTTTTTTTTTTTTTTTTTTCCCAAAAGCACAGAAGTGACTATTTTAAAAAGTAACAGCAGTTTAATTAAGGTTTATTCTGTTGGCTTATCAGGAGAGAATTTTCCAGAGTAAATAAAAAAGAAAATATATAGAGAGGCTAATCAATCCTTAAATAATTCATTTGGTATTTATATTTTGAAGCATTTTTACAATGTCGCTTTCTCAGAAGACTTGCATAGTCATTAAAGTACTAATCTAGGAAACATATCAAGAGCAGGAACTGCTTTCAATAGAACTCATTTACACCTAAGTGATTTTATACATCTCAGACTAAAATATTCCTGTGGGTATAAATTAATTTTATTATCTCAGTTTTTATAAATGAATAAACAAAATTGACATGATTCACCCAGAACCTCATAATGAGGCATTTGCCAGAGCCAGCATTTGAAATCCTGATGTCAACTCCAAACTCACATCACAAATATTAAATATGGATACCATATGCATAAATTTTATGCCAAAAGAACTGAAGATTTTTAACCTTTCAGAAAGCTGCTTTCCTAATGACAGACTGATGTAATTATTTTAATTAATTACATACAAATCCGTATTGCTGTTAGAGATATACAGCCTACTATAATCAAATAAGCAGGTTTTACATACCTAAAGCCTACAGAGTACATGTTTTATATATTTTATGAACATTTAGTGAATAGATCTGATGTAATGTAACATTACAAATTTTGTGTTCTAGCTTCCTAGTACTCCAGAGTGATTTCAGGAGGCAATCACCCAAATAATTTTAAAAATCCAAAAGATGCATAACATCCTATTTGAAACACTGTATGGTCCCATTATAGACAGCAAGAGAGTGAAAAAAAGGGAATAAAAAATAATGTTAAGAACAGTAGTATTAACTGCAGGAAACCTGATACCATGAAAGTCAAGATTCATTGGCATATTAATTCTGTCTAGCTGTCATATTATATATTTATGGTATATTTTTGAGCAATAAATATAAAAATACAAATGTATTATTTCTAACAAGTAGTAATAAACTAAGTGTGATGGAATAACTACTTACATATTACCTTCTTATACTGATTTTTGTCTTCCTATTACGCATATATGTCTCTCAAATATACTAAGGATAGATTGTTAGGGGCAAGTTAGTCTGAGAATCTAGCAAAAGAAACATAGGTGTTGGAAGTAGCTGGAATTCTATTTCTGTTTTCAAAAGTAGTAGGAGAATTTAGCATTCTCTGCTATTCTTTATTAATCCACTGACTCCACCTACAATTCAGGTTTGTCAAAAAGAAGAGGACTTGCCTCTTCTCTTTCTTTTTTCCCCTTTTTGTGCATCAAAGGAAGAAAGATGGCGACTATTTATTTCAGCCCTGCAGACACACTCATGTAAGGTTCAAGAGTGACATGAGGACATAGTTCCCTTTTAGTAGACTGAAACATATTTACCCAAAATTGTTGAGATTAATCATCATATTAAACATACACACTCTTTATTTTTTCTCTAAACAGTCACTCTTAATACTAGTGGCTCAGAAGTTCTCTACTACTATTGAAAAATTAAATTATTACAAAGCATAATTTTTCTTCTGTGCTCAGGATTCTAGTACTTGGAACAATACATGAACAGCCTGTAATTAAAAGTTCTCATGAAAGAAACTTCTCAGTAGATAGCAGAGAACAGCAGAAAATACAAATTATTTCCTGAATAAAAAATGGTAAGTTAAAATAGGTGTATTCAAAGTGCCAGAAACTGAAAGTTACTTCTGGAACACACATGAGATGGGGTGTTTGGAGCTGGTTCTCAGTTGTACTAACATATTTCCAAATAATAATTCTAATGATGGTCAACTAACATTTTGTTCCCCAAACAGAAAATTTCTATGCCAGACATTGTGTAGGGCTGTCTAGTCTTTACATATCATCTTTTCCCCCTGGGACAGGAAGGCACAGCCCTCTTGGAAGAGCTATAGTTTGTATTTTTCTAGAGGTACCTTGTATATGTACTTCATATAGAAAAGAAATTACACTAAAGCAACTACTATTTAAACTTAAGTTTCACTTAAGTACTTATTCACTTTTTATGCTATGAAAGTATATTCAGATTTTGGATTACTTGTTTTGGGAGAAATGTCTCCTCATAAAAAATTTGCAAGTTCCATCTGTGTTGTCTACTTTGCTTGTATACAAATGTTCACCATTTGCTAATTATTTGGCTCCTACTGGGAAAAAATATCTGGAATTGATCAAGATGGATACAGTTTTCCACTTTCATTCGCTTTTCTTCTCATCCTGCTTTTAAAGCAGTATTCAACAAAAGTTTGTGAAACTGCTATTTTATATTCACATGAATATATAACTCAGTCAGGTCTTTTGAGAAAGCAAGGAAAATACATTTTGAACCACTGTCCTAGGCTTTTGAACATTTTGAAAATATGTTTTGAACCACTAGGCTTCTAGTTGCACAAAGGTTTTTATGTTATTTTCTAGCAGAGAAATCATGCAGGCTGTTGGCAAGGACACAATCCCACGCTGATGAAAGGAATACATTAGATTATGAGATCAGTTTGTACTGAACAGAAAGTTACTCAGAAAAAAAAAACTCTATTAAATGGTTCTTACATAACTTTGATGTGTACCCTGGCTGATGTGCTCAGGAAGTTATATCAAGTCCAAACTCTTCCCCACCCTGTCTGGCCTCAGAAAATAACTGTTACTTGTACTTGATCCCCCAGGTGACTCAGTATGTCTTCTCACGAAGTAATAATAGTAGAAAAGTCAGCTGTGGCTCAGGATCAGTGCTGGTATCTTGAAGTGTCACTGAAGGTAGTAAAGGTAATAAAATATAAACCACCTTGCAAATCACAGTTGGCTCTTTTTTCCCACTCAAAGACCATCTGGAACAAGACACAGACTAGAGTAAGAGCAAGCGATCGAAGAGATATGGTGTCTAACAGAGATGTCTTCCACAGGTTTTCTCTGGTTCCCTTGTACTAATTTTATTCCAAATGGGTAAGAAATGGTTGTTTCAATAGAATCCATTCTTCGTTCATTCAGTAACTAACATGACAGATGAGGCTTCTCCTTGTATGTAACATCAAATTACTTTAATTAACAAGTACTGAAAAATACATTGCTTATTCTCTTTCTCTGGGATGCAGATGTGCTTCTGCCTAGCTCAGAATACATGCAGCAGAAGCAAGCACTGCTAGTGCCTCAAAAGTAAAGAATACTGGCCAGAAAAATGCAATACAGCTGGGAGATGTGCCTCTGTACAGAACTACACAATCACAAGATGGCTGTGAATACAAGGGGTGTCTGGAAGTCATCTCAGTCTCATCTCCCTGCTCAAGCAGAGCCATGTAGAGCAGGCTGCCCACACGTGTCCGTGCAGCATGTATACTCCCTTAATAGTCTTTGTTATCAGGGCTGATGTAAATCAGTCTCAAGGAGTTTAGAAAGCAATCCTTTGACAGCTGAATTCTTTCATCAGAAGTCATGGCAATCTGGGATGTCCTACTCTGGGCTGAAGTCTTCCCAGTAGGAACAGAGTAGAGATGCCCTGGCAAATAAATGTCATTTGTGCATTTCTGGTAGGTCACTAAACTATATATGTTGCTTAGTAGTACTACTGTTGTACTGCTAGAGATACAATGATACAACAGAAACAATGTAATCACTTCTTCAAGCAAAACTTCAATCAATAGAATATTCCCCAAAAAGGACATAATGCCTTTAGACATCTACATTTTAAGCAATGCCTTACCTCTTCTGTTTAATCAGCAGCTTTTAAACAGTTAAGAGTGGCACAGTCTGCTAACAAATGTAGTAAGAATGAACAACTTTCGAAAGGGAAGAGGATACAATTTCTTTCTTTCTCTCTCTCTTACAAGCCCCTCATTGACTTAAAAGTTAGTTAACTACTGTTTTATTAAATATTCAGTTTGAAACTATAGCTTTTGAATCTCTTTCACGTAACATTCCCCAGAGTGGGAGTGGTGGGAGAAAATGTTTCTGGGAATGGAAGTGTGAGAAGGTTAAGTAACAAAGTAAAGCGAGAGCTAAATACTCTGGGAACACAGCAAACAAATGAGAGTAGTTAAAGTAAAAAACTCTCTCACACACACAAAGGCAAATGGAATTACTGAAAAGGAACAGAAAGACTAAATATTGGCAAGTAATAGAATCTGTATTTGCTTTTTAACCAGAGCCTGGATGAGAAGACAAAAAAAATTACTTGATTGCATCAAACTAATTAAAAGAGCACTGGTTTCAGAGAAAAAAAAAAAAAAAAAAAAAAAAATCAGACTTTTAGAGATAGCCATTACATATAAGAACCCAACAAGAGTAAGAAACCTTAAAGTTTTTATAACCTATGTGGGGCTTAAGAATCAAACATTCAGTTGCTGAGTTCATTGAATACCTTAAGGCAAATTCAAACCCACAAAACTTAAATACTACTCTGAACTAAAGTTAGAAAAAGCAATCCAAGTATGAGAAAATTGTCAGATCAGAATAAAGTCTGATTCCAAGTGCTGAAGCAAAGACAATATAATACTAACTGGATGGGGTTACCAAACCACAGTGCCTGAAACATATGCAAGCACACAACAAAAACAAGGAGTAAAAAAGGGCACATGAGAATGATCTTACAAGAGGCTACTATGAAAAATGGAACAAGGTATGGAAGAAAATGCAACAATAAATAGTATCAAGCTTAATTGTATGGAGGTATCACATTTGTAAAAAATAAAAGTGCCTTTGAAAATGAAGTACAAAAAATCTTCAAGATGCAATCATCTCACACAGAGTCTACATTCTGAGCAGGGAAGATTTAGCCATAAACAATCATCACTGGCATTTATTTCAGATAGCAGACGGAGGTGGAAGGTTCCATTCAGGATAAATGAAACCTTTATATTAACTAGATATACAGTAAGATATAAAAGTAGAACCTGCATACATGTTCCCGTTCTAATGCACTATTACAGAAAAGAATTTCAAGAGAGAATTTGGTCTTGATGAGCACAGGCAGTTAGACTGTTAAGGTGATAATTGCTGCTGTGCTGCACTCCATGAACACCACCAAAGGTCATCCAAAACACTGAAGATATGTTTTGTAACTATTGCAAGAAATAGAATTGTTGAGTTAACCAGCATTTCTTTGTGGAGTTGTGGAGGGTGAAAAACCTACATATTTTTAAAAAAGAAATTCACTATCCAGAAATACTGGTATTACATACTATTCTGATTAATAAAACAAACAAACAAACAAACAAAACAACAAAAAAACAGAAACACAAACACACACACACAAAACAACAACAACAACAAACACACAAAAAACCAAAACAAAACAAAAAAACCCACCACACCACCAACCAGTCTTGATTGCCAGACATGATGCCTGTCCATGGCAATGATAGATATTAGACCACAGGTTGATTGGTTTTAGTGTAAATACTTTGGGGGAAAACAAAACAAAACAAAACCCAACCAAACAACAACAACAAACCCCAAATGTGTTCAAACTATCCACACTTCTGTGAAAATGGTGCCACAAGACGAAAAGGAACAACTCATGTCTATTGATGAGGAAGAATCCCTTGATCCTCACACTTACACTGGATAAAAATATGTTTAATAGACCTTTAAGAATTAGGTAACTGACTGTGTAACCCCAGTGTTAAACATTGCTCTGCAATTTTTATAAACATTCAGGGGAAATTATTATTTATAATAATTAGGTACAATATATTCCTTTCAAGACTGGTGTAAGTTAGGCCTCACAATCACTGGTCTGTGTATAAACTTTTGCCTACTAAATCTGGACTCCTTTGGAGAAACTCCTGTAGGATGTGGTCAATAGCTGAGGACACAGCAACTTTAACTTCTTTCACAGATAAAAATAAAAAAGAGCCTCTAAGTCCTGAAGAAAAATACTGAGAAGGCTCATAGGACTGACAGACTTAACAGCAGAGACTAAGAACCGTTAATAAATTAAGGACCCCAAAATGTAAAATTAGCTGAGAGACTAATTTGTTGGTATTTCTGTCATAGCAGCTGTCCGCACACAGCTCTTCCCTCGTGAGCAGGGCAAACTCCCAGATGCTCTTACTACCAAGCCGCTGGTAGCTAATTAAGAGTGGAGAAACACAATTACTGGCCCTGCTCTTCAAATGCTTTTTTAATCCATTAGTTACCTCTAATTTAAATAAAAACATCTCTCAGATACAAGTTTTAATCCAAAGTTTCTCCCTCACCACAGTGAGTGAACAGGAAATTCCTGAACAATAATTCCCTTCCTCAATCCATACACTCAAAAGTACAGGTTCATAAGAAGGAGCTAAACAAGTTTTTAAATTTAAGTAAGAAGGCAAAATGAAAAGTTGTCAGTTCAGAAGCCTGGTTATCACGTATTTGGATTATATTGAAATGGGCTTTTGTTTCATTGCCTTGTTTTAACTACCAAAGTCTTAAACCAGTAAACCATGTAGAATGAGAATTACTAGATTTATAATTTAAAAATGTGCAAGGGAAAAATCTTAAATGCATGTCTGAAACCACAATGTTGTAGCAGCAGAGAACAGATGGAAGAAAATTCTAATATTTAGGTATGATGGGTGTAAAGCCCCACAACTTGTGTAACAGGAGTAAAGTAGGAAGGTGTGCAACAGAAAAAAGACAAAGGAGACTTGAAACAATACTGGAGAGAAGTGGGATAATTTTAATATGCAATATTTTGATATATTTTCTTCCAATCAAGTGTCAAGGTTCTGTGGGGTCTTCAAGCCTTGCAGGTTCATTTTCACTTGTTCATAAATGCTATGGCAAGTTTATGTTTTGGATCTGTTTTCAGTTTATATATCTACCTAATTAAGCCAAATTTGAATATACAATGCTCAGGATGTCTATAACAAGACTTTAAATTCTTTTGAAGCATTTAATAAAAATGCAATACTCTAGAAAGTTGTACCACACACTACCATCCTTATTCAAACACAGAAATTTCTTCTACAATCCAACACCAACAGTAAGTTTGTTATTATGAATCAACCTCCTACGTACTCAGCTCCTGAAACTTTATTCTTGGAGAGCTGTCGTACCTCTGCAAACAGTTGAACAGCAGAGGATTTATAGTCCAAGCTTAGACCTTCCAGTTTTGCAGTGTGTTTGATCAGTAGAAATATGGGGAGATAGTACAAGAGAATAAAGCACATGACTTAAATTACTGAATTTGACTGTTTGAGAAGTAATTGAAAATCATTCTTAATAGGTAATTTTAATGCTTTCAGAAACATTTTAAGCTTCTATTGAAGCAATTAAACACTCGGAACAGGCTGTACTTAGATGCTGAAAACTCTTCTGCAGTACATATTTTTAAAGAAAAGATTAAATGGATGTTCACAAAGCATGGATATAATTGATTCTGCCTGAGAGGCTGAAGCTTTATAACATCTTGAAGCCCCCCTCCAGCCCTGTGTTTCTTTCATTCTCTTAACATCTGTAAATCATGTTTCCAATAAACGATCTGGAGGGCCAGATATGTGGGAGATGTGACATTAAAAGCTTTGGATGTAGGAATGAGGAGTATACCCTACCTGCTCCCACAACAAGTATCTTGGGCTCACAGCTACAGACACAGTGCAGGAGAGATCTGTAGCGGACATTGAAGTTGAGGAACGCCACCACACAGCCCAACTTGGCCAGTCCGAACCACACATGGATGAAGTCTGGCTCGTTCCCCATCAGCAAGGCCACCGTGTCTCCCTTCTTCAGAGCCTCGTACTGCAGGAAGACCTGTGCTATCCTGTTACTCCTCCGGTCCACGTCCCTGTAGGTGTGAACGGTCCCTTCATAGATGAGGAATGGTTTCTGGGGCTGCTTCTCCGCCAGCTTCACAAACTTGTCCAGGACGGTGACAACCCTCCCTTGCAGCCGGTACATCTCCATTCTCAACCCATAGGTCAACACTTTGAGCAGGTATCTCAGGTCGGCCCAGAAGTAGGGGAAGAGGAGTTTCTGGATGAAGTGCAAGGAAAGCATCCCGACAGCAGCCCCCGGTACCCAAGAGGGCGGCACTGGGAGCGGGTAAAGGGGGTCCAAGCCACGCATCTCCCCGCAGCCAGGCAGCCGGGCACAGGGCCGGGCAGGGAGCGAAGGAGAAGGCCAGCACCGGCTGAGGCTTTTCCCGCCCTCTCCTCCTCCACACCGGGACGCCCGGGACAGCACCGCTCAGGAGGAAGGGAGACAGGGAGCTCCGACGGCGTCCGTCTCAGCACGGCACGGCACGGCACGGAGCCCCCGCCCGCCTCAGCCTCGCCGCACCTGCGGGACGCCCCGGCGGGAGCGGGTCGGGAGTGCCTGCGCTGTCGGCTGAGGCCGGACACCTTCTCCCCCCTCGGCCCCGGGACTCACGGACAGCGCCGGGCTGCTGCTACCAGCGAGGCGGCGGCGGCCGCTCCCTGAGCCGGTTGCATAAGGCGCGATCTCCCGCTCACCCCCGCCCGGCGGCCGCAGCCCGGCGTTGGCTCCCGGGGAAGGCGGCGGCGGCCGAGCGCAGGAAGCCTCGCCCCGGGCCGGGGCAGCGGCTCAGCGAGCTCCGGGTGCGGTCCCAGCGAGGGCGGTGGGAGGCGCTGGGAGCAGGTGGCTCCGGTGGCTCCGGCCGCCCCGCCCCGCCCCGCCCCGCCCTCAGGCTGGGCCCCAAAGGAGGGGGGGAGAGCAGACACTTGAAGAGTTGAGGTGTATTCCCAACTCTCCTTGGTACTGTTGGGGTTTTTTGTTTGTTTTTTGTTTGTTTGGTTGGTTGGTGGGGGTTTTTTTGTTTTATGGGGCTTTTTGTTTGGTTGGGTTTTGTTTGTTTTTGTTTTGTTTGTTTTTGTTTTTGTTTTTGTTTTTGTTTTTGTTTTTGTTTTTTTACCACTAAGATCGAGGCCTGATTAGATTAAGAATGTTTAGGCGCATGTCTGGTATGTGAACGCTGAGTGGACGGACAAATTAAATACCTCAAAACTAGATTATGAGTAGATTTCATTCCTCTTTAAAGGCAATACTCTCTGTAGACTGACAGGTTTTTATTGATACTGTACTGTTTCATACTTGGAAAGTTCAATGGATGTGTATGTCTATCCTAGCTAGGTGTACACTTACAGGAAGAAAGAAATATTTAAGTTTTCAGCTGATGAGAATCACCTCTTCCAGAAAGATGTTCTGTGAGAATACAAGAGTTCTAGCTTACTTTTCTTAGGTGGAGATAACTTGAAGGGCCAGTATTTAAAATTTATTAGAAGTAACTAATAGGTAGATTAAATGCTGCATTAACCTGTGCTAAATATTAAAAAAACCCTCACTGTAGTTATTTGACTGACTGGAGTTTGGCTGTTGTTAACTGCTACAGAAATGTGCATAAATAATGTATAAAGGGAAAGGGGGTGACTCATAAGGAAGATGCAAACTTATGTGTTGATTTGAAGGAAGGTAGATGTTGACAGATACTCCTGTTCGCAGAGATTCCTTTGAAGAAGGCAGAAAGAAAGCGGAAGGCAAGGCAGATAAGGTCAATGAAAAGCTCTGGGCATATGGATGAGAGTGAGAGGAAAAGCAATAGGTAATCGATAGAGCACAAAAGTAAGATAAATACAGAATGGACTGTGGATAAGAGAGACATATTTTAAATATTCTGCACTGGGAGCTAAAAATCAGCCAGGCAACATTGTGTTTACTAAAGTGACTAATGGCTAGTATGTCACCATGTATCACAAGAACAGAGAGGAAGAATTTTGTAGCCTAGATGTTATCAGTGCTGCTAACCCTCAAGAACCAAAATGATGAAAAAGACCTTAACATAAAGACTCTGGTACTCTGAAATACACAGTTTCAAAGCAAAATTGTAGGTTTATGGTCTCTGGATTGCCCCTTTTCCTGTTAATTCTACATAGAAATTATATCCATCCTCTCTACTCAGTATCCAAGTTTCTTGTAAATATGAGCAATAACTTACTTCATATATCCTCTTGAAAGGAGACAGGACAATTCTCTAATGCATGAATTATTTTCCAGTAAATTTCTGGTCTGTTATAAAACTGGATATGATGAGCTAAGAAATATCCATAGGCAATGGAAAATCATAAAACTCTGGTGGAGCCATGCTAGAATTGGATTCAAACCCTGCCCATGCCAGAATTCCTTTGGGACACTGGCTTAATCTCTTATAATGTCCCCAAACTGGGTTATTTAGCCAGGCCACATGCCTAACCTTACACCTTGAAGCCCTCTTAGTCCCTCAGTTTGATGGTTACACCTAGATTAAGACATAAGGATCTGCCGTTTCTATTCTATGCTAGGTGAAATGGCAGCTGCTCTAGCACCTAAAGTTAAGAGGTGGGTTAGGAATTAGTTAAATTCACCTTCAGTATTTTTTCTCTATATAGTTTTGGTTCTTAATCCAATGGAAATACATGCACATTTGTATTTTTTTTTTTTTTAAGTAAACAGCATAGAATTTGAATGTTCAAATTAATTTTTTTCTTGTTAACTAATTCATATCAACAGTGAAGATGCAATTATCTGCATGCATGGATTGTTGAGTGTAACATACAAACAAATAAGAGAACATGCGTGGTGATATGCATTGAGTAAGTTGTTGGAAAAATAGTTCTCTGGGAAAAAATGTATCTTATTATAAGAATAAAATTACTAACATAGCACATACTTGCTAGTGGTACATCTATATTGTGAAGAAACTTTAATTAAAATTATTCCAAAAGTTAACTCGAAATAACCTCTAGAAAGTTCTCATATTTTAAATGTAGTGGTATTTTTTTAAAAGTAAATAAAACCCCAAAAGTATAGTGAGAAATTACCTGTTTATCAGGTTCTTGTTAAATGTCATGAGCTGGAATCTAATTTACTTTTGACATTATATGGTACACGTAAGCTTTTACCACAGACAAACCACGGAGCCCTGAATTATTTATTTCTCTGTAATTATTCCGCTCAATTTCACTTCAACAGAAAACATTTTGCTGCCTGAGAGTATGCTATGACCCAACAGTGAAATACAAAGGAGTTTAATTTTCTACTGGTGGAACTCATATGTGAGAAGTTTTGGTTTTGTTTGTTTTTTATAAATGTGGTTAGATAAAGCATTTCCCTGTACCAAAATCTCAATATTGCAAGAAAATATGCACTGATTACAGAAATGCTTCTGTAGCGTAACAAACCTGTAGTTTTGATGTTGCCATTTTTACACATTGTGCCTTTTAATATCCATATAACAAAATGTGGTGCTGTACATACATTTTATTCACTTTGAATCTGGCTAATATGTCCGTGAGAACTTGGTTTCACTATTTTAATGACATAATGACAATTTAGGGGGGCGGGGGAAGTTATTTTAAATAAGATTTTTTTGATTTATGGAGGTTTTGGGTCCCCTTGGGAGAAATAATAGCATAAATTCTGAAGTGTCAGCTATTTTCTAAATTATTATTAAAATAATTTTAAAGTAATGACTTTTTTCATCTGAAATAGAAGTTTTGAAATTTACAGCAGAAAGAGATTAAATAAAAATTCCCACAAGAACCCCCAAAACCCTATGACTTAAAGATAGATTCCTGGCATTTCAGAGTGTCAGAATGCTGTAATATGGAAGAGGAATAAAATAGCATCATCTGGGAATCTGTGTAATGAATGGTGTAGTCATACTACAGTTACTAAAGAGACCTGAGGAGGTAAAGTATAAAGTTGTTGTCATGGCACAGACCAGACATTATGGAAGTTTTTCTCCATCAGAAAGTATTTAGGATTTAAATCCATAGGAAAAGAATTTTTTTTTTAAATATATTTTGGAATGCTGGTTTATTTTGTAGTTGTGTGAGGACATTTATTTGAAATACTTATATAAAGTGCCTTGTCTCAGAGTCATTCACTACAGCATGTCAACACTACAGACTTGTGGCAACATTTTCAAGATGTAGAGATATATCATCCCTGGGAGATGAAATTTTATTATCAGAAAGCTTTACTATTAATGTATTAGATAATTTAAACTCACATCCTCCCTTTTATTTAATTTTATTTCACTTTGAATAGGTAAATAAATACAGGTGAATTTCTAGTTTTGCCTGAATTCATGAAAATGTGTTGGTACTAGGAGCCATACGCACTAGCACCATAGTAAATTTTTTCCACGAGCTTCCAAAGAAGCATACTGAAATATTCAAATTTTCTCACTCCTAGAACAGCTTCATGGACTGCTGATGGAATGAGTTCGCAACAAAGAGTCTTTTGGTCCTGGAAAGATTTCACATTGTCGTATGATAGCCTCAAACCCATGGTATTGATTTTACTCATTTCAGCTCCTGCCTTGCTTATCAGGTATAAAACATGGCACTGACTTGTCAAAAGGATGCTTATTTGACATGGCTCTAAAGAATAGGTCATTCATACAGAAAGATGAAATATGAGTCACATGTAAAGTAGAATCTGAGTAGAAATCCTTTATAAAGGATATTGTGGTGCCATCTCTGGTATAAGGTAAACAAGAAAATTTGAAAACATCAGGAAACCACAGACAAGATATGAACTGAAATAGAAAAGGAAACAGACTTCTCCCCAGTATGAAGTGCCATCATTTTCACATTCTTTAAATAGGTACTTTGTTCACCACAAGTTTAACTTGACTCTTGTTATGGGTGATTTGAAAATACCTTAACATTTTTTTGAAAGTTCCATATCTTAATTTTTTTTGTTATTCTTAAAATTGTTCTAGACTACCACTGCAGAGCATAGTATCCCGATTAATTTTTCTTTTCATGTCAAATAACAAAAGCATTCTTTTACACAATCTTGTCTGGCTTGGAATAGGATGACTTAAGAGTCTAGAAGAAACCTTCCAGTGATTGTCAGGGAAATTTTCTGGTGTGTTGGTCTGTGTTGAAACAGCATGGAGCAGATGAGGCACAAAAATCATGAGCACAACTTCAAAAACATGTAACAGTCTCTAAGAAATCCTCTAAGAGCCACATCCACTGTTTGCTTCTGCTTTGTGGGTATGTGCTAGGGAGAGAAATTTTAATTTAAAAGGTTTTTTTAAATAAGCACCTTTCAGATTGGGATGTTTTCAGTAAATACCAGTTGGAAGTAGTAGAGGTTTCATGTTCATTCTGAATTTCTAGGTGAAAGGGCTCCTGTACTCATCTTTCAAAGGATTAGAACAGAGTGTTTGCTTTCTGTGCCTTCAGGCATGCATAAGATAGTTTTCAACATGCCTCTGCTTTCTGAGCTTTCATGTTTGCAACACAGTTAAACAGTATGCCAGAGAACATCTGCCCCTAATTAGTGCTTTCATTGTTTTGTGCTTCGATTGCATTTGAAATTTGATCTGATGACCATGACAATAGTATTATCAATGTTAGCTGGTATAACAGTTCATTTCTGTGACCTCCTCTTGCTAGAGGTACTTCCCTGTACTCATACTACTGTTTCTGATACTGTCTCTAAGTTCTCAAGAATTTAGGTCTTCTATATGGAACATTTTCAGAAATACTTTGCCATCTGGTCTAACTGAGCTATATGCTAAAATACTGGCTTCTTTAAATTCAGTAGCAAAAACCTTCACTAATTTTCTTAGCTTTCTTCTCACACGTTCCTTTTCTGTGGCATGGAAATGAAGAGGAAAAATTACTCTCTTGAATTCCCAAGAAGCAACTTACAACAGGAGAGGGGAAAAAAAGAATGTAAAGTACCTAAGAGTTAAAGGTACTTGTACTTCTCTGTGCATGTTTCAGCGCTACTGAATCCTGAAACCACAGTCATTTTGTGGTGCGAGAGACTCATTCCTCAAGCATCTCCTACGTAGATCCTGTTCAATGTGATTGTAAATCAAAGTGATCCTATATTAAGTTTGCTGGATTGAGTTGGTATGTTGTTGTGCTAATAACACAGCTAATAACCGTTTCAGGCACATATGAATTTTGCTTGCTTGAAGCAATGTTTGACATGCTCTTTATACTTTTCTTTTTTCCTGGTATTCCCCTTTCCCCCTTCATAAGGCAGCTGGCTTTGAGACATGATGGAGAAAACCCCCTTTTCCTATTCCTGTGGCTCAATTATACATAGACAGTGTCACCAAGAAACAACTGCAGAGCTACTCAACAGCCTGAGGAACAAAACAGGTGCTGAGGATGCCCCTAAACATAGGCAAAAGCACCTTCCTGACCAGAGTGCAGTCTGGCTGCACCTAAACACACTGGGGTCTACTTCAATATAGGAGCTGCCAGCAGTCTCAGACAAGGATGGCACGGTAATGGATCAGGTCCAGGGTAGGGGATGTAGCCAGAGGTAGGGCTAGAGAGAATGGTATGACAATTTCCATCCACAGGGCAGGACCGCTCTGTTCAGGTTAGTGTGGCTGCCCAGACCTGAAACTAGATCCTTTGGAGCCTTCGGGTAGAGGGGAGAACATCCCAAGTGATTGCTGGTAAGGGCCATTAGAGCAAATTTATGTCGTTACCTGTTGATTCTTGCAGGTTCTAAGAAGTTGGTGGAGCCTCATATCTTTAGCATTTTTCTAAGAAGTGTTTCTGAAAAAAACAAACCAAAAAAACCCCCAAAAAACCCCAAACCCATACTTTTATGTTCATTCAGGTAACTTGTCATATGAACTGCAGATGAAATCCGTCATATTCAGTCACCTTGACTGATAAACCTCATAAGGCTAATGGGAAACAAATGTAGGAAAAAAGTTAATGAGGAACAAATAAGGTGACTCAATCACATAATTCAATATCATTAACTTTACATTTAGTGATACAGTCTCTACTACATGCAAAGAAAATATCTTTAGTATGTGTAATTTTATGGTGTTTGTAAGATTCAAGCCATGAACATTTCAGACAAATTGGCCATTTTCTTAGTTTTTAACTGCCTGGGGTGTGTCTGTGTTATTAAGTGGTTATCTTAAAAATGAGGAGGTAAGTATGTAGGTATCTTCAAATACTAGTCTGGTAATTAAAGAAAAAAGAACATGGTAACCACAAGACAAGTATAGGCACTTTTAAAGTCAGCATTATGTGAGTAAATAACTATGCTTTTATTTCTGGAAAGGATTTTCTTGCCAGAGACTTCATCTGGATGGAGCTGAATAACTTCTTAGATCTATATGAATTATCTTGTTGCAAAATGATTTTGTGCCAAGAGAAAGAAATTGTGTTGAAAAAGAAAATTTTAAGGATATGTCTGTGTGCAAGGGCCATTTTTTTTTTTTTTTTTTTTAATAAATGACTTGCTGAAATCTGCATTAGTAGCCTGTGTTGTACACTAGTTCCTTAACCACCTAATAACAATTGGCCTATTGGTTATTTGCAGCTTCACAGTCTTGTCTCAATGGTGTTAACAGACCACCTGCAGCATGAGCGTTAGTGGACAGTGAGTTACTAATAAATGTCAAGATAATCCAATTTTGTCTTCTCTTTACTTAGATCACTGTTTTCTCAGATACTGTTGGAGTCCAGGGCATTCCTTTGGTTGCCCTGGAGGGTCAGAAACCTGGACAGGGGGGTCTGGGACCCCAGCCCAGAGCTCAGAGAGACACTGGCTTTTATCTCAGTCCATGGGAAAAACTTCCTTCACTGTGAGAAGGTTTACAGGCACAAGAGTGTGAAAAATAGTAGTTTAGCTTATCACAGGGTGAAAAAACAGTATATTTAGGTTTCTAGCATTGAAGTGAATGGGGGCAAGATGAAGAATTTGGGGCGTTGTCTCCTTCTTCTTCTTTCTTCTTCCCTCACTCAATTTCAGCAGTGATGTTGGCACAAGGTAATTTGTGAGGATTGGGTCAGAGTAGAGATGACCTTTTTAGTAATAGTGATAGGCATTGGCAATTAATAGTAAATAAAGAACACGTAGCAATTAGTATAAAAGATAAGGGACAGCCCTGGGTGGAAGGAGTCGTCAGAAGTCCAAGCAGCTGCAAACATCTTGTTGGACTGAGAAAATTGTAAGATAAGAACAATAAACAAAGTGTGCAACCTTGAAAAATCTAAACGTGAAGACTCCGTCTCTTTCATCGGTTTGGCACAGAGCTGTGCAAGGGGGCAAAGGACTCTAAAACCACCTGAATCTCGGGGAACGAGACCCGACAAGATACCTGTGTCAACAGCATTGAAAATGGCTTTAACTAAGGTAGTTAAGCTGTCCACTTAAAAAAAAAAGGAATTCTGGAAGATTTCTCAAGGTCAGCTGATCATGGAACTATGTACAAAAATGACCAGCCAAAATGGTCTCACTGGAATAATTTCCTGTGAATGTATCTTCCTACATTTTCATTTGTCTGCAAACCATGATAACTGAAAACTAACAGCCTGGAGAAATCATCTCACACACAATTTACTTTTGCAATTGCAATATTATGCCAAGGCAGGAAAGTTTTTTCCTGACTAGCTTGTGTAATAATCAAAGCAGACAAATGCCTAGCTGGAACAAGAGAACAGACAAACTGCAGAAGAGTTTCACTTTTGTGATGGCAGTGATGACAGCATTCTGCCTAGACAGCACAGCCTCAGGTGTGGCAATATGTCTCTTCTGTTATGCACTCTTTTCTGTAAGTAGCTCAGTGAAGACCTCTCGCCTGTTAAAACAGCAAAAACTGGAGGGAGGTTAACTTTTTTTCCCCTTTTTTTCTCTGTTCTCTTTTTTTCTTTTTCTTTTCTTTTTTCTTTTTTCCTTTTTCTCTTTTTTTTGTTTTTCTTTTTTCTTTTTTCCTTCTTATTTTTCTTCCTTTTTTTTTTTTTTATTTTTTTCTTTTTTTCTTTTTTAGACATCTTCTGACAATAGGAGCAAGAAAGAAGGAAGATAAAGGGCAAAGGTGCAGGAGGAAGGACAGAGAGGCTGATGATGCACTGCACATCCTGTCTCCTTTCCTGTGGTCTTCCCCTCACCATTACATTGCTTTCCAAAGGTTAGGTATAGGCTCTTTGCATTGTGAAAACTCAAGGAAGGGCAGTGGTGGCAAGGGCAATGGTGGCAAGGACAATAGGCCATGGTTACATCATACAGCCTGAGAGTTATTCCAGCTTCCATACTGATTACTTTTTTGCCTGAAATTAAAGTTCAGAAGTCTTTACTATGTCTATATACTTCAGAAATAAAGTATTTGTTTACATCAATTTTTCTGGAGGGCTTTAATGCCTTATTATTCATTTTGGGCTCTTGCCTTGGAATGTGAAAAAGTTGTGGTTGGAAGTTTTAAAAATCCTTTTCTAAAGGAGTTTTGAGTGTACTCACAATTTGGTTATTCCATCTTTGTGTTTATTTAAAACAAAAACTATTTCATTTGTGCACTTTGCAAATACCATATTCATAAACTAGTGGCTAGTGAAGTATTTTGAAGAAGGTTTCCATACGAAATTTTAGTAAAAATTCCAGAATCATCTCCTTGAAGTTTCAAAACCAGAAAAATTATATGCAAGACATCTCTAAATATAATCTAGGTAAAGGATAAGCCATTTAACATTCTTCTCTACTAAGGGTTCCACAATGAACAGTTCAGTCATTTTAGAACTGTTTTCTATATGGAGCATAATTTTACGGTATTGTCAGTTGAAATTGCTAAATACTGCTGCGGGTGTAGAAGAGGTCTGGCAGAAGATGATACAGGCTTATTGCTAAATAAAATTATTTTCCCTTCCTCCTCCCAACACTCAGACTCCAAATGTTAATTTACTGTCTCTAACATTCAGAAGCAGAGTAAGCCACGTATAATCATCCCTGACATGTTTCTCACAAATCCCACAGTAAGGCTGTGTATATCTGTCTCTGAAAGCCCTTAACCTCTTCACCATAGTGTTGTTGCTCTTCCATCTGAAAAATACCTCAGACTTCAGGGCAAACCATAAAATGAGTAGGGGGTTTTGAAATGGAAGTGGTACTTGTGATAAGATTATTTAACTGTTCATTTTTATTGTGTCCTTGTCTATACCATACTTACTTAAATTATATATACTATATATATATACCATACTTAAAATTTTTGGCTCAATGTGGCGAGATTCCTAGTTTGTGGATATTGATATTGGTGGTTTTCCTCATTATTATTTTCTTATTTTCCTGATTTTCTTGTTCAGATAAGTAGATTCATGCTATGGTTTTGGCTTTCTTTTTCTTTATGTCCAGAGGTAAAAGCACTGAAGTTTTTTGATAAGGATTCTCTTTTCTGTAATCTACATAATATGCATATGTATTGTTCATATCTACATGGCAATGCAGCTGTCCAACTCACAGGAAGTAAAAAGTGTATAGAAAATAAGCTTCTACACAGAGCGAGAATTTTATATAATCTGTTTTGTACAAGTAAATAAGAGTAGTTTTTGTCAGTGTACAAAGTTTTCTGCTTGCAAATCCTTGCAATTCTGTTTCTAATTTAAAGTCAGGACTGTAGGATATTATGTGCCTTAAAGGAAGTAGTAGTCTACTGGAGATTGTTTTAGAACATAATCTACATTTCTTCAGCACTTTTATTTCAAGAGTTACAACTGTCACCATATGCAGAAATGTGTGAGCTCCAAGGTACAGAAAATATCAAAGACAAAATCAGTATCTGTTATGAAATGGGCCCAAAACGTCATATGGCAATTGTTATTTTTATAATGGTCAAGGAAAAAAAATGAAAAAAATTAGTACTTTTGGAAGACTTTCTAACCTTGATGACAGTGTTGCTTTCAGGAAAAAGTTTTGTGGAAATTCTTTTTAATTCCTATGAGGAGGATTGTTAAGGGTTAAGTTTCCTGTAGAATTCCACCCCCCCCCACCCACAAGTTGCTAGGATACTAAATACTGGTAGTTAGAAAGTGCTTAACCTGGACAAAAGAAGCTGATCACTTAGTTTGGGGGAGGGAGAAAGCTCCGGGGAGAGCTGAGGGTGGGGGGCTCACAGCTCTCAGTCTTCCGGGGAGCACGGATCGGGCGACTGCTGGCTGCTGGAGTCCACGGGTAACGGAGGAGTCTGGCCCTGGGAATTCTACCATCTGTTGGAGTGCCCAGGAATTCGGAGTTTCTTCGCTGTCCTGCTGGATTTTGGGTGAGACGGGGTCCAGCCACTGCGGCTTCTCCGGCATTGCCAACTCTGCCTGCCGAGGACACCCCCTGCCTGCGGAGGACAGTCCACCGCGCCCGGCTTCCAGCCATCAGCGCCGGAGCTTCCACCGTTTGTCCTCGGGGTTCTTGGTTCTGTTCTACTATTGTTATAATTGCTGTTGGTTTTTTGTTTGTCCTGTTATATTTACTAGTAAAGGACTGTTATTCCTTTTCCCCATAGCTCTGACTGAAAAGGTTTTTTTTTAATCTTCCAAATTATAATAACACGGAGGGAAGGATTCAAATTCCCCATTCCTAGAGAGGCCTGCCTCTCCCTAGCAGACACCTGTCTTTTCAAACCAGGACAGAATTTGGTGCCCTACGTGGGGCACAAGGGCATTGAGAGAAAAAGGAATAACAGTTAAGTGCCTACATTGTTGTGTACTGGATATCATGTGGTCTGGCTTAACCTGGTTTGGGTGGCATGTGGTGGTGGCGGTATTCCTCCCATTTGCAGGCCCTTATCTAAACATGGGCCCTGTAACTAAGGCTACTGTGGCTGTCATCCAGTTTGCTACATGGGTTAACAAGGTGAGGAATTCATGGATTTTTGATTTCTTCTGGAAGGCAGGCACATGGATTCAGGGCTATCATACACTAACTGTGTGTTTCTGGAGTTACTTTAACAACAGTACCTACTGTGAAGAAATGACACCGGGGGAAATTTTTTCACAACCCTTCACCCAGCTCTTTGGGCCTGCCCCACCAGTCTTTGAAGGGTTCAAATCTCTAAATGTTAATGACATCATACAGTGGCTGGTGTTGCTGGTATCCCTGTTCTGTTTAGCATTTAGAGATAAGGGAAGACTGACCTGGATAACCACCCTGATACCTACCCTAGTGAATAAGGATGCTGCCCCACAGCCTGAGCCCATCCCACAGCCTGACCCTGCCCCACAACCTGACCCTGCCCCACAACCTGACCCTGCCCCACAGCCTGAGCCCGTCCCACAGCCTGACCCTGCCCCACAACCTGACCCTGCCCCACAGCCTGAGCCCGTCCCACAGCCTGACTCCATCCCACAGCCTGACCCCGTCCCACAGCCTGACCCTGCCCCACAGCCTGACCCCGTCCCACAGCCTGAGCCCGTCCCACAACCTGACACTGTCCCACAGCCTGACCCTGCCCCACAGCCTGACACTGCCCCAAAGCCTGACCCCGTCCCACAGCCTGACACTGCCCCACAGCCTGCCTCAGGAATAAACCACCCAGATTGGGTGAAGGAGATAGGTGAGATGCTGAGGGAGCACATTTCCCCTGTAGTAGCCTCATTAGCCCCAGCTGCTGGGAAACCCTCCCCCTGCCCCGACACAGGAGAGTCTGATGGTGCAGCAGCAGAACCCACAGACGTTACAACTGTCCAGGCTCCAGCTAAACCACAGGGGCAGCCACAGCCAGCAGCAGTGGCCCCTGTGGAAACAAAGAAGTATAAGGTGAAATCAGAGCACCCAGGCAACAAGGATAAGAAAGGAGGGCTCTCACAACCTGCGGGGGAGTCAGAGGTTGAGATCATCACTGAGTCCCTGACATATGAAAGTCTCCGTAATCTGCAAAGATCTTGCACGGCGGGGATGTGAGGCTTATACAGCCTGGTTACTTCGGGTCTGGGACCTTATAGGTACAGGCGTGCAACTAGATAGTAGTGAGGCAAGGAATTTGGGACCCTTGACCCAGGACTCAGGTGTGAATCAGGTATTCGTAAGGGAGCCAGGGCCCCTTTCCCTTTGGGAGCGGCTTTTAATGAGTGTACGGGAGAGGTTTGTCCACAGAGACAGAATGCAGGAGCACCATCATAGAATGCGCTGGAAGACCCTTGAGGAAGGGATCCAACAGCTGAGAGAAGTGGCAGTACTGGAGGTACTCTTTGGGAGGGGTGGACAGCACGATAATGACCCCGACAAAGTCAGGTGCACAGGGCAAATGCTGTGGAATCTGGCAACTCTAAGACCATCTCAATACGCCACATACATTGCAACAATTCATCCTGATAACAACCGAGAGACAGTTGTTCTGTAGCCAACAAGCTCCGAAATTATGAGAGTATCATCAGTGGCCCAATGCAGGCTCAGGTCTCTGCCGTGGCTAAGGAACTGAGAGAGGAGATGGAGGAGGTGACAGAGAAGATGGAGGAGATGAGGGAGGAGATGAGGAGGAACAGTTCCCATGTGGCACCGGTGCGAGTTACAGGCCCCAGAGTCAGAGCTCAACAGCCCCCAGCTAGAGAGAGAGGGTACACCCCACGAGCTGACCTGTGGTTCTTTCTGCGTGACCATGGGGAAGACATGGGAAGGTGGGATGGGAAACCCACTTCTGCCCTGGCAGCATGGGTGCGTGAGCTCAAGGAGAGAAACACTAACCGAGGGGGTTCCACTAAGATAAAAGTAGCCTTGGCATCGCATGACCAAGCTGCCCGGTATTATAGAAGTGAGGATATGTCAGATCCCTGTGAAGGAACCTCTACCATGTATGCCCAGGAGGGGAATAATGACCGGTGCTAGAGGGACCCTGCCTCTAGCCAGGGAGAGGCACGGGAAAACCGGGTCTATTGGACGGTGTGGATCCGATGGCCTGGCACATCAGAGCCACAGAAATATGAAGCTTTAGTTGATACTGGTTCTCAGTGTACCCTGATACCATCGGAAAATGTAGGGACAGAACCTATTTCCATTGCCAGGGTGACGGGGGGATCACAGGAATTGACTCTGTTAGAAGCCGAGGTGAGCCTGACTGGGAAGGAGTGGCAGAAACATCCAATTGTGACTGGCTCAGGGGCCCCGTGTATTTTGGGCATAGACTTCCTCCGGAATGGTTATTACAAAGACTCTAAGGGACTCAGGTGGGCTTTTGGAATAGCAGCTGTGGAGGCAGAGGGCATTAAGAAATTGAATAGCTTGCCTGGACTGTCGGAGAACCCATCTGCAGTAGGACTCCTAAAAGTAGAAGAGCAACGAGTTCCAGCTGCCACCTCGACGGTGCACCGCCAACAGTATCGGACAAATCGAGGTGCCGTGATCCCCATCCACAAGATGATCCGTGAGCTGGAGACCCAAGGGGTGGTCAGCAAAACCCACTCACCCTCCAACAGCCCCATCTGGCCTGTGCACAAGCCTGACGGAGAATGGAGATTGACTGTGGACTATCGTGCCTTGAACGAAGTGACTCCACCATTGAGCGCTGCTGTGCCGGACATGCTGGAACTCCAGTACGAGCTGGAGTCCAAGGCAGCAAAGTGGTACGCCACAATTGACATTGCTAATGCATTTTTCTCCATTCCTCTGGCTGCAGAATGCAGGCCTCAGTTTGCTTTCACCTGGAGAGACGTGCAGTACACCTGGAACCGACTGCCCCAGGGGTGGAAACACAGCCCCACCATCTGCCATGGACTGATCCAGGCTGCACTGGAAAAGGGTGAGGCTCCGGAGCACCTACAGTATATCAATGACACCATTGTGTGGGGGAACACGGCAATGGAAGTGTTTGAGAAAAGAGAGAAGATCATCCAAATTCTCCTGAAAGCTGGTTTTGCCATCAAGCAGAACAAGGTCAAGGGACCTGCCCGAGAGATCCAGTTCCTGGGAGTAAAGTGGCAAGATAGACGGCGGCAGATTCCCACTGAGGTCATCAATAAGATCACTGCAATGTCCCCACCAACCAGCAAAAAGGAGACACAAGCTTTCCTAGGCGCCATAGGTTTCTGGAGGATGCACACTCCTGAGTACAGCCAGATTGTGAGCCCTCTCTACCTGGTCACCCACAAGAAGAATGATTTCCACTGGGGCCCTGAACAGCAACAAGCCTTTGCCCAGATCAAGCAGGAGATCGCTCATGCAGTAGCCCTTGGCCCAGTGAGGACGGGACCAGATGTGAAGAACGTGCTCTACTCAGCAGCCGGGAACAATGGCCTGTCCTGGAGCCTTTGGCAGAAGGTGCCTGAGGAGACTCGAGGCCGGCCACTAAGATTTTGGAGTCGAAGCTACAGAGGGTCTGAAGCCAATTACACCCCAACTGAGAAGGAAATCTTGGCTGCCTGTGAAGGAGTTCAAGCTGCCTCAGAGGTGATTGGCAGAGAAGCACAACTCCTGCTGGCACCCTGACTACTGGTGCTGGGGTGGATGTTTAAAGGAAAGGTTCCCTCCACCCATCATGCCACTGACGCCACGTGGAGCAAATGGATTGCCCTCATCACTCAGCGTGCCCGCATTGGAAACCCAAATCGCCCTGAGATTTTGGAGATAATTACAAACTGGCTGGAAGGTGAAAACTTTGGTCTCACAGATGAAGAGGAGCAGGAACAAGTGACACGTGCCAAAGAGGGTCCACCATACAACCAACTGCCAGCAGAAGAAACACGCTATGCTCTTTTCACTGACGGTTCCTGCCGCATCGTAAGGATGAACTGGAAGATGAAAACAGCTGTATGGAGTCCCACAAGACAGGTTGCACAAGCCACTGAGGGAGAAGGTGGGTCAAGCCAACTTGCTGAACTCAAAGCTGTTCAGCTGGCCCTGGACATTGCTGAAAGAGAGAAGTGGCCAAAGCTCTACCTCTACACTGATTCGTGGATGGTGGCCAGTGCTCTGTGGGGCTGGCTGGACAGGTGGAGAAAGGCCAATTGGCAGCGTAGGGGAAAGCCAATCTGGGCTGCAGATGAGTGGAAGGACATTGCCACTCGGGTAGAGAAGCTACCTGTCAAAGTCCGTCATGTAGATGCCCATGTCCCCAAGAGTCGGGCTAATGAGGAGCACCAAACAACGAGCAGGTAGATCAAGCTGCAAAGATAGAGGTGTCAAAGATAGACTTAGATTGGCAACACAAGGGAGAGTTGTTCCTAGCTCAATGGGCCCATGATGCCTCAGGCCATCAGGGCAGAGATGCCACCTATAAGTGGGCACAAGACCGAGGGGTGGATCTAACCATGGACAGTATTTCTCAGGTTATCCATGACTGTGAGACGTGTGCTGCCATCAAGCAGGCCAAGCGAGTGAAGCCCCTGTGGTATGGCGGGCGATGGTCCAAGTATAAGTACGGGGAAGCCTGGCAGATTGACTACATCACCCTTCCCCAAACCCGCCAAGGCAAGCGCTATGTGCTGACCATGGTGGAAGCCACCACTGGATGGTTGGAGACCTTCCCTGTGCCTCATGCTACTGCCTGGAACACCATCCTGGGCCTTGAAAAGCAAATCCTGCGGAGACATGGTACCCCTGAGAGGATTGAGTCTGACAACGGGACTCATTTCAAGAACAGCCTTATAGACACCTGGGCTAGAGAACATGGCATTGAGTGGGTGTACCATATTCCTTATCATGCACCAGCAGCCGGGAAAGTTGAACAGTGCAATGGCCTGCTTAAAACCACTTTGAAGGCACTGGGTGGGGGGACTTTCAAGAACTGGGAGAATAATTTAGAAAAGGCCACCTGGTTAGTGAACACTCGAGGTTCTACCAACCGAGCAGGCCCTGCCCAATCTGAGCCCCTGGGAACAAGAGATGGAGTTAAAGTTCCGGTAGTACACATGAGAGGAATGCTGGGAAAAACTGTTTGGATTAATTCTGCCACCAGCAAAGACAATCCCGCTCCTGGGGTTGTTTTTGTTCAGGGACCTGGCTGGACATGGTGGGTGATGCAAAAGGATGGAGAGACCCGCTGCATACCTCAAGGGGACCTTGTTTTTCGGTGAACACTGTGACTGTGTCTGTATTTATATTCACCTGTATATATATATGTATATTATTTAAAGGTTTAAATTCAATATAATATGTTGGTGTGGGAAAAAATTCGGGGTGGATAATGCTGAGGGTTAAGTTTCCTGTAGAATTTCTGCCGCCCCCCCCCCCCCCCCCCCCCCCCCCCCCCAAGTTGCTAGGAGACTAAATACTGGTAGTTAGAAAGTGCTTAACCTGGACAAAAGAAGCTGATCACTTAGTTTCAGGGGAGGGAGAAAGCTCCGGGGAGAGCTGAGGGTGGTGGTCTCATGGCTCTCAGTCTTCCGGGGAGCACAGATCAGGCGACTGCTGGCTGCTGGAGTCCATGGTTAACGGAGGAGTCTGGTCCTGGGAATTCTATCATCTGTTGGAGTGCCCAGGAATTCGGAGTTTCTTCGCTGTCCTGCTGGATTTTGGGTCAGCCCGGGTCCCGCCGCTGTGGCTTCTCCGGCACTGCCACCTCTGCCTGCCGAGGACACCCCCTGCCTGCGGAGGACAGTCCACCGCGCCCGGCTTCCAGCCATCAGCGCCGGAGCTTCCACCGTTTGTCCTCGGGGTTCTTGGTTCTGTTTTACTATTATTATAATTGCCGTTGTTTTTTTGTCTGTCCTGTTATATTTACTAGTAAAGGACTGTTATTCCTTTTCCCCATAGCTCTGACTGAAAAGTTTTTTTTAATCTTCCAAATTATAATAACACGGAGGGAAGGATTCAAATTCCTCATTTCCTAGAGAGGCCTGCCTCTCCATAGCAGACACCTGTCTTTTCAAACCAAGACAAGGATAAAAGAATATGACAATAAAAGGGTGTAGTAAAATAGTAATAGGAGCCATGTTGTTATCAGATTTCTGGTATTTAGAAGGCTATGAATGACTTTATAAACACTTTGCTTTACTCATTACTCCACATTCCAGGATGATCTAGTTTAAAACTGAGTATGTAGTTATTTACAATACAGAATACCAGCATGGTTTAATTTTAATATATTCTTTCAAGGCTTTTGAAAGAAGCCCTTGATGAATTACAATGAATTTGATAAAATTCAAGTAAATACTCCAAGCAAAATTGAAAGTCAAGGGAAAACAACAAAAAAGTTGTTAAAACAATCACTAAAGCAAGCATTATCCAGCATTAAACACACTCTAATATTTAAAAAATATCCCCATATTTTTTTAATTTTTGAAGTGTCAAGTCTGCATACCAAGAAACATGGATCAGTTTAAAAGTCACGTTAACCTTTCTCTTTGACTTGGGGAGATTCAAAATTTTGATGTATCTGTAGGACCTCTAAGGATAGTATAAATATGATTCTTGAATAAAGGTTTTAGTAAATAAAGGAATATCAAACACTTTACTTCGAAAGTTAATTATTTATGTCTATTTGTGATTAGCCTATCTGCAATTAAGAGAAGATCTCTTATCTTAAAACTTTTAAATCTTTTATTTGCACTGTTTCAGTATATCTAAGGAGCAATAGGTCAGAATACTTGGACTGAAATTTGCTCACCCTTATTCCTCTCTGCTGCGTGTAATGGACATTAATCTATTCCCAGCAGCTTCCTTTGATTGTCAAAGTTTAATCATGATGCAGGTGGTAAAATGTGCCTTATTGGTACTCTTCAAAACAGAATATAATTTTTATTTTAACAAAATGCAAAGGAATGTTTTAGTTTTTTTCTTCTCAATATAAATATATTTTGTTGCTTCTAAGAGACAATTTTTCTTTAAAGCTTTTGAAACCACCTGTACTTTGTTGCTTTTGACTTAAAATAACACATTCTGTACAATATGCCAACAGTAACAGAATACTTGTTTGATTTCTTTAACTGTTCTTGTAATTAAAACCCTACTTTGTAGAAAGCTTTGGAAGAAGTCAAACTTTTTTGACATGTGTAAAAATTTTAGTTAATCTAGTCCAAGCAAAGAAAGCGGAATTATAATTTTTTTTAGGCCTGAGGGAACACTGGTAATACTAGATAAAATTAGCAGTGCCACATAAAACCGTTGGAATGTTTTGAAATCAGCACATAGAATGGGGATTAGAATGCCATGCAATCCCCCAGTTGTCCTTGAACTTTTTTAACATTAGCCTGTTTTCTGGCAGTTTGGGCCTTGGAGCTCCTGCGCTGCCTAATACCTCCTCAGGTTAAAATCTCCCCAGGTTTCTGGATGTAAAAGGTTTTCAGGTGCAGCTTAGCTGTCGAGACTCCAGATATTTGTGGTTGGATATTAAGGAGATATTTAGTATCTTCTGGAGGAATAAGTGAGAGGGCTGGTTTTTCTTGTAATGCCTCCCGTCCCTTATATAACATTCTCTCTTTGAATTTATCTCCCAGAGAACATTTCCAATATTTACCTTGCTTTTCAATTCAAAAAATAACAGATTTATTCATAGGCAGTGATGGTTCATGTGGAAGTTAAATCATGTACAGGGAAAAGTAGAATAATGAATTTGTGGTGCTGCACATCAGCCAAAATGCAAGGATTCTCCGGAGGCTGCAGGACTTTTCTGTGCATGTCACCAGCTTGGGCAGGATCACTGATGGTAAGAAACATATTTAGCTGCTGAGTGGGACGGACCACAGAACCTGACCAGCACTGAGGTGTTATATAGGTAAAAATGACCAGCAGCAAGAACAAGCTATACATCTTTGTAGTATAAATTTTAGAATTTTCTTGAGAAAAATGGCAAGGCACATCTTTGCCAAATAATTTGCTTGCATTCAAATTGTGGTTATCTCTTTACGTCCTTCTGATGCGTAAGCTTAACACAAGGCAGCATTAAGGTGATAGACTGAATTGCTTGTGGTCTGTATAGAGGCTTACATAAATACTGCTGTGGTTCATATATCCAGACATTAAAAAAATTACTTCCGAATTTCTTTCAAGAGGGGATTTTTTGTGTTCCTGGCATGGTGAAAGCATGTATCACCCTTCTTCTTCAGATCTCAAAAAAAGACTCTGCATTATTAGCAGATTAAAGTTCTTGTATCCTTGCATCTAAAAGGCTTCTAGGTTTTGAACCGAGAAATTAGTGCCCTCCCTATTTATTGTTGAAATTGATAATGTGTGAAGGATTTTTTTTTTTTTTTTTTTGTAGGACTTTTTCCTATTGCTAGAAATATTATGGTCTGCATATGAAATATTCGGTCCCTCAATTTCTTTAAGGGTCTTCTTATTTGATAGGATACTGTTGTTTAACACCACGTCACTGTGACATGGTTTATATATTTAAAAGCTTTTCAGTACTAAAAATTCTTATTATAATGTTTGGCATTCATTACTGTAATGGTGATTTGACTCTGATTTAAACACTAAGTTTCAACTATTGTAATTTAAGGCTTTTTTACAGTCCATGACAGAAAGTAAGTTTCTTAAGTAATGCCATATTCAAAATTGAATGCATACCTTGCTCCAAAACAAAAGCAAAGCCATCAAATTTGAAATAACAAATGAAGAGATGTTACTGATACTGTTTTGAACTGGGTGTTTGCTGATACAAGAAAGAAACAATGCAAAAAAAACCAGACAAGATGCCTGTTGGGGTTTAAGTCTCCTGGAATTTTTTTCCCCCCTCCCAAGTTGCTAGGAGACTAAGTGCTGAGTGCTTAACGTGGACAAAAGAACTGATAACTTAGTTTTGGGGGAGGGAAAAAAGCTCCCGGAGAGAGCGGAGGGTGGGGGGATCTCGCGGCTTTTTTTTCTTTTCTTTCTTCCGGGGGGAGCACCGATCGGGCCACGGCTGGCTGGAGTCCACAGTTAACGAAGGAGTCTGGTCCTGGGAATTCTACCATCTGTTGGAGTAACCAGGAATTCGGAGTTTCTTCGCTGTCCTGCTGGATTTTGGGTGAGACCGGGTCCCGCCGCTGCTTCTTCTCCGGCACTGCCACCTCTGCCTGCCGAGGACACCCCCTGCCTGCGGAGGACAGTCCACCGCGCCCGGCTTCCAGCCATCAGCGCCGGAGCTTCCACCGTGTGCCCTCGGGGTTCTTGGTTCTGTTCTACTATTGTTATAATTGCTGTTGGGTTTTTTTTGTCTGTCCTGCTATATTTACTAGTAAAGGACTGTTATTCCTTTTCCCCATAGCTCTGACTGAAAAGTTTTATTCTTAATCTTCCGAATTATAATAACACGGAGGGAAGGATTCAAATTCCTCATTTCCTAGAGAGGCCTGCCTCTCCATAGCAGATACCTGTCTTTTCAAAAACCAAGACAGAATTTGGCGCCCAGATCGTGGGGCATTGAGAGAAAAAGGAATAACAGTTCTTAAGTGCCTACATTGCTGTGCACTGGATATCATGTGGTCTTGCTTAACCTGGTTTGGGTGGCATGTGGGTGTGGCCGTATTTCTCCCATTTGCAGGCCCTTTTCTAAACATGGGCCCTGTAACTAAGGTTACTGTGGCTGTCATTCATTTCGCTATATGGGTTAACGAAGTGAGGAAATCGTGGATTTTTAATTTCCTCTGGAAGGCAGGCACATGGATTCAGGGCTATCATACACTAACTGTGTGTTTCTGGAGTTACTTTAACAACGGTACCTACTGTGAAGAAATGACACCGGGGGAAATTTTTTCACAACCCTTCACCCAGCTCTTTGGGCCTACCCCATCAGTCTTTGAAGGGTTCAAATCTCTGAATGTTAATGACATCATACAGTGGCTGGTGTTGCTGGTATGCCTGTTCTGTTTAGCATTTAGAGATAAGGGGAGACTGACCTGGATAACCACCCTGATACCTACCCTAGAGAATAAGGATGCTGCCCCACAGCCTGAGCCCGTCCCACAGCCTGACCCTGCCCCACAGCCTGACCCTGCCCCACAGCCTGAGCCCGTCCCACAACCTGACACTGTCCCACAGCCTGCCTCAGGAATAAACCACCCAGATTTGGTGAAGGAGATAGGTGAGATGCTGAGGGAGTACCTTTCCCCTGTAGTAGCCTCATTAGCCCCAGCTGCTGGGAAACCCTCCCCCTGCCCCGACAAAGGAGAGTCTGATGGTGCAGCAGCAGAACCCACAGACGTTACAACCGTCCAGGTTCCAGCTGAACCACAGGGGCAGCCACAGCCAGCAGCAGTGGCCCCTGTGGAAACAAAGAAGTATAAGGTGAAATCAGAGCACCCAGGTAACAAGGATAAGAAAGGAGGGCCCTCACAACCCGGGGAGGAGTCAGAGGTTGAGATCATCACTGAGTCCCTGACATATGAAAGTCTCCGTAATCTGCAGAAAGATCTTGCACGGCGGGGACGTGAGGCTTATACAGCCTGGTTACTTCGGGTCTGGGACCTTATAGGTACAGGCGTGCAGCTAGATAGTAGTGAGGCAAGGAATTTGGGACCCTTGACCCAGGACTCAGGTGTGAATCAGGTATTCGTAAGGGAGCCAGGGCCCCTTTCCCTTTGGGAGCGGCTTTTAATGAGTGTACGGGAGAGGTTTGTCCACAGAGACAGAATGCAGGAGCACCATCATAGAATGCGCTGGAAGACCCTTGAGGAAGGGATCCAACAGCTGAGAGAAGTGGCGGTATTGGAGGTACTCTTTGGGAGGGGTGGACAGCATGATAATGACCCCGACAAAGTCAAGTGCACAGGGCAAATGCTGTGGAATCTGGCAACTCTAGGACCATCTCAATACGCCACATACATTGCAACAATTCATCCTGATACCAACCGAGAGACAGTGGGTTCTGTAGCCAACAAGCTTAGAAATTACGAGAGTATCATCTGTGGCCCAATGCAGGCTCAGGTCTCTGCCGTGGCTAAGGAACTCAGAGAGGAGATAAGGGAGAAGATGGAGGAGGTGACAGAGAAGATGGAGGAGGTGACAGAGAAGATGGAGGAGATGAGGAGGAACAGTTCCCATGTGGCACCGGTGCGAGTTACAGGCCCCAGAGTCAGAGGTCAACAGCCCCCAGCTAGAGAGAGAGGGTACACCCCACGAGCTGACCTGTGGTACTTTCTGCGTGACCATGGGGAAGACATGGGAAGGTGGGATGGAAAACCCACTTCTGCCCTGGCAGCACGGGTGCGTGAGCTCAAGGAGAGAAACACTAACCGAGGGGGTTCCACTAAGATGAAGGTAGCCTCGACATCGCACGACCAGGCTGCCAGGTATTATAGAAGTGAGGATGATATGTCAGATCCCCGTGAAGGAACCTCTACCATGTATGCTCAGGAGGGGAATAATGACCGGTGCTAGAGGGGCCCTGCCTCTAGCCAGGGAGAGGCACGGGAAAACCGGGTCTATTGGACGGTGTGGATCCGATGGCCTGGCACATCAGAGCCACAGAAATATGAAGCTTTAGTTGATACTGGTTCTCAGTGTACCCTGATACCATCGGAATATGTGGGGACAGAACCTATTTCCATTGCTGGGGTGACGGGGGGATCACAGGAACTGACTCTGCTGGAAGCCGAGGTGAGCCTGACCGGGAAGGAGTGGCAGAAACATCCAATTGTGACTGGCTCAGGGGCCCCGTGTATTTTGGGCATAGACTTCCTCCGGAATGGTTATTACAAAGACTCTAAGGGATTCAGGTGGGCTTTTGGAATAGCAGCTGTGGAGGCAGAGGGCATTAAGAAATTGAATAGCTTGCCTGGACTGTCGGAGAACCCATCTGCAGTAGGACTTCTAAAGGTAGAAGAGCAACGAGTTCCGGTTGCCACCTCGACAGTGCACCGCCGACAGTATCGGACAAATCGAGATGCCGTGATCCCCATCCACAAGATGATTCGGGAGCTGGAGAGCCAAGGGGTAGTCAGCAAAACCCACTCACCCTTCAACAGCCCCATCTGGCCTGTGCGCAAGCCTGACGGAGAATGGAGATTGACTGTGGACTATCGTGCCTTGAACGAAGTGACTCCACCATTGAGCGCTGCTGTGCCGGACATGCTGGAACTCCAGTACGAGCTGGAGTCCAAGGCAGCAAAATGGTACGCCACAATTGACATTGCTAATGCCTTTTTCTCCATTCCTCTGGCTGCAGAATGCAGGCCTCAGTTTGCTTTCACCTGGAGGGGCGTGCAGTACACCTGGAACCGACTGCCCCAGGGGTGGAAACACAGCCCCACCATCTGCCATGGACTGATCCAGGCTGCACTGGAAAAGGGTGAGGCTCCGGAGCACCGAAACAACGAGCACGTAGATCAGGCTGCAAAGATAGAGGTGTCAAAGATAGACTTAGATTGGCAACACAAGGGAGAGTTGTTCCTAGCTCGATGGGCCCATGATGCCTCAGGTCACCAGGGTAGAGATGCCACCTATAAGTGGGCCCGAGACCGAGGGGTGGATCTAACCATGGACAGTATTTCTCAGGTTATCCATGACTGTGAGACGTGTGCTGCCATCAAGCAGGCCAAGCGGGTGAAGCCGCTATGGTATGGCGGGCGATGGTCCAAGTATAAGTACGGGGAAGCCTGGCAGATTGACTACATCACCCTTCCCCAAACCCGCCAAGGCAAGCGCTATGTGCTGACCATGGTGGAAGCCACCACTGGATGGCTGGAGACCTACCCTGTGCCTCATGCTACTGCCCGGAACACCATCCTGGGCCTTGAAAAGCAAATCCTGTGGAGACATGGTACCCCTGAGAGGATTGAGTCTGACAACGGGACTCATTTCAAGAACAGCCTTATAAACACCTGGGCTAGGGAACATGGCATTGAGTGGGTGTACCATATTCCTTATCATGCGCCAGCAGCCGGGAAGGTTGAACGATGCAATGGCCTGCTTAAAACCACTTTGAAGGCACTGGGTGCAGGGACTTTTAAGAACTGGGAGAATAACTTAGCAAAGGCCACCTGGTTAGTGAACACTCGAGGTTCCACCAACCGAGCAGGCCCCGCCCAATCTGAGCCCCTGGGAACAAGAGATGGAGATAAAGTTCCTGTAGTACACATGAGAGGAATGCTGGGAAAAACTGTTTGGATTAATTCTGCCACCAGCAAAGACAATCCCGCTCCTGGGGTTGTTTTTGCTCAGGGACCGGGCTGCACATGGTGGGTGATGCAAAAGGATGGAGAGACCCGCTGCATACCTCAAGGGGACCTTGTTTTTCGGTGAACACTGTGACTGTGTCTGTATTTATATTCACATGTATATATATGTATATTATTGAAAGATTTAAATTCAATATAATATGTTGGTGTGGGAAAAAAAATTCGGGGTGGATAATGTTGGGGTTTAAGTCTCCTGGAATTTTTTTCCCCCCTCCCAAGTTGCTAGGAGACTAAGTGCTGAGTGCTTAACGTGGACAAAAGAACTGATAACTTAGTTTTGGGGGAGGGAAAAAAGCTCCCGGAGAGAGCGGAGGGTGGGGGGATCTCGCGGCTTTTTTTTCTTTTCTTTCTTCCGGGGGGAGCACCGATCGGGCCACGGCTGGCTGGAGTCCACAGTTAACGAAGGAGTCTGGTCCTGGGAATTCTACCATCTGTTGGAGTAACCAGGAATTCGGAGTTTCTTCGCTGTCCTGCTGGATTTTGGGTGAGACCGGGTCCCGCCGCTGCTTCTTCTCCGGCACTGCCACCTCTGCCTGCCGAGGACACCCCCTGCCTGCGGAGGACAGTCCACCGCGCCCGGCTTCCAGCCATCAGCGCCGGAGCTTCCACCGTGTGCCCTCGGGGTTCTTGGTTCTGTTCTACTATTGTTATAATTGCTGTTGGGTTTTTTTTGTCTGTCCTGCTATATTTACTAGTAAAGGACTGTTATTCCTTTTCCCCATAGCTCTGACTGAAAAGTTTTATTCTTAATCTTCCGAATTATAATAACACGGAGGGAAGGATTCAAATTCCTCATTTCCTAGAGAGGCCTGCCTCTCCATAGCAGATACCTGTCTTTTCAAAAACCAAGACAATGCCAAAGTCTGATGCCACTACAGAAAGTACCAAAGGAGAAAGGAAAAACATGAAAGAAAGATTAACACTGGGAGGTGACTGAAAGCTTTGAACTGTGAAGCAGATGAAAGTATATGGAAAAATACCCGATTCTGCAATCTGTTTCTATTCTTACCTCAATAACCTTATGTGTCTTGAATTTTGGCAGGTCACCTAGACCTTATTGATGCATACAGAGGAGATTACTTTTGGTCCTGAGATAAAATTCCTCCTGTTTTTGAACAAAAATACAAAATATAGGGTGGGGGGTGGCCAAAAGAAGTCAACTGGTACGTCATCACTTTAAAAGAAATTCAAAAGTAAATTAAGTATGTACCTGATATTTATTTCACCAACACATACAGCTTTGTGAGAACAACATATGCAAACAATCCCTGTGCTGTTGACATGTGGTTTACTGTGAATGCTGATTGTGGCTAGACGACTGCTTTCTTTGAAGTACAGTAAAATGTTCTCAAGTAACTCCATAACAATACAATACAATACAATGGCTAGAAGCTTAGGGCAATTCTGAGATAATTTTTTGAAACACCTTTGAACAACATTTATTTCACAGCCTCCTCAGCAGTCCAAGAGTTCCCATTGGTATATGAAAGTGTTTCACAATGCCCAGCTCTCCAGACCTTGGAAATATAATTTGATTCACTGTTTGTGCTCTTCACCCAGAGATACTTCTATGCTGAAGCAGGCTCTGCTGCTCACAAAAGAGTGCTCATTCTCTGCCTTTGTAGGCCCAAGGGAGAGTGAAGGGAGACCCATGTGCAAATGAAGTCATTTTTGAGGATTTTTACTTCACTGTTGTCTGTACATCCGATAAAGGTGTAACTCAAAGCACTCAGATTTGAAAACTTTATCATTAGTAGGAAGAGACTGGCACTTCCATGGAGCCAGCTGCCATGCTTAATGAGGCGGGCGGTATATGCTATTTCTGCTAGTGGTAATTAAAATTACCTGTCAGCATTTTTGGTTGTATCTTCATGGAGGAGTGCAAACACAGCTGAATTCCTCTCTGTGCTCTACACTATTCTGGAAGCTCTTAGACTTGCAGAAAGGTTTTTTGCAGGTCAAATAATCTTGGCCATTGTGCTTCATATCCAGGGTAACCTGGATATGAGGAAGCTTGCTTTATGCAGCCAGCTGGAGAAAAAACAGCCTTGGTTTGTATGTGCTGACTTTGGAAGTCATGTCCTGGGATTTGATCTTTCTACTCTATGCAGCTTTCTGTTCACAACTTTGCTGATTAATTATTTTCCTCGTGTGTAGGTACAATTCCTTCCTTATTGCTTTTAGTTCCTTTCATACTGCTTCCCTAATTTTTCAAGACATTTGTACTGGTACTAAAAAAAGTACTGGTGCCTTAAAAAACATACTAGGTAGCTCCATCATTGTTGGAAAGGAATTTATTAGCATATCTTTTGTTCCTTAAACAGGAAATTGAAATACAATTTTGAACTGAACTGTGAACAAAAGAGTTGTAATGTCTTTTTAAGGCATTTTGAAAACATTAAGGGCAAATACTTTTAGGTGAAATGGGAAACATAATTTGTTCTTCAAATGTGCAGAGGAACAAACTATTGGCTTTTAATTATGAAGCCAAGAGAATTCTTGTCTTGTGCTCTCTAACTTTTTTTCTGAAGAGTAAATGTTGGAAAAGAATTGAATATGGAGGAAAAGGCTGAGGAAGAATGGCAACAGTAATGGGCAGGCAGCACACTGTAATACATCTTCATAGTGAGAATAAAGCCAGATCAGTGACCAGACTTTTCTCTGGGATTTTCTCTGGAGCTCTCTAATATTACTCTTGCTATTAGAAAATAATTATGTCCTGGACTGCATTAGGAGGAGTCTTGCCAGCAGGCCAAGTGAGGTTCTCCTTCCTCTTTCCTCAGCACTGTTAATGCCGTACCTGTAATGCTGCATCTACTTGTGAGCACATGGATAGTATTTTGGGTACTGAGGAGAGTTAAGGCTAGCATGGAGATCTTTATGGATCTTTATTTTCTATGAGGAAAAGCTGAATAAGCTGGGGTGGTTTAGTCTGGGGAAGAAAAAGCTCAAGGGGAATCACCTCACTGTGTACAAGTATCTGAACACAATGTGTACAGAAGATGGAGCTGTGATATTATCAGTAGTGCCCAGGGACAGAACAAGAGGCTATGGGCACATTCTGAGACACAGGAGGTTCCTCTGAACATTATTATGTTAATATTAACAATAACAACATGAGGAAAAGGTTTTGGTGTTGTTTTGTGTTTGGTTGGTTTGGGGGTTTTTTAGGTGGGTGGGTTTGTTTCTTTTTTTTTGTTGTTGTTTGGTTTGGTTTGGTTTGGTTTGGTTTGGTTTGGTTTGGTTTGGTTTGGTTTGGTTTGGTTTGGTTTTTTTTAATCTGAGGGTGACCAAACATTCCTGCAGGTTGCTCAGTGTGGTATTGCGTCCTCCTCTTTGGAGATAATCAAAACACCATCTGGGTACATTGCTCTAGGTGTTTCTGCTGGGGTTGAGGGATTGGACCAGAAGACATCCAGAGCCTTCCAATTTCAACCATTCTGTGATTAAAAATCTGGCTACTCCTGTTTTATAGAAAACTGTGCATGGAAACACTAGAGAAGACAGCTGGTTTGAGTAAAGTTCAGAAATGCTACCACCTTCTGGTGGCTGAAATGACTGAGCATACTGGCAGTGCCTGAAACTCATCTCCTTACCTACATGGTCCATAATTACATGTCGTGTCCACACACCTTCTGAAACAAGATTTCAAAGTGCTTTTTTTGTTCCTCAGTACTATCAAAGTATTTTTTTTTTCCAGTAGACTAGGTTGTTTTAGTTTAATTAATTTGTAACCAATAATTATAAAAACATCTGCATTATGCTCTTATTTACGTGGTTTAGATGGGCCTGCAAGGAACAGGGAGTTGGACTCGATTCTAGAGATTAGTAAATTTATATGGATTATGTAACAAATCATTGCTCTTTTAAAACCTCATTCCAAATTCAGAAACCTCGTATCCCATGGGAGATGTCAATGTACCCTAGGTAAAGGTAGTATTAGTTATTATTATTATTAATAATAATAATAATAATAATAATAATAATAATAATGTTTCGATGCATTATGGCAGTAATGGCAGTATTACCAGTAGTAGTGCCAGCACAGACTGAAAACCAAGGGATTCTGAGTCTCATCCTAGGGTAATTGCTAATGAAACACCTCTGCAAAATGGGCTCCAAATGAGGCAAGAACTAGATTAATGCAATACCTATTTTATCCATCTGGACCAATGATCATGCAAATTCAGGGAAAAACACAGTAGAATATAGAGCAGAATAGTTTCTCTCCACATAACTGTGGAGTTGTTTAATTTTAAACGCAGTTAGCTATGTGCAGTGAAGGAAAGTACATCCAGCAGGTTTGCTAATGTTCTCTGATCTGCTTCTTCCTGCTAGGCTTTATAGCACCTTTTAACAGGGCCTAGGTGTTCAATTCCAGAAAAATCTGGAACTTAGAGTCATTTCAGTCCAGTTTTCATGAGAACTCTATTTCAGCAATATAGCAACTGGTAAGTAAAGGAAGAAATTTTGTGCCAGAATTGATTAATTTTTGCAAACAATTTATCCATGTTAATTCTGGTGTAAGTTGTGGAAAATAATGATCTCTAAATGCTACAACTGTACTTTTACATTGCATGTTCATTTTCAAAAAAAAAAAAAAAAAAAAAAAAAGAAGTACGATACTGAGCATTACATAAAATGTTGTCATTAAATATCACATCATATAATTAACAAACATTGAACTGTAGTCTATATGCAGTGCTTGTGCAGTATTTTGGTTATGTTTCTGGCTGCATGTGTTGTATTTTATTAATGCCTAGGGCATTATTAATCAAATAATGATAAATGTAAAATAATGCTGTGCAAGCAATTGCTGCTCAACAGTTTTTCAAGTGTCACTTTATGAGCAAGTTGGTCTGCACACAATGGTCAGTGACTGGGCGCAGAACTGGATGTAAAATAATCTAATTTAAAATGTGGCTTACCTTAAGGAAAAAGTTCAAAACAGAACATTCTCAGGCATTGTTACCACTTTTCTCATGCTGAAACAGGCCATGGTTCAGCAGTTTTCTCTCTTGACCTGTAACACGCCCGATTTCCTCTACACACTGCTACTCCCATTTCCTCAGTTCCCGGATCATTTAGGTTTTGGCGGCTGAGTTGAGTCTGCTATTAAGTTTCCCAGTTCATACCCTCATTTTGCAACACTTGTGATACAAAGCTCACTTGGACTACTCGGCCAATTCGCGCAGACACTGAGTAGCTGCCAGGTGGCAATAGCGTTCCACCATTACCAAGCAAGACTGTTTCAAATTCAATAGCTGGCTTGAATTTTTATTGGCAACTACCTAAAAACTTGCAATTGCAATAATATTAAAAGTTTCATTAAAAGCTATTAATTATTTAAAACATATTATGAATAAAGGTTCCTGTGATTTTCCATTTAAATGATTTCTTGATCTTACTTTCATAAAGTCTGGCTTTTCTGTGCAGAAATACAAGTTAGGGGGAGTGGGTTGAGGTGTGTTGGGGATTGGGGGCGGGGAGGAAACAACAACGGCAAAAAACAACCAAAAGACCCAAAACAAATACAAGAACTCCTCAACATAACAGAGCAGAAGTAATGAAAATATTAAATAATTCCCTGCATAGTCTAAGAAACCTGTTCCTAATGTCTTTCTGCAAACAAGAAATTAACTCAGCCAAAATCAAGTGAAAAATACTGCCTTGGAGCCACAGGGAATGCCAGTTCTTTTTGTCGTTGTCACTGGGCCTCTGCATTTCTTCTAGAGTCAAGTCAGAAGTTAAGAAGAATGACTTTCAGTGTGTCTGTTTTTCACAAACCCAATTAACCACAGTTGCAAGTCATATCAGGAAGAGCCTACATGTGGTGTGCTGAAAACCTTCAAGACTGAATTTACTTTATATCTACTTTTGCATGGGAATTTCTTATTTTTGATTGTCTCTTTTGATTAGGATGAATTTTTTCTGAAGACATCTTTCCACCAACCACTCTGTCACCCTGAGTAAGGATTTTTTTTTTTTTTTTTTTTTTTTTAAATTTTCTTCTTGGTGGTTTTTTTTTTAAGTTTTATTTTGATTTTTAATTGGTTTTACCTCCGTTAAAATGAGTTTACACATGGGCAAATATTCATTTAATATTCATTAATTAGTGCTGAGAGAATGTATGGTGGTTTGCTCCCTTTCGATGAGTCCCTGGCGCTGTCTTTTGGACGCAAACCCTGGGAGATTGGAATCGCCCGGCAAACATTGCTGCAGGAAAGGGGATCATTGTGATCGGCGGTTTCCCTGATGGCATGGCTCCACCAAGCCCCCGGTGAGAGCGGCCGATCCTCCCGCACCGCGGGGCTGCGGCTGCTGGCATAACCCTGAGGCACCGGACAAAAAACACTCGCCGCTTTTTATGTGCGCCTTCCGATGGACTTCACCCACCCACCCACGCACACAGGCACTGCCCCGCAGGAATGACACCAAATCTGAACAAATGCTGCCCCAGCGGAGGGGCTCAGATCCGCCCTTAGGCCTGATACTGGATCTACTCAGGAAATTTCGACACGCGCACTTTGGCTCACCCCTGCTTCGAAGATCCCAGGTGAAATGGAGACTGTCCCTTCACGAGGAGCGGCTCCAGCGACCCGACGGGTGTCCTGCTTGGCTCCCTGCACACCTCACGCTCTGGTCAGACCACTTCCTCTCACCAGCTCGGCCATGGGTTTTCCACAGCACATTCCCAGACCTCTCGTCTTTTTGGAGCGTTTTTAATCATGTGGCAGTGACAAGAGGATGGCTTGAGCTGTGGTGCACCTTCCAATGCTGGTGTTTAGTCTGAGGTCTCTTTGTGTCCCCCGGCTCCTGCAGAGTATCAGGATGATTTCCCCCTCATCCACACTGCACAGGGCCTGTGCCCTTCGTTAGATGTAGAGTCCACCCCCATTCCCAGCTGGCTTTCTACCATCCAGGGCACAGCCTGAGGCTCACACCTTGCACACAGAGGTACCTGTGCCGGGGTGTTTGTCAAAAGCCCCAGCGGGCTGGCTCTGCTTTCGTACCAACACACACAGAGCAAAAAGCATTCACAATGTAACCAGCTGTGTACTACAACAAGAGTAAACAAACACTTGGAACGGAACCACAGCCTGTGTAATTCCTGCCCTCATTGGCAGGCCAGGGCTACATTTCTGAAATTGTATTAGAAATAAATTACAACAAGGCCCATTCAAATGAAGCAAAGCAGTGTAAGTATAAATTAATCAAGTATGGAGGGCCAACAAAGGCTGCCCTGAAGTCTCTACTCGTCCTCATACGAAGAAGAGCTACTTCCTCCCACCATTCCTCTTGAAACTATGTGAATTGCTTTTCCTTGGAGATATATGAGGCATTTTTTACAGAAAGCAGCTGAACTGAGTCAGGGGAAGGGGAAGAAAACAGCCCTGCGATCTGCACAGACAAGTGTGGGCACAACCGGCCTTAGCCTGCTGTGTCTTTAAAGGATTTCAATGATAAGGATGGATCTGTGCTACCCGGGCGCCAGGGTGGGTCAGTCAGCAGGGCTGGTCACCACTTACCTGATTTTACTGTTTTAGGGAGGCTGAAGTGCTGTGGCCCCCAGTGATGGGGCCAAGTGACGCTTGTCAGCCCTCCTGAGGAGCAAGGGCTGTGTGGGCAGCGCTCTCATTCCGGCATCCCTGTCTCGTAGCCCGACAGCAGCCTGGATATGTGCTGGGGTACAGCAGATGCCTTGCTGGTGCCAGAGTGCGCCTCCACGGACATCGTGCCGGAGTCCCCACGGAGAGCTTCGGGCGGGCGGAGCAGCTGGGCCCCAACGCCCTGCACTGCCATCTGTTCTTGGTGGGCATAGGAAAAGAAAGGCTGTGCAGAATTCAGCAGCCCTGGATTTTGTTTAGGGACTGTGTTTTGTGTAGGGTGAGTTGTGATCCTGAGATTTTTAGCCTTCTGATTGTTTGCATTTTTGTAGTGGAGTCTCTCATGAATTGTAACATAAACAAATTGATTGTTTTCACATTCCTCACTGACGAGAGACAATTAATGGAATTCTAGTTTGACCAGTGGAGTCAGAGAAGTGGCAACCTCATTCTCCAATCCCTGGTCGTTGTCTAAAAACTATACAAATTGAAGTTGAGAAATGAACTCCCCTTCTTTTTGCCCTGACTACAGATTGTGAGTATCATTCTTTTTGTGTCCTCTAACGACAGTGAGTAGTTATTTTTATTTGTTTTAATTGATACTTGCATTTTCAAGGTTTAGCCTTGTCTTCTCTGGCAGGCTTTGCAGGACAGACAACAGGGAGTTTATGGATTCAGCTTCTTATGAGTTGTACAGCTGCATTGTGTATATATGAGTACGTTTCTCTGGTTTTTATTGATTGACGTTTCTTGCTATGCCTGCTTACATGCTTTATCTACTATATATATTTATATATAAACATAAATGACATTTATTTATGTAGTTCTTTATTAAGTGAGCAGTGGATGGTGTTTGTGATGAGCAGTCATGAGATGACATATCATTTTACTCTTCCCATGGGATAGATTTTTTTTTTTTTAATGTTGTGATTTTTTAAATGTCTGTTTTGAAGAGATTTAAATTTCAGTTAAAAAAGTGAGTTGGGCAAGATACTCCCAAAAGAAAGGTTTAGGATCATGACCACAACCTAGGCTAAGGCTCAGAAATAACCATGTGAGGCTGCAGGACCGGGTTGTATGTTAACCAGAACCTACACTTACAGATCCACTGCGACAGCTACAGTTCTTGTGCTATAACTGCCTGTCTTGCTTCCCTGTAAAATGCAATGGGAAGTCAAATGTAAAACTCTAAAACCAAAAATAACAAAAAATTTAAAAGGGAAAAATCTTGCTGAATCCCTTTGTGTGAAAAAGTTATTAATTTATTTATATACATCCATTAAAAATAGATAACCTACAGAAATTTTTGATTTATCCTTCACATTAATCAAATATGCAGAGCTGTAGATTGATGCCATTAAGTTCTCCATCTCCAAAATACACAGTTATACCCTGACTTTGGTTATGTTACTTCATTAGAGGGTGTCTGGTCAGCTGCACTGCTCAGGAGAGATGACACTGGACTGTCGGGAAACAAGTAATTGGAACTGAGACAGAAATTAAGAACAGTGATGCCATCAGCTCTGGAACACGTGCTGCTCTTGCATGGCTGGAAGGATATAACTTTGTTCAAATTTTTTTAAAGGCAGTGAAAATCTTGTCACTGATAACTTCCACTACCAAGTACGTCATCTCTGAAGATGCACTCTAATGGGAAGCCCTACTTTGCAACTACTTTGAATGAGACACATTTTTGGGTTTGAAAATTTCTTTCCCATCCAAAGTCAAAAGTCCATATTGTACAGCAGTGGTCCCTGGTCCTTCACCTGACCTATGAGAGAACCAGGGGTCTGAATCCACCCTCAATAGAAGCCACATTGGCAAACCAGGCTATTGCTGCAGTTATGAGGTACCTCTCCATCATGCAAACAAAAAATCCCCACAAACATAGTGTCAGCAGTAAGCAAGATACTCATTGACACAGACTTCTTCCACAAAACTGATGAGAGGGATGAAATATCTCCCCTATGAAGAAATATTGAGAGAACTAAGGTTATTCAGCAGGTTATTCAGAAGAAGAGAAGGCTCCAGGGAAACCTTAGAGCAGCTTTCCAGTACCTAAAGGGTACCTACAAAAAAGGTGGGGAGGAAATTTTTACATGGGTATGTCCGGTTGCGTCCCCGCTCCGGGTGGGAGCTAACCCCCAGCTAGCTCGGGTCAACACGGACACAAAGTTTCCAGTTCGTTTTGGCTTCTCGGTTCAGCAGCTGGACCCAAAGGTGACAGTCAACAGCAGCAGAAGAGAAAAGGCTGGCTCTCAGCTTAGCAGGTTAAAGGATGTTTATTAGCAGAGATCTCCAAGCTCCGAGGCGAGCGGCTCGGAGCTTCCAGGCTGAGAACCCCGCGGCTGAGAGCTTCTAGGTGGAGAACCCAGCGGCTGAGAGCCCCCAGGCTGAGAACCTGGCGGCTGAGAGAGTTTGCTCCTCCCTCCCACCCCCTATAAGCGGGGGAGGGTCCCAGGGAGGATACAAAAAAGACCACAAATCAGGGGTTTCAGGGGGTAACAAGGTGTGCCCACCCCCAAGCTTCAGACCACTAAAATCCAGAGCCAAAGGAATTCCCCCCAGGCTACCTATCACCTGAAGCCCTCTGCCGGAGATTTCACAATCTGGGAGGGACCCCGGGAGTGATTGGCAAGCTGCCCCAGAGAGGGGGGTTGGGGCAGAAGGGATGTTACATGTCATGTGAGGTATGGGATGATTGACACAAAACACCTTATTATACAGACAGCACAAAAGGGATACAGAATTGGGGATACAGTGAAACGAACCATAACATAAACTTCTTACAAAAATCTAATAAAACAGTTCTGCACCACCACACATGGGCATGTAGGGACAGAACATGGGGGAATGGCTTTATCACTGACAGGCAAGGTTAGATTAGGTATACAGGACATTAATGACTCCTAAAGTTCTAAAAGGATCCTAGGATATCCTGAGTTGAAAGGGGACCACACTGATTGAATTCAACTCCTGGACTTGCACAAGACACCCCAAGAATCACACCTTGTGCCTGAAAGCATTGTCCAAACACTTATTGAGCTCTATCAGGCTGGTGTTGTGACCACTTCCCTGGGGAGCCTGTTCAGTGCCCAGCCAGCCTTTGGGTGAAGAACCTTTTCCTGGTATCCAACCTAAACCTCCCCTGACACAACTTCAGGCCATTCCCTCTGGTCCTGTCACTGGGCACCAGAGAGAAGAGATCAGTGCCTGCCCCTCCTCTTCTCCTCATGAGGAAGTTGCATTCTGCTGTGTCCTCTTCTCTTGGCTTATATAAGCAAGTAACCTCAGTTGCTCTTGAAGGACTTTCCCTCTGGACCTTTCATCGTCTTCATAGGTCTCCTTTGGACACTCTTCAATATCTTTTTATATTTTTTTCACGCTGTATAACCCAAAACTGCCCCCAGCACTCAGGGTGAGGCTGCCCCAGTGCAGAGCAGAGCGGGACAATGCTCTCCCTGGCTGGTGATGCTGTGCCTGATGCACCCCAAGACACAGGTGGCCCTCCTGGCTGCCAGGGCACTGCTGACTCATGTTCAACTTGCCACCGACCAGGACCCCAGGTCTATTTCCATGACACTGCTCTCCAGCAGCTCATTTCCCAGTCTGTAAAAACATCCCAGGTTGCCTCATCCCAGGTGCAAAATCTGGCATTCTCCTTTGTTAAAATTCACGCAGCTGGTGATTGCCCAGACCTCTGATTTGTCAAGGCCTTCCTGTAGGACCTCTCTGCCTTCCAGGGAGTCAATAGCTCCTTCCATTTTTATATCACCAACAAACTTACTCAGTATATCTTCAAATGTCCAGGTTATTAGTGACAATGTTGAAGAGCACAGGGCTGAGGACGGAGCCTTGTGGAACCCCACAAGTGTCAGGTCACCAGTCTGATGTCACCCCACTCACTGTAGCCCTTTGTGCCCAACCCATGAGCCAGCTGCTCATCAACCACATGATGTGTTTATCCAGCTGTGGGCTGGACATCGTCTACAGAAGGGTCCTGAGAGAGACAGTGCAGAAAGCTTTATGAAATCAAAAAAGATTCCATTAACTGGCTTCCCTTGATTAACTAGGTGGTTAATGACAATGTTTGCATTACTCTGGGAATCCCAGAATCCAGGTCTGTGTAGGATGGGCTGTCTCATCACTTGTTCTCGCCTCTGGATTTTAGAATCACTTAGAGTCATTATTTCAAACATTTCTCTTTTATTTAAGAACTGAATTATTTGTTAAAGTCTGACAAGACAGTCTGCAAGAGAGTGACAGGTGCCCTGTAAGTCAGCCACAATTGTCTGTCCTTTAAAATTTTGTGAGGTGACAGCCCACATTTGCCATTCACAATGCTTCTTGTCTACCCCACTTGGAGAGCCAAATTCGTCCAGACATTTCAGGCCAGTCTCCAACTGCACCAACTTTTTGCCTGTTTGGTTTTAAAGCCAGGGTTTTTCCTCCCTACAACCCCACTGGATTGGGGAGATGGGCACAAGGACCTTTTGCATTTGCTGCGTCCAGAAAAGGGTCCCCTTGGTCCTGTCTAGCAGGAGGGGAATATTAAACCCAGAAAGAGTTCTCTTTGTAATTTTGCTCTGCCAACAGTTGCTTCATCTGCATGTTTACAAGGATGACATACCACAAAATAACAAGGCATCATGGTTTAACCACAGCCAGCAGCTGAGCACCACACAACTTCTTACTCACTCCACCCTCCCACCACCCTGGCAGGAGAGCAAGGAGAATCAGGAGAAAAAAAAAACAGTAAAACTCGTGGGTTAAAATAAGATTCTGTACCCAGTGGTGGCATTGACAGGGCCAGCAGAACATCTCCTTTCTAAGCAGAGGGCTATGGTGTGATACTGGAATCAGGGGCTTTTTGGCGGTGATGATTACAAGCATCTCAGATTTTTTTCTTTGGGGGGAAATTTTCAGCAGTAAATTTGGGGGGAAAACCTTGCACTGGTTAGGACATCCAGCATGGGCTGTCCTCTCACTGCTTGTCCCTTATGGGTGGGTTTTCCAAAATTTGCCTATAAAGCCAAGAACCAGATTAATCTTGTGGCTGGCATCGATAAGTTCCTGGTTTAAATCATAGTTGCAAGAGAGTGGAATCCATTGAATCGAGGCCTTGAAAAACATCCTTCTTGGATGTGTGCTGTGCTGGAGGGAGGCATGAGGGGGGCAGGCAGGATGGTAGCCAAAATTCCTAAGGTTGCAGTTAAACAGTCACCTACTCAGAGCAGAAGGAAAACAAGTCAGTTGTTAAGAATACATATCTCTATCTTCCTACCATTCTAACAGGAAAAAAAGAAAATGCCACGAGTTTTCAGTAACTGCGCTTTTGACAGCAAGGTGGGGAAACACAACAAACCCGATTTGGAGAAGATGAGAAGGTGCGAGTTTGTGGTTTCTCCTGTGCTTGCTTCTAAAATCTGAGCATGCACTTTCCCTTCCCACTCCCCAGCCGCGGGAACGCTCTCCACAAAATGGGATTCCTCTCCACAAGCCAGTAATTAAACACTCAAGAGCGGTATTGGCTATTTATTGTACAGCTGCGCAAGCTCGGTGGTATTCCAGAGACGGAGCGCGCCCTGCCGGACTTACGGCTACATTATTTACAGCACAAGTTCGGAGTCAGCGACTTCCCATGTACAGCTCCGCTATGGCGATTCGTTCGGAGATTTCCATACGTTACAGACCCCCAGATAACTTCTACACATGCTCAAGGAAGGTCTTCACCTAGTCAGGGCTTTTTTTTTTTTTTTTGCTCTACAGACGCGATTTGAAGTATTATAATGCACATAGTTCAACTATAGGATACACAGACCTTGAGTGTATTGCCAAGCTACCAATGTATACAACAAACATACATCAACATCCTGAGGTACTACGTCCTCAAATCCTCCCCCCTCCTCTCCTTAGTCCCCGGATGTCCTGAACTAGGCGATGCTAGGCGCTCCCAGTTCCACAGATTAGGCTTCCTTTCTTGCTGATTGGCCCGGAAAGTGTACACGGATCTTACACCAAAACACTTCCTGATTTAAGGCAACCCCGGTACGTTCCACATTCTGCGTCAGGAAGGCTGGTCGCCCTCTCCCCCGGAGGATGCAGGCTCCCGCCGCCGTCCGTCGTCCATCGGTCGGAGCCCGCGGCCAGGCGGGCGGGGGCGGGAGGCGAGGGCGCTGCTGTGCGGCTCTGCTCCAGCCGGGGCTGGCCCGCAGCGGGCAGCCCGTGCCCACACCCTGGGGCCAGCCGGGATTACAACCGCTGCGATCACCTGCGAGGTTGTCCTGCCGCGGGTTCTTTCAGGTCCCTTCCAGCCCCAGGCATTCTATGTCCAAGTATTGTGTGTACGTCTTTGCTTAATCACAGAGCTCACTAATCCAAGTTCTAAAGAGAAAGTACAAACATTAAAAAAAAAAAAAAAAAAAAAAAAAAAAAAAAAAAAAATCCAACACCTCAGTGTTGAAAGGAAATTTTAATTTTATAATGATGGCGTTTGACACACATGCAGACACAAAACAGCCACCCAGCTGGAGTGCAGCTTTACAGCAGCTTTGATAGGGGGTGCTGATATTAAAATACATCACCAGGCTTGTGCCATCTTTGGGACGCAGACCAGCTGTGAATTTTGTTCCCCTGATACTGACTATTTCTGTTGGGTGAGGTAAGTTTCAAAAGGACCCAGCTGATTAGAATTTGGCCTTTAATTTCACTTAATTACTGTGAATTTAATTCTCTGCCCCACCTCCTTCTCCTTCCGCATCTCTGACAGGGAATTCTTCAGAACACTGAATATATTAATATAAGTGTGATACACTCCTATACATCAATCAAATAAAATAGAGTCAAGGGAGTTCACGAGAGTTGCTGGAAAGAATTAGAAGATCCACTATTTGGGAAAAAAGTACACTGCTCAGGAGCCATCCCTCTGTGAAGATGAAGGCTGAGTTCTTTGAACCACATCATTTTGTCATTTTCTGAAGTTGCTCCTCTCATGCCAAAGTATCTATTGGAATCAGCTTTGACCACGTAAAAAAACAGTGGATAAGTACATTTTCTCAGCCACTGCCTATGAAGGCTTGGTCCAGAACCACACAGTCCAAAAGTCACTTCATATTTTAAAACCAGATTTTGAGAAGCACTGCAGCCAGACAGGACCAGAAAGAAGACAGGCAGAGTGAGGAGATAAACTGGGGAGGATCAGAGGCAGCAGCAAGAGAAAGAGCAGAAAAAGGGAGGTTTTTCATATGGCATAAAAACAAGCACACCTACGAAAGAGGCTCTGCTGCTGCCAGGTTTTTTTTTAGTGGAGAGTATAAGTGGGGAGGAGAAATTATGAGCTCTCACTTCCTGGGAGATGTGCTGGCATACTCCAGTGGAAAGACCAGTTACAGTGTGGAAGAGAAGGAGCATAGTTAATGAGGTTTCCAGGGCTGTATGCACTTTGCTAGGCTGTACAGTCAGTTGCAGTTCCCCAGCTGTTAAAGCTTAAGGAATACTCTTCATCCAGCTTGCCTCCCCTTTCATTATAAAAGGTTCCAAAATCAAATTGCAGGCAAAGGCTTTTGTCCCCGTGGCACACTGCTGCTTGTGCCAGGGGCAGTGCTGCTGCCATGCCTGTCTTCATGTAGCAACTAAGTGCTGGTGGATGGCAAGGTGCAGCATGGAGGACAAAAGGCTCCCTAAAGCTGTTTCTTAGCAAGAATTAGCTGCTGCCACCTCAATGGACTCAACATTTTCTAATCCTGCTTTTGCACTGCAGACTGCCTTGTCCTCCTCACCCATGTCAGGCATACACTCTGTACGCACTGTTGTCTACCACAAAAAGCTCGTAGTCACCAAAAGGCGACTTTTATGAAACCCCGGCCTTTTGGCAGGAAAGTGGCCTGGGCTCTGGGCAGGTGGCTGCAAATGCCCAGCGGATGGCACTGTGTCTTCTCCAGTCTGCCTGTCTCAGGGAGAGTGGTGGGTTACCTGCCTGTCATCCAGTGCCTAAAAGGATTGCTGTAGTGCCAAACGTAGTCCAAGTCCTGGCATTTTTACCCTCTAGCTAACACTGAAGAGGGGTGCTGCCATCTGAAAACGTGGCAGAGAAGGACACTCTTGTTCATGTAGAGACCGTAGCCTGAGCACAACAGAGCTGGAGGCTGTGGCAGGGAAAGTGTGCAGAAAAATTCACATCACCAGATGTTTATGTCCAGAAAGGAGGCAGAGGAGTGGTGTTACTTTATTCATGAACAAAAGGAGAGGCCGTGGAGCATTTCCCCATAGGGTCTCTCAAATGTTTGGAGGATGCAACCTCCTTTTTTTTCCCCTAATTTCCTGGCTGCATCACCCTCTTCCTTTCCCCATTGGCCATTGGCTGAAATACTTGCAAGGTACAGACTCCCAGATTTGCCTACCAAATGCCCCCCTTAATACACAACCATTTTTTGTATATGGAATTATATTCATATTCTATTAAGTCCTGTTCTTCTCTCAGTTCAGGAATTTAGCATGACATTATCTGGGCAGCAGTCCATGTCAACTAGTAACATTTTCTGAAACTGATAGTTTCTCCCATTACTTCCTTATCTAAAAGTCCCTGGCTCTGTCTACAAGTAGATTCACACAGTTTGTTTGTAAAGACACATTCATCTTACTCCTTTCAACAGCAATCCTGGCTCTCCTTTTGGGAAGTGTGGGTGGTATGAAAGCCTGAGAAGCAGCTGGTGACAGCCCAACAACTACCTCTCTAGGACAGCCAGCTACGATGCAGTCAGTCCTATTCTACTTCCCCGTGACATCTGCCTGCCTTCTGCGAGAGAATGAACCATGCTGCAACTAGCTGGAGAGTTCCCATGCCCATGGCGGCCACCCCGATCAGTGAAGAAGCTCCACAGCATGCTCCTCTAGAAGGTGTAACTGTTGCCAGAGACCTGCAATGCAAATCAGACTGTCATGGTGCTCAAGAAAGCCTCTGTGCACTGTGTACACCTTCCTTCACAGGAACAGGTGACTACTGCTCCTGTGATTTGGACGTGCCTGGCTTGAAAAGCCTGCCATTTGCTGGCCAGCTGGTCAAGTGGGTGGCTTTCTGATCACTGACAAGCATTTATAATTAATAGCATTTTTTACTGAAACCTCCTGGGGGCATGTCTTCTTTTGAAGTAGTTGCAGTTTTGCTCAGGCAAGTAGAGTTTTACTGAAGTTGTTGGGGACGTTTGAAGTACTTTATGAAAGGTTTGAAGAGCAGAGAGAAGGCAGAGTGCAATCATTTTTGCTGGTTTTGCTGTGGCTTGAGTGGTCTCACGGCTTTTGCCACATCCCCACAAGTACCCCAGACCTGGGTACCAGCAGTACTCATTGCTGCACTTCCTCTCCCCACCATGCTCCAATGTTCCTCAGTGCCTGATCCTGCAGGCACACCTTCGGCCCTGAGCTCCACAGCTCTCACCCACCTGGGGATGCTTGGGGTCCATGCAGAAGAGGACACCATGAGATGGCTGCAGGGGTACACCTGCCATTAGAAGAGCCTGCATGTATGTTGGTCTGTGTGCCCAGGGTCATGGGGGTGTGCCACCTGACAGCTGTGGCCTCTTGGAGGACAAGCGGGTAACAACACGTGGCACTATGCTCTGCTAATGTCACTAACTGCAGGAAATTTTAATTTTAAAATAAACTGAAAGCACTAGTCACTTTAGGGTGCTCTTCATTTTCCTTTGAAAAGTGCAGTGAAATCCTGCAGAAACCAATGTCAGTCTCCCCATGTTACTGGAGTAAGTGTGGAATGCCTAACTTCCTCATGACTTCTCAAAGTGAGCACACCAAATAAATCATAATGTTTCAATTATAAGTGGACCCAAGACAAAACACATTTTAAAGCAAAGTTTTAGGGTTTTTTAGATCGGAATCTATCTATTCTATCTCTGAGTGAAATGTAGACAGATTGCATTTATGGATTGCCTGTGCCGACGAGGGACCCTGCAACTAGCAACTTAAATGCTTCTTGAATAATGAATTAAAATACACCATGCACAAGTCCTTTGGATCCCTGTTCAAATCATTTTAGGGTGACATGGTTAAAAATACTTGATTATGCATATTTGCTCTCCACTCTGCTTGTAGTGCAAGTAAGTGAGGGGGCAGAGCCAAGTGCAGTTGAAATTCCACCATAACATTTTATGCTGGAGTAAAACTCCTGGTCTACCAAGTACTACACCTACACAGACAGAGGAACTGTGGGGTGCACATGCAAGCAGGTAGCAGCGCATGTGTTTCTTGTTGCTAGCATTAGGGACAAAGCAAGGGAATCAAAGTTTAAAACAGCAGCAGAACTGCATGGCCATTGACTGATCCTGCAAAAGGCAGGACAGAGATCAGAAGCTGTTGTCCATTTGCCTACCTTCACTGAAGTTACTGGGGCAAGCCAGAGCTGCAGAATGTAGACAGCTTCTATTTTCTGTCCTCGAGGATGTTTAAACTGTGAGACATTCAAATTTGACATCTAGCTTGAAAAAGAACAGAGAGAGAGAGGGGGAGAGATAGGGAACTTTGTCCCAGGTGGCAAAAGCAAGAGTCAGAGCACAACCATGACTGTGGGACACCTCAGGTTTCAGGAGAGCTGGAAGAGGAGAGAAGTATTATGAAGGGAAGGTCTGAGTAGGGGAGAGGTGTAGATTGTGGAACTTGAGGCTGGGGCCAAGGACTTGGTTTTTGGAAAACCACAGAGAACAGTAAAGAACTGAGTGGAGACACAGCTGGGCAATGTTTGGGTGAGTGAAGAGAATGGGTGTAAGGTAAACAGGTAGGAGGGAAGCAGCTGAACATGTGGACAGCAGCACAGGGTGAGTTTTGTATGTGGCATGAAGATCAACTGTGTTTTCAAAGAATAGAAAAAAACAGAACTGCAGTGATTGAGGTGAGGCAAAAAAGATGATTCAGGGATGTGATCCTTAAGGAAAAAAAGAGAGTTATAAAAGGGTTGAAAGTCACATTTCTGCAGTTCTGTGATGGCAATGTTGCCTTCACAGAAGTGCAGAAATGTAACTTTCAACAATATTTGCGTGACCACTTCAGGGAGCAGTAATGGATGAAAGATTTGACCCTTTAACTTCTCAGATCTTGCAATGAATTCTGGCTGCACAGCAAACAAAGATTCACAGCAGGAAGGAAAACAAAACAAAACAACAACAAAACCAAACCAAACCAAACCCAAAAGAAAACAAAAACAAACAAAAAAAATGAAAAAACCCCAAACCCCACAGCAGTTTTTGGGCTTGATGAGCCATAACTGTCCTTAAGCTCAAGAAGCTGGGGAGCATGAAAGTGTGTTCTAACCCTGCCCTACACTTACCATAACTGAAACTCAGAGGCAGCAATCACCTTTGCCCCAAACGCTAATTTTCTGCTACCTCCTGGAGAGCAATAACCTCTGGTGCATTACCTTGGGTTGCAGTCTGATAAACCAGCAGGAGGAGGCAAGGACATGAGCTGAGGGAGGTCAGGTAGTGTCAATGCCAGCACTTTGCGCCCCATCTCCTGACTCTAGGCTGGGCCAGTCAGGAGGTGAGCTTTTCATCTGTTCACACTTCTGGCAGCACCCATAGGCTGGCTGTGTCCAGTACGGAAATCATGCGAGGTGTATGAACCACAGGCTGTCGGGGGGACAATTGCTGACAAAAGTCAGTCCTGCCTTGGAGGAGGAGGAGGAGGGGCACAAAGGGTTGGCATCTGTCAGAAGGTCATCAAGCTGGCAACAGTTCTTTAGGTAGGAGGCTGGCAAAGCTCACAGTAATCCTGGCTCACTGTGAACCTACCCTTGGGACAGGCTCAGAAGGCAGAGGGGACACTGAGAGAACAGGTCTCAGGAGGGGTCACTGGAAACCATACTACCCGGCTGCAGCACCACATCTTATCTCAGAACAGTGTTTTGCAGAGCTGGAGCTGGCCCAAGAGGTGCCTTTGAAGACAGAGACTTCATTGCAATGGGATTATTTTTGTGGTGAAAAATTTCATGTTGTGGGCTCTAAGGAGATGGAACTTCCCTTTGCTGCTTTGTTAAAAATCTAGATTAGATATAAAACAGAGCAGTTTGTTCTTACAGGAAAACTAGAAGAAAAAATGCTGCCTTTTCCTTTCAGAGAGCTACACTCAGGCTCTAGTTGGGATTGTGAGAGAGAGCACCATTGCTGGGGAGCTTCCAAACCCAGAGAATGCTGTGCATCCATGCATGCTGTGGCGAGCAGTTGTACATTGTCAGGGCATTAAAGGGCATTAAATTACATTCTCTGAGCTACTGGTGAGATCCAGCCACCCAAGCTGCCTCCATTCTCTAGGAGATCACTCAAACAGTCGAGCATGGCCTGTTCGGTGTCCTGATCTTCATGCATAGGGGTAAGAACAGGCCTAATGCCCCACAGCAATAAATATGGCTCAACACATACTGTGTTCAGCTGAGCTAGTTATGGAGGATATGGCAGAGCCAGTGTGCTGCTGAGCAGCTGTGGTGTTTCTCCCAGCTGAGATCTGTGAGGGAAGCTGCAGGCAGCCTAAAACCTTCACAGCTGGCATATGTAACCATGCCCTTCTGGTTCTGTGTGGGGGGAAAGGGACATGGGAAATTTTCTCATCAGCACCGGTCTGAGCAGAGAAATTGCTCCTACTGACAGCCCCCAGTGGAAATCAGTTGCTGGCTTCTTTGTAGTGTAGCTTAATAAAAGGCACAATGAATTTCAGTGAATATGCATTTCCTGTGATGCTATTTTGGTGTCAAAATTACTCTATCAGCAGCCTGTTTAAAATGGGGTTATGATGGAGCACCGATCTTACTAGGTAATTGTGCTTGCTAGTCTGTGGCTCTGTATTTCAGTCACATTACAATGGTTGGCTGATGGGCTCTGCAGCCAGGATACTTTTAATTCCCCCTGGATTTCATTATTATGACTGCAAAGGGAGGAACAGAATAGCAGATGAAGCTATTGCTGTTTAGGTTTATGAAGCTGCCTATGCCTTGTACTGAGCTGTGCCCTTAGGCTGAACGAGTTGGCAGGACTCATCTGGAAGAGTAAAAACAAAAATTTTGTATTTGTCTGGGTTTTGTGATACAAAAAAAAATTAACCCTTTGACTCAGGGACAGCTGCTCTTCTTTTCCCTAAGAGTAGATACTCCAGTGTGAAGTGCTAATCATTTTTAATAGCTTTTACCTGCAAAAGCACACCATAGGACACATGTTATCATACTCCGTACCCTGTGCCTGGTGTGTTACTACTATCATACCAAAGTGCTCTGTGTCCTGGCTTGCAGTACTGCATCATTTCTTACCAGACCTTCTTAACTTTCTTAATACAAGAACAGGCAGCAACGAGTTTGCAAAAATAAGACACTCAAGGAAGGGTCTCTTCAAAAGCTCCTTCTGCTGCGAATCCAGTGATGCTCAGATGGCAAGAGCTCATTTGTGTCCATGACTTTTCAAAGTATCTCCACATAAATGCTTAATTTTGGCCAAAACTTTTTTTTTTTTTTTTTTTTTTTTTTTACACTTTCCAGTAGCAGTTCATTATAGTACTTGTAATTGGTAAAGGCAAGCACAATTACCCTGTAAAGAAACACTCCACTGCCATCCCAGAGTTCTGGTACCTCATTTACTACTTATTGCCCTTTCCATATTAGCTTTTCCATTGTCTTTTCCCTGCCTACTGCTTTTCTAGCCTGATGCTTCCAGAAAGGACCAGAAAGGTTAGCTGGAAAACATCTGCAGGACCTCAGTGGGGGTGGGCAGAGCTACAAGGTGCAATACAAGGCTGGTCCACAGCTGCCTGGACAACAAACAAGTTTTTGCCATTGCTGGGACTTACCTCAGTTGATGCCTCTGGCTCGGCAGGTCATCAGTCCATGCCCTCCATTCCCCCGCTTCCTTCACCATGTCAGGGCTGGAGCCCTTCTGGAGCTCAACCCCTGTCTGTGGCCCTATACAAATATTTAGCTTTTTTCAAACAAGAGTTTGTTTTCCCCCATGGCTCAAAACCTCAATGTGTGTTTTATACTTGCCTTGTTATGTGCTATTCTTGAAGTAAGTTCAGATGGTGATTACAGAAAGGTGCCGGGCCCTGGCCCATGAACACAATGAAGTGAACAGAAATTCAGGATTGTGTATAGTTCTCCTACACTCTTCATTCAAGCTTTGATTCCTTATTATTTCTTTAAGAAGCTTAATAGGTTTTCAAGCTGTTTATCTTCTGGGAAATTCAGACCTGCAAGTGCTTATGCTGTTTTTTGGGGGGGGGAGCAAATTACATTTTTATAAAGCTGTCAAGCCTCATCTGTGTCATAAAACAGCATGAACCTCACACGCTCTTCTGGTAGGCTGGCCTTCACCTGCAATGCAATACATACCAGTCTGAGGTTTTCTTGTCCTTGTCTTGTCACAGCTTTCAAAAGCAAGCTGTGATGCTCCTTGCCTGGAGGCAGTACGGTTTCTGTGCCCGTAAGAAGGAAGAATTCCTCTGCAGACCTCCTACCCAACCTTTCCAAACAGGCAGCAAACTTATGCTTTGAAATCCCTTTACTTCCTTCAGCAATGTTCAACATTAGGTACTAAAGTTAGGTTTGTTGTAACTAGGGGCAGGGCAATTTAGAGAGATTTGAAAGACACCCAGCACGCCTTCCAAAAAGTAGATTTTTCTTCTTGCAAAAAGCAGGCACAGTGAATTACCAAGACCCACTCACTAAAGGACTGGAGGGGATTTTCTAGTGGAGGATTGAGTTTTCAGATCTTTTAACTATCAGAAGAGGAATTAGTCTGAGGTATTCACGTCTGTATCATTTCTCTTCCATAGGATAAAAATTCCACCCATTACCTCTTGCAGCTGCAGAGGCATTTTTAGATCCCAATTTCACACATAGCCTTACCTGCCTGTATTACATTCATCCATCCTCCTGCAGTATCAGGGTAGTGACTGATCTTTAATGTACTTAGCCTCTATGGCATTTCCATCTTTGAGGAAAGGGAGGCACAGAAACAGAAAGTGAGAAATCCTAGGTGACAGAGGAGGTTTTTGGTGGACCAGCAGTGTGTTGGACCCAAGCAGGTGTCCAAATCCCTCTCCAACCTGGAAGCAAAGACGGGAGGTCCTGCAACCAGAAGTGGCCAGACCACCCTGCTCCATCTGGCACTGCCAATGCCTAGCCAATCTTTTTTGTCCAAGGTTTGTATTCAGGACTTAATATTTAAAACTAGAATACAAGTAAGAGCTATCAGAAAAGTAATGAAAACCAGGAGACATCGCTATTTGTGGGACTGTGGCAGACATTTTTTTTCCCCCTAGGGCACAGGGTTCAGGTCTGCGACTTCTTCAGAGGACTGCAGTGTGAAATACCTGTTCAGTCATTTGTCTCCCACTTGATTACTGTCAGCTGTGGTAGTGAGATACAACAATTCAATAGCTTCTGTATTAGGCTTTAGTTCTAGCTTTGCTCTGGTAAGGGTCTCAGAAAATCTGCTCTGGTGGTAAATTTTCTTCCACTTTATTTTTAGTGTATCTAAGGTAAACAAGAATAAAAACTAGATGAAGATTATGGCAGTAGGTGTCAGAAAAAATCTTTTTAGGTTTTCAGCGTGCAGGAGTGCAAGCTGCATCCATTTCACACATTCATAATTTAAACAGTAATTAGAAATTCTAAATAATCACTCCCTGGGCACTAGCTAATCTTCATTAAACATCTAAGTACCAGTGACTAAAACTGGGTCAGTGGCCCATGGTGGAGGGAAGCAGCCAAGCCAGACTCCAGCAGCACAGGATCCAGGCTCCCTGGCTCAGAGGAGGAGTTGGTCTGCTGCACACTAAATGGTGCATATAGAGGGGGCCATCCTCTACACATGGCAGGACAGCTCCTTCAGCAGCCAAGGACATGTTCTGTGTTGCTAGCAAGGAGATGGGTCCTTCATCTCCATCATCCTTCATCTCCAGTGGGACAGCGGGGATCTGAGAAGGCATCTGCCTGTGCTGTTCTGCAATTGCCAATGCCAGGGGCTGAGTCCCAAGACTAAGTTGTCAGAGGTACATGCCCACTGCATGAAGAATGTCTTGTGGTGTGTCTGCTGTGTGGTGGAAGGAAAAATCCTTCTTCTGCAGTTCCTGGACCTCTGTCTCCAGCTCCCTGCTAACAGCAGGAGAACATGGTTTTCTTCCACACTCCACCACAGTAACAAGAATTTTTCCTTCTAAGTCCCATGTCCTATACTGTTCTCCCAGCATATGCCTCTCTCACTAGCCTTCTGCAACACACTTTTAGGTGCTTGGGTTTGTTCTTTTTTTCTCCTGGAAGACATGAAATTCTTGTTTCAGAGAACTGATCTCTGCAGACAATGCTTCAGTCCCTCATTGCTAGAGAGGGTAAAGAAAGCTAAAAAGCTCCTCTTCTGCAGTTCTGACACAGGCAAAATACAGTGGAAACCAGACAGGGTTTATACAACCTGTATGTTTCATGCCTCCTGCCTCTAACACCTCTACTGATGAAGGATATTTCTGGAGCCTTTTTTGCTCCATGCAACTAAACCAATCTAGCCATGCAGCTTCACTGTTAATAAACCATGAGACAGACACTCTGATCCAAGGGGATGTACCTTCAGTGGAACTGCAGAACACTGACAGGCAGCAGAACACTTTGGGTCCACAGCATGGACCCTGCCTGTGTGCAGAGGTCCTGCCTGATGGGCTGTCTAGTTCTTTTCCTCCTGATGGTATTGACTGTTTAGCCACAACAGCATCAGTCTCCATTTCAGAAGTGGTAGTTTCCAGATAAAGTAAACCATCTCAGGCAAATAGCAGTGCTGAAGTGGTTTGCAGTAAAGAACAATAGAAGCAGAAGACATGGTTCATCTTGGCTTATTAGTGCATTAGTGTATTAGTGTAAAAAAGATGGGAGCAAAAAGACATATGCTGTGCCTATGGGACCTAGAGGAGAGGGGAAAGAATCTTTGTGACTGTATGTGCTTCTGTGAGTGTATGTGTTATTGTTTCTACTCACCATGCATCTTTAGACATCCAAGCTGTTAGAACAGCTGTGCAGAATGGGGAGTGTGTACAGGTCCTTGAAGAACAAGGAAATGGTGCCACAAGAGGTGCTGTGCTGGGATATGCAAGTTGCATGGCTCATAATGCATAACAACATCTCCTTCATGCCACCCTACTGTTCATTGCCCCACAGCTGTCCTGGTAAGGCAAAGCATCTTATAAGCCAGTACACTCCAGATGGCTTTATGAGCCCTTAGAGTCCTGCTTCCTGGGTATGAGAAAGGACTCATCTGCATGTGTGACCACAACCTCCCCTTTCACAGTGAAGAACTTTCCAACTGCTTCTGAATGTGGCTGACCTTCAGCACACCCTGTAGCCTATCAGAGAGGCTGAGGAATGTGGTGATGGATGAAACTGTTAGCCTAAAGGGGCAGTTTCCAACACTCTGGAGAAAAGCTGAGGAGCAGACATGAGTGGATCAGTGAGAGAGAGGATCAGTGAGGATCAGTGAGAGGAAAGACAGCAAAAAATATCCTGCCTTTGCTCTACCAAACCCCATTCATGAGCCCATTTCAGAAAATATTAGCATCAGAATGCTTTTCTTGGCACCAGGACAGTATGTCTGGCGTTACTGCAGCTTGTTACTGCAGCTACTCAGCTAAAGAGCAGGCATAGAACAAAATAAAACTTCAGCAAAAATCTGTCTTGCTTCTTAGGAACATGAGATTGTATTGCTAATAGGAGCATGGCTTACACACACCACATGGAAGATACAAAAATTTCTTTCTTACTTAAAAGGAAAACTTTATTTTGATACATTAAAAAATCTATACATTTCTTAGACTAAAATACAGTTTTGCATCAGTATCCTGGCACAATGTCAGTTTACACAGAAAATCTAAGATTAGATCAGCACTGTTAATTTCTTTTCTCTTCCTGCATTCACAGCTTGCAGTATAAAATAGTTTCGGTTCTCAAGACAACAATAAACAGTGTCACATTTACTTTTCCCATTCTCAAAGGAGGTGGCATTCCACTGGAAAAAGGAGCACTTGTTAGTTTATCTTGATTCAATATAAATCACTAAGCCAGTCCAGGGGTTTGATTGCCCTGTTAGAAATATGAGTAATGGAGGATGAAAAATTAATTTCCAGATGAAGCTTGAATGGACTATGACAATGCAAGTACTGTCAAGCCTTTAAAATCTGCTCAGAAGATTTTCCTTTTTCCTTAGGGTAGTTTCTGTTATCAGTAACACAATTCATTATACAGAAATAATTCTTTTCTATAGGTATAGCATTCCACCTTCATTGTGCTCTGAAGTGCTCCAGAGTAAAAACAAAGTAGAACATGGGAGAGGTTGATGTGAGATGTCTGAATTAGAATGTGAATTTTCTTAAATACTGTGAAGATCCTGTGGAATATTTTCTATCTGCTCTCCATGTCTCCACCTAACTTCTGGCAGCTGCTTTCTGGCCTACAAATAAAACCACCTTTCTGTTTTCTCTTCCCTCACTCCCCTAGGAGACACTATGAAATTGTCTATGGTACTGTTTTTCAAATGAGAGATATTCTCCTGTTTCAGTCTGAGCAGCAGGGAGGGACTCAACTAATACTAACATGGAGGACACATGAGATTGTATTTGAGAGTTTAGAAACATGATTATAGTGGGAACTCCAGTCAGTGTAGAACTTCTGCTGGGTTTCATAATTTCACCAAACCTTTTTGAAATAAGCTGCCCCTATTGCCCCTCAACCCAGAGAGGAGGTGCACTTGAGGAATGGCAGCCACCTATGCTGCCAGCATAAAACAGGAATGCTGTTAGGTATCTGCTTATAAATCACATACTGAGAGAAGCCATAGCTGTCTTTACTGAAATTAGGCAAATTCTCTTAAAGTCAGCTGATACTTTTACTCTGAATTCTTGCAACTTTAGTTCTAAGGGGAGTCCTATACTTCTGCAGAAAAGTACCAAACGCTTATAACACCAAATTCTGCTCATCACATTAAAGTATGATGACTTGACCTCAGTGAGACAGAGGAGTAGAATCTGATAGGTGTTTGCTAGTTTTCTGCTAGTTCCATTTTAACAGATGTTTGTCAAATGAATGCCAGATAGTTTAGCCTCCAAATAGGTATTTTCAGATCAATTCATGCTACCAATTCTTCTTAGAAATATTTTCAAAATCCTGGTCTCTGAGGTGCTTTGGCTTGATTGTATCAAATTGCAAGACTCATTCCAGACCAGAAATTTTGCTTTTTACATACAACCCACATCAAAAGAGACGAGTTTCATCTCTTCTCTCATCTCTTTAAATAAAAAAAGAAAAAAATACCTTGAGAACAGTATTTGCTATGGAACACAATAAATACAGATTTACTAGTCTCCATAATCTTCTTACATGACAGAAATAACAGCAGAGATGAAATAGTTGGAAGAGCATTTGAAAATGAAATATTTAGAATAAACTTTCATCATCCCAACAAAGAAGCTGAGTGCAAGAAATGCTTCAAATAAGCCTGTTGGGGTTTGTGTTAGGAAACATGAGGGATGTTTTGTTGTTTTTTTTTTTCACAAAGATGAAATAGAATTTCTGTGTTGATAATGTGACATAAGCTGTTCAAGAAACAATGGGCTAGTGATATTTAGATTTAGTAAACGGTATCTGCACAGACTAAGCCATGATTTAAAAAACAGGAATGCTGTTAGGTATCTGCCTATAAATCTAAGACTGTTTCTTAAAATGACTGTGCCATATTCAATATAGCATGTAATAGGTACTCTGAACTAAATGCTCACTAGATGGTGATGAGTATATGTCTGCTACATGCATTTTATTCTGACTCTGTAACATACATTCATAGAACACATCATAACCACTCAGAGCAAACCACTAAAGTGCATGCCCTGAGGGCACATTAAGTATATAGTCTCTAACACTGGCTGCTCAATTGCCAGAACACTGATACAGAAAGGGCTCATTTTTGCTTTATATCCCCATTATGTGCTGAAAGAGTAAGAGCTAACATCCCCTGCTCCCTCCATGAAAGGGAGCACTGTGGAGCAGGCTAATTGCCTGCTGCAAAAAAAGCCCTTTCAGAAAGAAGTAACCACCCTGAGAAGATGCTGTACAGAAATGCAGGGAGTAAGTCTTGGATTAATTATTGGGTAAGTGGGCCTGTGTACTGGGTTAGGCTGGATGGAGTTCATTTTCTATTCAGCAATCCGCAAGGTGCTGTGTTTTAGATCTGCAACCAAAACAGTGTTGCTAACACAAAGCTTTACCTGCTGCTGAGCAGTGCTTGCACAGGGTCTAGGCCTTTTCTATTTTCCACTCTACAACTCCAGCAGTCATTTGGGGTTGGGCAAAAGGATGAGAGAGCACATAGTCAGGGCAGCTAACCTGAACAGACTGAAGAAATATTCCACACCATATAATGTAACAATCAAACTAGGGTGGGTGTAGTTCCGAAGCAGCTGCTGCTTGGAGATTAGATGGGCATTGGTCTGCTGGTAAATGATTGCCTTTGCAATTTTTTCCCCCTTATTTGCTTAATGAACTGCACTTAGATCAATGTTTTTGTCCTTTCACAGCTCTCTCCCAATCCTGCTGCAGGGACTGAGCAAGCAACAGAGTAGCAGCGTATGTGACAGCCATGGTCAACCCGTCACAACATTTAACTGCATTTTCCACTGTTAGTTTTCCCTTGTAGGACACACTTGCCCAATGCAGAAAGTCTTTCATTTACTATGCCAATCTAAGGCTGTGTTTAGAAGCCGTCCAGGTTCTGGCAGCTGGGAGCTACTGGAAAGCTGAAGATTCAATTCTAAGCTGGCCATCCTATGTGTTAAGTCTAGCTGTGGAGCAGCAGTGAAACTCTAGAAGTGACTGACTGCACTTCTAACCTCAGTGATGCAGTAATACCAGACAAAAACAACAACAACAACAACAACAAACCCCACAAAACCCAAACCAAACCAAACCAAGAAAAAACCCCCAATAACAAACCAAAAAAAACCCAAACAAACAAACAAACAAAACCAAAACCTCCAACAACAACAACAACAAACCAATAACAACAACAAAATTCTATCTCAGAACTTCAGCTTAGCATCTGTGCTCCCTCTCATTCAGTCTAGGTGACATTCTGAATCATTGCCTTGGGAAGGTAAAATGGAATGCAGTAAGATCAAGGGATAAAGGATAGCTGGCACTCTGCACTTGCAACTCTTTTACTGAGAGAGCAATATGAAATGAGATCCAAAAGAAAAACAAAAAACATTCTCCAGGGCTGGAAGAAGCAGTAAAGATGACATGGTGCTGTTCAATTTCCAAACAGAAAAAAAAATGTGGAAAAAAAATTAACAATTTAAGGAATGGTATGCTTTTTTCTGTTTGAAATCTAAGTGGTCAGAGGCTATGATGCAGAAACCAAATGCTGGGAAGCAGTAATCCCAACAATTGTTTCTAAATCCAAATTATCCAGCCTAAATCTCCAGTCTTTGAGCACTACTCAATTCAGTGGACTTTCTGAGGGGATGATTTCTCTGTTTTAGCTGTCTTGTCTGCTCCTCCTGCATTGTTATTCTAAGTGCAGCATCACTTTATACTTAGTCTAGACTTGCTTCCCACAAAGCAGGCCATACACTGTTTTTAATAACCAACATTCAAAAAAAGTATTTAATCCATCACAGCTGGCAGACTCCAGCAACCGTACTTCCAAACTTTATGTATGGGATTTACATGCCAAAATGTCCTCCCACTCCACTATCCCCACTAAGAAAGGAAAGCAGTCTAAATTTGTCCTGAAAAGTTGTCTTTTCAGAATACTGTCTTCTCCTTATCTCTGTGCACAAGATGGAGCTGGAAGAGGGCAGCTTGTAGTTTGGTTGCAAATGAACTTCAAAGGATATTGGAAAGCTTTAAAGAGCCACTGAAAAGCCTGTGTGTGAATGGAATGCCTTTTTGCCAGGACTGAAAAAGCTCTGCATGCTGAATATACACTCAAGAATGGTGCACATGTTTTTATTAAGAACTCTGTAATGATATAGATTTCTCACTTAAACATTACAACTACCCATAGAAAAGTGTTGCCTGTATCTTTTAAACACCATGTACATAAACAAATTTATTTTTAAGACGGGATAAACTGCTATAAAAATGGTCCACAGTCAAGTCATACAAAAATACAAAATTTGTTACCAACTGCAGTCCTAGTTGCAATTACAGAGAACAGTTCCCACTCATGACTTCCAGTGAGTGGAGAACACAAACTCATGGAACCAGTCATGGCAGAAATTTTTTTATCAAAATGAGCAGAATACAAGGCTTCTTTAATTAAGCACTTCCAATAACCTCCAAACAAGATGAAAACTAGATTCTCTGGAAGAAACTGGGTACTTGGTAAGGCTTTTAGCCTTGAAAACCAGTTTCTAGGATTTACTTTTTGTGTTGCTAAGCCACTCTGATCTACAAAAATATCAGCGTTGAGAACCACTGCTGTCTTAGACACTGGTACTGCAGGAATGTCTCCTCTCCACAAAAGTAAGGCTGCTCCAGTGTTTCTTCTGGGTAAGTCTGACCTCTAACTTGCACTGAGAGGCCTCACCTATGCTCCAGTTTGAATCCCTAGGCTGAACCGCTAGTCTAGTCACCACTTACACAGGTGCGTACGTTAGATTTTCCATACTCAGAGAACCCTCCTGATGCTAGTGGAGTTACAGATATGTTCACTTAAATGAGTAAGTGCTTCCAGGACTGGATGATTCTCTTTGCCTCCCCAACAGCTATCCTTTCTAAATGTCTTTATTTTTGTACCTTTCAAATAGTTTGGGATCTGTGATATAAAAAGTGTAAATTGTTTTAACTGGCTTACAGAAAAAAAAAATAACAAATTTAAGTTATCAAATGACTTCTGGAAGCAAAAGTGAAACATTTTACTATTGCCAAAAAGATAAGAGCACAGGTTAGCTAAATGATACTACATAATTTTTTAAACCTTCAGCAGCAATTTAAAAGTCTCATAGTCTGAAAGGAAGCACAGTTAACTGCTTACTTACTAAACCTCAATTACACAAGTTGTGCATGTCTTTACCTAAATATACCTCTCTATTCCATCATAAAGTTTCTGTACCCTTACTCTTCCATAAGATTTTCTGGAATGGAGCGATTGAACCATTGAGGCATCATTAATTGTAGACAGCTTGCATTTAGTGCAATAAGTTAAAAAATTCTGCTCTGAAATATTAACTTTACAATAACAAAAATAGTTTTCTTAAAAAAATGTTAACAAAGGGAATATATAGCATAGACAGATCATTAATTCTTAGCAAATACAGTTAAGCATTTACCATTTCACTATGCTGAATAATTGAATATTAGCATTCATATCTGGTGAGCTTCCAGACTGAAAAGATATTAATGTACCTAATAATAATAATAATAAAAAAGCATGTTCTTTTGAAATTATTTAATAACTTCAGATAACTATCCTGGCAGTTACACTTCCAAAGGAATGTTTCTCTGCCCTTTCTGGCTTTAGCCACCCACTACAGTATGTACAAATATGGATCAAACAACAGGCAAGGAATGATCCCCTCTATCTTCCAGAGCTCTCTCATTAGATGAAATGAAGTATACAGTACTTTTTTATGTACAGCAGTACAATTCATTTCTCTTCCCATCCTCAGCATCTTTGTATCTAGTCATGAATTAATCATGAGTATGGCTAAGACTGAACTTTAACAATCTGTTATTTCACTTGCCTGTATGGAGAATCCATACCCTTCAAAGGAACACTGCTGAAGTGTGAAGGAGGCTACTGAACTCAAGGGGAGGATAGAGGGCAGTGGGTATGAGGGGTAAAAGTAGGGTAAGCAGGAAGTTAATTGCATATAAAAATTATCTGTCCCCATTTTGTAGGCTCTTTTTAACAGGAGATGCAAGGGCTCCCACACACCTAAATACCTGAGGAGTTGGTTATTGTGATATCTGATACTGGTAAACAAAACTGTGCCCTGCCAGGGCTGCAAAGTAAAATAACTGCTTACAAACACAATTAAACTGAATGAATTTTTTGCTGAAACCACCTCTTGAAAAAATAAATTTGAGACTTTTCTTGATTTTAAGGTTTTCTGCACATGTCACTGTCCTGAATATAATGCAAATTTAAAAGAAATTAAGCAAGTAAAACTCTCAGCAGATTAGCAGTGTCATGGGAAATCTGTCATTAAACCCAGTCATGATTTCAGATTATTGTTACAATGATACTTCCTCCAGATTTTAAAATATCAAGCAGATAAGAATCAACATTTCCATGACCAGAACAAATAATTTAAGAAATGGAACAATGATAAAGCTGCTTTTAAAAGCCACCCGTATGAAAAGAGTACATGTTTCACAAAAATAATTGTTAAAAAAAGTTTTAAATCCCTGTTCCTTTTTTCTGATTTTGGCTGTTTATTTTTATACATACATACATACATATATATATATACACACACATATATATGTATGTATGTATGTATTTATATATGTATATATATACTGTTTTGGAATGTCAATGGGTTCCAATATGGCTGGCTAGTTTCAAGATGAACTTGCTCCAGAGCCCTAGAAAACAAAGTCATACAGTACAGTCTTAGACAGATGCCAAAGGACAAGGAGAAACTGAATCAAAGGGGGCACTGGAAGCCATAAAGAAAGAAGCATGAAAAAGCGGGGCTTTTTGTTGTGCCCTGATACAAGAACAGAACTTCCTAAAGTGTTTCCTCATCTCTGCTACTAATATCTACTTTAAATACAACTGCACTTAGGGCATTTCACTTTAAGAAATAATTATCATATCTAAGAAATATCTGCAGTTCAAGAAAAGGGAAGCAAACCAGTAAAGACTCTGTAAAGGAAGAGAAAAAAGTAATATTGATCTAATTTTCAGACATGCAATTTTGGGACTATGGGCACTACTGTTACATAATAGACTTATGAATGATTCTATTCTAGATATAACTGAGGCCTTCCATCAGTACTGGGGAAAGGTATCAGAAATTTAACTGCTGTGTCCCATTGTCATCAGGAAGTGAGATCCTAGTATTTCAAAATCATATCAACTAGAGCTGAATACCCAAAAATGGAAAACCACAATGCCCAAACAGTTCCAAACAAGACAATCACATAAGCAGCAGAACCGGGAGTAATTCAGCAGGTGACTTCCATGCTGAGCCTCAAGCGCTCAGCACCTTCTCCAGCCATCCTGTGAGGACTTTCAGCCAGTACCAAGCTAAAAGCCTAGGAACAAATTTCCTCTGAGAGTAAGACCACCTTTGGTTTGCAAGTACTTGGTTTGCAGTTTTACAAGGGGTGGGGGTGAATAAAGTTTTTTAACATTCAAGCTTTAGGCTGTCAAGTACAAAACTGTAAGTAGCAGTCTGTGCCAGCTCTGACAACAGTGTAAGTAGAAAACCACTTAAGGTAAACAAATTATTTGAAATAGAGTTTAACATAAAATTTTGAACTGAATTTTTTGCACATATGACCAGAGAGTTTGTACACCCAGTTCTCAATAATTTCATGGCACATTCGCATTTATAGCAATTAGCTCACTCTGAAAATCCCAATGTTAGTGTCTGCTTGACCAGCTAGAATTACTCCCAGAAGAAAACAATAAATGAGCACAGAATTAGTTTTTTATATGTATAAACACAGCAGCATTTAGGCTTAAGCAAATCTAGAAATTGCAAAACACGCAAAGCTACACATCTATCCAGCCTATAGCAGGAACCCATTCCAGCTTAGTTAAAAAATGCTCATGCAACATGGCTTCACATACATAGTTGAAAAAAGAAATTCTTGTGTTAGCATACACTTATTTAGATTCCATTTGGTTAAAAAATGATCCCCATGAGTACGGAAATGAGTAAGACCCCAAACACTCTGAGAAAGTGATGATAGAAAAATATTCTATTTCACAAAGTCATAATGTACGACGACAAGTCATACCTTGCCCAGCCTGGCTCTCCAATATATGCCCTCTGTTCTCCACCTTCCAAACTTATCCTCCTATCTGTTATCTGTATCACGTATAGTGTTCTTATTCCAGGCTACTCAGACATGCAGTGCCTTCCTGATAGGCACACCATAAGTAAAAGAGGCTGCAGAAGCATAAATGATGCATTGTTCACTGTCTGTGCATCTGACAGTGTGAGATGGAAAGAGCACACAAGAGACAAGCAACATAAGTAGTTGGCAATAAAACAAACAATTGGGAGAAATGTCATTTGAGCAGGTTGAAAGGAATCACTGTATCCAATTCCTTGGCACTGTGTAAGATAATTTGGGGAGGGTTTTAAATACCTGGTCTTACTTTGCAAGAATGGATGCACGCAGTAGCGTTCTTCATTTCAGCCTTTTGCAGTGAATGTAAGATGAGCAAAATTTTTTCATCTCAGGGCTGAGAAGAGCCCAGTGAATCTCAGAGCCATCTTATTTTTAGACTATTCATCAACTGGGGCTGTCTGCATATACCACATGACATGCACCACTACTCCTAATGAAATGATATTGCATTTGTTTCATATGAGACAGTTCCTTTCATCTTACTTTTACAGGAGATGGTCTCAGCTGTGACAAAAACTCTGCCATCCAGGTGATAGGCAAGCTCACAAACAGAAAAAGCAGAACATCTTGAGTGATACAGAGAACAAAAACTTCTCCTGAAGAAGTGCAGTCAGTAAAGACAAAAAGGGAGAAGAAGTAAAAGTGAAACTCTTGGAGGATCGCCACCTCCTCATCTGCACCTACCATTGGTTTTAGCTCTCTGCCCTCAGCTCCACCTCCTCGGCCAGCTTCTTTCATAGATTTCCTACTATTCTCCACAAACTCCTGAAAAACAGTAATGAAATGACAAGTGAGAGCAGAATAGAGCTTTTCACAGAGCAGACTCCAAACATCAAATCTCAAAGACAGAACTTCAAGGTGTAACTACCCAAAATATCTAGGCAATTTGCATCTCCCGCTTCTCTTGCTTAGACTTGACCACAAGGTATCAGAACAGCCTGCCAAATAACCACAAAGGTCTCCCTCACTTAATTTTAGAAGCCAGACAGATGTTTGCCTTATGTGCTCTTAGAACTTTCACATTTACCATACAATGTTCTCCTTTATGGAGAAAGAAGGTAAAAGGCTGATTTTCAAAAACCAAAAAACCCAAAACCAAACACAAAAAGTCCCACAACAACAAAATCCCCAAGCAACCCAAAATCTCATTTATTGCCTTGTATCCTGTGCACAATGTTAGAACTCCATTAAACAAAAGGATTTGGAGATAATTACTTGCAAGTTTTGGCTGATTTCCCTGTCCTCAATTCAAGCTCTTATGTTTTTCACCAAATCACAATCTCCTTATCATGAACATTAGAAAACACGCTATAAAATTTTCTCTTAAAGAAAGAATTCTGCAGAAAACATCAGTAAACTTTAGCTGCTGGGATTTTGTGATACTGACTGCCAACTAAAGAAACTCACAATGCTTTTACAATTTATCAATGCTTTCTTCTGAGAGAACTTGCTGCATTTCACTCTTACTCTGTTAAAAAGCAACAAATCAGCAGCTGATTTATTTATTATATACTCCAGATTCCATAGGGATTTACAAAAAAAATTAGCACTCAATTCTTGGCATGGATTTCCCACAATAATAATTAAAAAAAATATGCTAAGAAGTCAGGAGAATCTTTCTCTACACATGAGGGTACATTTTACAGAGACATATTCTACACCTGCCACTTAAAAACAGTCATGAAATTTCCTACACAACAACAAACTGAGGGACTTGAGAAGCAGAATTTTTATGTCTTGTTTTCTAGTTATAGTGAACAGAGAATAACATGGAATAAAAATGGACAAAATTAAGTGGCATTACAAAAGGACTTGACAAAGTATGAAGGCTCCAGGACAGAACATAAAGCCTGATATTTCTATGTGTGACAGAGTCAAATTCTGGTTGACGTCTACATAAAAACTCCACTGTGGTCACTATCTATGCATAAGGTACAATACTCTGATATTTCTTCTCTCTCATATCTGAAGACAGGTCCTTCTTGGGAAAAGTAAAAAAATCAACTTTTCTCCCCTTGTTTTGCTTTTCTATTTACAAGACATGATATCCAAGAGTATGATTCTGCAGGATCACTGCTCGTTTAACAGCTAGCAAATAGAAGCCAATACCGTGGGAAGGAAGCATCATTACTTATTTGATGCTTATCAGATGACACTGTTTCCTGATCAAGCCACAAACAAGATGGCAATGTAAAAAAAATCCAAACAAACAACACCACCCCCCCACCCCCCCCCCCATATTGAACTCAGTGCATTCATTCCATTGTCAAAATACCTATTTTATGGAACCAGATCCTTGGACTCTGAGAGTAAGGGGAAACGTACCATGAGAACTTTATCCATGTAGAATTCCCTGCCAGGGCTCCCATCATTGTATTTTGTATCGACGGCAAAACATAAGAAAAGGACATCAACAACCATTTCATAAATAGAAAGGAAGCAGTGAGCAACCAGGAATGCAAAGAGGCAGACAATGATGAGTGGAAGCACCCAGATGGTGTAATCTCGTTGGTAATTCAGCAACATAATGCCAGCCAAACCTGTGCTGCAGACAATCAGGACCTGAAGAAGAAAATGGTAGACAACTCTAATGACAGAAGCCTTTTGATATATTTTGGTTTGTCTGTTTTAAGGCAAATGCTTCTTAGTCTGGCAGGCTTAGAGCTAGAGGTTACCGATGGTAGGTAACAAGATCTTTACCTCCTGGATTCCCCACATCCCTGAGGATAAATGACATTTGATTCATTTTTCAGTAGGTTCAACTCAATTGTTACACATCCTTCAGCACAAAGAGTATTTTTCAGAGAAAATTACTTTAATATTCAGCTGTCATCATTCTAGTGTTATACAACATTCCTGTAAAAGAAAACTTTATCCTGTCAGTTATATAAACTCCACACCCAGATGCAATGCATCAACTAATACGCAGTTCAGTTTTTTTGTTTGGGTTGAAGGGAGAAGTTAGGTATTAGGAGAATGGTACGTTTTTAATTTTGGTAGTGTAATCAACTTCCAAGCGTTTAATATCTATTTCCTCTCCATACAGGAGAAAGTAGATCAGAATTCACATGAGGCACTTCATGTAACAGTCTCTACAGAATTATCCTATCTGTAAGGCCCTAAAAGATATTCCACTGGGTACCAGTCTGGTTTTTGCAAAACCAAAACGACTAAATTGGTATTGGCACTTAACTTTTGGAACATTTCTGAATGTATTATTATGAACTGCAACCAAACATAAAATAGGTCAGCTTTTACGAAAACAGCACGTTAAACTGGTAGAGGAGACGCTGATAGTGTAGCATTATTTTAGCTGATACAAATTTTTATATGCATTGTTCATCTGAACATTTCTGTCACCTAAACGTTTTTCTACTAATTTGAGACATCTTTTCAGGGGGTGTTTCCTAACACTTTTCAGATTCTTCAGTAAAACTTCGTTATGTAATATCAGGCTCTCCCAAGCAACTATATCTCCCTTATGTGTTTATTCCTTCTCACATCTTACTCAATTACTGGATTCAAAGTTCAGGCCGCTGTACTCTGATTTCAGAGAAGTAGAGGAATGCAATAAGGAATACAGATCAGTCCAACCAGTGTCCAGGTACTTAGGCTCAGGTGATTTAAGCAGATTGGTATTAATTGTTTCAGTAAATTACGGCACTTCAAAAGGTAGAAATAATTCATTGGATTATGTTTCCGTATAGTATATCTCCATTAGGAAACCCAAAAGGCTGACTGATGGCAGAAATTATTCTAGTCTCCTTTTAATTCTCAGAGTAGAACTTAGTTGCTTAAGCAGGCAGTTCCTCATAGTAGGCTTCTGTACTCCTCCAGTCTTATTTTGTCATAGATGGTGATTAATAATGTGTTGAATTTTCAACATAAACCTAAAGAGCCCATACTGAACAGAAATTAAATTATAAGCTTCCTTTACTTGCAATTTTATGTCTTAACTACAGAATCAAAATCTTAGACTTTCTAATCACTTTTCTCTTGACTCCCTAAAAACATAACGCATAAAGCATCATAAACTTCAGCTATTCCTCTCTAGTCACTTTTACTAAATTTAAGTGAATCATCTGTTTATGCTCCCTATTCTGGATGGTCCCTTCCTAATATGATGTGGCTAGATGCAATAAAATGCACACTAAGAAACAGGATTTTTAAGGCATTTTGAATTAGGGTTCAAGCTATTGCTAAAGAAAGATTGCTTCTACATAGGTCTGTAACAGCTGTATGCAGCAGACATACCTTTCCTAGAAACAGCATAAAATCCCCAACTGTGTTTATGGCAGCCACTCGCAAAGCATTTTCCACTAGGATAACAAAGGCATCCTTTGCTGAGGTGCAGAAATTGGTGCTGTTGATAGCTGTGGCTGTATACGCATTCTGAGAAAAGGAGATTGAAGATTTATTCATAGAATGATCAGGTACTTCAGATGGAGGGTGGGGACGGTTAGGGGGAAGATACAGCCTCTAAGTAAGACAAATTCATCATATGATTTTAATGAACAAAAATTCCCTTGAGAGTTGTTGAATCAAGCAGTATGAACCAGCTGACAGAAGATTATATGAGGTGAAGAATTGCTATTCTTCTCCTCTCTTGCTCTTAATTTATGCATTATCAAGTTTGTTCAAAAAAACTCATTAAACAGAATTTGCAATTTCTCTACAGGAGGAGGTGAACAGTAGCATAGCTACAGAAATTAAAGAGTTCAAAAAAAAAATCTGGAAATATAAAAGAATCTGAGTGTCATACAAGTCAACCAAGATAATTTCTAAATACTTAACTAGACCACATTCCATGCTAGTGGGGACAATTTTCAAGGATTACATTGGGGCACAAGAATTTCTTCATTTCCACAAGCAAAAAAACTTAACAGTGAAAGAGATATTATGTCCAAGATATTTATGTATCTGATATTTATTCATTTATGTGATATTTATGGCCCATAAACCCCCTTTGAAGATAATAAACACAATTTGATGTTTTATATAGTTCTGACACTGTGAGAACCTTAAATATTACACATAGGAAAGCTTAATTCTCTTTTCATTAGCAAAAATATTTTGAAACTCAAGACACAGCTTGACTGAGTAGACATAAGGGGGAATGTCTCCCATCACTAAACATATTGTCATAATGTTGAGAAACCATGTTCACAAAGATGAATATGGGCTTTTTTAGTTCTTGTTTATATTCCAAAGGTCACTGTAGTGATTTGCAGTGTAATTTCAGTAATGGAGACAAGACTGAAGTACTGTCATTCAAGTTGAGTTACAAACTCTAATACATTATGTGTCAGCATCAGATTGCACTCTGGGAATATATATAGTAATATCAGCCCTTACATAAAACTTAATTATGGAAATCTTACCTGGTTTAAATATGTCAGGCACTTTTCTAGACACCAAAGGCAGCAAATGCAGGCTTTAAGCATACAGCGAGCACAAGCATTTTCCTAGAAAAGCACAGAATGTGGGAAAACAAAGAGCTTTTATGAAAACAATATTCCCTTGTGTTTCAGTAACTGATATTCAGCCTGCTAACTTAAGCAATCTGTATAAGTCCCATGGTCCTGTAAAGTCTAAATATTCATAGAACAATAGGATGATTTGGGTTGGAACTCCCAACACCACAAGCAGGGACACCTTTCACTAGACCAGGTTGCTCAAAACTTCATCCAACACAACCCAGAACACTTCCAGCGATGGGGCATCCACAACTTCTCTGAGTAACCTGTTCTAGTGCCTCACCATCCTCATACTGAAGAATTTCTTCTTAATGCTGATCTATTCTAAAACAAAACTTCCAGCCTCTCACATTGACTAAATAAACAGGCGAACATATCAGGCCTTGAGTTTTGGTACGAAAATGGAATCCATTTCTCTCACCTTTCCTTTGAGTTGTGTGTGAATATACATAAGAATCATCCGTGGTATCTTCACTAGAGTGATAATGAAAGACCCCTTTGCTACTGTTCCTAGGTGGTAACAAACAAGGCGATTAACAGATGCCAGAATAGGAGTGAATGGCAGATTTCTTTTCTCCCTATTGAAAAGAGAAAAAAATGAAGTAGAATGATCAGTATTTATGTGAGATCATCTTGAAGTGCTACAAAATCTCAATAAAATAACGTGCAAAAGGAATATATTATCCTTATACTAGCTTTCAGGATACATTGTTCACTCTACCCTGATAATCTAACTCACAGCCTTGTCCCTAATGCAGGACTAGGATAAGGAAGCAGTCATACTGTCAGAGACTGAAATGTTATAGTTCGTGGCTTAAGCATTTTTCTGAAGGACTTTTGCTTTTATAGCAAAACTTTGTAACAAAAACTGCAGGGAAGACCACCACACCCTGAATAAGCCTCCTGACTGAGGTCCCGGACTGCAAGTTAATGGAGATAAAGTGACTCAGTCATGGGCTGGGAGAAAAGAATGCATCCACAGGGGGGTTAAGCCTCACACCTCTGGGATGGAGACCCCAGCGCTATCAGCTCCAGGCTCACAACCAACCTCACACCAAAGTGTGGGTGTGGGAAGGAGAGGTTTTGGATGTGTGGTGAAAAAGCCCCTGGTGAGAGGCAGTGAATGCCAATATTCTGCTTTGCAGATCTGCACAGCTGCAGTCATCTCTTCACCCAGGAAAGCTGCATCTACAGCAAATCCATGTGAATGACAGTAGAGGGGGTGTCATGGCCCATCAAAAGTTCCCCCTACAAGGAGACCACAGATCCTGTACCGGAGCACTGCAATGTGATGCAACAGATCCAGTGTTGCAAGGGACAGTGTCCAACTTGCTCTCTCTAGACATTCCCACCTGGCCCAAATGTGTATTAATCCATTGGATTCTACACTTTTTGTGTTGCAGGGGACCCTCACCACAAGACCAGACAGAGGGAAGCCACGAGATATCGTTGGGATCCTTGGAAGGATGGTATGTATCTACCTAACCCCCATTCCTCTCCATGCTCCCCTCCCTCCTCTTTTTCTACATCTTTCTTTTCTCTTTCTTTCCATTTCCCACTTTTACTATGAATTGAAATATATCAACAGGTTTTTTGGCACCAACGTCTAACGTCCTTTGGTTTTAATCAATATTTTGAACCTTTCTGGGTTCGATCTGTTTTATTAATGGAGATTTAGTTTTGTTTGCTCTTCTGTGTTTGAATCGATTTGTAACACATACACGTAGTGTGGTGGTACATCCCTTTTGCCCCTTCCCACCTTGGGCTGCACTATGATCTCAGAAATGTTTGTTAGACCCTTGTCCTGACACAGAGCACCTGGGCTCAGCTCCTCAAACTTACCAGAAACATGGTCTGTTCCCAGGAACTTGTCCTGCCTAATAAGCTCCTGTTTTTAATAAACAGCCTTGTAAACTTATTTTTTGTGCCCAAATATCAACCTAGGTAGAACAACATTTCTGTTATTGAACTTTCAAAGAAAGTTACAGACCTGAATTGTGGACAGGATGGAAAATTACTATGACTAAAGCAAATTCTCTCACAACCCCATAAACTCCTAGACCACAGTGGGCTATGACCAGCACCTCCCTTTGAGAGGAACCTCTCTGAGCCACTGAACGCTCAAGTTTGTGATACTCAGAGGACCAGCATCAAATGCTGCTGACAGAGCCTGGGCTGTCACCCCAGTCCTCAAGCCTCAACCTTTCACCTGCTGAGGAGGTGCAGAGGCACTCCACTGAACTTGAGAGGAATTTTTATGGGTCTATACCTTGTACCTACACACGAGAGTGAATGTGCTACAGCAAATATACTATGAACATTAGATTGTTAAGTTAGGTCTAAGTTACTGAGTTACTATTGTGCTCATAGTCTCTTTTGTAAAATTCATTAAATTACGCTATTGACTAAGTGATACTAAGTTTAAGTGCTGTTTAACTCTAGGCCTAAACTGTTGGCCAAATGTGGGGCTAAGAGTGGCAAGAGGGCCCACTCTTAACCTTGTGATTCATTGAGAGGGTCTCCTTCAATCCTTTATATTCTTATCCTTTCTCATCCTTAACGTTTTCCAACCCCCAGCTTCCATATGAGTAATTTTATATTTAGTTTTAAATTACTTGATTTTGGTTCTACTTTTCCTTTTCAAAGTGTGCTTTAATCGTCTACTAAGTAGTAGAGTGAATCTTGTCAATGAACCCTGTCACACTTTAACTTCTGTATTAACCTGTTTTTGCCAATATCTTGGCCAGTGATTCTCTGAGCAACTGAAAAAAACTCATTGGTGACAGGTAGTCTTACTAGCAGTTCGCTGTACTACCACTATTCACAACTGGCAACTCCCATACAGTTGCATCAGATGGTGTGCAATTCAAAACCTTCCAAAACAGTAGGAAACTGCTAATACTTTTTCAGTCAGACTACTGAAAAACTTGCCTTCTCCTCTCTTGTTCTTTTGGATATCTTTGTGTAGACTTTGGAGAGGATATTACTAATTGATCCAGTCAACTCTTTGCTCAGATTTTTTGGATTTCTGATTTAGCTATTATATTCTCAAGGTACCAAGGTTTGAACCTTAAAACAAGACATTTAATGCAATGTAGCTATAATATTTTTAATTATCAGATAAATACTCAGGTTCATGGTGTCAAGCCATTTTTCTTTTCTACCAAAAAACTCACACATCTCTCTCAAAGAACAGCACTAATTAAACATTTAAGGAATGCCTCTTCTTCTTTATTAGAAATAAGAGCGTGAAAATAAGCACATTAAGAAACATGTGCTAAGATTCAAAAAAATAAAGGATCTCCCCAGCTTGGGAGAGATGAGAATTTCATTCAGAGAAGACAACAAAAGTAGATTCTTCATTCCATGAAACTAATATCTGCATAATGTAATCCTGAGATGTTAATGATTAAAATAGGTTTACCCTGTGTATTTTCTTCCAATTAGCTTTTAGAAGACAAATTTTACTCCCTGTAAGGCATAATCACATAAATTGCTTGAGTCTTATGCCCAGGCCATCCAAACAATTCCTTATTTTCAGGGCAAAGTCTGTAATGCAAAACACTTTGAGGCCTGTTATTGCCTGAATTGAAAGGAATCCATCTGGCTAAGGTGAATGAGCAGTGAACATGTGTGAAACATTTCTCCATGGATAACCTCATCTCATTTGATTTGGAAAGCTGCTCATATGCAAAATAATGGGTAAGTGCAAATTAATGCCTTTTCCATTTTTACAAGTCACTTTTTAGATTATGATTATACCTTAAAATGCAAAAAGAAGATAACAGTAGAGAGCAATGAGTATTTACTAACTTAAAATTAGTTAATTAGTTAATTAGTTAATTAGTAAAATTAATTAGTAAATTTTACTAATTAACTGATTAGTTAATTAGTTAATTAGTAAAATTACTAAAATAAAATTGCTGTTACAGAATTACAGGGTATGGATACCTCAGTTGACAGGAAATACATAAACTTACAGATGAAGCATACACATTACTAAGCAATGTATTTCAGTGCAGAGTTATTCTCTTTCTTTTGTATTTTCCTCATTCCATACCCAATCTAGTTTAATTATTCACAAGATTACATCCCTGTAACATCTTGTAATAACTCTGTAGATGTTTTTCACTGTTGTACTGGAGAACTTCATTATTAATAAAGTAACAAAATTTCTGGCAGCACAGTAAATTGATTCCTTGCTTTTGATATTGTTTTAAAGAGAAGGGAAGAAAAGGAGTGAAATATAGTTCAGGTAACAGCCTCAATTAAAAAGACAAACCAATTAAAATTTGTGATCTGAATCATGCACTTGAAAAACTGCATACATTTTTCAAAAAACTGATATACAATTTAGCTCACAAATACAGCAATGAAATATGGAGCTTAAATTTTACATGAATTTTTATGATCTTGTCAGAATCTATATGTAAATGATGAATCTAATAAGATCTTAAGTAATCCTGTGAAAGAAAAATTAATATTAGTGAAGCCCTGTAAATAATTTAAAGGACACTGTTTTGCAATTAGAATAATAATCAATGCTTTCACTAATTTTTTTAACCTCTACAGGTCTTACCAGCATTAATTATTAGCAAAAGAGATGACCTTCCAGGCACATCCTACTTTGTAAACGACCACCCATGTCTGTAGAATGTGCACAGGTTACAAGGCAAATAAGACTTCAAGTCTTATATGTCAAGAACACTGTGTATAAATGTCAAAACAGGTAGTTCAGGACTTCACATGATTTAAAAAAAGTCAAGGCAATTTAACTGTTTCCCAGCTTTCAAAATGGACAGAAATATTCTCCCCAGAAACTGTGTTGCTTATTATTTCTGCTAAGTCAATGTGAAGGCTACTTATGATAGAGCTATCCAAGTTACCTTGTAAAATAGTATGTCACAACAGCCCCTGCTACTGTCATCTGCTGACAGGCTAGGATAAACTCGCTGATCCAGATGAGTCCCACTAAGTGGTACCACCACATGTATTTCAAAGGACCTGCCATCCGAAATTCAACAAATCCTTCTTCATTTGGGATGGGACTACCTAGAAATAAATGAGGGTAAAAAAGAAAACGATACTTACGTCAACTCATAGTGAAGGAAGCATATGGTATTAGCAGTTCATAACCAGTTTACAGCAGAAACCCTTCTAGCTTCTACTCATAGTTTCAAATGCCACATTTAGGAAGACTGCTCGTAAGAAAGGTAGAGCAGTTATCTATAAAATCAGACTACATTCTGCTAAAAATTTAGTGCCTGTGCAGTGGTCTGACTCAGAAAGTGAAGCACAGGACTGAGACTTTCAGTGGTGACCACTTTCTTCACATAGCACAGCATGCAATGAAAACTAAAAATTCCATCAATAATGAGAACAAGAACACATGAATTCTATTGCCTGCAACCCTTGCTAAGAACTCAAGAAAAATATTTATCTTGTATTACTGTGAAATAGCTTTGTGACTTGAAACACTGCTACTTTTGGACCAGTAGCAAACAAGACATTTCAAAATTTTAAGACGTAATAATGGATTACAGTCTCTGTTGCCAACAATGTACTGCAAAATAACAGACTTTTTAAAAAGCATCTGCTGTGGGTTGGTTTTTTTTTGCTGCAGTAAGTAAGATTTAGACCTATAGGACTGATTAACTCTAGAAGCTCACTCTAGAAGCTCTTGTGAGACCCTGCATACAAAGCTTTCACCTTCTATGTACTGAAGAGCAGGCAGGAATTAGGAGTACACTGGCTGCTCTCAGAATACAGTGTACAAACAGCAGAAAAATCCCCCTAATGATCCTGGAATAATACTGGATACCCAAGTTACGAACAATTGAACACTAAAATCACAATATTTACATTGAGGGAGACAGTAATTGTGTGCAAGGGCCCTTCCCTTACTGTGTACTCATCTGTGTGAGTACTATCTACAATACTTGGTGACTCCAAGATTACGTTGTCTTTAACTTGTGTGTGTAAAATTAGAGGATATTTCAAAACTTGCAAAACAGAGTCTCAAGGTTTACAGCAAGCCAACTTGCATCAAATCAAAAAGCCAGCCTAACACAGAAAGCACCATGCTGGGAACGGAGAGTCAAATGCACAATAACCTTTTTCAAACAAGTGTTCTGAAGTCAGTGATACAGACAGGAATGGAAGCACAAGTGGGCTTTTTTCTTTGAGATTCCCACAGGGTTTTTAGTCCGCTCTGTTTGGAAATCATACAAAAATGAAGTGAAATTAATTTAAAGTAAGTGACTGCTTACCTGTAGTACCAAGAAAAAGCAGGACTGTGATCCAGTATGTCCAGAAGAGGATAAGCACAAAGAATGTCCAGAACGGCTGGAAGACTAACAGCGGCAGGTGAATGAAGACCTTGCCAGCCACGTGGAACAAGGCAATGGTGAGAGCTACTCTTTTGCGCATAATTAACATGATCAAGAACAAGATAACCTAGAGGGAGAAGTTTCCAAATCACTTTTTAGAGTACTGAAACAGAATCAAGATACTCTTTTGCATAGCTAGGATATTCAAACACACTAAATTAACACATACTCTATCTATAAGATTACAAAATCAAAATGTAAAACCTCTATCAGCTTCTTCTTCTGATAAGTTATTTTCCAAATTATATTTCAGGGGAATTCCATTCTAGCAACTATGTATTTGGAATCATCAATCTTAAGCTGATGAGATAAGACCCAGGTTCTATCCTCAATTATGTTTTACAAAGCAGTGAAATCAGCAAGTTTTACCCTTAAATTACCTTTAAGAAAGGTAATTAAAAATCTGTATCTAACCATGGCATGGTGGTCTTATAATAATGCATGTATATATGCCTATAATAACATAGTGAGTAAGAATCTAGGCAAGGGAATGGAGAGGAACTTTTGGATTAGGATGTGAAGCAACAAGAAGAACAGAAGAGGGGAGTCTACAATTCCTGTGAAGTTAGTCAAACATTGTCAGTTTTGGGTAGTAAATTCAGTGACTCTGAAATGAACAGCAAGGCCCAAACAAGATAAATTCGTTAATCTGGTGTTAGTATTTCAGTTCACAATGATTTGATAACAACTTCTTTCAGAAGCAGGCTAAGAACATTTAAATACACTGAAATTACTAAGTACCTCTGAACTGAGAACCTAAGAAAAATCTCTTTGGCTTGGCAGTCCAATATCGTACCTATTCTTGGAAGTCCCTGTGGACATTTTAGAGTAGATGAAAGTAGCTGCAGGGTTAGAAAATCTCTCCTGACTCAAAATCAGATATTTAGAGAACAGTTCCTAGAAATTCTCCTCTGACTCATAATTAGGTGTTAGAGAACAATTCCTGAAAGTTAAAACAAATAACATAATGAAAGAAAATCACTTCAATGGAAATTGTGGCAGAAGTAAACTGTTCCAAAATGTGTACAATACAATGCTTTCACCTGAATAAAAAAATAAGAGACCAACAGGAAAACAAGAACAAGAAAATAATATAATCATTAGCAGAGCATACCGTGAAGACTGTAGCTGCAATGGCATAGATCAAGAGAGCTTGAAGATTGTCTTTGGCTACTTGGGTCTCAAGAGCAGCAGCAGATATTCGTTGCTTAGCATAGAGCCACCACAGGACTCCGGTACCACCTATGTTTTAGTAAGAAAACAAAAAGGATAAATGGACAATCCATCTTTTGTGTGATACATACTGCCTAGGCCCAGAGGAATAAAACAGTTCTTTCCTTTTAAATCTAGTCTGGTACTGAATACTCAAGAGCACTGATGCTCAACCCAACAGGAACTTGGGAGGAGGGAGAAGCATCTAGTTCTCCTTTGTTGCCCTCTTCTCAAGTGTATATACTCTTCTCACAGTCTCACCATACTACGACCACTTAAGAGGCTTGCAGAATCTTGACTCTGTGTTTAGAAATTAAACTGCTTTGAAGGACTACTTCATGGCGAACCATAGAAATAAACAGCACAGCTCCCACTAGACAGGTAATAAAAGAACAAAAGGAAGAATAAATAATTCTGTGGTAGGCTGTATGTTTGAATGTAAATGTGTGTATAGTAATGCAGGGAGTAGGAATTTAGGAGGGGGAACAGAGACAGACCTTTGGATTAAGAAGTGAAATAGTAACAAAACAAGGAATCTACCATTCCTGGGAGCAGTAATCAAAGCAAGCATCAGCCTGATGCTGGAAACAGCAGCTTAATGATATGTAGCTAAACTTGCTTCAGACAATGTCTTGGACACTGGAAAAAACATTAGTAAAAAGCACAGGAGGCAAATATAAATGTGAGGTACTAGCTTACCCTTGTTATGTTAATCCTACCCTTATGGCCAGAAAAACATTCTTCTATTCTAGCTGCCTTTCCAAGGCAGAACTTTTTTTGAACACAGGTCTCCCTCAGGGTGATAACCTCTCATTCCTGTACATTTTTTTCTCTTTTAAGTGTCTTTCTCTGTTCTGCTGGTATTTCTGAATCAAATGCATAAGCTTGGTAGGGAGGTTGGACCAGAGGAGCCTCTGTGGTCCCTTCCAACCTTACCCATTCTCTGATTCTGTGATCGCATGTTTTTGATGAACATACTCTGTTCAGGTCTAAAATGAAGACTCTCTTCTGACATCTCCTAAACAATCACGACAGAATAAGCAGTATGTGTCATAAAAGACAGGTTTTTATTCAAGCCATGGAATGAATGAAACTTTTTAGAACACAGAACACAGTAACAGATGCCGGTAAAATAAGTCATTATCACTCAACATGGTTGCTCAGCTTCTAAAAAGAATATAAATGAAAAATACTCTAATTCTGTATTTTTCCTTTTCCCTGGTCATAGATTGTGAGGTCACTAATCAGAAAATCAAATTGATCCTGAAAAAAAATAGATGGTCTGCTGGTTTTTCCCATCCACTGCAGTCATGAATTGCAAGAATTAAATCACTAGTGCTTCGTAATATGATTATTGTATTTTTTTCCTTGCCTACAGCCATCTGCCAAGACATTTGGCTTAGCTACTCAGTAATAAGTGTAGAAAACCTTAGTTTTATGGATATAAAAGCTAATGTGACAAAATAAGCCTATTTTCACACAAGCTACATTATTTTGTAAGAGACAACCTTTGGTGATTTCCAAGATAGCATGGCTGGTTGCATTTCACACATTTCACACATGCAGGCCTTCCTGAATCATATGGAAATAAAAGGGTTTTATTAGAATTGCTAGACAAGCACCTTTACTTCCTCTCTTCAAGAACAGGTCTTAAAGAGCTACTCAAAGAACTGAAGGGCTGAAGAACACATCAGAGTTGTAAATATATTTAGCTGCATAAGCAATAGTTGCCCTTTGATCTCTTCAGGCACCAGCTGCTGCGTCAGAGTGCCATCAGACACACCCAGAAGTAGCTGCCTTGCTGACATGTTTGGAAGACAGGTTAAGTAGGCAACATTTAGGGTTGTGCTACAAATGCTGCAAGGAATCTCCTGCACTGACACCTGTGGGCTCTAGTGAGCTAGGCTGACAGGAAGACTGCCTGCCAAGCAGGGTGTGCAAATATTCAAGGAGCAGTGTACTCTCTGAGAGGGATCTACAGTTACTAAGGAGGCATTTTTGACGTGCATCTTGAAAGGGACTCAAAAAAAGGCTGAAGAGAAATACATGATCCAAGATCTGTGTGGGATGTAGCTGGTCTGAGGACATGGAGCACAAGGATTAGAACTGGGCACTCAAACTGGGAGACAAACAAGACTTACCAAGTGATCCCAGAATGACAAGAATTGTTAAAATCCAGACAAGTACTCTTGAAATGTACCTTATTATAACCATCAAAATCATGGACAACACTGCAAAAGAAGACAAAATAAGCAGACTAATTACTTCAAGAAGATATAGCCTTCCTAATTTTTCCACTGCACCAAAATAACTGCCTTCCAACAGAATTTTTACACACAGATTTCTTTTCTGAAGCTTACAAATTCACTGAATAGGTAGTTAAGAAAATCAGACACCTCCACAACTTCTGCTTTGGTAATGTTGATTAAAACAAAAAAAGCATAAACATATTTACATGATACATTAAACACAAGACATAATGCTTGCATACAGACAGACATGTACTTAGACAATGACCAAACAGAGAGCAAGACATGACAGTACTTTGAATCTGGTAACATGAGCACACCTCCTGAGGACCAGAACAGAGTCTGCACTCAAATACACATGTCAAACAAGTGCAGTTAATATGATATCTGTGTATTCCAAAATGTCATTCCAGTCAGAAGTAAAAACCTATACAGCCAGCTACGGCTAAGTGAATGGTGTGTTGAAGTACATACTCATACTTTAACACATACATGTTTGTGTTCAGCAGTTACATGCAAGCCACTGGAACCTGGATTTTTGAATCACAGTCTAACCCACTGTTTTAAAATAAATAATTTCTGTTTCACTATGAAATTATGAAAACTATTTTTTAAATTAACTGTGTAAATTCTGTACTAACTTCTGACTCTAACTGAACAGTAGCACTGCGAATCAGTCACTAGGTTTCAGATTCTGAACAGTTTTCTACTATTATTACCAAATACTGAAGCTGTCAAGATGTAAAAGCAAACAGCTTCCCAGTTACAGTTGAAAATGCACACAGCAGTCTTTTGTGTGTGTTTAAAGGGGATTAATGGTATCTAGCATCCCCTTATTTTTTTCCTTTATTTTTCCCTTCCTTCCCCCCGCCCTTTTTTTTAACCACAGAAGCAAACTGTTAACAAAGGACCCCTATATCTGACAAAGCTTTGCAGTGTTTCTTCCTAAACAATACATTGCTCATACGTATAGCTAATATCTTGATCATCCCATTTTAGGATTTTAGATTTTATACTTTGTATGAGTAAAACAGATTCACTAGGAAAGCTATTTATATCAGTGGACAACATTCTACCTCAAATGACATGACACTGTTAGAACAGCCTTTCAGTCTAGTGCAAAGTGTCACTCTATAGGCTAGAGGCATCTCGTAGCTATAGAAACAATTCAGCACCTCTGTCCAGCTCTTCAGAAAAGGCTGGGCTGAGATTTTCAAAGTCCCGAAGCTTTTAATTTTGAAGGAAGGGGAAGAAGGAAGTAACATACAATGCAACAAATGGGCACCTAATTTTCTTGTTTTCACTCTTAAAGTTCTCATATCTTTGTGCAAGTATGTTGAATGAGACAAACAAAATCCCCTGTATCCAACAGGAGTGTGCTATTGTGCACATTTCCCAACCCAACCTTTTTAATCGTAAATGGTTTATTTGGACTTGAGTTGGTAGATGACTGCTACAAATGGGAATACTATAATTAAAATTACAAAAAAGCAGATGCTCTCTTAACTCTCAAAACTAATGTTGGCTAATTAACAGCCATGCATCCTCTATCTTGCAACCAGTGTAAGAGAAACAAAACCAGGAATGCATATGTATATTACTTGTAAGTTACCCAGTTCTCAAATAAAATTTTAAAAAAGCATTCTGAATAATTTTCTAAGGGATTGTTGCTATTATACTTGTGTTTTGCTCATATTGTGATTAGAGTGTGTTAACAACCTCCTAATGGAGTACACTAAGAAATAGCTAGTAATGAGAAAAACAATTACCTAGTGATAACAAGCAAAGTCCCATTATAATCTCTTTGCTGGTCATAACTCCACTAATCAGCCTGTGTAAGACACTACTGTCACTGACAAAGGTGATCAGGGCCTCTGCAAACTTGGCATAGCAGGAAATGTTCACAGGAGCACAGCGATGGAAGAATGGAATAGGTGCACTGGTGACACAAGAAAAAAAATCAGAAAAAAAAATTACTCCTACTTAATATAAATGCCACATCAACACACAAATGAAAGGTGAATAGATGCAATCATTCCACCCTCATAACATCATAACCAGAAACCATGTGTTGAATGCACAAGTGCTGCTGAAATGAGGATGATCATAATGGAAAGTGATGCATTTCTTACAAATAACCCTGTGAGGCTGGAGTGTACATTCCAATAGGATATTATTACCCTCCCACCCTTAAATGACAAGGTGCAGAAAGTATATGCTCCTATTTCCACTTAAATATCTTTCTTTCAAGTGTCAGGTGATGAACCAGCAGCTGAAACAATGCCTTTCACTCCTGTTAGAATGGAATACTGGTCCATATTTGCAGCAAAGGAAATTGCAGAATAACAGTACTCTTCTTGAGAGTATATATTTTGTGCTAAAGGACACCAGCATTCACAACTGCTGCCAAGCAAAACAAATGTATTTATTCCTAGTCTTTCCCCATACAAAGCTTGTTCCTGTATTGAGTATTATAATCACAGTGTAATTCATTAACTTTGTTAAAATTATGCAAAACATGCCAGGATGCCTCTATTGCTTTGAACCATTTTGGAAACACCCTCACAAAAAACTATTGAGACTGTGCACTAAACTTTGCAGAATGCTCTGAAAAACCTGCTATTGAGTTTATCAGAAAAAGACACAAGAGCACAAAAACTCTCCTTTAAAAGTGAGTAATTTTGTTTTCTAAATGTCTCCCATTTAGTAGCAGTCTGTCTTGCGCATAAACTATGTCAGATCTCAAAGTGTCTTATTATATCGTCTGATCAATTCCCAATTACATTTCAGTCATGAATTACATGTTCCTTCCTGTAATTGGATCCAGTGAAAACAATGCCTTTTCTATTGTTTCACCTGCCCAATCTTCCATACTTGAAAGATTTCAGTGGACTGCAGCAGCAATGACCATAATCTTCTGCAGTTTCCCCATTTCAGCAATGACCTATAAATCAACAATTTTCCGTCCTCAATAACTATTTTTTAAGGCCGTGTCTTTCTAAAATTCTAACCACCATTTTAAATATGCAGTGAATAAACCAGATGCCTTAGACACATATTTTCCACCCACTGTTTTTCTGGGGAAAAAGGATGACATGCTGAAAATCATTAATGTAGAACTGTTCTGTAAAGAAATTGGGAGAAATTATGATCACCTGCCATTTCTAGGTAATTAGTACATCCTAGGTTTTTGTTTAAAGCCATTGATGATTGCAAATTTTATGGTTCTAGGATTACTGTGCTGAGTAGGTAAATGCATTTGGAGATGCTCATATTGATGGTCTACTCATGGGTCGTAATGAATACAGCAGTTAAGCACAGCACAAAGTAATTGTGCATTAGTCACAGTTGTTAAAAAACAAATTAAACCCATAATGATGGCTGCCCTACTTAAAAGGCAGCCCATGTAGCCTCTCAGCTTCTCCAAACTTAACCTATTTTGGAATACTGCTGCTCATTATATGCTGTATTACTGAAAAAGACTGACATTTGAGAGGTTTATTTAATTGTTAACTGCTACAACTTTACAGCAAGCCTACGGCATTTATAAGTTGTCACTACCAGTAAGAAAGCCCAAACTTTGAGGGGGAGTAGGCGAAAGAATGTTATTCCTGCCTCCAAATACAAAAATATTCACCTTGAAAAGGGCACTAATGGGATTAAAGTATTCTTCCAAAATATATCTCAATGGAAGAAAACATGCTTTTTGAATCAGTTTGTATTAGTCATCTAATATCTCTTAACCTAAAGCAATTTCACTCCCTATTTTCAGTTACCTATTTTCATGTGCAGTAATTAATTGTTAAGTTTGTTTTAATTAATAACAAAACAAAAAAAAAAGTTAGTGTTTCCTACAAGCTTTCTTGAGTAAATGGGACTCCTGAGAATCCACTTTTGAGATCTGCATCTGCTCCAGCAGTTCTGGACTGAATGAGTAGGTGAGGTAGTGTCCTAATAAAAACCCACAATAATAGATCTGTTCTCCATGACCTGTGCTATTTTATAGGAAGTCTTGATTATATCTTGGTATATTACCTACTGAAAAGGAGTCACAAATTTCTAAGAATAGTAACATGATGCTTAATCATAAACAAGAACAAATAAAGTTCAAGTCAGCAAATGATGGCCTCAGAAGCTGTACTTTTAAAGCATCATTCAGATGAAGTTAAGAGACCTATCAGATTACTCAAGCATTAGATATCAAAGAGGTTTTTCCTCTTACTTCTACCCCTGTGTATGTACAGTAGTACAGCAACCTCTGTGAGGGGAGGGGAAGGGGAGTCTGATTGGAATGCCACTGCTAGCTGCTCTTTATAACCTCTACAGGGCAGTTCTTTGGCACAGCTCGGCACAGGTGGTTTATAGATAAATGCTACAGGGGACTGGACATGTTTTCCTCCAAGGTCCTCGAAACACGCAGCGGCTGATACAAGCTGGGTGTGGAAGAAACACAATATTGTTAACTGCGCTGCTAGACTACACTGTTCTGTCAAAGTTTGACATAGTATCTTGAAGATGGATGGTAGGAGTCCATTGGCAGCCTCAGCTGAAGGCTGTGAAGAATCCTGGTCATCAAAAAGAAAACATCAAGGGACAATCTTCCCACCATATGCTACCTCCATCCCATGGAACTAATAGGAATCAGAGGGTTCAAAACCCTTGACAGATTTTAATGGTTTCAGCTGGGGTACAGTTAATTTTCTTCGGTGGCTGCTATGGAGTTTGTTTTGGATTTGTGTTGAACACAGGGCTGATAATATAGAGATGTTTTTGTTATTGCTGAGCAAGGCTTATACATGCCCAAAGCCTCTTCTGCTTTTCATACAACCATGCTGCATGCAAGGTTGCGAAGAGACACAACCAAGACAGGTGACCCCAAATGACCAAAGGGATCTTCCAGACCACATGGCATCATGCACAGGATATAAAAAGGGGGAAAGAAGAGGAAGGAGGGCACGTTTGAAGTGATGGTGTTTGTCTTCCTAAATAACTGTTGCATGTGATGGGGCCCTGCTCTCGTGGAGATGGCTGAACACCTGCCTGCCCATGGGAAGTGATAAATTCCTTGTTTTGCTTTGCTTGCGTATGCAGCTTTCCTTCCCCCTATTAAACCACCTTTATATCAACCCACAAGCTTTCTACCTTTTACCCTTCCAGTTCTCTTCTCAGTCCTGCTAGTGGGGAAGTGAGCAAGTGGCTGTGGGGGCCTAGGTTGCTGGAAGGGGTAAAACCATGACACACATCAAATGAGACTGTTAGGTAAGTTCTCCCTGAATGTCTCAATCTACAAGATGTTGGGTTTTCATTAGGTTGTCTCAACAGGATTCCATTTCTCCTTCAAATTACACTTACTCAAGTAATTTAGCTATAAAATCCTGAAAACCAGGGGTTTCCAGATACAAAGTTGGCCTTTTTTGCCTTAGGACATTAAGTTCAGACTTCTCAATCTCAAAAATGCTCAAACGTATTGTACATTTTAGTAATACCATATCAAAAAGTATACTCCACCTACACAATAGCTTTTTTAAAATAACATGAGGTAGTTTTTATGAGGAATTTACATGACATCATTAGAGCTCTGACACATATCCTTCTGTTTTCTTACTAAGCCATATTCATTGAGACTGAATGACATGGGAACACACAATGAGAAGTCAATATAATTCTGGCAAAAACTAGGACTAACAAGCCTTTTCAGTATGCAAGCTGGCACTGAAGTTTTCATTTGTTTTTGTATTACTGCTGTAACAGCTGGCTAGCTGCATGAATATTAATCTATATGGGGAAAATGAAAAAAAATATTCCATCTGCCACTAATTGTCACTATAATATAAAAAAATTATTCAATGGAGGGGCTACCATGAATGCAAGAGAGACTTAAAATCAGAGTTTGTAGAACTGACACAAATATAACACTTACAAAAAAGGTAACAGAAAACTATAAGAACAGACTCTGCAGTTACCACACAATAGTGAGTATATTTGAGAAGCTAAATTTTGAGAACACACAACATGGCTCTTCTCAAGTTAGTGCAATTACTGACAGAAGGATGTTCACAATAGCTAACAGATCACTTTTCTCAGCAATGCTCATTTCCACAGGTCCAGGTAGCATAGCTAGAAGAGTTTATGAAGCTATGAACTTTCCAATCCTATTTCACAAACAGCAGTCTAACGTAACACTTAAAACAATAAACCTCAAAATGATCTGTTAATAAAATACAGCCCTCTTTTTGGTACTTGCCTATCCTTATAATAGTCATTTGCAGACTGAAAGAGTGAAAACTGAAGCAACTTGCATCTATCTGGCTGTCTGAGGCAAGATACAAGAAGTGAATGCTGCAGAGAGCTGTGTGTCCTACATAATTTTTCCTCACAAAGATTAAAAATGTCCCATGATTGTCTCAGATCTGCATTGCTGATAGGCACCTGGCTATAGATAGGGTGAAAGGCAGTAAAATAGCTGATACGTAGAACAGTGTCAATCACATGAGACAAGAGAATTTGAAGATATCAGCTCAATAGTTCCAGTAACACACACATGGATAATTTGGGTTTTTCTCTGACTGTTATTTTAACTATCTTTAAAAAACCAGAATTTTAGAAATATATACAATAATACACTAAAACATCTACCTGGTAAGAGTGAACATGTGTTGTTATTTTCTAAAGAACTGTCATGATCAAAACAAATTTCTGCTCCCTCCACCCCAAATCAGACAACTTGATCATATTACCTCTCTGGAACAGGATATTTAGGACATAACTTGGCAGCCCTTGGATCAGTAGTGTATTCTGATGGCTGTAGTTCATAGCTACACAGAGTGGATCCTGTTGAAAAGTAAAAAAAAAAAAAAAAAAATTGGTATGGAAAACAAATAAAAATCAAACATTCATATTCTTTGCAAACAGCATTAAAACTGATACAGATGCTAATTCTGCACCTCCTCATGTCATTACCACAAAGCTTTGCTACAGTTCCTCCTGTAATATGATGAATCAAGTCCAACACAGTCATCAGTAGAATACAGTGACACTCACCAACTAAGTTTTTGTATGGGTATTTGAGTGGAAAACACTAATTCACAATGCAGTGTAAAAGAGGACACAAAATACTGTGAAGTCCCCCATCTGCTATTCCATCATATTTTTCTTGACCATTTTTAATGCATGAACATTGCATAATACAACATTCATGACAGATTTCCTTTGTACCTGATATGTGCCTAATGCAAGTGCCTTACTTAGGAGAAATTTCTTTCAGTTTATAATGAAGACATTGAACATCTGACCCAATGCTTCTAGGAAATCAGCAACTTCCAAATCAGATTGGAGCCCTGGTATGTCAGAAAATGCAGAGGTAAGGAAGCCTCCAATGATATAAGCTGCCTATTCAAAGATGCATTTCTTTCCAATCATATTTCCTAATATATTGCTTACTTCCAAGTGCAAAGGCTTTTAATACATAGCTTTTAGGGTCCTTTTCCCCTGTGCAATACACTAAGGACTTTTCTTAATAAGGACTTATCTTAATCCTAAACATCAATATAAATATTCAATTATTCCCATTATTAAAGTCTCCTCTTCAGGAATAGTTTGTAGAAGTGAGTCCTGCAAACTGGATCTGTATAATACATATACACTATTATCCAAAATAAACCAAGAATTTGACAAACAGTTTTACCTTGGCCTGCATTACACCAAACAGAACTATTATTTGTAGAATATTATTTGCAGAAATTTTATCTATCATTGCTCCATTTCTACCTCTATGAAGAGACCTCTTTTATTCACAGACTGAAAGTGCAAAGAGCCTACTCAGCTGCCTCAGCTGCTCTCTATCTAATGCAGTCTCTGGAACACTACTTAAGTACCACTTCTACAAAACAGTTCTTTAGAAGCCAGTCCAAACCACCAAATGCACTATTGAAGAAAGTCAGATTTCCCACAAAGAGAAGTTACAAGGTGAAACATCTGAAATGCTTTTTCAGTTATACTGTTATTATAAATCCTTATGCCTCTGCTTGCTTATGTGGAAAACATGGCATGAGATAAACAGATATCAGACAAAACAACATTCCTTAGATCTTAGCTGTAGATGAAGTTCCTAAAACATTTTGTCCTTTTTGAATGAAAGGCTCTATACTGCTGCAAAAAATTTTAATCTGTTTTTGTGCATATGAAAACTTCTGTATCATGTTCATTTACTGTCATGGGTTAGTAGAGTTTGGTTTTTTAGTTATAGAAAAATGTAAAATAATTCTCCAGGTCAGGACCTGGGAATTGCTTTAGAAGAGACAGGGACCTATCAGAGAGGTAGTTAGAATATTGACATCTATTCTGACCATTGAAATTGTTAGCTGCAGCTTTGCGAAGTACCATATAAAACCCCATGAATTTCCTGTAGGTGGGTCCTTTTCCTTCTTCCTTTGGCCAGAGAGAGACAGGTAACATTGAGCTGGGCCTGCTGCTCCCCCCTTTTGGGGAATGGGAGCTGGCCTGAGGCCTGGCCGGATTCCATCGGCTCCCGGGTGAAGTGGGGGGAAGGAGAGGTTGCTGTTTTATAACAGCTACTTTCTTCGGACTTCCCTGGAGCAGGGAGAGATCTCTGCTGGGCCCTGATAAGAGCTATGGGCACCATTTGGGCCTAGGCCACCACATTCACATTAAGGGGTGGCTGAGAAGGCATTTATGATCCTGCCTGGGTTTTTTGTGACTCTGGGCTGCCTGAGCGCTCCAATCTCTGATGTTTCTGCATGAGTTTTTCCTCCCTCATCAGCTCGGCCTTGAACATCTAACACCAGGAGCTACAGAGAGAGAGACAAAGACTCCGAGCAGATTTAACTCTTTCTTAGCAACATGAAGCTTCCAGAGCTTGGCCCTTCTCTGAGAGAGAAAGAAAGGACAGAGTGAACATAAAGAACAACAGAATGAAGTCAGTAGCAAGAGTAAAAAGACTATTAAGACAGAGGGTTGAAGAGCTGGTTGTTCTATTCTTATTTGAGCCATGGAAATGAACTCTATATTTAAGTCATTCCTTTAAATCATGGGAAAAATATGCATTTGGGGAGATGATTGTTTTGATTTGTGTGAGGATTTAAGCAAAGGTGTTTGTGATTAACTAAATAATATTAATCCTATAAGATGCTTGAACAGAGATAAAGATGAGAAGCCCCCTGTGTCAGTGAAGAAGTGAGAAGGTATCTCTGTACCTTGAGGTGAAGAATCCTTTGCTTTGGAGTTATTCATCTTTAAAAGGTGACACCCCAGTATGCAAAAGTCTAAGACTCATGACCCATGAGCAGCTTGGGAAACTGCTCCTGGGAGGGTCACAAAAGCAGGTTTCTCCGGGCGGTTGTTTTTGTGAAATTTTAAAACCCACAAGAGAACTGTTCTAAGTTGTCAGTGGGATCCATGACTCTAAAGGATACTCTTCCCCTAATGAATTGATGAGAGTCTATTGTCAGATAGTGAAACTGACTGAAAATTACAAGTTTTGTCTCTTTATGTTGTTTTGTAAGAAAGTGAACAGTTTGTAAGGAGAGGGAAGAGTGTTTTTGAAGTTTCATTCCATTTTAGGTTTTTTTCCCAACTTTTTTTTTTCTATTATTTTAGTGTGTGTTAATAAACTATTTGTTAATTTTAAGGTTGAGCCTGCTTTGTTTTTCTCCTAGTCTCTCTCCCACAAAAAGAGTAAGTACCAAGACCAAAATTTAGTGAACGTGAAACCACTACATTTACTAACAACGCCATCTGTTGGAGGGCCAGCAGTAGAGAGGGTTACAGGTTTACATTAAAAATAGAAGGATAAAGAAGATAGCAGATACTTATATTTATTTTTCTTTGAATATAGGTGAAAAGCTAAGTTATAAAGATGGCTGGCAGCCAGCTGAACATAAGCCAGCTGTGCCCAGGGGGCCAAGAAGGCCAATGGCATCCTGGGCTGTTATCAGCATTAGTGTGGCCAGCAGGAGCAGGGCAGGTATTGTCCTCCTATACCCAGCACTGGTGAGGCCACACCTCAAGTTCTCTGTCCAGTTCTGGATGCCTCACTGCAAGAAAGACACTGAGGTGTTGGAGTCTGTCCAGAGAAGGGCAATGGAGCTGGTGAAAGGTCTGGAACAGAAGCTTTATGAGGAGTGGCTGAGGGAGCGGGAGTTCTTTAGCCTGCAGAAAAAAGGAGGCTCAGGGGTGACCTTATCACTCACTACAACTGCCTGAAAGGAGGCTGTAGTCAAGTGGAGGTTGGCCTCTTTTCCCAGGTAACAAGACACAGGGCAAGAGGAAATGGCATCAAGCTGTGCCAGGGAAAGTTTAGATTGGGTATCAAGAGTAATTTTTTCACTAAAACAGTCACCAAGCACTAAAACAGGCTGCCCAGGGAAGTAGTTGAGCCCCCATCCCTGGAGGTACGTAAAAGGTGTTGAGATGTGGAGTTTAGGTAAATGGTTTAGTGGTGGACTTGATGATCTTAAGGGTGTTTTCCGGCCTAAATTACTCTGGCTATGATTCTATGGTGAGAACAAGAGCTCTATAGGAAGAAGTGGGATATGTGTTATGTGGACAAGTGTATATAGATTCATGATACGCAGTGTTTGAGGCCAGCTAGGCCATTCTGCCAAGTAACATGGGTGAACTACAGTTTAAGTATCTTATGCAAAGGCCCTCACATCCAAACAACCCGAAGGGACAGGGCTGGTCTCTGTAAGCCCATGCTCCCTTTTGACTTCTGGTAGTTCAGGCAGGAGAGAAAAAGGGTAGGATTTACTATGGAGAGGAAAAGAAACTCTTTGTACAAATGTGCATCTGAAGATCTGTTTGGATCACAAATGTAAATGATGCAAAATCAAATGCCAGACCCTGACATGCATACAAGTCACAAGTAAGACCTGTAGGGTAACCCAATACACTCCTGGCTGTAGAGCAAACTGGAGCCACCTTGACAGATCCCTCCGGAAGCCAACAATATATTCTCTCCTGTCATGCCTGACAACTCAGGCTGCCACTATCATGTCTTGCCTGGGAACTGCTTTTGAGCTACTTTGGATTTTTTCCTTTCAGATGCCTACCTCATGGCACACTTCTTTAGTCACAGCCAAGCAGAAAATTATTTTCATGGAGCTTGTCAAACACAGCATATTAACTACCCTGCATTTAAAGAAACCATCAGTCCCATAGCTGGAACAATGCCCATGAGATTACTTGTCCTTTTGTCCCAAATAATTAGGCAGAAACTTAAATTATTCCCATAAATATTTATTTATATTTTGAAAACCCTCTGACTTCTCCAATACTATGCAGAAGAGCTTTAGTACTCAAATGTGTGCTTGAATAATGCCACTTTACATTTAACTTAAATCTGATTTCTTAACAAAAGAGTCCATGTGCAACACTTAATAAAAGTTTTCATTTTCTAAGGTGAGAGAGAAGAATGAACTGCACTGTCAAACCTTCCACTCTCTAGTAGTTACCCTGGGTTAGCAGAAACTAGCACAGCCATTCTTTTTATCGCTGTTCATGGGGGTAAGGCCCAAAAAATTTGTAATAAATATTTGAGTCATCCACCTTCCTGAGATAATTTAGTTTACCAAAGACACTACTTTTATTCATGAATTATTATCACACATAAATGTTTTAAAACCAGTATGAGTAGGATACATAGGACAAACTAAAAAATCACTGAAATAATACACCCTTTGCTTCCTAAAGCAATGCACATTATTTTCTCTGGAGAAACCCCTAGGCAAATGACATCAAACTGTCCTACATGGATTGGATTACAGATCAATATGTTGTAACATTAAGAAAAATATTTCTAAACTATGCAGAGCATCAGTGTTTGGGCTACTGGTGAACACACAGTACTCTACCTGATGTGTGCGCACACTTTGGTCCCACAATTCTGTATTTGGTGCTTTCACACACAAAGTGGTATCCTTGAGACATACCACAGTTTCTGTTCCATGGTTTCTTTTCAATGAATAGAATTGCTCCAGTCATTAAAATATACTGAAACCATAACTGGAGCAAAGTACCCCAAAAGACAAACTCTCAACATAGCTGTAGGAACTTGTCTAAGTCTTCTTTCTGTTTTGCTGAGACTTGGATTAGTAAGGAGCTAAACAGCTATTATCTCTGGCACTCATAGAAAATAGCTCTATTTAGCTGAAGTTTATATATAAAGATGCTGCAGAAAGCCAGGACTTTTATTTCAAATATTCCCTCTAAATGAGAAGGCAAATTATTGAAGGTCTTGTGTGCTCAGAAGACATAATGCTCTACTTTCCACAGCAGTACAGTAAACAGGAAGGTCCAAACAAACCAAAGGTGGTTAGGTAAAAATACTTTTAGAGACCAGAGCTCCTGGTCCAGGACCAGCTTTCGTTCCTGTATTTGCTTTGCTGTAAACCAACAAACAAACCCCTGCTAAAGCAGCATTACTATCAAGATTTTACAGCTTGAGAAATAGTAAGATTCCCTAAGTCATCCAATAAGAGGAACAGTCCACAGAGGATACCAACGACATTTATATTCCCTGACCTGTAGTAGTAGAATGCATACCAGGGAATTTGGATTCCATTCTGGGACCAGTGTCTAGCCATCTATCAACATTTATTAACAGCAACTAAAACAAGAACTTTCAAACCTAGAAACATGGACTCATTCAGGGCCAAGGATTTAAGCAGAAAATTACAAAACTATGTAGTGACAACAGGAATAGCTTCAGTAGCAGGAGCAACACAGCAACCTTAGGAGTATGTTCTTTTAAGTTACAAAGAGCTCCAAGCAGCTCAACATACCCCTTCTCATATACATGTGGCAAAGCACAACCTGAGAGAAGACGAACTTTTGATAAAGTAATTTCTATGAACTTCCATTCTGAGTCTGACATTGTGCATGTATTGTGCACTTATGTGGCACGACACACATGACAAGTTTAATAATTTCTTTGCCTGTGTCATTCACACTGGTGAGGGGCTTAGAAGGATCCAGCGCCCTGAGCTGGAGGAGAATTCTCCCAGATCTGGGAGAATTCTGAGAATGATAAACTCCCAGTTGACCCTGAATTTGTGTGGGATCTGCTACTCCAGCTGGATCCTCATGTATCTATGTGGCCTCATGACAGGATTCATCCAAGAATATTCAAAGAGCTGGTTGATGTCATTGCAAGGTCTCTCTCAATTATTTTTGAACCATGTTGAGTATCTGGGCTGTTCCCAGCTGACTGGAAGCTGACTGAGGTTGTCTCAATGTTCAAGATGGGAGAGAAGGATGACCCTGGAAACAGGCCTGTTAGTCCCACTTTAGTGCCTGGTAAAATTCTGGAGAAGATTATTCTGGGACTTCTGAAAGAAATCTGAATGAAACACCTGAATGACACTGCAGCCATCATCACAGCCAGCAGGCTTCATGAGAGGAAAGTCATTTATGTCCAACATGACTACTTTTTAGGACAGGATAACTCACCTGGCTGATCAAGGGAAGCCAGTGGTCTTTTTTGATTTCATAAAGCTTTCTGCACTGTCTCTCTCAGGACCCTTCTGTAGACGATGTCCAGCCCACAGCTGGATAAACACATCATGTGGTTGATGAGCAGCTGGCTCATGGGGTTGGGCACAAAGGGCTACAGTGAGTGGGGTGACATCAGACTGGTGACCTGACACTTGTGGGGTTCCACAAGGCTCCATCCTCAGTCCTGTGCTCTTCAACATCTTAAAAAAACAACTTGGACACAACACTCAAAGGCCCAAAGTAAGTTTGGTGGTGATACAAAATTGGGAGGAGCCATTCACTCTCTCAAAGGCAGAGGCTTGCAGAGAAGAGTCAACAAAGGACATGGCTGGGCCATTACCAACTGTATGAAGTTTAGGAAAGACAAGTACTGGATTCTGCACCTGGGACAAGGAAACCCTGGATGTATGGACAGACTGGGGAATAAAACCCTGGAGAACAGTACTGTACAAAGGGACCTGGGGGGTCACTGTAAAGGGCAAGCTGAATATGAATGAGCAGTGGCCTCATGTTGGAGGGCCAACCCTGTCCTGAGGCGCATCAGGCACAGCATCACCAGCCAGGCAAGGAAGGGGATTGTCCTGCTCTGCTCTGCACTGGGGCAGCCTCACCTCGAGTGCTGGGGGCAGTTTTGGGTGCCACAATATAAAAAAGATACTAAGCTCTTGAAGAGTGGCCAAAGGAGGGCAACTAAGTTGATGAAAGGACTTGAGGGGAAGCTGTGTGAAGACCGGCTGAAGGCACTTGGTCAGCTCAGACTGGAGGAGACTGAAAGGAGACTTAATCACAGTCTGCAACTTCCTTGTGAGGGGAAAAAGAGGGGCAGGCACTGATCTCTTCTCTGCAGTGACCAGTGACATGACCTGAGGGGAATGGCCTTAAGTTGTGCCAGGGGGTGGAGGTTAAGGTTAGATATTGTGGAAAGGTTCCTCCCCCAGAGGGTGGTCTGGCACTGGAAAAGGCTCTGCAGGGAAGTGGTCATAGCACCAGTGTGACAAAGTTCAAGTAGTGTTTGGACAACACTGTCATGTACATGGTGTGATTCTTGGGGTATCCTGGGCAGTGCCAGAAGGTGGACTTCATGGTCCCTTGTGGGTCTCCCCAACTCAGCATATTCTATTGATTGAGAACTGACTTCTAAAAAGCCATGTGATGAAACAGAGCTTATAGTTCAGAAACTTAGTATCTTATTTCATTGTCTCCTTTATAAGTAACATCCCATTACTTCATTATGTTCTTTGACACAGGAATAAAACTCACAGACACAAATGTGCAGATATGTTAGCAGCAATGAGACTGTAAAAATGACAACTCCTCACCTCTGGACTTTCAGCCCAATCCTGCTTCCTCTTGAGTTCTGGGTATTTTATAACTAAGTTCACCAATTAAAACTTAGTTAACATTGTGAATACATGACTCACAGATGATTATGCTTGACCAACCAACCCATGTAATAAAGGCTAGAGTATGATATTGATACCGACAGAAGTAGAGTTAAGGAAGCACAAGGCTCCCAGACTCTCACAAGGATAAAATTCTTAACACTTGTCTACATTTCTCTCTCCAGAACTTGCTTGAAATCTATCTGTCAAACTCTATCAGCTCTAAACTGTTAATCTGAACCATACTACCCATTCAAAGCTTCATGCATTGAGACAACTTGGTACACTTCCAATAATCGGATATTTCCTTACCATATTAATGACTAACAATACAGCACAGAAAAGTGGCAGCTTAAAACAGTCTCATGTATCTGGCTGCTGCAAATTCCAGAGCCAAAAAACACAGACCAGGTAGGATGCCAAATACTACTTCCACAGAAGGTGGCAGTTACTCTCCTTTGCTGAGTTCTGTCAGTAAAGAGAACAATGCTGCATGACCCCAGAAAAAGTATGGCAAGTAATAATATGATCCTCTCTTTGTGGACTCCTGTCAAATGGAAAAAGGTTCAGATCACCATGAAGCAAACCACATCATATTGACCAGACTTTCTTTATTCTTTGACTGCTAGACCTGCCAATAGTAATTATAACCCATCTACAACTATAGGAAGTAATTCTACTCAGAACACAAGCACAAAGCAGAAAAGTTTAGGATTGTATAAATTTTCTATTTACCTATTTTAGAATAACAAAAACATTCCAAGAGCAGACACATTTGATACTTCATTTAGGAATGAAGCAGCATTTAGTTATGCATATATTAGCATCAGAGCTGGAAATGACTGAGAAAACAAGAATTCCATCTGTTATGCAGAGATTTTAATGTGATCTGAAGCATCAGATAAAGTGGAAGCACCAGAGGATTGCACAAACATAGCTAAATATTGCAGCTACGCCTTTTGCAAATTGAGCAGGAACAGAGACAGAAGACCAAATAAGGATAGAGCTGAACCTTGACACTGAAATGTCATTTCTGGGCCCTTACTGCCTTCTAGAAGCGCAGTGTGTGTTTTAAGGGAAGAAAAGTAAGGTTTATATGTATCTTTACTTCTAGTTGTTGCAGAGAGACATACACCATTTCTTTAAAACAATGAGCATCAAAGGGCAGGAGAAATTACAGGTGCTTTTATATATAAGTATGAGACTGAAGTGAAAGTAAGCATTCTCCAATCCCTGCAAGAATATTCCAAGAAAGATCCATCACAAAACCCCACTAATTAAATCTTCAAAAGTCTTTAGAATCAAAGAAAGACAAAGAGAACTACTATGATAGATATTACAACATGCTGTTACAATTAGGAGTATAAAAAAAAGAATAGCCTAGTTCAGATTTTATGTATATACATATATGTATTTTGAGTTGTAATTAAAAAAAAATACAATACTCTTCACCTTTTCCTATTCTCATTAACAGTACAGAGAGTTTAAAAATATTATTTCACCTATTCCTCCACTCTATTTCTTCCAATGCTAAATAAAACCAGCTTCTCTGGAATCAAATTAAGAATCCATTTAGTCAAGTAGCATATGTTTCTCCTACTGTCTTTAGCTCTGCACAGCTTAGAACTTAAGGATATTCTTCAGTGCTAACTAAATATCTAAACAGAGTTTGGATTTTGTATTCTAAGAGATTATTCTAAGAGTTTTTTTTTTTTTTTAATATCCTCATGGCAATATGTTTGTTCTGCACACATGATTAATAAATTAACCATAACTTGTGTGCAGAAAAATCTTTGATGCTTAGTGATTTCATTTTTAATCTCTACTTTGACATCACTCAAGTTATGAGATGAAGAAATAATAATTTTTCAACCTTCTCTAAGATATTCTTGGTTTTAATGACCTATTCTTCCTGATAGTTTTCTCTTTTACAGACAGAGGAAATCACTGGTCTTTTTATTATGATAATCCTTGTTTCCATTCTCAGTACGTATACATAAGCAGTATATGAATACATGCTGGAATATACATATGTGTGTTTGTGTACAAGTTTGGGGTTTTTTAAATTTAAACAAAGGACCAGAACACAGCCTTTATAATGCCAACATAGCAAGAGCTGACACAAAGTGCAGTCCTTCACAATTCATAAACATTACACTTTCAGACAATGCTGTGCCTCCAACCTAATCCTCTTGCGAGCCTCAGTAGTTTCACAATCTCTTCCCCTTAAAGTATCTATAACCACTTTAAGTTAAAACACTATATGCATAACAAAAGGTTCCCACGTCTTCATTCTGGGGGCATTTCTTTTGATTTTACATTTTATTCTACCACAATTGATAGCAGGGGTTTTTTTCCCATATAATTCTAAATAATTCAGTAGTCACAACAAGATTTATAACCTCACTATTTCTTCCCCTTTCCAAATGGTTTATTAATATAATCAATAACACAACACAGCATTACTGGAGGACTCCACATGCTGTCACTTTCTGTTGAGGAAACAATTTCATTTAACTAGAGGATATATTTCCATTAGAACACTAACCTGATGGACAGTTCTTGTAACAAGATAGAGTACTAGTAGATGACTCTGTATCTCAAAACTGCTCATAATGTACTTTTACTCTAGTCAATTAAAAAAAAATTACACTCAAAATTAACATACCCAGGTTTCCAAAGACCTGTGGGTGCAGAACTGCTTTATGCATAAGGTATTTGTAAACTAACACATACATCATATTTCAAGAAAATCATGGGCAAAGGATTAAATTTTGAACAGCACACTTTCGCTGAAAACAAAGGCAGGGGGAAGAAGAGCAGATAAAAAATGTCAGAAGCTCACAGTGACCCATGTAGCAACTATTTCTAGAGCAAGTGCCAACGGGACTTGTGAAGATGTATTTTACTACACATGAAGATGTCATTATCTTCAGACAGAAGAAATATTCCTTTTGTTTCCCCTGTGGTTCCTTCTAATTGCTTGGAGATGTCAACTGCTCTGACTTAGCAGACTGATTTCCCTTACTGATCTCTTTCAGGTCAATCTCTATAACAAATTTAATGAAGCATTCCCTCTGGCTCTATGTCCACCCAGACCACAACTAGTCTAGTCTAGCTACAGAATTCTGACAACAGAGATGCCTGTTGAGATGTTGCAAAATAAAAATCTTATTTTAGGTTCCTAAATATGCATCCAGTTACTTAAACAATGAATAAGAATAGTAGTTCCCACACTGAGTAGATACCATAGTTATCACTGAATTAAACACAGTAGAATTTATAGTCACTAGTCCAGTGTTTCTCTTTAATAATGATATTTCATTATTCATTTGACACCGTCATACATTAATTATATCTTCAAGGATATTTCAATACGCTTTAGCAAGTCCTTGAAAACATCACTGCAGTATTTCATGGACATTAAGTTGGTTTCTGTGAAAAAACAGCTTTCAGTCACACCACTCAAAATACATAACTTTTTAAGGGCCAGGACTAACAAAAACATTGAATCACAAGTACTCTGTGCCTGAGGGGTTCTACTGGGTGACAAAAAGCTGGGGAGAGCAACAGCAGTGAATTCACAGCATATAACATGCTCAGTTGTGTCTAACTAATAGTTCTACAAACTCCAGTACTAGCTTGGCAGTTTGAGAACAGCACTGCAGCATTTCTCAGGCAACACTGCACCTGAGTCACTTCCAGGAGTTGCTCCAGAATACTTCTGTGTTTTACAGCTTGCACCTCTGTACAGGTCAAAGAATCTGAGTGTCAAGGACCCAGCTTTCTCTTTCCCTTTTTCCTCCTCTGGTCCCAGATGGTTCCAGTTTTCTGGGTGTCAATAACTGTGAAGAGATTAAAGATACATGCCTTCTTGTTTTCTTAGAATCAGCATGGCTTTGCAAAGGATGGGCTTCTTCTCTTCCTTGATGGGAAGGTACTGCAAATACAGGACCTGACTGTGAGAGGGCAAGTGAGGTATGAGTAAAGTTACTGCCCTGAAATGGTGCTGTGTTATTTACAAAATCAGCTCCTTTTCCCAAATTACAGAAGAGCAAAGGCATCATTACTGATTCAGAGAGCTAAAAGACTGCTTTATCATGAAATGGTCTTCTTGCCTCAAGCAAGCATTTTCTCTGCCCTAAATGCTTATTTGTAATCTCGCTTGCAGAACTGCACAACAAACATGTTGTGCAGAACTGCAAAACGAACATGAGCTCTGCCGTAAGTGTTCTGAATCTTTGGGGTTGGCAGTTGTGTCCTTTTGTGTTGAGGCAATCAAGCGCATGCCTCACTTTAGTAAAAACACCACAAATGCTAAGTTAGCTGCAAATTCATATGAGATATTGATAAAATCACTAGTGAATACAAAGATGTTTTAGTATGTTTTACATGTCACAGCTCTTGAATAAGATATTTAAATTAAAAAACACATTTATTTGAACTCACCACACCACCTCTTCATGGGCAACTGAGGCACAATAGGTGACTTCTTTGGGTTGAGAATGGGTTCTTAAGCAGTAATTTCTTTAAGAATTTCAAGGTGCATGGACAAGTAAGGTGATTTCAGGGATTGCACATCAGACAGGTGAAAATGGCCAACTCTACAAAAGCACATGCAACAACCTACAATTGCTCCAGACAATTGCTATTTTCAGGATGGGGGAAGGGTTAAAGCTTTCAGAAAGGTTCAACAGAGCAAAATTAAGAATTGACTGCATTCTTTACCTATAAAATTTAAACATTGAGATGGTTTTCTTTTTGAGTATTAGAAGTTGTTAGCCTGAGAAAATTCAGTAACAATTATCACAAAAGCAGACACAATTTGCCCTCCTTCAGAACCTGACAGTTGAAATCTATTTTCTAACTATATATCATCACAAACACAAAAATTGAAATTAAACTCATTGCAGTCATGTTCAAGGTTCTCAGATTTAATTACTACTATTACTATTTTTACAGTGGAGTCAATGGTCACTTAAAATAGACTGCCAAACCTAATCCTAGTATTAATTAATTTAAATCCTCCACCATAGTTACAAAGTGGATCTCAGAAGAATTATTCCGTTTACTGAGTACTATAGTTTTGGTAGAGTTCACTGTTCTTGCCCTACTACAAGGCTGAATCACACTTGAACTTTTACTATATATATGCAACTGTTAAGATAATCAACAATTAAGCTGCTCATTTGCAGCAAAACACAGTTTTTGAGAACTTGCTCAGGTTTTAAGCAGAAATATAACCATGAGGATGACAATATTTCCCTGAATGTTGTGATTTCAGTCATGCACAGACTTCACCTATAAAAGGAAAGCTCAGTTTAGTGTAATACTTGACAAGCCAAGTATATAAAGAAAATCAGGAACTGAACTCATTGATGATTTTGACCTGCTGTAGCACCAAGTTTCATACTTCTAAGCAAGCTTCTGGAAACGGAAAAAACTGCCTATCATATTATTTATTTTTTTTTAAACATCTTTAGGTTTTAAAATCTATACCTTTAAGGAAAATAGAACAAAAAAACATGAGGACAAGACATAGTATAGCATGTTTTGGGAAGAGTAATGGTTTTTGTTCTGCTTTAAAAGATAGTTATACTGAACATATGTCAGGCACAATTAATAAGAGATTCGACTTATAGAAAAAATGTTGGTGATAAAGAAGGACATGGCTGAATTCCATTGCTTCAAGAGGTACTTAAACTCCACCAAAAATGACATTCACTTCGTACTAACAAAGAACTAGCCGGCATTCGTTAAGAAAAATACAGCATGCTCAGAGAAGGAGTAAGAAATGCAATCGTAGCTATTGACTATTTTCACTTCTAACTGACAACGGTGCACAGATCACATGAGGAAGCTGTTTGTGCAGCACCATGAGAGCTGTGATGCCTCACAGCTCTTCAGCTTCCTGACTCAGATACAATGCTGGTACAGCGCAATGGGACACCAAGGGCACTAACAGTGCCCCAGTGCCACTTCAACTCGCTCTGCTTTCAATCAAGAGTATTCACATAACCTGTGCTAGTACTGAAGTAAACATTTCAGTTTCTGTTACAAAAAGTAATCAGTTCCTCTGCTTTGAACTGGGTCATCCAGACTGAGTAATTTTTAGTCAAGTACATTACAAAGAACTATTACTGCATCATTTTAAAAGATAACTTTAGGACTGTGCCCACATGTTAGGAAAATGTTCCCACTTGAATAACTAAAAAATGCTGACATTTCCTCAAATTAATTTAATATCTTTATTTTATTTTCTATGTCCAAAGGTTGGTTACTTCTCATGCATTTTATTCCACTGATTGCTAAAGTAAGAACTAAGCTAGTAATGTCAGTATTACTACTACAGAGAAAAAGTACTACTCTTAAGGAAGACAAGGTATAATATTTCCTTTGTAAATGCAATTAGTTTCCTTTGCATTTCATTTTTAAAGAAAAGCATACGCTTTTCTTTAAAATGCTTGTTACATTTTGTATTCCTATTTTAAAAACAAGCATTCCAAATGGCCCAAGACACAGTGGAATACTATCATACTATAAGATACAGTGATGTTTTACCTTAATGAAAAGAGCACATTATTTCTATTCATATTTCTTAATACACATTTCATCTTTAGCTCAGCTAATGCAAAAGTCTTTTTCAGATTCTACAAAAATATGAACAAAAACAAACCTATTTTTTTCATACCATTAGTTTCTGCAAATTTCTGTATCTCAGCCAGAGTTTTCAGTTCTTTCCTTGGGCAAGCTGATACACACAAGGCAATAGACTTAATCTTCTGATGTACTAGATCAATGTTGCATGGATCCAAGAAAAATACATACCTATGGAAGGAAAAAAAAAAAAAAAAAAAAAGGGAAATTACTTCTATTTTAATTATCAATTACACTGAACAAAATTTCAAACTATGGGATTAGGTCAAGACTGAGTGATTCAGTCTGTCCAGAAACATGGGAAATTTGTTATTAATGTAACTTGTGTATCAAAAGAATTTATGTACTCAACATACACACAACAAATGTATGGGTATTTATATACCTCTGGATCACACAGAAAGGATGTTTAACTCTACTTGATTCAAGTTCCATTCAAATGGTGCTACTCATAAAAACAGCAGCAGTCCTACCATGCCTCTTCACAGATATGAGTCCAAACATTCACAAACCTTTATTCCAACCTTAAACTTGGCTTAGAGAATTCCAATTTTTTTCCAAAAAGACCCAAGAAACCAAATAAAGTCACTCTCACTCTGTAAAAAGAAAAGGTCCACGACTATATTAATGAATATATATAGTACCAGTAATTAAGAACAGCTTTTTAGTATACATTGACTTTCCATGCCACGACCGAACCAACTACTTCAGTATTTACTTAGAAATGAAATTCCTTCAGATACTTCAAGTACAATTATCTAATGTTTAAGTGCAGTATTTTAAAGAGATTCTACTTTCTAATTTTTCACAATGAACGTGATTTAAAAATCCAATGAAGGAAGCACAAATTATAGATTTTCAACTGACTTCTCCTGGCTATATATGCTTTATGACAAACACTAACACTACAGAATTTCCACTTATAGTATAATAGAGATGCTTTTCCCTTTGAAAGTTGAACAATTCTTAAATTCCTACAATTCTGGTCATGTATTATGCATTGAAATATTCTCTTCATATCATCATATGAAAACACCAGAAATCTGCCAATGCCATTTCCATTTTTGCAGTCCTCATGATGGGGATTCATTCTGTAACCAGTGAAAATTCTTTTCACTCCTAAAAAGCATTTAGGTCCCCTCAGAACACCTTCAGCCTTTATGTGAATTGCCATCTAGTGCTCTATTACCCAGTGTCAGTGTACAAGAATGACTACTACGTAGTACAGTCTTCCTTAAAAGTCCATCAAAACTCATGTCGTCTAAATGAACTGCAACATGGTAACAGATTACCTGCATTCTTAAAACATACCTTTCTTTGTCAACATCTCAGTGAAATCATCCACCCTTATTCATTTTTTACTTTTTACACACTACACATCTCAGGTCTTCATAGACAGACCACTGGAGACTGAGAAACAAGTATAAACATGAAAACTCTGTCATGCAGACACAGTAAAAGTAACTGCATGCAAGCAATAAGCCACAGATTTCCCTTATTTCAAAGAAAATACTCCTGAGTTGGTACCAAGACATACAATAGCTGTTTTAATTGAAGTTCCTCTGGTTGTTATCTCATACAATAAGAGTACATGGCAGGAGAGCATCTACTTGTTTGAGGGTATTTAGTCAAAGGAGCGACAAAGCAGAACCTGACTGATATGGCAAGGGAGGCTAGGATGGGAACAAACCTGCTAAGTCTCACTAATTGGTAAGGATATGGGGATTATGAAAATGGTGATTTTTCAGTATGACTATCTGGTTAAGGACCTTGCCAAACTGAGATAAGGAAAAGGAGGGCGACACTCAGACATAAAACTTGTCCATTTAATGTTAATAAAAACAATAACCAGAAACACAGTCAATGACAGTAATCAATGGCCTATCAAGAAACTGCAGACAGGGACTTTGTGACTGATAGGGATGCAAACTCTTAAGTGCAGAAAGTAGGAGGGGTCAGTCGGACCCTGCCAGCATCTGAGGCAACACACCTGGGACACGGTAGCAGACAGGGATGTAAAAGGAAACAAGTACATGCAAGTTGATGCTGGTCAGTAAATCATCTGACCTCTGCACCTGATCACTGCAGTCTACCTTGTCCTGTTACTAAAGCTTGTAACTCTCTCTGCATAATTCTAGTTTCTATCCCATGAGCATGGATGCTGCAAGTGCTGCAGGGATTAAGTCCCAACTACTGGGGGGACTGACAGGGGTGTGAGGGATTTGGTGCCAGCAACTGTCATCAGACCAGGGGTTTGGGTGTCACAGGACTGTGGTGTCAGCTACCGAAGTGGGCTCTCAGTGCCAGTGCATGGAGGGGACATGGCAATGAGCTGCTGGGGTGGGAAAAAATGTGTGCCCACAAAAAAAACAGCTACAGAAGTGATAGACTCAGCATATGTGGTCATAGCCCCTGTGGTGCTGGCTGTTGATGGGGCTGAGCACCCATACCTGTCCCAGAACAGATCTATGCAAGTTATAGAACCATAGAAAATCCCGAGTTGGAAGGGACTCACAACGATCATGAGTCCAGCTCCTGGTGTAACTCACTAGCAAACTCCAAGCCGTATCAGATGGTGAGTAGGGAGCTCTAGGTAAGAAGTGTTGGGTGGGCAGAGGGTCTGTGGTGTTATTTGGAGGAAACTGTGGTGCTTGCAGAATGAGTGTGTGAGTGTTTGACACTTAGCCCCAAACTGAATCAGCTGCTGAGTCGGGGAAACCCATAAGGTGGACAGGGTGCTGTGCTGGTACTTGGATAATCCACAAATGTATGTGAGCTTGTGAACTTGGAATGTATCACATGTGTGATTACACTAGTGACCTTCTGCTACTGTCAGCCCATGAGGAGGAGGGGACATGGTTGGCTGTGCTTGTGAGTACCACTACTGAAGGCAGGTCTGCCAGTCTGTGTAACCAGCTATGTCAGTGTCCCATATGTTACTGTCCATCCACATCTCCACAGCCTTACGCAGAGACCCTTAGTTCTGGGAGCTGGAGGACTGGACTCCAGTTCCTGGACAGGACAGTCCTCTGAATTTCCCTAAGGAAAACAAATCTGGAATGCCACCATCAGCAAGCTAGAACTCATCCCACTTCTACAATGATTTCAATAAAAGGTCAAGCCATCATTTCAACTGCCTGAATATTTTGTAAAATAAATGCTACAATTCTAACTCAAACCTGAAAGTTTAGAAACACAATGCAATTACAGCATTATATGCAGTTTTGACATTAGTGTGGGCATATCCTTACGCAGCACATGTAATTCAAACACTGCACTGTATGGTACATGGACAGTTCTGACAGCATAAGGGAGTTGCACAGAAAACTCCAGGCTGTCAAATCTATGGCTTCAATCTGAGGTCTAGAAAGACACAGGTAAGATAAGTAAGATTATTTTTACTTCATCACAGCTAAAACAAGAACCAAAATTCTAGGAACTAGCATTACAGAAGAAAAGTTAGGTTTTTTGATAACAAGGCTTACATGTAGAAATACAGTGATTTTACTGCAGAAAATTTCATGCTGTGTCACCAGAGGACAGGTTTTGTTTCTCTCTAGAAGAATGTCACTACATGCTTTGTCTTGCAATTTCAGTTATTTACAATCAGCAATAGACTAATTTTCTAATAAGGAAATAACTTTTATCAGCAATACAAAGCTTGATGTGAACAAATATTGTTAGAGATGCTTTAACACTGCAAATGAAAATATGTTTGCTATTTGAAAATCAGTATCATAGACTTACAACACATGCACTTTTATGCATCTTTATGAAGTAACAGCCCTATAAAGAAGGACTTGAAGGTACCAGTGCATCAAAAATTGGACATGACCTGGCAATGCACACCTGCAGCCCAGAAAGCCAACTGTAACTGAGGCTTCATAAAAAGAAGCATGACTAGCAAGGCAAGTTTTAATCTGCCCTCAGGGGAACCCCCCAGCTGGTATGCTGCACCCAGCTCTGCAATGCCCAGTGCAGCAAAAACATGAAACCATTACAACATCTGCAGAGGAGACCCATGAAAATGATGAGAGGGCTGGAGCAAAAGATGTGTTAAGAGAGTTGGGGTTGTTCATTCTGGAGAAGAGAAAGTTGTGGAAACACCTTTTGGCAGCTTTCCAGTACTTACACTCTGTAACAGACAAAGTGACTTTTCACACAGGCAAATAGTGAAAGGACAAGGGGGAATGGCTTTAAACTAAAAGAAAGCAGAATCAGAATGACAGAATAACTTCTGTTGAAACAGACCCTTCAAATCATCTACTCTGACTGTAAATGCACTACCAAGTCCGCCACTAAACTATGTCCCTATGCACCAAATCTACACATCGTTTAAACACCTCCAGGAATGGTGTCTCCACTGCTGCCCCGGGCTTGATGACCCTTCTAGGGGAAAAAAAAAAAAGAAAAAAAAAAAAAAAAAGAAAAAAAAAAAATTGTCATAATATCCAGTCTAAACCTCCCCTCGCACAGTGTGAGACCATTTCCTCTCGTCCTGTTACTTGTTACCTGGGAGAGGAGATTGATTCCCCCCATTCTTTTAGGTAGCTGTAGAGCAGTAAGGTGAAACCAAGAGCTAGTAATCTGAACATCAGTAACACTTAGACAAAGCTAGCATCTTAAATATTACCTAAAAATTAACAGCTAGAGTGTACAGCCCATACAGCATGTTACAGGAGCTATAACGACCATATTGCAACATGGAGTACAGAACCAATCTAAACCCCCTCAAAAGCTAGTGTAAGAGGGTATGAAAATGACCACATGGCAACCACTTGGTAACACAGCAGCAAACCAACGAAAAGCAAGACCAATCCAGGCCCTAATTATAGCGCTGTTGGTCCAGGCTGTCACGTAAGAGAGAGGGAATTTAGACTGCAAGTGAAATAATTCCCCAGGTATTTCTTTGTTCAGGTTTTTTTTTTTTTTCAAGGCACGTAGACTGAGCTACCTGATACTGTTGGGGGCTTACTCTAACATTGAGGTGGTTTTAGGGTCTTTGCTCCTCTGCACAGCTCTGAGCCGAGCCAAAGGAAGAGACGGAGTTCTCAGGTTTAGATTTTTCAACGTCGCATACTTCGTTTATTATTTCTTATCTTACAATTTTCTCGGAGTCCGACAAGATGTTCGCAGCTGCATGGATTCCTCACGTCTCCCCCCGAGCTGGGCTGTCCTTATCTTTTATACTAATTACTACGTATTTCTTGTTTACTATTTCTTACCAATGTCTATCACTATTACTAAAAAGGTCATCTTTACTTTGACCCAATCCTCACTAACTACTTTGTGCCACGTCAATGCAGCAATGGAGTGAGGGAAGGAGAAGGAGAAGAAGAAGGAGACAACGCCCCAGATTCTCCATCTTGTCCCCATTCACTTCAATGCTAGGAACCTAAAACTACTATTTTCTCATTCCGCGATAAGCTAAACTACTATTTCTCACATTCTTGTGGCCTGTAAACCTTCTCTCAGTGTAGGAAGTTTTTCCCATGGACTGAGATCAAAGCCAGTGTCTCTCTGAGCTCTGGGCTGGGGTCCCAGACCCTCCTGCCCAGGTCCCTGACCCTCCACGGCAACCAAAGGAATGCCCTGGACTCCAACATGATACCTCTGCCATCTAATGGAGAAGAGAGTCTAATGTCAAAATTTCTTCAACAGTAGGGCATATACAGTTTCACTCAACCAAATTCTCTGTCTACACGTCGCAAACCATCCCTCTGTCTTCCCATTACCTAAACTTCAAGCATTTCCTGGGGTTAAAGGCACATGCTCAGGCAGAATGCCACCCTAACTATTTTCCATAGCATCATATGCCCATCTCCTAGTACTTGAGTAGACAGCATAAACAGAATTCTGTACAAATAACTACTTATTAGTGATCAAAAACCAGACTGAACTAGCATTGCAGATACTTATATTTGGCTGTGATTATATTTTATTTGCAAATAAAAGGTTATTTTTAACCTCTTATAACTACCAGAACTTGAAAAGCAAGGAGTTTACTTGAAGCAGATAGGTTTAATTAGAATTCACTACTAGATCTAGAGTTTGAGCCTGAGTTTTCTAGATTATGTCTGACTGTAGAAAACAGACTACTAAAGTGTGTTGTGGCTACTTTGTAAAAATAAAAGGATGCTTGATCCACTCTTTGTTCATGAGACCAGGCTGCAAAATCCTCCTTCCCAATATTTCATCTCACTGATTTCAGCACATCTGATATACACAGAGCAAATCATACCCCTGTGAGAACTCTGCTCTTCACCCTTACCACCCCGATTTCCATATCCACACAGACCGCACATCAATTTCACTTCCACATGACAATGCCTATGGGTTGCTGTCATATATAAGAAAGAAAATGTTATTTTTACAGATGATTTAGCTTTTCAGCCCTTGGACTAGGAAATGAAAACAGAATTACCCTGCAAGCAAAATGAAATGAGAATAACTTCATGTTTCCAGAGCCCCATTTGTGGAGCTCAGAAGTCTTTTCTTTCTCTACACAAACTGAAATGTACAGGCAGGAAGAAGAGTTTATTTTTACAGTCTGTCTGCTAAGTGCTCCTATAAAAATAGCATTAAATACTCCCATGAATTCCATCTCCGACACTGTAGGAACTCCATCTGCTAGAGACAGATGCAAAGCAGACAGCTTTTTTAATCTGCTTGGCAATTTTTCAGAAGAAACTATAGGGTAAGAGAGAAGGAAGGATCACTCAAGTAAGAACCAATCTCTTCCAAAACTGGATACCCGGGACTGTACCAGGCACTTCATGTGAACAGTTAAAGAATAATCTGGCTTAGCAGAGGGTTTCTCTTAACCACATAGAGGTAACTATAACTCATAAGTGTGCATCTATTAATTTGCTTAGATCATGCCTCAAGCCATGACATCTTTGTTAGAAAAGCATAATTCTTTTGAACCTCATTAAGACTTCTTGACAAACAACAGGGTCTATCAATTAGCTGTGTTAAAAACAGTGTCTCTTCATATCTGCTGTCTTTTCAGCTTGCAGTTACAAGAAGAATTTACTTAGTGGTAGATGTTTCCCCACATGATGGTCTGACTTATGTCACCTGTAGAATACTATCACAGTATTAATTATTACATTTCAATAAGTGAGTTTCTCTACTTCCACATGAACTCAGACACCATCTTTTTCTAAAGGCAAACCCAAAGTTAGGATTTTAGGTTTTTTTCATTTTTTCTCAGAACACTAGAATCACAATTTTTTACTGTACACACATAGGTTTAGAAAGTGCTGAAATGTTTATGTAAAAAAATTGGAAAATTATGCTACGTAAGCTTTAAGTCTTTCAATCTTCTTGAAAGATGGGATTAGAGGAAGAAATTATTTTTCTGACAAAAGATATCTGTAAAAAGTTCCACACATTTTATTTATCTCAAATCTTTCTTGTAACCACCAATTACCTATCTACATCAAATCTTAAATGAGACATTTAGAAGTGTTTAGAACAGCAACTCAAAATAAGCAGATCTCAGGAAAGCATGCTTCCAAAATAATTTATGAAAATCATCAATTATCTGTTAGTCTGAAAGTGTGAAGCAAAAGGTTATCATAATCAGAAATTAGTAACTTCTTAGCTCCTTGAAGTAACTGGTGGTGGAAAACCCACTTTTTTTGTGTCAGTTAATGTCACTGTACTAAGATGAACAGTTTTCTTTCTTAGGTCACCCAAGTTGTACAGAAGGACTCTGACCTGCCCTGACTGAGAAGACAGACCTCAAAAGACATTCACAGGTATTCAATCTGAAAGAGCAGAATTCTTGCCATTGCTTCAGTACCACTACTGCAGTGTGATGTCTTCCTGTACAACAGATAGGAAGTACCTCAACTTTGAGTATGAGTTTTAACAGGACACTGCTTAACCAAAGCTGTGTGCACCTCTAAAGTTTTGTGCATTTTCCCCACAAGTCACATACATACATTCTGCCTACAGTTTAAATTTTAAAGTCTTATTCTAATGCACCAGATTTACCTCATCTCCCCTTACACCTAGTGGCAGAAACAGAGCATACAAGATCAAATGCAAACATTGATATCAAAGCCTGCACTTGTCACACCTAAAACTCTAACAAACAAGACTTTTTAGCAACCTAGTACAATATCCTACATGAAATGGACACTGAGAAGAAGTAATTCCTTGATGTTTTAGCTGTATTCATAATGAATATCTGCCTACATATAGACTAATGTTGTTGGTTGTTACAAAAGATTGCCATCCTCTAAGTGAGAAAAGCATCAAAGGACAGGTAGGAATGAGTTAGCATATCCCTTTCCCCACTTTATTTAAAACCACTCTCAAAGAAAGAAAGGTTTTGCCTTTCCCGGTTCACAAAATGCAAAAATTGTATCACATACTTACTTCTTGTGTGTGAGGTCCAGACCACTGTTGACTATTCCCTCCACCTTGACATTTTTCTGTCCGCAAATATTTCCGTAACTGTCATATCCCGAAAGCAGTCTTGCAGCTGCTCCTGTAGCTATTGAAAAGCCACAGATAAAACCCTGGAGTAATAAAAAAACCCCACAGTTTAGCAATACTCTGTTTGACAGCCAAGGAAAGTCAGTTTTATTAATTTATTTCTAAGCAGAGGTTGTCTAAAAATTCTTCCAGGCTGGAAAAGGGAAGACAAGGATTATCACAGAGAACTGTTGTGCAATAATAAAACTAAATGCAAGCTAAAAGAGGATTCAGACATCTAACACTGGATATTATACAAGCACAGTTAAGACTCCTGTATGTGGTTTATTTGAACGTCAGCAAGTGGGCATGAAGCAGAAGGGAGAAGTCAGCAAGTGGGTAAGGGCAGGCAGTGAAGGAGAGCTACAAGCAGAGATGGAGTTGTCAAAGATTGCTATGCATCTTAGACAATTCCACACAATCCAGATTTTCTTGCTTAAAGATTTTTCTTTCCTTTAAATTCAGTACTTTCAAAGATGAGCTAGAATGAAGAGGCCTATTTAACACAAGTTTATTTTAAGGAAATCCTCTTAAAGCAGGTGACCAGGTCAAGGCCACTATGGTTTCAGATACTGGTTTTAAATACAGGAAAGAAACAGATGCAAAGCAAAATGGATCAAACCAAGTAACGTGCAAAATACCCAAAGTAGGCAGGTTTTGCTGTGAACTTCCAGAGATATTTCACAAGCAAAACCCAGATTAAGGCAATGATTGTGCAAACAAGAGACTGACCCAAAAGCTTCATTAACAAATCACTAACAGGGAGAAACGACCCATTAGCTCACTCCACTACCACCAAGGAACTATTTTACATGTGAGACAGGCTAAGATTTGAGAAGTGGAAATGGAATAAACAGCTGAGACAAGTGCATTTAGCAACAGATGGCAGTGGCAGGATCAGATGAAATGATGACAAACAGGTAATGATGTTGGCATGGAACAGTGAAAATGTGGGTGGTTCACACTACAAGTGAAGTCTCCTAGAACAGTAACCATGTGACCCAGGTGGATGATTGCTCTGTATATTGCAATGCTTAGACAGGAAAATTTGGGACACTCATGCACAGGAAACTAATTTAAAATTAGGGGAACAGGTAAGTATAACTGAATAATCAGGGAACTTGAACAAAACCAGAAAATAAACAAATGCAGAAGAAAGCTATTTTTTCAGAAGTGCCGTGCTTTTTGCAGTTTTAAGATATTCACATTACAGTAACACCATAATTCATATGATTTTAAATATTCATTATAATTTTTACATTTGAAGCCCAGCCACTGAAAAATACCCTGGGGAAAATAGAAGAAATTTTTCAGTGGAATTATTCCAAACACCAGAGACTGAGAGGGAACTGAAAAGAAAGCTGAGAGCATTTAAGTCTCAAATCCTGCTAAGGACACCTGCTCGCAACACAGCAGTACAAGACAGCAATGGACATTCTCTGTTTAAGAAGTGTAGCAAACATAGGTCCATGAAACAAAACAAGATAGAAAGAAATGTACTTCTAGTTTTCATTAAACTGCAGTTTTTGGAGGTTTGGTCTTTTAATAAAAAGTGTAGACTATTATGAGGCTGACTTAAAAAAAGTGATGGTTTCATCACAGAGGACAGAACTGTTAAAACTTTGAGAGAAGATCTTATCATTAGTAATAGCTGCTTCTTCTAAGTATACAATAAAAATAAATAAATTAACATATAAACAAAAACCCAGTTAATTCTTTGATAGTCAGAATCTTTGTTTTTCAAAAAAAAGTTTATTATGATTCACAGAATTGTTTGCCAGACCCCCAGCTATCATTTCTGGGATATGCAGAGTCCCAAAGGAACATGAGTCAAGTGATAATTCGCCATGCTGAAAAATCACTTACCACTGAGACTGGAGTTTTAGGGGAAGAGAAGCTGGAGCAAGAACTGGCACCAACAATAAATTATGGATTTCTATCAAAGGCATTTGATATGTACATACTACTCAATTCTGTTCTACAGCTGATGGTTCCCATGCAAATATATCCCGATCTTTGTCAGTGATTAGGTTACTGACAGGTTTTTAAATTCCTTTCTTATGAATGCAAACTCTTCAACTATATAACATTTACAAAATCCTCTGAGTTTTACTCACCATTCCTATGCAGAAGAGGACAAATAAGAGCAGCCATGGTACATCTGTGCAGCTGTGGTCTTCTAGAGGCTTCCACTCTCGCTTGGAACTCTTGTGTAAGAAGAGAGAGACGAGGTTAAAAATACTTTCATTTTCTGCTCATAATATAAAAAGAAAACTATTCTACAAGTAATTTACCTACAGCAGGAGCCATCTTTAAATGCCAAAATAGTTTAAGAAGCTTGGTTGTAAGACTTAAAGAGTAAGAAAGATTCATGTACAATTCCAAAAGAATTGCCTCCATAGGCGCTAGACCACCAAATAGTTATTTATCCAGAAAACAGTTAATTTATCCAGAAATTTACAAATATTTATCCACAAAATGGGTTATTTTCACTTGTCTTTTTATTGACAGAAAACAGAAATTAATGGCATGGAATTGACAATATCTCGTATCGCAATCTTCCACAGCTACTTTTCAGTAATCTGATTTCCAGGAAGGATAAAGCACTAAACTTTTCAAAAACCCCTAAGTTTTCAAACACTATTGGCAGGCTGAACAAGAACTATGCATGTAGAAAGGAGGCAATAAATTGCTGTTTAAGGAACAGTTTTCTACCTGCCATAAGGCAGCTGAGCTTAACACTTGATCTGTATTGCTATGGTGCCAGAAAGGAAAGTTGTATAATTGAAGTTTGGAATACTCAATGATGGAGGTAGCTGTAAGCAATTCAGATAGTTTGCCGCTCATGAGGTAAAAATTCTTAAGTATGTATACATTGCTAATATAATTAGAGTCTTATAAATAGTCATTTAGGCAAAAAGGAAAAGGATAAGCACTAGCTGTAATACAAAACTAACCAACAAATCAGAATTTGTTATAACAAAAATACTGATTACAGCTACTTTTAAAAATACACAGTTACACAGACAAGTTTTTTCAACAGGCTCCCAAATACTGAATCTTCAGGTATATTTACTGAGACCCAAAAACTGCAGACGCTGTTTTAATCCTTGAGGAAGAAAAGGAGATTGATATACATAACTGTTCTCTCCAGAGACAGAGCAAAGGGGATAACCTATTGAAATTCTGAATGTATTTTTTTCTCCTAAGACTCTAAAGACTCTTCAATATTTTGATGGCAGCAAATGTCAGTACTGAATTAAAACAAAATGGCTGGATGAAATGTCAACATCTTTTATTTCCAGTACGTATTTTGGATATTTTTAATAAATTAAAAAAAAAAAAAAAAAAAAAAAAAAAAAGGCAACAGCACGTAACTTAAGTGATATTAGCAAGGTAATTTTTTTGGTATTCATGAGTCTGGCTTTTTTTAATTCACAAGCACAAAGGAACCTTTTAAAATAGTACTATTAGAAAAAAGAGTAAACAAATGAAGTCCTGCATGCATCACACATCAAAAAAAATGCAGTTTTCTAAGTATTCCTACTTTGCATTAGGGAAATCCATGCTAATTTTGCCATCTTTTATTATGGAAGTTCCACTTACAAATATGATAAATATAGTTTCACAGTTGTGATAAATACTGTTTTAATTCAAGATGTAAATTCACTGTAGGTTCTGAACAAATTTATTTAGATTTTACTCAATCAGCAGTGTGAGGTGCTAAAAGGTCACATTTTGCACTCTACAACCCACATTCAACAAAACTGAATCTTCTGATCCTGGCAGTTCACACTTAAAACTAACAGTCTTCAAACTTAACATTTACAACAAGATTGTGACATTTATGTTGTTATAATTAGCATAATCATAATTGCATAAAATACAGAAGCCTTCATGTTTCCTATTCCTAAATTCACTCCAAGAATTCTAGATTCTTCAGAAATTTACTTTTATTTACAAACAGTAGAGATAAATTTCAGCTACAGCTGCTGTCTTAAGCGCAAACTGCCCTTGGCAAAAGAGGGAGCAGCAAAATGCACTTCAGAGTATGCTTTGTTTGCCTTGTTGGGCTTTTTTTATCCTCTCTCTACCATCTGCATACAAAATCTTTTAATAGGATTTTTAGAGACTCTAGAATAGCTCTGGCAAGGATACCAGTTGTCCGACTAGTCACAGTTACCATAAGTAATCCATTTTACTTACTGCAATTTATAAGTCAAAAAGAAACTTGAAATGCCATACGTAGAACACAGTCCGAAAGTTATACAGATAAATTAATTCTCTATGGTTCTTACTCCACTAAAAAAATAATTTAAAAAAAAATTAACAAAACAAAATTTAAGAAAACCCAAACAAACTCACTCAAAAAACCCCCAAACCACGAAGAAGATATTCTAAACAAAAAGTATCCTTGGAGGAAACTCAACAGGTACTAGATACTTACTAACTTAGATTTTAACCACCTAGCATGGTAACAACGTATGAAATTATGAATGTTTAAAACAACACCATCTTCTGTAGCCTGTCCAGTCTTTATTGTCCTCAGACTTCACTAAACCCAAGCTAGTTACCATTATCTGTCTATTGTTTTCTTTCCAGTTACTTCCTTGTATTCTGGATTCCAAATGAATCTTCTTCCATAGCTTCACAGTCCTTTATTCTTGTCTTTGATGTTGGTGTCTGTGTCTCTCCAGTGATTGCTCCCTGTCTACTCTACACCCTTAGGCGTTTACTCACTGTGATTTCCATGCTTTGGCAACATACATTGTTAATCCACAGTCAACATAAGGTTTAACAAATGTTGTTTGTTCTGCAATCTGTAAACTATGCTTTGTCTCCTTTGCAACTGAAACATCATAGCATTTTAGCAGACATGCTTTGCCTGAAATCCTAAATCAGCGCTTCTACTCATTTTAGCTTTTCTTCCAGATAGATTAGGAGCCTGCACTATTTGCTTATGCAAGAAAGCTAGAGAAAAGAAAAAAAAAAAAAAAAAAAAAAAAAAAAAAAAAAAAAAAAAAAAAAGATGGAAATTACTTGATTCATTTCAAGTTTCCCTTAAAACAGCTTTCATAATTTACACTATGCTCTCTATGGATATTCTTGCCATTAACAAAGCATGTACTGTCATGAGAGAGCACAGAGAATCTGGAGCATTCAGTCAAGAGTGGAAGGCTGGCAAACCAGTGGTTTTCTCCAAGACAAACTTGCAGGTTGGGAACATTTCCTGCTCATAACAGCTTTTCTGCGCTGATTTCATAAGTAATTTACTCAAGAACCCAAATGAGTGTGTTCAGAAGTTTATGTCTCTCCATTTTCCACAAGACTTAGCGAACTCAAAACCAAATTAGAACCCACCGGTGCTGCAATTTTACAATCATGTTTTAGTACTACACACCTAGAAGACTGGATGTCTACAATTAAGACTTCTCTTGCAGAAGAGGAAGTGGGAAGAATGTTAGAACATTAATTACTGTTTTTTCCTAGTTGAATTCAGAGCAACACATTCTCAAGACTAAAAGTACTTGCCTGCAAGCATAAAATAAAAAGGTTATTTTCTTGGTATTCATTGCATCCAATAATTCCTAAACAAAAAGAGAAATCCCTCTTCCAGATTTGTTTCTTGCTTTCACTTCCAAAATATACCTTTGCAGCACCAAAGAAGAGGTCTCCTCTGCATATTGCAATATACTTCTGTAAAGGAATTACCAGAATTCTTGTACATAAGCATAGCCAAAATCACTTTCACTGTTAACTCTAACAGCAGTACTGGGTGCTGCCATACAAATACTCACGTGCCATAACCAGACGGAAACCCATATAAGAGCATAAAAAGATGAAATGTTACAGCATTTCAACAAGAGACTACAGATGCAGAGATCTACAGAGAATTTATTTTGAACACAACGTCTCATGCAATGTAAAATTTGGTAGTGATGAGACTGAAGAAAGAAGCTTATTAAAGAATATCTGCGGCACTACATATACAGATAATCAGGCTGTGGCTAAGTAGCAAATAAGTGAATATGATAAGGAAAAAGATGGAATCTGCCGTCAACTGATGATGTTGCAACATCAGGATGGTACAGGAAGCAGAAAGAAAAAGTCTTGTGGTAGTCAGATGGCACGTTTCTAGAAGAAGAAAATTCCGGTGCTAGTGAGGCAGGTGGGTTGAATTAAGGACAACCCAGCGAAAAACTGGCATGATTTACTGGATAAAAAGGAGTTGCAGGTCAGAGCCTAGGCTCCACTTCAGCCTGTGAACATAAGTTAGCAGCTGGAGAGTACAGGATTATTCCAATTTGCATATGAACACAAAGACTGTAAGAATAAAGTCACAACTTCAATCAGATAGTTAAGTAAACTGATGTTAAGATAATTTGTTACAAAACCCTGTCCCAAGAACCGCACTAATCTAACTACATCTTTAAATTCTCTGTTTTGTCACTTTGATGTAACATCCTGACTCAGAACACACACAACTGCAATTCATTATAGAAGAGTAAACAGACATACTGTTTTTTTGTTTATTTAAATTAGAATTCAGAAATTACTGTGTAGCTAACTATCTTCATAGAAGCAAACAGCCACAGTGTGCACACTGCATTAATAAATGGCCTTTAGAGACAAAAAAAGGATTCTCACCTGACTGGCATCTTTTGTGGAAACTGCCGCAACATTCATCTTTCCTAGAAGGCAAACTGGTTCTCACAAGTACCAGAGATTCAACTGATCATATAAATAGCATTTTGTCTATTCTGGTAGCACTGTGAGTATAGAATATATATATATTTTCACCTATGATGCAAGTTCAACCCTTCCAAATTGGAGGGTCCATTTGCAATACTGTGCATATCACTAAATGACATGTAAGGGCATTTCCCCTGGGAAATGGGTAAGCCACATTAAAAAGCTGATGACCAAGAAGTCATCCAGTTCAGAAGCTGTCCTGCAAGACAAGTTTAACCCTGCACCTTCAAATGCTATTGAAACATACCCACACAGAAGACCATTTATAAGTGATTCCTAATGGCCATTTAAAGAGATGGTATTTCACCCATTTTACATCTTTAAAAGCTAAAGAACAGTACTAATCACATCCTGACCTTTACTGTGAAGCATTCCACCTACAAATAAGATGAGCCGTAGTTTACTGGTTTATCAAACAGTTTCCAATGCAAGAGAGTAATTCTACAGGTTTAACAGATACGCTATTTTTCTGTCAAAGACACAGTAGAGTTTTCTACACTGTTTCTACAGCTGCTTAAAAGAACTAGCAACAGCTGCATGTTATCCTAATGAAACTTCTTCCACCTTTGAACAGACCTCATTCTTAGAGCCTAAAGAGAGAGACCATGAGTCCTGACCTCAAGCACGACACCCAATTCCCCACACAAGTACACTTCTGAGAACAAAAGTAAAACTCAAGTAAATTAGTTGTCTCTATAAAACTTTCATGTGGCAAATCCACTGTTTAAGCAACCTGAACAAAGTCTTGAAGAATGAAACCCATTTTCAGTTCATGACATTACCTACCATGTTACATGAAAACTCTTGGCTTACTCCACCAAGAAGTCTAAGAACACTGTACACAGCTGACTCAGCTAAAATGTTCACCATTACCTACAGACTTTCTGTGCACGACCTATAAGGTTTTCAGACAAAGTGCTAAAGAGCAGCTTATAGCATTCTACCATGAGTTCAGACAATCTCCCAGGTTCACAATAAAACTTGTTTATTATACAGCATATTATTGGTACACCTCCATTGCTAATAGAGGAGGAACACACACCAGCAAGTGCAAACTTATACTCTACTAAACTATACCAGTTCCCTGGAAGAATGAACTATATTGTATCAATTAAAACACCTTCATAAGCACACTAAAATAATGGTTAGTGTAGACTTGGCCTGGATTTACTTCTGGGGAAGGGTACTATTGCTCCAATCTCAAAGAGCTTGCTAATGGTTATATCATCATGGGAGGCAGAAGCTTGAGTTGCCCCAGACTTAGAAAACAGAAGTAATGTCTCCCACACACAGGGAAAAAAGAGCTTGTCCCTGTAACACTACTGCAGCATGTCCCAGTCATCTCTAGAAAGATGCCAAAACACCTTGGGGAAATTCCAGAAGGGACTGCATAACAGGACGTGCAACTCATTCTGAATTTCACTATCCATTTTTGTGGAATTTCTGCTTCAATCTCGTTAAAAAACAGTGTATTTTTCAATTTACTGCAAAGCAGACACTAGTCACACCTAGAGACACATAACAGTATTTTACATATAGGCACCCACATCCTTATTTTCCTAATGCCTTCACATTTCACTGCTTATTCTCCAATGCCCTGTCCACTGAAAAGATGCACCTGCTCATTATGGGTATGAAACTCAGAAATAATGCTAGGTATAAATACTGCTTTATCCACCAAAAGGTAATGAATTTATATTTTGCTTCACTTCAGATATTAACTACCAATTCAGTATGTCTACATCTTCTATTTCACTAATATTCTCTGACTGTACCAATAGTATTTATAAGTTTTTAAGATAAGGTAAACAAAATTGAGAACACATAAGCTATCATTACAGTGTTACTAATGGTGTAATATAAGGATGTTTACTGTGAAAACTCATACGTGGGGACTTCACTCTTGAATGTAGCATATGTTGTGTTGTAGATCATCTCCCATTCATCTTTACAGTCAACTCATATTAAACATTGCTTCAAAACTCCTTGATTACATACCACCATCTCAATCAACAAATTAAATATTTATCTTGAAACATAACACAGCTGATTAAATAAAGCTGACATGATCAGCACACCTGTGCAGTTTTGAAGTTCAGAGATCAGGTCATCTGCAGACAAAAGCCCTGTTTTGAAATATGTAAAGTATTTAGTTATTGTTTCTTTTCTTCATTATACATTATTAAGTATTTATTTCAAATGAGCAATAAATTAGGATACTTTACAAATATCACAGTAATATTTTTCAGGGGCTTAAAATATTCCTGTCAATGCAATGTTGGTACTTCCATGGTTCTTAGTCATTAACAAAAAATCAGTCATGCAAACAAAACCAAAATAATAACAAGAACCCAAAGCAACAAAACCAAAACAAACCACAAGCCCCTCCCAAAAACTGTAACACCCCCCCAAAAACCACAAAACCAAAAAACCAAAACATTTCTTCACTTCTGAAGATATTTTGCATATACCAAGTTACTGCACTACATTTGAATTTTCTACTTGTTCATCACTCTGCTTCACAGAATTTCAAATTTTATTACTTCTAAGACTGCAAATCCCAAATTACAAACTATTTTCTAACTCAGGACTAGTAAAACATACAAATAGAAACACACTTTACTTTCAAATGTTAGCTTTATTGCAGGACATTGAGACACATCCAAAAAACCCACCAAGAATCCCAGGGCAGAACTCCTTAGTTACTGGTCTCCACATGAGATGTGGAAGACATTCCATACAAAATGCTGCTCCTGTTCTTCGCACTGTCTTCACATAAATGCAAGACCAAAGGCATCACAGCTCATTAGGAGCTCATGGCCTGCACAGCACAGCTGTGGGAACTACATGTTGCCACCTGTAGGGACATTCATAGCAGTTTAATAGACATTCCTTCAAAATGCATCCTATATTCAAATGTATTTGCCAAGTGAAAAATCACAGCTGCTTAAATACAAACTCATGACTTACAGGTCCAAAATTCTGGCATAAATAGAAAGAAAAACACTCAAGATTACAATAAGAGGGCAGTGCTTGAAGACACTGAAAGTATATTACACTAACAGAAACTAATACTAAGAAAGCTGTATCTGATTTATGTAAGAAAAAGTGAGAGGAGAATGAAAAAGGAAATAGTATGTCAAGCCCTTAGCTTATTACATGAGCATACTTCCTTATAACTAGGCAATAATTTTGCAGTTTTTCACTGCAACTATGGGAAGTCTGACAAAGCATTGGCAGGATATGGTTATCATGACCTTGAACAAAGTACTTAAATGGGTTTCCTGTTTTGTTTCTGCAGATCTGTACACAACATTCAGAGGTTTCTTCCTCAGTCAAGTAATATATCTGGAGAGCAGCAAGAGTGGTTTCAATTTAAAACAAAACTAAAACAGGCCACTGCTCATTTCTGCTATAGAGAGCTACTTAACTACACCAACTAAGAGCAGGCACTATATATGTTACCAGGTACAAGTCACCATGTTCTGCTGACCATGCTTTCAAGCGTAATCTAGCAACACTACTGATAAAAATAGCAGCTGCTAGAAACTAGCATGTAAAAATGCAGTATGGAATCAACTTTCCAGTATACCAGCAATCATCTTACATTCTTACAATGCATTGCATAGTGGGTGTTGAAATCATATTAAAGCAGAAAAGGCCTAAATTTTTAGACTGTACAGCTGAACTTCAAAATGAAATTGACACTTCTCTCTTAAATATACATACAGATGCTCTAAGAGGCTATTGTCATACAATTATACACTTATACTCCACATTAGGAAATTGCTTACCTAGAAGCTTTTAAAAAAGAAAAGAAAACAAAACCAACAAACAAAAATCCCCACCAAAACCCCAACCAATTAAAAAAAACCAAAAAACAAAACAAAAAAAACCACCAAAACAAACAAACAAACAACAACAACAAAAAAAACACCCCACACACAACACACCAAAACAAAACATCAAGAGGGGGTCTAGCAAAAGCAGGCCAACGAATGCAATGACATTTATTTATTGCATAAGTCTGGGAAATGTCAAAGTGGTTGAATGACCTAAAAGAACCCTACTAGATATTCACCAACACAAATTATTCCTCTAAAAATTTTAACCAAGCTTTCGGTACAGTTTCATAGAACAAAGGTAAAAATTAGCAATCAGTTTAGTCAACAGGTAGAAGTAGCTTGACAACACCGTATAACCATTTTTTAGAAGGTAAGCATAAAATTTACACAATTTTCCAGAAATTGCTCCAAAGGGGGAAAGATACAAATACAAATTATCAAAGACACAGTTTCTGGTTTGCGTGTTCTACTTTTCACAAAAGAAATCACTAAGGTAAGTTCATAGGAACAAAAATTACAGTCACCCCAAATACGGAACAGGCATGCACAGTTACTGCCAAAGCTTGCCTTCAGAGTAAGCAGCATAAAGACATTTGACAACTTCACTACTTAACAAACAAACATTCTCATTCTTCATAATGGCAAAGAAAAGCCATCAGTTGGGTGACACTTAGCATACCTTCGCAGTTATTCACCTAAAATTCTGATGGCTGAAAGCAGTCTCAATGTCAAATAGATTACAATAACATAAGCTTTAGACTTAGCATTCACTATTAACAATGTAAGATAATTAGTCTTCTCCAAAACTTTTCTCACTTCATCCAAAAAAAAAAAAAAACAACCCCAAAAAAACCCAAACAAACAAAACAAAACAAAACAAACACCTGTAAGGATGCTATGTCCCACGCTTGTTCCTATTACTTCCTGAAGTTCTTAAAATGTCAATGTTTGAATTACCTGGCAAAGTAAATACCTACAAATTTTAAGAAGTGATAGAACTGAAGGTTAGTCTGAACCTCAGAGCAACCAGTCCTCAGTAGGAAAAACTCAATGATATAGAGTACTTACAAGTATCTATGTAGTTGAAATATTTCTGTGTTAAGATCAAAAGGAATTATTTGCACAGGCTGTGCCGTTGCTTGTGACAGCATTTATAAAAGGACATCTCATGCTTCACAGGAAACTAACAGAGCTTACAGACCAGAAATACAGAAGCAATTTCATGAGATGCCTTAGCTAACACATTCTTGGATCCTGCTTGTACACTTCATCCTTCGTACTGTATCTGCTTACCAGAGGCTAGAAGAGAAACCTCACCTACTGTCAACATACTGAAAGGGAAATCCAGCTTCCTACCTCCTGGAAGGAGAATTCACAACTCTTTCTGTTTCCCTTCATCAACACCATTATTTGTCTGGTCTTCTTCCATGATGGTACCCATGCCCAAAATGAAACAGGCATGCCCCTTAAACCCATTCGACTGCAAGAACCTCTGACAACCAAAGACATATAGCTGATGTACAATGAGTAATCTCTATTGCCCATAATGGTTGGAAGAGAAATTCCATCAGAACTACTAATTTTTTTTAAAAATTAGGAACTCCAGATTTATTCAACGTTGTTTTGATAGCAGATGCTCAAGGGAAAGTTAAGGGATGATCTGTCTTCTCCTCTTATAATGGGAAGTTCTTACAGTCTTTCAAAACCAAGGCCACCACTAAACCCACCAAGAATAACATGTACTTCGTTTTTCCTCTTCAGGTCTCCAGTTTCCAGCAAAATTTCAAGCTTCTCTCACACATATCATAGAATGAGTCACTAATGTAAAAAGCTCTAAGTTTACTTTAAGCACGCACAGTACTTCCCAGTTGCAACACAAAGACTTCAATAAATCGCCTTTTTCCTACAACATGTTGCCAAAGCAAACACCTTTTAACTACTATCAGCTACTTCCATTGTGGAACAGGAGGAAGGGAGAACATATATGTGTTACAACTGTTCCACAAGAAAGCAGTTTAGGGTCTGTCTCTTCCCACACGCCATTCCCTTTCACTATCCATGAATTTCTGTCCCCTCAGATATTCAAATGCAAACTTTACAGAACTGTGCTACAAATTAGATCAGTGGAACAATTTGAGTTATACTGTAAAATAAGTTTTCTTGCTTAAAAACAAACAAAAAAACCTGTATGGATTAGTTCAAACAAACAGATTTACAGCACAGCCTAACAGCTCTGGCAACATAGGAGTGATGAACTCTAACAGTTACTTCCTGAAAATCCAGTTTAAAAACTGATTGATGCTGTGACATATAAGAAAATTTCACTGGAAAAGGAGAAGAATGAAAAGCAAGAGAAGAGAATACCAGCACTCAACTCCGTTTTTCTTCCTCAGTAAAACTAAAGATTTGAAAGAAATGCAATTATTTCAACAACTCAGAACCTCTACACCATTTGCTCAAAAGAGCCTTACATTTAGGTAGAGAAAATCATTTCCAAAACAGCACAAACATACAAAAAACTCCCACAAACTCAAACTAGAGTTACCGCCATCAAAAGAAACTGAAGCTTTGTTGCACAGCAGATCCATGCCAAAAGAAATGCATCCAGACAGAAGCACCCTTCCTGTGGAAACACCCATCTCATGATAAAGATATGGCCAAAAGAGGACAGTGGCCTGAAACAACATGAAGGTACTGACAAGTAACAGCAGTACCAGGCAGGAGATAGAAATCGCACCTCAGTATTTCTCCCTTTCTTTACAGGTTTTTCATCTCATTTAGGATAGCACGCTTTGGCTAAAATACAATTCAAAGAAATGTTAGGAAGATCTGTTCATGATAACTAACAATAAGTAAACAAGACTGCTTTAAGACAACTGCTAAGATGTAGCTGATATTGCACAAGCTTTTCTCTACAAGCTCAAGGTTTAAGATAGTGATAATAAAGAGACAGCAAGCACAAAATAATGACAGCTCAGTGATCCTAAATAAATACAGAATTGCACAAGCCCCTAAAGAAAAAAAGATGACGACACCCTTATAACACCAAGGAGAAACAACAGCTAACATTGAAAAAGAACAAGATGTAAACAAGAATTCTAGTTATGATGATAAAGAAATAGTGGAGATCACAGAAGATGCTACACCAGGGCAAGTGAAAGAATTTTGTGCAAACATGAAAAACCAAAATGAAAATAAGAAAAAAACTGGAAAAGAAATAGTCCATTTCCAATCACCTCAGCAGGCAAAACACTAGTGGAGCAACAGAAGAAATTAGCTCATCTGGAAGAGAGTCTGGTATGGTTGCATTAAGTTTAATTTAACAGGAGTCTTAACAGATAAAGCTGATAAATTTGGTAAAATAGGAAGTTAACAAATGGGGGGGAGGCTGGAAGAATAACCACAGACAGAAGTACTGGCAAATAAACAATAATCAGAGAGTAGAAGGCAGTGAATAATTGCAAAACAGCACTATCCCTGTATGGACCATTCACTTAAGAGTTGGATTCAGTGATTCTTGCGGGTTCCTTCCAACTCAGAAAATTCTGTGGCACTACAGACATCCCAGGGAGAATAAAAGAACATGTGGTAGAGGATTACATATGCTATTGAAAGCAACAGGGATCAAGGAGGGTAAGAAAGACGTGGAATCCTTGTAACTTGGGCACAAGAAGCCTGTAGAGATATTAATTGAAGACAATTTCAGCACAACACAGAATCTGGACTGGAATGAATTTAGTAAGAAGAAAGAGGAAAGAATGTGTGACAACAAACACACATTCCTCTGTTCAGTAATTTGGAAAAGAAGGGAAACAGAGTAGAGTGCTGTTATTTTTAAGGATGGAGAACAGCAACTCAGAATAAAATCAGGAAGGGAGTAAGATGGCAGCAGGAGATAAAACCCTGAAATTTGAAATTAAAACAGAAGGAAGACTGGATGAATTGGGCTTTGGATAGTTGAAAAGGCAGAAAAAGCAGAAAATAAACATGAGATTACATCTCTGTAAGTAGCGATCAGTAGTGCTAAATAAAGGGAAACATGTCCATTCTAACCAGTTTTTCTCTGGAAACCTTTAGATTCTGCTGGGGAAGAGGCACAGGAAAAGACCCAAGATAGGTTGCAAAGCGAAGGAACTGGGAAACATATCTGGAGGGAAAATGGATAACTGAGTATGAAATAAAAGCTATGGATAAAGCTGCAAAGAAATCTATCCAGTTCAACAATCACCCACAGGTAGTTTCATTATCAGAAATGAGAGGAGAAGGTGGCAGCCATGAGAAAGGGACTGGGAGATGCAATAATCAGATAAGATGGTTGGCAGAATCAAAACAGAAGTAAAAATTTCTGTCAGAAACAAAAACAGGGATTAGCAGATGAAGATCAAATAATCTAGAGAGCTGAAAAATAAACTTAATGAGAAATCTACTTGAAAAACAAAGTCAAAAGGAATGAGGGCATTCATGATAAGAGGAGAGATTATGTCAAAGACAAATATAAAGCTACAAAGGGAGAAGCAAAATAGTAGGCAAGGAAACATGAAGGAATGTCTGATGGACCCCTGCCCAGGAAAAATGTAAGCATGGGAAGTGCAAAGACTACGGTAGATGAAGAACACATTTATTTTTAATGATCAAAGGGATGATAGGACAGACATTAGGACCTAATGTAGTGCTGTATTGTATGTAGCAAGATTTCAGTAATTTATATACCAGACAAAACTGCTGATAAAATATTCAGCAACTAGCCTTTAATCTGGATTTCCTGAGGAGACACACCATTGCTTACAGTTAGGAAATTAAATAAATTGCCATTATTTATACTTCAGTCATACGTATATGGTTTACAAAGTTCAACTGTTGTACTGCCACACATAAGGAAGGCAAATGAAAAGTTCAGTAGAATAGTATTAACATCATACAACCTGGCAGCAGAATACAAATTCCACTAAAGCCCAAAATCAGTCAGCTGAAACCCATGAACAGCCCAGATACGCAAACCAACTCATCCTGTAACATAACCCACAAATAAGCCTGCATTTTCCTCTAAGAAAAGAACAGTGAACTGCAATTCAGATTCATACAGAAGAGGTAGAATGGGCCTAAAAAACACTTAAGAGAAGCAATTCGGATAGGAATCACAGAAAATAAGGTTCGAAAATACTTCAAAACATCAACTTCACTCTCTATGCTCCAAGTCTGTACCAGCTTTCCTTAAGCCACTCCTGAAAGATGTTTATCTAAAATGTTTTGTTTTACAATACAGACTTCACAATATCCTCTGGCAGTCTACTGCAGTGAATGAACAATTTCAAAATCTGCCCCTAATATCTGGCATATATCTCACTCTCTTAATTCAAACCATTTGTTCATGCACCATAAAGATGACTGCCTTCCTCTTTGCAGCATACTTGCTATACAGAAAGGATGTTTCCTATTGCAACTGGACAACTCTCCGCAGTGTTCTGCATTGGAAGGACAGAGCTCTTATATAAAAGAAAAAGTCTGCCTGAACGGATGAGCTACAGAAACTCATCTCTGTGATGAGTCATCTGGGACAGCAGAAACGGACTTTCCCACAGAAGTAGTCGGGTGGAAGCTGGATTCAGCCGCTGCAAATGATACAGCCAAAGGAAACTAACATTTACAAGCGAGTAAAGCATAGCCAAGGAATCAGTCGTGATCGTTTGTACTACAGCCTTCAGAAAAGAGCCACGCAAAAAACCAGCATAGCTTTGGTCGTGTTGTTCAAAGGCAAAGTTAAAATGGGAAGCAGAGCCGCAAACGGGAGAACTGGGTGGAGCTCCCGATTGTGCCTTGCCTGGCAGCACCACTCTGGGGGAAAAAAGGAGTCAGTAAGGGCAAAGCAGAGCGGAGGGGGAGGGGGAAGAAAGAAAAACCGACCTCAGAAACAAGAGCTGTTCACGGGACCAATCACATACAGGGAAATGGATGTAGGGAGGAACCTGAACCCTTGGCCATAGAGTGAGGAAGGAGGCTGGGATTAGGACTGTCACCCTTCCCAGAGGCAGTGGACTTGAGGGAAGCCCTGGACCTCATGACTTTCCTCCCATGGAACAACTACTCTCTGTCGGGTGGCGCAGTAGGGACCCCAAAGAACATGCTGCAGGGAAGGGCAGGGCATGCAGAGCTATTTAGAGAGATGTACTGAGGCATGGTGGGGGGGAGGTGGGGTGGGGATCACAGGACAGTGATGCAAGGCACTACGAGGATGGTAGGCGAAATCTGGAGGTCTGCAGCTGCAGCCATAGCAGGGAAGCGGAGCAAGATATGCCACAGACTGCCAAGGGAAAGGAGGGCTGGGGAAGAAGTGTCAAGGTGAAAATGATCCACAGGAGAAGCAGCACACGGAACAGTACGCAGAGGGTGAAAGTGCGTAGCATGGTAAGGAGCAAGGCGATGGGGGTAAACACGGGGATGCACAGCCACAAGCGGGAAAAGCACAGCTACAGAGGGAGCAAAAAGGTGCACCGTTCGTGTGCATGAACGCTTGGAGCGAGTGGATGTAAGCGGGTTGTACCCAGGCAAGAAACAGCAAGGCTACGGGAGGGGAAAAGCAAAGGGGTCGCAGTCACGGGAGCTGTTGGTGCAGGAGCGTGAAATGGGGAGGGAAAGTAATGGGTTCCCAGCCATTACAGACTGGGACGCAGGAGAGTGCGCAGCCACGGAAGAACAGCGCTACAGGTGTAGCAAGGGGGACGCACCGCCACAGAAAAGCGGGGCTCTGCGGTGGGAGGCAGCAAAGCGGCGCTTAGCCTGAGGGAAGCTGCGCTGCAAAGAGAACAAGGGGATGCACGGCCTCCAGAGAGCGCGGCTGTGGAGGCGACAAGCGGCTGCGCAGCTACAGGACAGCGACAGGGGCAGACGCGGGGCCGGAGGGAGCACAGCCGCGGGGCGGGCAGCGGAGCCACGGGCGAGTGCGACGGGGCCCGGCAGCGCGGCAGGGTCGGAAAACGGAGGGGGACTCACGGGTCACTCACCTGCGCGGCGGAGCTGCAGCAGCCCATGGCGTCCGCGGGTCTCTGCCCCGGGGGTGCCCGCTAGGCATCCACTCTCCGCGACTCCCCCGCCCCGGGAGGCGGCGCGGCGCGGTGTGGGGCGCACGGAGGGCGGCACGGAAGGAGCGCAGGCGAAGAGCCGACGAAGCGACAGGGAGCGCGGGGCCCGGTCAGACGAGCGCGGCTGCACCACAAGCGCCGCCACGGCGCCCCCTCATTCTCCTCCCCACCAGCGGCCGATCGGGGGAGGGGCGGGGCCCACAGGGGGAGGGGCCGGGAGGGGGCGTGGCCAGCGCCATCCGGCGCGGGGGGCACCTGCCCGGCCGGCGGCCCCGCCCCGCCCCGGCCCCCGCGCGCCGCGGCCGCTTCCGGTGCGGTAATGGCCGCGGTGCGGTGCCGGTCCAGCTCGGGCCTCTTGCTTCACTCACCACCCGCCCCACAGCAAGGTGCGCGCCGGGGTAGGGCCAGCTGTCTGTGGAAACCAAGCTCTGCTCAGCGGGGCTTCGGTAGAGTGAGAGCCCGCCCGCTGAGAGGAAGGAAAGAGCCGCTCGTTATGACCCTGTAGTACATACGCATTTGCAGCCAAGAATTTATAGTAGAATCAAGCACCATTTCTACACTTCTTTTAACGCTTCCAGGGATGGTGACTGAAACACTTTCCTAGGCATCCTGCTCCAATGCCTGAGCAGCCTTGTGGAAGAATGTTTTCCAGTATCCAATCTGAACCTTCCTTGGCACAGCCTAAGGCCAGTTCTTATTACCTAGGAGAAGAGGCTGACTCCCACCGGGGTGCAACCTCCTTTCAGGGAGTTGTCGAGAGTGATAAGGTCACTTATCACTGACCCTGAGCCTCTTTTTGTCCAGGCTAAACAACCCCAGCTCCCTTCAGCCACTTGTCATAAGACTTGTGCTCCAGACCCTTCACCAGCTCCATTGCCGTTCTCTGGACACACTCCAACCACCTCAGTGTCCTTTTGTGGGGCCCAGAGCTGGAAAGAGAATTTGAGGTGTGGCCTCATCAGTGCCGAGTTCAAGGGGATGATCCATGGTCCTGCTGCCCACACTGTTGCTGATTCAGGCCAGGATGCCATTGGCCTTCTAGGCCACCTGGGCATGCTGCTTGATCATGTTCAGGCTCTATTCATGTTCAGCATCTCTAGGCCCTTTTCTACCATTTCAGCCACTTTACCCACAGCCTGTGGCACTGCCTGGGGTTATTGTGATCCAAGGGCAGGACCTGGCACTTGGCCTTGTTGAACCTCTTACCACTGGCCTTGGCCCACCAATACTGCATGTCTGGATCCTTCTGCAAAACTTCCCTACCCTCAGTGTGTCACCATTCCCTCTCAATTTGGTGTCATCCACACACTGACTAAAGGGGCACTTGATCCCCTTATCTAGGTCACTGATAAATGTATTACACAGGCCCCAGTACTTAGCTCAGGGGGAACACCACTAGTGACCAGCTGTCATCTGAATGTGGTGCCATTCACCACAACTCTTTGGGCTCAGCCATCCAGACAGTTTTTTATTCAGCAACCAACACACACATCCAAGCCATGAGCAGCCAGGTTCCCTAGGAGAATACAGTGGGAGGCAGAGTCAAAGGCTTTTCTCAGGCCAGACAGACAGCACCCACAGCCTTTCCCTCATGCACTAAGTGGATCACTTTGTCATAGAAGGAGATCATGTTGGTCAATGAGGATGTCTTTCGTAACCCCATGCTGGCTGGACCTGATCCCCTGATTGTCCTGAACATTCTGTGATCACACTCAAGACGATCTGTTCCACAACCTTCCTGAGCACTGAGGTCATGCTGACACGACCTGTAGTTTCCCAGATCCTCCATCCTGATCTTGTAGTTGAGTGTCACGTTAGCTAACCTTAGTCCCTTTTAAGGTATGTTTACTGGCCTGGCAGTTGTGTTTGAACACAATCCAAATACATGAAGGAATACCCTGGTTTGTTGTTGTTGTTGTTTGGGTTTTTTGTTTGGTTGGTTGGTTGGTTGGGGTTTTTGTTTGTTTGTTTTGGTTTGGGGTTTTTTTTGTGGGTTTTCTTGCTTAATCTTAACTCAGTAGCAGAGTTATCTACTATTCTATCAATATAGTAGAATATCCATGATTAGAAATAGCACGGCAACGACTTAAAAATAAAATAATCATGTGACAGGCAGAATGAGGTGAAAGAGACCTTGTGACTAGAGACGAAGCTTTTTGTTAGGCTTGAAAAAAATCCTAGAAACTGACATGTGGGTGAGTTGTGAATCACACTGGGGTTTTTTACCTCTTGTCAGTTTAATGGCAAGTAGAATCACCAGATCATTTTGGCTGGAAAAGACCTCTAAGATCATTGAGTCCAACCATAACCCAGCGCTGCAAACTCCACTGCTAAAACATGTCCCTTAGTGCCACATCTACATATCCTTTAAATACCTCCAAGGCTGGTGACTCATAAGTAACATCACAATTTTTGTATTTTATAGTATCTGGTTAAAATAGTGTTTTACCATTTACATGTATATTGCTATTATATTCATTGTTGCACCTCATTCTGTCCAAATATTTCTGTGGTGTTCAAAGATGTGGCCTCAAAGAACTGTTTTGCAGGAACACTCTCTCTAGAAGGAATGATTATTTTGTGACTGACACAGTAATCAATAGCAAGAAATTTGTAGCCAATTCTTGTGTAACTTTGGAGCCATCAGAATCTCTGTTCCTCTGTTTTGCCATTTATAAAATTGACTTTTGTCCCAGTGTTTCTCTTTTCCATTTGCTTGGGTGTCAAAAGCATTAGGTCTGTGCCATAGATGTTATTTAGTCAGTCTCTTAGCCAGACCAAATTCAAAATTTTAAAATAGTCTATTTATTTAGGACTTGTGCTTCAATAGTTTAATTTAGGACCTCAAAACGTTGTCATGGAAATTGAATTCTGCCTCCTACTTTTTTGCATGTAGACTAAACATGTTCAGCATGATTATCAGAAGAGAGTAATGAGTTAAAACACAGTGTCTGCCCCCCAAATTTGTGGACTCTTTTAAAAACCCAGCATTCTAATAATGGCAAGCTTTGTGCAGCTGCAGAGAGGCAATAGTAATTTTATAGTGATTAAAAAATGCCAGTCCTTCATTGGCTAGGGGAGCCTTTATGAAAAAGCTTCTAAAAACATACCAGCTGTAGCATAAGTAACTGGGGTTTAGTGCAGATATTTGACAACTGTAGAAATTATTTGAACAGATATGAGTGTTAGAAATAATCATTAGAATTTCTGCCTGTGGACTAAGGACATTAGTTATGTTTTTGGTAGGGAGGCAGTAATAGCAGCAGTGCTTGTTGCCTGGCTCTCACTAGTTTTACTGTACTTTGTCTCGTCAGCCACACAAAGTAGAGGAAAAGTTAAAAGATTTTGGTTTATTCATATTTATATGAGCTTTTATAATTTTTTTTTTAGTATTTCATGAAGGAACTGGAATGAGACTTGCTGAATCTTCGTTCAGTGGTACAGAAGTTGAACTTTAAGCATATGTCTAAGTGCATTTTTTGAATTGTGCTTTTTGGATACCTTTCTGGATCTGAATGTAATAGGCCCTAAGGCATGGTTACATTACAAGCTGCTAAAGAGCAAACCTGACTGCCCAAATTTACTAATAAGCATCTACCATTTTTTCCATAACAGATTTCAGTCTGCCCTTCTACCCTGGACAAAAAGCTTTATCTGTATTTTCTTTTCATTGCTCGACTCAAAATGACAGGTAAGAATTTTTAAAGCATCGTCTGATACTGAGAAAGAGAGACAACAAGAGAGAGAAGGCCCTAGAATGACAGAAATGCCTTTAGTGCTTGAGAAAATTGTAGGTTATGTCAAAACTGCTTCTATTCTGAGAAGAAAGCATTAATTGTATGGTAATGCTTACCTTTTCATTTCTCACCAGGTGCAGGATCTTGACCTTACTCAGCCATATTAAAAAAGTAAGAATTTTACATAATACAATAAAATCTATATCTTTTGTTCCATATTAATGGGAAATACTTTTAAAATAGTATTAGATAAAATTCTGTCCTTTTTGATATGTTCTTAAGAGTGAATTTTGGGAGGGAATTTTTGAACAGGCTCAGTTCTGAACTAAGTGCTCAAACATGCGGTAGTCAAAACTTGGTCTTGCCATTAATGAAATGGAAAGCAATTCTTTGTGCTGAATGAAAATTGAATATTGCAGCAGCAAGGTGTTGTTTCAGTCTGTGTGTTTGCTTCTTTCTTCTGATTGACAAACTCTGCTTATTATCATTCTGCTGACTTCTACCTACCAATAAATTTGCATCTATGTGTGTTTGGAAACCACTCTGAATTTTCAAAAATCCCATCCTTGATGCTTAGCCTCCATATTCCTGAGGGTTTTAAATCTGATTTTGGCTTTTTTGGTTGTTTTGGTTTTATGTGTTTTTAAATTTATTTACATAGAGAACCACACATATTCACTCCATAATGTGCCCAGTGAATAGACTTAGTTCTCACATGCATGTCTCAATGCAGGATTAGGAGTGATTCTGCTGATTTCAGCAGAATACGAATGGAATCACATCATGAGAAGGAATTGCAGCAAACACATGGCAAATAAGCTGTCATCCTGTCTCTATGAGCAGGGGATAAAGCCACTGACTTATTCAGACCCCTGTGGTCTTATATGTCTCAGAACCCATGTGAAATTGATCATCTTTCTGAAAAGTTAAACCATGCCATTGCACATTTTTAAATGCTGTGGAACTACAGCATAGAGGCTTGTGTCAAATCACACAGGACACCATTCACAAAGCAGAGATCTGAAGCTGTATGTTACAAACTCCAGCTTGTATACTGAAAATCCTGTCAGTTGTGAATTTTTGTCAGTCAAAGTAAAAACATTCAAAGCATCCTTCTTGGAACTAGAATAGTAGGGTTCTTGCAGGCTTTTTGATTGCTGATTAAGAAAAGATGCACAGTGCTCAGTAAGTCTGAGCTCTCACCAGTTAAGGCTAGGATTTTCTTCTTGTTGCATGTCTGATCACGGAAGAGCAGGTCAATTCAGTAAACTCTCTGAGAAAGTCAGAAAACCTTTTGTGATTCTACTTTGTACTGGAGCCCCATAAATGAGTCATATTAGGTGTGTTTCAATTTAAATTGGAGACTCCAAGAAAAGAGAAAAAACATGGGGCTTTTTGAATGAAACAGGGAGGTGAAAATTTCTCCGGGCCTGAAACAAAAATTTGGTGCATTATACTCTTAAAGATGTAATTTTACGGTGAGAGGATAGAGGCGTACAGTGGAGACCCTGTCTGTAGGAGGCTATCAAAAATATTCAGGACTTATTAGAAGATTATCATTTTAGTGTGTTAAGAAAATGGCTTTCTGAACATTTAGTTTAGGTACTGCTTTGTATCTATAGTAATACATTCATGCCATAGTGAAAGTAAAATGGATATTCTTTGTATATTAAAGCATGGGTTTTGCCCTATTTAAAACCTGTTGGACTTCATTCTAATGTCAAATCACCTGTGCATAAGGAACTATATGAATAGGCCATTTCATGCAAGCAAAACACCTGTCACACATTTACGTGGTTACCAGCCTGAGCCAGAACCATGCAGGCAATTTGCAGCTGAAATGTTCCATATCCAGTATCCAAACCCGCCCCAAAAATCCACTTTTCAAAAAACGTTCTTTAAAATACCTAGGATGCTGCTGTTGTGTGTGCTTGGAAGTGGGGAGGGGGTGTGCAATTCTGGTATTGTAGCAATCAAAATTGTAGAATTTATTTTAGCTTTTTGAGAAAGTTTTGTGCTCCCAAAGGAGATGTACAAAGCCAAGTACAATCCCTCCTTAGAGACTGTACCATCATAATACATGATGAGCTATTAGAATCTCCTGTCATTTCACTCCAGGAGAGTTATGGCTCCCATAGTGAGGATGTAAGGCTACAGATGGAGGACTGCCAGCAACAAATCTCTTAAAAGGCTGCTGCTGTAAATCTCTTGGAGAAGAGTCATTGCCTAAAAAAAATTATGTTAAGGGAACCTGCCGTTTGTTTTCTCAGGGAAGATGTAAAGAGGGGCAATAGAAGGAGGTACTGTTCCATTCTGCAGTCTTTAATGTTATGCAAGAAATCATTCATCAAGAAAGAATCAGCTCATTCTCAGAGTAAGAGAAATAAGTGTTGTAATAGTCTGGCTTTTTGCGTAGTACATTGTGTGAGAGGAGTAGAAATCCCTCTCCAGTGGTTGAATTTTTTAGCTTAGTTCTAGTAATTGCCAGCTAATGATTGATAGATTGGCACAAGTCTGGACTATTGGTTGTGCTGAATGTTTGCAGTGGGCTCAGAAGTGGCATTCAACTCAGGTACAGGCTTAAGATCAAAGAGTGCTTTACCATGGACACAAACTCATTCATATACTCTGTGTAGGTGAATAGACACTGATAGAGCTCAAAATATTGTTGCAATATTGTATTTGTGAGTCCTTGTAAGTAGTCTTTCAGGCTGAGTTAAACCAGAAAGGTGGATAGAGATATGGGACTGTCAGGGAGTCTGCGCAATTCATCTCTGTACTGCAGCTGACAGTATATATATAGCCAGTACAGCTGGCAATGACAGCTAACAAAAGAAAATAATATGGTCTTCGCATTGAATTTCATTGAATTTTATCCTTCTGAGGTGGGTTCTAAAGGTCCCAGCTTCAATGTGTGGTTGTTCTTTGATTCACTCATATTTACCTGTAAAATTAGGATAATAAAAATTTGAAAGATATTATTTTTAATACAATGGCCACCACTCCAATTACAAAAATAACTACATATATATGTATAAACAGGCATTGAGATCTATTTGAAATTGACAATCTCAGCCTGCACATTTTCTCCATATATAAACATGCTTATCTTTAAATTCATAACAAGCACCTTGCTTAGTGAAAGCCTGTAAGTGATGAAAAGAATGTTTGAAAAATCTGGTGTTATGTTAATTTTTCTGACTTAAAGAAAATATGGGGACTCTCAGAAGTTCTACACATTCATCAGCTCCTGTTAATATTTTCTTATTTATTGCTTCATCTATTGCTTATTTAAGAAAACAATTGCAAATGGTAGAACTTTTCTGACCTTGTGGGCCTAGTTGGAGAGTTTCCATCCTTGTTAGTCCTGGAGACCAGGATAGTACTGTGAATGGTGTATGTTCTCCAGTGAATGTAGGTTCCATCAGAGCAGTATCAGCTGTCAGGCTGCCCATGTCCTTTGAACCAGGCATGTGGTATTTGATGCAGTCTCATACTACTAGCTCTGGGGTCTAAGGCCACAAAAAAATTGGATAAGGGAAAAAGTCTTTGCCCATCTGCAATAACCACTGTAGTATAAGCACCAAAGAAAAAACATTGGCTGACAGTATTCATGAGAAGAGCAAGTTCTAACTTCTTCAACGATTTTTTCTTGTTAGCACTTGTCCTGGTTTAGGGACAGATTTGGGAGAAAACCCCTGAATAGGATCCCTCCGGGAAGCAAACCCAAGTGGCCCCTCCCTCCAACTGGTCTGGTACAAAACTTCTTGGGAGAAAAGTGGAAAAAACTATTTTACTTAACAAACGAAGTGCACACAAGTACAAAGAATGAATAATATGAAACAATAAAACCTCTTGTTCTGGAGTGAGATGGCAAATTGAGAGAGTCCTTGCCGTGGGTGTAGCTCGGCTCTCTCTCAGCCTCTCCTCAGTCCCAGTCTCTCCGGCACTGCTGGAAAATGCCGAGGTCCAGCCCCGGTGGGCCGCAGGTGCAGCCCCCAGTGCTCCCCTGGGCTTTCAGTCCAGAGCAGGTTTAAACAGTTCCAAGAAAAAGGAAAAAAACAGTCCAGGGAAATTCTCTGCCCTAGCTAGCTGAAACTAACTAAGAGCAAAAATAAATCTCTGTCCTGCAGTCTCTCCAAGCCTCCGCTGAACACCCCGTCTGCAGAAGAATGTCGAGAAGTCAGGCAGTTTTCTCAAAACAAATTCCACGCTTCTCCTTGCTCTTAGAACCAGTCTTAAAGGCACAGAACTCCATAAAGAGCACAAATAGAACAGACGAGTGGGGATACAAGCATCATAAAGTTACCCTAGGACAACACTTTATCTTTGATTAGCAGGTCTTTGATATTCTAGAGGCTATGGCTCACCTGGAGAATTTACAGAGATACAGTTACTTCTGATTGTTCATTCAAACTCAGAAAGTATTTTACAGGAACACAATCAGCCAATGTTATTTTTAGATTTATTTTGTTTCACTTTGGCTACATCTCTTTCATTTGGCAAAATATCCTCCTAAATACTGTAAAAATATCCACTATGTTTTGTAACATGTAGGCTTTGTCAGCTGTGGGAACTGACAGTGGTCAGAAAATAGATTTTTAGGTTCCAGACAGTAGCTTGAAGCCCATAGGAAAAGCCACATAACTCTCTCACTTGGGCCTGGAAAATCATAAGGAAGAACCCAAAATAATCCTTGTAGATATCTCCTTCCTGACACCTGGTGTTTTTCCAAGTTGTTTATGGTAAAGATGTTTATTGAGAGGCATTGGTCTGAAACAACCACTAATATTCATTGTACCGAAACACTGGATAAAAGAGCTTGTCTTTCAATAAACCTTTGCTATTAGGCCCTCCAAAGAAACCAGAGTTCTACGTATCATTATTTGAACTGTCCCGAACGGTAACATTAGTCAGCCGGAATTATATTTCCCTGCCTTTCCCAAAAATATTTATTCAACAGTATTCCAGAGTGTTCTTGTTGCTCTTTGCTTCTACCTCATACCATTCTAACTCCAGCCTCTAGTCACCTACACCAGTTTTTCCTGTTTATTAATGCTTTTGTTGACAGTTGCTGTAAGTTCCTAAGTGGGAAAATACGTCCAAAATAAGAGCAGAAATAGTCTGCTTGTAGGTATTAGTCTGACAAGCCAAACATGTTGTTGTTTCACTCAAAGGTATATCATTCTTGGGTAGGTGACACTGAGAAATAGCTTTTTTGATGTGGCATCTTCAGCTGTGGCAGACAAGCAGAAGTGTTTAACTTCTGCTGCAGGACTAATGAGCATGTGATCAATGACACAGAAGTGAGACATTGGGTTGAAGGGACACAGGCAGCAGGCTCAGGAGGTGGAGTAATGTGAAAAGAGTGCCAATAACTGACTGAAGAGGTTTTTGTTATTTGTTCTGTCACTGTTCCCTGTTATCTCACTGACCAGGTTCCAGAAACCTGACCAAGACAACTAGCTAGGCATAGACCACAGAGTCCCTCACAGACCCTGGGTACAAAAGTACAGCTTTATCAATTTTCATGGTACTGGAAAAATTCTGAGGCAGGATGCCATGTCTGATATGGATGCTTTTATAGCTATTTCTGGTAGGAGGGAATGCGGAAGAGTGAGAAGTGTGTCACTTTGAAATTCAAAAGGCTTCATGAGACAGTTTTCAAGCTGAAAGATGGAAAAAAATTAAATGTGGAAAACTGTTTTTTAGCAGTGCTGTGGGAACATTGTACATTTTAGAGAGGAGTCATTTATCCATCAAGTCTATTGACATAGATGCTTGCAATAGCTTATTACAAGAAAGCCTCTTGTTTTGGAGGAAACCTGGATGAGGAAACCTCTCCCTTCTTGTGTCAGATCCTTGGTAGGTAGGGTCCAGCACACATCCACATTCCAGAAGTTTAGTTGGCTGAATTAAGTGTAGCCGTCTGAGCCCAAATAAGAACTATTGTAGAGAAGGCCAGAGGTGAGGGCCTGTCCCTCATCTCCCTTGGGAGATGCCTTGTCCAATCCGATCACCGTTTTGTCCGTGATCCTGACTAAGACTTGCCATTCTGCATCTCAGCTCCTTGTTGGTGAAATCCTCACTCACAGAGGCCCTAATAAGGCTCTTGGCTACAAGCCCACCACCCTCACTACTTCCTAATGCGCTGTGCATTTGAGACAGCTGGAGGGTATGGCCAGTCTGTGCTTGCAAAACAGGAACAGCAAATGAAGGAAAACAGTTAATGGCAGGAAGATTTATGAGTAGATAGAGAAAACACAGGTTCTCAGACAACATTAGACATTATACTTTGCATAACAAACCCTCAACAGTCATAAACAGTGTCGTGCCACAAAGACAGATTTCAGTAGCTGTTTGTCCTGCAGTAGGAAAAAAAAAACATTTTTTTTCTCCTAAAAAGATACACTGCCCCCCCCCCTACTTTTTTAGTTAATCATCTAGTTACTGAGATAATGCAAATTCTGTTGAAAGTAGTGCACTGCTGTTCACTTGTTTTCCAAATGAATGCCTCACTCCTTGAACAGTTGGTTCTGTTTGGATTAATGACCAAGGACAGACTCTGGTATAGATCAGACATTGTCCTTCAGATATCAAAATTAATTTCTGATAGATTTATGGAAAGGTTTCTGCATTGCTAAGAAGATTCTGGTTCAAGGAACTTACATTTTTCAATGAGAAGCTGCTTAGTAAAAATATTTCTTCAAACAACAAGATAACTCAGTTGCAATAAAAGTGATGGTAAAATAATAGTCTTAATAGTAAAAATAGTAAAAAATAGTAAAAAAATACCTTCAGGTAGGATTGAGAGACCTGTTCTCTTTTTCAGGTGTTATCCCATCACATTTGCCAAACAGGTCAACTCTTGGGGAGGATGAAGCCAAAAAGCCCTATAAATATGATTGCCTATATTCTGGGAATGAGAAACCTGTAAGTGACATAGAATTGAAAGTAAGCTTTGATGTTTGAGATGTATTAGCTACTGGATGTCTGGGAAAACAGTTATGTGACCAGCTAAAGGTTACCTGCAGCCAGACCCAGAGGTCAAATGGGATGTTCTGTCTCACACCCCAATGTGTGATTCATCCCACACCTGTAACCCTCCCCTGAAGTATCAGGTATCTGTAACTCCATTGGCACAAGTCCTGTTCCAGCCCACCTCGAGACCCCTTATCAGGGGGTTGCGAAGGTGGCTTGGTCTCTTTGCTCTTTGCTTTTTCCTCTCTCCCACTTCCAACCTCTCCCTTCCCCCACTTTCCTAGGCCTTGCCACGAGCTGCAGCCTGGCGGCTCCAAGCAAGGCCTCACATCCCTTACAATAAACTTCATCTTCTAAAACCCAACTTCAGAGATCTCTCGTCTACATTTATCTACACCATCCTGGAGTCCACAGCAGCAGCAGTGAAGCAATTTCTACAGGTCAACCTCAGAGACTTTCCTGAAATAAATGTCTTCCTACGATAAAGTTTCATTCATCGAAGACACCAATTCCACAAGATCTCTGATAGGCCACATTCTGTTGCTTAGCACTGGTGGCAGGGTACAGGGAAGAGGGGACTTCTTCTACCTCTCTAATGAGTGAATCTACCTTTATCAGGAGTGTAGGCTAACTTATGAAAGAATTAGGAGAGCTGACTGCATTTCATCCTTCTTTAGAGCAAGGGAGTGGATTTGGGATACTGTATTTTCCTATGAAATTTCTTGGAGAAATAGATAATCTCCATCTCAGCTAGTGAGCTTACAGGAGGAAGCATGTTTGGTTTATAGTGCAGATCCATTCTGTTGTGAGGAGGGGTTGATCTATAAGTCATCATAGAAGTCATTAAGTAGGTGTCAAACAGTGTGTGTAACACATTGGCAAAGATGAGGCAGATGAACTACCCTCACTCTAAGTAGGGAAGATTCTGGCTACTGCTGTTCTTGTGTTTTCCTTTCCTATATCTCGCTGAATACCTCTTGCAGCATTTATTCTGTGAGTTTCTAGATGGGCATGAAGTATCAATCACTAGCACTATTTCATTAGGATTATGGTTGTTTTTTATTGTTACCACATCTGTGTCTGTATGTTCTAGTGTGCCTCCTCTGGAGTAGGAAAGTTGTACCCAGTCCTGAGTTGTGGCCTAGTGACTCTTACAACATGTAAGGGACTACAAATGTTTTAACTGTGGTACTGATGCACAGTGAAATTGTCAAATTTTCAAGTTGATTGTCTGTGTCAAGGATAAAGGGTTTTCAAGTCATTGGAATAAGGAAGACGGAGATGGCAAGCCTGGATTCTGTTGCAGTCTGCCCTTGCTAGTATTTTAATGATTAATTGTGGACTTTATTAATTAGCAACACATCCTTTAAGTAGTGTAGCTTTTTCCCTCTTTGTTATTTCAACTGTAGTTTTCTGTGCATTTGCCACCCCCTTTACAAAAGCTTGAAGACAGATTTTGCTGTAGGTAATCACTGAGAAATGTAGCAGGTAGCAATTAGTTTATACCTAGCTATTTAGGAATGCTTCCAGGGTAGATATGTAAAAGCTAATATTTTAACCCATATGATTTTGCTCTAAAATCACATTTCTAAACATCACACAAATTGCTGTTTCCTTTTGTAACAGCAGGCACAGCAACCTTTACCCTAAATGCTGTCTCCTCCTAGAACCTGTGCACAAGACAGAGGACAATGAAAATAAGCTGAGAAGGTTTTGGGCAGAGATCAGTATATACATTTTCACTGCATGATGATTTTCACCAATTCAGGTGTTGTCCTTTTTATGTATGGCTCAGTTCAGAGCCATCTGACATTTCAGGAAATTGCAAAATCTCATTGAATCACTGTGTGGCTGACACACTTTAAAGATGGAGAGTGCTGATTGCTCTCCAGTAAGCCAAAGAACTGTGAAAGAACATCAGTGTCTGCTGCCTTTCCCTCTTCACTGTGCTTCTGTGCGGCTGATAGCTGAATGTACTCATTGAGCTCTCTGAATACTAGATCTGGAGGCAGCAGAAGTTCCAGCGTGTGCTGATGAACGAACTGGATTTGTGCATGCTGGTTTGGCCATCCTTCTCATGTACTGCTGTGCTGCACTCACTCATCCTTTTTATGCTCTGAGCATGCAGGCAGAGTGCCTGGCTGAACCACGGTGCCGGCGGAGTTAACGCCGTGCCCGCCCGCCAGCAGCTGTGTGAGTCAGGCCTTTCTCACCTGTTCGTAAACTGCAGGTTCATCTTCGTCGTCAGTAGGTGGCAGAATTTGCATTGTCAAACCATGCAGGAGATGATCAGAGATAGAGATAGAGATAGAGATAGAGATAGAGATAGAGATAGAGATAGAGATAGAGATAGAGATAGAGATGATAGATAGATATAGAGATGTGTGTGTGTGTATGTATATACATGTGTGTGTATATATATGTATATATATGTATATATATGTGTATATGTATATATGTGTATATATACGTATATGTGTGTGTGTTGGTGTTTGTTTGTTTGTTTTGTTTTGTTTTGTTTTGTTTTGTTTTGTTTTCTTTTCTTCCCAGTGCTTGCAAACTTCTTAGGCTCTGTTCCTGTAAATCAGTTTCTAAGTCCTGGTAGAGGGAGCCGTGTGAAGGAACAAGCAGGACTCCCTCTCAGGGACATGATCGGTCCTGCAGCTGATGGATCCCTTGCATTTATGCTGGATTCAAGACGTGGGCAAATTTGACACATTCCCTTGTTAATGCAGTCTTTCAGGCTTTGATTTGCCAGTCTCGAGGGAGGTTCAGGCCTGATTCCGTGGGGAGGTTTATTTGCTGAATAATATTTGCTCTTTTTATCAATAGGAGCCTGTCTCTGAGATATGTCTTGTAGGGTTTTTGGTTAACACTAGTGGAAATCAAAGCTCACACTACATCACAAGGGATCATAAGGGATACATATTTTTGAGCTAAGCTAAAACATTTGGAATATTCAGGTTTGGTGAACTTTTTAAACTTGTTTAAAAAATTGGGTGAACTGTAACCTCTTTCTGTCAATGTGCTTTAGGTTGTTTTGAGTCTTTAGGTCACAAAAAGAATATTTGAATAATGTTTCTTATTCCAAGCACCTTTCTGATAAATGAAGAATGTCCAGGGAATGACCAAGAACAAGACTCTGATTTTACAGAGAAAATTTGAACTTAGAAAACTGCAGACTGTGAAGCATCTCCAGATCAAATCAGTTCTTCTATGCTTGACCATAGTATGGGTTGGTCAGAAGAAGGAGCAAGTGGTGAAAAAAAGGTCTCTGGAATAAGACTGTTTTTCCTATCTTGGTAGATCTGGAAATACTGGAAGAAGGGTAAATAACTTCTCTGCACTAGAGCTTTCATGCAACATAGAGAAAAAAAACCCACTCCTGCCATTTTCTTTAATCCTCTAATTGGCATATTTTGTTGTCCTACATATTTTGGTGATAGAGTCTCACATAATTCTCCAAACAGAATGACACAGGAAGGAGCACAATTCACCCATTCACTGAAATTTCTGCTTGTCCACAAGGAAGTATAACATTCCAATACACTGATCTATATAATATTCCAGTATATGTACCTATGAAGGAATGTCTGTTTCCCCTTGCAATTTTTTTCCAAATATGCGGACATAAAATTAGTAGCAGCGTTTGAGGAGAGCTTGCTAGTATGAAAACTCTTTTCAAGTGTTCACAGAGGTGAGTGAGATTTCAAAACTTTGAAGCAAAATCTTTGGATTCTGGAAAGAAATTCAACTGCAACAAGACATTATGGCATTACCTAGCACCACTAGTTTTTGGGTTTTTTTTTTTGTTGTTTTTTTGTTTTTTTTTTTTTTTGTTTTTAATTACACAGGTGTCTTGGTTTGAAAAGACAGGTGTCTGCTATGGAGAGGCAGGCCTCTCTAAGAAATGAGGAATTCAAATCCTTCCCTCCGTGTTATTATGATTTGGAAGATTAAAAAAAAACCCTTTCAGTCAGAGCTATGGGGAAAAGGAATAACAGTCCTTTACTAGTAAATATAACAGGACAGACAAAAAACAACAGCAATTATAACAATAGTAGAACAGAACCAAGAACCCCGAGGGCAAACGGTGGAAGCTCCGGTGCTGATGGCTGGAAGCCGGGCGCGGTGGACTGTCCTCCGCAGGCAGGGGGTGTCCTCGGCAGGCAGAGGTGGCAGTGCCGGAGAAGCCGCAGCGGCGGGACCCGGTCTCACCCAAGATCCAGCAGGACAGCGAAGAAAACTCCGAATTCCTGGGCACTCCAACACATGGTAGAATTCCCAGGACCAGACTCCTCCGTTACCCGTGGACTCCAGCAGCCAGCAGTCGCCTGATCCGTGCTCCCCGGAAGACTGAGAGCTGTGAGCCCACCACCCTCAGCTCTCTCCGGGAGCTTTCTCCCTCCCCCAAACTAAGTGATCAGCTTCTTTTGTCCAGGTTAAGCACTTTCTAACTACCAGTATTTAGTCTCCTAGCAACTTGGAGGGGGGGGGGGGGGGGGGGGGGGGGGGGGGGGGGGTGTAGGAAATTCTACAGGAAACTTAACCCTCAACAACAGGCTTCATAATCTTCTGCTGCATGTTCCCAGATCTCAATGTCTTCAGACTTGAAACCTGATTCCAACTCATTGTTGTAAGCCCACAGAAAATTACTCTGCATATACAACTCAATGCTCTTAACCTTCATCAGCTCTATTCCCCCTAGCAAAGAGTATTGAAGGCCCAGAAGGAAAATGGTTTGCTGTGGTGATTCAAGTGATTTTGTATTTGCTTCCTGCTTCGTTTGAGTCTTTGTACTCAAATGTGTTGTTACAATTCTTTTTTGAGTTTTTTCTAATTTGTCATAGTAAGAACAAAGGGGATTTCTTGTATGTGAAAGTATATTACTGAGGTATTTAATGCCTTCATTGCTGCAGTCTTTAATAGTAAGATCACTTATTCTTGGGGGACTGCTCTCTGAGTCACTTTCAATCATTTAACAGCAGTTCTGGCTAGCCTGGGAGGTCCCAAGGTGACTGGAAGCTACCTGGTGTGATGCCCAAGAAGGGCAGGAAGGATAATCCTGGGAACTTCTGGCCTGTCAGCCTGACCTCAGTGCCAGGGATGATTATGGAGCAGCAACAGCACTCATCTTGAGATGACAATCAACTTCTGTGCCATCATGTGACATGTACAGAACAAACAGGTGATGAGGCCCAGCCAGCAGAGGTTTAGGAAAGTCAGATCCTGCTTGACCAACCTGATCATCTTCAACAGGATGAAGTGGAGAAGGGAGTGTGGATATTTTTCACTTGGTGTTAGTAAAGCCTTTGACACTGTCTGAATTCTCCTGGAGAAGCTGTCTGCCCATGGCTTGGAAAAGTGCACTGTTTTCTGGGTTGAAAACTGACTGGATGTCCAAGACATGGTGATGAATGGAGGTAAATCTAGTTGGCAGCCAGTCACAAGTAACAAGGAGTGTGATGAAAGGAAATCACATCAAGTTGGATCAGGGGATGTTTAGATCTGATATTAGGAAAATTTTCTTCACAGAAAGGGTTGTGAAGCATTGGAACAGACTGTCCAGGACACTAACTCTGTCTCCATCCCTGGAGATATTGAAAAGGACATTTAGAATTGGGTACTTAGGGATATGGTTTGGTGGTGGACTTAGCAGTCCACCTTAGGTTTATGGGTCATGATCCTCAGGATCTTTTTCTAGTTAAATGCTCCTAACATTCATGGAAGTGTCATCTTTGATATATATTAAGAAAATTCACATGAAAACTAGTCATTGTCCCTCACCCAAATTCAAAACATGTGTAGCAAAAGATTAAATTCAAACTCTAGTCACATCACATTTGAAAGGAGAAAAAGTTTTATTTTTGGCTGACAAATATGGAAGCTGCTGGAGAGAATTTGACTGAAATACTGGAGGAGTCAATTGCTCCATTTCTTCTGGCTAGGGGAATAAGTGCCTTTTATAAACGTTGCTTAATATGAGAAAATACTTTGAGTCTCATTTCAGTATTCAAATTTTATGATACTTTTTTCTCATTAAGATGGAACGTTACAACATTTTGGTCAATGTACATACACATTGTAAAAATATTATTTACCCTTATTCAGAATTTGCAGTGGCATGGCTGTCTTGCTATTTTGTATATTCAAAGACCTGATTTGCCATACAACTGCAGTAGCTGTGTATCTAATTTAGTATAAAAGAGAAAGCTCCCAGCCCTGAGACTCTGCTTTTTTCACCGTCTTGCCTTAGAAGTCACTTATTCTGTGTTTGAAGAAGACAGAAGCTATTTCTTTATGCATACAAAATTCTGCTCTGAAATAGAAAGTATTTTTAGGATTTGGATGTCAGGAGAAATGTTGCTAACTACTGTATTAAAAATAGTTTTTTATGGGACAGTTTAGCATTCCAATATTATGTCTGTTGTTGCAGAACAGGAGGCTTTTCAGCTTAGGACAGAGTGACACATGACTTTGGTTTTTTGGTTGATGGGTTTTGAGGACCATGTTTCAGAACTTTTGATGACTTCTCAGTGGTGATTGTTGTCAAAAATCATTGCCCACAAGTTTTGGGGGTTTTTTGCTCTCCACAAGTTGTGACTTTAATTTTAATAAGTAATGAAATAACTATAGGAGAAGATCTTCCCACTATACATTCCTGCATACCTGTCTTAGTCAGACAACTCAGTCCCAGACCTTGCTTGATGGAAGGCTGTGATCTAGCAAAGCACTTTACACAGGTAGTTATTTTCAACCATGTGCTTCACTGCTTGGCTGAATGATGATGGACCTCAAGCACATGTGTAATGTTAACTGTCTGCTTGCTGCACTATTAACCTGGTGCTTCAAGGAACAGCCAAAAGGCCTGAGATCTCACTTCAGGCTTTTTAGCCCAGTGCCTGTTTTTCAGTTGGAACAACCTATCAAATAGATAATCTCAGAATACATGGATAGTGTTTCTACCCTTTGGGACATTTCGAATATTAATGAAAAAATGACTCAAGTTTCTCTTCTCTGAGGAGGGAATATATCTTTGGAAGTTCTGTATTGCAGTACCACTGAACCCTTTTTCAGAGCTGCTGCTTCCAGCTAGTTGCCTTTATTTTGTCTGAAAATAATGACAGGACTTGCAGAACAGTTCAGTATGTGTGGTTTTACTGCACTGCAAATATTCAGTAGCAATGCATACTCGTGTAGCTCTCACAGACACGATTGATGGCTCTGTCTTCTGTCCAGACAGCAAAATTGCATTGCCTTTCCTCTCTTTCCAGTATTTTGTAATGCTTTTGCAAGTCAGCACATAGAAAACCTTTGCATGTGTTTAGTTAAGTGAGCAGTACTTGATGGGCAAGCTCACATGAGGTTAGTAATGAAGAGAATCTTCTCCAGTCCAAGCAGTCTTATCTGTAGTGGTGGCATTGCTGAGCTACAGGCTAAAGCAAGTAAACAGATTACAGAGTGCTAAAGAAAGGAGATATGCATGCAAGGCATTAAAGCAGGAGAAAGCAGCACTCCATACTCCTGTATGAATACACCAAAGTGTGCAAGTGTGTCAAGAAAGTGGGTATTTTAAACCAGTGATGGATCTGCCCTTTTTCAAAGACTAACCACAGCATTTCTCTCCTCCCGGCCCTGTTCTGTAAGAGCAGAAGAGGTTACATATTTGGTCGACCCTAGGTTTATGTTTTCAAAATAAGCCAAAACACAGGAAGAAGTTTAGGAACAAGCAAGGATGTACTAACATCTTTAAATACTCCCCCAGATTCTACTAAGAGAACTTGACATGGCCATTGGGATTTTTCTCCTACAAATCTTTAACTATTCTGTGCTTCCTCCATGGCCTAAGTTATTTCCGTTGCTAGACAAAGTCAGCTTACAGTTTTTGTTTCATTCCACCAGTGATGAGAAAAAGATGAAGTTACGACTATCTGTGTTTTAAGGAAAGACAGAAGACTTCTGCTTCTGGGACTGAACTCACATACACACACCACATACACTCCTTCAAATTGGTATGTGGTCCATGTAGGTTCTGAGAAAGGACTTTCTGGAGCAAATACCTTTGTTTTGAAAGTAAAAGTACTGACCCCAATTGGAGAAAAAGAAAACACCTTAAAACTTAAAACTACAAGGCAGACAAGTAGAACCAACATTTTGAAAGTTTCATAATATTTGAAACATATTAATTTTTCAATATTTGAAAATGGAAATACTGAGTATTTCTGAAGGCTTACCATTATATGACAAAGGCTGTAAAATAAATTCCTTAGAATATAATAGAGAAAGAGTAACCTCTTTGCTTTAAAACTTGCAACTCATTTCCTTTAGTAAGCTCTGTCTTTCTATCTTGAAGCACAATTTGGTCTGGAAGTTGTTCCATTTGAAAGCAAATATGTACACATTTAAAAAGCCTGAATAATATTCAAGCTGCAGGGGCTAGTGAAATGTAAAAGAAAGGTCATATTTCAAGGGCAATCAATCTGTCAAGGATAAATTTGCTAAATTCTTCCATTTATACAGAATTATTTTAGGTTATATCTTGAATTTAGGATTTATCTTGAATTATTTTAGGATAACAGATGAGATGGTACCCATAAAAATTGGCTGAATTATTGTCAACAGACAACACAGACTGATGAAGAAGTAATTTGTCAATTCACAACAAACTCTTCTTGTTTTTGCTTTTGAAGTGGGGACAAAGCCACTCTGGAAACAAGCTATCTCCACCGATGCCTGGAGATATTTGTGTAGAGAACTTGCAGTTATTTTTTAGGCCAAATTCTCCTGTTTCACAATAAATGTAACAATTTCCTCTTCCAGAAATGATCAGCAGTATTGAGGACAGACTGTGTGAAAAAGGGGAATCCCAAGACACCTTGTCTTTTCATTATTTCCTTCTGCAGAAGATGCTGTGGGCAGGGTGTGCTCTTTTCAGTGTCCCTGCTTCTATGCAGAGCAGAAATGTATGCTTGTGGTGTTCCTGTTAGATTATGGCCATAGGTCACTGAGGTCACTGAGGTCACTGAGGTCACTGAGGTCACTGAGACAGAGGCGTGGGGACATTCCCCTCCTGCCTCTTTTCACTTGTCCACCAATAGTGCAGGCCTTCCTACTATATTGAGCTGATACAGCTCCTATGCTAGAGAGCACTTGGTGATAGCTCCCAGCTCTGAAGTAGTGTTGGAAGGATTCCAAAAGAAGGAAAGTGTTCCCCATCTTCTTGATTAAGTACTGGCTGCAAACTGAAGAGTCTTGCAGCTTCTCAGAGGCCTACCTACAACCTGTCAGCATGTGATTGGCATTTCTTAGCACTAAGGAATTTTTCCAGCACAACGCTGCATTTAGTTTCTTATTTGAGGGCTTTGTTTTGTGGATCAGAATGAAGGGATCATTTGCACAGAATGATACAACTGAAATTGCCTAGGATGACCCAATTGTAATAAATTCAATTGTGCTTTTTCTCAGTTTATTAGATGCAATTATTTCTGGCAAGCTGTGTCAGAGATTATATCATCAGTGGAAGCTGAGGACTGTGTATATGATTATTCTTTCAGTCAACATTCTGGCTTTTCATGTATTGCTGTTCAGACTGAAGACGATCTGTTACCAGATTTTTTATTTCCCTATAAATCTGATTTTAACCACAAACAATCCACAAAGAAGATAATACTGCATAATGGCTGTGTAGAAGATTGGAACTTGAGAAATTTGTTTTTTCTCTCTCCACTACTTATTCCTTGATTTTGACTGTTAACTCTACATCAAAGAAAATGTTTTTACATAATGCTTGGTACTGAGGGTGTCAGACAAGGTCTCCAAATGCAGTTATAGCAGTAAGACATATATGTCAGTGATTCTGACATTGAGATTTTTTTGCATACATTAATCTCTTGTCTCCATTGATTAAAGTTGAGAGCTAAGATTAAACTCTGTAGGAGAAGTTTCACTTTGTTATTATTACACTGGTTTCAAAGCATCATCAATCAGTTTGACTCATTCAAAAGGTGACTGTATAGAGTTAGGAAAGATTTTCACATTTAACTGTTTTCCTTTAAATTACATGTGTGTTATTTCAGTTAATGGTTAATGTTGTGTCTTTCTCTAAGCAATCCTCATTGACAGCTTTGCTCAATATTTTTGTCTGTTTGATTCAGATGAAGCAGCATTGGTTTTCAGCATTATTATTAACATTAATGTTGCTGTTATCATCATCATCATCATCATCATCATCATCTAGTCCAGCTTTTTTTCATCTGTTTCATAGCTACATGCATCCAGACTCATCTCTACAGTGAGGACAAAGACCTTAACAGCTCTTCTACCTGTCACTGAAATAATACTTGCATAATATTCACCTGAAATTAAATCTATGTCATTCCAGAAAGATTTGCTCAGTGCGAAATAATGTCATTAGCTGTATAAATGCATTTCAGATCAAATCAAGGGCTTCTTTAACAGTGGCTTGACAAATAGTTTTCATTGCTCTCTCATAAAACTAAGAAGCTAACAAAGTACTGAGGAGAAGCCATTTCACAATAGGCAACACAGAGCTCTGCTGAGTGAGAACAAAATAGCAATGTCTGTTAATTGTCATGATAGCTATTCTGCGACCAACTCTGCAATTTCTTGGAAGATGGCATTTTTAGAGCTAGTCTATCGTAACTAGCTCTCAGCATATAATAACAATGTAAAATGATCTCTTGCCCACAACAGTGAAACTGAAGAGGATTTATTTGGATTATTGTATACATTGAATGCCTTGATCTTTTGCAAAGTGCTTTGCAGGCTCTGGATCAACAAGATCCCAAAAGTGTCAACAGTGGGTTTTTTATTTGTTTAAACGTGAGGAAGAATGAAACAGAATGTTGAGTGTCAGATGACAGTGCCACTCAGGACCTTAACAGACCAGTATGTGAGCAACACCCTTGTTGGCAGGTCTTTGTAATCTCAACAGCACATGTCACTGCTCTTTCTGCTTTGAAGCGGCAGGAAACTTCAAATAATATCAAAGCATCATAATATTTACTTTCCTCATCTAGAATGAGTTCATTCATCAGCGCCATGAAAATAATGGTAGACTCATTCTAACCCTGCTATATATGCCTGAGTCAAAGGTCTTGATGAAAAGGAGAATGCACAAAGACCTGAATGTGACAGCCTACTTTTAACTTTATTGTCTCTGGGTGTTTTGGCTTATCATTCTCTTCCCTTGTTCACTTTGCTGGCATTTAGACCAAGACTGAACATTCACTTAATCGTAACTGAAGCATGTCCTGTTCCCTGCACAGTTTTAAAAACAGAGAAGACCAGTAATGCATTCATAGCCTGGGACTGAAAAGTCTAACATGAAATTTGCAGTGGAGAGCTCAAGGATGAAATGAACAAGAAAACATATAGAGAAAGAACTGCACTGCAATAAAAGAATTGTAAATTATTCACGGAGAGATGAGACATCTTCCTTGTCTTGGGATTTCAGTATAAAACTAAAGTCAGGCTTGCTTTTGGGTATAATTCTGGCTTTTCATCTGCAACAGGGAGTTAGCAAATTAACTGCTTATGCCCCTTATTATACCTAAGTCAAGGGATGGAATATGAGCAACAAGCTAAGTTTGACTGGCAAATATCAGATGAGCGAGCACAGTAGAGAAAATACAAATTGCTTCAGAGCTGTTGATCAGCTCTGTAAATTCAGACAGCAGAAAGAGAAGAACCAGAAAAGGAAGAAAAGTGATTTTTCCTTGAGTCGTGACTGACTGCTTTGCTCTTCGTGGTCATAAATCTCTTAATATATTAATGGGGCATAGCATAGCTGAAGGTTTCCTGTGTTCTGCCAAGTGCCTTCATGAAAGTGAAGAAACCGATATATGGGTTCTTTTGTAAGTTTTGCTTTAGATAATGGGTATCTAAGAACAGAATGCAGCTACTAGTGCCTTAGCAGTTTAGAGTGAATTAGAGCATCCATCTAGGCATTTTATTTTTAAAATCATCCACCTCCAGTTGCTATCCCAGAATGACATATTCTTGTCTGGCCAATTACCTGATGGAGATAGTTACTGGTTGAATACAGTAGGACAGCAACATTTCTTCTAAATGGCACAAGAGGGTATGTCCATCCATGAGATGGCTGTGTCCATGTCTCTATTTTCCATCTATTTGTATTTGTTTCTATCTGCTTCTACCAGAGTCTTTGACAGTACCAAGAGTGTCATTATGAATTCAGTAGGAATATCCATGAAGAAAAGAATGGATAAAGAAAAAAGATGTTAAAAACATTAAACTTGAAAAACAACAAATCTCATTTTACCTTGTGATGCCCAAACATGTACATTTTCATGTAATAGCACTACACTTTAATCTCTTCAAAAACCTGAAAATTACAGTTACATATTAATTTATGCCCAGTTCTGACTGTAGACATAAAACTCTGCTTCATAACTAACTCTGATGAAGCTTTTGAAAGCTTCTGCCTGTGCTGGTTTTGTCCACCTGCCCACTGAGTCAACATGCTCTTGTAGGAAATAGCTTATCTTTTGCAGTATTTAGAGGTGGAATCAATTCACAGAATTGTTGGCTCCTCTGAATCCCACTTTTTCTGTACTGCTTGATGGTAGCAGTGTTTGGAAAAAAAGGTTCAGCTTTCCAGCTATAGACTAGAAAGCAGCCAAAGCAGAAGGTCATTCTCAGAAGGTTCCTGTGCAAATTAACTAAAAAACATATTGTTTCAGTGGCAGTTGCCAGTTTGTTATGCAAATATGTGTCTGCCACCGAATGCCTTACAGTTTGTCCGGTATTTTTTGCCAATCCCAGCCAGGGCAGTATGAGTGCTTACCTGAATTTTGCATGTCTACGGGTTTCTGCCAAGCTGACTTGTCAGTAATCAGTCAAATGTTACTTTGTGCATAATATGTATTAGTATTTTTCTCTAGTCCCACCTTATTAGAAATTAATGGGAACTTATTTTCTTCATATTCAAAATCTGGGGATTTCAATAAACATTCAGCTGGAGCAAATAATGTAATACATTAAGTACTCTGAAATTTTGGAAGAATTAGCCTTTGAGAAACACACAGAGTAGAAATTAATGCTATGTTTAGGACCAGAGTACCAAATTAAGACAGTAAGATCATAACAGGTGCAACAACTGTCATCTCTTGCTATAGTGAACAGGTTGGTCTAGCAGAGAAAGAGCAATGGGAACTGTCTCTTCTTTGAAGAACAGAAAGGCATTGGGTCATGAGATCTCACTGCTTTTGTTTCGGTCACTAGCCTGAGATCTAACAGAACAAGTTTAGTCTCAAGTTGGAGACTCAATTCACAGTCTTGTCCCATTCTTGTCTGTTTCTCATAGGACCATAATGTTTCCTAATAGTACCATGTTAAGAGTCTCTACTCATTTCCCAACGAACTTTTTGTTTAAAAAAATATACATTAACTCAAGGAGACAGCAAAAGAAAATATTTTCTGACCTTATTTGTAAAACAAAGTATCCTAGATCTACTTTCAGTTTTATTTTTAAGAAAAAGCAATTCCTGATTATGGGAATTCTCCATAAAATAAATTTGTAGACTACAGTGAAGAATGCCATTGAAAGCCTGCAGTATATCTGTTCTTGCATTGGACAAAATTCATATGTGTAACGCTCGCTGGTACAGCATGACATCATAATTCTAGAAGTTCTTGCCTTTAGAGGAGCAGTTGAAGGCCCAAAGCAAAGATACTTGCAGCTAAAGATCTCATTTACTCTTTTCCTTGTTTCCAACATACTGTTACAGTGACATTTGCATTAGATCAGAGAATTTCAAAGAGTGTTTCATACTTCATCTGTGTACAGAAAACAACTATATAGCGTTACTTGAAAGTTGGGCTACAATATACTGGTATGATTTTTCTTTTCTTCTCATTATGCTTGGTGCTGATTCTTTTCGTACTTCTTCTGTTTATCTGGACACTGATTTTGATTATATGGGGCAAATCTAGACAAGCTCCATAGCAAAAGAATAAGCAGTTTTGAGCTTCAGTACCACTGTTTTTTGATTTGTAATTTTGCATTTGCTGTCTTTGCCTGCTTTACATTCCACTCATTTTTTTTTCATGAAAGAATAAAGCAATATCAGTAATCATAGCATGTGTGATAAGTGCAGAATGAGTGATTAGATCTTTGCTGTCCATTTGAGAGGGAGATTACTTCCTAGTGTGTCTGTGTCTGAGATGTGTGATCTTCTGCTCTGGTACTGTGAGTGTGGCTTGAGAATGAAGGGACTTACACCAACATCTCAGAAACAGACAAGGAAATGACAGACAAGATCAGTCAAAGCATGAAGGTCATACAAGTGATTTTAAAGCTCAAAAATCCCTTCATTCCAAGAAAATTATCAATTTCCAGAACCCACACTCACATCCCAAGGAGTGGTATTGATGCATGTGTTCAACTACAGTATCAAAAATAAGCAGATACCTTCTAGACTACTAGATTAAAGATTTTGTCACCCACTTCTCAAGAAACTTCTGGTCTTTACTGAATAAAAGCCAATGGAACATGCTATGTATGGATTTTCCAGCTGGGCTCTTCTAGCTCTAGAAAAAAGTTCACAATCAGAATGATATTCTCTCTGTGTATGCTTTGCAAAACAGTTTCTACTCATCAATCACCTGCAGTGTTGCTTTGGCTTTGAATTAAGACTTGCCTTGCTACAACTGTGGACAGAAGATGACAATGATCTGTGGAAAATTAAAATCCACTTAGAGTAAGCTGAGGACACTTATGAAGATGTGCAAACACAGAGGGTGTTAAAAATAAACAAAACCACAAATTCACCTGAGTGGAACAAGAGAGGATATTCTTTTAAAAGTACTGGCAAATTCTCAATCTGCAGCTCATAAACCTACCTCATGCTGAAATTTAGGAAAGCAAAGTCAAAGAGTGAATGTCAAGCTTACTCAACTCTAGTATGTGGATGCATTTTTTTAAACATAAGATGAGGTCCTTAATTTCTGGTAAGTCATGTTGCTTTACCCATATAAGTGAAGTGACAATAGAACTAATGGAAGTAATTTTTATAGGAATAGAGTTCATATAGAAATGAACAATATTCTGAGAGCTGCTTGCTATTTACAGCAGGAACTGGGAACATGGTTTGGTATGTCTACCCTTCCTGTTCCATTCAAATGACCATTCATATGGTTTTAGCCCAGTTCATCTACAGCTCTGGTGAAATCTTTAATACCCAGACATAAGTCACATACCAGGTTTCAGGTTTTTAAATAAGAATAATTTTTCATGTCCTGCTTGAATTTTCAGTCTTCATAGGATCTTAGCAGGCCTCATACATTAATAGAAGATATCTAGATAATACATTAATGGAAGTATCCGGAAAAAAATCTTTGCTGTGAGGGTGATGAAGCACTGGAACAGGCTGCCCAGAGAAGGTGTGGATGCCCCATCCTGGCAGTGTATGAGGAGCAACCTGGTCTAGGGGAAGGTGTCTCTGCCCATGAGAGGGTGGTTGGAACTAGATGATTTTTATAGTCCCCTCCAATCTAAGCTGTTCAATGATTCTATGATATGTCCATTTTCTACATAATTGTATTTTCTGTCTTTTTGTAAAGCTAGAAGTAAAATTCACGTGTTCCTTGGTATTTCGGGAACACAATGCATGCACATCAGTAGCAAATCTTTCAGCTATAGAAAATATTTTGATTACTTTAAGCCCCATTCAGTAAGGCATTTATGCACATGGTCATATCAGCTTTGCTTTAGGCACATAAATTATCTTCTTTAGTTCAGATAGATTATCCATGTACTAGAAAACAGATATCATTCTTGCCCAAACTCTGTTTTTCTAAGAGGAGCCTCAGAATATGGAAGACAACACAGACAGCTAAGTGCATTCTAGATGTGTTATGGGTTAGAGGAGAGGTACAAGACTCTAGAGCCAAAAATCCTAGATTTCTAGGCCTACTCTGTACTCTTCTTCAAGCCATATTATTTTCAATATTTATGCAGCTTGGTTCTTTTTTAAAATCCTCTTCTTAGACACTGCTAAGCATGGCATCTGAACATTTCATAATTTTGTAATATGTGATCATAAAAATATTTCCTTCTCCTTATATCTGACGACATGAGGGTCCCCAGAAGTCGATTGTTTCTGTATCTGTGCATGGGCTTAGAGAAGCAGTATTCTATGTGGACACCTTGCTTTCCCCTGGGAGAATGTCCTAGGTAGATGGGACAGTCCCCTGGAGCATTCTCCAGCTGCTCTACCTGTTTGTTCTGACTGTGACACTGTCCCACATGTTACAGAAGCCTTCCTCTGTCATAGGTCATGTCTCTGATAACATGAAGATCAAACCCCTCCTTTTATTTTGACCTGAAGCAAGGGAAAAGAGCAAAACCCTGAGCTGCTCTCTTCTTAGCCATCTGTGTTGCATGAACAGACGGTCTGTTGTGTCTAAAACCAGCTGTGACTGTTTTAAGGGGCATCTGTTCTATACTGAGGCAAGTATTTAGACTTGGCAGTCAAAGGTGCCAGGTCGGTTTAGCTCAGTCTGCGTCTGACAGGATGGGTGTGGCTTCTTGCTAATCATCAGGGAACGGCCGTTTGAGTAAGGAAGCAAGAAAACCTGCACAACTGTCAGCCTTTCACCAAAAGGGGAGCACCCCAGTATAGTTAGGAAGAGGAAGGATTCAGTTAGCTTAGTATCAGCTTTATTGTGTGACTTTGGCAAATCATTTGTTTCCTGGTATTTGATTGATAAACTGAGCTCAGTTTTAGGCCTCTGCTTCACTGGAAGAAGCAAACTGCATGGTGCTTCTATAATACAGGCTTAGAAGGAAGATGGTGAATGGTGAATTATTCAACGTGCTTCCTTATGCAGTCTGCCTTAGACTTCCACAGATGAGCCATCTGTTCTTTCAAGTCTGCTGGATTTTCAGAGATCTGGATGATAGATTCAGCTGCACAGCATGCAGCATTGATGGGAGGAGGCTGCTGTCAGCTTATGAACCTGACCAACACTTTCATAATTTGCTACTGTAACTGCAGTGTACTAAATATCTACTTTCATCTTTTGGACTGCTTGTTTCGTGGTGGTTTTTTGTTTTGGTTTTGTTTTGTTTTTGTTTATTTGTGGTTTTTTTGTGGGGGGGTGTTTGTTTTTGTTTTGGTTTTTTTGTTTGTTTTGGTTTGGTTTGGTTTTTTTCATTTAATTTGTTTTAAAAGGACTCTATTTCTAGCAGCTACAGTTGGTGAGAATTTACTGAGTGGCTCAATTGCTTCTGAATGAAAGGCAGCTGCTAAAAGATGTAAATAGCTGCTGGTTAATGATGTGATATCTTCTCCAAGGGATTAAATGAGGAATTTCCTCTCTCTTTCAACAATTTGTACTACATAGTTAGTGTCCACACTACATGACTGTCTAAGTCCCACATGCTTACCCGGTAAGTGCAGCTGAGTAGTATCTTCGGTTTTTTACACAGCTGGCCTCAGCAGAACCACTAACCTGGTAAATCAACAGCCCCAGTCTTGTCTGGTTTAATTTCCATTGTGTAGTTGTGTCTTCTGCATGCCTACACATAGAAAGAACCATAAATTCATTCTCTTGCACATCCCAGGTCCTTTGTGTCTCCTTAATGTTTTCAGAAAATAAAAGCCTCATTGGGAATTTAGGTGAAGCTATTTTCTCGCTATACTTACAGCTTTGGACATCTAACCCCAAACTGATCTTCATTTTGACAAAAAACCAGAAAGTACTTGAGATGAGCCATGACACAAAACAGTATTACTGGCTATTTTCAATTATTCACAGTGTTTGTAATACAGTAATTCTTGCAGATCTAGATAAGTGTTCTGTTGCATTTGGCATTGTAGAGACTAGTAATAAAAATTGATTGCTATCTCAAAGATCCTGCAAGATCCAATGGACAGGAAAGAATTGGTACTTCCCATTACAGTGTCATCGACAGAGTTTGGTGATTTCCCATAAAAAAAGAAGAAACTAGCGTCAAAGTTTGGGACTGAAACCTTTCAGTGCACGGGATCACCCAAATCCCAGTCAGATACTGAATACCAAAGAGCACTCCTCCCATTCTCTGAGGCTCAGCTTCTGATACACAAAGACTGCAATAAGTAATACAGCTGAAGTAGTGTTCATCTCTATTGATCCTGTGCTGTGACCTGACTTGATTGTGGGGCTCTTGGATGCATAAACATTAAAATTCATCACATCCAGAAAATAGAAAAGTATAGTGAAAAAAATGAGGTTGAAAAAAAAAAAAAAAGAGGTTGCTTGATTTGTGTATGTATTAATTACAGTCACCTTAGAAACAGATATTGCAAGATAAGTTGGAAAAATGTAGGCCATTCAAAATGTATTCTTCCCTAGTATGGAGAAGGTTGTTGGCTTTTTTTTCCTGCAGTTAGGAGGCAGGGCAAAGACTGACAGGGTGGGAGTGGAAGTGACAGGTGATGAAAGAGAATTAAAGTGCCTATAGTAACAAAGCCTTTGAATTAATAACAGATGAGAAAACTTTGAACTAATTCAAGGCTAAAATATATGAGGATGTTTGTGTATGATAAGGCAAAAGCTATAACACTATGCAATTAAAGCTGAATATTAATCTGCAGGCTGCACTGCTCATTTGTTTTGGAAAACAGAGTGATAATGAAAGAAGCACAGAAGGTATCCCAGGTCAAGCCTGCTGCTTAAGCAGTTTGTCTTCTGTAATACTGCAAGCTTCATCTATGACAAATGAACTCACTTATTTTCATGGGTCCAGTCCACAATATTGACAATAATTCTACGAGAACTAGGCCCAAATTTGCCCTTGGATATCAAAAGCTAACAAGTATTAACACGAGATAAAAAATGAGCCAGAAAGAATCAGAGCAACATAACTTTCTACACCTGTCTTAACAATGTAAGATCAACCTAAGAAGATATAATAAAACCATTGAATTTTTACTAAATCAGACTTACAAACAGAGGGTCAAACCCCAATACTTGAGTATGTTTCTAATTTGTATTTGCTAGCACTGTCCTTTCAGCAAACTGGTGGCAGCACTATTAGCAGCACTGTGCTGCATCCCAGTCCCTTCCAAGCGCATTAGTTCTTTGAAAGCCTGGCTCACTAGCCCTCCTACTTGTGCCTTGCATTATCCTTCACACCTGCATGAACAGGGCATAAAAGGCTTCTGTTCCAGTTTCAGACCATATCACATCTACTTGTCATCTCTTTACACATTTGAGAATTGCTAGCAAAAGTAGAAGGCAAATCAGAATAAAAATTTCTTAGCAGATTTTTTTGTAGCAATTTTGTTTCAATACAACAAAGCCAGAAACATTTAACCAATGCTACTTGGAGAAATACATGAAGTGTTTGGGGGGGTTAGGTGATGGAAGAACCTTTCATTTAATTTTTTGACTTGCAGAGGATGGAAACAAAGGGAGACTGTGAGGAATTGCCGTCTGAGCAGCCAAAGATCAAGTTAGGAGATCTAAAGTCTTGACAAAACCAAGTCTGGCAAGGTATTTCAGAGGGCTAGAAGAAAATCTGTGTATGTTGGTAATAAAAGGAAAACTATGAAAAATGTGAGCCTTCTCTGGAAGGAAACAGGAGACCTGGTTACCTGGGATGTGGAAAAGGCTGAAATACTCAACTCTTTTTTTTTTTTTTTTTTTTTTTTTTGCCTTGGTCTGCACTGCAAGTGCTCCAGCCAGACTACCCAAGTCACAGAAGGCAAAGGCAGGGACTGTAAGAATAAAGAACTACCTGCTATAGGAAGAAAGTCAGGTTTGAGACAATATCAGGAAAAGTGCACAAGTCCAGGGTTCCTGGTGTGTTTCAGCTATGAGTCGTAAGGGAATTGGATGTATGAAGATCTTACTTGAGAAGTTGTGGCAGCATGATGAAGGTTCCACTGACTGGAAAAGGGGAAACATGACCCCCATTTTTAAAAAGGGGAAAGAAGGAACACTCAGGGAGCTACAGCACCGTCAGTCTCACCTCTGTACCTGATAAGATTATGGAGCAGATCCTGCTGGAAACTATGCTGAGGCACATGGAAAGCAGAGAGGTGATTTGTGACAACTAACTTAAGGGCAAATTGTGCCTGACAAATTTGGTGGCCTTCTATGATAGTGTTAGAGAGGTGGTGGATGACTGACATTATTCTACCTGAAACTGTGCAAAGTATTTGACACTGTCCTATACAACACCTCTACTCTTTGAACTGAAGAGACACAGGTTTGACAGATGGACCACTCAATGGATAAGGAATTGGCTCAATAGTCACAGTCAAATAACTGTGGTCAACAGCTCAATGACCAAGCCGAGGCCAGTAATGAGTGGTTAGGAGTCAATATTGGGGCTGTTACTCTAAAATATCTTTGTTGCTGACATGGACATGTCGTTGAGGGCACCCTCAGCAAGGTCACAAGTGACAGCAAGCTGTGTAGGGCAGTCAAGCTGAAAGGAAGGTATGCCATTCTGAGGGACCTGGACAGGCTTGAGAGGTGAGCCTGTTTAAACCTTGTGAAGTTCAGAAAGGGCAAGTGCAAGGTCCTACAACAGGGTCAGGGCAAGCCCAAGCCCACATACAGACTGGCTTGGAGAATGGATTGAGAGCAGCCCTGGAGGGAAGGACTTAAGAGTATTGTTGTACAAGAAGTTCAACATGAGCTGGCAATGGTGCTTGCAACCCAGAAAACCAATAAAAATCTGGGCTGCATCCAGAGAATATGGCCAGAAGGTTAAGGGAGTGATTCTCCTCTTGTACTCTGCTTGACTGCTGCATCCAGCTCTGGGGCCAACAGCATGACTGCCGAGGCCACTAAGATGGTTAGAGGGCTGAAGTACCTCTCCTATGAAGACAGGCTGAGAGAGCTAGGGCTGTTCAGCCTGGAGAAGGCTCCAGGGAGACTTTAAAGTAGCCTTTCATACCTAAAGTGGACTACAAGGCAGCTGGAGAGGAACTTTTTACAAGGGCGTGTTATGATAAGACAAGGGGGAATGGATTTAAAGTGCAAGATGGTAAGTTTGAATTGGATATAGGAAATAATTCCCTACTGTGAGGGTGGTGAGGCAGTGGAACAGGAGCCCAGAGAAGCTGTGGATGCCTCATCCCTGGAAGTGTTCAGGGCCAGGTTGGATGGGGCTCTGAGCAACCTCATCTAATGAAAGGTGTTCCTTCCCATGGCAGGAGTGTTGGAAGTGGGTGATCTTTAATATCCTTTTCAACACAAACCATTTTATGAATCTATGGTTCTGTGACTCTAAACAATGTTTGATGTGTTATGTCATGCCATGCTGCAACATGTAATATCAGATGACAGAGATAAAACAGATCACTTCAACCTAGTAAGATACATATAATTCCAGAAGGGACTTTTTTTTTTTTTTTTTTTTTTTTTTTTTTTTTTTTTTTTTTTTTCTTTCCCAGAAAATAACTTACTTATACTTTTAGTATTTGGGAAGAGAAAGAAATTGTGAAATATCAGAAGATGCTGTACATTACACTGCATTTTTGCCTTTTGAGTGCTTTTAATGGTGCAGAATCTTGTATGCTGAGACTTAGGCTTAGGATATCACAAATGCTACTAGATTGATGCCAGCAAAAAACCCAAAACATTTTGAATTCTATGTTGTATGATTCTTTCCCCATCCTCTGGGGATATATAAATTTTGGTATATCCCCTGAGAATTCTCTGTTCTATATTTCCTGACTAATCTTTTCTTTTGCTGGCATTAACATCTTACATAGATCAGAGATCTGGACTGGGTAATAGGTAAGGACAAAGAAGGTACGAAAATCACATACACATACACATATTTCAAGAGATCATCAACATGTGCTAAATTATAAACATGTAAAAGAGACTCTGGTTTATCTTTCTTCATTTTCTAAATTAGCTCAAGTTTCCAGAGAGCATAAATCTTGGTTGAGGTCATCTAAGCTTGTCCTAGGTTACAATATAAGATATGCCCAAAGTATGTATTCTATCACCATCTACATGAGCTGTTGAAACTAGGTGGGGCAGTGTTTCCCTTGCCCCCTCCCTCCCGACTATCTTCTGTTAATGGCCCGTTAATGGCCCGTTAATGGCCCATCAATGTCCTGCTGCACGACTCATAGGTAACTCCCTCCGGGAGCTATCTCTGTTTAATGGGCAATCAAGGACCCATTACAAGACTGATACAAGGATATCAGCCCATTGTGAGATGCTCCGTCCAGGGGCTGGAGCCAAGCATTCCCACCTGGATACTATCTGGGATTTGGGACAGCACAGGCAGCCTTACCCACTGGATTCCCAGAGGACAAGAGCTACCAGACCTTTCTGTAGGAACACTGCTTCAACAAGACCACTTCATCTGGACTGCTACCACCATGGTTTCAGGTTGTATTCTGACTCTGTCAGTAATCTCTTGTACTATTGCATGTGTTTTATTTTATTTTATTTTACCTTTTTTTTTTTTTTTCCTCCTATTTAATTGTTTTTTCTGACTTGGAGTCTCTCACTGGTTTTGCCTTCAAGCTATCACAAAGCTACAGCCATCTTTGCATGTAAAGCAGAAGAAATCTAATAGCAAGTAAAAGATAAATAACTATACCAAGATAGCATCTTGTGGCTGATGTACTGGCTGAGTACTTTGCCAGTATTCCTTGTTCTGTAAGATATAGAGTAGGTCTTATAGTGCAAATGGAGTGGTAAAGCTAGAAGTTTTCTGAGAACCCTTAGTTGCCCTAGTAGTTGCCCTAGCAGCATAGGGAGCACATGTGGGTCCAAATACCACTGTGGTTAGACTCATGCAAACAGAGGAGAAGGTGATTTTTATTGCCCTTAGACCTTTCTGGACGTCTCTCAAAACTGAGGTTACTGTCCCTTTTAGAGAAACCTGCACCAATCCTTTGTAGTTATCATTGCCATACAGAATTACACCAGTTGAAAGTTTTCTTCCTGTATTTGTAGATACAGCAGTACGTTGTAACCTCCAAAAGTGGTTGAAGACTATTCTTTTACTAAGTTGCAGCTTCTCTCTTTGCAGCTCCAGCTGTTATCTGGAACCTTGCTGGGCAGCTCCTTCACTGGGAGCTGCAACTTTCCCATGTGCTCATAGTCTTCACACACAATAAGACAGAAATTTTAATTCTCAAAGGCAGAAATGTTTATTTTTTTTCCTCTTGTCACCTAGCAGGTAAATCAGCATTGTACTAGTATAGATTTCCAGCTGTTACTTCTGTGGGTTGTTGCTGCGGTCTCAGACAAGAGGCATTGCTTGGTTATTGAAAATTAGAACTGGGTGTCTGAAGGTTTGCAGATGGGTTGCTTGAGCCTGGAGAATGTAGTTCTGAGACTCTTGAAAAGACACATTTTCATTTCAAGCTGAATACTTAGGTGCTCTTAGAAGGTCAAGTCATCCATATACAAGTCCTGAAATTATACCAATTTTCTCCCAATGATATTGGCGTGTTTCAGGTCCAGTGCAATTGTACTTGTGGTCTGAACTTTAGATTGCCTTCAATGTCAGATTTAGTAGATGTTCACTCAGTCCTTAGCTTGACTGCCAGCAGCTGCCTATCTCTTCTGCAGGCTTTGCTTGATGGTACTTAGCATTAATCCTGTCCACTTCCCTCTTTTCCTCACCCCTTGGCAGGTCACATTTGAAACTTGTGACTGTAGCCAAGCAGAGAAAGTCTCCCATGCACTGCTTCAGCTCCCAGCTCTTCAGTGAGCTCTCTTGCATTCATCTAGAGCCAAACCCCATAGTGGTGCTGGTGTCTAGTGAGCTCTGCTCAAGAGCCCAACACACAAAGTTGTATGGTGAGAGTAGGGTGTGGGAGGAAGATACACACAGTTCATGTGGCTCAGGCAAAGAGAAGGAAATCTGTAGAATAGTGCCAAAGAGATGATTTGAAATGCTGATGGCCTTTTTTTCTTGGTTCTATTTTGAAACAAACCATCCTTTCTGGCTGCAGGAAGAATACCAGCTCTGAGATATGCTTCAGAGCTTTTAGTTTTTGCTTAATTGCGCAGGAAAATACAAAAGCATATTGTGGCTTTTGGTCATAGGTACTACAACAGGTTACTTAATACTCTTAAAACTCAATTAAAAATAATATTTTAAGAATGCCACAAGCCTTGAATTAACAACCATGCAGAAAACACCTCTCTGCAGAAAGTTTTAAATATGTTTTCACCTGCTTTCAGAGAACGTATTTTTTGCAGATGTCAAATCTGCAGTCATGACAATCTCATGTAATTATATTAAGCAGGTAGACTACCATGCTGGAGGATCATGTGCTTTTTTTTTTAAAAAAAAAAAACAACTTTTCTAGTTTATCAAGTTATTTAAGAAAAAGAGTTTGGAGAGAGAGAGATCTGTGATGACAGAAATGATTGCCAAATGGGAAGAGAACTGTGATCGGGATATGCAAAGCAATCACATGGTGACGAGAGATTTCGCAGGGCAGAGTTGTTCCTCCGAGAGAGCCCAAGGCTGAGCCAAGGCTGAGAGCCCCTCTGCCTGTTTATTTCTTACTTTTTATACATTTTTGAGTCTGGCTGTGGATTGGCTTCTGGAGTTATCACCTCCCACCCAAATGGCCAGACCAACTGTCAGTTACAATTGTTTTCAGGTTAGAAATATGCAAACAAAGGACAGAGAATGAAAAACAAAGGATTTGTTTATGTTACATGTGTGAGAAAAGGCAAAAACTGCTCCTAATATTGTACAGTAGCTAAAAGGTCTGACTCCATTTTATTAACAATCAAAAGGCTTTAAAAAACTCAGAAAAACCAGGGTGACAGAGAACTGTACTGGGTCAGCCTGCAAGCTCCATTCACCTAATTGATTCATAGGCAGTGGGATGAGTGATTCCCAAAGCAGATCAGATGGGGTACAGCTTGCATAAAGACAAAACCAGTGAAGAGGAGTAAAGCAGGATTTAGCAAAGAGCAATTGACACTGCTCTATTTTACTCCACCAGTAACATCTGAAGCTATAAATTTGCTGCTTCTTTGGATACCACATGCTAGGAAACCAAGATGAAAAAGAATTGTTGGTAACTCTTGTTTAAAAAAAAATGGCAACAGGAGGAGCAAAATAGCCATCTTTTGAGGTCTGAAACATTGTTATTTTTTCAGATAATAAATTGTGTGGAAACCTTGCTAGGCCTGAATGTTGGTGAAGGTTTCAGGCAGACTTTGGGAGAAACCCTCCCACGGGGGCCCCCCTCCCCTCCTCCAACTCGTTCGGGAAAAGACTTCCTCAGAGAGAAGTGGAAAAAACCTGTTTATTAAACAGGCAAAGCACTCCCAGCACAATACCGGATGATAAGAGCTTCGTGCCGCTTACGGAGGGATAACAAACTTAAAGAAAGAAAGTCTCCTCTTGAAGATCGTCACTGTGCTCCGCCGCTCCGTCTCCGCTGACGCTGGGAGAAAAGGAGATGTGCAGGGCTGGTCTTGGTGGGGTGGGTCCCCTGTGGAGGCCCCCCGGTGCTTCCCCAGGTGCTTAGTCCGGAGAGGTTGGAACAGTTCCGAGGAGAGGGCAAAAAAGAAAAAGAAAAAAAAAAGGGAAAAAAAAGAAAAAAAAACGGCAAAAAGCTTCAGCTATTCTACAGCATCTAACTACGCTAGCAGTAAACTAACTAACTGCTGGGGGAAAAAAAAAACCACAGAGTTTCTTTCGTCTTGCCGTGTTCTAACTCCTCTGCTTCAAGGTCACTCTGATGAGCAGAGTTTTCCTGGGGAAAAACAAACAGCGCTTCCTTCCCCCCTGCACCCAACAGACGATTGGGGGGTACACAGTCACCCCAGGACAGCACAATAATCTCACAGGCCAAATCCAGACCAGAGGAAAAGAGGTATGTCAAGGTTGCCTGGCTGCAGTTTTTACTTATCAGGCCTACACTGTCACCGAGACACACAAAGCAGTCACACGCAGACAAGAGATTTTTGCAAGGCAGAGGTCCTTCCGATTCCAGCTCCCAGTTGAGAGAGCAGAGAGAAGAGAGCCCCTTTGTTTATTTCTTACTTTTTATACATTTGTGGGTCTAGCAGAAGATTGGCTTTTTGGGGTTTCCACCCCTCAGCCTCAGTGGCCAGACCAATTGTCAGTTACAACTGTTTTCAGGTTAGAAATATGCAAACAAAGGACAGAGAATGAAAAACAAAGGATTTGTTTATGTTACATCTGTGGGAAAGGTAGAAAACTGCTCTTAATATTGTACAATAACTAAAAAGATCTGACTCCATTTAAGAAAATCAAAAGGCTCAGAAAAACCAGGGTAACACTGCACAGCTACATCTGCAGGAACAAATTTCCTTCTGTGTAGATGCTCCTTTGCCACATTAGGCCCCTTCATGGTGCAATTTAGAGCTGTGCTAAATCTATACAAGCCTTAGTACTTATAAGTCAGGGTTCATATAGATAGAAGGCTGAACTCTGTTGCTCTGTGTTCCCTCCTATACCTGTAAACTGCTTCTGCCTGACCTGAATTTTCAAAGTAGACTCTGTTTAGTCTGTGAAAATTCCTGCATCAGGGGTGGGGTAGGGGAGAAAACTGGTCTATTTGTTTTCCCCTTTGTTGGCGATAAAGGAGCGTTTCTTTTTCTTATTTGTGTTTAAGCATGTGTGTTTATGCTTTTATAAAAGTAACTTTTCCCTATAATTTAGATTTCTATTTGCCACATAATAGCAAGAGGATTGAGAAAAAGAAAGGTTAAAATGGAGTCTTCTATACCTCTCCTGGCCAATTCCTCTTTCTAATGGTCAGTAATGAAAATGCACACAGAGTTCCACACACAAAAGAGTTTAACAGGAGCTTAACCTCCTACTTTGGAGCCTAACTTCTGTTGGTTATAGTTTTTAATTTGAAATATGTGCAACTCCATGCTGGCTTGTTGAAGTATGGTCTTTTAAGAGATTTTGTTAAGCCCTTGTTGTCACAAATGTTTCATGAGTGTCAGCACTAAGCTGTACTAAAAATGTGGGTGTTTTCTGTTTGTATTCTTTACAATCAGTGGTGACTATTTTTTATGACAACTGATAAAAGAACAGAGTGGCTAAGTGTGTTATCTTTATCTCTGTTATGACTTCATTAGGTTTAGCATCAACTTGGCTTTTGCCTTTTTGTTCTTTACATGAACAGATAAATTTCTTGCATTTCTCACCAGATTAGTTTCACATACATCTTGAGGCCCTATAACTGTTATATATTTTTTAGTTTTGAAGAGATAGAGTTTATAAGAGATGGCACTGGTTCATCACTCACAGCAACATTCTAATACTTTTCTCTAAATATTTTCTCTAAACGTTTTTATTTCCTTTCAATATTGGTTTCCTCAAAAAGACCCCCAACATTCCACATCCAGATCTAATCACAATGGAACTGGAATACTTCAGATGAAGCCAGAACTGTATTGCTTCTAACTATTATAATATTATGCATGTTATGGCTGAAATCTAAAGTGAGTTAGAAGTAAAGCTAATAAAAAAAGACTGCTTCCTTTTTTTAGAGGGCTGAAGTTTTTCTGAACCTGGATTATGCTTGAAAGAGAATTATTTTGGGAAGTTTGAACAGAAACAACTCAACACAATGAAAATACTTTCTTTCTAAATTTCATATTTATAAACAAAAGTGTATTTTTTTTTTTTTAATGTGTAAACTAAAACATCCCAAGAGGAGGAACCAGAAACCTGAAACCTGGAATGGATATAATCCATTAGACTCAATGGCAAGAAAATACAGTTTGGTTTAGCCAAATCATACAGAATTAAATTGCGTAACTTGACCGTGTGTATAATAGCTGAGACATTACTAAGAATCCTGGGTCTCATTTGGGGTCTGGCAGATGGATTGGATGTTGAACTGGTGAATGAGAAAAAGCTACACCGGGGCAGTAGCACAACAGTAAAGGTTGACCATATTTAATTTGCTATGTGGAGATTGTGTGAATCGGTATTATTGTGTTGAAGACTGGCTTTAAGCTGTACCTCTTTGGCATGAAGTGGCAGAGCTAAGAGCTGGGGCAGTGAGCCTCTGCACTCCCCACTTTGCTATCCTATTGTTCTGCCAGTAAATCTGAGCACTTGCCTATTAACATTGTTTTGTCAGCATTGCTGGGCGCTCTGCCAGAGCTACATCAGTGAATAATCTACCTCACAGCCTCCTGAAAGATCAATAGTATATGAATCATCTTGTGTCATCCTTCTCTTTAGCCCCTGTGCCTTACTTGCCCCATCATGGGGTATTGCACCTAGTTTGAGAGGCCAGTCTGAATTCCTTTTATCTGTGAGAATCTTTATTTGAATTGAATTCGGGGTTCATCAAGCTTTGCCATGATTAAGCTAGACAGTGAATCAAGCATATGTTTTAACTTGGAAGCATGTGAGTGATCTTGTTGAAGTGAGAGTGTAATGTACTTAAATAACTGCCTAGACAGGGGTTGTAATTAAAGATCTAGAACAATATGCAATGACTTCTGAATTTGTGACTAAATTGCATCAGGTTGCAAATTCAGCTAGACTTGGAATGCAATTGTATGCTGCACATCCCTAGGAGAGCTCTTATTTTAAACCTGAATGTGATCCTTCTACTTCTCTTTCCATTCTACAGAGAAATAAGAGCTATTCAATGTAGTGCTCATTCTATCTCACTAAAGTGTCACAAGTAGACTACCTGTGTGCTCTCTAGCATGTTACAGACTTGACAGAACTGTTCGTATTTGTAATGACTTCTCCACCTCTGACTCGTGCCAAAGAAGGAAAAATTATTAAAGATTATTAGTTCAAACAGAATGAATGCATCAAAAGAAATTTAAACTGTGCTGTGACGATGTTGGATTTGCCACATCATCTAAATGAATGCCTAATGTAAGTAAAACTTAATATTCAAAGTTCACCCTATTTTGGAGTAACAAAAGCACATCATTAAAAAAATTTCTGACATGTCACTGAGCAATGAATTACTGTGCAGTGTATCACTGTATACATAAGCCAAGCAGTTCCTGGCTGGTATATAATGTATGGCACATGGAAGATAATACATTAGAATGAGGCAGAGAAAGCTCCTTAGTGGATAGGATATTTCAAGCCTAATCCTGAGATGGTGTAAGAGGCATATATCTCCACTGAAAGAACTGGAGCTCAACTGATTTACAGCAGTTTGAGTGTCAACTCTTCCTCATTAGTGAACAGAGATTATGTTCTCTCTATTGTACATTTTTCTCTCCATCTCTAATAAATTTACTACATTGGTGGTGTTAAGATTTCTTCAGTGCTGGCCATCTGCTCCTAAGGATCATCTTTCCAATTAGACTGATGCTTTACCATTCTGCTCCCCAGACTTCTTCACTGAAACTTGACAGGCCTTTAACTGGGAATGTATTTTGACAGTTTTCCAGTGGTGGTCCTCAACAACTTGTCAGGGGACTACAGAAAATCACTACCTGTTCAAAAGGTTTAAATTTACTGTAGAGAGATCTGTACTTGCAGTGGGAAAATAGAGAGACTGCAAATTGATAAGAGTTTAATGCCAGAGTCCTATTGATTGATGTTTGCATCTTGAGTGAGATGACAGAAATGCATGGTAGGAGGGTGGGAAACAAGGATAATCCAACACAGATCTCCAGACTGGTGTAATGAGAAACTGTACCATCATGAGCACAGCCAGACAGTGGAGCAAGCTGCTCAGAGAAGCTGTCATCCCCATCCTTGAGAATTTCAGAACATAACTTGTGACAACACACTGAGCATCCTGGTCTGATCCCATGGAGACCCTGTACGAGGAGTTTGGACTAGAGATCTCCTGTGGTCCCTTCTAATACAAATTATCCCATGATCCCATGACCCTCATTGGGATTCCTTTCATGCTGTTTTTTAACATTTTGATGGTATTTCAGTGTCAAAAACACAGTTAAGGAAACAGATATATAGATATATATACGTATTTTATTAATTTCTGTTAACAAGAGCACACTAGTACAGACCTTTCAGCTCCTTGGTGTGTTGGCTGCTCTGACTTCAAGAGTAGATCTTGTTGAACCATTTATTGGTTTAATTTTATTAATATTAATGTTGCCTAACTGCTAGAGATATTGGAGCTACACTGCTGGTGCCTGTTGCCTCTTATTGTGCCCAGTTTGCATATTTGATTAAAAAAAAGGAGATATATATATAGGTACCATTTAATGTAAATTTTATTTGAATAATTTAATAAATTAAAACCACAAATGGAAATAAATTTTTGATGTGTACTAAGACCTGCTGGAATTTACAGTAATTAACAGCAAGCAAACACTAAGTTCCTAGGTACAATTTTCAGTAGATGTTCTTTTTTAACAAAGACTCCTACTTTGCCTGTGCATGCATCTACAGTTATTGCTTAGCTGATGTGTTTGCAACCAGTGCAATGTTTGCAAAATCACAGTTAAATGCAGAACATATGCTATTGTTGTGTATGTGGTTTCTCTGAGAGTGCATTTACTCTGAGAGGGCACTTATCAATGGGTGTTTTTGTCTCAGTCATGGGGTTATTCCAGTGCAATGGAAGACACCCAGATAAACAACTGTTTGTAAAATTGTGGCTCTAGGCAGTGCCAGCCCACAAGAGCATTTTTGAACCTGCCTGTATAGTCCAAGACAAGTGAGCAGCAGCAGCAAGAAGGGTTACCAGAGTTCACCAAAGGCCTGCAGAAAGCATGGATTACTCAATTGTCATAGAGCATCGGCTGCCAAATGAGCAGGAGCACATTGTAGAATAAACAGCTGTTATCTGCATTTAGGGAATGCCTCCCAAGTGAGATGGAAGGTGCTCTGCCTTACAGGATTATCTGGCAGTTCATCCTGTCATGTGAAACAGCCATCCTCCGGTTGTTATAAAACATGGGCTGTCAACATAAGCACCCAGGATTGTTCCATAAAGTCACAGACATAATTTCTATGGTTTTATTGAAGAAGGCAGAGGTCTTACTCAAAACATTTATTCATTTAGGGCACATAGCATTTGGGTTCACAGACATAGGAGTTGTTCAGAAGAAATTTAATTCTGACCAAATCAAATTTGCAAGGTTGTACACAAAATTTCTGTTGTTCGCTACTCTGATATTTTCTTGCTATTTATGGCTAGAATCATCACAGAGATTGAGATTCTGACATGGTTTCTCTCCCCTACTTGACCCTATCCTAATACAAATTATACATTATGGGTGTTCCTGGGAATAAACAACACTAAATCAAACCTCAAGGGAAATAACAGTTTACCGAAGTTGATGACAAATATTTGACTTTTGGCTCAGATATTCAGTTAGTGTGTACTTGAATTGCCTCTTTGGTCCTGCATGTTTTTGTAACTAATTTTTGTGGGGGTGGAGCACAATCAATGGTAACAGAGCAGATATTGATGAAACGATGGTGTCCACAAAAGCATCAACATGACTCACCCACATCTTTATCTATAGTTATTATACATATTTGTTGCTTTAAACATATCTTCCTTGGCCCCTACTTTTATTCTCCATGTTGCCCTATCTTACTGCTATTTTTTAAAACCTTTCCTTGAGAAGAGATCAGGAGAAAATTAGAATTTAGATGTCTTGAGTTTAAATTGTCAGTTGGATGAAAAATATCTCACACACGAGGTTTCAGCTAACTCCTGGTAGTTTGACTGTCTTCAGTGAATGACTCTTACTGACTTAGTCTGAGGCAGGAAAGGCACAAACATTTGCCACTTTTCTGTAATTTAACACTTCAGTAACCAAAACTCAGCAGATTTTACCACTTCCTCTTTTACTGACACATGTCCTTCCATAGGTCACACCATGCAACTCAGCAAGCTCTGTTGCTTTCCATCAAGCAAAGGAGAATACTTCCTTATTCTGCCATTTCCACTTCCTAATGCTTTCCACATGTAACCCACTGCAAAAAGACTGGTACAAGTCCTGCTGCATACTCTTGTTAGAAATAAAGAAAGCCGTCTGCCTAAGTACCTATTACTTCAGCATAATATTTGTACTGCTGTTGACTTGAAAGGCATATCAACTTGATTGACTTGGGCCACTTTTCCTACTCATTCACTCTGGTGGTTTTTTGGTTGACCATGCTCTGAACAGGACACTTGACTCAGGAACTGCAGAGGTCCATTTCAGTTTGCATTATTCTGTTATTCTGTGATTAAGAGATGTCACTGAAAGAGGTCATCACATTTTAACAGACAATCTTCCTTTTATACTTCCACTGGGTAGTGGATATAGTCACTAACTTAAGTAAAAGAGTGTGATGGCAAGTGTGGAAATCAGAATGCTTTGTCCTCATTAATAGTGTCATGGGTTGCTCAGTTATTTTCTTAATGTGAAGTATTCTGTGTTTTCAATGATATTATGTCTACTATGGAAAACTATTTCTTGTGGAAGTATTTAGGGATTCCTCACAGTTCCAATTCTGATGCCACTTGAGCTTAGAAGATTGACAGACTCCTACTGCCTTTGAAGCTTTGTATTTACCAAGGGAGAATATTTCTTTTTTGTCCATCTTTTGCTGATGATGTAACCACAGGGAGCTGAAGCACATTTTATCTCATGGCACAGCTGGTTGTTATTTTTGGTGCTAAATCATTTATTTCGAGTTACATTCCCCCGTAATTATAGGCAATAAGGACATAACTGACATTTTTAAAAGGGCAAGATCCTAAGTCTAATCAAGAATGTTGGTGAGATCAGCAACATGGCATCACTAATCCTCTACAAGTGCCTTAACTCACATAGTTTCTGCTAAAAAGGGAAATACAAATGACCAGCTGAAAAGTCAAGAAAACCCTTTTCTCAAAGCTATTCTCCTTTAGGTAAAACTTATTTAAGACTGAAGTAGTGTAAGTATCAAATCAAACTCATGTCATCAGGTTAACACCAGCACTGTCTGGGAATAAAAAAATCTCTCCAGCATCAAGCTATTCCATGAACATAGCATATAAATCCAGGAAGGAATTCAAGTATTTGGTGACTACAAAATACTGACTACAGTATTTTACCAAAGGCAGTCAAATTAAAGGGTCAAATAAGGAAACCAATATAAATTATGCATCTGAACTGCTGCATCACAGTAAGCGTTAAGACTCCTGGTAAGTTGTATTGTCTCCTGCAAGTTCCCTCACTAGTTTTTTCTGTAGTTTAGGCCATCACTGATGACAGCTTAAGTTTGGCAGCTCTTAGATGGCAGTTTATAGCTCAATGGTTTTTCCTTTTTCAGAGAGAAGAGAAGAGAACATGGTTTACTGAGTACCTATATGAAGCTGTTTAGGACTGTAGCATTTCTCCTCTTTATGCATAGGACAAATTATATTTTTGTACCTCCTATATCTCCAATGGAAATTTAAAAACCAAAAGAGGTTCCAAAGAAAGTTGTGCTCATGATTCTCCATGGGAGCAGTTTGGCTTCAGTTATCGCGAGGTGTTTGCAGTTTGTCAGTGTCACCACCTCTGCACAGAATAAAGCCCTCAATCCCTGCTCAGTCTGAATATAAACATACGGAAGTTAGCTTTCTGATAAAGCTCTCTCCCTTTCTTCCAACTTCCTGTGATTGTATCCTGCCTGACAGGTTACTGGCCTGGGGAAAGCTCACCCACAAGCTGGCAAAAGTAGAAGACAGCAAAGACCCATCTGCTTGGCACTCAAGTTTCAAGATGAAAAAGCAGTATAAATATAGGCAGATAGCATAATTCTCTTACAGAAAAGGAGCTGAATCTATACTTGAGGGAGTCAGGAATTTGCTCAATATTACTTCTAGTCTGCAATCTCCCTATTCACTTTCTTCGTGTCTAACAAGAAGCAGACACATTTGCTGATGCTGCAGTTTCCAGTTTCTCAGGTAGTAATTCTGAAGGTCTAGAAATGCCACTCAAGCCCTTATCTTTTATCTTCAATACCTCTACCTTGTGTACCTGTCCCATAACACTCAGTAGTGCTCCAGTGTAACAGGCTGGCCTGTCATAGGCTATTTTCAGCTTAACAGATTCAGCATCTGCACAACAAAAACATCTACACCCTTCTCCCCTTCCTCACTGTGGATGTGTAAATACTAAATCAGTCTGCTTTTTTGAGAAAGCAGTGTGAACATATAGGCAGATGCTACAATTCTGCTTGTCATCTAGACTACACTGCAGCCTCTATATGTAGTGACTTAGACCAAAAATGAATCAGCTCATCTTTCACTATTCATCCCAGTAGAAATAAGCTGATGGGTAGCTAGTGGTTTAGTATTAGCTGGATTTTGTTAGGAAATTAGATTTAAACTACACAAAATTTAATTAAGGGTTGCATTACCCTGCTTTTTTTTTTTTTTTTTTTTTTTTTTTTTTTTTTTTTTTTTTTTTTTTTTTTTTTTTTTTTTTTTTTACCTCAGATCATGCTGTGAAGCTGTAGGATGGAACAAACTTCAGAGAAATAGATGAAATAGATAGAAATAGAAAACATTTATTAAATCACAAATCCCAACTACTTTTTATCTTTAAATGTCCCATATAATCAGAAAACTGGCTATTTCTATTTATGCACAGCACTCTGGGCTAGTCGGGGAAATTTTCGACTCACAGGGAGAATATCCTCCAAAAAGATTGAACTGGTGGTACTTTCACCTTCTCTGCATTGTATCATATCTTTGGACCATCGTAGATATGGTCTCTTGTAGAGGAGCAAGCAGTGCTCCTCTTTCCTGGCTGCCTCTGATGATCTGCATGGACATAGGGAATACAATATCAGTGAAAAGCCCATGCAACAGATGAACAATTCCAATATGGTAATCTATAGGAATTGGGTTTCTTTTGAGACACAGAGGGTTTATAAAATTTTCTGGATTTGTTTTAACCTCCAATTATATTTATAATACTGCACCAGAAAGAGATTTATTTAAAAAATCTAACTCATTAACGTGAGATTTCAGACATGCTCTTTCTTTCTCTCCATTTTGGGATTTGAACAGGTAAAAGCAAATCAAAGCCAGAACAGACATCTCCTGAGTACACTTACTAAAATGACAATGAAATTCAAGTTATAATAATGTGGAAAGTGAAAAATATTGTCGGGCTTTGCATTTATTTTTAAGGTAAGTGCTAACAAATCAGAGAATCCATAGTAAGAGTGCATGTTGATTACCTGGATGGAAAACCCATATTCCAGATAATGATCTAGATATTTTTGAAAACTTCTGGAAATAATTGACATCCTGCACAGTTTTGTCAGGAACCTAAAGATCAGTGGTACTGAGAGAAATTCTGTTAGGTGGGGAAGGCAATGGAAATGGAACTAGCAAGGCTGAACATTATTGTCTCCCTAACTACTTTTTGAAAGATTTGTCAGAGACTCGGGAGTCATGTTATGTTTTTCAGATAACGTTTTATCTTAGACACTTCCTTTTCAAGACTCCATGCCAGATCTACATGTTGGAGACTTTATTATGTTCATCTAAGTCTTGAACACTGTAAAAAATGCTCATAGGTGTACTTAGGAAACAAAAGATGCAGAAATGCTGAAATCTGGGTCGTAACAGTAATTAGTTATTTTAATTCTTGTGTCAAACAGTTGACCAAGGATGGGTTATCTGCTTGTGCTTGTTTATTGAGCTGGTTTTCCAAACAGATGTAAAATGTGATGTTGACCCCTTTAGATCCTATTTCTCAAATCAAAATAATTAGTTCCAGAAGTAGCACAACTCATAAATCCTAATTTCTTGAGATTTACATTTTATAGTTGCTTGATTTTTTTATTTTATTTTATTTTATTTTATTTTATTTTATTTTATTTTATTTTATTTTATTTTATTTCAAAGCCATTTTATCAACTCACTCCTTTCCAGACCCCAGTAAACAGACTACAGTGTGAGTTTTTCTGGTTAGTTAAGTATGGCTCTGACTAGAGCTCTCCAGTGGATAGGAAAGCAGAAGAATATCTGTCCCATGTGCATCTTTTGCTGGTGTTTTGTGCCGCCTTTTCATTAGAGAGAAAATGCTGGTAACTGTGAATCACTCTGCCAGCCATTCTCGTTTTCCTAAAATGTGAAGCAAATCTCTGTCTTCATGATTTGATTCTGTGTCAAATTTGACTGTAACTGGACCATGGGTTCAGAATTTTTTAAAGGAAACACACACTTCTGCAGCAGAAGACTTAAAACTCTGTTTCCCATAGGATACCACCAAGATACATAGAGAGAGATATATGGACAAAAACATTTTGTACTCTAAAGCAGCATTTGGCCACATTTCCAGCTTCTGCCCAGGATTATACTTTCTTTTCAGGTCTCCATCTTTACCTTGGTCTGTTCTTGTAAATTCAGGAGTGTGCTCTGGACTTGAGTGCTGTTAAAAATGACCTGTCGTGTCTCCACCACTTTGAGCACCTGCCTGCAGTCTCTATGGTCAGAACTCTGCTCCTGTTTCCAAGAAGGAAGAAAAAACTCTTCCAAATTGATGGTAACAGTGGGTATATAAAACAACTTCAAGCAGAACAGGTGCAACAGACTCAGTCTGCAGGCAGCGTCTCCTCATGAAGTTGTCATTGTGCTTACACACCAGGTGTGCTGTCAGAGATATTGAGCAAGAACACAAGGGCAGGGAAGGGCCTATTGACAGTATTTTGTTGTAATGAGATTCCACATAAATTTTAAGTGGATAATATCTTTTAACTCACATGTAAATGAATATTTACACCCTCAAAATTTTTATATCCTTCATTTGTCTCTTAGTTCAGGTGAAATAGATGATGTAGCTGGGAGAAAGCCTATTTTGAGAGAAGAGCTACTGGGCTCTTTTACAGGTAGTTGCCAGGAACTCCTCATCAGTATTTGTTCAACTCACCATTCCTGTCTCCTGCTCCTCATAAGCATGGATAATAATGGGTACAGCACATATCTTATTGGAATTCCTATGGAGAACAATTAAAACTTTGAAGATGTAAATGTTTAGCATTGTTTATAGTCCACTTGGAAACAGGAAATGCCAGAAATTACATAAGCTCTCTAGATATTAATAACTCCATGTAAGCATCTGCTTCTCTTCTTAATTGTTTGGCAGCACCTTGCACAGAGGTACTTATCAGAGCATAAGGTTCTGAGTGGTAATCAGTGGGGACTGCCTGATTATAAATGACACTAAATGATAACCTGAACTGTTGGCATTTGTTGTGTATCCATAGCCAGGGCTGTAGTTCCGCATCTCCCTGACATTTTTCTCATAGTATGGGAATAGCGAGGAGCACTCTTTCTCTGGAAATTGTGTTTGTTATTTCCTTATTTTATCCTTTAAGGAAAAATAAATATAATCCAGAACAAGTATGCATTTTCTATCAAGGGAGAACATGAAAAGGCAGAAGCAAAATGAGCATCTTGCTATGGTTCTCACAACAAAGGAAAGGATATGCTGATGTTTGTCTGGTGATGGGGCATTGTCACAGGGAGAGGCATTAAAAAAAATGTGATCAAAAACTGTAGGAATTGGTGGATGTTTGCCAGGACTGGATGAAGTTTATTTGGGAGTTCTTACAGAACCAAGGAATAAAACAGCTATACTGGTTACAAAAATTATGATCTTTATATGGTTCAGAAGAGCTGCTTGGCTGGAGAACTACCCATGTTATACTGTGCAAAGAAAATACTCTGAAGCAAATCATTAGAAGTAGAACTACATAGTATTGTGATGTGAACAGTATAATAGGGGTTGAAATAGTCCTGCCTTTTAAAATCTTACTTCTGAAAGTAAATTCTTAGGTAAACCAGTGGAGCAGATTCTTGGCTGCTAGGTTCCCAACCAGTATAAAAGAGCAAAGTCCCCTGACTTCTGTGGTGTGAGGCCAAGCTACATAGGCCAGGGGATGAAACAAACTATTAATGATAAAGAAGTAAAATTTTATAAATATTTCTAAATTTTTAAGGGCCTTATTAGAAGCTATTATGTAAGCCTGAAATCCACAGGCAGAGGAAGCCTTGAGAAAAATTCAAAATTGGTTACTAGTTAGAAAATAAATGTCACTCTCTCATTCAAAACAGAGATTGAAGGTAACCTGTATTGGGGGAGACTAGGAAAATTCTAGGAGAGCTAGGATATGATATGATATGATATGATATGATATGATATGATATGATATGATATGATATGATATGATATGATATGATATGATATGATATGACATATAGGATACTGCTTTCCCTTCCCACTGTGGTCTGCAAACTCCTGCAATTTTCTCTTGTGCTGACACAAGCAGTGACACAGCCTTTATGAACTGACTTGGCTCATCATAAAAAGAGTAGAATTACTCCAGCAGCATATTCCAAATATAGATGGAGCAGACAAGCTCTGACTAAGGCTAGAAGGAAAGTGACCACGAGCAGCAGTAACGGTAACTTACACATTACACTGGTAAAAAGAAATGGGATGGCTCTCAGAAGAAACCTTCTGTGAAGACATCTTTTTTTGGTGAAAGGTGAGAGAGAAGTGATGTGGGCAATTTTCTTCAAGAGTCACATCTGCATAGCTTGTGAATTACTTCACAAGATACCTGGCTGAGATCTACCAACTTGTAAGACACAAGTTAAGCTATGCATGAGTGCCAGAGGTGTCAATAGCCTCCAACCTTCTCTTTTGCTTTCAAAGAGCCTGGATTTTTCTGTTGGTTTGTATGTCCAAAATGTCTCAAAATTGCAGTTTATTATGTATTTATTTATGTAGTATTAGCAATAATCAGACTACAGCCACAGCCAATCCCAAACAGATGGTAGCCCTATTTAACCACTATAAGCAGGCACCACCATAGATACACAGTTCTGACCACACAAATCCCAACTCTCATGAACAAATGGGGAAAGTCCAACTTGTATTTTAAACAAAGCTTTCACAACATATATGTCCTACAAGTCAACACCGAGCCCTTGACACTGGTTTTTGAATGTAAGTCATTCAATGGCAAGCAGATGCTTTTGTTCAAAGAGAGGCTGGCTCAGACCTGACTATTGATCAGCAGGCAGGCAAGAAACAAATATCACTGCTGGTCATTTTGTTTGTGAGATGAGAATTTTGCAAGAGCTGAAACAGTTAAAGACAGTACTGTCATTCTCCAAATACAACCTTGGTAAAACCAGCAACTGCCACAGCTTGAAAGCTCCATCCTTTCCTAGGCACTGAAAGATTGGCCCAGTAGCCAACAGGGACGCAACACTGTCTGCTTCTATTGTGGTTCATGCCCTGAGTCATACTGTTTACAGCAAAATATTTAACCAACAAAAGAGATGCCTTCTTTCTGGTTTTGTCCTACCCTTTCAGGATCATAAGCCCCTTCATTATAATAAATATATTGTTCAGAATCTCAGTTCTCTCACCTTATGTTTTCCTGGGAATAGTAGGCATCTAACTGTGTTTTCCTGGAAAGTTAATTTGACAACATTACTGAAGCTGAAGAAAAGGAAACGGTCTCCATGACCACTTAAAAATTACTTGAATTTTTAAATTAGTTTTAAAAAAGCACTGCAGCGATAGCTTAACAATTTGATTTTTTTCCCCCTTTCTTAGATTCAGCACTGTGTGTTCATGATATATACAGAGAGAGAGAGAATAAAACTCTAGTGCCCAGGACTTGAAGCTGAAAAAATAAACAGAAGCAGTCTGATTTCCAGATGTGAATACGTACATTTCCAAAGGAGGCTAGTGACAGCTACATGCAATCATCAGCTCTGGAAACCTGTCCTACATAAAGAGTCTTTAAAAATACTTATATTTTCAGTGTATTTATGTCTCGATACTTAAATGCACAAATCAGATATGTTTATGCAACCTTCAGTGTCTTTAAATACAGTTTTTGGGCCACTAGCTCCTCTCTGCCAATAAAACAATGTCCAAATTTGCAAACTTAGAAACATTAACAGTTGGTTAAAAAATGTTTCCTGGTTAAAATGTCTTACACTTAAAAATTATAATAATAGTTTTTTTAAAAAGCCCAAACCCAAGCATTCAAAGACATTTAAAAGTTTTGAAAATCTGGTCAGTCATCTTATAACTGATGTACAAGAAAGAGGTCAAAATCATGGCAGCAAGGCTTGCTCAACCCTTCCTTCTGCATTTTGTAAGTTCAACATGAGTGGTATCAGCCATATCCTGGATTAAACTAGGAATATGGGAGATTAACTAATCTTTTCTTCTGACATTTACATAACCCAAGGACAGGTGAGTGTTCCTGCCATTGTAGACAGTGTCAAAAGACGGACTGTTGAAAGTTTGAAACTGAATTACTGATCTGATAAGTACCTGTCTCTTTAAGTATTTTGGCCTTTTGTTAGAAATTTCATTGTATGGGAATGGATTCAACACAGGAGATGATTAAGGCAGTGTTCATATCAAAGTCTAGTGATAATTTCCTCCCAGTTTAGCTGAGAAGATGACAGCTGTCTTATGTTTGGAACAAGGCTTGGGGAGAGGAAGTGTTCACAGCAAAAATTGTAGACACAGATCAGTAGCTTCCAACAACCCATAGGACAATACTCCTTATGTTCCTTTCATGTGTTACTCAAAACAATGGTCACAAGGTAGCATTGTGCTGGGAGTTATTTTGAGAATGAGAACGACCAGACAGGGCCCAGCTTTAAAACATTATCCGCAAAATGAGTGATACCTTTGTTTGTAAAGGTGTGTCTAGCCAGTCCAGTTTTACATGGGATTATAGCAGTGTAAACCCTTCTCTATTTTGTTGAACAAAGGTGCCATGAAAAGCTAAAAAAATCACTGATGAACAGTACAGGGTAAATAAAAAAAGTATGAAAAATGAGAGAATAACCAAACCTTCAGGAATCAAGAGCCATAACCTGAGAAGTAAGAACAAGAAGACACTAGAAATCAAACTACAAAGCCAAAGAAGGGAAGAAGTGCTAGCTTTAGTCACTGAACAATGTAATACCCACCATATGATTACCTCTTACTTGCCTAAGCCTCTTCCTTGCAGAGCACAGGCAGTAAAAGAAGTGTGCAGTGTACCTTTCAGCAGGGATGAGAGAATGTAAGGTCAGTGACTATGGTTTCAGGTTGTTATGTATATGGGAAATGCCAGTGTTTCAGTGTTTGAAGCATATAAAACAGAAGGTATGTCAGCTTTGATGATTTACCATCCATCACTCATCTCTGAACAGAGATGAAATAAATACTTCGACTCTGTGTGTCAGCTTCTAGTGCACCATGTTAGAGAATCCATATTTGGGACAAAACTATGAAGATTTGGCAGTGCAGTGTGTGCAAATGTCACATAATGGTCATGCTGCATCACCCCTAAGTGCTGACAGCAATTTGTTTAAATTCCATTAGATTAAATAATGGAAATCCATCATGGAATATTAAACACAAAGGTGAGGATACAGGTTATTCTTAAACCTCAAACACTGAAAGACAGTGTAATACCCTGTTTTTGTATCTTTTTTCCTAAACCCTTTGGCTAGTCTGAGACAAGATAATGAATTAATGCACATTGTCTGATATATCTTGTATGTAGCTGTACCTAGAAGTTAGTATATGATGCAGTTGCATTGTTGCTGGTATCTCATATCTTTTGTAGTGGTACAGTTTTCATTATGGTTTCTGTAGACAACTTCTTCAAATGCATTGTGTTCTTCTGAGCCATTTCTTGTTCTTCTGCTCTTTCCAGAAAACTTGCTCATATAGAAGATGTAGTCCACTTTCTCTTTGTATCAAAGTATTATAATATCTTGTAATTTTTACTTAGAAAGAGACAGTAGTTCAGGTTTCTCCTTTAGCATTTGTACTGTGTTGGGGATATTTGTGGCCAAGTAACACTCTGAACTGGAGATCTCACCTAATACTGCCAAAAATAACTATGGCCATCAAGTAGAAAATGGAAAAGAGTTCCAAATCTGGGTTGAGTTTGAGGAAACGCTTTGGCTAGAAAAACCACAGCAAATGTTGCAACTTGTACTTTGCATTTCAACATGAATTTAGTAACTTACCGACATGTCTTTTGGTTTAGATTGAACTAGTGTGATTATTTCCTCAGGTTTTGGTGTAATCATTAAATAAAAAGTTCACTATTTATTTTCCCTGACTTGGAAGTTTCTGTCTCTACCAGTACTTTCCGTGTGACCTTGAACAGTTTCCATGGTCCAGCCTCTTTTTATGAAATGAAGGCAATGTTTACAGTCTATTTTATAAAACACTTGGAGATATGTGGATGAAGAACACTGTAGGAGATCTAGATTATATGCAGTCATCAAAGGGAGAATAGGATTCTTGTGAGTGGCAGTCAGTTTTCATGTATACTTTATTTCTGAAGATATTTACATCTCTTTTGATAGAGAAAGCTTTAGAGACCTGTGAACCAACTAGAACAGAAAATCACAAAAACAAAAAAACACTGGTAAAGTGCACATCATTAGCTATAGTCCTGCTGGATATATCTCTGCTGGTATTGTTAGTCACTACTTCATTAATCATCCTTTAGAAAAGTAAAAATAAATCACAGAGAGATTGCAATATTTTTCTTTTCTGTGATGCTTTGATGGAAATTGATCTGATGTAGACTGAATAATGTGTTCACCATTTCCCAGGGAATAACCCTGCACCTCAGAGCAGGGTCTGTCTCTCTAGACTGACTCTTTCATTGAGACCTACTACATACACTTTACTGCAGGTCAACACATGAACTTGAGTCCTGGAAGGCAGCCGTAAATAAACCTTCCTCACACTCTGCAAATAAGTTATCAGAGAGCTGATAAAGACTTTTTAATACAGCACAGGTCTTTCTTTCAAGCCAGACCTGACATACTCTTTCATCTTCATGTAAATATTTTTTTTAACATTTTCTATAACTCCACTCCAGAGTCAGCTTATTCCCCTTGATGTTACAGGTGAAGTCCATAAATCCCCACAGAAAACCCTCTTCCTCTTAGAGGAGCCATAGAGGAATTATTACTGCAGTGTCTGCTGTCAGTAGTACAGGCCTAGGCAGGTTTCAAATTTAGCCATCAAGCCAGTGAGGATCTTCTGGTTTTAGAGTATCACCTCAAAACCTTATTTTCTCTTTATTTCTTTTTCCCCTAATCTTATGGACACCCTGACATCTCTGAGTTTTAGGTCACTAGAATCTGAGAGCTTATCCCAGGGAAGTACCACTGTATGCTTGCCCTCATTTTACATTTAGCCTTGGGCCTGCTACTGTCCTCCATACACTTAGATGGAGCTGTGATCTTACTTATGTATACATCCTCATGTGCTTCTGTTAACACAAAGACTTGGAGGTCTTCAAAGTTCTGATCTGAACTGACTGGCAAACTAAGAGTTACGTTTTATTTACTTGTCACTGGAATAAACCATATTCTGACCAGACCAATACACTAGGTCATTCCACACTAAAGCTGAAGCTAGCAGAACCAGGAGACTACAGATATCAAAATCTTGACAGTAGCAGCTGCAGTTTCATCTCAGTATGTACCACCTCAATAAGTACAGAAATACAATATCAAAAGAAAACTACTATTAATAAACGTGCTTTGAGTCTTACTGCTTCCACTTTGCTTCAGCAAACAAGCCCCAGAGTAAAATGAGAGACCAAGTTCCCTCTTTTTCCTGCACAGGATTATAGTAAGACCTAATATTGTTTTATCCAGGATACAGTTTAAGCTCTGAGACTTCCATTTCCCCTTCAAGCAGATTCTGTAGCACAACACATAGCTCAGTGTTCCACTGACTTTATTACAAAAGCATTTGAGGTTACTGGTAAAGCTCAATACTAAGATAAGCTTGATGAAGTGTTGAGCTAGTTGATAACGGGAGGAGTTATTGGCTGTACCTCCTTGCTAGCTGCGTCCAGCTCCTGGCCTTCAGTCCAAGTGATGTGGAGTTATGTTCACAGCTGCTGAGGATTCTAGACCAGAGGGGTTAGATCCACACTGCACTGGTGCAGTGCCCTGTGGGCATAAAGCAGATACTGCTTTCTATGGTGCTCAGTGTTTTTCCAGCCTGGCAGCGTAATATTTTCTTACGTGCCACTGAAATGGTATGTCGCATGCCTTAGGCAGCCTAAGTGCATGGACAGCTGTTTTGAACAGGCAAAACCTTCTCAGGTATGACTAAGAGAGTACATATGGCACACGTGATGCTGTGTTATCCAGACTGGCTTTTGAACAGAATGAGCTACCTTCAAAATTACACATACATCTTATATTAGAGAGAATTAGTTTTCTATCTCAGGGGAAAAAAAAACCAACAACACCCCAAAAAACCAACCAACCAACCAACCAACCCAAAAACCCCAAAACAACAACAACAACAAAAACCAAAAACCCCCCAAAAAACAGAAATAAAAACCCAATACCCCCCCAAAAAAACCCCAAACCAACAACAACAACAACAAACAAAACAAAAAAACCAACCAAACAAACCACAAAAAACACCAAAACCCAACCAATCAGAGGGGAAAAAAAAATAAAAAACCTGCATAAGACCAAACCAAAATAAATCTAAACCCCAAACAATTACATAAATTAACATTTATTTAATAGAGACATCAAGGAATCGGGAAAAGGAACTGAGCAATTGAGCCTAGATCAGTACCAGCAGAGAGTTATCCCAGACATCCTTCCAGAAAGAGGAAATAAAAGAACGGCTAGATGAATAGACTTTTACAGAGGATGATTTCTAAATATAAAAATCTTGCAGTCATTCACATTAATATAAACTGAAAGCAGGGGGTACCTAGCCTCCTGGATACATGAGACGCGTAACAGCTTTCATGTGGTGGAGAAACAGAAGAAACACAGGACCAGCTGCAGAGGATCAAGGAGGCAGGGTTTTCCAGGTTTGTTCACAGGCAGATGATAATACTGATCACCAGCAGCTGATTAGGCCATTATAGGTGGAGTTATAGGATGGGTTAGCCTATGGACCTCAAGGCAATTCAAAACTCACTGAAATGCTTCTTGGCTCATTTCATGCATTGTACGTGGGCCTGGACACCCAGGAGTCTCCATCTGTGCAATATATTACTATCTGCTGTGCAAGAACTGCACTTAGAATGCACAGTCTGTTCAAGGACTGAGGTAGGTCATCCCTTGCTTAAAGACTTTGTGGGTAGAGGCGACCCAGGTTCTTTCCTTCTAATCAAGTAATCATAGTAAAATCAACTCACCTTTTAAAGTGGCATGTATAGAAATGATTAAAATTACAGACTTTACCAAAATGACACTCTCAAGACAGACTCATCCCTGTGAATAGTTTGAGACAAGGTAAAAACTTGGATTTAATTGTAAAAGAGTAAGAAGATCCAATGATAGTTTGTCTTCAGAGGGAAGATTATTATTTAACTTTTTTATCCAATAATTCACCATTATCTCCTGGATGACTTGCAGAATGATTTCTCTTTGACAAATAGCTATAAAGCGAATATTCATCTGATCTTACTATGCTCAATCAAATTAATAAATAGGGTAATTAAAAATATTTGGTTTTTTCTGTTATTATATGTGGCGGTGTGCAATTTACTTGTTTTATATAAATTTGTACAATTTTCTGTAATGGTTTGTTCCCTGTACCCCCCTGTTTAATTAATGGTCTTAACTTGTTTACTCCAAAGTGCCCCCAGTTTGTTTTATGTCAATCATCCCTTCCCCCTTGTCCCAAGTTGTCAATCCTCCCTCTCTCCTCTTGGGCGCCCTGTCTATCACTTCGAGACCCTTCCCTGGCTTCTGGAAAGCTCCAGGGAGGGTGTCGAGTGATAGGCTGGGTGCCTGGAATCCCCTCCCCGTATCTTGTGATTGGTTCCCGGATCGGTAGTTACTCCCCTTGTTACACCCCCAAAAGGTTTTGATTCGCTGTACCAGAAGAAGCCACACCTATTTTGCTTTTCCTTTTAAGCTCATGCACACCTGCCCTCGGAGCTCTTCTGGGCAGAGGGTCAGAGAGTGCTGAGCTCCGTGCTGCCTCTCCCTTCAATAAAATCCTGTTATACCCAGCCCAGAGGAGTCGCCTTTCTGTTAGCTGCCGTGGGTTGTATTTACCAATCGCTGACCGTCGCTGTGTGGGGAATCAAGGCCCCACAGGGAGGAGGTGGCCCTCCTGGCTCGCCACCCCGACCTATTCACGTTGCTGCGGTGCGTCACACTGAGCTAGCCCGTGGCCGCGCTCGACAGCGCGAAAGGACAGCACCGCGACAATTATATAATTGTCTTTTAATAGCACTGGTCAAATAACAGAATGGTAAACTCTACGGTGAAAAAATAGAATCAAAACAAAAAAAATTCTCTCCCAGTACAGCTTCTGTACTGTATTTTGTTATTAAAAATCTCCAGGTTTTTGTGGGTAAATTCTTTATTCTCTCCACATATTATTTTTATAAAACTGTGAGTTTACTGTTTTTAACAATTTTATTCAATACTAATTTTCAGTTTAGAGTTATAAAAGCAGTTTGGATATGCAGTATTTCTAAAATAGAAGGAATTGAAGAGTTGATAGGCAGTATTAAATGCAAAAGACAAGGCAGTGTTTGCATTCATCTACATCAAACAGAAATCAGGTGCTAAAGTTTTGGCATATGTTCAGACTAAATGTTTGCTTTTTAGAGACAGACCAAAATCTCCTTAGATTGTAAATTAAGGAATAAAAGTAATTATAGGAATAATAATGACTAACAGGTAAAAGACAAGGACTAAAAGGGAAAAAAAAAAAAATCCTAACTAAGCTCTGTCTCTATTTGTAACATGTTTTTCTCATATTATGCCATTTTATGAATCAAAAGAACCACCTCCAGTTTAGAACTTTGCATAATACATCATGCCATGCACAATAATTAGTATAGGAATATTAATAATAAATCTCCTTTATGGAAGATGTTGAATTTTGTGACTGGCTGTGATATTTCTTATTTTCCCTTTAAAAATCTCATCAACCTATATTGTTGCTTCAGAAATTCTGCAGCACAGTATGACCAAGTGCTCATGTGCTGGGTGTTCATACAGATAAAATTTGGGATTGAGTATGGCATCAAGCTGTGTTAGGGGAGGTTTAGGTTGGGTATCAGGAAAAGGTTCTTCACCCAGAGGGTGGTCTCACTCTGTGACAGGGAAATGGTCACAGCACCAGCCTGACAGAGCTCAAGAAGTGTTTGGACAACACTGTCAGGCACTCTTATGGTGTCCTGTCCAGGAGCAGGAGTTGGGCTCCAGGATCCCTCTAGGTCCCCTTCAACATAGAAGAGTCTATGATCCTGTATGCCAATCCCTCATCAGCTTTGAGCATGGAATCCTGCACCAAAATTACTGTAGAATTTCCTGGTATTTATGGTGTCAGTGTAGATTTCTAGTAATTTTGTTATCATAGTTCATCCTTATTATGCTGAAGTTTTCTTTTCCAGGCTTCACTATCAGTAGCACTATGAAATAGTTGTTCTGACCAAAGCAAGGTAGAACTTTACCCACAGTGATGCCATATAGAGCAGTAACAGGCTGGGCTGGTATATGAGAGGAGGCCTTGATGAGGGAGTACATAGGATACAGTGGAGGGGTATCAGCATGGAATGATAAGAGCTGAGGCATCGGCCGGTTCTGAAGATCCCAGTCCACCAGTGATCAATTAAAGAAACAGAGACCTGGAGGTGGGCAAAGCTCTTTGCATAACTAGAAAAGTGAAAAAAAATTCAAGGACTTAATGCACATAAAACAAGTAAAGCATACCAAACTCTGACTTAATATGGAGCTGTTGACCAGTGAGCAAAGAATAAGGTATGTGTGTCATACAAATTATGCATGTGGGGAAAAAAAAAAAAAAAGGAAGGAGATTAGGAAAGAGAAATCAAAATCAACATGGCAAAGGAATTTGAATACTGATGATTTACTCCCTCTGTTCTCCAGCTAAGTGGAAATCATCTACATTAGGACCCAGAGGAGCAATAGAGAGCAAGTGTAACATCAGGGAAAAGAACAGAATGTAAGAAATGTATGTTCAACATTTTAAACTGTAATATTATGGAGATTTTTCTCCTTATTGCATTCTTATTTTTCTTTATCATGGCAATAATTAGACATGGATCAATAATATTTTTTTTAATTAGCCTAATAAGATTTTATTTATACTATTGATAAATCATTATCTTTATGTATAAGGCATATTTACTTTTTTCCTGTGAGATTTTGAGTGTAGCATGGGTTAGGCATGGCTTCTTATCAGAATTTCACACATTGTGCCTGGAGTCACCTGTTGGTAACTTCAACTATGTGGCAAGGAAAGCCCAGGCTGAGACTCCCTGCACTCCTGGAACTCCAGAATAAACTCCTTAGGTACAGGTAAAAGATCTTTAATCTCTTGGTGGCTGACAAATGCAACTTTGAATTGATTGCTGTGACAACAAAGGAGGCAATTTTACATATGCTCAATATTTTTGCACTAACCTCTCAAATGACTCTTTCTGATTTCCACTATAGCTTTTTTTCCTATAAAGCATTATGAAGGAAGACTCCCTGGAATGTATAATGAACAAATCACAGAATCACTAGATTGGAAGAGACCTTTAAGAACATGCCTTCACATCTCAACTAAACCATGGCACCGAATGCCACATCCAATCTTTTTTTAAATACATCCAGGGATGGTGACTTTGCCAACTACCTGGGAAGACCATTCCAGTACTTTATCACTCCTTCCATAAAAAACTTTTTTTTCCTAATATCCTACTTATATTCCCCTTGGCACAGCTTAAGACTGTCCTCTCGTTCTGTCAGTTGCTGCCTGGAGAAAGAGACCAACGTCACCTGACTACAGCTACCTTTCAGGAAGTTGTAGAGAGTGATAAGGTACCTGTATACTTCTCTGTAGTACTGTCTCTCTCAGAGTTTCCTCAGTTCTCCATTTAGTCTCCAGTAAATTCTGAATTCCGTTTTCCAGATACTGTTGTGCATGCATTTTTCAAGCATTGGCAGGGATTTAGTACTTTGATTTTTATTAATCAGTTTTGTGGCTAAAAAAGTGAATGAGAAATAGCCCCAAATATGAAAATAGGTCTTCATCCTAAAAATTGTGTTTATTAATTTTTCATAAAATGTTATCCGTAACTAGAAGAAGACTGAGTACCACTGTTTCTTTTATTATTTAGGGTTACTAGTAATTCAGAGAGGCTTTTAATTCTTGTCTATCTTAATGGCATCTCTTTCTGGGAACATTTAGATGAAGTTAGTCTCTGGTATTTTCTGTCTGACACTGATCAAAAACAATAATAACACTATTTCTACGGAACTTGTAAAGATATGTCTGTATGATTATATATATCCTCTGTATATAGGCCCATTAAAGATGGCCTGTATGGAGAAGCCCATTAAATAAAACCCTCATGGTTCTAGCTGATGTGTAGAATAAGACAGGGCCAGTCCTGTTAGAGGAGATGTGTTGGACAGCAAATGTGTATTGGTTAGAAAACTTTTATAAGGCCTTGTAACACAGAGAATTTCAGCTGCAGTTGGCAGAACGTGAGCTGTTGCCATCTTTCAATTGTCTCACCCTCTGTTGAGGCTGATGTTGCAATAAAAGTTCGAGGAATGTCTCCCAGCAGTCCCATCCCGTTATTTAAAACCACTTAGATCCAACAATATCCATGGAGCCTTTGGCTTCTCAAGACATGCAGTTCTGTGCTCTATATTTTGACTTACCTTAGAGAACGTTCCTAAATCTTTTCGCCTGAAACACCACAGGTGAATTAACATCCAGGATAAAGGAGAACTCCAGAAAGGTACCTTCAGGGTCTAAGAAGAACTAATTTTTCACATATTCACAGTCTTTTTTGCAACACTTCCCAGAAACAGTCTCACAGTTCGGTTTTATAGTGTAAGTACTTGCAAAATCTATTATTTATTTCTCACAGCAGAAAAATAAAAACTGGATGATACAAGTCATCTAAACTGTTCTCACAGAATATTAGTGGACCTGCTTACTGATAGACATGGATGAACTTACTTTAACACCTTATATGTGTATAAAATCAGGAATCTGTTATAATATCTGTTATAAGGAGCACAAATTTGTGCTAGCCAAAACTCAGACTTTCTAGTTGTTTAAGATCTGCAACACATGTTCCTCTTGCTTAACTGCAGAAGTTCTCCAAATGAACGTGTGACTCCAACAAATAAGCAAATATAAATTATTTGTGAAACTAATCTATGACATTCATGCCACCTGCTCCTTCACCTTCACATACCCCCCCCCCCCCCCCCGCCCCCCCCACCTCCTCCACCATCACCCTCAAGTATTCTGGAGACTCTGAATAACTCTTTGAAAGATGACAATTACTTCTGAGGGTTAAGGATGAAAACGTGCAGAAGCTGAGCTCATGAGCCTATTATTTTTCACAGAAGCAACAACGTTGGACTGCTAAAAACATCACAAGTTGTTCTCTAGTGCTCCTTCTGGCTGACACCACGAACCATTACTTCAGGGAAAGCACGTTTGTAATAGGAAGAGGAGGGATGACTGAAACTTAGATGAGGTGAAGGGCAAAATGTGAAAGATAATGAAACTTCCTGAAAAGCCTAAGGTGTTACTTTCCTCTGGAAATAAATGATCCCAACGGGAAGTGACATTAAAGCCCGCTGAAGTAGAACCTGCTCCAGGACTAAACTTGACTGCACCCACGTGTCTTTAATGTATGATTAATGAGCCATGATAGACATACATTAGGTCAATGAGGCTAACACTAATAGATGGAACTTTTTTTAACAGAACTCCCTGAATAATGATGTGCACATGGTAAGTGCTGCAGATATTATATTTAGATAAATGCAACCAGACATGAAGAGTGATAGGAATTTGCTTTAGGGGACTGACTCATTAATTCAAGAGAAGGAAATTATTATAATTTATTCTCTTTTTTAGTATTCATTGACATTTAAAGAATTATATCTGTATGTTGGGCAAACCTGTTTATGCTTGAAATAAGCCAAGCACACGGTGGGGCAGAAGAGAGAAAAAGCACAAATCCATGGGAACTTGTTGCTCAAGGCAGCTCTGGAGCTTATGGTTAAGTGGCTCTTTTTTGCCCACCTTGATACGTAGCTAGCTAGCTCTAGCTCTGCTTTGGCATGCTTCTATGCTGGCAGCTGTGAGAGGTTATGTTTGAGAAAGGAAGGATTTAGTGCATACTGTAATCCCATAATGCATATACCTGAAATAGAAAAATATCAAGGGACTGCAGAAAGACCCAAACCTTTCCTTACCTTCACTAGCAGTTACTTGGATTTTGAATAAATTTCCTTTGTTTGGAATAAAGAGACTAACAACTCATCCCCACATCAGGACAGTATAAGAGATGCATGCACTGCTCTCCCCAATCCAACCTCCTGATTCAGATGCTCCAACCAGTGATTCAAATGCTTGTTTAATTATAAAACCCAGCAGCAATGGCCGGATGTACCCATGCAGGTCAGTCTGATGGGTACAGGAGAATCCTTCACAGCCAAGTTGCAACAGCATGTCGTCAACCCTTGGTTGACACGCAAAATTTTATGGCTCTTTCCTTTCCACCATTCACCAGTGTGTAAAGGCATTCAGATATTTGGACTACTGGTCCTTGCACTATTTCAAGCAAGCAGGTTAGGAACTTGAAGGAAAGTGTTTGACTGAGGTGAGGGCAAGGAAATAGGTCAAATGACTGTGGGATGGCACATATAAGTCTAGCAGGTAAAACCAGTCTCCTCTTCTGGAGACAGTGTGCCATAGTTGTTTGAATTCGACTTCTCTTTGCACTGTGAGTTCAGAGTCTTTGAACTAAAGTTTAGCCTCAATCAAAATAATTAAGGCAATGCCTGTGACTGTTGCACTCTTGAACTTCTTGAAGAAAACAGCTTCCAGTTCCTAAACAAGGACAAGACAGCTGGCTGCAGGGTGCCTTCAGCTGGCAGAAATCACTCTGCCCAGCAAAACAACTGAGCTTTCTCTAAACAGTTCTCTCTGCAAATCCTGTTTAGTTTTCAGAAGACTGTCCTTCTAGTTTGCTTGCAAAATCACACAGTGGGGGAAAAAAAAAAAAAGGTCCAAAGAGAACAGCTGTTACTTTGATTTGGTAGGTCTCTGCATTCATCAGGACTGCTATTAGAAAATGCAGTCAGTAAATTTAGGGCTAAAATTCTGCCTGAGGTGACATTACGTGAACATTCATATTTAAAAGCGCTTCTGTTCCTACCTGGTTTGTTGCTATTGCAAAGGAGGCACTTCAAAAGCCTTGAGTTCCTAAACTAGTTTTGGATTTCATTGTAGAGGAGAGTCTTTAAGACACTCGCAGCCTTTACAGGCAAATGAAAACCTACAAGCTGTTGTATCAGTAAAGTCCTGTTGGTTGACTCACTGCAAAACTCTTGTTAAAATTCGCTGAAAGCACTCTTAATATGAGCATCACGGCATAATACTGCTAGTACACTAGGGAGAACTACAGGAACACATTTGCCAGAGTATCTCCATATCCAGGCCGGAGAAACGTATGTGCCTCTGAGAGGAAGCACAGAGGACTAAGGAGTCTGAAGAGGGCGTTAAGCTCTTTAGGAGACTTTCCATAACACTGAAATAGCTTTTAAAATTTGGCTCTTCCATCCTTAGAAAATTCCTTATATTTGCATCTAAAACTAGATCATTACTTCCAAAATTATGCCAGCATATTTCAGAACCCAGCTGTCCCTTGCCCCCCCTAGCATGTATTACTTTGCAAATCAGATGCCTTTTTTTTTTTTTTTTTTTTTTTTTGGCTGTTTAGTGCTGAAAACCGGTTTTTTTTTTTTTTTTTTTTTTTGTGTGTGTGTGTGTGTGTGTGTGTGTGTGTGGGTGACTCAGGACAAGAAGATGTGTTTCTGCTGTGTGGTCTCTTCCAGTACTCAAAATAATGAGAGAGTTCTCCTTTGGGGTTACTTCAGTTCAGAGATTAGACAAATGCAGCGTGCTGCTTTATTGCCCAGCAGAATGCAGCCACTTCTAGGCTGAAATGGAGGAAGTTCCTTAACAGCAGAATGCAGAGGATATGTAAGAACAGAAGACAGCTGAGTTAAGAAAGAGGAATACCCTAAGTGTGCAGGAGAGCAGTGTGTGCCTTGCACAACAACAGCCTAGCAACAGCAGCTACAGCTAGAACCAATAGAAGTTCAATGTCAATCTATTTAAAAGCAGCTAGTACCTAGGGGTTTTGCTGAGGAAGCATGAGGAAAGGCTAAGTCCATTCAGTAAAAGCAAGCGCTCTCAGTGCAAATGAGACCTCACAGTCTCACAGGGGAAGGATTTGGAAAGATCAGACATGTAAAATGCAGGGAGTGGTTGCTGCAGAGTGGATACTTGCATGCTAGATCAATGAGACGTACAGCTGCTTCTAGTGCAGCAGGTATGTGAAGGTCAGGGAACAGCAGAATTATCAGTGCTCAGTGATCCTTTATAGAACACATTTTGTGACTGTCTGACAGGACCTTCTGGTACAAACTGAAGATAATCTAACAGAGCAGCTGCAATTATGGTACAAATACTTCAGGGAAAAGGTAGAGACATGTTTCCTTGACTTGTTTCCTAAGTAATGCTAAAGTGAGCAGGCATCTGGAAGAAGCAAAGTCGGGGCAATAGAGACATTTTACTTAACACTGTCATCTCCTTTAGTCTAGTCACTTGCTTTCCACTCTCTTCCCTACCTAAAATGTCATGGTATATGCCCACGTAGCTACAGTACTAGGAACACTGTACATTAGGATGGAAAAAAATAAAAGCAAAAAGCAAATGCCTCCAAGAGATATTTAGTCAGTGAGTATCATAATCCTCTTCTACACTGAACTCACTTGAGTTGAGATGATTGTGTCAGCAAGCACAGACTAGGGCCGGACTGAGGAATATGAAGTGCATGTGCTCACCAGACTCCACCTATTTGTATCAGTCAGATTTCATCTATTCATAATTAACAACAAGATGACAGTTTTGCATCTCTCCAGAATGGAACTACCTCTACCTCTCTTTCTTGTTTCATCAGCAGCTCACTAGGGATATGGGTTAAGTCCGTCAACTAATGATGGTGAATCTGCTCCCCTGAGCTGACCGGGGGGTGGTTTTGGAATCTGGTTCTCATTTTTTGAAACTATAGAAGATAAGGAATCCATGTAAGTTCTGAGATTTGACAGATGACGGTTAAAGAAAAGTGTTGGCCTGCTGAGCCAATGCAAACTTATTTTGGAGATGCAGTTCTCTGAAAAAAGGGAGCTGGGGTGAGAAAACAGCAGTAGAGGGGAAAGTTATAGCTCCCCTAAGGTAAGAGGGATGTTCAATGTCATCTGCTAGTGCAAAATGGGGAGAAATGTTTGAAAGCAGATACTGCTACAGTAGTATTGTTCTATACAAGCATGATGTGAAAGCTTAATCCCTTCCCTCGTGTTTTTATATGTACAAGAGATACAGATCCACAAGAATTTAACCAAAGCACATGTAGCAGATGTATGACTCACCCCTCTTTTGCTACAGAATTAGTTTTGTGCCTGTCATGTGTCTGCCTGTTCTATGAAACCACTTCCTTAATTTACTTTGTCTCGATGTCACGGCTTAATCACTTGGTGTTGAAACCAATCTGGGGTTACAACAAGTCATTCACCTTATGTTTGAAAGCAGGCGGTATAATCAGAGCAAATTAGAGGCAAATTTTCAGCCTAGCATCCATATGACTTCATCAAGAATAACGTGCTGAATACGTTTACATTATGTAGGACAGATTTTTTAACAGCTCAGCACTAAAAAGCTCCAGAGAAATGAAATTGCCAAATTTCTCATGCATCTCAAAACCCCTGAGCACTAGGCAGCCACATAGTTCAGGGGATATGAAAAGAGCTGCACCCTCTCTTATCATAATGCAGTGAGCAGAGCTCAATAGGCCATGAGGATCTAGGCCCAAAATCTAGCATTTTTAAGTTGCCAAATGTGAACTGAGGCCTGTATTCAATTTCCATTCTGTGACTCTCTTGCATGCTTACCTTCCTTTCTCATGCTTTTCCAAATATTCTTCTGTGACTGCCTGACTCAGTTGTCAACATAAAGGACAGGCATGCGGTAGATCATCCTTATGTTCCAGTGCCCTTCCAAAAATCAAAACAGTGGGAAAAGTCACAGCAGGAAAAAGTAAGTTTGACAGAAGGCAAAATCAGCAGCACAATACTTAAGTAGCTGCAATGAGGCATGATCCATTCTAAGGTCATGAAAACAAAGCTGTGCTTTAATTAAACATACTTAATGGAGGGTCTAATTTTAATGGGAGAGGTCAGGCCAAGCTTTTGGTGTGTAGCAGGGATAACAGGTCCTAACAGTAAACTCAGATTGCAACTTTACTAGTATCCAACTGATAAACTTCAGTTCCTAATCGCCGAGATTTCCAGGCATAAATTGGGTGAGATTAACTCCTCTCTTGCCGGGTTCAGTAAGAATTTAACCACACATTCAGGAAGCAAAGCAAGGTGAACACTTGGAGAAGTTTTCTGTAAACCCAATTCTGAACCAGCATCCTGAAATGAAATGCTAAAATGTCTGCTGTTTACCACTTTGAACTGAATTTAACATCACGTGCTCGAGTAAACACTTAAGCCAGAACTTACAATTTTTTCTGTGAGGTTATCTAGCACTTCTGAGGGTGCTGTAAGACAGAAATGGTATGCTTTCAAGAATGCCATTGTCCAAATGCTTGGACAAATATGGGTTTTGAAATAATACATGGACAAATATGGGTTTTGAAGGGTTTTGAAATAATACATTCTTTCCTGAATAATTTGAAGGTTCATACCATCTTTATTTCATACCAGCTCCTCTACTGAAATATACTTGCAGCCCATCTGTGCTGTCCTCTGTGGCAGCTGTGTTTTGTTTCAGCATGTTCAGGTTGCGGGAAAGCACTGTGTTCTGTGAGGTTAAACGCATTTATGTTCCTTAGGACTGGCATAGTACCTGGAACAATTGTTTCTGAGGCATCTGCAAAGAAGGCTAGTAAACCCAGGAACAAGAAAAGCCAAGTGTGCAGTGAATTTTCATTACAGAAGAAACACAGTCATGTCAGCCTTTGAAAAAAAGTAGATGATCTCTCTACGCTGAAAGCAGAAGATGGAAGGAGTTCACATAGATGTAATTGATACAGAGGTTTAGAAAATACTGTGTTGAGTAATGGCATGATGTTTTTTACATGTTGTTACTGTCACCACACCTACTCAGTTTAAGAAAGATAGTTAATCAGGCGAAGGCCTAATATGCAGTCAAAAGCATGTTTTGAGGTGAAATCTGCCCAAAAGTCTCTGATATGTTTTGTTTACAAAAGGCAGAAGTGGTGATGTAGGATGAACCAACTAAGATTTTCACCCATATAGCTTTATGTACAGCTGTAAAGTACCTGCAGAATTCCTGGCACTGTGTTTTTGTTTGGGTATAATAATGACTATCTCGCATCTTCTGACATACCCAAAGCTCAAAAAATATTAAACACCAATGCTCTGTGCTCTGTAAACTGTAGTACCATTTGAAGCTTGAAATAGCTGCAGTAAGTTATTCACACTTAGTAGGAATTAAATTCCAGAGCAGGGAGAGGAAATGAAGACATGAAGACAGATTGTGTGATGCTGCAAGCCTGTCTCTATTACAGCACCTGTGCCGTGCCACTATTGACAACAGCCACTCTCTTCCTAATGTTTTACAAAACAAGTGCACCGTCAAGTGCGTGAAGGAAGGAAGGAAAAAAAAAAAAAAATATATATATATATATAAAAAATCTGGAGATTTATTAGCGTCCCTGTGGGATTTTAAGTTCCGTGTGTGGCTGTTTACAGAACAAGCAGCTGCCCAGCTGGAGCGCTCCGGTCCTCCGGTTCTGCCCCGGGCAGGATGCTGCGTCGCCCCAGTCACACCTCAGCCGGCTGGCCCCGCGGCACCACAGCAGCTGGCCCGGGGCAACCCTCTCCCCAGAATGGTTTTCCGTCCCTCACCACAGTCTACCGGGAAGATGCTTAGGACTATGAAGTCCAGCACCTATGATGCTGATTTTACACGTAATCATACATATGCACACTATTACATACATACGAGAGTCGATGACTCTTTTCCACATTCAGGAAAAAAACACGGAGGTCAGAGCCCGTTTGGATTAGCAACAGCATGAATTACCCAAAGCTCCCTAAGGGAGATCATAAACAACTAAAAAGTAAGTCTAAAGAGACGCCGTATGTCTTGTCTCTGTCACCGCAGAGATGAAAAATCTGTTCAAATACCAATAATTTGTTGAAGTTACTAAATACAGCTTTACTGCTAGTAATAAAGGTCTACCCCGAGCGGCTCATAAAGGAGAGGCGGCCGCAGCTGGTGAGGCGCGGCGGAGTGCGCGGCTTGAGGGGGGCTTTGGGTTTGAGCGGCAGCAGCACATGTGACCGAAGAACGACTTGTGTCGGAGAGAGACGTGGCAGCAGCCGGGACCAGCGGCAGGTCTCCCGAGAGGGGCGCGCTGGCGGGAAGGTGGTGGAAACAGAGCAGCGCTTCCCTCTGTCCGGTGGGCTCCCTTTCCAGCCCTCGCCTCCATCCCAGCAGCGAGGGGACGGCTGGGGACAGGAAAGGCAGCCACGGCTCTCCAGCCCGCCAATCTCCTCCTTCCCAGCAAACGCACGTACCAACGACATTTTTCCTCTGGACGAGGCGTTTCGGGAGGGGAGAGGGACAGGCAGAAGTTGGGGCCGCCAGCTCCTTTGTGCTACGATACCAGCACCCGCTGTTCCGCAGCCGGCCCATCCCCCGTCCCTACCTCTGTTCTACCCCTCCGCATTTCCTGCCCCCACCGCGGGCAGCCCCCCCGTCCCCGTCCCGTCCCCGCGGTGCAGGCGGGGCGGGAGAAGCACTTCCCGCGGGCGATGACTCCGAGTTACTTTTCACCTACTTGGCGGCGGCGCTGGCGGCGGGGTTACTGCCGGTCAGGCCGCCCGAGCCCCGCCGCGCTCCCGCAGCCTGCTCCTCCGGCCGCTCACCCCGAGCCCATCTGCTGCCCCAGCGCCCCCCAGGCCCTCAGCCTTTCCCCCGGGAGCCACGCAGGTGCCAGTGTCACTTGAGCAGGGGAGCGGACTCTCCGGTGCGGCAGGAGCCGGTGCGTGTTATATTCGTCAGTTCGGCTCCCACCCTGCTCCCACGGCCACCACCTATAGTGCAGACGTGAGGTTATGTGTTCTCAGGACTCGCGTTGTGGATACCCCGGAGCTTGCTCATCCCAAACGCTGGCAAGGGGAGCAAGTGTTTTCGCTGCTCGCCGAGGGTGGCTGAGAGCGGGGTTACTGTCGGTCACTGCCGCAGGGCGTGTGCCGCCTGCGCCGCTCGCTTTCCACTCCTGCAGAGCGCCTCCGATCCTGTAAACCGTACTTCTGCATTTCCTTTGAACGCTGCTAGCAAAATCGTAACGCAAGCCCGTCCTGCACCACAATTACCCTGCAAAGTAATTTTCAGTAGTCCCAGTGGTAACGCTGCCTGAATGACTCTTCTGTTGGGCACAAAGCTTGCAGCAATACTGTATGGATTTTAGCATGAAAGGATTACTTCTACTGGGAATTTTGATCTTGGATCAGCCCAAAGTGTTCAAAAGAGACTTACAAAACCTCCACACCGACACCAAACCATTCTTTTCAGAGCTTGCAGTATAAGATGGAGAAAACAGTAAAAAAGAATACATTTCTGAGGTATTTTCTAGGAGCAAACAGAAACGTTTGCTCACTCTGTAAGAGCTGGCTATCTCTACAGTGTTAAAACCACAGTGATGAGGCATGCACAGCAATTTTTAAAACAGCTAAATTAAGTACATTGTAATGTGTTTACTGAGACCAGACGTGAATCCTGGAGCTGGTTGAATTTTGTGCTTGAGGAGGTTTAAATACATGCTTCCTCTAGGTAAAACTTACCCTGCCTCAATTTGGCCTTTTGTGTTAATTCCATAAATTTACCCCGCAGTCATCAGCCAGGAACATCAGGTGAGAAGTTTCTTCTTTTGTAGCGTAGGTAGTTAAAACACGGCTGTTCCTACCTATGTTTCAAGGACAATGCTATAAAGATCCTAAGTGGCCTGTGAACTGAGGGTACAGGTTATCCATGGGGACTTCTAGCTCAGTTTCAGGGGTGTTTGTAGATATTTGTGACACTGTCTTTTTTTTTTTTTTTTTTTTTTTTTTTTTTTTTTTTTTTTTTTTTTTCTTTGTAACTGTCTTAACAGAAGGATAAGCTCTCGAAGCACAACACAACAGCCCTCATTTGCTCTAGAAGAGACCATATTGAAGGAAATTTAAAGCATATATAACATAATACACATTCACGGTTATTGCATACCAGTCTATAAAGGAACTTTATGAACAGTTTGTCATTAAACACATAAGAAATGAATTAATATTTTTATTCTTTTGTGAGGTACAGGTTGCTCCTATTTAGCTATTTGAGCCGTGGCATACACTCGCAGAAATCATGATATTTGGACAACAATGTAAAATGAAGCAGTAAAAAGGAAGAATGTCTCCTCACTCTTAGAAGCAGCTTTGCGATTTGCTGTAAATACTTATGATGTTTTTCTGCGATCTCATGGGGTTTTTTTGGTGTGTTTTTCACTGGAATCCCACCCATTGTCCCCTTACAGACTTTATTCCCTCTGCTTCTAAAGCACTGATTGGTTTCTCTCTCCCTTTCGCTCTCTATCTCAGGACTCCAGGCTGCTGAAAGAAGATGTTTACTAGTCATCCCTATGCTGAAAAAAGGCACAAATACAATGAGGAGAAACATTTTGATTTGCTATAGGAAATGAAGGGAGGTGGTAGGAATGTAACCATTCTATCAGCTTTACAGTCTTTGATGTTGTTTTCCCCTCCCCCTCCCCTTGCAATTGCCCGCAGCTGTTGATGTAGATTTTCCACCTGCATTTGTTTTCTTTCACTTCAGAGATATTTAAGGGAAACTGCACAATTGCTGTTTACTAAGTACTGAACTGTCTGGGGGCCCATTAAACATAAAAGTGAATCTTCTGACTTCCTCATGAATATAAAGTTTATCAAAGCTGTAATTTTTGTGTTCCTAGTGAGGTAATGAGATTTTATGATTTACAATTATTCACACATTTTTATTGTCTCCTGAATTTTGTAGTAGCTGTGGACTTGCATGCATACTAGTGAAGAAGCAGTTTTCATACTTTACAAGAAGTGTCAGTATGCTTGGGAGGACAGAATTACAAGCTAAAACTGGTGTAGATAAAACAATCTTTTGAAGAGAAGCATACCAGAGCTAGTATCACAGCCTCTTTGGAAAGACCCTGCCTGTCATGGATTGTCTTTTGGGTCTGTGCTTGTGAGTGTTTGTATTTTTTGTGCTTCCTTTTCATCTGCCCTTACCCTTTGTCCCTCCAGATCTTTGTCCCTTCTCGTGTCACTTCAGTGGTGACTCAGACTTGTAGCTAGAAATCCCAGACTGCAAGAGTGGAAAATGTTGTGCTCCAGGCAAGTGCATCACCTAATGTGTCTCACAGTGTCAGCTGAAATCCAGGTAGACACACAGCACTTTTAAACATCATTCCTCTCCTACTGTATTTTAAGATAGCTTTACATTTCTAATCTGGACTGCTTAAAATGTAAGAGAGCTGTTCTTAAGAAGGTTATCTTATACCAGATGGTAGAAAGCTCATGCCCCTATGATGTTTCTGACAAGACTGGACGTGTCTTGTCAGCTTGGAAACTAAGCTTGTTGAGCTGGAATTTTATCGTGAACTGCATTGTCTTTAAAAATAGCACAGATTTCCAATTCAGTTTCCTTGCAAGTGTAAATGGAATACTCATTATCTGGCCTACAAAGGCAAGAACTCCAATTATACTTCATGTAGAAGTCCTGTGCAGAAGTTAGGATCTTTAAGTCTTAATTTTCAGCTTCCCTTTGAGAATTAGGAATTTAGCATTAAGAACTACAATGACACATTCTTATATCAAATGTGGGATTTTTTGGTTAAATTTTTTTCTCTGTTAGCAAGAATATTCCCATTAGCCTCTCCAAGCTGAAATTAAGATTTCAGTCATGTAACTGGGATTTTATAAATAGATTTCTGAAATTATTTAGTAAAATATATGAGGCTGAGTATGGAGCTAAAGGGATTAAATTTTTATAAAAGTTTAGGGTCTGCAAATACAGTGCTTCAGGTATGTGAAAAATTCTTATATGCTGCTTAATAAATGTCTTCATATTTGGTGCTTACACAGTACATGACTACTAACTGGAAATCTTATGCATTACAACACCAGAAACAATAAAATGTCTTGTGGCAACTCTCACATGTAATAAATGAAATGATAATAAATGCTTTTGAATGAGGACAGAGGTAAAATAATAAAGCAAAATATTATGAAGAAAGTGAAGTAAAAAATAAGTTGTAACATAACTTATTCAACTTAAATGTATGACATAACTTGGGATGTTATACCTAACGTAACAAATAATTTTGTAACATAAGATTTCCTCTCTCAGAAAAACTGAGTTCTTTGTTTATTTTCAATTGGATATCCAACATATGATTAAATAAAGTGGTGGAAATTTCTCTGTACATGCAAGAATTTGGGTACTTTTCTCAAATGAGCTCCCTTTAAATTTGCTTTAAATGGTCAGACTGTCCTGCAGTGTGTGTACAGATGCTACAGACTGAGAGCCTGCAAGAACATGTGCACTTGCATTTGATTTCGAGAACAGAGCATCCAAAGAATGTCTTTTGGTCATGCCCAGATACTGTTTGGGATTTGTCAGCACAATCATTGGCCCAGTACAGGTCTGAAATAAAAGTGAGCTGCAGAATTTTGGCTATGGATGTGTCTCACCTTTTAAATAATACTTCTATTAATAGTGTGCAGCTTTTCTTTTTTCATGCCAAGATGGTGATGAGTACAAAGAACAAGCTAATTTCTCTGGCACTAGCTGTTCCTTACAGCTTACAGATCTACACTGTCTAAACAGCCTTGTGCTCTGAACAAAAGCCCTCTTATTGGAGAAGTAACTCTTTTTGACTTCAAGAACTGTGCTGAACTCAATAATCTCTTCCTGTTCTGTAGCTGAGGAATTGAGAAGTTTAATACTGAAACAAAGCAAAACAAACCTCTGCAGCACAGCAATTTAAAAACACACAGCTACTTCATGAGCAGAACGAACGTGGAGACTAGTCCTGTGCCTAGGGAAGCAAGCACATTCATTTTTATTACAGTAAGAGCAGGATTATTGCTTTACATCATATGTTCATTATTTAACTTTCCCTTCAGAGCCTGTAGCATGCTCTGGCACTATGTAAATAACAATTCTTTCTGTGTAAGAAACGCTGTTCTCTTATTTTTTATATGGTTACCTGTTAGCAGTAACTGAAAGCTGCTGCTTGGGTCTGAGACCTAGCTTTACAACCTCAGCAGGCTTAGAATGCTAGGAATTAAACAGAAGATAAATGCATCTATCTAAAAGTTGGAAATGGGTGTGTAATTTTCCTCTAATTGCTGTTAAAAAAAAATGTAACTTGGGCATTCTAGTGTTGACCTGAATAAAATTCAGAATCATATGAAACTCTGCAGCTGAATCTTTGCTCCTTTAATTTATTCCAGAGCCTGCAATGCAATACAGACCTTATCAAACAGTCTCAAGCCTTCTCTTTATTCCCCTGATTACAGTCATCTTGACACCAGTGTGAAATCTTCACAGCTCATCACACTTTATCAGGAATTGTATTTGTTGAGCTATTCCTAAAGGAAATACCGGATAGATGAAATGAAGGTGAAATGACCATGCCACAGAAACACCATGTAGGTCTAATATATGCTCTTCCTTTTTCTGTTCAGTTGTCATGGCAGGGGAGAGACACATTATTCCTGCCTTTCCATTACATCATTATATGACATATGAAGTTTAAATGTGGCGCTTAATACCGTTCAGATGCAGGACTTGGATCTTGGCTAGAATTGTCCTATGTGCTGACCTCAGTGGCATGAAAAGAAAGGTGAAGTATATACATTTTTATAGGCCTGATACTCATTACAAATACGTGAATGCAAATGGATGCAAGAAGTCTGGGTTTGGCTGCTGAACTGCATACTGTGATCCTATGTAATAAACAATGTAGAGATTCTCTGTTCATGAGTGATTTTTGACATTCTTCACTTGCCACCAAAGCAGTTCTCTGAATTGGCCTCTAACATGCTAAGAAGAGTTACAGTAAAGTGCACAAGCAGCCTTTACAGCTGGACACCTGGAACTTTGTGGAATGCGTGGCAAAATCCTCTTCATGAAAAGAAGAGAAAGGGAGGGGTTTGTGGAGATGTTTTGGTACCAGGAAAACTTGCTTCACCTGAACGTGCCTGAAGAAAGAAACTAGTAAATCTTCCTTGTGAGGGGAAGAAGAGGGGCAGACACTGGACTTGTGTCTCTGGTGCCCAGTGACAGGACCTCAGGCAATGGCCTGAAACTGTGTCAGGGGAGGTTTAGGTTGGCGATCAGGAAAAGGCTCTTCGTCCAGAGGGTGGTTGGGCACTGGAACAGGCTCCCTGGGAAAGTGGTCACAGCACCAGCCTGATGGAGTTCAAGTGTTAGGACAATGCTCTTGGGTACATGGTGTGACATTTGGGGATGGTCCTGTGCAGGGCCAAAAGTTGTAATGATCCTTGTGGGTCTCTTCTAATTCTACTTATTCTGTTATTCTATGGAGCTTTTTCCTGCGATTCCCGCAAATAGAGAAGGATATTGACTTCTGGCTGGGGATATGAGTAATATTGATTACAAAGGTTGCCTGTCAGATGATTCTTCACTGACAGAGGGCAGTTTGCCATATATTCTGTAAAAGAAGTTCTGTTCAGTTCTAAGTCATAGGGCCGTCTTGAATTAAGTGATGCCCAAACCTTTGGTGACAATAATGTTTTGCATTTTTTTTCTGTACATGCACCAAACAGAAAAAAAATTCTGCTTTGTTTTGCATGTCTTCACCCATTCTAGAAAGCATTCAACAGGCTTCTGCTCAGTCACTGTGAGAACAAAAAAGGCTGTTAAAAATACTAAAAAAAAAATCTGACCCAAACCAGCAGCATTTTTAGCTTTAGCTGCTACAGTGGAGCCTTTATTGTCCTCCAAGTTCTGTAGTGCATCAGTGTACCTGAAATGTCTGTGAGAGGAAGGAAGACCTACACTTCCAAACTCCACCAGCACCGCCTCTGCTTTCAGAAACAGTGGCCTTGCCCAAGGATTAAAAGTGCATGTACAGAAGGTACAAACAACCTTTCATTTCTTCCTGCAAGTTATTTGGAAGTTTGCATCCAAATATACATGCAAATCCCAGAATCACAGGGGCTCTGTGTGGGACTCTTTAGGAATTTGTACTAGTCATGGTCTAGTGTTTGCAAGAGAGTTCAAGCTTTATCTTTTATTACTTACAGATCACTCAGAAAGGCAGCCCCATGTGCAAAGTGTTTATGAAATCTGAGTCTACATACTTTGAAGATGTCAGACCATTGTCCTCATGATTCCAAATCTGTAACCGATAGACCTGGAAGAGGGACACTTTCAGACCATGCTGCCATGTCTTGAAACTATCCTCTTCCCACTGAGTATAGGTCTTATTCTGTAATGTTTCAGGAAGGTTTAACTACCTGCTTTAGTCAGTTTTAAATCAGAAAGGATGGGACATCAAATTGGACAGAAAAGAGAAAAACTGATGGGTGGAACAGTTAAGCTGAATATAAAAGAGCCAGGCCAGTCAGAAGAGTTTTGTTAACAAAGGAATACTGATTTTAGGAAAGGGATGGTAGAAGGCAAATGAATTTTGCAGCACAGCATGGAAAAGGAAATAAAGCACCAGGAAGGCTTTTCCTTTTGAAAAATGTAAAAGTGCTGTTAACAGCTGCCTGACTACAGCAGAATGCACCTTGTGTGTGCCTGTGTGTCTGTGATATAGCAAGAGCCTTTGCCTAGGCTGCTTAGGAGTTAACTTTCAAGCAGTTAAACTGCCAGCTGTTTGGCAAGCTGCAGAAGCATATCAAGAATGGATTACCATGGGTGATAAACATAACTTTGAAGGAATTTAATGGTTTTCTTCTAGCTTTTTTCATCACTTTTTGAAAAACTGGGTATTTCAGAGTGTTTGGCTGATTAGTCTTCACTAGGTCTCACAGGTCTGATCTGCATTGAACTGAATAGTCTTCAGGGGTTGAATCCTGAGAAAATATTGACTTAAAGCTTGAATGAACAGTAGTTTATTCCATGCACACTGAATATGTTCACCTGAATGTGTTCACAAAAGAATAGTACTCAGATGTAAATTAACCTTCTTCCTCACTAAGAAGTAGCTTCCTTGTGTTGACAAGCTCTAGGTCAGTTTTTGTTTAAACCAGCAGTCTATGGAAATGGAGGAATGTCTTGCAGTAATTGAGACATATTTGCAGCCTGCCCCAGAAATTCAGTGATTTTCTGATTTCAAAGAGCAAATGTACATAAGCCAGGCTTTCACACTGGTCTGGAATGACATGATGTAGCTAAGAACACTCTGGTTTATCCTTTCACAGACTCCACCTTTGTGTGCTGCTGTTAACTGGTGAGGGCTGTTTGTACGGGCTGGGCATAGGCAGAAATTAGCTTCATTTTGCAGGGGAAGAGGTAGGAGGAAAGTGTAAGGGAGGGTAAGGGCTGAACTGGCATAAACAATAAATCTCCTGAGTTATTTTCTCTCTGTTCACATGGAAGCTTGTTGATATTTCCTTTGGTACTACATTTTTCCTCAAGATAATTATTGATTTGATGGTTTAGAAACCAGTCTTCTCAAAGAGAAAAGAGATAAAACAGGGTGCTCCAGGTAATTTGAATAGTTTCAATAACACCAACAGATGAGAAGTCATCCAAGCTCATCCAAGTCATTAAAGCTCATTAAACATGTGAGTAATTAATTAAGCTTGTGAAAATTTTAGAAGCACAAGCTTTGCTACGAGAGATTAATTTTTAATCACAGCTAATATTATCCTGCAGCCATAGGCCTGCAGGATTTGGATGCCAGTTTTTATGTGGTGAAAGGAAGCTTTTCACTTAGACTGGTTTGACAGAAAAATTTGAAAATGTTTTCCCTTTAATATATGTATATTAATATATATACATATATATATGCCCAAGTTCTCTAATGCAGACCCATATAGATCAGTAGTGGTATTGGAGATGATGAAACTGTAACTTCCAAGTAGAAAAAAATACTGTCATTTTGATGCATGAATATATGAAAGGCTGATATGAAGTTTACCAGTGGTTTAGCAACTGAATTTGAAATTGGTTTTGTAGGAAAGAAGAAGGCTGATTTTCGTCCTCTCCTTTATTTTGTGTTTATACAGAGCTGAGCAAAACTTTACTTTGTAGCTAGTCTCCAGTGATATCAGAGAATCACTTCTCTTATCCAGAGCAGCAGGGATAAACCTGACTCAGAGATGAGTGACAGTGATTTTTGAAGTGTCAGAAGTGGGGTCATTTGTGTGGTTTTTTGCAGCCCCTCTCTCCTATACTGGTTGCATTCAGCCTCTGCTTCGTGGCCTCCACAGCTCCAAGTCGGTCAGTGCATCTTGAAGAAAGGAGAAAAGCCTGCCATCTGCTCTGTACCACTGCTGCCAAAATCCCACAGAATACAAACAGCATGTCAGAACTTAGCTGCCGGCAGCTTCCATCCACCTAGGAGGTGCCAGGGACTGTAAGTGAAGAGATGCAAATACAAAAACTGTATTGTCTGCAAATCAGTCCCAAGAACAACAAGGTGAAAGAACCAGGGTTTTGAGATTCTGAGTACAGTATAGGTAAAATACGAGAATGCAGGATTTGCATGCAGTTGTAATAACTCAGAGTGTGTTATGGAATATGTAATTCAGTGCAATGTATATTACTATTGATATTTGAAGACACTGGTTAAAAACTAGAGTTTGCTTCACAGAAGATTTTGAGTTGGAAGGGAAGGGATCCAGGACCATCAAGTCCAACTCTTCTAAGTAAATGGTCCATAAGGGGGTTGGACCCACAAATCTTTTTGTTATTACCACTACACCATGCTCTAACCAAGTGAACTAATCTTAGGGTCAATTGCTGTTTTTCATAAAAGCAGCCTTACTTTTTCTTCACCAGTTTTTCTCAGTGAACAGTTTAGATATCCAAGACTACATGTTCTCAAATCTTAGACACATGCCAGAAAATTGGGCAGTGAGGATATTGTCTGGAATTTTAAGTGGCCAAGAAGTGTGGAATTGAAGTGACAAAGACATGTGTTTAATTTCTATTATTTGCTAATACCAAACAGATTAATTGCATACATCAAACTTGTTTTTTGTGCATGGCAACTTTCAAAACAGGGAGAGCATCTATGTACAGCAGTACATCATTCAAGTCTCCAGAACCAGTTCTAGTTGGTGAGGGAGCCAGAAACTCCTGTACTGCTGGAAAATTTAAATCTGTAACACAGTGGCTTGCATAAAGCTTTATAGCAGTGACAGTAAGCAGTAAATTTACTCTGACATTCCCAAGGTTGTAGATACTGTGCAAAAGGAGGAGGTTACACAAAGCTCTTGACTGCTGGTCCCCCTGCTAGCAGTTACAGCATAGTTGGACTTTTTTACTGCATATTTTCCTGTGAGAACAGGGCATCCAACCATGATGACCTCCTCAGTTTGACATGTCCTCCAGCTCCCTTATGGAAGCATGTGCAGCTGAGTGTGATTGTGATACAGCAGTGTGCAGGTGTACTTTATAGTTAGGCTCTGTTCCTTTGCAGGGATAGTAACATGGAAAGACAGGGTGGGAAGATACCTTAAGAAGTCATTTTTTTCCACCATGTTTTTCCAAAGTAGGATCAACTAAACATAAAGTTTTCCTAATAGAATAGTTAGCCAAATTTTCTTGGAGTACAAGGAGTAAAATTGCCATGGGTTGATACACTGAGGGAAGATTAAAGATGCACACTGAGGGAAGATAAAAGAAACAGCAAAATAAATATAATAGTGTAAATCAAGATGGATTCCCGCTTCTTACTGTCATTCTGTGTCAAGTTGCAGTACATTTCTCAGAGTGTTGGTCTATAAGAAGGGTTATAATCCAGCTGTAGCCTTCAGGGACACACTACATTGGGGCTGAAATAGCTAAGCTGCTCAATGCATAAAGGATGGTCAGTTCTCCTTGAAAACTGACCCAAAGAAAATCTTGGGGGGGGAAAAAAACCCCTTTTTTTTTTTCCTCTGGAAGGACTTTTTGCTTGTGTAGGCAGGGTCACACTGCATCCACCAATCACTGCTGTTCTTATGTGTCCACATGCAACAAGCTAATGAAGAATAAGCTGATTAGACAGAACTGATAAAAAAAATCTGTAATTATTCTCTGAAAGCACTGATCTGTGGCTGATACAAAAATGAAGACTTTGTGCTTCTTAATGCATTTTCCATTTGCCGTCTCATGTTCTTTCTAGCTCTTCCTAGATTTTCTTGTTTGTTTTAAATTCCATTGAAACCATGGCAGCAAGGGCAGTGGAAGAAAAGAAGAAAGAAGGTGGAGAAGATGGAGTCCTTTTACACCTCAGTTTAGGGTAAGATTTTGTTTTATTATTATTCTGTAGACAACAGATTTTCACTCCTTTTTTTTTTTTTTTTTTTTTTCATTCTTATTTTGCTAGAAAAATCATCTTCCATTTTTAGAGGCTAGTTTGGGGGACAGCAAAACCTGCACCCAGCTGTTTCTAAAACCTTTGTTCTGTCCGTGTAGCCTGAGATTTCCCAGCTCTAATACCCTACAAATCCTATTATATCATATCATATCATATCATATCATATAAGATCATATATGATCTTATCTACAGGAATCTATTCAGGGCACAGGATTGTTATGCAGCATTGTGTGCTTTTACGTCTAAACAGTAGTTGCACAGGGAAGAATATTGCATAAGCTTTCTGCTATCAGAAAGTTACTTATAATGCATACTGGAATGTATATAAATGGATCATCAATATTACCTTTGAACAGCACCCTAATCGTTGAGTGCAATGTGTAGAAGACAAAAACAGGTGAAACATTGTGGCTCCAGAGCTGTAACTCCAGAGTGTTGTGAAGAATTTCTAGTGATTGTTGGTATCTTGAAAAATACTAATTTGTGAAAGACTCATAAAATCTCTAACTGGAACTGAAAACAACATAGGGAAATGAAACCTGAATGTCCAAACTCAAACATTTCTAAAGTGGTCTTGGAGATCAAGAGCGAACTTCTAAACATGTAACTCTGAATGGATTTTTTGAAGTGGCAAAATTCAGACAAGCACTTAATTGAGGACTAAAATCACTTGGCAGCGTTTAAAATCCAACCTTAGTTTACTTTTCAGAGTCAGTGAAGTGCTTTACTTTTATGTGCTAAAGGGACTGTAAAACATGCAGGTGATTCTAATCTTTCTGTCCTGACAGAAACACATTGAGCCCAGTGAGTAGCAGGTTGACTCTGAAGAAGAGTCTGAAGTTCTGTAGACGAAATCTGTGCGTGATAAACATTTATTGCAAATGAGAACCCTTCTGTATTTTAACAGGAATCCATGTAGTTTCTTGGTTTTTATGACCAAAACAGTAGTAATGGGATGGGGAAAATAAAATGAATAATAACCAGTTGGGCCTGCTTCAACATGAAAGATAATCTATGAAAAAAAACCCCTGTATCTGAAGTTAAACTACTGAAGTAACATCCATTTAATCAGAAGAGTGTATGTTTAGAGTGAATAGAATCCTAGAGGAGTGGAAGAAGCAAAATAGTCCAACTAATTAATTTCTAAAAGTGATCACAACCACGTCTTAAATATGTGTGTAAACACTGAAGTTATATTGAAGCCTATACAAAGCTACAAACTCCATATCTCTCTAAGATTAGCACACCATATGACATAAAATCTAAAGGGCTATAATGGAAAAATATGTTTTTACAGAAATGAGATTGCATAGATTTCATATGTAGTTTTCTTGATCATAGCTTCTTATGAGGTAACACTCTTACTGGCACATGGATTCCAAAAATTTGTCCTGGTAATACTTCATTGATTTTAATAAAGAAAGTAAAATACACCAAAGTCTAGAATGCATATTTATCTTATGGCTGATCTTGGGAGAAGTTTATATGATGTCATACAAATAAAACTTGTATTGCATCTTTCTGTAGGGTCTGCATCCCCTGCTTTTAACATTATATACCCAATTTTCTCATGCCTTCCATTCCTTTATATATATCTTTTGAAAACTAATAATTTTGTGCTGATTATTAGGAATTATTTTCTCTGCAGATTTCTTCCTGGCAGGCTACATGGATTCAGATTACCCACCGCTAAAGAGAAGTCCTGGAAATCTTAGTCACAAAGGTTGTCCCTGATTATAAACACTTTGAGAAAGATATAAATGTCAATACTGATGAGCAACTCAGGTTAGCAGCCTGGACAGAGATCACAGAATACAGCAATTGTAATAAAATTCTTCCCCAAATGTGCAATAAGAAAGTGAACAAGTTTTTACAGCTATCAAGAAAAACAGAAAGGTATCTTATTGCTCTGTAATTCTGATGGGGATAATGCTGAAGACATTGCTTTTCTAAAGAAAATATTTTAATGGCTGCCTGGGAGAGCCTTGATCTAGTAGATCCTGACTTGGGGAAAGAAAGAAGACCAGAGTATTTTTTTCCTTTTAAGGTAGTAGAGTCAGCAAAGATAGCTGAATCCTGTGCAATTATGAGTGATATTCTGATGCTTAAGAAATGGAGGAAACAGCTCATACGAGAAATAAGAAGCCCCAGAATTATTACTTTTTGTTGGTTCTGTCTAGCATGTCCAGGAGCCTGTGCAGCAGGAGAGAATGACTGTGTAAAGACATGAGGACAGAGAAATGGAGGTTGATCGCTTTGTCCTTTCCCAAACAGGAGGAGGTGGGAATAGGCTGAAGCAGGAACACCAAAGTGAGAAGGGGGTCTTCTGAAGTGGAAAGAAACAGAAAGAACATCTTTTGAAGGAGAGGCAGGATCTGGATACTGAAGTCAGTGAGTTTGTATGCTGGACAATCACAAGGCAGTATTTCACTTGGGCATGTCACGGTATAAACAGGGAAACTGGCCAAGAATGTAAAGGTCATAGCTTAGGCACTGGAACCTCTGTAGAAAGGTATGATAGATTGTGAGCCCATTGAATCCCCTGAAACTGTGTTGATACCTTCACTAGTGGCTGCACAGACTCCAGCAGCAACACTGGTGGCAGGTTAAAGGCAGCAAGAGAATTAGTCTATACAACTACTTCACAAGATGACACAGTAATGGATGGGAGGGGTGAGGGTGCACAGGGAAGATTAAATTTGACTTTGTCCTTTTGCTGCAGATGCTACAGCGATAGTTAACAGACACAGAGAGAGATACCTGTTCTTCATATAATGACAAAATGAGCAGAAGCAGGAACTGGCTCATCCTGAAGCCAAGAACAGGACCGTGTCTCAGAGAAAGCTGCCTACACCCAAGATCCAGCCTTGGATGCCTAAAGCCCGAGATGCCTAAAGCAGCTAAAAAATGTAGAGGTCAAACTGACTGCTTTGATAAAAGTGCTGGAAATATTTAAAAAGTGCTGATATTTCAATGGGCCAAAATGTAACAGCTGGCAGAACTCAAAAGCTGCCTGATTTTTTTGTGTACAGCAACAGTGCCAAGCAACCCCCAATCTGAGCAATCAAGTTAAAGGAGAACAAATTAGGCTCTATAGAGAAGACTGAAGGTCTCTTAAGTGTAGATTTCAACTGGCAGATCCAAGCAGCTTTGGAAAATTTTGGGTTTGAATAGAAATCCTTCATTTGGCATTATGGGTTTTTCTTGATGTTTGAGGAAGCTCAAGATTTGAAGATACACACCTAAAGTTCACTTTCTGACCATAAAGAGAACAGAAGCAAAACCACAGTCCTTTCTCTGTAAAAAGGAAGAATAAAGGAGGTTCTTCTTGCCTTCTGGAAAGCAAATCCTTGCTTGTAAGCATGGATGCAGAAAAGCTCAGTAATGCAGAGTACTCATGAGCTCAGTAGAGGCAAGGAGATGGGACAAGAGAAGGATACAGTTTTGACAACAGCAAGAAAGGGTGTCCCCTTCTTTGAGGGCACTGTAGTTTATGCTAGACAAGAGGCTTTTATCCTCCCTTCTTTTAAACATGGGCACAGGTTGCACAGAGATGGTGGTGAGTCCTTTAGTGGAGGTGTTCAGAAGGCATGTGGAGACATTTCTGAATGACAGGCTTGAGGGGACCCTGCTGGGGCAAGGGAGGTTGGACTAGATGGCATGCAGAGGGGCCTTCCAACCCAACTCATTCTGCAATTGTGTGAGATGCTGTCAGAAGGTCTGAGGCACTCTTCTGGCCCCAAGAAGGATGCAGTGTGAGCTGAGGAAGTGATGGAGAGCCTAAAACACACCTCTGCTTGTGTGGAGGCCACAAGGCTCATTGGCCTGTGTATTGCAGTAAGGCTTGGTAAAAACCTTCCAGGGCCTGAGGATGGCTTGCTCTGGGTGTTACTTTTAAGACCAGAGGTGGGGGAAAACACACTTTCCCTTATGGCCTCTGGTCATGCTGGTGCTGAAGCAAGCAGTACACTTATGGACTAGTTCCATCTTGTCTTTTCTTCTGGTTCACAGACTGGTTTTGAACACATGATGGTGCATTTTCTTCCCTTGTGGAATGTCATTATCTAGTGAAGGAAAAACATCACTTCCTAAAACTTATCCCCTTGCCACTAAGATTTGCACTGAATATTGTTGTGTGCAGCCCAGAAGCTGTGGGTGAAAGAATTTTTGTTAATCAGGGACTAACTTCATTTAAATCTACAGCCAGCACATGTAGTCAAAATCCCAGGTGCTTATCTCCGCTGATTTAATTGGGCTACTCAAATCTATGATGTTTATATAAAAGGCTGAAACTTTTCTAGTAACAAACTCTGTGTAGGAGTCTTTATTCAGGAAAAAGTTGCATTGAGTTCCATAACAACTGATGAAAGATCTTAAACAGGCATTTATTTGTTTTTGTTTGTTTGTTTGTTTGTTTGTTTAAAGCTTAAGAAACTAAAGTAATTCAGCAAATTCATTTGGCTGACCTCAAGGAAGTTTTGGTAATTGACCGTTTTAACATCTTAGGAGCTTAATTTGGTGAAGTTTGTATCTTGGATGATCCATGAAGATTCACCCATCAGTACCTAATCTGAAGTTGGATAAAAACATAACACATTCTTTTATTTGGCTTTCTTTGCATTTGATCAGGTTCTATGTCTACTAGGCTTCACCTCTGTTTTATGATGAATTTTTTCTTCCTCGGTCCATGCACTGGGGATGTTATTAACATGTAAACTTATAATAGGAGATGAAGTGCAGAATTTTTGAAGGATTTTGCACTGAACTTTAACATTTTGCATAGCTATCCCTTCAGTCCCATGGCTGGCACAGAAATCCTGACTCGCACAGGCCAACCTATCCCCATATCCCTGTCTGGCACTGCATATGTAATGCATACTAAAATATTTCCACAGGAGTCCTACTATGGGGTAATTTTTAGAAGATATACAATTGCATAGAGAAAAGACGAAACATTAAAAATACTTTCTTGCTGGATGCCATTAGGAATTGTACACCTGGAGAATCTGAGGAAAGCAAAAATTTCATATCGATTTAAAACTGCTACCTTATATAAACTTCCAGTATTTTACATTTTACTCTATATATTTTCCTTGTTCCACAAACTGTAAGTTAGGTCCATGGTTGGGAAAATCAGTTTATTTCTGTCAAAGTCAAAGAATTTTTACCACCTAAACATTTAGCTGCATATATATTTTACATCTAAAAAACAGTAATTTTGTTAATAGTGAGCTTCACAGCACCCTACTTTATATAGCTAACTGCAGATGTAATTTCACTCATACTGATGTTAAGTGTCTGTGGCAAATTACAAGGTAATGCTTGTGATGATGGTATTTCTTCTTAAAACAACATCAGTCATCTGGCAACTAACCCGCATGAGAAATGTCTTTTAAATCACCCTTCTCAAACACAAGATAACATTTAAGAAGTGTTTCTAGTAATTGCCTTAACTGTGGCTTGCTCTTATCTGAGCTACAATGTATTTATATTTTATTTAAAGGCCTTAGAACCATCTTATTAATGACTGCTTCCAGTTCGAAGCCTATGTTTATCTTGAAATATGGAGAGGATGAGCACAAGCTCTTTTGTCCCTGTCAGGCACTGGGACAGGCCTGCAATACTCTTTGATTGGGAGGCAGCAGCTTCCCAGATTCACTTCTTCACATGGCACAGATAAGCACTTCAAAGCTTCCCCACTGCAGGGCATAGCAGAGGATGTATTTAAACCTTCTGTTTCTTTGCAGGTGTAAGAACTAAACAGCAACTCTTACCTACTTTTTTCCTGTAAGTAGGATGGGAAGAAAACTGTGCTTGGAAGGTTGCAGTAAACAGCATGTTGTTGTCACTTGTACTCACTGGGCCATACACCAGGCTGGAGTGACTAACACTCCCCTGCTAGGTAATATAAATCGAAGCTTGGATGTTCAGGGAGAGCCTAGGTTGCTATAAAGTAACAGAAGCTCTTTCCAAGAAGACCTTACAAAAGCTGTCACCATCCTATGACTCAGATATTTCAAATCAAGGGAATGTAAACCAAGACAGAACAGATGCTTGAAATACAGAATAATCTTCAGTGTGTGTCCCGAGATAAGAGTGAGGAATCTTAAAGCTATGCATCTGCAACAAGAATGCCAAGTAAAAAATAGAGGTGAGCAAAGTTCTTTGAAAAGTAATTCTTAAAAATGGAAGTATTGCTGATCTGCTGTCTTTCCAGCCTCTTGAATTTAGTCCAAACTATCTTATCCAGGACTAAAAAGAACTTGGATTTCCAGATGAAAAGAGCTGACAACTGAAGGTGAATTGAACTCCAGCTTTCTTTATTACTGAAATCTGTCATAGAAATTTTTGGTTTATAGCAAGACATTTCTTGGTGTGCTTGACTAAGCCCACAGTCTTCTGTACTATCCTGACATTAGGAAACATCAATCTTTCAGAGCTAACAATGGTATGTTTTGCCTTGTAGAAGTTACAAGTACAAAGAAACAACTTCCTCCTCACTTCCTCCTGTGAGAACACAGTGTGTTTTCCTATTTTCAGTTCCACCCCTTCATTCCACTACATAATGCCTTCTCCATGAACAGCAATTTACATGTCCTCTGACCTCTCAGTAACTGGTGCAGCTAACGGTTCCTTTGCAGGTCTGCAGCCTCTCCCTTCCACCCAGCCTTGGACCCTGCTGTGGGCTGCTTGTCCAAAGCCAGTGTAACGAGGCAATGGGTTGAAAGAGAGGACTAGCTTTTGGAAAAAGAAAAGGGATCGGGTCTTACATGAAAGTGCATGTTATGTGAACTGCATATTGGGCATAACTGGCAGGCCCTATTACTGGAAGCTGCAAGGGAAGAGGGGCCATGGAGTCCTCTGAGCAAGTTACAACTGCTGTCAGCTGGTTTGAAAGGGATGAAAACAACTTACTGCATGCCAAAACCTCAGCAAGGTGAGAGCAGCACATGGCATTTCTGCTCAAACATATTTAAGAAAAGAGCAGCCCTTAGGACAGGAGAAAATGTGGGGATATCTGTGAGATGGAGAAAGTGGAGGAGACACATGGAAGGAAGAGACAGTCTTGGAAGGAGTCACTCTGTGCCAAAGAAGGGACACCCTGTAGGGAACTGTGGCCCATGGAGGACTCACTGTGAAACAGTGGAATAGTAAGGCAAGAAGGAAAGTGAGTAAGAAGTAAGCAACTGCAGAAAGAACCATTACACACTGATCCGAACTGTCCACATTACCCAGTGCCTCACAGAAAAGATTGGGGCAAATGGACTGATCATTAACACCTATTAAAAGCAAGGGATGTCGAGACCAGAAAGGGGTAGAAGAGGTGCTTAACTTGAGTTTGGGAAGGAAGGAGAAAGGTCGTTCCCTAAGTGTGTATGTCTGCCTTTTTCCTCTCTGTATTTTAATCAGTAGTTGAAATTTTGTTAGCCATCAATAAATTAAATTAAGCAGGAAGCCCCATGTGAGACTGCTTTATCTGCAAAGACCTATCATACATTCCACAGGAGGCAGAAGCCAGAATATTTGCTGTGCATGAAAGAGTTGGGAGATACAAATGTCTTCGAGAAATTTATAGGAGTCACATGTGCTCATCTGCCTTGAGATTTCAAACTACTCAAAATTATTCAAAGGTAAGAATGTTCTTAGAATGTTCATTTATAAAGAATGTTTGCAATGTGGCTGTTAGCTTTGTTCAGCCTACTCATTGGATCTAACTGTGCTCCCTTCCCCTCTCATCCTTGTATCATTTGTCAGTGCTTGTGCCTCAGTGACCTCACATCACTGCCACGCCACAGGGAGAAGCAAAACTGGAGAAATGATATCCAGTGTTGCACAAGGATTTCCCACCATCCTACAGGTATTTTAACAGAACAAAATAAATCAAATGCTCCATTTTCTTCACATGAACAGCTGTATATTAGCTATCTTATTGGAAAATGTTGTTCAAATGTTTTAACAGTTCGCACCAATTCCTGGAATTTAAAAATTCCAGCGTTCTGATGATGTTGCAAAAATTGACACTTTCCTTAAAGGAACCTAGGTTTGAATAGACATCAGCAGCAGAGCAATTGTCAGCTCTTTAGTACTGACATACCTCTGTTTCCACAGAAGTTAAATCACTAATACTTTAAAAAATTCCATCCAATATAGCCTCTTCTTCAAACTCCTTTTTATGTGGGATGAGGGATAATGCTTTGTTGATTGTAAACTAAATATGCTCTTTCTCCCTGTGTTCTGACTAACCATGCAGAAATTATTTGTTTTAGAATTTAAAATTACAATCCAGCAATGTTTGGAAATGTGTAAAACGCAAAGCTCTAGCATATGGTGAAAAACACACAGCTGCATTTATACACTAAATAAAGACCTTGTTTTTATTTCAGTTTTATCACCAGATTAAGGTACAAACAATGAATCTGTTGAAGTCAGTGACATTATGCAGCAGTTACACAGGGGAAACCATGGTCAGAACTAGGAATTTTTTTTATTTTGTCCAGCCCTGAGCGCATTTGTGAGATGTTGACATACAGTACTAAGGGAAGGAGCTAGGGACACTGTGAAAATGAATGTGTCATCTTTTTCTCAGTGTAGAAGGGTCTGCATTATTAATTTGAGTATTCACTGCTACCTATGATAGTCGAGTGCATTATGTCAGATTACAATCTGCCTGAGCTCACTGGAATTTGCTTTCAGGTGTTTGTATTTCTGTGCCACTTGAAAAAATACCACGGTGGTAGCCTGAGCATGGAAATAAAAGCCAGGAAACTCATAAGATACCGTTCCCTCAGTAACCATCCATGTGTAACCATGTGTCATCCAGATTGCTCACAATAAGGCAAAGCATTAATAGCATGAACGATAACACCAACCACTTCACTGCAGAAGAGAAATGGCAGTGCGTTGTGTCTGTAGAGGGAACCATAATTTAGAGTTGACTGCCTTTTGTGCATTACTTGTTTTCATTCGCGGTGCATTTTATGCCTTGAAAATGCACTGCTATACTTTCACAGATTGCACTGCATGATTTTACAGGGCTCCTGACATGTAACAAGCAAAAAATCTGGAAGAGTTTGCATGATGGGTGGCTTCTAAGGGAGAATCCCATGTTGGAGGACACCTTCAGCCATGAGACAACATTGCTAAGACCCGACCATTTCTCTGGTAGACAGAACACACTGTCATCCGCAGATTTTGTATTTGGAGCAAGTCAGCTTGCTCACTGTGAACCGTTAAAAATAAATTGCGATCTGCGTTTATAAAGTTTGCGAATAGCTGTATATTTCTCCATAAACCAACAAAACTGAATTCATCCTTATTTATGCTATCTAACGAAGTGTTACCTTTCACAGTTCCTTGCCTTTATATTGCCATAAGTGACATGAGGTACAGAACATCTGGTCCTGTGAAAGCTGTTTATTATTGATTGATTCCTTTCAGGCCAACACTCTTGGTACACTCAGTACCTCTGCAGCTGCACAGCCGAGGACGGATCCGTGCCCAGTTTGTACCGGCTCAGCTTAGGAGATGCGGGGAGCGGTGCAGGCCTGGAGACGTGGGCGGCTGGAGCACGCTCACGTCGCAGATAACTCCGTTCCCGGGTTTCTGCTCTTTCTTCCCGCAGTCCCCGGGAAAAGGCGCCCCGGCAGCCACCCGAGGGGCTGGGATGCTTCTCGACGCACCTGGGAGCGCGGAGTTCCACAAAAAGCAGGGAGCGCGGGTAGCCCACGAAGCGCCGTCCCGCCGTGCGGGGCCGGGGCGGACACACTCATCCTCGCAGTTTGTTTTCGGCTGCACTGTGCACGTCTACGTGCAAATCGCCGCGCCCACCCCCACTTTTAATAGCAGCAGCTACCGAGGGAAAATTAAAAAAAAAAAAAAAGGGGGGGGGGGGGAAGGAGGGCATGGAGGACAGGAGAGAAGAAAAAGAAGAAAGGAAAGAGGAAAGAGAAAAGCCAAAGGCGAGAAGACCCAGAGGGAGGGGAAAAGCAGCGCGCTGGGCGGCTCCGGCCGCGCAAGGGGCGGGCTGGCCCGCCGGGGGCAGCGCCCGCCGCCCTATAAGAGGGCGCTGCGGGGCGGGGGCGCCCGGTAGCGGCAGCGGGGCCGGCGTCGGGGCCGGGAGCGGCGCCGGAGGGGATCGCAGCGCGGAGCAGGCGGCGGCTCCCCGCGGGACCGACGGCGGCTGCGGGCCCGGGAGGTAGGCGGGGGGGGGCGCATCGCGGGCAGCTGTCTCGGGGGCTCCCCACTTTTCCCCCCTCCGCCTGGAACGGGCGGCACAAAGCGGGAGAGAAAATGCGAATGAGTGGTGGTGAGGCGGGGGTGTGTTCTGTTATTGTTTTGGTGCTTTGCTTGTTTATTTTCTTATCGCTTTGGGGTTTCTGTCTTCCGACGTGGTGTCGTTTTCTGTGCCGAGCCTGTCGGCAGCGCGGCTCGGAGGAGGGTTTACGGCGTAGCGGGGCGTCGGGAAGGGGCTAATAGTGTTTGTGTGTGTGAGGGGCGTGGTTGTGTGTGCTCATTTTTTTAAAAAAATAGTTGGTTTATTTTAGCTTATCCTGCGCGAGGCGACTCTGACTTGGCAGCGCTGACGGAGGGTGGCTCACCTTACCGCTGCCTCTCCCAGCCCCGGTGGGTGCGAGAAGATAACGGGAGGGTGTTCATCCCCTTCGCTCCTGCGTGAATCCTGTAAAGTCGCGGGGGTGGCAGAAGGGGAGGGCCTTGGGATGGGGAGGGAGAGTAAAAATAATAATAAAAAAACCCGATGTTGCTGCCTTTGTGATGGGCAGAAGGCTCGGTTCTATGCAACAAGTCGTGCTGCTGCGTGCCAGACTCTTGTGAAGTCTGGAGAGCTACGCTGAAACCTATCGTCAGGCTGTTGCTACAAAAGACGAGCGGCACAGCAGCCCAGACGCTTAAGACATGCCTGGAAAGATACACGAATACTAAATTAAAAGTTCTTATTAAACCCTATTTTGTCCTAGTTTTTTACCAGAAGTTCTCCCTTTCCCACAAGCTGTTGGCCTGGGAGATTTTAAAGTCTGTACAAAAACATACTTAAAGGATCAAAGTTGGTTTCAAGTGTGTTGGAATAGACCTCCTTGAAGCCAGAGGGGTGTAAACATCTAAATTAAAGCCTAAAATGAGTGGAACTTTTTTGAAAATTACTGCTTTGGTTTAATGCATTAGAATTTATTTTCACTTTTGAAAATGAGTCGGTCCGGTCCTTGTGCTGTGGAGAACACCCATATCTTGGGGATGTTCCATTAACAACAGATGGTCAAGCCTGCTGTCGAAAGGCTATTGTAATGGAGCGGTCTTGCTTCCTTTTGAAAGGGGGTCATGGTAGTAAACATTCAGTGCAAATGCTTTTTGTGTTTTTTGTGCTTGTGGCACAGCTTGACTCCCTAGCAAGTGGGAATGGCGACGTATGCTGACACTTTCCTGTCATTCAAATCGGTGTGTGATTCTGTGAAGATACAATAGGATGTTAAGCTAAATGAGTAGTACCTGGGACTCTGCTGTGTTTTACTGATGTAACAGGAAAAAATGGTCTTGGTGGGTCCTCATTGTGCACATCTGAATTTTAATTTATGTTAGAGTGAGTTGTGTGACAGTATATCTGGTGTGGGCAGGAGCTTGATGCCTTTACTCATGACATGAAGCACCTTGTTTCTCATAATTTAGTAGGGCTGATTATGGTAAAAATTAGAAGTCAGCCCTTAAAAAAAAAGATGGGGCTGTAAGTTCGGTAGTGTGGAACACAAGTGTTGCATAGTAGAATTTAGGTTGAACCTATTGAGTTGAGACTATTTAGCATTAAATAATAAAATATCACGGTGTAGGCATGTTTTTGGAGGCATTCTGAGGGGGTTACTAGCTGGCCTCTGGACTACAAGAAATCACAATTTGCTATAATTTGGCACTAGAGTGTAATAATCCAGCAACTAGCCCAAAACTACTCACAGTAACTCTCCCCCAATAAGTTGTTGCTGAAGGATATGTAGTGGTATGGTAGTTATGTGACATAAACACCTTGGGTGCAGCTATATGTAAGACTGTACTGTTTCCAGGAGTCACGGTAATCTTTTGGACATAAGCTGCAAATATCCTCTGAATAGAGCTACATAGCAGTGCAAACGGGTATGTTGAAAGTCTTGATGGTCTCTTCACCCACTGAAGCACACTTATAAATCAGTGTGCCATAGGCACTTGCTATCAAACCTTTTTTGTAATGCTAATTTTTTTTTTTTCAAACCCAAACATCACTCAGTGCTGTATTGCTGTGATGAGAGACTTGATCTGTCACCAGATTAGGTGTATAAAGAGTAGCTCCTGGTGAAGTGCTGAACTACTGGGGGATGAAACGCCATTAGCTTAAAAAAAGGCAAGTACACTTATTTTGGCCTTTGTTCCTTAGAAAAAAGGAGCAGCCTTTTCTCTAGATTTCCTTAGACTATATTTCTCCCCTTCTATACGAGTGTAAATTAGTCTTCTGTGATTCAGAAACAAGCCTTAGTGGCTTAAATAAAGTGACAGCAGATCTTCTATGTGGATTCTGGATTGAAGCATTCTCACCTGTTAATCGAGTGTAATACACGCATTTGAGAAAGGATGTCTTCCCTTGCCTGCATCTCTGCAAGGCTGTTCTCTCAGCAGTGAGTTCACGTGAGAGAGTTGGACTCACGAAGACAGAGCAGAAGAATTGGTACTGAACTCATCTGTCTGTGGCCAAATATGATCAGCTCTGCTAGTGTTTATGCATTGCACCATGCAGACTCAGTATTTTTTAGGGTGTGGTTTCTCCAGAACTTTAATCCAGAGTAATTGAAGATTGCTAGTGAGCTAGTAATGGACCTGCTTCATTTCTCCTGGTCTGCCTGTTCTTTCTGCTCCATTGTCTGTTTCATCCTTTGTGCAGGCACTGGAGTTCACCAACCCAGGGTGAGTAATTGAAAACAACAAACTCTCTTCTTTTTTGCTTGGTGGTGGTGTTTTTTTTTTTTGTTTTTTTTTCTTCACCCCAGCATCCTGTGTTCAGAGTCTTTTCATGGCTTTGTGAGCACTGGTGACAGAAGGGAGCAGAGAGGGACCCAAACTACTGCTTTGTTTGAGTAACCTTGAAGCAGGCACCCTCAGTGTTTATGTAGGTCTTCTATGCCAGGTAACACACCAAATCCTGAAATAAGTCCAGAGGCCATGACTGACCAAATATCATCATGTTTCTCTTTTCCTAGTTATTCTTGATGACTCCTGTGAGAGGAGCTAGAGTCAGGGTTTACTCTGTTTAGTAAAACACATTTTATATATTTTTTTCTTGATTATGTGAGGCTGCTAGGGACTCTGCCCACTTTCTTTGGGGTTGGCATGGCAGAAATTCATTCTCTCTAAGATTATTTCATATTTTTGCCAGCTAAGGATTTGAATTCTGAATGCTTGAAACTTTTTTGGTGTGGTTGATAAGCATGCACGTATGCAGTTACTGATACTAAGTATCAGATAAAAAATACCATGGTAAGACACTGCTTCTAGTGTTTAAAAGATGATCACTGCAGAAAAACCCGAAAGTTAAATTGTCTCATTCTGTAGCTGCATGTCTTGCTTGTGTTGGTTGCGTGAAAGTAATACAGATAATTCAGAAGAAATGCTGTGACTAAAAGTACTGAATGGAGTACCTGAAGTACCCTGTTGCCTTTCTTTAAAATGCATGTCAGTAAAGCTAATCCTGTCTTTTTTAGCATTTTTTATGGGGAGAAAAAGTATTTTTGCTTGCTTCAAGGACTGAGAGAGAGACAGAGTAGGAGGGAATACTGTTGGTGCAGCTTTCCAGACACAACAGGCTAACACTGTAGGAAAAATAGGAGCATTCAGATCTTTATTTGTGGGTTATTACCAAAAAGGCTTGATCATAGGTGATAAAAATGTGTGTCAGTTTGAATGCCATAAGTATCCACGTGCAAGCTGACCTTTTTCCTCTTTTGTTAGTTTTCTGGAGGAGTGTTGCTTAGCAGAGCTCTGTCTAATGCAATGAGATTGGTTTGTGTTATGCTGACTTTGTTAGAGAACAATTGGAGTTGAACAGAAAAAGGAGAGCAAAGAGCCTTTCTAAGACTGTTCTGGCTTGGGCTAGATAGCAAGGTTATTCTCTGTGAAGGAACATAATTGGAGCCTTTTACCACACAGTTCAGAGATCATTCTGGGGATCTGATTTCCTTTTTAGCAAATAGCAGGCAGGGTTGTGTGGAAGACAGAGGTGGCCAGAACCTGTTAGCACTCTACTTGCTCGGCTCTCTGAAACAACTTGCAATTTTACTAGCCTGTTTCCAAATGAGTCATTATTCCTGGGAGCAAGCAAGCCATGCAGCTAATAGTCATTAGCATAGTACTTGTTAGGTTAGTAAAGGTCAAAATTAAGCCATGTGGAAGGTCTCTGAGGAGCAGTTTTGGTTATGTAGGTGACAAGAGCAAGATTAGGGACCAGGAAACTCGGTTCCTAGCACTTCTGCCCTTCTTGTCATGACTTGACTGTTTCCTCTTATCATCTTTCACCATTGTTCTAGCAATGTCATGACCAAAGTTTATACTCTTTAGAGATAGAAGTCAAAGTGTGTTTTTTCTCACGTTCAGCAGGTAGCATCTTTTTTTAAAGACTTCAGGCTGAGTTGCTAGTGCCAGCAACCTGGGTTTAAGTCCAGTGTTTTTAGAGATATGCCTGTTTTTACAGTTGAGCTTCTGTGCCATAAAAAGAAACAAGCAAGTTATCATAAATGTTCTTTGAGAGCTGTATTCATGAGGAATGTATTGATATTATATAATATATTCTAGGGATCTATTGGTGGCTTTTTTTCTCCTCCTGTTATTTTAATTATGTTCCTGCAACAAGAGTTTGGCTATGACTGCCAATAAAAACAGTTAAGACCAAACTTCAATGGTTTAAAAAAACCCAGTACACTATTCCAAACAATAAAGCAGCACTGAGCTTTTCTGAATGCAGATCCGTGGGTATTTCTTTGTGGTACTAGTACAGGAGCCAAAGTTCAAAAATCTACTCTTCCTCTGGACTCAATGTTCTTATTTAATAAAATGAATGAATGGATCCTGCATTTGTATTTTTATTCTGCCAATGGGGGGAAAAAAGTGCTTTATATTTAATTTGGTTTAAGTTATTTTAGATGTTTTAATTATTTTTACCCTATTAAATCTGAGTAGGAGTTCTTACTGCTTTGTTTCCCATCTCTCTCAAACCTAAATTTAAATATTCATGCTAAAGCAAGAAATAAGTTTTTCTATTGTGTTTGGAGAGATCTGGACTCCTTTCTTGTAGCAAAATAATGCAATCACCTGTCCACCATCAGTTTTCATATTTCTACAAATTTTATTTTTCCCAGATAATTTTTTTTTGTTCTTGGTTGCTAGCCACGTCTCCCAGAGATGCATTCCCTGGTCTTGTGACATACTCCTAACGTTCACATCTCTACATCTATTCTCCCAATTATGTTCATATATAAAACCAAATATAATTGCAGAATGGTGTTTTCTGTTGCGATGTGCTTTGGCTCCAGTGGAACTTTCTCAACATGATTAAGGATATTCTAAACTTAATGTAAAAAAAAGTATGTTTTGGAGCCTTTATCTATAAAAAAACTTGCAAAGTTTCTTTTTGCTCACCTTGCTCTCTTGTAAGCTTACTGCTTTTCCCACTTCATTCTACTTCTGCACTTGCCTGCTGTTTGGAGTCATTTGGTTGAAATTTAGTTGACCACTGCTCTTTAACTCTATGCTTAGTCCCTTGAAGGTTTAGGAGCAAACTAATGGAGTTCCATCCTGAATATACTTTGGAGTTGTGAGGTGTAGCTTAGGACTTTAACAAATTCTGTCATCCTTCTTTCCTGGATATATCTGTGCATGATTTTGAATTAGGCATACATTAGACTGCTTTTCATTGCCTTAACTACCATGCTCACCCTAAGGATTGAAGCTTCAATGGTGGGGGTGCAGGTGGAGCTGAAGAATAGAAAGTGTGAGTAACAACTCTTCACTGTGTGGATCAGGCAAAATGGGAAGATTGGCACACTCTTTCTGGCAGTGCTCCGAGCTAACTGCCCTGTGCCACACCTGACTCAGCAGGTATGTGGGCTGCCTTATCATGCTTGCCAGCTATTTTCATATTCTTCTACAAATAACTTTAGAGATAAGTGGTTATTGAAGTTGGTATGGGTTGCCAAGATTGATCAGAAATTCCTTCCTCTTTATAGCTCACACTCACTGATTTCAATAGTACTTGGGCATCTCTTTATCACTTTAGTGGATTACCATCTTCCATATCAGCACAGTTGGATGGTAGCCATGTGGGAGCTGAGGTCTTGTTCTAGGCTTCACAGACTAACTCTGCTCAAACTGACAATGGCTGCTAAATACTGACTTTGCCAGTTTATTGCTTTCTTTCGTCAATGTCATTTCCTTTCATTGTGCTAGAGGCTTTTTCTTGGCTGGTGTTTTTCTGCATATTTCAGGGATATTTTTGTTTAATTTGCTGTTACTTGTAGCTGTGCCACAGATATTGGTCCAGTTTTGTAGATATCAAGCTTAACAGACAGCTTATTCTTTCTGCCTCTGAATCTCAAAGGCACCACTGTGGGTGTTCTCTGCACTGTAAGCCATGTTGTGTTCTGCTCCGTTACTGAAAATGTGCTGGTTTATGGCATGATGTTCCCAGATGGCAAAGATGGAGGGGAAAGTGACACTACAGTTTCTTTTGTTGTTACAGGACAGGCATACTCTCAAACTGCAGTTTAATCTTGTACAGAACATGGTTGGTGTCCTCGTCTTGTCCCAAGATAAACAGCAAGTTCCAAAAGCAGGATGTAGGAGAAGTCATTCCCTTCCGGAAAAGTCCCTATGAATGCAATGATAAAGGCACAAGGCTTCATAACTTTGTTCAGTAGAAGATAGAAATATGCCAGATGCTTCAGTGACTCTGACAGGATCATGGAGCACCTGTCAGTGTTGCACTTTTTAAAACCAGGTATCTGGCAGATTAGTGTAAATGATTCAGTCACCAGGATGTCCTGGGGAAGGGGTGGTGGTTGAAAGTGTTTCTGTCCTAATATTGTCTGAATGTGTGGATTTCTTTTGGGAAAAACGGCTTTCTTGGGGAAGCTGTGTCTTTCTTCTCTACTTCGTGGTCACTGCCAAGCAGAAAGACACCTTTTGCGATGTGAAATTCTTTATCCCTTTCTTCTAGCTGCAGTTACATTGTCTTTAAACAGGATGTGTCAAAAGCTGTAAAAAGTGACTGGGACTGTGTAGTGCAGCTTTTTGCAAACCATGTGCTGATGATACTATACTTGCTCAGAGATCAAAGCTTAATGGCATGAATTGAGCTCAAACGTCATAATTATTATTTTAGCAGGATGTTCTATTATTTCTACATTCCGCTAGAAAAGAGTCATTATTTGAGAGAAAAAAAAAAAAAATCATCTGCTAATATGGACTATGGATTTTTGGACATTGGCCGTGATAAAGCAAATCACATTTCGTGTTTGTTTTTGCCAAAGAATGGACTAGGTTTCTTTTTTTTTTTTTTTTTTTTTTGCCATGGGGAAAGTAGGGGACACTCAGTGTAATGTTGGAAGTTGAAATGCTTCACATATTTCACAACCTTCTAGTGGAAGGGGTTTTTTTGGTGTTTTTTTTTTTTTTGTAACACAGATGGCTGCATTTTGCGTATTATACTTGACACTTAGGACAAGAAATCCTCTTGCCTAAATGCATGCCACAGTCCCTTGCATGTGCATTCCTTAGGGTGGGTCCAGCATGCCAAGTGCTTGCAAACTTGACATCTTCCATTGCATTGGAGTTCATCAATGAGCTTGTTTTCATCGATGAGCCCTCTATAAACATGCTAGAAGTAATGAAAATCATTTGTTGTGGTCATTCTGGTAGGCAGATATTGCTGACCTGTGACAGGTTTTTCAAAATTACTTGGCATGTTGTGTCACAAGGGAGGTTGTAAAGCAGCAGCCATTTTTGAAAATGTGCATCTGTGTAAATGTTCTAAGGAGATACTGAGGACTCTAAAAAATGTAGTTCAGTCTTTATTATGGAGCGGTTTGTAAGACAGTGCTTTTCTGTGTGAGGATATGAGGAACTGTCCCATGTGCGCTGGTGTGGTTTTTTGTTTGTTTGTTGTTTTGTTGTTGTTTTTGTTGTTTTGTGATTGGTAAGGATAGGGTCACCAGTGTCTCAGAAATACATCCTAGGAGTTTGGGTTTGAAGGAGAGGCAAGTTAGATACTCTGAACAGTTTAGGATCAGGGATGTCAGTGCTCATAGTATTAATTTTGGGCCAGGTCTTTCAAAATGATCATCTGCTTATCTGTTCGTAGTGAAACATTCAGAAGAGCTCAGCACATAATATACTGACTTATGAAATTTGCTCAGTTCTCATGCCAAGGCTAAATAACTTTAGAAGCCCCTTGCTGTTTTGCCTAAAGACTTGGAAAGCCAGATTTCTGCTCCTGACATGACATAATGTTGGGCTTGAGTCATGTCAGAGCAAGACCCAGGCTTGCTTCTCTGTGTAGTATCTAGTGCAGCAAGTAGAACCTAATATTGGGCTTGGGTTCTCTCACTAGTTTTTTCATAGCAGCAGTTTGAGCAGGTTGTGAATAAGTATTTTATTGTTGGCCTGTGCTGAAAGGAGTCCTTTTCCATTGACTGTCTCCAATATTCTATGAGGTTGGAGCCCCCTTAAATAACAATGTCAAATGATTTATTTGGTGTTTTGTAGCTGTATGCATGCTGCCTTAAGGGTCCTGTGGATGAGTGAGAAGCTGTGTGTCTTTGACCAGAGATGGCAGGTTGCTGGAGGTATTTCATGAGACTGTTTTCATCAGCTTCCTGATATTTTGGTGTTATCCTTTGAATCTGGTTTTAATCCTTAAAATGTTGTTTTTTCTAAATTTTACATCCTCCTCAAGGAGGGAAAATTAGTTCAACTGGATGTCCATGTTAAAAGCCATTTACTATTTGCCTTCAGTATTAGTAAGCACTGGAGAACAAGACCAGAATCTGTTTACTACCTAACCCAAGGCCCAGTAGTCAGTGTAGGAAGTAAACCAGTAGGGGATCTTGCCAAGAACTGCCACTAAAATATTGTGGTTTGTCGCCCTAATCAATTTCTTGTCTGCTGACCCAGAATATCTCCAGTCACATTGCTAGGAACAAGGAGATGGTGTAAACTCTGACGTGACCTGGGTGATTTTGAAGAGGAAAGCAGTTCTCACTGAGGGACTCTTTAGATGGAGTAGAAAACTTCGTGTCCCATATTTGGCAAAAGGGAGAGAAACCTCCTCTGTGAGGAGGTTGTGAAAGACTAGCTTTTAGTGTCTGTGTGCCTCCACTGATAACGATCCTGTGTCCCAGGCAGTAGCCCGAAGGTCCAAAGCTCACACCTCCACTGCTGATCCTGCACTGGTTGTGACTGCTACAGACTCTAGCAGTGATTAAGCCAGGAGACGAATGTGTGGGATCTGATGGTTTCATTCTAATCTCTGTTTTTGCTTGCTTGTGGCCTTAGGTGAGTTGCTTGAACTGTGCAGCTAATGCTTTTTATGGCACCTTTTTGTAACCTATTTCAGGCTCTTTGGGTTAAAAGATTACTTTAAAAGATCAGTACTGTTATTTGTATAAAATTGTCATTGTTCAGGTGGCAGTCTCCCCTCTTCCCTAGAGCTAGATGTCATAAGTTTTTTGACTGCGTGGAAGTTTTAGAGATGGGAATGTCAGATTTGTTATTTTGGATTTTGCAAGCTTAGTGTGACTTCAGATCACAGAATGGACATTACTTTTGCTTCTTTATGCACTGCCTGTTTCTGCTGGGGGATTTTATGTCCTGTTAGATCTCTAGTAGCAGGACAAAAATCGCTTGCACTTGCCCACAGTTGCTCTTTATCTAGCCTAATTTTAACTTAATGGACATCAATACTCTTTTTTCCATCTAGTTACAGCTGCTGTGCTGGAAGAAGGGAAATCCTGGTGTTTGGCAGAGAAGTGGCCAAGGCACTAGGCTTTGATTTGGGAGATAGGGATTTAGTTCTGGACTTAATTTCACCTCTGTTAGACTGATGCCCATCCAGGCCACTAGTCCTCTGGTGGTTTGTCTTGTGTAGATCAGAATGTCAGTTCATGAGTCAGGCCCTTCTGTTCTGCCTTCATATGCACAATCCTTAGAGGGATCAGGTCCCCACTGGTGGCATATAGATCACTGGGGGACTCTAGATCTGGGATTTTCAGAATTCACATGGCTTATGATATTATTTCCTTCACAAAATGCAGCTTGACACTACCTAAAAGAAATTAAACGTCAATACATTTATCGGTGTTCATAAAGAAGACTATATTTCTGCAGAAATCCAATGTTTGTTTTAATTGCTACTTTACTTCAAAAATTAATCTCATTTGACTTGATACTTGTGTAGACAAGATCTATTGGAGTTAAGCAGATGTATAAATTTTTTGTCTGGGGCAGGAAGCAGAAATGCTGGATCACGTCTGCTTTTGAGAAAGGAAAGTGCTGGCTCTTGTAGCTCATAAGGGTGCCATATGTAGCTGTTAGATTGGTACTCTCCATGGCCACTTGATCTGTGGAGAGTTGCCAGTGGTGGTAGCTTCTGTGTTAAGGAAAATCTGACTGAGAGGACAGGGCTTGCTAGCTTATTTCATGGAGGCCACTGAGCCTTCCATCAACTGGTGAAAGCTTTTTAGCTCTGCTGACAAGGACTTAGTTTAAATTGTCTATAGCATCTTGCCAGAGCCCTGAAATGTTCCGGTCTCATAAAGTTTGGTAAGTTCACTTTGTTCCCTCTTGAAATAGTGATTTCATTTTTTTTTTTTTCTCTAGGGGAAAGGTTTTTTGCCTCCCAAAAGAAAGCAAACAGCTGCATTGTTTGCAGAAAGCTGCTTTTGAAGGCTGTTTTATGTTTACTTAGTACAGACACCAGGCATGGGGGTGGGGAACTGATTTTCTGCCACTTGAGCTTTTTACTCTTTAAATTTATGGCTGTAAAAATACATTTATTTAGAAGGATTAGATCTGGAGACTGTTGGTATACCAGCTAATGGACTTTTCAACAGCCATTCTTTGAAATAGTGACTAGCACCCTTCTTGAAAGAAAGGGCTGGCCAGAGGATATGTTTCATTGTCATAATTTTCAGAGGTTGCCCTGTAGCCTAACTTTCTCATGAGTAATTTTCTGAATTGCAGAAAATGAGATGAAATTGCAACCATGTAGGTTGGGAGGCTGTTCAGGATTTCTACAGCAGGGTGAAATGTTGTGCAGGGAGTCTTCTGCAAAGGCAGACCATGGGATGAGTGTGTGGACTCTGCAGGCGGGTGTTGTGTTGTGGTGCTTTATATTACAGGAAAAGTAATGCTGTGGGGATGGATTCCTGCAGCTTTTCTTACTCTAGACAGAAAGCAGTATTTCTGCTACAGGGAGTTCTGGGTGAGTGCCAGGAATGATCACTGATACCTGCTGTTGGCTCGAAATTTTACACAGGTGAGACATAAAAGCCATCATTGGAAGCTAACCAAGTTTTGGCACTGTGTTACTAAATGGAAAGTTGCTTTTCATGGCTATGTTGAACTTATCAGACTGGTCTGAAGTGGAGATAAAGTGGGATTTCAGCTCTAACCAAGCTGAAAGTTTTGGGTTGATCACTGCTCTGCATCTCTGGCTTACAGTTCTTGCCTATTGTGAGCTGGAAGAGTGTCTGAAAGGACGCTAAGCCATTATCCTCTGGTACTACTTTGCTGAGTGTTTTCTGATGGATCAGTAATTCAAGTGAACCTAATTAACCTGTGTCAGCAGTGAACCAAGAATGTCAGCCGCTGTGGATGAAAATCAGAGGTGACTACTAAAAAACCTGTTCCCTGCTCTGTAGCAGATACTGCCTGGGGCATACAGTGTCGTTGCAGCTGTCACCAAGCGTGGCTGGAAGAACTGGATACACTTCAGGCTCAGGTGTTGTGCTCTTGGTGATTAGTCTACTGTTGGGCTCCCGTGCCCTACTTTTATGCCTACATCTGGGCAGTCCTTAAAAGTCAGTATTTTGATGTAATTTCAAACTTTTGTCTAGGCAGAACAGGCCAGATCACTTGCTTTGTTCCCAGTAAAATTTAGTTTAACTCCAGAGAACTGAAGTTCAAGCAGGTGGCACAGCTGAGTCTTTCTGGCTGTGAACACTTCTACTGATCAGCTGAGATGAGTTAAATGATAAAATATGTGCCCTTAGCTCACTACAGTTTGCTAATGTGATATAAATGTTGCAATCTCTATAAAGCAGTATTTCTGTGTTCTGCATCCTGTGGACTGACTGCAGTTGCAAGGGATCAGTATCTGAATTTTCAGTTACGTGCATTAAACCTGCTGCCCTTTGATTTGCTCATTCCACAGACTGGTTGAATTTCTGTTTTACCTCTGTGCGGGGTATTACGGTGCAGGATTAGGGTCTTAATTCTATTGATGAGGACACCAGAAGTCCCTTTGATTCTCCATGGAATACTTTTTGTACTCTTCTTGTGGCACTTTATTCTTACTGGTTTTGGTGTTTAGCTTTAATTTCAGGAAAGCCTTGGAAAGTAGTTTTTTTGCAGAGTTTTAACAGTGTTGGGGGCCTGAGCATGAAGTATGGAGTGGGTACTCTGAACACCCTTCTAAAGATAAAAAACACCTGTTGCATAACTACCAGTAACTGTAGAAGGCTGTGCAGTCCTTTCCAGTCCTCTTCTTCTATATCCCAAACATGTGCAGTGGCTGCAGGATTAGACTCAGGCAGCAAAAGTTACGTTTTGTGGAATGGTGGACAGCACAAAACAATCAAATGGAGGTCTGTGACTCACAGACCAGTACCCATATCCTGCAAAAAATACTTGAAAAGAGCAATTCTCTTTATGTTCTTAGAAAGATTTTTGTGCCACGTTACTGGTCAGTAAATGCCTGTGTACTATGTGAGAAGTTTCTCTTTAGATGAGTAAAAGTGTTGCCAAATCCTCCAAATATTATGCAGAAACTTGAGTGGAGGTAGTACAAAGGAGGGATAACAATATTCCCTACCTAATTTTGTTGCTAGGGTGTTTGCAGCTTTAGATATGTAGTACAGACATGGAGAGGAGGTGCTTCAAGGACCGCCCATGTCCAAGGCTGTAAGCAGAGGTGTGCTTTGTGTCCCATGAGCATGGGTGCAGTCATCAGCCAGGGTTTCCCACAAAGGGCAGGCCTTTTCCCTGCTGCGGATATGCCAGTAGCCTGCCAAGTGCCTTTCTCTAAGTATGTCTGGGGATTCATGGTCTAACAGCCAGATGTGCACACATCTGCAATGTGTTAGTGCCAGGGTGTTCCAGCCAGGAGGGAAGGATGGCTGTTCTGTCTGATGAGTTGGGCATCCCTCTGTAAGGAGCATCTGTGGAGGTCCTGTCAGTGAGTTAGAGCAGCATCTGGCAGAAGTCAACAAGCCCATGCTGACTGTATGCTGTACTGCTTGGTGTGAGGTTCAGTTTGAAAGGTTTTGTAGGCATCTGTTACTGCTCTTTGGTTCTCTGTATTGGTGTTAAGAAGCACTGTTGTCCTGTTGTGATAGTACTGTGTGATCATCTACAGAACTCAGTGTAACAGGTATATTTTTGTAAGCCGTGTTGGAGAATTTTTTTGGTAACACAGACCTACATTATTAAGAGACCAGTTTTTAATCCACAAGTCATTGTAATAATGGAATTTACTTTTGGATGAGACTTTAAGACAACAATTGTTCATCATCTCAAAGCTCACATCCAGAATTTTTCACCTAGTCTTACTCCAGAGTAGGACTGGTCAGAGCATTTCCTGAGGAAGTCTTATGTTCCTAGCACATTCATGGATTTTTCAATCTTTTCAATGCAATTTGCAGACATGCAACTCTGAATCTTAGGGCTAGGGTACTGTTATGTGGGACACCAGAATCAAAAGTGTGTGTGTTCCCAATTTAATGGGTGTTGGAAAGAGTGGTTCTCTTGGGGTGTGTTTGAATCAACTGCTAGTTGTCATCTTGATGCAGATTCTGTTAACAGAGTATATTCAGGTACATAAACCAGAATTAATTTAATGTGGATAAACTAGGTTCCTGTGCAGATTTTCCCAGGATTCAACTGCTCTTAATTTGAAGTGGCCTTAAAACTCAGAAGTAAATGGAGATATGCTGAATTAATTCTGGAAAAAAGGTTTCATGACATTTAACTAACATATTGAAAGCTCACCTTAGAGCTTAAAGACTGAGTCTTGCTGGATGGATATGCATACTAAGCCTATACTATGCTTTTATTAATTGCCACCAAAGGTATTTTCTTTTTAAAAAATAATTATAATTATTATTTTTTAGTCCTCTGTGCTCTCATACTGTAGCAAGACACACACTTAACCCATCTAATTCACAACAGCGTTGGAGGCCAAGTGGTTGCAAGACCTGAACATTGACTAAACAACAATTTTCCATTTACTTCATCTAAATGTTAACAACTCTAGCATCCTTCTTAGTTACTTACCTCCAAGGGAGTGGTCATTTTTCCCTTGCCTGTTAAATGCAAGCACTTAAAAGCACTCTACTACAAGCAGTGTTGAATGGACTTCCAAACAAAGGTTTCCTAATTCGGCAGCCAGCTTTTCACCATTATAAAAGCAAATATGGAAAGAGGCTTTAAGGAAAAGGGTTGAATTGTATGGTTCATTCTTACTCAGAGGGATTTGAAAATAAATTTTCAAAGCCTGTTGCTTATTCTCAATCTGCTCTGTCCTTGCTCTTGGAATTTCTGGGGCAGAAAATAAGAGAATTGTATTGCAAACCTCTTTTTGTGCTTTGGAGCTCTGAGATAAGAAAGAATGAGTCTAAATCTGAGCTTACTGAGACCCATGAGACTTGGCTGGAGTGCATGGGGTAAGAAAGAAAGGCAGGGGGTGTTCCATGGAGGGGCTGCAAGGTAACAGAGTGCAGCCTCTTGTCTTTCCCTATCTTGTTGCCTTTTCTGTTTTGAATGACAGAACTTTCCCTTTCAACATTTTTCCTGTTTTTCTTTTCTTTCACTAGTTAATGCCTAGCCATAACATCTGTACTGTATACTGCTGCTGCTACACAAAGGGAGCTTCTGGCTTTGCTGAAGGAAGATGGCTTTCTGGACGCAGCTGGGATTGCTGCTATGGAAGAACTTTACCTACAGAAGAAGACAGACTGTAAGTATTAGCCTAAAAATGTTTTGAGATCTTAAGTTACAGTCTTGTAGCTTACAAGACTATATAGCTTTTCAAGAAAACCCGGGAAATATCTTGTATCTTACTTAATGTTGCTCCTCCTCCTCTAGTGATCTGTGGCTGAGCAACTGGGTCTGGCTTTGGAAAGACCCTATTCAAACAGGAGAGAGTGTTGGGTGGACAGAAACCAGGAGGCTTGAAGGTGCTCAAGATTTCTGTCCCGAATTCCAGTGTGAGAGAGTGTTAGAGTACTGAAACACTGGTGTTGGATCAGGCAGAGAGGGTGCATGACTGCTGTGTTTAGCAACAAAGATGTGAAATGAAAACCTATGCTGAGACCTGCTCTGCTCTATGGGTGAGGCATTGGTAGGATGCAGGGATGTGCCCATGAGTCTAAAACCCTTTGAATGCCGCAAGCTGCAACAAAATCCTGCCACTTCCTGGTGGCAGAGGCAATAGCAGATGTCTCCAGTCACTTTAATCATTGAGAAAATCCCAAACATGCTATGTAACTTTACAACAGAAGATATAGATTAAGTGGCTGACATGAAGCACGTTCTTGTATCGGCATGAGGATAAACCCAGGCGACTGATGTTCTTCTGCCAAGGTGTATTCTGAGTGGCTAAAATGCTGTCCTCACCATCTGTTAACAGTGTGGAAATTTATTTAAGAATAGGCAATATGTAAGAAGAGTTTCTCCTTGTAATAAAAAGGGCACAGGTGTGTGGATCCAGTCTGGTGTTCTTAAAATTCTTTTGCCTTTAGATTGAGACCTCATAGGATGCTATGCCTCTTGCAAACAACTAAATGTCTGAGAAGACATGGTATTGAACCTCTAGAGGTTTAGGGAATACCTGTGTTGGACAAGGGCATGATTTGTGCAACAGGCTTGTTCAGAGGATCTGCCCTGTGAGATCAGACCTTGAGGAGGTATCAGGAGGGAATGTGAAAGGAACACAAGTTACTGAAGTGGTGAGTGGAAAGTGGTCTCTGATAAGCTTTATGAATCCTGGAAATGTCAGGATGCTTGCCAGCTGGTTGGTTTGGGTTGGGTTGTTTTAGAAACTCAGTGTCACAAGGGAGGAAAGGCTATCATATTCACCACTGGTGTAATGGTCACAGTCTCTGAAGTCTTCACTCAGGTGTCTGAGGCTTGTTTATACAGGACTTGGGTCCAGTGAATTCAGAGCTGGAATTAATCCATTAAATAAAACAGACAAAAGGGACTCATGGCCTCTTTGTCTTTTCTTGTATATAAACAGAGCTGCTAATGATGACAAAGTTTGTGTTTTGCATGTTTTTGCCTTTCATGGATCTTGGTCTCCCATGACAGGACTGCCCACCAGACTGTGCCATCTGCAAGGAGCAAGACTGTCTGGTCTCTGGATGTGGGTCACATCCTGGCTTTGTGAACAGCCTCACAGTTTAGAAAAATGTTGCAAATGAAGCTGGGGAAGTAGTCTTAAAACTGGCTGTGACTCCTTAAGGTTGGCTCTTCTCAGCTATTGCCCATGTAACCTAGGCCCTAAGAGCTAAAACCACTCTTCCTATCTTGCTACTAGAGGTCTAACTATTGCCTATTACCAGACTGCCCTTAAAAAGTAGGGGAACTCTAGAGCATTTCGGGAATTTCTGGAGTGATGTTTAAACCAGGAGGCTATTTCAGGGAAGCTGGATTTTATACTGAGAATGATGGCTTAGTATTCTTTTGTCAGAGTCTTCTGAAAATAATAGAATCATAGAGTCAGTCTTTGGAAAAGACCTCCAAGATCATCAAATGTGGCCTTTGTCCAAGCACCACCATGCCAACTAAACTCTAGCACTAGGTGCCATGTCCAGTCATTTTTTGAATGCTCCAGGGACAGCAACACCACCACCTCCCTGGGCAGCCTGTCCCAATGCCTGACCACCCTTGCAGTGAAAAAATTGTTCCTGATGTCTGACCTGACCCCTGAGACAGCTAGAGGCTATGTCCTCTGGTCTTGTCACTAGTCCCTTGGGAAACAATCTCCATCTTGCTATAACCTCATTTCAGGTAGTTTTAAAGAGTGTTTATCGAGGCTGAACGACCCCAGTGTTGCATCAGGTGTGAAAAGGTCTGAGTTTAGCGTACATGTCATGTCAAGGTAGCTGTAGGCTTACTGGGCAGCAGAGGTGTATTCATATCCTTTGGTGGTGCCAGAGAAATACAGTAGGCTAACCATTCAGGATCTGTGCAGCTATTTCTTGATACCTTCTGGCAGCTGCTGTACTGGCTTCCCATCAAGTATCCCAGAGGGCATGAAACTTCTCATAATCTCTGTTCCACACTAATCATTAGTCAATTCCTAATGAAGGCCTGAGATACGGCTTGTTTTTGTGGGGCTCCTCAGTTATGCAGTGTTTTTCTCATTAATGGTTCTCATTTGGGATTTACCAGGAGATGTCAGGAGGAGAAGCCCATTTAACAGGAAACAGAAGAGAAGGAGCAGATCATCTCCTCTCACCATGCTGTTATCACAGCTGTACACGTCTTCATCCCTTTGCTTTCCCGTTAGGAGACCGTTGTCCTTGAGTTGGGTTATGCTGATGAAGGCTCTCTCCCATTTATACTTACTGAAGGTTTAGCCTAGAAATAGTTTGATCCTTACCCTTCTCATGAAAAATGTGGCTAGCCTTGGCTTCCCACTGAACCCCCTCGTTGGCTGCTGTGAGTTTGGGCTGCATTGCGAAAGCTGGGTTCAAAGCTCATCCTGATGTGTGCAGTTCAAGTGTTACTTTATACTGGATAACTTCCAGCAGCACTGGAGTGGGGGGAAGGAGCTCATACGGGGAGAGAGGAAAGAAAATTATGTTCAGGGGTCACTGTGTAAAAACACTTTTCTCCCTGCTTTCGTGCAAGTGAGGTGACACCTCAGATTTGCATGGAGAGACTGATCAGGGCTCTGATATCTCCCTGCATTGAAACTGGACCATAAAGGTGGGAAGGGGAGTTGACAGTGGGATGGGGTGGTAGTCTGCTTAGTTCTTGCTCAACAAATTTCCTGTTGACACAATGTAGAGCTCAGTGTTTAATGGCATCCTGAATCAGGCAACTGGTATAAATTTGGCATGCTTTAGGGATTAACCTTGGTAAAATTAGGACAAATTTGTTAGCTGAATCCACCTGCTGTGTGCAAACGGGATGTTCCTTCTTCGACTCCAGATGGAGCAGGGATAGGTGAGGGGTTGGGTGCTTGAGGGTACATTTCATTATTTACCAGGCTGGTTGTTGCAGCACAGAAGTGGCAGAGGAGACTTGATTTTTCAGTATCTACTTAGAATGAATATCAGTGAGACGTTCCCTTTTAGTGTCTCTATGTCCTTATCTGGAAAGGCCACAGCGGATTAAAAGTGCTGTCACAGCAGCGTCAGGAAGCAGTAGGGGAGAGAACCTGTTGACCTTTAGAACCAAAGGAAGATAACTCAGTTTTTTTTGAGCAGCACAAGAGACTTGCTGAGGAGTCTCTACTGACATGCTCCTGACACTCTGATCTTGTCCCTGTGCAAGCCTCTGGTGCAGCAGTTGCCAGCTGTCTCTCACAGTGTAGCATTTTGGTGCCTGCTATGATGCTTGCCTTCAGCTGTAAAGGTGCAACTCGGTCAGTCTGAGCTGAATCCCTCCTTTCTCTATCCTCCCTGAGCCTGTTGGTGTGCCAGGTTAGGTGTGTTGTGCATGCAGCGCACACGTGGTTACCTCTGTGCCTGTGTAACCAGGCGTGCAGAAGAGGAGCTGTGTGCGCGGGTGGCCACTTCCCCCTTCAGCATCAGGGCGCTTGGGCACTGCTCTCCACCCCAGTGTGATGTGGCTGGGGCTGATATTTCTCTGAGCAACTTAGGGCTTGAGCTCAAGGGCAGCATTTTCTCGTTGATTCTGTAGCCGTTAACGGGCTGTGAGAGGCTGTCTGTCCACCTGGTCACCCGAGGCAGCCTCCACAAGCGCAGCTGATACTACTCTTCTCCAAACAGTCTATCAGCAGTTGTTTGGGGTGCAGGCTGCTTGTTTACGGCCAGGGTGGCAGAGGGCTGTGACGTGTGCTAGAGCATGACCACTGATGCTGGAAGATGGAATCGACTTGTCCTAGTTTCGTAGCCACTTTTCTGTCAAGTGGAGGAAAAGTCCTGCTGTGCTATCCTGGCAGCCACCATAAGAGTATCCTGAAAACAGGAGTAGACAAGTTGTCACTGTCCTGGGTCTAAACATCTTTGATCTCTGGGAGTCAGAGCGCTGTTTAATGCAGATGGAAGCAGGCTGTCAATGTTAATGGCTGAGTCTGTGCTGCCACTACACTGTGTATTTTAATAGGAGACCAAAGATACTGAGGCATCTTCCTGGCACCTCAGTTAGTGTGGTCTCAGTGGATTTTCTTACCCAGTAGTTGTACAGAGTGTGCATGACAATAACAAATGACAGAATATTCTGAGCTAGAAGGCACCCACAAGGGTCATCAAGCCCAGCTGCTAAGTGAATGGCCCATTGGCAACCTTGGTGTTATTAACACTGTACTCTAACCAGCTGAGCTAATCTCAGGATCCAATGGGTAACAGTATTCAAAAATTATCTTGAAGAGACTGGCACTGTTACCAGGAGTGCCTGGGAAACTGATGCTCAAATTTTATGCCTTTTAGGATAGGGGTGCTATTTGCTGTTTGATGTTAGCTATGAAAGGTATCTGTGAAAAGCCATCCTACATAATTTCCTCTGCTGATCAAGTGGCCTTTGTTTAAATGCCCTGTTTTTACAGAGTGAGCTTATTTTGAGCTGCAGTAGTTACCTAGAAGTGTCACCTCAAAGTTTGCATGGAGTGCTGAGTGTTGAGAATCCAGTTTTAGCTGTTCATGATGCAACATGCAAAAACCTGTTTGTGGGTGGGAATTCTGCTTACCACTGGGTTGCAGGTGTTACTGGCTTTTAAGGAGAATGATGTAGACCTCTTATTAGAAAAGACTTAAGTTTTTCAGGAAAGAAGTGGGTGAGATTTTTCTTCATTTAATCAAGAAAACACTCTGTTCTCCTACTAGTAATATATGAGAAACATATGAAGTAGCAGCATAAAAAGCTTTCAGGTTTTCCTTGTCTCATAGTTTACTGAAAGTTCATGTTTGGGCAGTCTTTCTGGAGTGGAAAAGTAGGGGTGTGGCTAGTGAAACTCAAGTCTAGGAAACTTCAGCTTGTGTCTCAGAAGCTCTAGGCAGGAGAGTTGCTTTGTTCACATGCTGCTGTGAGATGTGACACACCTCAGAGAATATTTCTGCACTTAATTCTCTAAGAAATGTTGTATATTTAATAGCAGGCCTTTTCCTCTTCTTGTCTCGTCCCTCTAAATAACTGAGTTCTTTATTTATTTACCTGATACTCAGTCTTTCTGTAGGTGACCTGCACCAGTGGGTGCTGCCTAATTTCAGGAAAAAAACATAAATTAGGACAACAGAGCATAATCTTAGTCGCTCTGCTTTCTAGACACCAATATATTTCTGCAGTTCTGAAAGAGTTAGCATAGCATGCATCATCACAGTTTCTATGCCTGATATGTTAGGGTAGAAGCTTAATGGTCTACTTTGAGAGTGGGATAGAAGTATCCCACTACCTCAAAATATGGGTTAAAAAATTCAGCTAATTGCTAGAAAGATTCACTAGGAGGTTTCTTTCAGTCAGAGGACAGAAAACTATAAAAAGAAGCCAAAAATAGCCCTTAAGCACACCCATTTTAGTTGAATAACTGGCACATATCAATGAGAAAAAACTAATTCTTTGCAGATTATCCTCTGAAACTGGAGGAACAAACTTCTTAGTCCTGGAATGCAAAGGCAAAGCAAAGTGAGACATTGCTTACAAAACTGTTCTGGCTTACAAGTGGATTGTCCTAGAACTTCTGTTCTGACCTTTATTTTGAATATGATGTCTTAATTCTTTGCCTTTATTGTTTCCAGTTCCAGCTGCTGATCGAAGTTGCCTGGCCTCTGTTTATCTTCTTCATCCTGATCTCTGTAAGACTTTCATATCCGCCCTACGAGCAGCATGAATGTAAGTATCAAGCACAGCAGCTGCATCCAGAATCTTGTTGTTTCATGGTTAGAACATAATAAGGCATCTGGCATGATGCAGAGACCAGTGGTTCCCTACTCTGTCAGAAATCTGCAAGAGGGCTTTATAACTCCTTTGCTTCCAACTCAGGATCTGCAGTTAGCTGATGATGTTGCCCCAGGACTGTACATTGCTGCTCTTTTTCTTGCTGATTTTCATTTTGCATTTATATTTCTTGAGAATTTGCCTCTGACATATCTGTAAAACCTTCACAGAACTCCAATTTTATTTTTCTTTTTTGATCTGTGTGTGACTTAGCATAAAAGAGTGCACTGTTCTGATCTCTAAGAAAATTATCTTCCCAGGTAGTAAAGGGCATTAATGTACCACATTAAAGAGCACAAGAGCAATTCCATTCCTTCAAATGATTACAGTTTCAGCTCTACATTTAGTAGATTCAGCAGTCATGCACTGCTGACAAAAAAAAAAAAATTCTATTTTTCTCTTTGGGCACATTTCTGCTTTTCTTTCAAAGGAAGTTTGCTCTTTATAAATGACTATCTATAGGCCTCTTTAGTTGCCATTTGATTTAGGAAGCATGACTTGTTTATTAGCAACTTGATGTTGTTTCACTGTGTTTGGTGACAGCTTCACACTGCAATTAACTGATTATGGAAGAGCTCTCTGTTTATTATTCTTAACCTGATTACCACAAGGTAAGGTTTAAGGGTCAGCAAAACAAGTTTCTTAAGGGGCCCCCTTAAGAATGGGCCCTCTTTCTTAAAATGAAGAAAGAACTCCCTTTTACAACACTTACCCTGTCTTTGCAGTGGCTGGAGCATTCTGTGCTTTTTGCTGGGTGTTCAATCTGGTATCTTTAAAAGCTGAAGTGGTAGTGTTTGCAGTTTCCCATTACACTTTGGACTCTTCCGATTTCATGTACTGCCTAACTCACTTTTTCCAGCACTTGACAGCATAGTTGAAGCTTCTCTAAGTTAAATCTCATACTTTACATGGAATTTGAACTGCCTCTTCAGACTGAATGTTACGGTGACATTAGGAGAGATATCTGTAATATAGACATGAAGCTGAAGAGAAGCAATAAGCATTCTACTCAGCTTTTATAAATAACTAGCAACCTCAGTGGTAATTAATTTCAGGTATGGCAGGGCTGTGTATAAACTCAAACTTAGCAAGAGCTGTGATTTCCTAGACCTGCTTTGTTTGATCTTACTAGTCAGTAGCCTTCTTGTAAAACATTTGCTCTGGCCCCATGGTGTCATAAATACAGTTTTGAGTCTTTCACCTGCAGTCCTTTTCCCCTCCCAGTTATGTTGACTGTTATTGCTTTGTCCACCTTCTTACATTGTCCTCAGCAGTTATAGAGCACAAGGCATCTGGTAACTTTTAATTTACTTCCTCGTTTTTTGAAGAGCTTCTGTGAATAGGTTTCTGAACTGTGGTGTTTGGATTGATTTCACTGAGTGTTCACTTATGCTGACAGCTGTGGATGTGTTGTGAAGTGAAGCATATTTTGCTGAACTGTGAGCAGAGATAGAAAAAAACTAAGGCTTTTGGGTTGATTGTGGGCTCTTTGGCAACCCTGTGGATGCCTTAAGGGAAGTAGGATTGTTATCTGTAGTGGCAGTGTTGTACGCTGTTATGAAATCACTTGTAGGTAAATGCCTGGTGATAGTAACAGAGCTGTGTGCAAGTGCTTTGTAGTCTCCACATAGCCTCCAAATTTTGATGGTAGTCATTTTCAACCAACAAGTAAAGTTTTCAGTTTTCTTTCCCTGTTTGAGAAGAACCAAATATTGGACTGTTGTCAGGGCTTCTTGCTTCTAATGGCTTGGCTTAGTGTGAGGAAGTTTTCTCTTTAAACATGGAGGGACAATTAAGTTTGAAGTAATAGTTATGTGCCTTTCACCAGACCAGTCAGAGAAGACATATTAGATTGCTATTGGGCCAGAGTACTGTCTTGTGTCGGGTAGAACTTTTGCTGTTCCTGTCACCCTTCAAGGTATTCAAAATGCATTATTTTGGCAGTGGGAGGGAGAGAATCTGACAAGAACTAACTAATCTCTTCCAAAAAGCTAGATGTTTGCAGCAATGTAATTGAAAATTATGTGCTGTTGCACTGTTTTCTGTATATGTCATCTGATTTAAAACCAAGAGATTACTGCTTTACTCTTGGAGAAACTGGTACTACAAGCATCACTATGTGTAAAAAAATGACCATAAACTCTTTCTACATTGCTCTGAACATTTTCTTGGAGTTACTAACAATGTAAAATGAAAGACATGGAGGGCAGAGAAGGTGATGCTCTGGGAAATTTTACAAGAAGAATCTGAAAGTCTTAGCATTCTTCTTCTTTCTCCCTCCTCACCTTCCCCCCAATGCCCCTCAGGCAAGAAGAACAAAAAAGCAAAATGAAACAAAAGTCAGACAGGTCAGGTAAATAGCTCTTCTATTTTAAAGAGAGAAGTTAGGAGCAAGAGTTCCCTGGGTACTGGAAACAATAAACCTTCATTTCCTTAACCTTTCTCCTGCACAGAGTCCTTGGCTTTCTCTAGGGAGGGCTGTTAAGATTCCCATCTTTCTTCAGCCACCCACATTAATCAGCCTTGCTGTAATTTAACAGCTTTGATACTAGTTCTTTCTTGAGCTTTGGTACTTCTGTTGGGGTTGTGGAGGTAGGGAGCCAGCCCCCTGAGTGATTGCAGACATGCTGGTAGGACAAGGTGGGCACCAGAGCGGGGAGGGTGGGCATCTGGTCCTCAAAGTATTGAGCTTTGAGATACTGGGGAGGGGGCATAACCTTCCTCCAGGACCCCTTCCCTAGTGTGGGAGTGAGGGACCAAGCTTGTGGCAAAAAACAGCCTGACAGCTTATGTAAGGTGCAGGATTGTGCAAGGGAGTTCTTTCTTCCCCAGTCATTGGGGGGTATGGGATTTACAAGTATATAAGTGACATACTGGTGTATATCTGCCATGGGTAGTTTGTTTCTGCTTTGTTCTTAAACAGGATGTAAACTTTGGCTTATGACTTCACTAGTTCTTTAGTGGAAAGGTTTAGACTTCAGCAAAAAGATTTGGAAGAGCAGTATGGTGAGTCCAATACAGGTTCAGTTCTTCTTAGTGTTGGCTGTTCTGCTCTTTCATAGCACTTTGGGGCAACAACTAGTGCAGGGTCAGTGCTGCTCTTCAAATACAATGCTGTGTGGTAGAGGCTTTTATCATGTGTTTGTCTTCTAACTCCTGTGTTTCTATTCTAGGTCACTTTCCAAATAAAGCTATGCCTTCAGCAGGAACCTTGCCATGGATACAGGGGATCATCTGCAATGCCAACAACCCATGTTTCCGCTACCCAACTCCTGGGGAATCCCCTGGTATTGTTGGAAACTTCAATGCCTCCATGTGAGTCTACTTTTGCCTCGTCTCTGTTCTTGGGGAAACATGGGGGAAAGGGATATTTGGAAGTCACCTATCACTTGTGAAATCTTACACTATGTGAGGGTTTTGCAGTTTCTACCACTTCTTAAGAACCAGATTCTTCAGTTAACAAGTTCATAGAGACTAGCAGACAGCTGGTAGGTGTCCAGAATTCCCGAGTCCAAGCACCTGAAGCTCTTGGTGAATGCAGTTTTGCTTGGGTAAGGGCTGAGTCCATTCTCTTACCTGAGCTCAGAATTTGACTCATAAAAAGTAAGGCTTTTTAAGATGCTCTTTTTTCAGAGCATCTTTTTCCCTGGTTAATGAACCTCTGAAGAGCATAGAGTGAGAGGCAGTTGAACAGGTTTAGGGAATACTCCTGATGTTGGTTACCTGTTACTGGCTAACATGATGCAGGAAGCACAGTTTATGGCCAGCTTTCCTGTGCTTCCTTTGCCTTACTTGCTACATTCGTAGTGCCAGGAAAGATAGGCTTAATGCCAAGTGTAATACATCTGCAACCTGGAGAAGCATTTGAAAGGAGCAAGGTTATTCTTAAATTATTGTGCTTCTAAGAAGCAGCAGGCTATAGGCAGCAGAAAGCCCTCTCCACCCTGGTCCTAAAAATGCTTTCAAATGCATGAAATGCATTCAGGTGCATTATGTTCCCAGTGCAACTTAGATTGATGCTGCATTAGCAGACATCTTTCATTAGACTCCTTGGATTGTCACAGGGTAGTCATTGAAGAAAGAGTTTTTTGTGCTAGAGTGACATAACTAAAGGGGATTAAAGTTTGGAATTGTTATTCCAAACAATTGTATTGGTATGTAAAACTGTATCTGTAGATGGTGGCTCACAGAGTTGATGACTGCTTAGTTGTTTTTCTGTTTTTCCTGCAGTGTTTCCCGCCTGTTCTCAGATGCCAGGAGGTTACTGTTGTACAGCCAACAGGACACAAGTATAAAGGATGTCCAGAAGGTCCTGGGAAAGCTACGCAAATTGGGAAATTCCTCTGGCTTAGGTAACAGCCTGATAGAAAGAGTCAATATCTGGTATTTTTGGCCTGGTTAATTCTGTGTGGATGTAAATTTCAGGAATGTGTGCGATTATAACTTACAGCTTATTGAACCTTTTACAATCCTGCAGAAGTACCTTAAGCCTTTCCTGTATCAGAGCTTTATGTGCTCTTTAATTTATTTGGTGGAAGAAAAGAGGTGTGGTGTGTAATGCCAAGAACAACAGCTGTTTTGGATGTGAAACTGTAATCCTGGGCGCACTGAAGTTAGTCAAAGTGCTTGTTTTCTCAAAGGAGCCGAAGTAATGTGTCTTTTTTGGAAAGCACTAGTTATTTTGATATTTTGTGAAGCAGTGAATACAATGTAGCTACAATTTAGTGTTCTACCCCCTGAGCTCCAGAGGGAAGTGTACTGGAAGAACACAGGTGGGGAAAAGCTGATGTTGGCTTCCAGTTTACAGACTCAAAGCTGGTTATTATCTGACAATGAAATATCCATTTCCCTTCTTGTGTTTGGTTTTAGAGGTTGTTTTGTTTTTTAAATTGTTCCTATATGACTGTTTGGTGTAGTATACTCTCTGATATTGTCTGGCAGGATTTTGAATGACAGGGTACAAAAGAAAACTGCCTGAGGGGCTTTCACAGCCCTATTTCCTATGAAAAGTTAGAATCCTCCCATTTTTAACTTGTGTGAGAAGACAGGGTGCCTTCCCATCGTGTGCAGATGAATGATTGACTATTGTGAGGTCACATGGGAAGCTTGCAGCAGAGCTGGGACATGAAAGAGCTCTGTCCGATCTCAGGAAATGTGGTGGATCTCTTGTTTTTGCCAGGTCTCTCTGACACGGCACCTTGTAAAAGTTTTTTGGCGTATTCTTTCCTGAAAGGTTGTCTATCTTGGCTGCTGTGTTGGTGTGGCACGTGTCTCGTTGAAGTGGTGGAACGTAATGGTTTAGAAAGACATACAGCAGGGAAATCGAAAAGGGAGCACAGCCCGTTGAGGGTCTTTACCCTACAGCCTTTATGCCCAATGCAGAGCTCTTCCAACACAGGTGCTATTTTAGTGTTTTGTGGAAATTGTCCTTCTTTTCACAGCAATAGTTCTTCTTATGTTTCATCATTTGAGGATGGCTCAGGCAGGCTGCAGGAAGAAAAATATCTGACCTGGTATGATGTGAATAGTGTCATGTGTGTACTGTGTACGGAGCACACTTGAAGCACAGATGTTTTTACATTCTTTTCTGTGTTGCACAGTAGATTGCAAGTCACCTTGGAATAATCTGTACTGTTAGTGACAGGTATGTGCTGAATGCATGTACAGACATGGACTGCAAGGTGTTTGTCTTGGATATTTAACCCCTCTCTCTCCCCTTCAGGGTTGTGCAGAATTCTGATGCGATCAGATCTGCATATGATACTGTGGTCTACTGACTCTGACCATTAGTTGATATTTGTGTATAAAGGACACTCCTCCTTGCTGAGGAGCTCAGTATCCATACCACCAGGCCTCTTCTCTTTTTACTCAGAGAACTGGTGAGTGGCATTCTCATGTTTTTACTTAAATCTGCAGCAGATTCAGGGGGCAGGGGATGCAGAGTGAACCCTTTGTGCAGAGATGGATGCATAATGAACACGGCCAAAATGAGTTAAGATGACTTAGGATTATTAATCTTAAGTTAAGATTTCCAAAGGAGAAGTTTGACACTGTTTTCATGGGTATCTTCAGTTACCTGGTTTGATATGCTGGGAACAAGCTCTCCATCAGAATGACAGGTATTGTTGTCACTGATTTTATACTTCTAGTAGTAGTGTTTTACTCTTTAGTAGTACTACTTTTAAACTTTTATTGGCAAGTTAGTTTTCCAAAGAGTAGATCCTGGCATGGTGTTTTGTATTGAGACATGCAGTGAATGTCAGACATGGACACTATCAAAGCCATAAGCTGAAGTTCTTGCTTCTGGGAACGTCTGAGGGAGAGGCGTGATCCAAGAAGAGTTTTGCATATGGAATACTATGCAAGCTGGAAGTCAGAAGGCTCATGTTTCTCTCTACTGTAAAGACTAGTGGACTGACTGCAAAAACAAGCCTCAGACCCAGTCATCACAGATTATACTTCAAATGTGTAATCAAAAAATCAGGCCTCTGTGTCATTAGAATGACAGAATGTCCATTGTTGGTAAGGGTTTTGAAGGACAAAGCCTGTTTGTCTTTCTCATGCTCATTTACAAAGCCATCCAGATTGGTGGACCCTGCTGCCCACTCCTTGGCTGTATGATTCATTCTCTGACAGCAGGCATGAAACAGCATCCTCTAATCTTAGAAGCACTCATTTATACTTAGCAGTGCTTAGATTCTTGTGCAAGGAAGGTCAACTCTGTTGCTGTTGATGATGAGGTGTGAGAGATGCAAATCCTCTTCACTCTGGGGCATTTCCTTCAGTGGCTCTGGGAACTTAAGGAGACAACAGGAGTGGATGTCAGATATAAGTACACCACCCAGCCTGAAAGCACTGTCTTTATACAAGTGTTTCCCCCAGTAGCAGGAGGGCTAATTATTGATAAGCTAATAATTGAAAAGGTAATATCCTGTATGTTTTAACTCTGTCCTTGACCTGAAGCCATGTGAATTGTGCAGACAGGTGCAACTCTGCAGCTTCCCCAGTGGGACAGACTGTATGCTCCTTGGTGTGTGACATGGACTCTGTTGGAGTGTCCGCAGTCCCCTTCTCCTGTCACACACTCTTCCCACTACTTCCTGATAATTTTGAAACAGACTTCTAGGAGTTGATCTCTCATTGCTAGCATATAAATTGGAGCTAATGCTAGTCATGCAGAGCATTCATGTCTGTATCTGGCTTCTGATGTCTAAACCTGTTCAGAGAGCATTTGCCAAAGTCCTTTCGCTTGAACCTTCTTTAAAACAACCTTCACAAACTAATGTTCAAGGTGTGACTCTTAGTCATCTCATCTGAAGTTAGGAATGAGCTGAACCTTGGGGATGAGAGACTTGCTTAAGATGGCAGATTGCTCACGTTCCTGGCACAGGTATGTGCAAATCAGTGCCTTTGTTAAAGACTAGGTAGGACAGAAAGGTTTTGTTCTAGGCTGCACTATTCACTCATTCCAACAGGGTTTGTTCCTTAGGTACTTCTTGATAAGGTGGGAGATAATTCCTTATAATAGGAATATTCCTCACTACAGTTGTTTGTGCAGGAGTTCAAGGAGGAACAGCAGAGAAGAGCTCTCTGTTGGAGAGGAAGGTGTTATCAGTAGGGAACAGTCCAGTTGCTTCATGTAGCACCTTTTTTGGCCAGGATGCCAGGATACAAGTCTAAGTGCTGGTGTGAGGGAGTTCAACATTTGCAGCTGTCACACTCTATGGGAGCTGCTGTTGTGTGGCTGCTTCCAGCAAGCCCTGAGCAGTGAAATCTACGTGCAGGCACACACATACCATAACATAATCAATTTTGCAGGCAGGTGCCAGGTGCCCTCTCTGTTCCCACTTGTTACATCTCTGTCCAGCAATGTCACCAAGGTCTTTAACACTCATGATAAGGCAGAGTGCAAATCAGTACAGGGAGTCAAAGACCTTGGTGACGGCACTTTCAAGAGCATGACAAGGCTGCTGGGATTGCCAGCTGCAGTAGGTTTGGATTGCTGCTTGCAGGCACTGTATTTGTAGCTGGCCTCAGTTGCATTTTATCAGGCTAAGTGTTTACAAGAGCTAAGCTTTTCTTCTGTTTTGAAAGATGGAGATACAGCTTGCTATTGACTCTGAGGCACACTGCCTTTATTCCTCTTATCAACAAGACTCCAAAATACTTCGTTCTGCAGTGCCACAGGTATAATTAAAGGCATCTTCTTTTGTTGGTGCTAAAAGTTGCAGATATAAGCCTGCCTCGCTAGTATTTATTGCATTGCTTTTAGTTTTCAGTGATCCCAAAGGGCACTGTTCTATTTTTCTTGAAGCCAACCCAACTAAACAAAAATGGAACAATGAAACAGGCAGAGGGAAACAAACATCGCCTAAGAAATTGCATCAGATCTCGGGCTATTATTCCACATGTGCCCTGCCTGTCCTGGTTGTTTGCTGGATTAACATTGCTTGTGGTAGAAGAGACAAACATCAGCTGGGTGGCATTCTTTGCTGATGTTGCACTCTGCTGCACAGAGATGTTGAGACTGAAGGAGTTTGCAACCTGTCTGGTCAGTGCTATTAGTAGTTCTTTAATTTAACAGGTGAAGGATGGTAGAAGGCTTGTGCTAAAGAACAGCCTTTGGAGAGGTTTTCTGCTGGCTTGTGTATTACTGTATGATTACAGGGTGCTCAGAGAAACAGGATGTCATACATTATCTGCTAGGGGACATTAAGGTGATAGCTAATTCCCTCCTCAGTGTCTTGTTCCTAACAAAATTAAACCCACACCCTCAAGCTAAACTTTCAGATTGATTCTTATACCTGCCTACACCTGCCTAATTACACTGGTTTCCTCCCTGACTTCCTTTGGGAAGAATCCTAGCAAAAACCAGCCAGGCTAGAATGAAGATTAGCAAACCATATGTCCTGGTGGCCTTCATGCCCAGAAACACTTGCAAGCACCGACTGTGGCAGGGTGGCATTCCTGTTGGCTGCACATAAATACACACCTGGGTTCCCTGATAGTGTGCTCCATACGACATTCAGGTCCTTGCCTTTCCTTTAGGCCAGGGAAAAACGTGCAGAAAATGCTGCCCTGTGGTATCAAAGAGGTCTTGATTTATTGGGGAAGGTAGGAAAGCTACTTTGCCTTTGTGTTTTCAGTACCAGTTACCTTGGACTAGCCCTCAGAAGAACTCCCTAGGTCATTCCTGGCTGCTACTGCCTCCCAGCCTAAAGCATCCCTCCAGGAAGGGGAGTCTGGGTCTGTGTGGGAACCACTGTGATTTCTGCTGTGGTCAGATGCAGCCTGTCACAATGAGCAAGTGGAGGGAAGTGGCCAGTGCTGGGTACTTGGGTCGCAAAAAGATTGTGGTGTGCCATGTTGACTGAATAGGAGATTCAGGTACATATGGCAGTTTTTCCCATATTTTCCTAATTAATTTTTTCTTTAAATATCTGTGCTGCTGAACAGGCATAGACATGAATGTCCTTAGAGTTTATTTTTTCAAGTTAATGGAAATTGTTTAGGCAACTGCAGATCTTCTGGGAAAACATTTCTAAAATATTCTTGGAAGGGCACTTTAGGTCCCTTACTACAGGTTGTGGACAAAGTCTCTCTGTGAATCCAGTGGGTCTGTTATTTTTTTCTGTCCTCAACTGAAATGGGGAGGCTGTCAGTCAAGAGACAGGCAAAGGTAGAAAAGGATTCTTAGGGCAGCATTGGTCTCAGGTTTTTTATTGGGCAATTAGGTATATAGCTTTAATTAGTTAGGTAGCATGATATTTGCATAATTCAGAAAACAGCATCCTGTAACTACAGTATAACTAGGTATGGAATTATCACTTTCAGTAGAGCCTGCTTCTGCTTTCCTTATTATTTGGAAGCCAAAGATGTGATTAAACTAATAAAATTATCTTGATAGAGGTCAAGGTACAAAGGTCTCCTGTACTTTAAAATCTGTTTCCAGGAGAATCATTCTTGTTTTCCCTGGGACTGTTCGTGAGCAGTTGTTACTATATGGCTTTGCTTAGAGGCTGAGATGGGTAAACATATAATGTGTGTTGCTGTATTTTGATTCTGTAGAACTGGGCTTTCTTTTTTAGTCTGAACATCCTTTGTACAGGGATGCTTTTGAAGACAGAAGTTTAGAATTATGCCAGCTTGGATTCCAGGTAGATGTGTATGGATACAATTGAGCAAGACCGAAATCTCTTTGAATGTGGAATTGAAAATACATATGTAGTGTTATGTTAAATCTGGCCTTGCTGTGGTGCCTGAATTATACTAGGTGACAGGAGCTTGAGAAAAACAGTTGAGAATCCTGTCGCAGAAGATTGTGTGAAATCCGTTAAACACGAGGAAAACTGCAAGCTTGTCAGCATGAGGATCACAAGCAGTATGGTTACTTTAGAACCAGCTAACCTGATGGTTTGACTGTGTGTAGGGGCATCAACAGCGCTGATAACTGCAATTAGCAACAGAACTATTCCAGTAGATACTGAATTGCAATTAATTAATTTTCTTACTTTTATCTTTCTTAGCTAGTCTAGATAAAGACACTATGATAAAGGAAAACAGGAGTTGCTTGCTGTGCTTGTCAGTATTTAGTATCAGTGCGTGCTGCAGAGGTAGGACCATTTTTAAAAGTTCTGGGTGTTCTCTTTAGTCTTTAGCCGTGTGTGTCAACACTGACTTTCATTTTAAACCAGCTAATAAGGTGGTCAGCGTTAAGTGACGTTTAACCTCTCACACTTTGCTATTATCTCCCTCTTTGTATGTAGCCTTGTCAGTACGGCCTGTTAATGTCAGAACTATGTTGCCGAAATTTATGCTGTTTTAGTTTCAATTTGCATTTATTTTCTGTTTTCCACTCTGGCAAATTCTGCATTTGTTTTCATTGACGTCTAATCTCAGAATCTTGAGAAACTGCCTGATTTGTGGAAGATTCCACTGGATTTGTTTGAGCTGCAGTCTGAGGTTTGTTGAGACAGCAGGATAGAGAATTTCCACATTGAGCTTAGCGTTAGTAGTCCCCTAGGAAATTTGTAACACTGTTATCTGATGAAAAGTTCAGCTTTCTCGAGGGATTTCTGTGGGCCTGAGCTCTCATGAGAGTGGACATTATGAAATTGCCTCATTTGGAAAAAGCCCTGTACACTTCTGTGTTTGATTGGTACTAAGGCCAGAGTGCCTAATTTGGGTCTGACCTCCCATATCTCTCAAGTTAATATTCAGCTTTGGAGCTGTCTTTAGTAATAATACATTTTATCTTCAGCATACTTTATGAACACTCATTACCTGAGTTTTACAGCCTTCCTGTGAGCTAAATAAATAAACAGCTGCCCTCATTCTGAAACAGTAGGATGTGGCAGTTTTCAATGCAGTCAGGATGCAATGAAAGTTGATGGCTTTTAAAAAATGTTGATGATCTCTCAAGATCTTTTTTACTCAGGCAAGAGGACAGAGCACTGCTTGCCTGATTTTTTTTTTTTTTTTTTTTTTTTAAATACATGTCAGTCTTTCATGTTCTATTTAAATATTTTTGGTCATAAAATGAGTGTTAATTCCAGGATCCTGACTAAAATGGAGCAAAAAATTCTGCCACCTGTTGCTGAATTTTTTTGCAGCTTCATTAAAATGACATTCTCCACTTCCAACCCTAGAATTTTTTGTTGTGTTTTATTTAGTAGTTGTGAGTTGTTTGAAATATGTTTTTAGTTCAGTTTATGGGTTTTATGTTCACACGTTCATATGCTTTATTTTCAAAATTTCAATGGAAAAATCCATTGAATTAAATGCAAGAGCTGCAGAATTTAAAAAAAAAAAATGGGCATGTGCTTATGTATTTACTGGGTGTCAATAATTATCAGTTTGTTAAAACTGCATAGTGCTTAGGCCTGTGTATCAGGAATCCTCAGCTGATAAAAAATTGGTGTAGCTTTGAAAATTTAGTGGAGTGTACTTCATCTGTTAGCTGAAGATCTTGCCCTAGCTTTTTTATTATGCTGACCTGGCAGCACTCTGTGTGCTGTATGTGGGGGAGATTCATGCTGTTCTGTGACACACGTCCTCTGTAAACAGCCAGAGTTTCCTTCCCTTTCTAATTTAGCTTTAGTTTTAAGAATGGTGCAATAAAAGACCCTTTAAAAGGATTTAAAAATAAGACCCTTTCCTGTGAGTTTTGGTGTTTGGTAGTGGGATTTTTTTGCCCTCCCTGAACCTTTCTGTTCTTCTAAACATGTCTTTAGAGGAACATACTACCTGAGGTAGTATGTAGGTGTATTTTTCTTGTGTTCATTGTCAGAGGGTTTACGTAACCACAGACAGTCAGAACTTAATAAGCATAAACTATTAATAAATTTGGAGGTCTTTTCCTTATAGTTCTCTATCTATTCTAATGAGTGCGGCTGAAATGTAACTGGACCATATCTGAAGCTGACTGAGAATAGATATGTGCCAGAAGGTGATTTGCTGATAGGGCAAAAACAGCTTACTGCAAAGATATCTGAAGTCTGAGTGCCTATTCTGGATTGTGCCAAACACCTCCTTAAGAAAGCAGCACTGCTGTCTACCCAACAAAAACGACTTCAGAACAGTAGGGAGAAAAAAAAAGTGGTTTTGACACTCGAGACATGATGTGGACATCTATTGGAAATCCATTGTCCCAACAATTTTCATGGTGGCAAAGGCACAACTCTCTGACGACGAGGTCAGGAGCCATCACCTATGGTCATACCTTCCTCTGTTCTTATGCTTCCTGCCTAGCAGGTGGGGAACACTGTGCTGTAAAAACAGAGAACACAAATCTAAACAATGAAGCAGCCCTTTAAGACCCCAAGTGTCTTCACCTACCTGGTCTTTTTCCTTCTTTTTCATGTTAGCTCTGCTGCTACTGCTAAGTGAAAGGAATTTTACCAGTGTATCCATAGAAATGATGCATAAGGCCTCTCCAGCAGTTCATACTCCATTTTCTTCAGGTAATTGAGTGGTTTGTGACTCTGGCACACAGAATCACGTTCCTAAAGTACCAGGAGGCACTGCTCTTCTATGTGCCTAGAAGTAATCCAGTGGTCTGTGTAAAACAGAGTGGTGCAAATACTCCAGGGTCTATTTTCAGCCAGCAAGTTATGTCAGTACCAAAGGGAAGGACTGGTTAGTATGTCAACAGTCCAATAGAAAACCAGCTGGAAGGATGAGCTCCTGACACTACCAAGGCAGGGTCTGTTGGGACCATCCTGATGTAGTGTAGTATAGTGTCACACTTGGAATATGAGAGACATGATTTCTAGCCAAAACTTTATGTGAATTTGTGCAGTCATTATCTACTAAGCATCTGTTTTTCAGTCTTTCCCAAAGAGTGAGAAAGTTCTTCTATTATTTTGAAGAGCTGTTGCTCAACAGTCTGATTTATAGTTGTGAAGGGCTTGAATGGTTGCAAAGATTGCCCTAAACTAGGCACAGAAGACATCATCTTTTCTTTAGTGCTGAAGTTTGAGAGTTTTATTCCCTGCCATTGGACTTGAGACTCAAAAGCAAACCCAAACAACTATCTATTAGGGTAACTTTGCAGTGACCAACTAAATTGAAATGCGGGGAGCAGTCATGGGATGTTGAAATGATTTAGATGTACATAAGTTTTCAGTGGAAGTAGACAGTGTTTCTGGTTAAACTAAGTGCAGTATGATGATCGGCTTATTGTTAATTGTCAGCATTTTTTGATTGGTTTTACTCTTTCTTCTGAAGGTGGCTTATGCTGCAGTGTCCTAGATAAAGGAGCATTAGGACTTGGCACTGAATGCAGAAGTGTCAGGTCTTCCTGAACACAGAAGAAGTAAGAGCTACTATGATCTGCTGACTGCAGACTTGGTATCTTGCTAAACTTTAGAATAAGTCAGATGCCAGTTGGGTTCCCAGAATTTGTGACAAGTGAGAGGAACAGATATCTGGCAGGATGAACCTTCACACCCAAGGGAGGGGTAGCTTTTTCTCTTCTCATCAGCCTTTCTGTGTAAGGAGAAATTGTATGAGTGCAGGACAGTCAGTGTGCTTTGATCTTGGAAAGCTCTGCCTGCTGTTTTGCTTAAGGTTCATTACCAATGCCAGTTTCATGGGAGAAGTGCTTCAGACTGGTTAGGTGGTGCTGTGACAATTTCCAAGTAGGAAGATGCTGCTGTATTCATTATGCCTGCTTGTTTTAGGGGTTCAGAATGATTCTTATCTAAGTGTCTTCTGGTTGCATTTGAACCAGTCTCATGGATGCATGCTTACATAGCCAGCTTATGAAAACACTTCTGCTATTAGTAATAGTCATTTAATTAAAATGTCCAGCCCTGCTTTTTCCTAAATTTACGGCCACTTGCTCAAGCACAAGGAATTCTGGTCAGGTTCCTCCTTGGTGACAGCTTACTCCTTCAAATTCCACTTAGCTCCATGCATTTTTAATAGCATAGTGCCATTCCTTATGTGCTTATGTTTGCCATTGGAATCGTGGTATGTGACTGGATGTGACCACGGCATTTAGTTTTTAGTCTCTCTATTGTTTGAAGGTTTTTTAATATCTTTTACTTTCTGAACTGAAGTTTTGAAACATCTAAAACCTGTGTATTATCCAGGGCATAATATTCCTAATGCAGAAGGAAGAACCCATCTTGCCCTGAGCTGGGTTTGACCTTTGGAGGGCCTTCTTCGTGGTTTATACCATCCCTGAATGTGTTTGGTTTACCACTCCTGAAAATAATTTTGCTGTAATAATGAAATATTTTGTATCATCACATCTCTGGTTCATCATCTCTGTGACTGGCAAGCCAGTTCAGAGGCTAAGAAATTTGCAGTTTGTCCTTATTTTGTGAACATTAGCAGAAGAATTTTCAACAAGTAATAATGCCATACAGCTTGGAGCACTGCTCAGGATTTGCTTTTTAAAGTAATACAATGACTATTTGTGGGGTGTTTCTTTAAGCCTGCTTAATTTCTTTGCATTGTGAGAAGTCTGTGTTATTTCTTTCTGCTTTTTCATCGGTGAGCTCTATTTCACGGTTGTCAGTGCAGACAACAGAAATTGCCTTGTAGTGGGGAAAGTCATGAGAATATCTATTCTGAGCCATAATGTGGGGCTTGGGGGAGATTGTTGGGTGTGACCTTCCTCAGGCAGGAGCTCTGCAGGCTGTTTCTGGCAGGGCTGTGGTGACCAGCCTGAGGCTTTTGCCTCTGTGCCTTGTGTCTTGGCTTTCTGACACAGTCTTTCTCTTGTTCTGTGTGTCATACAGGAAGAGGGGCTGATGGCTTTCACACAAAACAGCTGCACAAAGGGGTGTATTAGCCTTGTGTTTGCTGCTGGCTTCCCACGCAGGGCAGAGGTGGGATCTCAGCTTCATGGGCTCTGCACGCCTGAAGGCAGTGTACCCCCAGTGAAGGCTAGCTGAGAACTGGTTTGTGTATGTGTGTTAGTACATGCTGAGAGCTGTGCTTTCTGCCAGAGTAATTGTGCTGGACTTTTTTTCTATTTAAAGCTCTTCTAGGCAAAAATAGTGACTTATGGAGGAATGGAGGTGGTCCCAATGTCACAGTCCCAAGATAAGAGGGAAGACCTGGGACTGTTGTGCAGCATTTTCCTTTCTCTCAGGAGAGATGCTAGCTGCTGGAGATTGATGGCAGGCTGCCTCCTCTTTACTCACATCACCCTTTGGGCATGGCAAATATATGAAGATGATGGGCCCTGGTTAATGGGGTGCTCACTTTGGTATTATCTAGTGTCTGCAGAGGCAGCACTGTTTGATGTGTGATGGCTTCAGAGCAGAGAGCTCTGGCCTGCTATAAATACAGGTCAGGCTGTGGCTGAGGAAGGAACAGCACTTTGACTGTGAGCAAATTAGGCTTGTATTTTCACACTAGTCGATCCTGTACAACAGGCCTGCTGAGCTGCTTGATTTCTTGTAAGCAAATCAGGGTATGGCTGTCCAGCTTTTTCAGAGGACAGTTTAGTTCTTGCCAGCATTAATAGGTATGCAGGCAGCTCTGAGAGCTGGTCTCCCCTCACAGGATAAAAGCTGCCCTAGAGGGAAAGAATCATTAAAACATTGTAACTGCTAAAAAAGCCAGGACCAAAAATCTTTAAAAATATTACTTTATCATGCTTTTTGGATGTGTTGTCCAAGGTTAGGGGTATACTGAAGGCAGGTGAAAACTTATTGTTTGCCCAGCACTGTGAAAATTTGCTTTTCACATTGTCAGTCATGGTCATTGGCTCAGTAGGGTACACTGCAGTAGCATGATTCACCATTAGGAGATTACTGTTTCCTCTGGATGGTTGTCAGTTTACTCCAGATGGCCATAAAATTACAAGTCATTTAATCTTTGGTTCTACTGTTGAAATTATTTCAGAGCCCATTTTTATTTTTATGGGAAGTAGCTTCAGACATCTTTTGTCAATAAATCACAGTGATAGGTAATGAGTGTGAATCAGGTGTTCCACGTGGACCTGTCACCTATTCAAGAGGAATATTTCCCAGATAATGAAAAATTAGTTCAAACTTCCAGAGCACAAGGTAATTCTGTGACAGCATTTGATTTGCCTGCCCTGGTCATCTCACCATGTTTTTCCTAAAAGACAGGTTTCTAGCCAGAATCTTTGTAATGGTGCTACCAGTAAATGCTCTCAGCTGCTGGAGCTTCTGCTCTTGGTCTCTGCTTCAGCATCTCCATGGGCCTGTGTTGTCCAAATCTCCTGTTGCTGGAAGCATGATCAGTGAAGAAGCAGGCCTGTGTGACCAGGGTGCCTTGTGACCTTGTTCTCCAGCCACGCCTGGGCACAGTTTTGCACAGACTTGACACCAAGATGTGCAATCGGGCTGGGCCTTCCCTTACTGTAGAAGTGTAGTTTTACCTGGATGGAGAATTGTGAATCTGAAGTCTTTGAACAGGGACAAGAAAGTACCTTGTTTGCATGCTTGACATTCTTCCTTGCTTTGCTCCTTCTGTTAATTGGTGGAGACAGGTGCTGAGCTGGGAGACAACTTCTCTTTCTTTTGGCTCCTTTGGGGACTTGTGGAACCTTGCAGATTCAAAAAAAAAAAAAAAAAAAAAAAAGGGAAGCTAAGCTAGTGTCTTGTGTCTCATACTATCTCACTGTTACATCTTGCTGTGATACCTTAGCTGCTGTTGCAAAAATGATTGGGTTGCCCTATGAGCAGTCTACCAGCTTATGTGTTGGGTTGATATTTGGCTATGATGAATACAGGTTTAGCCAAAGGTTACCAAGTGTCCCCAGCTGCAGTGGATATAAAGAAAGCAGTGTTATTGTTTTCACTCTTGCATGTTTATTCAGTAGAGAGAAATCTGATGACAAAAAGCCATGTCTGTAGATCAGACATATTGCCCTCTTTTCCACTTAGATGCTGAATTAACTTTAGGCATGAAGCTCTTTCTCCCTTTCCCTTAATTTGTTTTTTATAGGGAGTTAAGGTGTGTGAAGCTGGGAATTAGGTCTGACTGTCACACTGAGCTTGTTAACTTTAAAGTGGCTGAAAACCTGGTATATTGTAGATTATGGGCAAACCCCCCACAAATTAACATGAGATTTGGTGAGCTTTGTACTCTACAGTGGGTTGAGATAACGTTGAATACCATTTGCGTGCCTTTTATTTTTAGAACACGGCATTCAGGATATGAAAAACATAGTGACAATTTCTGTGGGGTTCTGTTTTCCCACTCTGCCGTTTAATTTTAAAGGACACTGCACCATTAAGTTTCTGAAGGAAGGTAAGAGACCTCTGTGCTTCTTAGTGAAGGAAGAAATAATAGGAGAGAAGTTTGAGAAGAGTCTTGTCCTGTAACCTGCCCCTAGAAGCTTTTAGTTTCTTCACTCCTCTGTCGATCTTCCCAGTTGAGAATTGTCATTGCTCACTATGGGACCTGTTACAATCATAACTGTAGTAAGATCAGCAAATTAGAACTGCTTCCTAGCTGTGGCTTCTCTTGCACTTTGACCCACCTTTTGAACTTGTGAAAGTAACTAGGAATGTGTTTCTGGAATGAAGAAACTAAAATCCTGCAGCTTTCGGACCACAGATACTTCCTTCACTGCACAATCAGTGTTCAGCTCTGGTCTGCATGGAACCAGAGAGCCCCACGTAGCACTGATTTGCTATTTTTTTATAATGCATATTTTTATTTTGATGTTCATTTTAATCAGTAATATAGCAAGCATAGAGGTTGTTTTTCTTCACTGATTCATGCAATTGTCTTGAGCTCTTTGTATACATTTTTTGGGTTTTGGGTTTGTTTTTTTGGTCACAAGGATTTGATTATTAAGCAAGGACTGGCTGCTGGCCTACAGCTGTGCCCAGGCATGAAGGTTCTGCAAAAAGGTTAGGTTGTCAGTAAAATGTAAATTTTAGAATGTAATACAGTGTTACAGTAGGACATGCTCCGCAATTCGAAAATCTGGGAGTTTCTGGTTTTAATGCCCAGAATACATGTTCATTTGAGCTGTATGGAAATGAAGGACAGCTGTGCCTTTTGTGAACACAATATCTGTTAAATGCTGCCATGTGTGATTGTCTAATCCTGACTGGTGACTTCAGAGAGGAAGGGATGTTTCGTGGTTAAGGCACAAGACCTCCAGGTCTGGGAGTTCTGACTTGTGCTGGAAGCTTCTTTATGGGACCATACGAAGGATCTTTCTCCCTGTCCCCTGTGGGATATGGACATCTCTTCTGCTTGTTTCTTGTGGATGGGGATGGTCTCCTGTTGTGTTGTCATATTGTGCCCAAACTGGAGCTGACTACAAAAAAGACATTTCAGCCCTGTTGCTGGTTTTAGGGGTTATTTGCATGGTTTATAAGCAAAGGTCTCTGTCTGCTGTTGCTACCTCGATGTCAGGACTGAAACTGCAAAAGTAGTCTGCCATGGGGAAAAGCTGTCTCAGTATTATTTCTGCTGACTATCCCACCACTGAATCAGCAAGATGGTTGACATCAGATTTGAGAGTCTTTGTGTGTGTTTGCTCAGTGTGACCTCAAGTTTATCTCCCCATTTGTGCCTAGGGCTTGGCTTGCTTGCTGAACCCTGTGCTGGGGTTGAGCGAGCCTGCAGGGCTGCAGCTCCCTTGCTTTTCTGTGGAGGATGAGGCAGGGGGCAAGGAGAGGCTGAGTTCCATGTCAAAGTACATGGAGAGATTGCTCTCCAGTGTGCTGCCTGGCATTGTTCTGCGCCTACAAGCTTGCAGTGCCTGCCTGTAATGATGCTCTTGGCCTGTCTCAAGCAAGAGAAGGGATGCGCAAGTTTTATCATGTTTGAGCTGACACTTTGTCTCGTGTATTTGAGTAACTTGATAGTGCATCTAAATTTTTATGGCAGGAAAATATTGCAGTAGTAGGCCCATGGTGGTAAAATGTGTTCTTCCACTCCAAGTGTTTCCATTATTAAGTAACCTTGTTATTAGCCTTCAGAAGACTTGTCTGTTTTGTTTGCTTTCTATTTTTGGAGGGCTTTTTCTAAATAATTTCCTTAGGCCTTAGTGGGCAAGCAGTCATGTTGGATGGGAAGGGCTGTTTTCAAGAGAAAACTCTGTTAACTCTCGACTTTTTAAGGTATCCAGAGAAAGACTTTAGATGCATTGCAGGGTTTGGTGCTTTCCGTGGTTTCATGTGTAAGCTGTTACACACACCTCCATATTCAAGAGGGATTGCATAAGACACTGACCCACAAGTTCTGGAAGTAGGACCAGATGGGGTGGGGGGAGAAAATGTATGGTACAAAAGGCTGGCTTAGGGCACAGCAGCCAGGACCGTGGTGTTGGGGTTTGGTGCCTTGGTCTTGCAGAGCTTTCACATGTGGTCTTGGGTAGTGATCGCAGCTTCATGATCAGCTGTCTGGAAGCCAAACACTGCCCTGCAGTTCTGGTAACTTTGTTCTATTTCCTTCATGGTTTGCTCCAAATGATGATGAAAACTTGTTCAGATGTTTGTAGGAGTTCCTTGGAAGGGAGCATTGATTTTCAGCAAATTCTAGAGCTAAGCAAGTCTGAAAAAACTTGGCATGACAAGAAGGGCAGGGGATGAATGCTCTGCTAATGCTGGGCTGGTTAATTACAACTGTGAAAGATAGTGATTCTTTGTTACCCCCCCTCATGATTACAGGGGGGTCAGCAGGAATCTCAGTGTAGTTCTGGTTGCATTCCTGCAATTGCTTATAGAATATCTCCCTGACCGTGGCAATCATGCCTCCATATGGCACAAAACCTCCAAGCCAAACCCAGAAAAAATAGACTAGCCAAACCAAAAAGCAGCACATCACTGAGTCACTGAGGAAACAGAAAAGTGGAAAAATTATTGCTTGGCTACTTTTTTTAAAAAAATATTATTATTATTATTATTTATTTATTTTTAATAAGGCATGTGGTCCTTTAAGAGAAGCTTGAAAAATATCTTAAGTAGGGGCAGATTCAATGAAAAAGCTTGCAAACATCTGATCTTTGCATGCCAGTGTGCCTTCAGTCAGCCACCCCTTTGTCCATCTGACTTTCTGAACATTTGATGATCTCACCAAAAAATAAACAAGCTGCAGGAGTGTTACGGGAGTTTGGCACATGTAGGAAGTAACCAAGGAATCGGGGTGGGCGAAGTTTTTCCTCCACTTGCAGTGAAGGAGGGTGCTGGAAAGAAAAGTATGGTTTTATGTTATTGCAGGAGCCAGATCTTTTCCCAGCCTTTCCCTGGGAAGGGAGTGGGGGGTGATGGTGGATTTTGCTAGCGGGGTTCAAGAGGGGTGTTGCTCAAAACCAGCATATTCATGAGTGGTCCTGCTGCGTGGGAGAGAGGAGGGTGAGGGAGAAACTTCTGCCCCAGAGTAACCTCTGCGTTGCCTCAGCTGAGGCGGGTGATTTACTTTTTCGTGTGGAACAAAAAGGCAACGGGGAATTTGTAACTGGATATGTAGATGAGGGAGCAATGACCGTCAGTAACCCCGTGTACTTCATGCCTCAAGAGCAGAGCGCGTGGTTCCTCCCCTTGTGGTTCCTCCCCTTGCCGGCTCCTTCACCAGGAAGGCTGGGAAACAGAAGTGGCACCCGAACTGCCCGTCTCCCTGTCACCTCCAGTGCCACCCCAGCTGCAGACCATACTTTTTGCTGATGGGGCCCATTTGTGACAGAATCACCTACCCAAGCTAAGCCAAACCCCCACTCCCTACAAAACAAAAGCCAACCCAAAAAACCCCAAACAAACAAAACAAACCAACCCCCCCCAACAAAACAAAGCAACAACAACAACAAACAAAAATAAAACCCAAACCCACAAAAAAAAAACCCCAAAAAAAGCAAACCCCAAACCAAACAACAAGAAAACAAAATCCCAAACCAAACAACCCCTCCAGCCTAAGAGGTGAGGGACAAGTTTGTTACAGCTGTCCCTTATAGGACGGGAAAGGTACAAGCCCCTCATTCTTCCATATCATTACTTTCTCTTTAGAGCTCATTGCTTTCCAGTATTGGTTTGGGGTTGCAGAATCCTGTCTTCCTAAAGTAGAAAATATAGCATGACACCTAGCTAGTTGTCTTACCTCACTCTGCTAACTCCTACAGGACTTGGTCTCTCACCTCCTCCTGACGTAGCTGCTTTGCTCATCGCTTCTTGTTTAAGCATTGTGGAGATAGAATTGTCCTCTCTGTCTCTTAAAGAAACAGAATCAACGAAAAACAAACCAAAACTAAACACTGCTCCCCCACCCCCCCAAAAACCCCAACCAACCACAAAACAAACAAGCAAATGAAAACCACAAAAAACCCCCAAACAAAACCTCTCCCAGAAACAAACAAAAACACACACACATACACACACACACACAAAAAAACCCCACACAGAAAAATCCCCACCACCCCCCCAAACAGTGTCAGCTCTGAGAGTCAGCTTCTGAAGATCCAGTTTTGTGGACTTTATTAGTATGCTTGGATTGTAATTTCCAGATGGTTCCCCTCTGCTGTCATGTAGATACAAATTTGTTTCAAAGTCAAGAGCTGAAATACCCATGGCTTGAGAAGGTGGGGCACTGGGGAAAGAAAATGGAAACAATGCTGCAAATGTGTTTTTGAATTCCAAGTAGCTAAGATTGTTTCCTAGGTCTATGTGCACTTCTGTGTCATACCTGTGTGTCTGCATATGTCAGGTTTGCAAATTTATGGTAGAGTACATTAGCTGTTCACATAATTAACTAAAGGCTAGTAAATCCCTCAGTGGTCCATGCACCAGCTCAGTCCTGTGTTCAGTAACAATACAGGGATTAAGTGCTAATGCTGTGGTAGGTTTCAGATCAGTGGAGCAACTTGGTGTGCCTTGCTTCTGTGTATGTATGAGCAAATTGACCTGAAGTAATGATATTAATGGGAGTTAGTTTTGAAGGCTGATTGCTTTTTTTGTTGTTGGTTCAGGAGTTTTTATGAGACCAAGACATCATGGATTGACATTTCTGAAGCCTGCCAAGTTTCAGAGCACTTTTACCAGCAGCTTCTCTTCCTTTTGTATTATAATTTATGTAATTCCCTCTCCCCCATTTGTCAGCCTGACTTTTCCTGTTCAGTGCTTTCACATCTGAGTTTACTTTTGGCTTTGCTGTGACCAGAATTTTTCTTGTTTTGTCATTTTCCAGACTTGAAACTTCGGGATTTCCTGATTGACAATGAGACATTCTCTGACTTCCTCCATCATAATATGTCCATGCCATCATCTGCAGTAGAGGAGCTACTGGATGCAGGGATCAACCTCCAGCAGGTAAAGAGTACTTTCAACTCCTAACATAATGCTTGTCTGTTGTTTGTTTAGCTGTAGTGCCAAGATCCACAGCTCTGGAACCCTCTGTGCTAGGTGCTGTAGAAACAGGGAAGAAAATGTATTCCCTGCCTCTGTCCTCCCTCTTGCCCTCAATTTACTGTCTTATACGATTTTAAGCTGTAAAAGGACACTGGGACCCCTTGAGCAAATGTTTTGACCTGCATAAGAAAATAATATCCTCAAGCTAAACTGGTCTTTTTTCCTTCCTTTTTTTTTTTTTTTTTTTTTTTTAATGGAAGTAAAACATTAATTAAGCTGCTAGCACTGTTCTGATTGTTTTCAGTCACTCAACTTGAACTGGAGCAGGGTTTCTAGGTCTTGCTGTGCCTTACATTGCTGTACAGCAGAAGGAGCATTTCTTTTAGGTTTGTGGCCAATGCATCAAGACAGACACCTTATAAATTATTTAGTACAAGAGTCCTGCTATCCTGAGTGCTCCATGGTTGCAGTCTTAACTGCAGTGACATAAACATAGCTGGTGGTGACAGTGGGCTAGAGCCCTGTCTTGTGATGGCTGTCTGTCATTGTCAAGCTTGTGACATGTTTTTTGCTAGGCTTGATGAATTAGTCCACCTGCATCCTTTCTAATGAAGAAGGCAGAACAGACTGCAAAGAAAGACCCGGGTTCTCTTGAAAGCGTGCAAAAGATGGTATGCAAAAGGAGGAGGAAATCCATTTTGATCCTCAACTCCATATCAGATCTTTCCATTGAAGTGGAATGGATTAGTTGTCCTTTTAGTCTTTCCTATAGTTACAGATGTACGCATTGTCTTGTTTTTCAGTGACTTCTTTCAAGCCATCTGTTTTAGTGCAGTTTGATAAGTTATCCTCCAAGCATAAAAAATGTAAAGCAGAGAAAAAGTTCTTACCCGTTTTAGGCTGCAAGCTTTGTTTTACTTGAAACTGATCAGATTAAGACAGAATCATGCTACAGATGATTCTGAGAGGGCAGCTGGAAGATTGCAGCAACAGAATTCTCATCATTCTCCCTAAGTTAGTGGAGAGGCAGAAAAATTTTCAAAGAGAAAAAAACCTCACCATACATTGTGCGATGGCCATACTGTATTGGTTGTATATGGAAACGGAAGGAGGATAAAAGCTTAGTTTTTATCTACACAGTGTGGCTGGAGGGTGGTGAAAGGCTGGTCAGTCACCTAGTTCTTCCTTGAACGCTTTGAGCTGTGGTCTTGTGTAATTTTTGAGCTGATTCTGCTAAAAGCTTGGGAGTGATGCTGCTAAGTCATAACAGCGTTCTGTGATGGCAAGAAAGGGATGGCAAGAAAAGCTAATCTTGAGCATCAGGACATTAAGCTGCAGAGCAGAGCACTGATCCACCAAATTATCTTTGAGCACTTTTCTAATACAGACGGTAATGAGAGATGCAGACCTCTCCCTTCCTGCAGAATGACTTGTATCTGACTCACAAAATGGACTTCTTTGATTTTGCTGGAGATCTGACCTCTCTGCTGACTGAGCTGACTATTGACTTCAGTATTAATAGGCAGTATTTGTTAGTCTCTGAATGAGTGGGCCACAGCTTCATTCAGTAGTCATATAGTAAAAGGGCCTATCCAGAGTATGCTAACTTTTCACAGAAAATGCAGCCTTCTTTGGCAGTCTGTTGGTGCCCTGGGGTTGTTCAGTGAGGCTGGATGTTATGATATGCCATCACGTAAGGAACTGAAGTCGCCAAGGAGATGGGACTGCTCACCAATGTTACTGTAAGGACAGCGCTCCAGCGTGTCCAGCAGGGTTGTGTGTCCAGCATACTAGAATTAGTGCAAACAGATAACAGTGACCAAAGCCTTGTCTTGATGGGCATGTTGCTTCCTGGGGCTGAGTGGCTCAGTCCTCTGTTTTTCCAGTGGTGGCAGGTGTGCTCAGAAGGGTGTGGGATTTGGAAGGTGCCTGGGTCAGCAGTGGGCAGGCAGCTATGTAATCAAGTCTGGTATGCTGCTGTTGCACAGGTGTGGCCAGACAGCTCTCATGTGGCTTGGAGGTAGGAGTAGGTGCTGTCCCTCTGAAAAGGTGAAGGCACAGTGAGGTCCTGGGCCTGTGCTGCAGCCTGATGCATTGAATAGCAGTGAAGAATGGCCAGTAGTAATGACCAGTGCATATTCTGCTTGGAACAAATCTGTCTCATGAAGCAGGAAAAGGGAGAATTATGTGACATGTAAGGACTGAGCAATTACCTAAGACTACTTGCAAGCATGAGCCTGGCATTTTAAGACTCCTTAGGGGGTGCTAAAACTGTCATTTAGGCTGTATTTTTGCCTGCTGAAGACACCATGGATTCAGATGACTGCAAGTGGTTAGAGAACTTGCTGACTTGGTAAGACTAGGAGTTTCAGTCTGGGGTGGATAGGTAGAGTGTTTTTTCTCAGGTCTCATGCTATGGACCTCAGTGCTTGAAAAGGGAAATTCTCTCCAAGGGAGTATAAAATCTGGGTGAAAAAGGTGGACATTTTCAGAAGAGTGGAAGGTTGGTCACCTTCACTTTCTGTGAGTGAACACTGAGGCACTGGGAAACACTGTTTTTTCTATATATCCACCCAGGGAAGCTTGTTCTGGGAGTGTTATTTCAGTGCCCCACAAATACCTCCTGGCTGTAACACTGGTTGTAGTATCTCTGCTAGCAAGAGAAAAAATATCACAAACTTTCAAAGGGCAAGTCTTTTGGATGTGAGAACTGTGCAACATTGAAAGATCCTATTTTTGGCATATGGATTCAGACCTAAGTTAAAGGATTGCATGAGTATTGCATTAAAAATCCCTTTTCTCTCCTGTCAGTTCCATTTGCTTGTTTCCTGAACGTAATTCACCTTTTCCCCCAGATTGTGCCTACTCCTTTGGTTTTGACAGCAAAAAAATTTCTGACTTACCAGCCTGGTTCAGGAGCTGCTAACTCTTGTGGAATGTAGATCAATCCTCTTTAGTTGTTGTTGTAAGTTGGGCAATGCACACTAGGTGTTACGAAATGACAGAAAGAAGAAATTAAGTCCACAGCTGTTGTTACCTGTGCATTTACAGTAAAATGGTTCCATCTGTCTAGTCCCAAGGCAAACAAAAGTTTCTTTCCAATAGTAGACTCTGGATTTTTCCTTGTTTATCACCTTTGAGGAGCATGCAGCTTTTTGACATGGACTTTGTTGTTCAGCAAACATGAAGTTGGTAACTGACCTTATTAAAAGAATTTGTTTATCAGATCTGAAACAGTCTGGTGATAACCCAGAGGGATTTTATCAATTTCGTTAATAAGGTGATTGCATGTGGATTAGGAAACATTATTGACAAGGGAACCATTGCCTTAAGAAAGTATGCCTGTGAAGGAAGACTCTAGGATCTTATCTCTTTTGTTGCAGCCAGTAAGATAACTTTTTTTTGCTGATACATTATTTGCTCAAAAACTCTACAAAATGTTTGTCACAGCAGTTAGTGAGTACGTACTTCAGATTTAAGGGAGATGTTTCTGAATCACTGCTGCACAGAAAATGTGGCTGCCAGATACATCTAAGTAGTTTGGGACATAGGTTTTTTGCCCTTCACATAGATTTGTCAGACTTGTGTCTGGTCACAAGCCTTGTTTTTCTCTGTGGCTCAGTTCCCAGAAGACTGAACGTTAGGCAATGCATGTACCCTTGGTTGGAGGAAATGGCTGCTGTGGAGTACAGGCTCACTGCTGCTTTGTGCATATTTGCAGGGAAGTGAAGAGAGACCTGCCTCCCCCAGGACTTCTCTCCCATGTTCTCAGCAGGGAAGAGTTTTTCTTGGAACTGAGTTGCATATGAATCAGGGCTGCTCAACCTGGAGAGAAGAATGCCCCCTCACCTCTATCTGGAAATGTTATGAATGGTTTACTTTGTCTGAGCAATAACTTGAGCAAAGTTCTTTTGTTGGAGATGAAGGCAGGCTGACATGCTTTTCTCGCTTTCATAGGTCTTTGTGTATGGTTATCGAATGCGCCTGCAAGATCTCTGCAACAGCTCGACATTGTCTGAATTTCTTATGGCCCAAAATCAGACAGCGGCCATGGACTCTGAAGCCTTCATTTGCTCCTTGTCAAAGGAAAAACTCCATGCAGCTGAGCAAGCCTTCCGTGCTAACCTGAATCCTTTGAAGCCTCTTCAGGTGAGTTCACTGGCCCCACCAGTGAGAGTCTGTCATTGACACAGTGACATTTTCCATGACTTTCAGTTTAGGAACTCATCCCTGCATTTCCAGAACTGCTTAGAGGCAATTAGGAAGAAGGACGGTCTTTGTCATGAACAACATTGCTTCTTCCTGTCATTCTTACCCTTCCTGTTCAGTCTGCTACTTGCAGAGCATAAGTGTACATGGTCTGCAGTTCAGTTTGTCAAGAGGAAAGTCTTTATGTTGCACAATAAAAAACAGGCTCTTGGCTGTCCCTGTGTTTTAGTCAAATGGCTGTATCTTGGCTGAAATGAGCTCAGATACAAGCCTAGCTTGTGCTATATATGCCACTGCCCTTAGCAAGGATGTACCAAGTGCAGAAGTTTCTAGCCATTCACACAGTCTTTAAGTAGGTTTTGATCATGTGAAGTGGGTCAAGTTTTAAAGTCCTGTTTCAAAAATTAACCAACTGAATGGGTATTGGCGGAAGAATTCATTCATCTTCAAACAAATACAGTATCTGCAGGGTGACTGGAGATTAGAGAAGACTTGGATCTAGGAAACTCCAGTGGTGTTTTGTACAGATTTGTAATATCTGTTAAAATGTGGAAGTTTGAGGAATTCAGTGCTGGAAATGACAGTAGAGTGAAAAAGGGGCCACACTAAACCCTAAACCCACACTAAACCCTAAACCCACACTAAACATTAAACCCACTAAAACAAATATTCTATTGTGTGCTGTGTGAGTTTTCAGATTTGATGAGTCTTTCAGTACTCAGAAGTCATGTACCACTTGCTTGGCTTTGTCCCCAGTCAAAGAAGGTCATTATCAAGTACTGGAATCATATTACTCTTCTGCACACTAGCGGTCAGTGACTTCCTCCCTCCACAGCTCATCTTCTGTTTTCCACATGTCCTCCATCTGCACTTTGTCTTTCCTGCTGGAAGAGCGAGACAACCCATAAGCATTAAGAGATGGGGTAACAGCACTAAATTGTAACTAAGATGGGCTGTTTAGAGAGGAATGGCTGTAACTTGTTTCTTGTCTTCAGTTGTATGTGTATGTGCACATATATACATATTTTACTTTAAACCATTCAAAGATGCTAGAATTTTGGGGTCTGAGAGGGTTGCAAATAGCCAGCTATTGTACCACTCAGAACTGGTTTTCTGGGCCCTGTGGAGACTCAGGCTTGATTTTCTTATTTATGGAAGCTTCTGCAGCTTAGCTGACTGAAGCAGGTAGTGAGTATGTCTGTTCTTAGGTCTATATTGCTTGTTGGTGAAAGGAAACACTCATAAACCACTCCGTGCCTCTTGGCAACAGCAGTGTAGGTTTAAGACTTTATGTGCAGTTTTGGGGGGCTTCTGAGAAGCTGAGTCACGATCTTGTCTCCAAGGGGAAAAAAGCTGGAGTCTAGAAGCCAGCAGTTCTAAACCTGCTGTGCATGGTTGTCTGGTTAAGGTCCGCAGTTTTCCTCAGAAATGTGTCACAGTGTATCCCGTTGTTGTGACTGAAGCAAAAACTAACTGGCTTCAATATGGCCAGGCAAAATGGATAAATGAACTGTAGGATTGCACCCAACAGGTTTGAAACTTAGTATCTTTAGATGCTAAAAAGTGCCCTGACCTGCAGTAACATCTTTGAACAAAGAGGGAACTTTCTGTTCATGAACAAAGGAGGCTTTTGATGCAGCTTATTGAAGGCATTGTGTCAAATCTTGGACATGCACACTGAAGATAGCATGCTCTGTATCTACTACAGAGTCTGTAAACCAATGCCAACAATTTGTCAAGAGATTAATTATTTTTTTTCTCTTAATTCTTTTGATGTACTTTTCATCAAGGTGTTTCAGTAAGCAAAATAAGGGCCAAGTCAAGTGCAGGTGCAACAGCAATTTGGAGACACGTTTTTAGCTTGTGTGATTGGACATGGGCTTCACTGGTTGCACTATTTTGTGATTAATTGAGAGGCAGTGTCTTAGTACAAGAAGGTTAATACAAAGGCTTGCAACTGTGTGCAAGAACTCTGTAAATTCAACACCAAAGGCTTGAATTGTAAACGGGGAATTTGTGCCTCTCTGTTATCTGGTCAGTGAAGTGGCTATGGTTGCTTGAAGTGTTTTAATACATATGACTTAGCCTGACATCCACCTGTGTTGGATTTTTTTTTGTTTGTTTTGTTTGTTTTCCCCTCTGCATTCCTGTTTGTTGTTCCCTCTGCAAGATGATGCGGTAAATTTCATCATGGAATTGATCCGGATTAAAAGTGTTTGACCTAATTGTATGTTTACAAAAGTATTTATGTTAAAGGGGAGGCTGGAAGATTGAGAACCCTATGATGAGGGAGTGTGTGTGGGCTGAGACCCTGATGCTAACACTCAGTTCTGCTGGCTTAAAGTGTGTGTGCATTTGCAGCCTCAGGGAAATTCTAAGTGTTATAAGTAGCTCTCAAAAGTGTGGTAATCACTAGCAAATTATGGACAGATCAAGGTTTTAAAAAAAATAAAGTGCATGCATGATGAAAGGTATGAGCTCTAAATATCACAGCACCGTTGAGTTTCTTTAAAAAGAAAGTCAAGGAAAAAACACTTCACATACCTGCTTCTTAGTTCTATCCAGAGATCCCTGAGTGTTGCCCAAAGGGCAGTGATACAGTTAAGACAAGAACTTCTAATTAAACTTTCACACTAGGATTCTAGTTCTGTCACCGATCTTTTGTATTACTTCAGTTTATCCTCTTCTGTAGTAAAACAGCCAAGCACATGGAGATATGGTATGGAGGTTAAGATCTGTGTCCTTACTCATTTGCATGTAAGAACTTACTTGAGGCAGGCTGTCTAGATCAAAACCCAGCAGAAAATCTGGGTGTGATCACAGGGCATCAAGGCAAAGGATCAAGTTTCCTTCTTCTCTGCATGTTCACTCCACAAGATGAAAAAAATGTTTCAAAATGTCAAATTCCCTGTTCCATGACCTATGTCTTAATCAGCATCCATTCTCTGAAGCCTTTTGACCAATAATACTACGGAACATCGGACACATTGTACAAGCTCCTCTGCAATTCTCCCCAGTTTTGAATGTGATTTGGTGGGAGAAAGTCAAATGGTAATTCAGACTGCTCCTGTGGGATTTCATCTCTTAGACAGCACTGCCTATAAGGGCTTTGCCATAGTCACTTCCAGTTGTATGGATCTGTAATAAGCCATAAGTATGCTGTGCCTTGTATACTACAGTGGTCCTTGGATGACTGTGGATGAGCACATGAAAATCCAATGGTTTTTTCTCCCTCCTAAATATGGGTGGTGTTTTGTCAAATGGTTAGCATGAACTAAGCATTAGATAATAAATGCATTGCAGTTGAAAAATGGCTTTTAGAAAAGGTTTCCTAATGAAAATATGTGCTGCAATTGAACTCATAGCTTTCCTTGGTCTTTTGAGAGCATTTTCAGTCAAGCAGAATGATATCATCCTTTTAAACAGCAGTGGTTTGAGACTTCCACTCTCAGGAAACAAAAGCAGAAGCTTAAAGCACATGACTTTTCTGCAGAGGCCAGTGGAAAGTTTCTGGTAAGATCAGTATAAAGTTGTAATAACTATTTCAAAACAAATGTGGCAGAGTTGTCTTTATTAAGGAGAAACAGTCAAGATGTATGTCAGATGTATGATGCAGACTGATTTTTGGCTGAATGTTTTGACTTCCCAACACTTTATACGCATGCATTCTCATGTATGTTAAACAGATTTGTCCATCCCCTGTAAGTCTCACGTGAATCTATTCAAGGCTTGTCTGTCAACTCCAGCAATCTCAAGTACTTGTCACTAGAGTAAATCTTGCAGCACGCACATACTAGCACAGAGTCCCTGTCCCCCACCCAGTGCACTCAGTACCTCAAGAGTATTTCGATGTTAGCTGCTCCAAAAGACAAATTTAGTGACTTGCTAGCCACAACCACAGTAATTGTAGAGGGCAGTTGTGTTCAAAATCTGCTAGAGCTTTGTCTTTCTGCAGTGTGCCTAGAACAGACAGGTGATGTTTTTGCTGCACATCGCCAGTGAATTAGTCAATGCCCTCCCCAGCCCCTAGATGTAGTGCAGATATCTGCTAAAGACAGTCTCACAGTAGGAACAGTCTTCCAGGATCTACCCTGAATCTAGATGTTTCTTATTAATGTAATTAACTACTTAGTGAGTTACTACAAAGATGTATATTACAGGTAAATTAATGTCATGCTCATCTGTTCAGAGAAGACTGACCTTTGTGACTCTTGGGGGGTTTTTGTTTTGTTTTGGTTTTTTGTTTGTTTGGGTTTTTTTGTGTGTGTGTGTTTTTGATTGTTTGTTTGTTTGGGTTTTTGGGGTTTGTTTTGTTTCAGGAGATCACTTATGAGAGGCTTCCTGAGTGGGCTTTGAGTTTCAAGAAGTGGTAGAGAGAGTAACATTTTCTCCATATCAATGATAATATTGCAAGTTCTGGTGAGAAATTATCTTGAAGTTATATGAATTTCTTAGGGAAGGGAAGTCAGGGTGCTGTGCTATCAAAGGATAGATGGGTACTCCTCACATTTAAGGGTAAGGTTTGCAAGCTCCTTTAATCACCTAAGACTTATGTATGAGGTCAGGAAAAAGTCTTGTTAAGCTCAGTGTCCTCGACTGATAGTCCAGCAGTGGCCCTTAATGGAGGCATGTGAAAGGATGCAGCCATTGGGCAAGTACATAACAATGTTTCTTCAGTGCAATGTCCTGTTCTTCAGGGGGCTTGCAGCCCAGACTTTCTCATCTACTGCTTGTAGATGTACTGCAAGATGTGCAAGAGGTACTGCATCTTGTTTAATAGCATTTGGTAAGACTTTTATGTTCAGTGAATTCTTTTAAGTCTTCCTCAAACTCACTTTCAGCATTGCATTGATTTTTTTCTGTTTTGACTAAGTTGTGTATGCAGACATTCCTTTGGTGTGTGGTTTTTTTTTTTTTTTTTTAAACTGATCATTTCATTGGAAGCTTTCTACGTATGGTGAGGCACAGAAAGCAATCATCCCACTTCCATTCCACATCCCACTTGTAAGACTACAGACCTTTGTCATAACCTCTGTTTGTCCTTACATGTCCCATTGGAAGAATTGCGGTCTATTGTCCTTCCTTCAAAAACCATTCTTACCTTGAATTGTGGCCTTTGTACCTGAGCTCCTTCAGAGATGGAGAACCCAAAATTACACATAATACTTGAGAACCAGGATTACATTGTGGATTTATGTTGATGTTGATCTGTTTTATCACTGTATTTCTAATGTCTCTCTCTTTTTGAGTGGCATTAGCTAATTCAGGGCCATATAAGGGGTATCTTTAGGTAGAACTGTCTTTTCCCTATATACTTTACTTTGCAGTGCTGAATTTTGTCTGGCACTTTGTAACAGTGTGTCAGTAGGAGGATGTTCACTAATCCTTTGCAATTGGATTTTGACTTTTCACTGTTCTGAACCAATTAGAATCTTCAGAAAACTTTTCCTCATCCACTCTGTCCCAGAATCACCTTTGGGTGCAGTGAACGCAAATCTGTGTGGAAATTGATGAACTATCTGGAGCTGAACAAACACATCTCTTGTTATGCATGAATCTGGAACTTTCTACCTCATTTTACTGCTGAAGTTGAACTGATAGAGCAGATATGTATTGCTGGCTAAATTTCTTTAAATATGTCTTTAAGGTCTAAGCCTGTGGGGATTTTTAATTGCTTTTCTCCTAGATGATATGGTTTTTATTATCCAAACCTTAAGGACTGCATTTAGTAGAGATTCACAGAGGTTAGAGAATCCTCCCTGAATTTGCAACTGCACTGGAGCAAAGACTAACTGTGCACTCAGAAAAGTTAGCTGAGTTTTAAACATCTCAGCAGATCAGCAGAAGAATGCCCATTTGCACCAGCTGGCACTGGCCAGGTCTTACCCATCTCCAGCAGGTCAAGTCTAAACCTCACAGTTTTGTTTCCAGAGATTGCCCCAAGAAAGATATTAAAATGAAGAGATTCAGCTCAAAAGATGTGTGCTAAAATCAAGGGCCCTGGTTGTTCATCTGTGTGTTGCAATGCTGTAACTTTAGTATGCTTTCAAATGCTGCAACATGCAGCTACTAATGTGAAATCTTATTAATTTATTTTATTCTTCATTCCCTTGAAACAAGGATTGTGCCCCAATGTTTTCCATGCAAGGTAGTCTAGATATGTGAACAGAAGGCAAAAAGAGCCCCACAAACCAAACTCCAGGCCACGAGTTACATGTAGAGCAATTGGAAACAAGGAGTTGTCTTCAACGTGACAAATAATTTCCTGAAAACTATGCCTTCCACTTCTGGAAGCCCATTAGTCTTGCTCTTTGGCATGCAGTAACAGTGGATGCCAGCTGTGTCCTGGAAGCTGTTTGTTTTAAAATACACCCTTGGTTTGGATAAAGAACTTCAAGACGTGATGGGAGGACTTGAGTGATAATGTGCACTGCAGTAGGGAGTCCTTTGTATCTGAGCTGGTATCTGTGTAGTCTCACTGAAAACTTGTACCCACCAAATTGTCTTTTCCACCACTGTACTGACTTTGCATCCCCTTCTTAGCACTGGCTTGCAGGATTTCATGTGCTGTACTGTAAACTGTCCTTGTTTTGTGACCAGGAATGCAAGCCATCCCTTTGCATTGTAAGCGTATGTGCATGCATGTAACATTTTATTGGTATGGTTCTGATTATGATGTCTATGTACTTAACCTGTGAAAAGAGAAAGGCGTGATCCTGGCATGTTGCAGGGTGCAGAAGCCCATGGTATTTTAAGTTCAAGGTTAGACAGAAAGCCAGCTCCATCTTCCTCACCAATGTAAACAGTCTTAACTGCTCTATACAAGAATGTTTATAAGAGTTTAATTTCTTCATTTGTGCTTTGCAATAACTTCTAGTTTCCATTTCTCTATTCCTGCAGAGACAACTTTCTTTCAATTCTTCCTTGTGGGATCTGTCAGAAACTGTGGAAACTTTGAGAGAGAGCATTGGGAAGCTTGTTAAAGAGGTAAGAAGAGTATTTTTGTCAGGAGAACCCAGCACTGTAGTTGCTATCTTAGCCTGTGATTGAGTACAAGAGGCAACTCAAAGTCAAATCTCCGGCTTGTTTTGAAACTTTTCCCTGTCCTACTGCTGTTTTCCCTGTGTCAGTGCAGGCAGCATGCACTTTGCAACCTCTTGGCACTTCAAGTTACAAATAACATAATAGAAATTAGGACATTTTCTGTACTGTTTTGCCTTTTCACAGTGGCACAATGATTGGGCTTGCAGTACATCTGCTGCTGGGTAGTGCCTTGCAAACTACATGTTGAGGCTTTCCTTTCTATTTTTTTCCATCCAGTTGCCAACCCACATCAGGGTTATTACTTGGTTGTATCTGCTGGGTTTTGTGTGCAGTGAGGGTACGGCATGTGGAAAAGGTGCTGTGGCTGTTATAATTTAAATTAGTAGTGGTAGGCTACTGTTTCCTCTTAATCTTGCTTTTTGGGCCAGAGATTGCTTTCCAGTCTTGTGGGGCACTCAGTACAATGGCATCACAACAGTAAACATAAACAGCAATTTGCATAGTCAAACTGACATTCTAGAGGCTGCAAGTATTTGGTTTTGCAGGTGAAATGATCGATTAAGAAAAAAAGCCCTGCATACCTAAGTAGGAATCAGAAGTCCATATTCTGGACTTCTGGGATAGGAGGTGGTTGTTGAGCCAGAAACTTAGCCTAGTTTTTTTTGTCTGGCTCTGACTTTGAAGTGCTGCTATTAGTCAAAAACATTCTCTCCCTGGAGCAGAAATCACAACCATCTAAGCTAAACAGTGCCGCCGCCTCCGTCTAAGCTAAACAATGCTGCTGCCTCCTCCTCCCTTCACCAGTCTTCCGTCTTCGCATCAGAGCGAGAGAGCTCCGCGCCCGTGAACGGCAGTAACCTCTGGGAGCATGCACGAGAGCAGGTCACTCCAGGTTAACACGCGCCTCACTCCCACGGAGGGGCAGCTGCCGGGAGCCTGCGCCATGCCAGCCAACAATTCCTGGCACGCACCCCTCCCCGAGTCCTACAACCTGCTGTGCAGTCCCCTTCACATCGAAATTAAGACGATTCCAGGATCAACTCCATTTAGGACCATGGAATAGCTTTTGTTGCTTAGTAGGGAGGCTGCCCTTCAGAGTTTGACTACAGCTGTTTCCTGTTACGTCATTTAAGCTTGGCTTTTTTTCATGTCTGGGATAAAAATAATTGAAACCACGTGATACTCAGTTTGCTGATGTGGCCGAAAACGTCCCAGGGTAACGTGCCTTTTGCTTGGCAGCTGTTATGGGTAGGGACTGCCTTTTATTCTGCCCTGCTGTGCAAACAAAGGCAGCTTTTTGCTCTGTGTACAGCATGAGCTGCTCCAGATGGCTTGACCGAAAGTTACTTCTTATTGTCTGTCAGGCAGATTTCTGTGTGAAAAGGAGGGACTTGCGCCCTCGTTTCAAAGAGCAGCAGCTTGAGGGGGTGGGGAGAACGGTTGTTTGTGCCATGTCTAGGAGTCTTTCTAGCAGGGAATTTTAATTAGAAAATGGTCTGAACGAAATATTTGTCTTGGAGTATGAGGATTGATTGGATCTGTGTCCTTGGACTCTTTAAATCAAATTCTAGGAGGACAGATTAAACACCAAGAGCAAGGACAACTATTTAGAAATGCTTAGGGAGCCAGGTCTGATGTCTGGGAGAAGAAATAGCTTAGTAACCCTTCATGTTTGAGATGTTTGCTTCCAGAGGGTAAAAAGATCAGTTCTGCATGTAAATTGTAAAGATGCTGGTGCTGAAGATGAAACAAAGTTCCTTGCTCAAGCTGTTTCAAAATAATATGTAGAAATGTATTTGCAAGTGCAATTCGTCTTTAAGATGGTTAACACTTCATATGTTCATGGGAATTAGCTGCACTTCTGATTTGAGTACCTTTGGTCATTATGCTGAGGAGTTTGTTACTTTTTGCTGAGCAAAAATGAGCTGTTTTAGCTAAGACATCAAAAACTCTCCAAAAACTTTGAATTGCACACTCAAACTGTCACACCTGAAATGCAGCCTGGGCCTTTTGAGTGAGGAATAATCAAATCCAAAAATCTGCATGAACATATGTAACAAACAAAAATAGTTGTGTGACAGTTTTCATTCGTGTTCCACGATGCTGGTGCCCTGTAGGCCACCTGAACCTGTGTAGCCAGGTTGAGTGGCACCAGGCTGCAGGCAAAGGCAGCAGTGAGTAGCAAGGAAATGAAAGTACACTTGGATCAGTTAATCTGGACATTTGCACATAGGCTTTTGCTGTTCTCACAGCTGTCTTCCAATGTATCAGTGTGTCATGTGCTTTTAGGCATCTGAAAATAGAGGCTTCTTGTGTAGGTGACATGTAGTAGCTGTTGTTCAGTATTAAGAATTTTTCTCCAGATGCTGACACACCTAAAAAACATGCACAGTTCTACAGATGGGTCACACAAAGGGTCAGGTTTACTTCCCACTGTAAGGCCAAAGAGTCTCGAGTGTGCTTTCCTTATGTAAACTTGGATTGAATTGTCCAGCACACTGCTGCTTTCAGCGTTCCTGCTGACTGACTTTACCAGCTGTCTTAGACTTTGGTTATCTGCATTTTATTTAAACAAAGGTGACAGACCAATGCACAGTGAGAAAAAGTGGCAGATGGTCTTTGACTCTGTTATTGTCTCTGAAAACAGGGCAGTTGGAGCACAGCATCTGAAGTTGTTTCTGAGTTGAGGTTGATGGGCAGTTACAAATAAGCAGCTCTGCTTGCCCTGTTTAGCACATGTACCTGTTCTGGACAGCACAGTAAGAACGTCCAAGTTAATGTCACTTGATACTTCAGCAGTACTCAAGATAAAATTCTAGAAAACACTTAAAAAGGGATAGAGAACCAGCTGTAGCATCTTACCATGATACTATACAAAACCCTTTGATACAGAACACAGATCTAGGCTCTGGTTCTCTGAAAAGGGATAGCAGAACTGGAATAAAGTTCAGAGAAGGGCAGTTAGGACATTTATGAGTATAATGGCTTTCACAAAAGGAACAAGAGAATAGGTTGAGAATGTTCAGCTTGCAATAGAGATGAGTTGGGGATATGACAAAGACCTATAGAGTTGAGTGGCACATGAAGAGGAGATAGGGATTGAACATTCACTGTCTCTTGCAGTAAAAAAAACCAAAAAACACACGACACCAGATGAAACTAACCATAGCCAGATAAGGAGAGAGAGAAGAGGTTCTTTTCTGTGATGCTGAATATTGAATACTTGTGGATATTCTAAATTCTAGGAGTTTACCATGGAAGAAATTCATTGAGTGTTAGGATATAGAAGTGAGCTGAAAATAAATGGAAGATGGAAGGTTACTTAGGGGAAGTATCCTAGATTCTTGCCTTTGTCTTATTTCTTCATAACATCTACTTATTGTCGTCATCAAAGAGGTGATGTTGTGACATCTCAAGATACAGGGGTCTCAAAGCAACACTCCAGTGTAGCATGAAACCAGTGCTCATGCAGGTGGGTTGCTTTTCCTGTTGTGGTGGGCTTGGCCATGCCCAAGTATGGCAGCATTAATGCAAATGAGTATCTCAGGCTGAGGGCAAGGTGCTTTTGTTCATGACACATTGCAGGCTTACTGTCTGGCATATGCCACTCAAATGAGTCTAGAAGTACTAATCATGCTGGCTGGTTGTATGTTATCACCTCAGGCCTGGTGTCAGGTCAGCTGGCCAGGAGAAGGCTCCTTGCTGTGACTGGCTGTGTGCAAAGCTTATGCTGTAATTCAGGCTCCTGGCTCTGCAGCAGGGCAGGATTTCAAGGATTTTCTGGGAATGCTGTTGACAATGGGAAAAGGAGTTTCTGGGGCAGGGATAAGTGATGCCAGTTTAGGAGGTCAAACTTGACTGCCTGGTGTAAATCAGTGGAGGCTTGGTGAAATTGTGCCAGGTGACACTGCTGTGACCTGTGGCTCATCCAGTTTGTGACTCATGAGCTGCAGTCACTTGGTGCTGTTCCTTTAATTCCTATTCTGACTCGATGTACCCCACCCCACCTGTCCTTGTGAGGGTACTCCAGTGGAATGTAAGCCATTGTGCAACCAGGAGGACAAGCAGCTTCCATGTTAGAGGGCAGAGAGGCCAAGAGCCAGCCAGCCACATCACTGGAGGAGAAAACTCAAGAGTAAAGAACTTGGCAGTGATACATTCCAAGTACTTGCACAGAAGAGACTTCCCTCTACAGTCTTCAATCTGGTGGAAGGCAAATGCTTTCCCTGGTTCTTACTTTGTTGTTGTGTTCAAGGGGATTCTCATCTCTTCAAAAATCTGTTCTGTGGTTTGAAGGTACATGGAAAGAACTTCTCCTTTTGCTAATCCTGTTTAATACTTGCTTCAATTCTTTTCTCTGCCCTTCCCCTCCAGCTGCTGAGCATGAAGAGCTGGAGTGACATGAGGCAGGAGGTGATGTTCCTGACCAATGTGAATGCTTCAAACTCGTCTACGCAGATCTATCAGGCTGTGTCACGCATTGTGTGTGGCCATCCTGAAGGTGGAGGACTCAAAATTAAATCCCTCAACTGGTATGAGGATAACAATTACAAAGCACTCTTTGGAGGCAACAGCACTGAAGATGATGTGATTAACTTCTATGATAACTCCACAAGTAAGTGTAACAATGGCATGGTCTGAGATCCCATCTACTTCATGATTGTCATCACTAGTGTTTTCCAAACTTCCACAGATGAAAGCAGGTGTTCCTGAGGGACATATTCACTGCTGTTTTAGAAAGGCATACGCATATTGTCCTGCATATTCCCTTAAGGCCAGTAAGTTACCAACTGCAGTCTCCCAGTGACCTTCTGCAGAGTCCACAGAAAGCTGTGCAGTGGACCTGTTTTAGTGAGAGAGGGAGCACAGTCATGTGCAGCCTCTGGAAATCTGACCTTTTCTGGACAAATTTTGTTTGTGCTATGCATCGGGGTTGTGGGAGTGTTGTAGAACTAGTACTGTGGCTCTTAGTGTTGGAGGCTACCTGCTCGCTCCTTGTTCACTAGGCAGACTATGCAGGCTTGGGCTGAAAGGGGCTTTTTGTGGACCTTTGCAGTAAAGGAGGGGGTTTGTGTCTGAAAATTGCTTTGCTTTCAGCTTTGATTGTTCTTGAAGCTCTATGCCTTCTGCAGTTATCACTGTGCTGTTCAGCCACTCACCTTTGTACTCTTCCTCAGCACCCTACTGCAATGAGCTAATGAAGAACCTGGAATCTAGCCCTCTTTCCAGGATTATCTGGAGGGCTTTGAAACCCTTGCTGATTGGGAAGATCTTGTACACTCCAGATACGCCAGCTGTAAGGAAGGTCATGTCTGAGGTAACTCTACCCCTGTCCTCTGATAATGTAGCATTAGCTAAGTCCTCTGGCTGTGCAGCTGATCCTCTCTAGTTGAACTGGACCCAAACACAAGCCTAGAAAGGATTGCCTGCAAAAGCACAGCCTCCCTAATCTCTCACCTCCCATGCACTTACTGTTGAAGGCTCAATGCACCCTCTCAGCCTGTGATGGGTCTCTGCCAGCTTTTGGAAATAACCTTCCTCTCCTCTTTGTGACAGGTGAACAGGACATTCCAGGAGCTGGGTGTGTTTCGTGACCTTGGGGGAATGTGGGAGGAGATAAGCCCAAAGATTTGGACATTTATGGAAAGTAGTCAGGAAATGGATCTCATTCGGGTCAGTATGCTGTCTTTGCTTGAACCATCACTGTTGTTTTTTTGCCATAAGTGATGAAATATTTATTTTAGATGGTGCTTCAGTGCTGAATTGGGCAGATAATTATTATGGATGGGACCCCTTCTTGAAAGAGATTTTGATTATACTCATCTTGTATTGTGCTTGGCATTCCTTCTTTCTTGTAACAGTCTTCTGCAAACAGGAGCAGTGCACATTTAACAACCAATTCTAATTCTGTTGGAAAATGTGCTGTTTTGTCCACGGTGTTGCCCAAATGTGTCATAAGTGCATCACCGTGGTTCCACAGGTGCAGCTCTAAGGGGTGGATCTTTTGCACCCTGTGCTGATGTCTTGGGAAGCGCAGCAGTGTAAAACTGGCATCAAGAAACAGAGGGACCAGTGCAGAGTAGCTTTTCCAGCTGTCTCTGGAACACGGTTGGGTATCACAGTGCATCTTCTTGTGTACAGAGACCTCTCCAGGTCTTATAAACCTTGACATTCATTCCTTTTTTACCTGAGTGAAATGCTCTGCTGAATAATCTGTGACCTGCCCTGTTGTACTTCTCCATCAACATGACATACTAGAGTGCCAGAGACAGTTTAACAGATTGTTGGGAAGTTCAAGCAGAAGGTTGAAGTCCAAAACATTGATTTGCAGTGACGTCCTCTGAAAACTGAATGTTGTTCCTACTTTTTAATTTTACATAGCTCTGGATTTTTATGGTTTCATTATTTTATGTTGCTTGTTAACCTATTGCCTCTGGTAGTTAATTATTTATCTTACCAGTAATCTGGTGTTCTCTGTACCAGTGTAATAACAGGGGTCCCTTTGTTCTCACCCGTTGACATTCACACAAGTAGGAGTGCTTCATTTTCAACTCCTTGCCAGCTTCCAGACAGCATCCCCTTCAGTTGCCCTGCTTCTGGGTTAAGCAGCCATCATCTCTCAACTTTCTGGGTTGTACAATCTGTTTGGCATATTTCTTCCTGCTGAGGGAGACTAAAGTGCTTTGCTTGCCCATCTCTGCCACTTCTAGCTTGATGCTAATGCACCTGTGAACTTCAGGAAGGGCGACACATGCCCCTACGGTTAATGAGCTTTAATGCTGGACTTGAACAAGATGAGGTTGAGCCATATCCCTTGCAGGCGTGATGACAGAAGTTAACTTTGGAGACCAAATGAGAAGAGAGCACAGCACATCCAGTACCTGTTTGCTTGGATTTTCTTTTTGTATGTTTTCCTTTGCTAGCTTCGTCTGTTCTGTTTTTCCAGTTTGCAAAGCTGGTTCTGTAACTGTGACCCACTACTTTCTGGTTTGCTGGTAACAGCAAAGTATGGGGAAGCTCTTTACCTCGCTTTCTTTTTTGTTGTGGCAAAAAAAATCCACTTCCTGTTCTTAATCATAAGGATTTTTGCAGTTTTCTCTCTTGTGCAGGTTTTTCTTTTTATCTCCCTGACTTCAATTCAACTATATCCTTTACAATTACGGTTCCCTTCCTGCCTGGCCTTACGTTGTCTGTCCAGTGGACCGGTTTCTGCGTTTGTGCTGGCGTTGTGCATACAGTAGCCTGTCCTTGGAAAGCTAGCAGTTAAACTGGGTGAAGAAAACACTGTCCCAGACAGGAGGTCAAAGGCAGGACATCATGGCTGTACAGGGCTGCTTCAGCCAGCCCTGATGGCACAAAAGCAAAATACAAAAACCACCTGGCCTCTGGTGCTGGTATTTCTGCTCAGCGCAGTGACCACTGAGCCTTCAGCCATGCCTCAGTTGCTCTTCATCCCAGCCAGGAGGAGAATTTTTTCGGGGAGAAGTGAGCAGATCTAGGCAACCAGTATTAGCCAAATGTGTTTCTGCTGGGAAAACATCTCCCTCTTCCCTGGTTTGCGTGTGTGAGGTGCAGAGCTGTGCATGGCTCTCTGCTGCCCTCTCCTTGGGAGAGGGGCGGCAGGACATGGGGGCAGCCAGCCAGCCTGCAAAGCACGCAGTTACGGTGCAGCTGTACCGACGGAGAGACATCCTTCTCAAAGGGAAGGTGAGGGGAAGGACACCTCTGAGCTGATCCTCTCAGTGTGACAGAGGCCATCAACCTGCACTTTTTGACAGCTGTTTCTCTGCAGTGCTTGTTTTTGTTATGAGAGGAATCTAACATTACTTCTCACAATTATTTCTTCTTTGAAAACAATATACTTGCAGACATTGCTGAAAGGCAAAGCCCTCTGGGACCTGCCCTTGCCAGCTTCCAACTGGACAGTGGAGGACATTGCTCGTTTCCTGTCAAACAGCCCAGAGGACTTGGAGACAGAAAATGGCTCTGTGTACACCTGGGTGGATGCCTTCAATGAGACAGACCGGGCTATCCAGACCATCTCCCGCTTCATGGAGGTGAGATCCTGTTAGTGTGGGTAAGGCGCTGGGGGAGGGCAGCAGCTTGATCTCTGCTCATGCAGGTGGGTGTTCTGGAAAGGGAAGATAGATGTTCCTCTATCCATTTTCTGGATACAGCCAGGCATTAGTAGGGCTGAGTAGTGTGTGAGAAAATTATCATTTATTCAGATGCCTAAGTATAGATGTAGGACCCTAACTGCAGGCCTTGTTTTTGAAGTTTTTGCTTTTGTCACTGCGTGTGGTTTCCTGCCCTTCTGTTACTGTGTGACTGAAAGCTGCTGCTGTCTCCAGCAGTGTAGCAGCTCATACTTTAGTCTGGGGTTTTGCTGGGGGCTGTTGTGAAGCTAGAAGCTGCTTTAAATTGAGGGAACAAAATTAGTTCTACTTTTTACCTCATTAGCTTGGGAGATGAGTGTGAACAGAAACAGGCCATGGCTTGTTAAGGGCCTGGTCCAAAGCCTTAGGTCTCCCCATTGATGTTTAGAGGCTTTGAATCAGACTTGATTTATTGGTAACAGATGAAATAGGACTATATATGGAAATTGATACTTAGATGAGATCCTGTAGGTAATACTGCACTGCCCTCTAACCTCTTGTACAGGAAATGTCTTTGCTGAGGTATTTCTTATTGATATATATTTGACTGGTAGGTGACTGTCAAGCAGGAAGTAATGACTTCAACTTGCTGGGCTACAACAAACCGTTGCAAAACAGTCTGATGCTGTTTTCTTTTTCTTGGGCATGACATTGTCATTGGAGTGTTCTCTACTTTCCCTCTACCCCACAACTAAACAAGGTCTGTTATGATTTGGCGGTGTATCCCATAGATGCTTCTAATTCTGTCCCCGTCTAGTGTGTAAACTTGGACAAACTGGAGCCTGTGCCCACAGAAGTCCGGCTCATTAACAAGTCCTTGGAGCTTCTGGATGAACGGAGGTTTTGGGCTGGCATAGTCTTCACTGAAATAGCTCCTGACAGCACAGATCTTCCTCAACATGTGAAATACAAGATACGCATGGACATTGATAATGTGGAAAGGACCAACAAGATCAAGGATGGGTGAGCCCTGACATCCTGCCTTATGATCAATTTCTTACAAAGGATGGGGTGAGGAGGATTTCTAATGAAAACGTCTTGTTCCCTTGGCGCAGGTACTGGGATCCTGGTCCCCGTGCTGACCCCTTTGAGGACATGCGCTATGTCTGGGGAGGCTTTGTCTACCTGCAGGATGTGGTAGAACAGGCCATCATCAGGGTTCAGACAGGCACGGAGAAGAAGACAGGAGTTTATGTGCAGCAGATGCCCTACCCATGTTATGTGGATGACATGTATGTATGCAGGCTGCTTCAAAAGCTCCCAGGAGGATGAGCTTGGGAGGCATGGGCTTTTGTCACTCCTCAGGCATGGTTTATGTCCCTATTATCAGTGAGGAGGCAATCTCCATAGTGTTCCTAATCCCTAGAATTAGGGCACCCACATGGAGGAATTGGAATATGTAATGACCTGCAGAGTCCTGCCCAGGAGAGGGACTGTGAGCACTGGAGTTAAACATGCAAAGTACCTTCCTGAGGTGTGACCATATCCCCACACCTGATGCAAGCAAAAATAGCAGTGGGGAGAAAAGCAGACAGGCACAGGAGTGGGGAAAGAGGGCAATTGAGAGCAGTCCTCAGGCAAGGCAGCTCTTTACCCCCACTCTTCCACTGAATGACAATTGCAGGTCCAGCTTCCACTCCTAACTGGCAACGTTCTCTAAACCCATCCTCCTCACCTCACGGTGGGACATGGATCCTGTGTCAGGCTTTGCACATCAGCTGCTTTGTGCAGTGAAGCCTTAGCTGTCACAATGCTCTGACAGTCCTTGAAGCGGTGTCTGAAGTTTCCATGATGTTTCTCACTCAGTTCTCCTGGCCCCTTTCCTTCATTTTCTCAGATTTCTGCGTGTCATGAGCCGCTCCATGCCTCTCTTTATGACACTAGCTTGGATCTACTCAGTGGCTGTGATAATTAAGGGCATTGTGTATGAGAAGGAAGCCCGACTGAAAGAAACAATGAGGATTATGGGACTTGACAATGGCATCCTTTGGTTAAGCTGGTTCATTAGCAGCCTTGTACCTCTCCTGATGAGTGCAGGACTGCTGGTGCTGATCCTGAAGGTGAGTTTCCAGGTTTGGGCTGTGGCAGCAGAATCTAGAGTTTTTAGAGCCTACTAAGCAGGGGTCTGCGCTGACACAGTAGGGAGGAGTTTGCGGGTGTGTGTTGACCAGTCACTTTTGGGGAAGAGGATTTTGGAACAACTGGACTGTGTGTCTGAAAACAGCAGGAGGGAATGTTGTAGATTCAGTTCTCTTGAAAAGATGCCTCTGGTACTGCCTCAGCTGTGGGAAGGCTGTTGTGCAAATTGCAGGGAGCCCTGCCTTCCCTGAGCAGCCCCTCTTCAGAGCTGCCTATAGCAGAGGTACCGTGGAGAGCCCTTTCAAAACCTGATGCACTTATTTTTCGCCCACCAGATGGGGAATCTGCTGCCTTATAGTGATCCTAGCGTGGTGTTCATTTTCCTCTCAATCTTCGGTGTTGTGACCATCCTCCAGTGCTTCCTCATCAGCACCGTGTTCTCCAGGGCCAACCTGGCAGCTGCCTGTGGGGGCATTGTCTACTTCACGCTCTACCTGCCTTATGTGCTGTGTGTTGCCTGGCAGGACCACATCAGCTTCTCACTCAAGATTTTTGCGGTGAGTCTTGATGAAACTCTCCTGGGCATTGGGTTTCCTCCAGTATGGCGCTCAGCAGCTCTCTAGCTGGACACTGTTACAAGGGGAAAGTGGCAACGGAAGGGTAATTTTCAGTGTAAGAGTCTATCAGGGTTGGGCTTGATAAAGAGGTTTACTGAACCTGGTAGAAGCTGCTGGGAGGGTTTTGTTTGCTTTGGTAGTAGAAGTTATGCATCTGGACTAAGCTGCCTTGATCTCTGTATGCTGTGATACTGTACCACCAGACATGCAGGCTGAAGGAACCACCAGCCTTTCCTCTGCACAGCAGCTGTCCAGAGAGAGTGCCTGTTAGCAACCTGTTCCCTTCCAGGAAAATCCAAAGAGTAAGGGAAAGAAGACAGGGAAACAAACAATTCTGGATGGAGGTCTGCTAGACATTTCAGGCCTCTTGGAACCTAGACCAAATATATCACTCTCTATCTGCAAATACAGTGACAGTCCTTGGAAATGTAACTTTTCATGTGGACAATGTCCCCTAGCCTTGTGCTACAACTGAGATGACTAGTTGGAGAGTAGATGTAAAAAACTCGATGCATGTTCATGCCTCCCATTTCAGAGCCTGCTGTCTCCAGTAGCCTTTGGTTTCGGTTGCGAGTACTTTGCACTGTTTGAGGAGCAGGGAGTTGGCGTTCAGTGGGACAACTTTTTTGAGAGCCCATTGGAAGAAGATGGCTTTAGCATCACCACATCAGCTGTCATGATGTTGTTTGATACCTTCCTGTATGGAATCATGACCTGGTACATTGAATCTGTCTTCCCAGGTGAGGTCTACTTCTGGGGGGTAATAATGTCTTAAGGCTTTTTTAAATAAATCCTTTCACCCTTTTCACTTACTAAGATGCAAATTTGGCCCATTTTTAAGCTGAGCTATATAAAGGTCATGGGGCAAAACTAGCATCAGAGCAAGGTTGTGCCTGCTGCTAGCAGTGAGTATTGTCCAGCACAGAAGCATGACCCCATTGTGGCCATGGCTGATCTAACTCCAGAAGCTTTGCCTTACTTCACTTGTTCCTTCCTCTGAAGTTCACAAACTGTGCTGCAAGGGAGGAGTCAAGAGTATCACCACTACATGTGCTACTTAGCACCTTTCAGCACAGGGTTTTTAACTCTAAAGTGAAGTTAGATGTCTCTTACCCAGGGTCTGTCAATGCCTTCATATGGGAAGATTTCTTCTTAGTCCTGCTTCATCTGGAGGCTTACTGGGGTTGGAGTACTTCCCTTCTTGTCCTGAAAGCTAATAAGAGAAAAGGGACAAATGCACTCAGGCTCATGTAATGCTTTTCTCTTTAGGCCAGTATGGGATTCCCAGACCCTGGTACTTTCCTTTCACAAAGTCCTATTGGTTTGGGGAGGAAGCACAGGACAGGCAGCACCCCCATCCTGACCAGAAGGGGTCTTCAGAAGGTAAGTGCTGGATACAGAGCCTTTCTGAAGTGAGGTGTTAAGGTCTACCTTTTTCTGAAATGAGAGTCCAAGGACAGCAGGAGCAGTACTGGCATGGATAGATGAAACTGCTCCCCCTTTTGTTATCAGAGTTTGAGTGTGCCGATCAGGTGGGTGCATCCATGTAAACCCACTGACCTGAGTGCAGCTGGATACTCCAGGCTCATGGAGTTGAGAAATGCTTGTATTTTTGCTGACTCTGATAACACTGGAGATCTCTAGCTCCCAGATTAGCCCAGGAGAGAGAAAATAGCTAAATGATAAATCTTCTGTGGAAGATTCCTGTCTCTGAGGAAGAAATGTGGTCAGTTCTTCATATAGTTCATTTCTTCACAGGCTTGGAGGAATGTGATGTCTGTTACAACTCCAATGCAATTTCTGTTAAAATCTATCATATCTCTCAGCCTTGTTGTGTTTTCTTCCAGTATGCAAGGAAGAAGAGCCGATGCACCTGAGTCTTGGTGTTTCTATCCAGAACCTGGTCAAGGTTTATCGTGATGGAAAGAAAGTTGCTGTAGATGGTCTCACACTTAACTTCTATGAAGGACAAATCACCTCCTTTCTGGGACATAATGGAGCAGGGAAAACCACTACCATGTAAGAACAAAATAATGATTCAGGACCGTAGGGAAGTGACTGAATACTGCAACTCTTATCCATATAGTAGAACTAGCAATATAACTGCAGTGTGCAAGCTGGTGCAGACTAGAGTGCCTTTGCTGATTTAGTCTAGTTAGCCCTACAGATACAAGGGGCTGGAACCACAGGGGGTTCAGGTTGAGGCTGGGTTAAATAAATCTGCAGGTGGCATTTTGTAGTAATGCTGTTTGTGATTCTGACTTACCGGTGAAGGAAAGCAAGCTGGTACTGAAAAAACAAGAAGCTTGTACAGGAAAAAAATCTTTCAAGCAGCTATGTGGGTGTTCTTTGGTCACCACTGGAGCTGATTTGTGCTTTGGTTTATTTAAAATCCATTAGTGAGGTGTTTTTCAGGCTACTTTCTTGATATGGTATTTCCCCAGGATTTCTATCTACTCTTAATTCAGCCTTCTACTGTTTCCTAGTGGTGGAACCTGCTGATCTGCTCTTATTTTTCTTTCAGGTCCATTTTGACTGGCTTGTTCCCCCCAACTTCAGGTACAGCCTTCATCCTGGGCAAAGATATCCGCTCTGAGCTTAGCACCATCAGGCAGAACCTGGGTGTATGTCCACAACACAATGTGCTGTTTGACTTGTGAGTATCATCTGGAGACACAGGACTGATGCTATCCAGCAGATATTTGGGTTCTCTAGGACACAGCAGTGGGCTTTCAGACAGCCCTTTATCTGTGTGTGCATGGTGTGAGACAAGGAGATGGTGTGAGATTGGTACGGGAACATTCTGTTTATTAGCACATTCCTAAGTACCTTGGAATGATCAGCAAAAGCTTATACTTTCATCTTTCATGTCTGTTAATAATCTACTTCACTCAGCTAGGTCAATCAGTGCCTAGTGATTTGGGTGCGTTGTGGTACTGTCAACCACTCTTAAAAAAGGATTTCTTACATGGGTGCTGAATAGAGCCACACCCTGAAATCAGGCTCAAGCTGAGTGCACCCAGCCTGTGGCTTCTGCCTGAAACCTCAGCCTTAAAAGATGTTTTTCTGAGCAAACAGAAATGCCTGCAGTAATGCTAATAAAAGGGATGAATTGCATCATGGTGCTTTCAAACTGTGCCCTGAGGCTGCATTTGTTCCTTAGGCTGACTGTGGAGGAGCACATCTGGTTCTATGCTCGGCTCAAAGGGCTGCCAGAAAAGAAGGTGAAAGAGGAGATGGAGCAGATGGCAACAGATGTTGGTTTGCCTCACAAACTGAAAGCTAGGACAAGCAGGCTCTCTGGTAGGTTCAGATATCTTACATTTTTCAGTCTCAGAAACAATCCATCAGCTTTTGCAGAGGCTGTGTTATGGACCTTGATGAGATCCTGCAATTATATATAGACTACTATACAATTAAGCATCTAAGGATGTCAGTTATTTATTAAGTACCTAATCAGTGTATCCTAGTAAACATCACAATCTTGCACAGACTGAAGCTATCTAATGGCCATAGCAAGTAACTAATTTTCTCTGATTATTTTGTACTTGTTTCCATTATGACATAGTCCAGCTGCATTTGGTGTGTGTGGTCCAAAGTTTACTGATATATTTGGGGTGTATGAGTTTAGGTGAGAGTGGCCTGGACCATAGTCTCCAAGTCTCTTGATGTTTGTGAACCATACGTGCATTCCTTATGCTGACTTCTGCCCCTTCAGAAGGGGTGACCTGGAGTGTCCTTCTCCTTTGTTCAGGAGGGGCAGAATTTCTGTACCAGTCTGTACCAGATACTAGAGGGACTGAGATGCCTTTGTCTTACTCAACTGTCAGTACAGATTGCAGATTTGACTCTGGGGATGGGGGCAGATGACCACAGTTGACTTTAGTATTGAACAATGCAATATAATTCCTTGCTTTGAACAATGCAATATAATTCCTTGCTTTTTCCCCTGGAACACTTCCATGGAAGGGGAGTCTCATGGGGACATTTCTGCAGCTCAGGCTCTGGAGACCTGTATTCCAGATCCTCCAATATGCTTAGGCCTCCAAGCTGGCGATTTGCTACCCCTGGTGCTGAGACAGTATAATTCACCTACAGAGGGGCATGCAAGGTGTGGTTCCCTGCAGTAGGAGAGTTAGACTCCACTGATGAGTGACTATCCAGATGAATTATCCACTGTCCAGAAATTAGTGGGACCCTGAAGGCCTGAAACATCAGCAGTACCTGTTCTCCTCAGTCTGCCATCTTTCAGAGCGCTTATTATCCATCATGCTGCAAGTATTGCTGTTCTGCTCATCTCTGCATCAGCCTGAACACCTCTTTTTTCCATGCCTGACAGGTGGCATGCAGAGGAAGCTCTCTGTTGCCCTAGCGTTTGTCGGTGGCTCCAAGGTTGTCATTCTGGATGAGCCTACAGCTGGGGTGGATCCTTATTCTCGCAGAGGAATATGGGAACTGCTTCTGAAGTATCGGCAGGGTATGTCATCTTTTTCTCTACTCTTAATAAATGCATTGTAGAAAGCGAAAGAAAATCAGTCTGATTCATGACTGTTCTCAAAATAGCAATGTGTCTTTGTGAATGTATTGTTGCATTACCAACGAATAAACAAAGATAGTGCAGGACAAGGGTGCTCAGATCTCTCATCTGTATTCCTTTCTCCTCCTATTCATGTCAGAATTCATGAACAAAATTTTTACTGGATTATGAGGGAGGGCAGGTAAAGTCAGAAAATCACCCTTGGTGTTGAGCAATGTCCTGTTGTACTCCATGCAGACATGAAAGTAAACCTGCCTTTGCTGAGCACAAGAGCCAGCAGTGGGGAGAATAAACCCATGACAGCAGTTGTGAATCTTCTCCATACTCTTAGTCCTGTTCAAAGGAGCCAAACTTGTGACATCAACCTCCCCCATCCAACTTCATGGCAGGTTATTGTGGCTCTGGCATCACAACACAGGTTTGTTTGACTTACCACGTCTTCCTTGCTCTCTTCCAGGTCGCACTATCATTCTCTCCACGCACCACATGGATGAGGCAGACATTCTGGGGGACCGGATTGCCATCATTTCTCATGGCAAGCTCTGCTGTGTCGGCTCTTCTCTCTTCCTGAAGAACCAGCTGGGAACAGGCTATTATTTGACCCTGGTCAAAAAGGATGTAGATTCCTCTCTGAGCTCCTGCCGAAACAGCAGCAGCACAGTTTCCTATCTCAAAAAGGTACAGCTGGCCTTTTCTGTTCATGTTTATTCTTTCTTCATGAAATTGTAGGCTTTTTGGAAGCTGCAGCTAAGATTTTCCCTAGTAGACTGTCTCAAAGGAAAATCCCTTGTTCTATAAAAAAAGTATTACCTGTTTTGGGGATACTGTGCCAGACCATGTCTAATTAAACTGTTGTGTAGGACATGCATCTCCATTATAGTTTCTTTCAGTGGCAGTAGTCCCAAACTGATTAGAGAGATACAAAATAGTAAAGTACACTTTTGTAACACTTGCTCCTATGTCCCTGACCTCTTACTTCTGTTTTAGCTCTTTGCAGTGCTATGTCACCATCTGCAGCATCTGCTAGAGTGTAGCATCAGGTGGGCCCCATTCTGAATAAACAACAGGAAATAATGTTTGTCTTCTCTTTTGTGACCAGGATGACAGTGTCTCCCAGAGCAGCTCTGATGCTGGCCTTGGCAGTGACCATGAAAGTGACACATTGACAATAGGTGAGGCTTGGAAAAGAATTTAAGATTGAATCCCAGTTGACATATCTCTGTAGCTTACCTTGGACAGCTGCCTTAATCTCGTTGCTCCTATGTAGCTAGAGCCTTGGGACAATTATTAAATTCACAAATATTGGATTACTTTTCTTGAGTGAGCCATTTGAATTCAAACTGTCCTGAGAGTTAATTATGTAGCTGCTTGGCCTGTTAACAATATATAATGTTGGTAAGCTGTACATCAATGATTTGTTGGTCTTCCAGTAGCACATATAAGCTCTCCCAAGTTCTGTGCATGAAAAATGTAGCCAGGCTTTTATCCAGGCTTGTGTTAAATTAAAAACAAATTAGACTTTTCATGGAAATGAGCTTATTTCTAGAGATGTCCTCTTTGTCCTTCTGGCAGGATTTTTAAGACTGAATTTTTTCCACATAATGAGCGGTAACCAGAACAGAACTATCTTTTACATTTGTTTTTTCTAGATGTCTCTGCAATTTCAAATCTCATTACAAAACATGTTCCTGAGGCGAGACTGGTGGAGGACATTGGTCATGAATTAACCTATGTCTTGCCATACAAAGCTGCTAAAGAGGGAGCTTTTGTGGAGCTGTTCCATGAAATTGATGACCGTCTTTCTGATCTTGGCATTTCCAGCTATGGCATCTCTGAAACTACTCTGGAGGAGGTTAGTGAGTTGCTGATTCCCATTTGCCTTAAACTAGGCAAAATAAATCATGGCCGAATTAAGAATGAGATGAAGCCTTGTTGCTTCCTGTAAAAATAAACAGAACGGGCAGCTTTGCATTCGTCTCCAAAATGGATTGTCTTCTGCCTGTGTAAGTGTGTGCTCATAGAGGTGTGCATTAAAAACTCAAATATGGTATAGACAAGCACAGACAGGTCCTATGTACTCATCTGCACTTTGCTGAGATATCCTGTGTAGGTTGTCCCCTGATTTGGCTTCTAATGTCTGTGTTATTTTTAGAGCTGCTTTGTGTTGCATTTAACTGAAAACATACATTTCAGTACTGATGTATGGATACATACATTACATAAACAGTTTAGACATATGCCCTTGACAGGGATTTTTTTAATGGTTTCAGAGTTTATTCCATGTGACTGTGTTCCAGCTGCCAAGTCACTTTTTTAAATCACAGAAGTATGTACATTATCTCTATGTGGAATCTTTATTTGTTTATTTTTAATGAAGGACAAGGGAAACTGAAACAGTGGTGTTGTCACTTACTGAGGTTGCCCTCTAGGTCCTTCACAGCTGTGAAGACCTTGGTCATTATCTGCAATTTGAAAATGGGTTATTTCTGGTTTAGGAGAGTCCATAGGTCAAGCTCCATGAAGGTGCCTACTCAAGCAAGAGCAAGACCGGTGTTAGACATGGGGTAATACAAGATTCACCAAGTTTGGTTACTAGGCCTGTTTCTGAGACACGGGAAAGAGCTCATGTTTGGGATGGCCTGAGAATTGATACTGGAAAAGAGGACCAGCTGGTAGCAGTCTGGCTCACGGAAAATGGAGAGAAGCCACAAAGTCCATATCTCCATCATGCAGAGGATAAACTCAGTGTCCTCACTTCTCTCATTGCACCTGCCAGTCTCACATGGCATCTTCTGAAGCAAAACCTATAATATCTCTCCTCTTTTTCTTTTCACTGACACTTATCATTCCTTTTCAGATCTTCCTGAAAGTGGCTGATGATAGCGGTGTGGATGCAGAAACCTCAGGTGGGTACAGTTGTCCCCTACAGGAGTAACACGTGCCAAAGTGTCACAGACCCTGATTGAGACTGAACTGAAGGTCTTCTGCCCTAGTATTCTTAATGACCTGAAATAGCTGGGTTTAGTGTATTTAATGCTTGCTTTTATGTGCTGTAAAGGTCAATTGACTCGGTAGCATGTTTATTTTGTTACAGTGAAGACTTTCTAGTGTTTCAGTGTATTGCATATTACTTGACTGACAATGTTGTCTGCTCTGAAGAGCTCCTGACACATCAGACCACAGCAAGGTCCAAATTACTTTCTCTGAGAGCAGATTACTACACTCAGTGCTAATAGCAGCAAATTGCACTTGTAGTCACGTGGCTGCATTTGACTCTCACGTGGCAAGTGAGTTTTCTTACAATGAGAGCAGCCGGCTGTTCTCTTGGGAGAAAAAAAAAAAAGGCATTAAGTGCACTAGAAGAAGTTTCTGGAACATGATACAAAGTGTGATGCATAAAACATGACCCATTGCAGTGTGACAGTCTTGGTTTTGCTTTTACCTGCACTGAAGTCACTCCAGATCAACTCTTCAGTTTGCAAATGGAAGACATGTAAAATGCAAATGATATTGCTTTGGTTTTTCTGGGGCTAGGTGGAGATTACCTGAAGCAGTTCAGCTAATCATAACTTCATTATTTACAGATGGTACATTGCCAGCCAGAAGGAACAGACGTGTGTTTGGAGACAGACAGAGCTGCCTTCGTCCATTTACAGAAGATGATGCATTTGATCCTAATGACTCAGACATAGATCCAGGTATTGCTAGAGTTCAAGACTGTTTTCTTCCTGTGGATGCTCTTTTACATTATAAGAACTGTGGATCTGAAGGCTGAGACTGCCAAAGGAGTGGTGATGTGGTGATATGTTTGCCTATAGAAATAGTGGACAGAGCAGGATGTGCAGCCTGCTCAATCCTCCCTCCAAAGCTCAGAGAAAAGGGGAAAAAATACATTCCTGTAAATTTATGGTTTTATTGCTGCTAACTATGATTTTTTTTGATGAGTGGGAGTGGCTATTCCAGCTATCACCTTGTGATAGCTTCAGCACAGAGAGAATATATGAATTTTTGAATGAGGGTCATTTCTTCTTGCTAGCAGAATCCAGAGAGACAGACCTCCTCAGTGGCATGGATGGGAAAGGCTCCTACCAGATGAAGGGCTGGAAGCTCACCCAGCAGCAGTTCATGGCTCTGTTGTGGAAGAGGATGCTCATTGCCAAGAGAAGCCGGAAAGGCTTTTTTGCCCAGGTGAGAGCCTCCAACATGAGCAGACTCCCTCAGCAGGATCAGCTCTGGACCATGTATTGTAGTCTGAGTTGATGGTGGGCTGAAAATCTCAAGGGAATGCAGATAGCCAAAATTAGCCTTCACAGCACATGTGGGCAGAAGGAGGCCTGTGCAAGTGAAAGGAATTGCATGATAAACCATGTGGTTGCAGTATTCTTGCGCAGAAGAATGTAATTTTGCCCTTGAGAAACAGCATATGTATGCTAAATCCTCTGCATCTGAAGTGAATTCCCTGACTGAATGTCAAGACAGATCTTGCATTGGTGTCTAGCATTTGGTGTAAACAGCAAAGGTATTCCTGGGAAACTTTGAAGAAGTTTTGATCCAATAAGTGATTCATACGTAACTCCTGATGCCTCTGGAAACATTTGCTTAAAAAAAGGACTTGTTTTTTCCTTGCAATTTCAGATTGTGCTGCCGGCTGTCTTTGTGTGTATCGCTCTCATGTTCAGTCTGATTGTTCCTCCTTTTGGGAAGTATCCCAGCCTGGAATTACAACCCTGGATGTATGATGAGCAGTACACTTTCATTAGGTATGTTTTGTGTGGCCTATAAATTATCATCTTTGCAATCTTGATTTACTGAGTTCGTTAAAAGGTTGTTTCGGGTTTTTGTTCTTATCTCAGAAGCACATTTTAAAAAAGTCTTGGTGTTTTCTTCTTTGACCTTTGAATGCCAGCTCTAAGTACAGGCAAGGTCCTATCCATTTCTGACTGATGCTACGACTCTCCTAATACTGTGTACAAATACTTGGAATGTGTGTATGCTCTTAGGCCAAGCATTCTTCAAGGGCAAATCCCCACCCACCTCCTTTCGCTGTGCTTTTGGCCTTGCTGTTGCTTCTTTTGCCGAGTGCTTGTTACCAGGCTGACCGATAGTGTTTTTCTGCTGTTCCCATAGCAATGATGCTCCAGAAGATGCAGGCACACACAAGCTTTTGGACGCCCTTCTGGATAAGCCAGGGTTTGGGACACGCTGTATGCAGGGACATTCCATCCCGTAAGTAGAACTCTGGTCTGGGAGCAGGAAGCACACCCCTGGTAGCTCTAGCTGACTTTAGGAAATTATAGTAATACATGGCCAGAGCAGGATTTTAGCCAAAAGAGTTGTAATTACATTCAGATTTTCTGCTCAGAACCTTCTAAAAAGTTGCCAGCCCTCAATCTGGTGAGGAAGTCAGGTTGAGTGTAAGTACTTGCTGACATAGATGGAAAGGAGAGAGCAAATCACTCAAATTACTGTTCAGTCCTGAACATGATAAAGGACCTATTTATGTTGCTGTATGTTGACTGTAGCTATTCCCACTCCATGATCCTTTGTTTCCAGCTGCATTAGAAACCTGAGTTAGCTCCCCACAAATACCAGCAGAAGGAGTGGAGAGCCAGACAGCATTTGTGTTGTTTCCTAACTCTGCCACCTGACTTGGTGCATGGCCTTGGGCAAGTCACTGAAGATCTAGTCTGGGAATGTAGAAGAGGTATATACTCCAAGAGTCTGGGATGGTGTGTCCAGAAGACCTGCAGCTCATGTTCACAGGATGATGGGGAGGGAGGCAATGTATCTGATAGACTGGCCAGTGGTGGAAAGTGAGCTGCATCCTTCATAACAGGCATGAAAGCTGATCTATTCCACCAATGAGCCATGGGAAGAAAGCTTCCCACTGCAACCTTGGGGAAGAGCAGTGTTTTGATGCCCCAAAGACAGAAATATTATCCAAGGAGTCGTCCAAGAAGATTGTCTGCTGTGATCTTAAAATCACAGGATATCTCAAGTTGGAAGAGACCCATGAGAATCATGGAGTCCAACTATCTGCTCCTCAGAGGACTACTTCGAACTAAACCATATGACCAAAAGCATTCTCCAGATGCTCCCTGAACTCTGGACAATGTGCCTGTTGGGCCTGACTGAAACAAAGCATTTAATTAAAATGCAAAGAGGGGAGTGTCTGGCGTACTCAGTGTTGGCCAGCCTCAGTTTCTTTGGCAGTGGGGTCTGTTAAAAGCTGTAGAGTCTGATGTTTTGCTCTGGGCAGTTTCTCTCAGTGAGGTCAAGCTCCTTTGAGAAACACACTGCCTCTTCTGGGGACTGTGGAGTTTGATCTTTAAATGTCTTGTAGGCAAAGGCCATCATATTTGTCTTAAACACTGCTTTTTTCTTTCTTCTTTCGAAACACAGAGACACTCCTTGCACTGTGGGGCAGAAGGAATGGACCACTGCTTCAGTCCCAGAGTCAGTCCGGGACATCTTCCTGCAAGGCAACTGGAGCATGGAGAATCCTTCCCCATCTTGTGAGTGCAGCAGTGAGAAGATCAAGAAGATGCTGCCTGTGTGTCCCCCTGGTGCAGGTGGCCTGCCCCCACCACAGGTAGGAGGGAGCTCAGTGGTACTGCAGTGAGGAATGTTCATGAAGAGCAGAGTGGCTAGGTGTGGTTCTTGCATGCAGCATTGCACAGGATTTATTTCACTCAGCACCTGTGTTTTCTGATGTGCACTTATCTGTGTTTTCACTGGTGACACCAGCGTGAGCAAGACACAACTGACGTTCTCCAGAATCTGACAGGCCGCAATATATCAGACTACCTAGTGAAGACCTACGCACAGATCATTGGGAAAAGGTAGCTGTTGAACACTCCCCTTTCCCTCCCTGAGAAACACTGCTTGCTCTATGGGTGATGCACAGATCAGGCAAATAAGCTCTAGCAGCCAAATCCACTCAGGTGCTCAGATAGTCCTGATCCTCAGCTCAAGTAATGTTTCTGCTTTGTTAGTGATTCTGTATGCTGACCCTCATAGGCAGATTATGGGGGAAGCCTAGGGATTACACTGAAGAGGAATGGTGGGAGCTATAACAGATGTGAGAGGCTATTGCACTTGTCCTTTCCACTTTTCCCTTGCCATGTGCCTGCAGCTTTTTTGGTCTGTGTCTCCTCTGGTTACATGGTATTGTATATCAACTCTTTTTTTCTCTCTGCAGCTTAAAGAATAAAATCTGGGTGAATGAGTTCAGGTGAGTTACTGCCTTTTCCTTAGCTTGTAAGTGTCCACTAAACCTTGAGCATACTATTTAGCAGAACACATCCACCCTGCTTTGCAGTTTCTATTATAGGACTCAACTGTTGGAGGAACATGTTTAAAGATAAACTAGGACAACACCAGAGTACTGGACAGCATGTCTGCCTTATGCAGAGAGCAGTCTTGAAAACATTTGCATGACTAGCGTGCTGGTACTCTATTCTGGAAGAAGCTATTCTTCCAAGCAAGGGCAGCAGGGGGAATAGCTGCCCTTGCATGCAGTGGAGAACAGCTGCCTTTATTAAATGGACAGCATGCTGAGCAATTGTAATATGAGTATTTAACCCCAGAAACAAAGAGTAGAACATTCCATGGCTAAGCAACCATGTAGGAGAATAAAAGTCATCCCTTCATGTAAGAGTGGGGACAGTAGCTTTGGGTGTCCTGTGGGAAGAGGAGACACGTGGAGAGGGATGAGGAGTGATATTTTCTGGAGGTCAGTGAATAGTCACGATTTAGTATCACTTTCTGTCTATCTGAACTTTCAGGTATGGTGGCTTTTCCTTGGGAGCCAGCAGTTCCCTTGTGCTTCCTCCAAGCCATGAAGTCACTGATGCCATTAAACAGGTGAAGAAGATTTTGGAGCTGGCACAGGTGAGCAGTTGTTCCCTATAAGCCCAGGGTGCACTAATACTGAGTCTTGTTACTTGGGAGATGATTTGGAAGTCATAAAATGAGGAGCATGTGTATGTTAGTTGTGTCCACTGACTTCTCCCCACTACCTCTGAGCTGGGATCTCCAAAGCTGTTGTCTGGGAGTAGCAGAAGGCTTGAAGACAAACTCAGCCTGCAGTGCTGATGTGGGTTCTGCCCAACACCAGTTGCAAGCCAGTGGAGACTGCAAGCATCTGAAAGTTTTGTGGGCAGGATAGGGTGGGCTGTCTTGGAGTTGCTGTCATCTTCAAAACCTCAGCTGAACCTTCCTGTGCTGAGTCTGCCCTGGCTCAGAAGAGAATTTGGGCCACTGTTTTCCTCTGAGACTGCCAGCCTGTAGGCTGCAGTGTCTCTGAAGGTTGCATGCGACTTAGGTAAATACATTTTGCTGGGAAAAAAGCAGGCGTAAGACTGACCCTTCTTGCTAGTGAGACTACAGAATGGAAAGGGTGATAGGAAGCTGCAGTTATTCAGCCTTCTTACCAGCTCCAGTTTGGTGGGTAGAGGCTGTTGAATTGGCAGAAAACTGTCAGAGCTGTGGAAAACATTGTGTAGTCTCTGCCAGACCACACGGCATGAATAAAGGTATTCCTAGAAGGGAAGTAACTGTCCCTTTGCTGTTTGCAGGGGAGTTCTGGGGATCGATTTCTCAACAGTTTATCAAGTTTCATGAAAGGTCTGGATACAAAGAACAACGTGAAGGTAAATTAACCAATCCTCATTTCTGTGCCTGCTATTCGAAGGTCTGGTGACTTGGAGTCACAGCAGTTTGTCTTGGAAAACTGTGTAGACCAGAGTTCTCTAGTTTGCTCTCAGAGTTTGCTAGTGGAGTAAATGCAGCTTGTAGTTTTATGTGGGCTTCCTCAAAATCTCCTGTGGAGTCTAGGCCTAGATGCCAAAAGGAGTTCAGTGCTGGATCAGTAATAGTTTCCAGCAGCCTCTTCTGCTTATTGATTAAATGGTGTGTTCTGCCCCTCAGCAAGCTGGCTTGGAAGGATGTGGGAAGAAATATGCCCTCAACAGAGGAAGGGGTGTTCTGCAGGGCTTAGGAAGCTTTTGGGTAGCTAATGTACCTGGTGCCTTTCTGATGCTGATGTGGTGTCTTGTAGGTGTGGTTTAACAACAAAGGCTGGCATGCCATTGCATCCTTCCTGAATGTGATCAACAATGCCATCCTTCGAGCCAATCTCCAGCAGGGTGAAAACCCCAGTGCTTATGGGATCACTGCCTTCAATCACCCACTCAACCTCACCAAGCAGCAGCTCTCTGAAGTAGCTCTGTAAGTTGGGACATGGATATGGGTGGGTTTGGACTCATTGCTGATAACTGGAAACAGGCAACATGGGGTTTTGGAGTCACTGTGCACAGTCTGGCTTCTGCCATTAAGGCTCTTAACATGCGGGCCTTATTTTCTCTGGTCTGGGCAGATGGCAAACTGTGCTGCTGAGAACTTGCTGTTGAACAGCACTGCTGTACAGACTTTCTCTGTCTTTGAGTCCCTGGAAGCTGTAGTTTCTAAGAACCAGTCCTTTCCAGGAACCAGACCTTCTGCAACTCTAGGAAATTCCTCTCAGCCACCTTCAGAAAGGTGTCTGTCCATGAATATGGTCATTCTCTTGTCCCCATCATTTGACTAGGAACCACTAATAGGTCCTTGTTGAGTTTTGCCCCTTGTCTCAAACTGGGGGGCACACAGGTTAACTTCACTGAGGCATTGACTAGTCCACTCCCACTACGATCAGGGTCAGAACTCATAATCTGTATGCATATATATCCTTCAATCCATAAAACAGTGGCAGATGATGAGCAGATACTTCTGAACTTTGAAACACCACCAAAAAAGACAAACCCCAACAACCCCAGAAAATGGGTTTTGTGGGAAACAAAGTGGTGGTGATAAGGAAAGCAGAAAGCAGATTATTATGCTGAAGTTATTAACCAGTCTCCAGGTCATGATGCTATGCTTGAGATGCCAACAGACTGTGTATGTTGCCTTTGCTATAAGGCTGGAGAAGAACTGTTTGATTAAGAGAGTCTTGCACGGTAATCCTTTACTCAGGATTCTGAGTGTAAAGACACAATAAGGATAGCAGAAGAAGAAATAGTTTCTGCCCTTCATGAGCTGCGTCATTTCATCTCAAAGGAGCCAGTGCCAGCATACAAACTATTTGCTTTCTTCCTTTTTTTATCCAGGATGACCACCTCTGTGGATGTCCTTGTATCCATCTGTGTGATCTTTGCCATGTCCTTTGTTCCTGCCAGCTTTGTGGTTTTCCTTATTCAGGAACGTGTCAGCAAGGCTAAGCACTTACAGTTCATCAGTGGTGTGAAGCCTGTGATCTACTGGCTGGCCAACTTCGTGTGGGATATGGTAAGGACTTAGGCTGGGCTAAATTATCTTCCATTCTGTTCTTCCAGCGTGTCTTGAAGTGCAGTTTGGGCCAGTGGGCACTACATTATTTCCGTGAATAATAACTGTGACTGTGACTTTTGTGTTTACTGTCATGGGGCAGTGGTTCACCTCAGTGGGTCAAGGAATACAACAGAGGATGGAAGGACACCATAAGCTCAATCATTAGCATTTATTATGTCACGCTAAAATACTTGCCCAAACCCATTTATTTGGGTAGCCCCTTGTTCTGCTCTGTCCAAAGCAGGTTTTCTCAACCTGTGGTGTCTGAAACCTCTGAGAGTCTACTGACTACTTCCAGAGAGACCAAGAAATGTAAATTCGCATGTACTGTATTACGGTTCACACATGTGACACTTTTAAGAGTCTCCCATTGAAAACAACTTCGAGAACACTGAAGAGTTTTGAAAACTATTGGATTAGAGCAGAAAAACATCTCTCCTTTTTTATGTCATCTGGAAAGAAAACCAAGGTCATGTTTTTCACCTTCCAGTGCAACTACATTGTTCCAGCCACACTAGTTGTCATCATCTTCATCTGCTTCCAACAGAAGTCCTATGTATCCTCCTCCAACTTGCCTGTGCTGGCTCTCCTTCTGTTTCTGTATGGGTAAGGGATTTCTCATCAGAGGATGGCTGGGAAGGCTCTTGGACTTGGAAGGTTCTTACCTGATGTTGCTGCCTTTTCTCTTGCCAGGTGGTCCATCACCCCTCTCATGTATCCGGCCTCCTTTGTGTTCAAAATCCCTAGCACGGCATATGTTGTGCTGACCAGTGTGAATCTCTTCATTGGTATCAATGGGAGTGTGGCCACCTTTGTCCTGGAGCTCTTCACCAACAATGTATGTTTTTCCAGAGACTCCTCACTGTCTTGTGCTGCTACAATCTAGTTCCATGTTGGTTCTATGTTGCTTTTACCAGCCAGATCTCCAGAAAAGCTAGGCCCTGGCCTGCATGCATTAGCTTCAGCAGCAGTTTAAATAGGGTTCTGGTGGAAATGGGTTAAAGACCCCTTTAGAAAAGCTCACAGAGTAGTTAAGGTAGGGAAGGAGCTCCTCAGATTGTTTAATCCAACCTCAAGATACAGCAGTGTATTGGGTTTGCGTGGCCTGGTTTTCCATAGTGGGGGCCAAGGTCAAACTACTACAAAGCACGTTGCTCAGGGCCATTAGTTTTTTTACATTTCCAGGGAGAGGCTCCATAGTCTCTCTGGACAACCTTTTCCACTTTATAGTCATTCTTAGAGTAAAAAAAAAAATAGAATTTTTGAAATGGAGTTTCTTGTATGTTCTTAATGAAGGACATTTTCCATCTATGAAGGTCATTTAATCACCCAACAATTTAGTTGTCCTGAATTTTGCCTCCTGTTGTAGGTACCTCTCTAGCTATGTTGGGGAACTTACACATTACACTTCAGTTTTTCAACACCAGATGCCTCCTGGGGAAGGTACAAGTTTCTCTCATGCTTGTAGACAACAAGGTGTCTTAGCAAGCACTGTTTGACCCACAGTGGTGTGAAATGTTCCTTGTGGGAGGAGGCTCAGGAGACACCATGGTGATTGTACCTCTTCCTGTGGGCATAAGGACACAGTCCTTGATGATAGTTCCTTTTGTTACAAAGCCTGTTCTAGCTCAGTAAAAATGAGTACATGCTCAGGGATGATTATCTGGCAGAACAAGAACTCAGGGTGCTATCAGTTCAATCCATGGGCTAAGCCATCTGGAAGATAACAAAGAAAAAGCATTAAAGCTTCCAATATGGGATAGGAAGGAACTCCCTACAGGCACTGACATAACCAGTCTGTGCAAGTTCAACTTCCCTGTGTCCTCACCCAGTAGCCTTTTTGCATATCATTGTTTGCTGACACTGCCTTTTAGACTGTGTCTATTTGGAAAAAAACTTTTATTGCAGTTTGCTTGGGTTAATATAATCTTGAGCAACACAACAACACTGACTGTTTAGAGGAGCCATGGCCCTGGCTCGTGGGAGAACAATTCTAATCCTTGAATTTTTGTGGGGTTGCAGTGTTGGGGAAGGGAAGGAGGGGTCAGTCACAACATGGGTCACTCTTGGGAGGTGGTGGCTGCATTCTGCTCAGCTGGCTCACTGGCACTTGATTTTTTTTTTAACAGAAGCTGAAGGACATCAATGATATCCTGAAGTCTGTCTTCCTCATCTTCCCCCACTTCTGCCTGGGCCGGGGACTCATTGACATGGTGAAAAACCAGGCTATGGCTGATGCTCTGGAGAGATTTGGTAAGTGAAATTGTGTATTGGAGGGACCATGGCCTGAAAGGAACAGAGAAATCTAGAATCTGCTCCAGACAAGCTCCTCTAACTTTCCAGGAACTGAAAGTGCACAATTTGCAGCACAGACCTGGTCAAACATGGCAAGTCATCATAGCCTTCCACTCTAAGTTGTTAAGAGAAACTGGTAGGTAGATCCAAAGAGTTTTAAATTAAGAGCATTAAATAAAAATGCATAAAGACAGTTATATGGAGATCATTAGGCCTAGTGTAAGCATTGGCTGAGGTTCTGGAAAGATGCATTTTTTTTTTCTGGCATGCAGATGCCAGGCCTGAGTCATAGTCTTTCTGTGCTTCACTAACCTTTTGGAAAGGTGGGCTAGCTCTTTGGCAGACTGAATTCTCTGGGCTTGAGTCCCACCTTTGCTACGGTAAAAAATGTGCATGCAGCCACAGCTGGCCCCTTGTGTGGTCTAACTCTTCCCTCCTGCAACTGGCTGATCACCAGTTGTCCCAGTGCCCAACTTGGTGAGCTCTGCTGGAAGAAATGCTAGACAGCTCCCCTGGTTCTGGAAAAGTGATTGTGCTTTTAATCTCATTTTGGCAGGGGAGAATCGTTTTGTGTCCCCTCTGTCATGGGACCTGGTGGGAAGGAACCTCTTTGCCATGGCAGTAGAAGGTGTTGTGTTTTTTCTTATCACAGTGCTCATCCAGTACAGGTTCTTCATCAAACCCAGGTAGGTTGTCCTCTACTGTGCTGCTAAGGCAGGTGAAGTTTTCATTGGCGTCACCTGTGAAATGGGGAGAATATTACCTATGAAGACCCTGTCACTTTCTGCTAAGGCTTTATCATGTTGCTTTCTTCAGGCCTGTCTATGCCAAACTGCCTCCTGTGAATGATGAAGATGAGGATGTAACCAGAGAGAGGCAGAGGATAATTAGTGGAGGAGGACAGAGTGACATTTTGGAAATCAAGGAGCTAACCAAGGTGACAGAACTTCTGAATTCATACTCATTGACACAAAACTACACAGTTCACTGTGCCTCATCAGAGGAATTTAGTGGGGTCGAAACTGTATCAAGTTGGGAGTATTGAATATGTACAGCTCTAATTTAAATTCTTTGACATTGTCCTTCTCATTCTTTTTTCTTATGGTTTCAGATTTACAGAATGAAGAGAAAGCCAGCAGTTGACAGGATTTGTGTTGGAATCCCTCCTGGAGAGGTAAGCGTATTTGTTAAATGCATTGTTTTGCTATTACGGCAGAATTTAGGAGCTGCAAGACAGCACAGGGTAGAGTTAAGATCAAAACCAGATGAATGTTCAAATTACACAAAAAGAAATTAGAAACTGAAGCAATTTCTGGTTCTGTGCGTCTCTGCCTTTGAAGAAGATACTTAACTCTCAGTGTCTAGGACCAGAAGCCAAACTCCAGTGTGCAGGATTTGGCACAGATGAACAGTGGTGACAGTGTAGCAATGTGACCCCACAGTTTGTTCATCTTCGCAGCCTAAAAGATTTATACCTAAAATAAAAGCCCAGAAGGTGTTTGGGGAGTTTGTTTGTTTTGAGGGGAGTTTGTTTGTTTGGTGTGGTTTTTTGTTGTTATTTTTGTTTGTGTGTGTTTGTTTTTGGTTTTGTTTGGAATGTGTGTTTTTTTTTTTTTTTTTTTTTTTTTTTTTTTTTTGTTTTTTTTTTTTTTTGTTTTGTTTTGTTTTGTTTTGTTTTGTTTTGTTTTTTTTTCTGAAAACGGACTTAAGAATCCCTCTAGCTGTCCTGAGGGTCAAGTTTGCTTCTTCCCATCTCGTCAGTGCTGAAAGTGATGCAGCTGGATCCTGTTCTCAAATACACTGTGCTCATTTATATCCCCAGTGTTTTGGACTCCTGGGAGTAAATGGTGCTGGCAAGTCATCCACTTTTAAGATGCTAACTGGTGATACAGATGTGACGGGAGGAGAAGCTTTCCTCAAAGGAAACAGGTGAAAGACAATGCATCTTTTCTCTGCTTTCTCCTCCAGTTTTCACAGTTATTTTCCATGTCAAAACTCTCTTCCATGACTCCTGGCATCTGTTTCAGCCCTTGTTTAGTGGCTTAGGAAAGTCGATTTAGTCTGGTAGTCATTTCTGTGTTAACAGCCCTTCATTTTTAATAAAAAAAGGAGGGGAAAAGGGAGAGAGATAAAAAGTAACTTGATCAAGATGGGCTTCTAGGATCCTGTATTTTTGTTACTTCAGTGATTCCAGAAACAGTTTCACACTGTTTTAAACATCTGAAATAGCATCATATGCTCATGAAATCCTGACAAAGGTTTTTTTCTTTTACAGTATCTTGTCCAACATCCAGGAAGTTCATCAGAACATGGGCTACTGCCCACAGTTTGATGCTGTTAATGAACTGCTGACCGGGCGAGAGCACTTGGAGTTCTTTGCACTCCTGAGAGGTGTTCCAGAAAAAGAAGTCTGCAAGGTAAAGGAAAGACCATAGGAACCAACCCAGTGACCAGTTTGCAAGTTCTTGCTTGCATGCACCCTCCTGCAAGTCATGTAATGCCATGATGTGCAGCTGTTGACGATACTGTGTGGTGAAATCTGCCCCCCTTTTCTTCAGGGCAATCCTAGAGTTGCCCGGTTTTTTCAGTATTGCCTAGCAAAATGTACTAAATGGAAGGGCAGATAATTTGGGTCCTATGTTCTCATAATGAATGCTCTTCTCCACTGAACATCTTTCTTCCTTTAAGAATTTAAGGGCTGTGGAACTGAAGGTCATGCAGAGCCTCACTTGCTGTCCAGTGTTAATTCTTTACAGTCCCCAGAAGCAAACACTCCAGAGCTTAGCAAAAGCCTTGTGCTGAGTTTTAAAAGCTTTCCAGTTGATCGTGGTGCATCATTAAAGTGCTGCTATTTCAGCATTCAGACATGAGGTTACAGTAACAGTCTTTAGGCAATTAATGACAGCTGCCAGGACCATGCAGCACCCTTGTAAGCTCTGTTTCCTGCAATTAATGGTTTTTACTATATGACACCTGAGTGCTCTAGGTAGATGGTATCTAGGGTATGTCCAAGTAGCTCAAGTCCTTCTGTGAGGGTGGAAACTGCAATCTCCTTCTAAGATTGCTGCCAAGTGTTTCTATGTGATGTTCTCACCAGCTCCATATAAAAAGGGAGCCTGTTCTGGGTGCGATTTGTGTTGTAGCTGAATCCAATTCCCCATAGCACGCTTTAGTCTGCAGGGCAACAATGCCTACCTGTTGGCACCATTAGGGATTTTACTGAACAACAAACCAGATTCCATCTATCCAAAGGGCTAAGAAACACTATGGTGTGAGTGCTGTGGGTCAGCAGTGTCCATGTCCCTGCTGTAAGCTCGCAGCAATAGAAAAGGTTGCTGAAGTTGATGCTGCTAAGAGCACTAGACTGTTGGTTAATACGGGTCAGCTGATGTTGAACGCATGCCCACTGGCCAATAAGTTGCAGCTGTTTGATTTTTCAGGCCTCTTGGGGACAGGGTTACATATGTCCAGATCCAGAGGGCGCGCAGGGTATTTCAAAACCCATATCCATGCCACATTGGATCCTCAGATGAACGGCCCTTCTGAAAGCTGCTTTTGAAGCCAAAGGTTGTAAGAAAAATCTCTTTGTGCAGATGTTGCTATGCTTGATTGAAGGCGGTGGTGTGCTGTCTGTCATAGGTTGGCGAGTGGGCAATTCGGAAACTGGGCCTTGTGAAGTATGGAGAAAAATATGCTGGGAATTACAGTGGAGGGAACAGACGCAAGCTTTCCACAGCCATTGCCCTCATTGGAGGGCCACCTGTGGTGTTCCTGGTGAGTCTGCAACCTTTGCTCATCAATATTTTCTTGAAAAACAGGTTGAAATTAAGACTAATTAAAATTCTGGTGCATAAATTACTTTCTCATTTTAGAAAATGAGTCAAACTTGCTTATTTTCAATGTTTCCATAATCAGGAATGGACAGGTCATTTCAAAGATGAGGCATTTATCAGTAGAATGTAGCAGCACAAGCTTTTCTTATACATTTTGCAGGATGAGCCAACAACGGGGATGGATCCCAAAGCACGTCGCTTCTTGTGGAACTGTGCTCTGAGTGTAATCAAGGAGGGGAGATCAGTGGTGCTCACATCTCACAGGTAAGTAGCAACCCACTTGTCATACCTTGGCTTTTACATCTACCAGGGCCGGATGCTAAGCTCAGCCTTTCTGCTCTGCCCTTCAATGTTGTTTGCAGTACTAATGAAGTTATTTTTGCCTGCAGCATGGAAGAATGTGAAGCCCTGTGCACTCGAATGGCGATAATGGTCAATGGGCGATTCAGGTGCCTGGGCAGTGTCCAGCACCTAAAGAACAGGTAGGTGGTTTATTTTTGCTTACACCACAGAGTTTGCATTTTTTGGGAGATACAGTTAGGCTTATGCAGCATTTTCATGGCTATTCTGACTATAGGAAAAATGCTGCTAGCTTTTTAGCTCACTTGTATTTGAGAAGCACTTAACTCTTGTACTGACATTTTCGTTTGCAGGTTTGGAGATGGTTACACTATAGTGGTGAGAATTGCAGGGGCAAACCCAGATCTGAAGCCTGTTGAGGAGTTCTTTGGGCATGCCTTCCCTGGAAGTGTCCTAAAGGAAAAGCATCGGAATATGTTGCAGTACCAACTTCCCTCTTCACCATCCTCCCTGGCCAAAATATTCAGTATTCTCTCCCAGAACAAGAAGAGACTCCACATAGAAGACTACTCCGTTTCTCAGACCACGCTTGACCAAGTAAGTTTTTAGTATCTTGGATGCCGAAAGATTCTTTTGTAGAGGTAGGAGTACATCCACCAATTTAATTGACCTGTCTTATAAAGGCATTTAAACAAAGTAGAGTACTGAATCCCAGGACTATTTCAGGATGTCCAGTGCTCAAAATGCCATGAATTAATGGTGTGTGACATGTGTGACATGGCCTTTTTTTCCTTGTAGGTTTTTGTAAATTTTGCTAAGGACCAAAGTGACGACGACCACACTAAGGACCTGTCATTGCACAAAAACCAGACTGTGGTAGACATTGCAATCCTTAACTCCTTCCTGCAAGATGAGAAGGTAAAAGAAAGTTGTGTGTGAGACAATTTTGTCAAAGAAATGATGAGCAGAATGCAAACTTCCTTTTCCTGGGATAAGATGTTCCCGAAGAAGCTAGAAGAAAAGCAACTGGACACTCTACTGATAACCATTCAATGCAATGCAATTCAATGCAATGAAAACAATTCCTTTACAGGGGCAGTGCCTCATGGAGTCGTCTTGTACTGTTCTCCAGTGAAAGACTTGAACTTAGCTCATTACAGGATAACTCTGAAGCTGTGGTAAAGCACCCACTAGATGCTGTGGGCTATCAACCATACTGTATCTTGTTCTGTACAGTATGTTTTTATTAGGGTTGCTAAAATAATTCATTGAGGAATCATGGCCAGTGGTTATTTACAGATATTTTAGACATGCATGTTTTAGTCTTTAGAACATTCATGTCAGGTGTGTGAATGTGCTGGTGCTATATCCATTGCTGGCAATGAAAGCACCAAAACAGTCAGTGGCAAGAAAAGTCACCACCAGTGTTGTAGCCCTAAGGTGTGAAAACTTACCTGACCAACTGGCTTTCTCTAGGCTGGTGTTAGGTCAGTGGTGACAAAGCTGAGACCACAAAGCAGTACTGTGCAGGTGGGATGGCAAGAGACAAGCCATCATAACCATACATCTTCATCAGCAAGTGGTAATATGCAGAACTGTGAACCCTCCAAATGCATGATTGTCCCACCAGCATCACAACAACATACTCTAACTAGGTGTTTGTGCAGTTAAGTACTTTCCTGCTCCTCTGAGGTACTGTCGCAGCTGCATGAACATCTAGTAGAAAGAAGTGGGTGAGAAGCAGACATAGGGTTTGGACCACAGCAGCAAACTCAGTAGTTGGACAAGCTGCTAAATGCCAGGAGCAAATTCTAAATCATGAGATGTCACTCAGATTTGTAATATCTGCTCTTTAACCCCTGCTTTGCACCAGAAAGGTACCCATCATCTGGAATTACTGCTTAGCACAAGCATGTTGCTGTTTCTGGTTTTGCCAGATAAAACTAGAAACGAGATGTAGATTTTTTTTTTTTTTTAACAGTATTATTTATGACTTTAAATAGGTAGGTAGCATAATTAGGGATTGAAGATGCTTTCAGTTGATCTTTGTAGCCATGGTATTTCTTTACATTATGCCTGTATGCTCTCTTTCTATCCATGTGGTGGATAGCTGCATTCATGATCTGACCATGTTCCAGATTCTAGCAATCAGCTGCTATCTGCAAACAACTGCAAGTTGTTCACCTAAATTTTTCCTGTTTGGAAACCGATATAACCTTAATGTGTAAGTTACTGCTTCTGTTGTGTAGTTTCAGTCATTAGGTGATCCCTAACTGGAGAATACACCTATATTATACATGTGACAAACAACTGTTTCAGTAAAAATTCCCCTGAAAAACAAGAGAGTTCAAGATAATAGTGCTACAGTTCATCAGTCAATTTTTCAAGTATTACAAAGCCAGACTAATATTAGAGGGGAAATTATATAGTAAGAATAACCAATTCTTGTTCACGTTGTACAACGGTCATGGGAGAGTATGCTTTTTGGGCCCCTCTGTGTTGCTTTTATATTCAAAAATTGGTTCAGTAATGTGGTTTGAACACAAGTGCAGTTCCTGAGCTGTTCCTGTATGCCGTGCCTCTGCCTTAAATACCCACACAGGTTCTGCACTAGTTTTGATGCTACTCCATGAATCAATCATGGACCATTTTGTTCTGTGAATGACCACAGCGGCCCAGCAAATACTGAAAAGGCTAGTATGAGCCTGAAGAAGATTGATTACATATTTCCAAGTATACTTGGTAACACTGGCCAACTCAATATTTTTAAAACACAGTTAAAACAATTTCTTTGTCCCTCTGTGTCCTGCCTTGAGGTAAAGTAAGAGCTTAGTACAGGCTCTGCTGAAGTGCCTTTTTCATACTTTTTTTTTTTTTTTTTTTTTTTTTTTTTTTTTTTTTAAATCTGTATAATTCATTGCTAAGGGGATTGAGAAAAGGAGTGTAAAGGGGATTGGTATACCTCACTTAAAACATGCTTTGTTATTACCTTTATGACATCATCACTCTATGGGGATGAGTTACAGGGTGATGAATACACCAGACTTCCAGGTGCAGAAACAGCAGAGCTACAGCCAGGACTACTCCAGAACAGGCTTGCAAGTATGTTGTAGTATCATTGAAACAAGTAGTGTGTACTGGAGGCTTGCCACTGCTAAAAGTCACTATTACAAATCAGCATTACATCACTGAAGTGAAGGGCTAACGTTTTGCACTGCACCAAACTAGTGCATGTAGAGCTAGAACGAGTTCTAGGAGGATTCACATTTGGTCCTGAAAGGGTTGTGGTTTGCTCGTGGTAACTGCTCATTTAAATTATTCATGTATCAGGAGACAACAGTTACATGGTAATACTTTTCCTTAGCGCACCAAACAGGTTCTTGATTTCTATCGCCCCATGACTGTCATGCTTACAGGGTCTGCTATCTGTGACAAAATGTTGCAGTAAATGTGGATATTAACCAAACTACTTGACAGCTCTGATCTGCATTGTTTGTACTGAACAGACAGCATAATGCAACACTGGCATGAAGGTTTGTCATGGAATACATTCAGACAGCCACTAATTTTTACTCATTCAAGTGTGTGTTGGGGAAAAATCACTCTAGAGTCATACACATTATATGAACCACTCTTGATAATGAAACTACACTGAGGTGTTAACTTATTTTAAACTTCAGTACTATTGACATGTTGCATCCCTCTTTGTAGTACATTTGTATTTCAGTAAGGAGTTTGTTGTATTTTCCCCATGGTTAAACAACCACTTTTGTGCTTATCTTTCCCTCCTGAATTATAGTTGGTCCTTCGGTCCAAGCACTTTATGCTATCTGTAATGGGATCTATTTTTGCACTGGAATATCTGTTAACTTTGCAAAAATCTAGAGAGATTTCACAACTGAAATTTCTAAGTTAAACCCTTAAAAATGGACATTTTCATTAAAAGCAAAAAAAAAGTATATATATTTGTATTTGCTAATATCTGTCATGTGAAGTATTAAAAGGCACTCTAATTGCCTTGTATTAAGTAAAAAATAAAGCTGTTATAGCACCAATGGTCTTCACAAGTGTAATTTTTGCATGTTATTTCAAGGAGCATGCTAGAAGCTTTTGTTTTGCCTGGTTTTATTTTGTTGTGAACTTTGATGCATGAGATTTCAATAGCTCTAAAAACAACTACGGAATAGATAGACTATTTTCAGGTAAATGAGGAAATGCAAGATATAAAGGTACATGCTACATTAGACTTCTAAAGTTAATAAATAAAAAGGTCTCTACCAAGCAATTGGTTAACTGTCAAATCCAAAGCATAACAAACTTCTCTGGATGTTTAAATCCCAACTCAAATACCTGCCTCTGAATTTTTATTACAGAGATGTGAGTTGCTGATTGCTCCTCCTTACTAAAAACACCCTATACACTCAGCTGATTTTGAACAGTTTACAAATGAAAGCAGAACAATGGTGTAATTGTTCAAGGATAAACTGATCCTACAATGTTGTCTGCTACTGTCTATAGTATCATCATCAACCTACTTCCACTATCTAACCAATCATGAAGTTACACTCATCAGGAAAATTCATCCTGAAATAAGATGCCAATTAAAATTTCACAGTACCACAGAATATGCCGAGTTGGAATGGATCATAAAGGATCATGAGGTCCCATTCCTGGCCCTGCACCACACCATCTCCAAGAGTCACACCCTGTGCCTGAGAGCATTGTCCAAATACTTCTTGAACTCTGTCAGGCCTGGTGCTGTGATCAACTTCCCTGGAGAGCCTGTGCCCAATCATCCTCTGAGGGAAGAACATTTTTCCAATACCCAGCCTAAACCTCCCATGACACAACTTCAGGCCATTCCCTGAGGTCCTGTCACTGGGTGCCAGAGAGAAAAGATCAGTGTCTGCCCCTCCTCTTCCCCTCAGGAGGAAGTTTTAACTGCAATGAGGTCTCCCCTCAATCTTCTCCAGGCTGAACAAACCAAGGGACCTGAGATCCTCCTCATTTGACTTCCTCTGAGGGTCCTTCACCATCCTTGTTAAGCCTCTCTAATGGCTTAATATCTTTTTTACATTGTAACGATGCCTTAGGATTTTAGCTTTCGTGTTTTTCATATATTTGTAATCCTGCAATTCTTTAGTGTATAACTCTAAACTTCATACAGAGTGTTAGCTATTGTTTTTTCATTTTGGTCAGACAAAACAATTCTTCTCCTGGCCTGGAAATCAAGGACACCTTACTGTCTCAGGCTCTGAGAAATGTAAACAAAAGTGAGTGGGCGGGGAGCAAACTTGGGTAAATTACTTCATTACCTGGAGCTGTAACTGGAAGATTAACTCCCAATCTGCAAATGGACCAAACTTGTAAAACTCTGAAAGCCCAAACCTGTTGTCCATTTTTGGGTATAGCCCCTGGGTGGGGGGGCTTTGTCTGCCTGAAAAGTAGCTGAAGGCCCTTCAATAAATATAACTGCTTTTTATTCCCCTTAATTTTGCCTGGCCTCTATTTTTAGGCAGTCCCAAAAGGCATCAGTGGCACCCAAACCTGCCCGCAGCACTCAAGGTGAGGCCGCCCCAGTGCAGAGCAGAGCGGTACAATCCCCTCCCTGGCCTGAGTGGGGATGCTGTGCCTGATGCACCCCAGGACACAGCTGGCCCTCCTGGCTGCCAGAGCATTGCTGATTTCATTCAGCTTGTCATCGCCTAGGACTCCCCAGGGCCCATTCCTGCTCTTTTCTAACATCTTGTTCCCCAGCCTCTCTGTACAGCCAGGGTTGCCCTACCCCATCTGCAGAGTCCGGCACTTTCCCTCGTTGAACTTCATACAGTTGATGAGTGTCCAGCCCTCTTTAATTTCCTGGGTTTTCTATTTTGATCTAGTGTACAGCTGGCACCTCAGGGTAAAGCACACCCCTAACATCTTGAATGTTCTTTACTCTCTGTGGTGGTGTGTGGTTTCTAGAAGAGTACGTTGTTGTTGGTTTTCCTATAATGGTTCATTCCTGTTTTCCCCCATGTTGTTTGGTTATCTCCTGAGTTGTCACCTCCCTCTCCCTATTGCCCATCAAACCCTGAACCTGCCTGCCTAGGTGTCAATCCTTGTTGTTTCCTGCCCATTGTTCTAGAAACCTCCCTGTCATTCCTTGTTGACCTGCCCACCTTGGCTAAACTCCCTGACCCTGCCTCCCCCGTTTGTCAATCCACAACCAACCCCACCTTCAGATCTAGAAGTTTCTATGTTCTTCAATGTCCCATTGGTTGTTTGAAGACGTATCCTCCCCTTGCTGTTCCCCATTGGTTGTTACGTTGTGAGCCCTCCATTAAACTCCTCCCTGGTGTTTCCCTTATGGGTTAATGGATTGTACCCACCCCTTGTTCCTCCCCCGTTTAAAAATCAGTGTCAAGCCCTGTCCTTTGTCTTCTGTCCCTGACCCTTCCTCAGAAATAAACCTTCTTTGGGAAACCCACAGAATATCCCTCTGTTGTCTCTTACTCTGAGCCTCGGCATCCAAGGTGTCCTGTGGAGCAGCATTGCTGCTGTGCAGGAAAGCAGCAGCCCTGCTCAATGGCTACGCAGACCAGTAGTGGTCAGGGAGTGGCCACTCTTGGCATGGTCCAGGAAGGGGCTAGTCGGGGTTTTCCCAGGCACTGTGTCAACCCTCAATGCTTGTGTTAAGGAAAATAGTTTAAATTAGGGAAAAAAAAAAAAAAAAAGAAAACCAACCAACCACCCAAAATACCTTAGTGAAACAATTATTGCATTGAACAATTATTACATTGAAATGAAAAAAAGAAGGGTCTTTTTAACTCCCTCTCCCTGTTTTTCCACCCATGTTTTTGTTAGTAAAAAAAAATCTTCCTCTGAAAGAACTGTTGTGAGGCAATGTTCTGAACAATATACTGGTTCATCAGCTCTTTGTACCTTAAAAAGCTGATTTGTAAAATGTAAGACAGGGGTCTCTGAAGTAGTGTTTGTTCCACCCTGAGAATGCTAAACACGGCTTTGTTAGAAGGAGCAGTGTATGAAGATATGTATATAGCGGCTGGGACCTGTTACACTCCTTTAACTACAGCAGCCATATCCCATGCACCTGCCTTGAACACAAGCATAATGGCCTACAGCTTGTTTTAGTGCTTTCTGTGAGATCTTAATGCACTTTAAAGAAGCAATAATCATTAGGTAAACTGCACAAAGACACTTCAGTACTCAATTGCTCACTGCAAATCCATGCTTAACGTAGAAAAGCCTCCCAAGGGCTCTGCAATTTACAGTCAATACCTACAAATTGCAGAAGAGGGCGCACTGTACCACTGTACACAAAATAGAAGTTTGACTTCTCAGCCCATGTGCCCTCTGCCCTAATGCTATTCACTCTAGTTTACTGGTTCTAAAGCAATTTGTTGTTGACCAAAAGCCAAGACCTGCAAAATGAATACTGTACTTCGGAGAATGGGATTTATCATTTCATAGTTTAAAAAGAGTAAGAGCTTGAGCCATAAACACTAAAAATTAATGCTTTATGCTCATTTATTTAGCTTTTAACAGTCTGACAAAAAGTATTTCAAAGAATACCAGCACATGTAAATCAGATGAGTCTGATAACACAATTGAACAAGAAGCGCTAATCACCTTTAGCACCCTAAACAAATATTAAAATACTCAAGGCAAAACTTGTGTGGATAATTCATAGTTTTGAGGCAGTGTTTAATGAACAAAAAAGGAAAAGGCTGAAATGAACCCTAACAAGTTATTAAGTAAAAAGTGTCATGGCAGAGATTGTTAGGATGCACTACCTAATCAGTCCCACTGTTGCACTTAAGTGCAATTCCAGCAACACTGATATTGTACATTGCTCAGAATTAATACAAAGCATCCCAGTGAGAAGTCTGATTAAAACATAATTGGGTAATATATATGTGGGAGGTTTCCTTCTTAAACTGTATGGAATAACTAAGATGTGATAATTATAAGAGGCATCAAAGTATGTTATAAAAATGATACCATCCCTGGCTGGAATGCTGGACAAGAGTACTTAGTCTGGTAAGTGATCTAGCTATGCAAAAAATTATGAAGAACTTAGGGATTAAAACTGATGATTGGTGAAGCAAGATTTGTGTTATGATATGGATCAAGTTCTTTGTCCTGGAGACGAAGGAACATCACCATAAACTTCTGTTTAACAACTGGTATCAAAGTGCTGATCATAGTGGATCAGCAATATGCATCCATTTTTTGTCAACTGCAGAACAGCTCAGCTCATGAGGGTATGGGGATCCATATCACTTGCTGACAGCACTTACATCTCGTCTCTTCTGCCATCAGTTACATCCTTTAGAAAAAGGTTACTTCAGCGGTGAGCATTGCAGAGGAATCAGAAGCACATTTTGCTGGGACTCCAAGAATCTGACGCTATCACGCACTAAAATTAAACACATGTTTAATTAAGGCAGTACTCCAATGAAAAATAATACTTTTCTCAGCATGCATGCAGGTAACATAAGTGAGTTCTCTAGATTCATCATGTCTTACCAGCTGCTACAACTCTGGCATCTTCATGGGCACTGTGTCTTCCTGCTGCCCGGTGATCTGGGCTCTCGTTCCACCATAACACATGGACTGAGAAAGTACAAATAAAGTCAGCTGAGCACTATTATGCTGCAATACAACATGAACCCTAAGTTCTAGCAATCTGCCTTCAACTGTCACATGCCTTGCAGTTAGCAGAAATAATTCTCCAGGCATGCCAGTGGTGGGATAATCTTTTACTGAGCCACCGTACAGCTCAGTAAAATGCTTTGACTGTTGTAGAATTTCTTTAGTGAGACCCAGACGACTGCTGATGGCAAAAGGAAAGAGCCTGCTCTTTGTCTGGGGGAAGTTACAGCTTTATTTTCCCGTCCTCGCCGGTGCCAGAGTCCGAGCCCCCCGGCCTGTGCCCGGGCTTTTTCCCAGGGGGCACGGGCCCAGAGGCAGGGACAAGCCACTGCCCAATCAGGGATAAGGTGGGACTGGAACAGAGTTGGGTTACATTCCAGCGTGTGGGATGGGCACCGCTGAGCAGGGACCAACAACGTGATACAGTTTCCAAGGGGAACGGGGAAAACATTACAAATCCAATGAAACACAATATAAACCCAATAAATGCATTACAACAGACTATAACATCAGATCTGCATCTTTTAAGGTTGTGGCCACTGTCTTAAGTCTATAACCCCATACACGAAGCCGGGTTCAAGGACTGTTTACAGGACTTCGGTGATCAACACTTTCAGTAAGCTGGCCGCTCCTGATCCGGGATGCGGTCTTGCTCCTCTGCCTCTGTCCCTTCCCATGCCAAAGTCTGTATCAGAAATTGATGATTACCTGTGTTAAGTAATCCATATTCTGTGTGGAAAACACCAATTAGGCTTGTATAACCTGTGTTGATGTGAGCATTGATTGCAGCTCGAAATGCTTCACCCCACAATGCTGGCCCACCAGGCTTCATCTGGAAAGTAACCCATTCATATACACCTAGAAGAAAAGGCAAACACTACCACAAGGAAGGAAATACAAAATAATATAACCAGATATGTTGAACCATGTCTAATGGCCACAGTGTATTTGCTGTGAGACCAGTATGACATTTCCCTGTCATTTGGGGTCAGCAGGAAACTGCTCCTTCCTCCCAACATGCACAAGAACTCACAGCTTACAGAGACTCACAAGAGCACAGGTTCACTAACTGCAGTTAGTTCAAGTGTAAATCTAAGTACCTGGGCCCTGAAGAACAGAAGGCTTCACACAAAGCCCAACTTTGCAATTTTCAATGTTGTGTGGAAACCCTGGGACATTCAGACTATTTTGCAGATATCACAAATGCTCATACTTGTTTCAGGGATTTGGTGTCTGCTTAAGCAAGGACTGTCTTTTGTAATACTGGATATAGTTTCTGGCATTGAAGTGGGTTTTTGACATTACAAAGCCCTTTGACCCCTGGCAGCTAGCCACAATAAGATCTGACAGTATAACCAACACACCAGGACTAGTTTAGCACCTCTGCTGTGCCGATCTCCCTTGCTTGTACGGAGATCCTACAAATACTCCAGTCCTGCTAAAAGCTACTTGTCTTCTTTCTGTTCAGGCGATTACTTCAGATCACAGCTGTTGACATGGTATTAGAAAGCCAGACACTACTTGGCAGTAAGGTGTCTTTCTCCAGCAAAGGGCTGGAGATAAACTACAACAATGTTTGAAGTCGTCTCTCCAGGTTTTAGAGAAAACTGGACTGCTGTCAAATTCAACAGTAGCAGCATAAAATTCCAAATCCTGGGGAAATAAAGAACTAAGACTACTATATCTATACATGTGCTGAGGGCTGAAGCAAGGTCTGTTCCCTGTCACTTCATGCAAGAAAGCCTGCTGATGTTCATAAATTGGGGAACAGTCAATATTAACATCAGATTTTGCTACAGAGAGAATTAAAATATATAGGAAGATGACTTCTACACCTAATCTATGATTGTTACTAAAAGAAACATAAGGAAGAACTGCAGAACTACAGCTTGGTCAGTCTTACCTCTGTACCTGGCAAGATCATGGAGCAGATCCTTATGTTTGACTTTGGTGTATCTTTAAAAAAGTAGGAAATCTTTTAAACTTTATCTGAAAGAAGCAGTAATGCCAAAACAAATTGATAAGAGGAAAATCACTGTGAAAGAGGACAAGGAAATGCCCTCTCACTGATGGACAAGTCAGTGATGACTGCTCTGAAAACTACTATGGCATTGCCATTTTGCATTTTCATTTAGCAAGTCACAATTCTGATCATTAACAACCTTAATGATCAGCACTCTAGTCAGTTATTGATGTATGTTAGTGTAAAATACTTCTGAAAAACTCTGTCCCTCATCTGTGTTATGTCACCTTTTCTGCATGGGTGCATGTACCATTTGTCACATAAAGGGTCATAAAACTACGCAATACCTGGTTTAAAGTTTAAACCATTTTTTGTTAGTAACTTTAATCAGCAAAAGAAAATATAAGCTCACCCCCTTCCTTTGGAGGCTTCCCAAGTTGACACCAGGGCACCAGGTAAGCAACCTCATTGTGCTGCTTCTCTATCAAGGGGAGAGCTGCAGAGATGAATTTCCCCTGCCAGTCTTTGTCATTTGCTAGTGCATGCCGGACTGCTGTTCTGTGGGCAAAATTATCTGTAAGAAAGGAAAAAAACCCAAAAAACCCCAAAACCATATGTCAGACTCAATCAAAATGTATGATTACAAGAAGGCAAACTATACTTAACTGATTTTGAAACTGGTCTTTTTAGATATCATATTAGCTCAAAGCAGATGTGGCAAGTTTCCTTTAAATTCTGGAAAACTTCCTTTAAAATCTGCTTTAGCTCTCAGATTAAAATGGAGTCAAGCCAAATGAAATTTTCCCAGAAAGTTCACAGAAGCTGTAACAAGTTAAGCAATTTTACTGTTAAAAAGGATTTACACATGGCAATTGCAGCGACTACTGGATGTGGTAACAGTCACCAAGGATAAGATTTGGAATGAAGTGGAAAAAAAATCAGAAGAATCTTTCCTATCAAGAAAAAATGCATAAATGTGGTTTGGCTTACATAAAATGACATTAAAAGTGTAGAATTAATGTTTGTGTGTTCAGTTAACATAAAAAGATGCTAAATGCCCAAGAGCAAAACCTTTTCTTCTTTTTTTTTTTTTTTTTTCCTTAATGGAAAACAAATCCACTTAATTAAGAGTGTGAATTTCAACTGCTTAGGCTACAGCGGTATCTTAAGCAATATAATTATGCAGACAGCCCCAGTATTACGAAAGAAAAATCCAGCATATGACAATGGGAAGAACCTTGAGAAATACCAGTATCCTGAGACTAAGAGGTAAATATAGCAATTATGTAAGCAGGGGTCTGATGAATCAAGGAGGAAGGATGTTGTAAAGTTTGTTAATTTCTCAGATCATAGTGTGGTCTCAGGGTGGGGGTAGGAACCACCACAGTCAGACATGTAAAACACTGTTAGGAAACAAAAGGCACCAGTTTTCCCTTAGTTTTGCATTTCAAAGGTTTCCCATAGATTATTTTATTTTATTTTATTTTGTGATTGTAACAATAGCCAAGACTAAAATGTTCTGAGAAGCAAGACAATTTATAAATTCAAATAAGCAAACTCAAAAAATTGCCAAATGAATGGCCCTCTCTTGAAGGAAAAGACACGGCTGCCCAGGTCATGAAAAATGTTGAGGTACTCAGTGTCCTTTTTTGCCTTGGTCTGCACTGCAAGTGCTCCAGCCAGATCTCGCTAGTCACAGAAGGCAAAGGCAGGGACTGTGAGAATGAAGAACCACCTGCTATAGGAAAAGTTCAGGTATGATACCATCTAAGGGACATGAAGGTGCACAAATCAGTGGGGCTCAAATGAGATACAGGTCCTGAGGAAACTGTCAGAGGAAGTGGCTAAGCCACAATTTGTTGTATTTGAGAAGTCATGGCAACCCATTTTTAAAAAGGAACGTACGGAAGAACTGCAGAACTACAGCTTGGTCAGTCTCACCTCTGTGCATGGAAAGATCAAGGTGCAGATCCTTATGGAAACTATGCTAAGGTTCACAGAAGACCGTGAGGTGACTGGTGACAACCAACATGGCTTCACTAAAGGGCAAATTGTGCCTAGCTATTTTCATGGCCTTCTGTGATGGGGTTATAGCTTTGGTGGATGTGGGAAGAATGACCAGAGGAAGTGACAAAAATGATCCAAATGCTCAAACATCTCTCCTGTGAAGACAGGCTGAAACAGTTTGGGCTATTCAGCCTGAAGAATAGAAGGCTTGAGGGAGACCTTACAGCAGGATTCCAGCACCTAAAGAGAGCCTGTAGAGAGCTGGAGAGGCACTTTTTACAAGGGTATGTAGTGACAGGACAAGAGGGAATGGCTTTGAACTGACAGAGGGGAGGTTTAGAATGACAAGATGTTTTGGATTGGAAGAATCCCTAAACATCACCAAGTTTCAACCCCTTGGCCATGTGCAGGGACACCTGCCACTAGACCAGGTTGCTCAGAGATCCATCCAGCCTGGCCTTAAATACCTTCTGGGATGGAGCAAGATTTAGATTAGATATAATGAAGGAATTCTTCACTGTGAGAATGTTGAGGCACTGGAGCAGATTGCTCAGAGAAGCTGTGGATGCCCGATCCCTGGAAGGGTTAGAGGCCGGGCCGGATGTGGCCCTGAGCAACATGGTTGAGAGGAACCAAACAATTCTCTGAGTCTATGATTCCACAATTCTTACCTCCAAAACAAAAAGGGGGATCCTTTAGTCTAAACAGGTACTGTGATCACACTGGACTTCAGTGAGCACAGCCTCAGCATGCAGATATACCTGGACTGCCGCAGGTGTTCAAGGGGAATTATACCAGTGTGCCTTCCCACCCCTCTGTAACCCAAGTAACACTTCCCTTGAGCTCCACAAAAAGCACAGCCAGCACGCCTAGTTTTTAGGATAACAGTAGCTTTTTTTGGTTCACCTGCACCTTCCATGTCAGCACCAACTCCAACAACACACAAAGTTGATCATACTGCAAAAATTACATTGCTGGCAAGGTTTAAGCTGTAACAAAAACACTGCACACTTGAGAAGTCAGACCTGGTGGAGTGGTTTCCTACCTCAGTACTGCAGGCCCACTGCAGAAGGGAGTTTAATCATGCAAATTGCATGCACATTTTTTAATGGGAGTGACTGGTACTCTGAGCTAAAATACAACAAAATTATACATGCATATAACACACACAGACTGCATATGTGTGCGCATTTCCTTTCTTCCATTCATTTTGAAAGTTTCAAGACATGTGTGGAACTGACCCTAAGTTAAAAATATTTACCAAGAATGAGCCAGTCTGTCACAGCTCCTTATTATACCTGTTTTGAACAGAGACTGCTGATCAAGAACATTTGTAACTTTCTCATCCCATCACATCAAAGTTGTCCTGACAAGCTCTGAAATGTTCTTGTCACTAAGAAGTACAGGAGCAATGTTTTGGGGGCACCTCCTTACAATAAGTGCAACAAATGCCTGGTAAGCATGCCCGGTAAGCATGCCCCTCACCTTCTTGCCTAGGAGACAGGGGACACAGAGAGAGCAGAGCAGCGCAAAGGGATGCCGACCATACCGTACTTCCAAATGTGAAACACCTTGTTCATCGCTCCCAGCTCCGAGTACCAGAATCCCACCAGCTCTGAGTGAGCTGTGCGAAAGTGAAAGTACTTGTTGACCATTTCCAAAAACTCCTTCATCTTTGCTGGCTTAATATCATATGTACGAATTTCATAGAAAATGCCATTATTTTGTCTGGGCCCTGTAGTAAGGCGTACCTGAAAGAAAATAGTAAGAAAAATAGTAAAAATAATCCTCAAGCCAGAAAATTGTATTCTGCCTATTTTTTTTTTTTTTTAAATTAATGCAATACTACAGAAGGATCTGTTACTGCAGGTTGAGAGAGAAGTACTTACTTCATGACATCCACTACAAAAAAAATACCTCTTGACACTTTTCTTGGAAGTACTTCCAATGTCCACTATTTACTGCCACTCCTTTTGGCAAGGCAACAGACTGTGATGTGTCTTTTATTTGATGCATTCAACTGTTTAATTATTAGCTCATAACAAAGCAGGATTTTCCTTTTCTCAACCTCTTCCTCCACAAGTCAGCAGCAAGATGCATTTGGCTTTATTCAAAATCAAGACTGCGGAGATGCCACCAAAGAGGAAGCAACACCAACATCTGCCTGTGTTGCACTTACCCAACCAACTCAGGGTGCTGCATCGTGTTTTCTACTTATAATCTTATACCAGTATTAGCAAATTACATATTACTGGCAAATGAAAGAAAAAGATACCAACACTTGTGAAAGAGTGATTTGTTCCAATACAAAATTGCTTAAGTCCGCATCCTAGCCCTTTATTGGCTGCTTCCCAAGAGCTGATCAAGAACAGTTTTTCTGTTCAAATTAGACAAAACCCGTTGGGAGTCCCAGACCAAGTGTACTTTTGCAACTACATCAATAACCTGGAACATGCTACTTGCCTCTCAAATGAAACATGAAAAATTAAGGCCAAAACACAGCTTTGGCCTTAACCCATATTTGAACAGAGGCAGATACAGGATGGATTTTAGACATGTTTACTTCACAAGAATTTGCAGGCATGAGCACCATGCAACTCAAGCCACAAAACAGAATTTTACGTTTAGAAATTACTTTAAGATTATCCTATCCATTGTGAATCCAAGTGTGCCATGTCCACCACTAAACTGTATCCTCAGGTAACTTATCTACCCGTTTTTTGAACACTTCCCGAGATGGTGACTCTACCACTCCCCTGTGCAGCCTGTTTCAGTGTTTTACAACACTTTCAGTGAATATTTTTCCTAATATCCAATCTAAACCTCCCCTGGTTTGAGGCCACTTCCTCTAATTCTGTCACTTGTTACCTGGGAGGAGAGCCTGAGACCCCATTGCCTGCACTTCCAGGTCGTGGAATACAGAAGATGAAAACCAATGGCTCTGTTCTTCAATGGCCCTGTGCAGCATGACACATCTAGTACTGGCTGCCACGAGTCACAGCTCCTTGGGGCTGTTATAAACCCCTGCAGGATCCTGAGTGGGGAGCTGGCAGTAGTGACCCATTCCACACTGGATTTCTGCAGGAAATGAGAGGCTCTGAAGCCTTCTGCTGCTTGGGCAGAAACTGGGACCCTGCAGGACCACGTCTGTTCCAGAGAAGGGCAGCTGAGCTGGTGGAGAGTCTGGAACACAAGTCTTTTGAGAAGCTCAGGGAATTGGGTTTGTTTATCCTGGAGAAAAAGAGGCTCAGGGGTGACCTTATCACCCTCCACAACTGCCTGAAAGGAGGATATAGCCAGGTGGGGCCCAGCCTCTTCTTACAGGCCGAGGACAGTGACAGGACAAGACGTTATAGTCTCAAGCTGCAGCGGGAAAGGTGCAGATTGGACATCAGAAAGAAATTCTTGACAGAAGGGGCGACAGGACATGGGAATGGGCTGCCCAGGGACGTGGTAGAATCCCCGTTCCTCGAGGTGTTTTAAGGAAAGGCTGGACGTGACACGGTGCCACGATCTGCTTCACCCAGTGTTGGTGTTCGAGCATGGGTTGGACTCGCTGATCTCAGCGGTCTTTTCCAACCGGATCGACCCCGTGACCCGGGGATGGATCCCAAAGGACCCCACAAGACTCTGGGCAGGGCCCGGCGCCAGGCTCGTGACAGACGGCGCAGCGACAGGCCCCGCCGGAGCGCATATCGCCCCCGCCCCGCCCCGCGCCCCCGCCGCTACCTGCGGGCCGGCCAGCGGCAGGGCCAGGCGGGCGGCGGCGGCGAGCGGGCGGCGGAGCAGCACCGGCGGCAGCATGGCGGGCACGGCCCGGCCACAGACACCGCCCCGCCGCTGCCCGCCCGCCACGGGGCGTGCACGGGGGCCGGGCCCTCCCTGCTGCGGGCGGGGCGCCGCCGGGGCCGCCTCTGCGAGCCGGCCTGCCGCCCGCGCAGCGAGCCGTCGCTGCATGGAGCGGGGCGGGGGGCACGGACTGGGATGTGGAAGGCGTAGCTGTTGTGCTTTTAAGCTCAGCTGGAGATGAAGCGTGTCCCCGCTCAACTTCTTCCCGCCCCTCCCTTTCTTTTCCCCTCATGTCGGTGCAATGCGGAGGAGAATCGAATTAAAAGCTGTATGTTGACATAAGAAGAGTTTAATAATTGAAGCAACAACAAACGCAACAATGAAGTTGCTCTCTACCCCCGGACTGGGCCAGACGCCCCTGCCCGAAACCAGATCATGCACCCTTCCAGGTTACTTTCGCCAGTTCAAATGCCGGGCGTGACGTTCTGTATGTGGAACATCCCTTTGGTCAGCTCTGGTCACCTGCCCTGGCCATGCTCCCTCCCACTTTCATTACCGAACCACCTCCCTGGCAGAGAGAAGGGGGGGGGGTGGAAAAAGTTCTTGATTTAGGGTTTGGCAAAATACCGAACCATCAGTGTGTTATCAAGAGCATTCTTATTCCAAATCCAAAACACAGCCCTGTAGTATCTACGAAGAAGATGCTAACTCTACCTTAGCTGTAACTAGGGGCAACAGCTAAAAATTGCTCGTTTAAATTACCCGGCATCGATGCCTGAAATGTGGTATCTGTACCTCTGCCCATGCTCCTGAATACAATAAAAAGTATCCTAACTGCTTGGGGAGACCTTGTTCCTCACAGGCTGCCCTGGGGAAAATCAGTCACTATAAGTCACCCGCAGCCCACGATGAAATTCAAACTGATCAAACTGCCCATACTGATCCTCCTTTGCAGAATCAAACTTCAAATTGTGCAGACACAAATCCTTCATCAGCAGTTCTCCTCCATAAGAAAATCGTATGGCACACTTCTGTTGTGTTCTTTTGGGTGAAACCAGAGGTGCCAGCAGTGCACAGCACCAGGAATCCTCACCCCATTACAGCTCTGGGCCTAATTGTATACTTCTTCTAACCACATAGTTACTAAGGGATGAGATTTTATGATGGCTGAGACTTTATCTTTGCAGGGTGTTAGGGGTTAAGTTTGGTGGTTGTTGTTGTTGTTTTGATTTCTTATGTTTTCTTTCCCTCTAGAATTCTACCCCCCCCCCCCCCCCCAAGTTGCTAAGAGGCTAAATATTGATACTTAAAGGGTACTTGACCCACACAAAAGAAGTGATAAGGGCGGTAGATCACTTAGTTTGGGGGGGGGCGGGGAAAGGCTTGGGGGCTTCGGGAGCTCAGGGTGTTTTTCTGCTCTCGGTTTCAGAGAGGACTGTCGGGCGACGGCTAGCTGCGTGAGGAGTTCACTGTTAACGGAGGGTCCGGTCCTGGGAATTCTGCCACCATCCATCATCTGCTGGAGTGCCCAGGAATTCTGAGCCCCTTCGCCTGCCCAGCTGGAGCTGGGCCAGCCCTGCCCAGCTGTCGCAGCTCCTTCAGCACTGCTGACTTTGCCGAGACACCCCCCTGCCTGCTGGGGACATCCTGCCATTCCAGCCACCAGCCCGGGAGTTTCCACCGTTCCACCTTGGTGCTCTCAGAGTCCCAAGGGATCAGACTGCCCCGGGCTTTGTGAAACAAAGCCCCTCGAGATTCCTGGTTCTGTTTATTATTAATGCTGTAGTTGTTGTTGTTTGTTTGTCTTGTTATACTTGCTAGTGAAGAACTGTTATTCCTTTCCCCATAGCTCTGCCTGAAATGCTTCTTTAATCTTCTTAATTATAATAATTTGGAGGGAAGGGATTGGAATTCCCCATTCCTAGAGAGGCCCCACCCCTCCCTAGCAGTTACCTGTCTTTCAAACCAAGACACAGGGTCAAATATTCACTATGATGAACATAAAGATAAGCTTTCTTCTGGTATCTGTGAAATCTAGAGTTTTACCTTGGGAGACAAATCAGCTCCTAGGAAAGGATGCTTTATGGAAGACTACCTAAATTTGCAAGGCATCTTTTATGATTCCTCTTAACAAGGGCAGCACATTCCTTCCTCTACACCAAATAATTGATTTTGACAGTCTCTGCATGGAATTAAACGTGATAAGAGGAATTATAATTCATGCCTGTAGAGCTTTCATGCTTTTTCTCACAATAAACAATTTTTTATTTTGTTAAAGACAAATTCAGGAAGAGAGATTGTCTAAATTAACATAAGATAGAAAAAGTTGTTTTAACATATTAAAAGAGTATTGTGGAAAGAAAGAAAGAAACACCTCTGTTTTGTATATGTTATATGTTATTTTGCAAGTGGTTACATTTGTTACGGATTTTTTGCAATATAGCATGAAATAAGTCTCGGAGTTTCTCCAGCAGAATCACATAATCACAGAATGACATGAAATGTGATTACTGATGCAGTTGCTGCCAGTTTAAAATTGGTTTAACATGGAAGGGTTTTTTTTTTCACTTATGAAAAAATTGTGTTTCAGCTGAAGGCAAAGAATGAGACGACAAATTCTAAAATATTTAAACTTCTCCATTGTTATCTCTTTGTATGGTTGAAGTAATGCTCTTCATAACCACGTAGTGGAATATTCCTTCACATTTCTAAAATATTTTATTATTATTATTTCTATTGTTTGAACATTTTCTGTGTTTGGTTTCTCATCAGTAAAGTTCACACAAGCCAGGATTTGAAGTGAGTAGTGATAAAAAGCAGTTTTTGTTCTTGCTAACCTGAATAGCCAAGAAGAAGCTTTGATTTTTAATTTATTTTTGTGCAGTCAGGAAATACAAAAGTGATCATGATTGTCATAACTGAGCATAACAGTTCAAAACGGTGCAGAGTTAAAATGTACAAAACTGTGCTGGAATTCAATGAAGGCCTGAAATGATTCCCTGAAACAAGCAAATGATTTTGCACAGCAAGTAAATCTGAGAAAACTGCAGTCAAATAAGTGACTAAGATGAAATTTGTTGAGAAGACTGTTATTTCAGCTTGATTTTGCCTGGAATTTGGGTTTGTCATACTTCCTGGTTTTCTTATTCATATTCTTCTAGAAGTCCATGGGTATCTCTGTCTTTTTATGAGGATGTGGCAGCAACAGTGAAGAAGAGAGGATTGTAGCTCCAACTCCTGTCAGCCACTTGAAAGGCTGTTTTCCAATACACAGAATGGTGAACCAGAGCTGTGCTTCACAGACAACTTACATGGTACTGAACATCTGGGAATGACTGTATTGATCTTGTGGAAGAACTCATACTGAGTAGTATCCTGTTTTTGATGAGATGTTTTTAGTTTGGTACTGAATTCATGAATCATATGCTATGTTCAATTTTTATAGCTGTGACTGACAGAGCTGCCCAAGTACAAGAAGTTTATTAAAGCTGGGTTTTTTCTATTGAAAGCCACAGCTCCACGTAGACAAAATGTAAGAAGGTGATATGTGCACATTGTAATCCCTGCATGAAATATTTTCATCCATTCTCATTTTGCCAGGGAACAGGAAACACTTTTATTCTTACCTGTATGTGTTTTGTGAATGTGGGCATGAAGGTGTGGGATGGGGTTATACTCCATGTGAGACAGTGGTAATGGATAAAAGTACCAAAAGGTTCAATGCTTTCAAAAGCAGCTTAAACTTCCTTTGTGATGTTTACTTAAACACCAGGTAACTCAGAATTTTGAAAAACAAGAAAGCACAATACCTGTTCCTTTGCTGGGGGGATGTTCCCATTTGCTTCCAGCAAATCACAGCTTCCAGTTTGCTATTGCATGAGTGATAAAACAAGAACATTTACTTCTATTTCTTCATAAATCTTTTAGCTTGAATTCCTTTCTCAGAAAGGAAGTTTTCAAAAGTATAGGAGGGTATAACACACCACGCATTTTCTTTCAGTAGCAGTAGGGTTTCCATTACATAGTGCTGTGCTGTTTGTAGGCTTGAGAAAGATGTGCAACAAGCTTGTTTAGTTTGTTAGACATGGGGTTTTTGCTGCTAGCTTTTCACAGATCTCTCACACTGAGTGCTTCTCTTCCTCTCTCTCAATCTGCTGCTGTGTGAGCAAGCAACAAGTGGTTTCCTGCTATGCACACAAGGCAGCATTCCTGAATGTAATGCAGCCTCTTGGTATGTTCCCAGTAGGTCAGAACATGTAAATATCCTCTGGTTTCCATTCTCTCAGCTGTAACATATGAAAATCTGGATAACAACTTAGCAAACTTGGTATTTTCTTCCCTATTTTTCCTAGCCAGTATGCATTCCTTATCTCATTAAAACAATCTGTTTTGTGTATAAATATTTATTGTGTAGAACTGATTAGAATGCCTGAAAGAACCAATGCCATCTTTGTGTTTAACAGGGGTAAGAGTCACCTTAGCATTCTTTGTACCTAGGGCCTGGGGACATGGTTGAACCAGAGTCATATGCAGGTGCTCTACCAGGCAGTGAATGAGCACAGAGAAAATTGGTTCTATGTTTTTGCTTTGATGGAGAAGGCAGCAGGACAACAACATAGCACTTTGTCTCTCTGAGAAGCAGGTCTGTGTTGTTCCCTCTGGATTTATCCACTCCACACCCAAATATACGCTGAGCTTTGGCACATTCTCTGACCACACCAGCATGGAGAACATCAGTTCTCTTGGACTGGTTGAGAGACTGCCTTCCAGAGCTGCACAGTTGGAAGAAAAAGGGTAGAGCAGGTACTTATGGCTGTGTAGAAGGAAATTAGGGAACTGCTTCATACTGCTTGGGTTTTTTAAAACACTTAATTCTGATGTTTGTCATCATGACACTTTGTGTCAATGCTTATATCAAATCTTGGAGGAGATAAATTCTACTGTATCAAAGTGCTCTCTGCTCAAGTAGCACAAACCTCGTAGCACTGTGCCCATTTGAATTAAGCTCAAAAGAAAATATTCATAAATGCTCCCTGTTCTTTTTTTAGAAGGCCTGTTTCTTACACACTTCATTAATGGATTTTTCCTTTCTTTTTATTTCCTGGGAAATCTGTAAAAGTTTAATGATTACAGAAGAAGGACATGTTAATGCACACTCCGAAATCCTCCACTTGTTTTTGTACAAAGGGCTTTATTCAAAACTTCTGAATTATATATATTAAAAAAACCTCTTCCATGTCAACAGGCCAAAAATATTACAATATTTAAAAATTGTATTGTTTATGCTTATTACTTTACCAGTCTAATTGCAGTGGTTCCTTTCAGAATATCTACTTGGGCTTTGCAAATTATATTTTTAGAAGCTGAGAGTGAAATATTCCTTTTAATAAATCCATTTTTAGTTAATTGGGAAAAAAAAAAATGAATGCTGTGCTTGCATGTCTTCACAGATGGGGTGACATAAGGTAGCTTCTCACACTGTAGAGTATTTAAAGCATGATGAAGCTGAGAACTGGGAGGCCTTTGCTACAAAGAGCACTGAAAAGATTCAGCATGAGAAGCTTATATGGGGAAGACCTAACTGGGTTGACTTTTTACTTCACTGGTACTAACTAGCTCAATTAACATTTTCCCTAATAAAATTAAGATCTTAAATGATGCTGATAAATCACCCCAATCACCTCTCCTTAGTTAAAACTCTCTATAGGCTTCTCTTACATACTTCTCCTTTATGTGTATGACAATTAGTGAATAATTAGTTCACACTTGCAGATTTTTTTTCTTTTGAGGCAGTAGGTTTCTTTAGTTGGTGGGCTGTGAGTTGGGGATTTCTGTGTCCTTCTTCCAGAATTGCTTTTTACCCAGTCTGAGCTGGTCTCAGCGCAGTTGCTCTGTTTGCTTTATTAGTTTCTTCCTTATTGTAGGAGTTGTGCCAAAAGTCCTTGTGGCACATAAATTCTGCTTTGTTTTTGTCCACTATCAGCAGTACATCCTTCTCCCCAAGCTTTGTTAACCTCCCACTAGCTCTGAAATTACTGAAGCATGTTAAGTTTTAAACCTTAACAAGACAGTTCTACCAACAAGTAATTTGTCTTTCTACACCTGGACATCATTGTGAACTCCTGCTTTCTTGAAGAGAAGTGAATGTAAGAGGGGAGCTAAATATTGTTTTAGGCTCTAACATCTCTTGTATGACAGCAGGTAAAGCCAGGTAGCACAGATCATTATTTCAGGGGCATCCCACCATTCCTTGGCCCCATGTTTTCTGTCTTCTACATAGAGACCTGGCCATATTTAACTTGCAGAAATCCTGAGTGGTTTCAGCTGAGGAACAATAATATGCCTTCTAACCTCCTAGTTTTTCTGAGACCATATGTCATAGAGGTGACAAAATACCCCTATGCCTTATGTCATAGAGGTGACAAAATACCCCTATGCCCTATGTCATAGAGGTGACAAAATACCCCTTGCCTCAAATTTTTGTAAAGGAAGAGAGAGTCCAATGTCCAGCAGCTGACTGGAGAAGGCACCTTCTTTACCTTGCAATGTCATGCCAGGCCCAGCCCATAGGTGGGGAAAAGACACAGTCCTCTGCAGGTGTAACAAGTGTGTGTGGGGAGGGCGTGACTGACCCTTGTGCTGCCCCAAGTCTAAGGACACCACTGCTCATTTACTGTGGGACTCATCAAGCTGGGTGGAGATCCACCAATGCTGGCACATAGTAAGCATCTAATTTCTAGGTATTTTGTTCTTTATCTCTTTATATGTTACCCACTGTAATACCAGTAATACTGCTCATGAGACGACCCATGCAGCCTGCAGCGAAAGTCCCAATGCCTGTGTTAATGAAAGGAACTCCCTGATGGCTGCACTTGGCCTCCTTAGGGTCAGAGGCAGCAAGCCTTGTTGCTCTTTTGTTGTGAGCAAGTTCCTCTGTCCTAGTTCAGCTCCTGAGTTTGGGATAAAGTCCTAGAAGATTTTTTAAAAAGCCAAAAATAATGAGTGAGATTTCTAAGCAAGTCTTAATAATTCCAGATGCTCACCTCTCCTAATTATTGATGCATTGCTTAGATAAATATCTCTTTTTTGTAGAAAAAACAGCCTTGTCCCTCTTGCCTAGAAAAGTTGTTCCTTCTGTCACTCTTAGTAAATAACCTCTTTCAAGGCTTCCTCTGCTTGAAGTTGCATTGAAATGAGCACTGATAATAGGAGTCTGTTTCTGCCTTGGTTGCTCTTCCCTCAAGCCTTAAAAAACTTGCTTTTCTTGGTATTGCAAGATGAGAGGTTCCCTGCTATACCATGCCTCTTGCTAAAATTCAGGAGGCACTACTGATCTTTCTTTAGGGCAATGAGCTGCAGGTTGGTGCTAATCACACAGGGCAAATTTGCAGCAGTACATGTCAGCTACCTCAGCATTTATCCAGCATGGTGCCAGCCCTGTCTCTGTCTTTCTGATCTGGATGCTTGTGTAATGGGCAGAGCTGTAGGCTGAACTGCTTCATATACTTGTGAGTGAGCTCTGGTTAACACAGGTTAAACATGCTAAGCTGGGTATAGCTCAGTTAAATAACCCAACGGGGTAAGACGATGGAGACTGGGAGCAGAACAGACAAGTTCTTCCACCATGCTCCTCAAAGCAGATCCTAGAGTAGTATTAAGCAGAAAAGCTGTGAGATTAAACCTCAGCACTCCTGCTATCACACAGGAGTGGCTGTAGTGCAATGAGTGGATGCGCAATGTGAGGAATGCTTGCAAGTGGGCTTGACTTTCCTGGGGATTGTTAATTTACATCAGTGTACACCCCCTTTTACAAGAAAAAATACAGGGTTCTTTTTGCTTGCTTACATCAACTCATTGGACATATTCTTTCAATAAAGAGTTAAATGAAGTTTGTGTCTTTTCATATGCCCACACTATTTCAGAAAATGCTCTGAAATGGTATTCTCTGTGAATACTTCTGAAGAGAGATCTTTCCTAGAATTTAATCATTAAATCCAGAACAAATCAAACCCTTCTTGTTTTAGGTTAGGAAATGTGTGTGAAACTTTGACACAGAGTCACTCAGCTAGCACAATTAAGAGAAGGTGATTTTATGGAAAGTTCCACTCTGGAGAAAAAGTCTCATCAGTTAGTGTTTTTAGTGTCTCCATATAGATCTCTCCTACAGTGAAACAAGAATAAAAACAGCCTGCACTGGAAAGTAGTCTGTTACTTGTAATCAACTTGCAGGAAGGAATACACCTATTACAGAGAGAATCCTTCCAGCAGGCTTGGATAGCTTGATATTGGGAAACTCATGCGTCACAGCAACATCAGGCAAATTGGTTTAATCATTCACTTGGAGAGCTTCAAATATCAATACTTACCCAGGGGGTTCCTGGTATTCTGAAGTCCTGAACTTCCCATGTTTACTTGGAAGCTACTGATATCCCAACAGTTTGATGTAGTCCTCCTGAAGAACTTCAATTTTTTAAAAGAACACCTGGAACATTTAAAAAAAAAAAAAAATAATCGAATAACTTCTAAAAGAGGACACCTGGCCACCTGGAAGACTGTAATAAGAGTAAGCTCTTCCATCAGAATTTACAACATCTGCACAATCTTCAGTTTTAAATTACTTTGGCCATCCTTTGTTCAGTAAAGCAAGTTGTTATTTCTAGACCTGTCTTGTCAAATGAAGGAGCTATGAACTGGGATTGAATTTGCCCAGGATCAGACTGGCAGCATCAGAACCTGAATTTGAATCTAGGTATTTCTAGCTCCATGTCCCAAAATCTATAGTCTGCAAGCCAGGACATTTTCTTCACACTTGGTAGCTTCAGTAATCACTGCTCAGGTCCAATGAGAAGGTGGACTGTTGCACATTTTGCTTTATCTGGCTGCTAGGCCTGTCTCAATACAAACAAGTTACACAGGCAGCAGGACTTATAAGGAGTGCTGAACAAAAGCCAGGGTTGTTTTAATTTAGAGAAGAGGTAACTTGGGGGTCATATGATCTTTGTTCATGTAATTACAGGAGTGCTTCAGGAGAGAAAGGTATAATCTGTTTTCTCTGCTCGATAAGATAAATACAACTGGCTGAAATTACAGGAAGGGAAATATAGATTAGATGTTTTCCACTTGTTAAGATAGTGACACATCTGAAAAGATTACATGGGAGAAAGAAGGATATCAAGCCCAAAAATAATAAGGATGGTTAAAATTATGTTCATGCATTCACACAGCTGGTATGGGCTAGATTAGCATCTTTATCCTGCGAAATATGGACTACAGAGTAACAGTCCGTAAGACGTACATGGCCCATGCAGTTGGCAAGGGCAATGGGAAAACAAAGATACCCCCCCATCTGCACCTAGCCTCCTATCTCTGCCCCTACACTGAGGCATTATTTGACATTTTGGGAGCAAAAATATCATTCTGTAAAACCTTGGTCAACACTTTGACCAAACACTAAGTAATTTAACTGTGTGTTGACATTCGTGCTAATCAGCCTCAGATCCTGTAATGCTTAATGGCCTGTAGCCTTTTCTTTCCTGACTAAAGTAAGTTGTGACATTTTTGCATGACTTGACTTTCCAGATTCCCCCCTTACATCATGTCTAAGATAATGTCAGTTCCTGTGAGAAAGTAACTTGTATTTATACCTAAAGATTTTTACAGTGGTTTGATAAGAGGCAGCTACTGCCAAGAGACAGTCTTTTTTCTCTGAGGTTTCTACATTTTGAGTGACTACCAGAACAATCAAGGATGCTTCAGGATTAAACATTGCAATGTAGCTCTGCCTTCTATATGCCATGAAGAATTTCTTGCTGGGATTGATGCAGACTCGGGGAAGGGTGATAAAGGGTGAAGGCTGTGCCATAACACAGCTCTGCTGATCTTTTCATTATTCTTTCTGTCTGTGATCTTGGGGCAGCAACTCAGATGTTCACCAAACAGCTGCCCTTTGGTAACCAGGAGATCTTCCCTCTCCTAGCAAAGAGAATGAAGGAATGCTCTAGTAAGAGCTGGCAAGATTTGAAAGGACCAGTTGTGTTGTTAGTGTTGAATTATCCAGCTATGGCCTTGTTTGCCTGCTGACTGGGCACATGTATCACAAGGAACTTCTACCAGTGGTAACAAAGAGTAGAAATTTTGTGAAGTCTCTCTTCCTACAGATTCACTCTTTTGGGCATATCTCTGGCACTTGTGTCAGTATTTCCCATCTCCCATTTGTGTCCGGCTAGATACCTCTGGTAGGAAAAGATAAAAAAGCTTAGACGAGAGAATCTCTGGCCAATGCTGACTGCTGCCCAAAGAGATGCACTTCTCCCTGTCTTTGCCTTGGAACAAGCATAAATAATGTGCTGATTTCCATTAAATTAATTGTCCCTGAGACCTCTGTCCTACATTTGTTTGAAAATGACTAACCAGTTCCAAAGATGCTGTGAAAAGCAGACAGATCAACAAACAGATAACAGGCAGCGTAACACCATAAGCTTTTGTTTTCTTAGAAAACCCAGCTATAACAAGAACTGTTTAATCAAATTTTTGCTGCCTGTGTGTTGGCCAAGTTAGGCACTCAAGAGAAAGCCTGAACCTCAAAAACCATGGAGGACAAATCCAGCAGACTCCTTGGGAGAACACACACTATATGAATATGTTTATATTTTAATATTTATAGTATTTGTTTTTGTATCTTTGATAAACATAAACTCCCTGTTCAGGCTGGATTGTGGTTCAGGGTTCATCAGTGCTCTCAGTACAGCTTCATCAGGCTATGGGCAAATGAGATGAAGACACCCTTGTGGCTGAAGGGCAGGACTGTGCACAGAAGGACTGGGATTGGCCCCATCTGTGATGTTGCCTTCTCTTGGGACTAGAGGGAGAAACTAAAGCAGTGGGTATCAGGATATGGCAAGAGGGGAACCACAGAACCTCAGTACCAAGTATTTCCTTCCAGGGCACCTTTATTAGCTTCCTTGTCATGTGATTTATTGACATTTTAGAAGTTCACCATCAACTTCTAAAAAATATCACTTAGATTGCACTGTGAACTTTTTGAGTACGGCTCAATGCTAGCAAGCATTCTCCACATTTTTTTTCTCTCTCATGGGGTACACAGTACTTACATTAATAGTTTTGGGTGATCTGTACTGTACCTTATTTACTGCAACATCTTTGAAAGCTTTCCACTGTGTTCCTTTTCAGGATGGCTTTCATCTTCCAATGCACTCCAAGCATATGAGTTTTCCCCATAGTTGTCCAGTCTATCACTGCAGTACCATTTGAAATACATAGTGCCATATGCAAAACATTATTCCAGTCCATAGAGGGAGTTTTGACTGGTAATTTGTCTTATCTTAGAGAAGATCTCACTGGCTTGAGATCCATTAGTTGTAGGTAGAGTTGTGTGATGTGTATACTATAATCTGCCAGATCTTCTATGGGCTCTGATCTATAGGAAAACCCATGATCACAGTGGCTGTTAAGGCAGATTGTATCCCTCTCATCACTTCCACTATCTTCCTCTACTGGATCTGCAGCCACAAACTTTAGCCAGATTAAAATGTTGGAGTCTATGCCCAAACCCTGCCAAGTCCTGTAAAGTAGTCCTTGGATCCCAGAGATCTTCTGGCTTTATTAATTTCAAACACAGTTTCCTAAAGAGCATCAAAGACTTTTGACAATCTTTTTTTTGCCAGGTTACCTCAGTGCATGTAACACAATGAGTCTTTCCATGTATTTGAATGTTTCATATCCAGAAGAAACCCTTGGTGAGGTACCTGCAAATCCTCAGGCTGCATCAAGTGCAGCTGTATGGCTTGAGGTCCATAGCCTCAATACAAAGATTATCTTTGTGATGTATAGGTTCAATTTAAAAAATGCATTCCCTGCAGGAAATGCATGGAGAATGTAGGAAATGCAAAAAGGATTCCTGTCATGCCACCAGATGATTTGATAGTTGTGTGACCTCACAAGCCTTTAGAGATGTTTTCTTTAGAGATGAAAGCCAATATTTAAGTAAGTTACTTTAGCAATAGTCGCATTTCCATAATGTGAAATAGATGGTTTTTCCATTGTATTCTTGGCTTTTGCTAATATCCAGTACAAAACTGTTTGCTGTTCATAGGTGTGTCTAAAGAACTGCTGGATGAGTTCTTTGGAAAAGCTGAGTCTTTGTATTTTACCTACAGAAAAAAAGTGATCTCCTCTTGGTATCAAGGGAGACGCTAACACATTTACAAATACTGACTTGAAAAAGAGAGGCAAAAATCTTCCATCCAATTCAGAAAAACCCCTCAAACTCAAATCCAAGATGTGAGTGTAGGGTTTATTAATCTGAGCTCATTGATTGAATGGTTTTCCCCATTCAAGAAGGAGGATGGAAGGAGAAACCTGAGAGCCTCAGGAATATCATTCTCTTCTTTTTCCATCCAGTTCCAACAAGCCGAGGCAAACTGGGGAAATTCAGGCCTCCTTGACGTCTCATTCCACAGAGCTCACTCCTGAGGCATCTGGGCTGGTTGGCTATTTTGTGGCCATATCAAATACAGTAGATGCATTCAACACAGTTCTTGACCAGCTAAAAATATCAATGTGAATCTGAGATCTTTAGGTCCTGGATTTATAAAGCAGTGGTGTGTCTGTCTAATTTCATGTATGTGACTACCTGCAGTGGAACTGAACCATGTATTTACTAGGGACTGAGAGCACCTGGCTGAGAGACATTTGGTTTATTGCCATGCAAGGAGCAGCCTTTTCATATTGAGTGTAACACTCCCTTGCATCTGTGGTTTGATTGGGTTATTTAACTTCTCTACCTTGGTTGTTTCATTGGAGAAGTCAGATTGCTAGGGCTTGCATTTTTGACAAGTTGCGTAGGAGGATTAATTTATGAATGTGCACCCTGGACTTCAGACAAGCCTACCAGTATGAAAAACTATAATTAAGATTGCTTGTCCTGCACTTGAAAACACTTGCACACAGCCTTATCCTGAGTACAGCTGACTGTTTGCCACTAGTACTTAAGGCAGTGAAGGTTGAATATGCTCAGTAGTATTGAAATCAGACTAAAAATTTACTTTTAAGACAGCCATTGCAAATCCAAAGTTTGGGAAGAACCATGAGAGACTTCAAAGACTGAGGCAGGCAGTGATAGCTTTCCACCAATTCCAGCAAGCTTTGAATGAAGTTTGTATCTCCCACGGCTGTCTCAGATAGTTATCACTTCCTCACCATACATACTTCTTCATCTTCTGCTTCTCTCAAAAAACAGGAATCCAGCAAGTTCTTCAGCCAGAAGAGACTATTTCTGACATAAAGAAAAGGGAAGAAAACAGCATGTTGCTTCTGTACCTATCTATCAAAATCTAGGATTCTAATTAAAATATATATAATTGGAAAAAAAATGTGAACGATTGGAACATACACTTGTGGAACTGAGCAGTTTTTTTTTTCCCTTGGGTTGATTTTTGAATTGGATTTGATCTTGAGATAATTAGGAAGTTCTAAAGCTGGCTTGACGGAATTGTAAGAAGTCAACGGCAGTGGATGAAAAAAATCAAGCTTTTGGAAACAAAATAAATAAGGATTTTTGGATTTGAGGGAGCTAGGAGTAGCACATCTGTTCCACGTGTAGGTGCTGGATCCACATGGTTGTGGTGAGTGATAGGGACTGATAAATGACAGGCAAGGCCCACCAACACCCTCGATTGTTCAGACAAAACCTGCTTTGGAGGAAATTGAATCTCCATGCTAGAGTATTGCATTGTCCATTTCATGCCTTCCGAATCCCTCGTGAAGATTTTCTGGAAATAAGGGGAAGGAAGAGATAGATGCTACTCTGGCTTTTAGTACAGGCATCTGGGGTGCAGAAGAAGATATGTGCAGTGGTGAAAACTAATGCTGCAGGCTGTAGCACAGGCTGAGAGCTGTTTTACCCAGTTGTTGATGGAAGAGTAAGGCTGAGACAAAGAGTAGGGGGAGTAAAGGTGATAACAGCAATTAATTCAAGGGGAAAAATGGTAGGAAAAAAAAGCTGAAATGCAAAATGATGCTCCTTGGCTAGACCATTCTGTCTGCAAATGGTGCACCTAGTTAAATGTGGCATTTGGCACAACAGCAAAATGGCAGGAACGAATTAGAGTGGGGTAGGAACTTCCTACATCTTTCCTGCTGCTTCAAGTAATATGAAATGTCACATTTGTGCCCCCATCTCATTGATGAAGTGTTGGCTCCAGATCATGGGCAGGGTAGTAATTAACAATTAGCTGGGGAAAAAGGAATATTAATAAGAAAAATGATTGCTAAGGAGATAGGGAGCATGAATATTGGGATGGATGACAGTGAGTCTGGGACTCTTCATGAACAGGGCAGCAGCGCTACAGAGCAGGAGAGCAGGAGGACGGAGAGTTGGGGTATGGGTTTGAGTGCTGTAGGAAGCCAGGACTGTAAGGAGCAAGAGGTGGAGTTTGATTGTGAGGAAATGAGGTCGTATAGGAGACAGTGGACATTTAGAAGATTCATGCTGCAATTGGTTTTTGGAGAGGGAAGAGACAGAGATGAAAAGTTTGAAAGGGGGTCTGGTGTCTGACTTTGGAGAAGAGCAAGAAATTGTAGAAGATTTACATGGGAAGAGAGGATGCAAATATTCTCCAGTAGCCAGTTTTCCATCCACATATTCAGTGTGTGATACCAGGTATATGCTCCCTGTCTCTAGATGCAAAACTATGCCTCTCTTCTTGCTCTCTCCTCCCAAGCACCTCAGGGTTGTTGCTCTTCTGAGGCTTTCCATCCCTTCATATGACCCTTCCAGGCTGATATTAGCCCAGTAGGTTGTGCAGTAGCCTTGTGTGGCAGGCTGTCCCAAGAAATCAGCCACAGGGGAAGAAAACACCATACTCCCCCATGCTTGGTGATACAGCCCACCGCATAGCAGACCATGGCTTTTACCATAGTGCTGCATCACAAGAGTGACTGTCTCTGGTGTCACTCTGGCTGACACATGATACTTCTGCCTTGAGTCTTCTTCAGTTTTGGCTCCTGTCCTCTGCTGTGGGAATGAATGGGGTTTTCCTTTGTTTAGAAAATCTGCTGAGAGATCTGCCAGCTGAGGCCTTCCAATTCTGACCAAAGCCAATAATGATCTGTTCACTCAGTGAAATGGGCCTGTCCCCATTTAACTTTCCACCTGTCATTTGTGACTGATGCATGCTCGCTGCCTGGGCAGAGCTGGGGAGGGATGTGGATGTACCCCTCCATTTCCAGCTCTCTGCTGTCAACACCCATTGCAGATTTGTTTAAGCAGAGGAAATGATCTTGTTAGTACTTCTCTTCAGAGCAATGTTGTTTGCATTTTGGAATGTTTACAGCATTTCAGCCAGAGGCTGCTGTACGAACATGCCAGAGTTGCAGGCCATAATTATCTCATTTTGCGGAGGAGAGAGTGGGGTGTTATGCTTTATGTTTTCCCAGCTCTGAAGGCTGCTTGTTGCGTGTCAGTTCAACCCACAGTTGTAGCTACAGCAGTCCAAGTCCCTTCCCTGACTTGGGTTTTCCAGGTGCTAATAGTCCTGTAAAAAGCTGCTGTCTACCCTTCCAGGAAAAAAAAAAAAAAAAGGCCATTGAATAAATGTTCTTTTCCCATCATGTCTCACTGGCTTTGTATCTGATGTGCAGTCTCAGTCCTCTGAACCATCTATAACAAGATAAAGAAGACACTCATGAAAAAGGAAAAATTGTACAGGAGACTCAACAGGAATATGCCAGGGCCTATGAAAACCAAAACCACAAAGCCACCATATCTTGGCTTGAAATGTATGCTTCCCTTGATGATAGCATACCATACAGTATTTGGCATCTCCTTTTGGAGGTCAAGACCAGAAAGATTTCTGTGAGACTGGTTAAGGCTTCCATAAAAAGAATAATGTTCTGTAGAATCACATATATGGTTCAGGAGGGTAAAAGACCACCTGGACCATTTCTCTTCCGCTCCATTACAATACCTCCTCAGCTGTGTGTTTGAATGCACTTTTGAACACCACTGCTGGTATTTATGCGAAACAGTCTTTTTTCTTGTGGCTGAGAGTCTAGATGTGCTACTTTGCTCCATGCATCCACCTGGTTACCAAATGCAGGCACAAGGTAGGGATGGCAGAAGGAATCAGTGAGTCAAAGGCAGATGGGGCTCGGAGTGGAAGCCTCCTAAGAGCAGCCATGCTTAGGCAGAGGGTTTTCACTTATTTTGAGATGGCCTTTGATAATCTGATTCAACAGACGAACATTAAGGTTTAGTGCTTCAGCCTGTGAAAGAAAGGTGCCTCTTTCCTTTAATGATTCTCTTGCTTTTGCACTAGGCACTGTATCCTCTGGGAAAGAGCTGGAGATGTGCATGCCAGACTGACTTGTGGGGCTGATCATTCTGGTATGATGTTCTGCAGTACAAGGCAGCGTGTCCTTGTTAAGCTAGGGAATTTCTTCTCAGTAGCTGTTACAGGGCTGTTTTTTGATTCAGCATGAGAACGTTGTTGATAACACACTGATGGTTTGGTATTAGTTGTGGTTATTCTAAGTCAAGGACTATTTTTCCCTTGTCTCATGCTCTGCCAGGGAGGTGGTATGCAAATGAAAGTGGGAAGGGAGTGTGGCTGGGACAGGTGACTCGAACTGACCAAAGGGATGTTCCCCACACAGAACGACATGCTTGGTGTATGAAATGGGGGGAGTTAGCTGGAAGGGCGGATGATTTGGTTTCAGGAAGGGGAAGTTTGGCTCAGTCAGTAGGTGGTGCGCAATTGCATTGTACATTACTTGTTTCTTTTTTATTATCACAGTTATTATTTTATTTTACTTTATTTTCACTATTTAACTCTTCTCATCTCAATATACAGGCTTTACTTTGATTCTCCTCCCCATTCCACAGGGATGAAGGAAGAGAGGGGAGGAGGCTGAGCGAGCAGCTGCATGGTGCCTAATTTCCATCTGGGCTTAAACCATGGCACAGTGAAAGAATCCTTCCCTCATATTCTCCCAAGGTCAAATCTATCTTTGCCATATAGATGACATTGCAGAGAAACCAAAATATGATTCTTTTCTTTATCCTTTATGTGGCCGGTTGGGGAAAGGGAAAGAGTCTTGGTGAATTGATCCCTAAAAACCTCCATCTAATGATCTAATGTGGCAAAGATCCAGACAGAGAAACAACACCAAGCTCCTGGGAACTGGCTGACATTTCCTTTTCCCTGCCTCCAGTGTTGGTGTTCCCCTTGTTGAAGTAACCTGAATTCCTAGACCTGGCCTCTTGCTTGCCTGTCAGGAGTAGGATGGAGGGCTTTCCCCCACCCAGTGAGAAGGCTAGGTTGTACCCTTAGTGCTGGGGAGCAGCAGAAGGAGGACTTGCTAGGGCTTGGTGGCCGAGGCACAACTGGCTATTTCTCTGTCACTTTTGGAGGGAAGAACATGTTCTTCTTGGGAAGAACATGGCCAACATCAGTCTGGCTGGAACCCTTTCTCATGGTCTTCACTCTGGAAAACTTTTAATAGGGCCCCTAGGTTTAGACCATGCTTGCTGCATTGAGCAGCCACTTTTGGAGGGAGTTGGCAAAGAAAAGATTTAATAACCTGTCTCTGCTCTGGGGTTGTCGGTTGCACACAAACATCCAGGATCTGTGGCTGTTTGTTGGGGAGGGGATGGCAGCCTGTTAAGAAGGTTGTACCCACTACAGATGGACTAATTTCAGGACCTTGCAACCCTTTTTAAAGAGAGGGCCAAAGTGGTGGATTTGCTAGACATGGGGAAGAGTAAGGGTTAAGATTAAGAGAGGAAGTGAGAGCAGACACGCATGAGGTAACCAAGAACCTTCCAAAGCAGGGATATTCAGCAGGATTTTCTGTGTTCTTCAGTTTGACTTGGGCTAATAAGGAGATTTCTAAAGACTCACACAGCAGGGGACACACTGGTGCTGTGAAGTCCCCAGTTTTGGAAATAAATGTAAATTTGGGGATCCCCACACTATGATGGATAGAATAACAAATTCGAGATTTCCCATCAAATGGTCTAATTCTGGCCAGTTACAGGGCTCCTTGGGCAGAGAATGTTAGTAATTTCCTTTCCTCCCAATGAACATGTCAGATGGAGGAGGGAGTGAAGTGAAATCTCTGGATTGTTTCCTGGCCACAGCAAGACCCTAGAGAATTGTCCATGAGTGAAGGAGCAGGAAAAGAGTCAGTTAACCCATAAAAGGGAAGTTTCTAGGAGCTCTGGGTGTGAGGCCAAACAAACATGACAACCTGTGAGGAAAAAGCCAGGTGAAGAATGGTGATACCGTTGTGGTTTGCAGCATACACCTTCTCACAGTTAGGCTGGCTAACTAGCCAGTGTGTTCACTGGCCAACTCCATGCGGCAGCTCTGGGCCTTACTATAATGATAACTGACTCTTTTAATGAAATAATAGGAAGGTTACCATCTTTATACATGCCCAGTTTTTCTTGTTCTGTACCTCACCTCCAAGTTTGTTGTTCCCCTTGTGCTGTTGCACCTTATTTTCCACTCTTAATTCAGAAAAATTTGATTGTGATGGTGACTATATTATTCTGAGTAAAACGGAAAAAAAAAAATGTTTTCCCAGCTGTGTCCAGAAAATCCAGACACACAAGGAAAATCCAATAAATGATTAACTCAGTCTTTCCATCTGTAGATAATGGTGTTTCTGGTTAGGCTTTTTAATGATGTTATTTTTTTATATTGCTAGCCTTCTTCTCCCTCAAGACAGAAGAGAGTCTCTTTGATTTGAAATGCAGTGTCCTGAGAAATTTTCTGGTGAGTACCTGGATGATTGCTTACTTGTGGTTTTCTGTCTTTTGAATAAGGAAAATATTATTTGGAAGTGAGTTTCCTGTGCTACTTCCCTGTGAGAGGAGAATGATGAGCAAGACAGCAACACTTTTCCTGGCAAAAAAAATTACAGAGCTTATGCAGAACACTAATTTTAATACACTACTCTTTAAAAAAAAAATTCTTTTTTTTTTTTTTTTTTTTTTTTTTTTTTCCCCCTTCATTATGTGGTGGTATAATGAGGTAGGGTATTTTCAATGTGAATTTTTGACCCATACAATTAAGTTTGTCGTAGAAAGTGGCGGGACGAGACTGGTGCCATCTGGCTGGAACAGGCACTGATACAGCAATGCTCAATCCATGCATCCAACTAGGAGCTGCCCTGCTGATGAGAGAAAGCACCCTATGACCCCTTTGTTGTGACCAGAAGCAGGTTTGACCCATGGGTTATAGTCAGACAAACAGGTTTGGTTTGCTGCCCTGCTCCCACTCTGGTGGTCAAGTGTGAGCTTGCTTGACAAGCACACCTTGGCAGCCCTTGACACTGCCTGTCTTACCCATTTTCCTGTTTATTGACCTCCTGGTTTCTACTCGAGACTCTTCACAAACAAGCAGTCCACCATAACTACTTTTTTGCCCTGGGTACCAATTTTTCTACCTGGAATACCCAGACTTGGTATTTTCAATATCATGACCTGGGCAATCCCAGCTGACAGAATTATTAGAGCACACTTGGCCTTGCAACGCTCACCTCCCCCAAATACCCCCAGCAACTACCTTTGCAGTTTGGCCATTTCTCACACAAATCGCCCTTATCCAAGCTGTGGGATCCAGCTGTCCCTCATGGTGCTTTCACACTTCTGTCTGCTGCAGCCACCAGCTTCTGAGATTGTCTCCCATTTCCCATGCCCTGCTCAACCTCAGCCTGCACCCATGCGAGTCACCTGCCCAGTGTTGGCTCCCTGCTCCCCATCACTGCCGATGGCTGGGGAATTCAGAGCAGCTTAGCCACTGCACAGGCTGGACTTGACTGTTTGCCATCTTCTGAGGTTTGTTTGTTTGTTTGTTTGTTTTTAATTTCTATATGGGTTGTGTAAAAATGTATGCTGTATGCTCACAACTAAATTCTTTCACAATTAAGAGTGCTCTCTGTGATATGTAGCTCATGACAACTTAGCAAGCCGCCAGGTTTTGTGTCAGCTTTTTGTGACTTTTACTTTTTTTAATATAACTGCCTGGAAATTTATATCAAGCATTTGGACAACAAATAGAGATCTCCTTCATAAATGTACTAACTCCACCACATTTCTCTGCTTATTGCTCATTCACAGAAATGTTTTAGAATTTAATAGGCTCCCTCTGCAGAAAACAATGATCAGTGGTGTAAGAAACACCAGTCTGTGCCAATTTCAGGACTCCATCACCCTCCTTTGCAGTGAATGTTAACCAAGAGCTAGATGCCTAGCAGAAGCTCCATCCAGCAGTAACCTCATAGCAGAGGCTGAAGGACCATCCTGCCCCAGACTGGCAAATGCTCTCCTTTCCCAGTCTGTCAGTAGAGAGCGTATTCCTGACTGCCTAAATGTCTGGGTGACTCAGGCTAGATGCCTGGATCAGAGAGAAAAGGTCAAATTTCTCTCAATACTAATACGGGGGAAGGCTCCAGACCGGAGTGCAGTGGCTGCTTCAGCCACTTAGGAGCCCAGGGCAGGGGGATGTGCCTTGCAAGGGACATTATCAGCCCCTCAGTCTAGCCCTGCTTTTGTTCCCAGCTGCCTCCTGGCCTGCAGTTGCATGACCTCAGCCTGTCAGGGAAGAGGCAGGCAGAGTGCATCAACTCCCTGGAGATTCAGGCACTGGGTGGTTTCTTTTTCTGCTGCATTAGCCATTTCAGATGTGGCACAGATGGGGAATCGGCAGCCTGTGCCCCCACACCAGTTCCCAGGATCCCCAGGGTGTCTGACAGATGGGACAAAATCCTGGTGGGGCCAAAACATGTTTGGCACCACAGCTGTGGCTGGGGGAGAGGGTGAAGCCCTTCAGCACATCACCCAGCCCCGCCAGAGCAATTCAGCCACAGACGATGGGCACAGAGGAGCTGCATCGCAGGGACCTCTTCGGGACCTGTGCCAACTGTTTCAGGGAACGGAAAGCCAAGTTTTCACCCACTTGTTCCCAAAGGACAGAAACAACTGGATTGGAGTGCTGCTGAGAAGGGCAGGGGACAGGCCCTATGCTGCTCCTGGGATGGATGGTTAAAGGCAGACTGTGATGCTGGGGAGCAGGCAAGAGGCTTAGGGTCAGGAGAAGGGAAGTTGTAGGGAAAGAGCAAATGCTTTCTGAACTACAGTGTACATCACTGGCATCCAGATGACAGAGGCAGTGCAGTCCGCTGCCAGGTGATGTGGGTATAAAGCAGGAGCACTACTGTTTGGGTAAATGTGGAGCTGGAAGTGGTGAGAAATTGTGGGTTCAGTGTAGGAGGAGCAGAGTGAACTCTGCATGCCACAACTCTAATGGGAAGATCATGGGGAGATGCTGCTGGATGGAGCCCCCAGACAAGCTGGAAGAGCCCAGAGATAGTGCTGCTACCCCTGTCTTATTGCCAAACAGGGAAAGCTTTAGGCCGGGGTGCTTCAAGCATTATGCCTGGTCATGCTTTTATCCTGCCAGAAATGGGCTTTTTTTTTTTTCCCATGGGGCCGAGGAAAAGCTGGCAGGGAAGGTGCTCTGGCACTGAGCTATGAAGCCAGTGGGGAACAAGGCAGGGAACAAGGCTGTCTCCTCAGCCACAGAGGTGCTGCTCTGTTTGGGTGTGGTACTTATGTCAGTGACTTCATGGTGATGCACTTATACCACCAGAGCTGTCCAAAGCCCTTCAGAAGAGCACAGCATTAGACAACAACCTTGCCTACCATCTAACACGCAGGTTTTTTTTACCCATGCTGAGAATGAAGCAAACATACAGTGTGTTCAGTGACTCCTGGTCCTCAGAGATTGTTCCAGAGATTGTTCTCCTCAAGCCTATCCTCAAGTTTGATTGGATAAAACCAAAGAAGTTTTCAGCTGCCACTGAACAAAACACAGATATAGTGAACTTACAGAAACTGACATCCTTCTTTATGCAGTCTGCCAGCTACGTGTGCAGTTAACTCCTCTAACTGGGCTAAGGAGATTTGGGAATATTTTCTAAGACACAGTTTTTGAGAGGGAAACCCCACTTTTACTTAAAAGAATAAGGCTCTAAGGTCATATTTAGAGAAATTATAATGATGTGGCTGAGTGCTCTAAAACCTGACTATGCAAGAGAGCTTCCAGCGAACTGTGAAAAAGCCAAAAGTGGAAAATCAGTTTCAAGTGTTCAGATGGGGTTACCCCGAAGATGTCTGTGCTCTTCTGCTTTTTAAAGTCGGACTGCGAGGGAAAGCCCCAGGGCTTTCTGAAGCCTTTTCTAGAAAAGTCTTCTGGTGTGTGTGGTGTGGTGTTTTTTTTTTTTTTTTCCCCAACAACTGAGAGCCGTGCTGAGGGGATTTAAAAAGCAGAGTACGGCATGTCCCAGCCCCCGCGGGCTTTGGACGTGTTCCTGCCCAGCGCTGCTGCTGCGGGCACGCGGTCTAGGTTGTGCTTTTCACTGTAGTCCTGTGCTAATCCTGAAGTATTTCCCCCCACCCCTTTAAAAAAAAAAAAAAAAAGAAAGAAAGAAAAAAATCTTTTCAAGGAGCACGTGGTGCACTCTGCCACCCTCCCCTTCGTCGGGCCGACCCCCGCCCCCGCCTCCCTTGCCCTCCCCCGCCGGGCCGCCGCCCCGCCCCGCCGGGCCCGGCCCGGCCCCGCCGCCCGGCCCGCGCCGCTCCGCGCCCACCGCGCTGGGGCCGCCGCGCTGCCCGGCTCCGCTGCGGGCCGGGGGCACCACGGCGCGGCCCGGCACGACACAGCCCGGCTCGGCGCGGCCGGGCTCGGCGCGGCCCGGCGGGAGGGCGGCTGCGATCCGCCGCGGCCGGCGATGGGAGATGGAGGGAGCCGGCGGTGCGGTAAGGGGCGGCGTGTGCCGGTGCGGGGGTTGCGCTCAGCCGGAGGCACTTTTTCCCGTTTACTTTGGCATTTTTTCTTTTTCCTTAAACCACCCCCCCCTTTCTTTTTTATTCTTTCTGCTTTCTTTCTGTTACCCTTTCCTCTTTCCTTTTATTGTTTTCCTTTTCCCCCCTCTTAATTTTTTTTTTTTTTTTCCTCTAATCCTTTCCACAGTTCCCCTGAGGGAAAAAGCTCGAAGCCCACTTCTGTGCTCGTAACTGCTAGATCCCGAGAGACACCAGCTGCAGCGGGGAAGTGGCACTCAGGGCTGGGACCCCGAGCCTGCACATCGTGCAGTTAATTTTGCTTGTGTCTCCAAGAAACTTGTCTGTGTAACACATCAGCACTGTTGTTGCACTGACAAGCTCTCTTAATCTGGCCAAATTCTTGAATAAAGACGTTGTCAGAAAAGTCAGCGTTTGGCTGAGTAGTAACATGGCACTTTCAGGGCAAGAATGGGGTTGAGATGATTCCACCAGAAGTGTAAAACTGTAGAATATTAAACGACGCAAGCATGCTCATGTGCAGTTGAGGTGCTGTCTTCGTCCTTGCTCCCGGGAACTGGAGCTACACTTCTCAATGGGAACACAAGCACACAGTTGTAATGAGTTTGAACTTCACACAAACCCACTGAAGTTGCTAACTCCCGTATAGGTATTTCCATGCTGTAAACATCAATTACCTGTCTCCCACAGGGCTCAGTTAGTTTACTGTCATGCAAAGCCACATGTATGTGTTATTGAAGTGATTTGGGTGTGTAGTAGGCAACTGCAAGTACTGTTTTGTAGGTTCAGTCACACTTTAATTCTGTCTCTGCATAGGACCATTAATGCAGAAAGCCAAATGCAGTATTTGTTATGGAACTGGAGGTTGCACACCCAGTGTTTGAAGCAATTGTAATAGACCACTGAGAGTCATCCAAGCCTTTCTGGTTTAGCTAGTAGAGAGAAGCCCCTTTCTACTCCAAATACTTTTTCATCAGTCATATCCTTAGTTGATGTTTTTCAGCGCATGAAATGCTCTCAGTGATTCTGTCCTAGCTCTGTTAATTTACACAGACAGTGTTGGTTTTGGGGCATGCTTTTGGTGGGAGAGAGGTGAGGTTAACCATGTAGGAGACCCTGTGCAAATGGTCCCATTCAGTTAGAGCCTTGGTTCATTGTGGAGTGTAAAAACATCCTCTGTGGTAGTGGGGATGATAAAAAAAAGTCCAAGAAACTTACATGCTGCTGTTTTCAAAACCTGAAATAAGTTCTGGAAAAAAAACCCTAGGACTTCTTAATCCACACAGAAAATTGTTGCACAACTGACCTGTGTGAAAGTGGTTCTCTTCTGCTATTTGTGCTTAAGTGGATTGTTTGATTTACTATCTCAAGTTTTCAATTTGATCTCTGTGCCACCAAGTGAGAAGGAAAAGAGCAGTGAGGATCTTAATGAACGTGCTAGCAGCTTTTTTTTTTTTTTTTTTCAGCAAATCCTTCTTTACTGTTGTCAAGGTACATAGCTGAAGCACATGGATGTTGTTCAGAGTATTTCCCCGCCCTGCCTCCACACCAACACAGTCCTTTCTATTCTTGTCCATCATGCCAGGGAAGTCTGGCAGTTGATTTTGCAGCTTTGATATAAGAGATGGTTTGGGGTTTGATCCCTGTGGTCTGAAGAGGTACAGGCTCTCTGTGGGAGTGCCGTGGAGCATGTCTGCAGGCGCTTGTCTCCATGTGTGTGTTCTGAGACAAGTGCTGGAAGATTGAGCATTTAGGCAGCGCAAGTTGTACATCACACAAGGCCGCCAGTGCTAAGTAAGGATGCTTGGGCCATGGCTGATAAACTGTCTTTGATCTAAACAGATCAGCTCTGCCTTGCAAGTTCTGAGGATCCCCAGGGTGCAGCAGCTATTAGAGTTGTTTGAGCTCAGCCAGCAAAGATGGGAGAATGTTCCTGGGCTCACCAGGGACATATGCCACCCACCATACTTGAAGGGACGTTTCCTTGCAAATGGTCCCTGATGGAGAGCTGGCTTCTGGTGGAGCAGGGATTTCTCGATCTGCCTGTCCCACTCAGACCTGCTCTGTGACCTAGGTGGTTCATTGCATCCTGGTGGGTTGTAAAATTGTGTGTGGCTCCTTCCCTCTGGAAGTTTGGCTGAGAATGGGGATGTGTGCTAGGGAGTTTCACTGGACAGGTGCTGTACAGCAAAGTGGGTCTGTGGATAAACAAATTTAGGTCTTGTGCAATTTGTGTCCTAAACTTCTGAATATCTTTCTGAATGGATTGATGCCCTCCAAACCCTATGATCACAGAGACTATTTCCAGACCTTATTTTCCTGTTTGTAGTGATGTGAAATTGAGGAGTCTGGAGGTGTGTGTGTTAGAAATAATTTTCTTCTGTTCGATGAAAAAGCTGTTTGAGACCAGCTCAAAGTATCTGCCTGACACTTTGATTCTGGATGCAAGTGTTCCATTCCTCTCAGGAATGGCACTGTTTGAAGTATAATTCTGCAGTATATTTCCGAATACTTTCTCTGAGTGCAGCTCCTCCTTGCTCTGAGATGTTTCTTGCTGTTTTGCCAGCTTCTGTTTGAGACCACAGACTCCTGTGATGCTAATGTATCCAAACATTTATTCTCTGCATTAAAGAGATGAGCAAGGCAGGTTGTGGATGGTGTTTAAAAGCAGGGTGGGGTGAGAGCTAGCCCTCTGGGTTCCAGCTTGGTTGCTACAGGGTTGAATCAGGAGTCAGAGCAGCTCGGTTATTATCTAGCCCTTGAAGCTTGAATGGCTCCTGAATTGACTGTACTTCCTGGATACTGTAAGTAAAAATACCTGTTTGGGCACTGGATCAGGCTGTTGTCAGGGATCAAGCTGTCCATCAGAGTGTGAGCACTGCATTTCTACCTCCAATGAATACCTCAGCCACCAGTGATGGCTGTGGGAAGTACGTGGCGTTTGCTGTGGCTTCCTTTGCAAACTGTATGAAAAGATTTTCAGTGTTGCAACTGCTGGGCTAAGCCAAAGGAAACCTGGCTTCTGAGGATGGCCTGCAAGGGCAGAAACACAGTGGTCATTACCACGCTTGCCAAGAACATCACGTCACAGCCACAGCAACTTTTTGCTGCCTGGTGAGAGGACTGTCTTGCGCAGGACCAGGGGTTGGACTTGATGATCATGATGGTTCCGTTCCAACTCAGTGTATTTTATGATTCTGTGACTGAAAAGAGGCCCTTGTCTTGAAACTGTGGTGCAGTAGTTTGGGAGTAGTTTTAAGAAAACAACCTAAATGGCACAGATTACATAATACAAGCCTCCCTTTTTGCAGAAGCAATGAATGGGGCTTGCTTTCTCTTCTTGGCATGAAACAGTACAGTGGAAGAGGTGGTTTAAAGTATACTCATTATTTTTTTACAACAGTTTTCAGATGGGAAGCGTCATTTGAGTAATAATGGCATCTCCCAGGCTGAAGGAATGCCAAGTGTGATGGCAAGATGCACTTAGGCCTGGGACATGTCTGTATGTCAGTGCTAACAGAAGAATGCTTGCCAGGGAAGCCCTGTTCTCAAGAGGAAACAAATTCTAGTACCAGCAAGTTCTGGTTGTTGTCAGCTGTCTTGTCTGTGGACTTGCTGTGACTTAATGAGGAAGAAAGAAGAGGTATTAACTTCCTCACCAGTGGGACACAAGCGCCAGCTGGCCTGTGTTGTGCTGCTTGTGGGGGACATCTCTGATGTCTTCTGCCTTCCTGCCACAGCTGAAACTGCCTGTTGGCCCCTGACTACTTGTGGGGCCAGAGCTGCCTGACAGTGCTGCAGTCCTTAAGGTGCACTTTCTTAGCAAGAAACAGTCTTAAAATGTTTTGAGTCCCCCAGTGCCTGCCAACAGGAGAATTTTGTTGATGTGTTTTCTTGCTTCTGTCTCAGTTGTGCCAGAGATAAGATGGCTCAGATCAAACTTCAGTCAAATTTCTGTTCCAAAAAACTTCTGTTAAATCTAGGTAAGGCTGAGAAAAAACTGCTGAGGTGAAAGCTGCAAAATTAAATTAAATGTGTGATACGAAATAATCACGCAGAATCAGTACGCTGTGTCTAAGTCTGTGGGAGATACAAATTTAGTACTCTGCTGCTGTGTTGTAATTCTAGAGTTTGTGCTTGCCACAGAGAATTCAGGTTTTTTCACTTTTGCAGATGTAAATTCTTCCAGTGTAGAGTGGTCTTATGGTTGGGTGTGGAGTGTTTTTTGTTTCTTGGTTTGTTTTTTCGGAGGGGGTGGGGGGGGCATAACCATTCTCTGAAATGGAATATTTTAATCACTTGGGGACACTATCTTAAGCTGTGTTTATAATATTGATTTGAAAAATGAAGATGAGCTGCCCAATACCCTGTCCTTCCATAAAAGCAGAGTATATTTAGCTGGACGTAAAGAATGTACAGCACGTGGCAAAGGATGCGGTCTGTAAATTTTCAAGGGACAGCAGATGTTGGCTAGGGTCTTGGAAAGAATTTAGTTGCTTAAAGATACAGAGCTCACTTCTAGTAGGCTCATAAGACATTTAGGTATATTCAAATTTTAGCTTCCATGGAGTAGAAGTCCATGTGGAGCAGACCTGTAGCCTGTTTAAACGTTGTTCTGCCATCTGAGATGCCTAAAGACGACGGGAGCACACTACCTGCTAAAGAGAAACAGTCTGTCAGTTTGCTAAATATACTGGAACAGATTGAACAAAACCAGTAGATGCAATATGTCTACTACATGCATCACTGAGTTCTCTGGATAAAATATATTGTCTTTGCACAGTTTTTCTTAAATCATACCCCCCCACCCCAATGCTTTTTGACGTAACTCGGGAAAAATACTTGCACTGTGGCTTTATAAAAGTTTTGGGTGTTTTTCATTATCTCTATGTGTGATGTCTAAGAACGCAGTCATTCAGACAGTGAGCTAAAGCCTTTTTCTCAGAGGGCTTCTTTTCATTGTTGTACATACCTTGGAAATAATGCATAGATAGCCAAAGGTCCATACAGCATGCATCAAAAATCACTGACTTGGCAAATACAAAATGCCGAGTGACCTTTAATGGTAAAGTGTAATCATACAGACTTTGAATTAATTTGCTGTCCACAACCATGCAGTTACAGCTCAGACAGTGTCTTTGCATAATAAAAAACATTTAATTCTGTATAACAGCTGACTACTTTCTAACAACTTCAACCAAACAACAAAGCAAACATTTCTTTCAGGGGAGAAAAACTCAAGTGCAGGTCTAAAACAAGGCAACCAGACTGGAAACAAATTTTACCTGCTTGATAGTGCTGCTAAGGCATTAATTTGAGTTTTTTTGTCCCTGTTCCCAGGGGTTTTTTTCTAAGCAGCAAGTCTTTTGCTTCATTTCTGAACTGAGCCTCTCTTTAGACACTGAACTTCTGTGAAGTCTGCCTTTGTGAAGGGAGAGCACTGCAGCTTTGATAGCATCTGCACCCTTTCAGTTTTGCTCTCTCCGGCCTGACTGCTTCCTGTGAGGCTGCTAATAGTAAACAACTCCTGTAGTGCTGGGAATAATGGCATAGGAAGCCTGCAGTGCCCTAGTGCCTTTCAGTGATCCCTGGGATAAGCTGTGGACTGTGTTGTGGTGAGGACTCAAGAGGAACTGGCTGGATGGTTCCAAGCCTGAGGTCTATCCAGTCCACAGCCATGCTGAAGCCTGGTCAGCAGGTAATAGTGACTCACTGCACTGGTTTGGATTCAAGGCTGCTTTAGCCCAGGAGCGTGTAGGTGGTCATGGAGGTCAGCAGATGCCCAGGAAGCATTCAGCTTAGAGGTTCATGAGAAGGATGAGATTTCTGTATTGTTGGGGATTTGTATTCCTTGAGCTTGTTCACCCTCCTCATCAGGTATATCAGTATTTTGGTTTCTGTGACATTGCTTTGCAAGGAAGTTGGTGGTTTTGATTACAAACTGTAGAGGAACCATGTCCTCTTTGGTGTGGTGCTGACGCCCAATACCTTCTTTTGTTGTCTTCTGGCTGTTGCATTAAAAAAAAAGGTGCTGAATTACTGATTGTTTTTTGCTTTTTTCAGACCCCATATCACTCGAAGCACCTCCGCCACATCTCTCAATTGCTTCACAGCTGAGAAGTCTTACATGTGCCTCTCTAAAATCCCGAGTTCTCTGCTGGAAAGCAGCTACAGGCAGTAGCACTCACACAAGCCCATTCTTTCCTCTCCACCTTCTGGCTTTCTATACATCTTCCTGCAATTCCTGATAGTTAAGAATTAGTTTAAAACCCAGGCTGAGATTTCTTCTCTTTCAAAACCTCGGCTAGCATAAAGTTTTAGCAGCTCAAGCAGAGATTAAGCCATGCAAAGCTCCTGTTCTTTTGAATTTTAACCTATTTTACTAATGCTTTAATTCAAGAATTGCAAATGTGTAATAGTGGGGAGGTGTGAGAAAAAACACAAGTATGGTGTATGAGGTCAAATGGCATTAAACGCTACAACCCTTGCTAGTGGTCTTACTGTGAGCACCCACACTCTTCCTGTGGTGCTGGTGCACTAGGTTTCACTAGTTAGCTAGTTAGCAAGTTAATTTTAATGCTAGCTTTCTGCATTTAATCCTTTTACCTAGGAAACTGAATTAAAAAAAGCTCAACAGGCATAGTCTTTTCAGAGCAATTGGTATGACCTGTCAAAAGCAGTGAAGCTTGTAAGCTTTTGGCCATGCAGGGATGATGTGACAGCAGAGGCAGAGCTCTCAATGCAGGATTCTGTAAAGACTTGTCCATGACATTGCAACTTGCTGGAGAAGGTTTTAAAATCTGTGGGAACCTTCTGTCCATCATTCCTGCTGAGAGCATATGCTTACTGTATCAGGGTATTTGATAGGTTGCTGACAGGCAATTGAATTTTTTGCTGCTAGAGGTGTTCGTGAAGCAATGAGAATGGAACAAGCACAGCCTGGGATTAGAAATGGCCCAGGTGTGGCTGTGAAGTTCTCCACAGGAGACTGTAATTTACAGGCATTCTTCAAGGCTTTTTTCTGCTTTCTCGCAATATTGCAGTGTCTCCCCAGTAGCCTCAACGAAACCTCCAGAAAGCACTGCCAGTGCAGGGATTGTTGCCTGCTGTCAGGGAGCTGACATCCAGTGGTGGTATGGCTGCAGGGGAAGGCAGGGAGCTCTGGGAAACAGAGCTGTGCACATTTGAGATCATGTGAAAGCCATGAGACTTCCTCATGGTATGGCTTAGTTGCGGACACGTGCCTGAGGACGCTTGCACCTCTCTGTCCCAGCCACCTGTTCTTCATGAATGGTCCTTAGGTCCCTTCCTTCTGATGTTTCCCGTTAGCATGAGTAGTCTTTTGCTGTCCAAAATTTTGGCTGACTCTTGCTCTCTGAAGACTCATGCTTCAACACCCATCCTGTTCTGCTTTTTCTCAAGCACTCTTTCCCAGGTCTCTTGCAAGGAGTGAGTCTGTCTTAGCTCGTCTCAGGAAGTCTCAAAAATTCCAGACTGGAATTTGCCATTTAATTATCTGCTCCTTTGAATACTTCCTCCTTATTAGACATTTTCAAAGAAAATGTATGACCTTAAGTGTGAATGCTTCAGGAGGCCTAGGTTCACACTGGTTCTTTGTGCTTGGACTGACCTGTTCCTTATCATCAGCTGTAGCCAATGTTTTCCCCTTCCACTGAGACAGAGCCTAGCTGTCCTGTCAGCTCAACTGAAAATGGTGATGAGGCAGCAAGAGTTTGATATTCTTCAATTAAAGCTCTCTGACATGTAGGTATGCGTCTGGGTTTTAGACAAGTTAGGAGGTAATGTTCACTCCAAGACAATATGGAAAAAGAAAAAGGCCCCAAGACAAAACCAGTTTGTCCCAAAAAAAGGTCCCAACCAGAACCTTAGTGAAAGTCAAAATAGGATGCTTTGGTGCTTTTCTTCTGTGGAGATAGGAGAAGTATTTTCTTCAGCTTTTTATGACTCACTCCAGCTATCTAAAAACCACTGGGATTCTTGGAGGGCTGTTTGACAGGGGCTTATGAGTTGAAATTAAATTCATACAGAGAGAGAAACTATGCTTCAGAAAAGGCAGCACCTGGCTCTCATCAGGAGCTAAAGACACCTCTCAAGGGTGACTTGTGGGAACAGTTTCTCCTTGCAGATACTGACCTGCTGCTCCATTTGCACATCTAGGCAGCAGAGCAGAGGCAGTATGTGTGCTTCGTGCTGGGCTGACTTATCTGTCCTTGGCAGCTCCTGCTGGAGTAGCAGGAATCCTGTGGTCTTAGCATCCTGCTGCTGTTCAGTTCAGTGCTGAGACACTGATTCAGCAGCTTCATTCCTGTGCTGGCCTGAAACCACTACAACCACCAGGGCTTATCCTAAAGAATCTCTCTGCTCTCTAAGTATGAAACAGAAGGCCAGCAAGGTAGGACCTCTGTTGACCCATGCCAGTGCCTTGTGTGAGGTCAATAGAAACTGGTCCAGTGTGTTGGCAGGAGGTCTGAGGGGTGAGGACTGCCACGTGCAAACTAATGCAGCCTCATAAATGTTATCTAAAATTCACTGAGAGGCAAATGTGGCCTTCCTAACTCCTGACCAAGAGTTACGACCTAGAGAAGTAGGCTTGATCAAACATGTTCATACGGGCAGAAAGCACTGCAAGAATGATGCACAAATGGGTAGGAACTTGCTGCCTCTCTGCCCAGAGCATCACTGGAGTGAAAAATAACATGTATATGGCTTATGAGAAATGTATGTGCAGCTGGGCTGATTTAAGGGTATTGGTGCTCTAGGTGTCACCCTCTCCAGCAATGACAAAGATGAGATGCATCAAAAGCGGTGGTTAAAGCCCTCTGAGGGAAGCAATTATGGAATGAGCTGACCTGGATGCAGATTTCTTTGCCCTTGAACTGTGAGAGAAGGCTTAAGCAGGAGTTTTATATCCCTTTCAATCTTGCTCGTATTTAATCTTTGCTAATGCAGCTTGAAAGCACCATGAATGTTTGTCCAGCCTATTTCTGGGCTCCTGGTTTCAGGGCATCTTGACTTCTGCAAGGCTTGGCTGAGTGGTAGATTGAAAGAAGGAAAGGAGAGCACATTTTGTCTCTTGATTTGGACATTGGTAAAGTAATAGTCTTAAAAACTAGCTCTGACCTCAAAGCATCCTCATTCTTTCCTGCTCATGTATTCTTTTTCAATATTTCTTGTTTGGATGAAATATGGTAAACTTACCCTTAAGCCTGGATCTGGACTTTCTTTATACATGCTTTTAGTACTCTGACAACCTAAATAGATGTTAAATACAGCTGTTCCCATACATAAGCCAGTATCTGTAATTCTCATCAGCAGTGCTGAGCACTTCTGAAAATCAAGTTACCCCTTTCAAATGCAAAGACTACGATCTTGCAGCCTCTGTTTAGGTACCTAACTCTGATAACTGATGCCCTATACACTGAAACCCCATTAATTTGACAATTTACTTGTGCCTGTTACTGGATGGTGCAGAGGGTGCTGTGAGCTGGAGTCTTCTTCTTTGCTTTACGATAAGGTACAATAAGGCAAATAGAGATCCTTGGAACATGTGCTTGCTGGCAGGGATGCTCAGTGCAGCAGATGTCTGTGAAATCTCAAAGAGTAAAGCTGAGGGATGGAGAAGCTGTGTCCCAGAGGGGTATAGGTCAGAAATTCCTTACCACTCAGGATCTGGACTGTTCTGTTGATTTTATTTTCCATTTCATCTATCTGTCACTGGAATTTGGCACCAGCTAGCTGTTAGCCATCCCATCCCTTCACATCCATCTGAGTAGGCTGAATTTTTGTCTGGCTCTGTAAGCTATTCCTGTCTAAGCTATTGCAGACAAAGGGCTTTCTTTCTCCTGTGTGCTCTGGCTCCAGCTATTCCTTTTCTAGCCCTTCCTACCTCCCTGCCAGTGAATGAATGTAGCCTGTAAAGGCAGGGCAGATATGGAGATTTCTTCCAAGCTCATTTTGTTGTGCTTATGATAGTCACCTTTGTGCTAGAAAGTCCATTATCTGTTCCATCACATCTTTACCAAAGGATTGGATAGGCTGGTAGCACGTGCATCAACCTACTGGAAGCCCTAGTGCGGAGTAGTTGGACTAGCGGATGGTAAATAAATTAGTCCAAGACCCCTGTGTAAGATCTGCCATCAACTTAGGGCAGAGTGGTGTTGGACTAAATCTTGCAGAACTGGCACAGTGCAGAAAGGTAGGAGAAGAAATGGGTGTAAAAGGCCAGGAGAACCTGGAGCAAAACCATTCTAGGGCATGGGGTAAGATAGCTATTCATCAATATGCTCTTGTAAGAAAGTGTAATTGTTGGATAGATAGACTAGGAGGAATATATGAATTTGTGATTCCAGCCATCTCTGATTAAAGAGCCATGACTTTGTGTCCCTGTGAATTATGTGTCCCTTGTACTTTGAACTTCTGTTTGTATCTGACACTTATCCTGAGGTATTTGATAGAAATGCATAAAAGTTATTGTTGTCCTGGGGGGCAGAATGTTCCATTTAACTTTGTTTTTTAAAGTGTTTTTGTAAGCTAATGCTTTCACCATTGTAAACCATGGTATAGCTTGCTATGCCACAACAATTGACTGCCTCCTGTGAATATAAAGTTCACTGAAGAATTTATAGAGTTAGTGATTTATTTTATCTGTCACTTCAAACAGAAGAATTACGGGCTCTGTCTTGCCCAGGTGGGAAGAAACTTAGTGCTGACTCTAGATAGTTTTTGTACTACAGTTTATTGCTAGTGTGTGCTTTATCTTAGAGATTTGTTTTGTCCCTACCTGTTCAGAAAAATATTTTGATCTTAGCCCTTTAGCCTTTCTCTCTTCTGAGAAACCGGACCTTTACTCTGTTGAAGTGTTTCTTATAAGAAGGGAGCAGTGGGAAGGTGCTGGTGACACCAGGCCTGGGTAGAACGGGTTGCTCAATCCGTCTGTCCATCCACCCCTTCAGGTGTTCCCCTGCTCAGAGGGCTCACCACCCTGTGTCCCCTCCCTGCGTCCTGGCCAGATAAACAGGTTTGACTTGTGTGGTATGGATGTAAAACCAGCTTGGGTTCTTGTCCTGGCCTGCACAGTAGTGGTCATGCATGGGCTGCCCAACAGGGACCCTTAGACAGTACTCCTACCTGCTTGCATACCTTATCCTTCTTCCCTTTTTTAGTCATCCTTGCTGTAGTCCTTGCTCCTCACTTTCTCTGCCCCATTCTCTTTTCAAAGAAACAGCCTGCCCCATTTATGGTTTTCCCATGGCTCCCAGTTTTATGACATACATACTCAAATTTGCTATTTCTGGGACTATTCCCTTGGTATTTTTAACCCTAATTGTTATTACTGAGATAGTTGGCTAGTGCTGCTGGCCTTTCAGTGGGTAAGCTCGCTAAAGAGAAGGTAAAGAGTGCTCCAACATCTTTGTTCTTTAATACTGAAATTCTTGGGTTCAATGACAGAGGTGAGCTCTTCAAAAGCACTCTGGGTTGGCCCATGTCTACTTGGATGATCTTGGTGGTGACAGAGTGAAATGAATACTTGAGAAATGCTGCCCAAAGGGATTTCATGTTTCTTCTGCTGTTTTTTTTCCACTAAAAGGTAGATAAGCTTTGTTTATTTTGACTCTAGGCAGAAGCACTTGTGTGGGATAATGACATATCGGCTCATGCCCAGAATGTTGCCAAGGCCAAATATGAATTTTTATTTGGCTTGGAAGAAGAGAAGCCTTCAGGAATGGGTAAGTGCTATTTATTACTATCGTGTGGGAAAAAAAAAAAAAAAAAAAATCTCTTAAGCTGCTCAGGAAAGTTTTGCAGAAGCTGCTCCTTTAATGACCCCATGAGGGCTCACTCACTGTGCTATGCTGCCCTTCACAAGTACCGGGCCATAGGATCCTGCTGGTTTGGCCCCAGAAAATGACAGTGGTTCCTTGTCTTATACCCTTGCCATTCTTGCTGCCTCATGTGGGCCACCATGATGTGACAGCAGGGACTCGTGCTGGAGACACATCGGTGGAGGGAGTCCCTGCACTTCTCTGCAGTGGAGTTGTTCAGCCACGAGTTCTGCAATTGCATATGCTGAAACATGGCCGTTTCTGCCTGGAGCTCCTTCCAGAAATGTGCTTTGTGGTCTTTCTACAGGCAGAGGTAGGGAAGATTTTAATTTAGGTACTTGAGGTGGTACCCAAACTGTTCTGCCTCTATAGTCAGTAATGCCAGAAGTCCAGGCGCAATATCTAATGTTACGTCTAAGGATCTGTCTGGTTCCTGTTGTCTTCTTGTAAATACAGAGCATTTCCTACCTTTTAAGAGCCCAAGCTCAGAAGAAAATAAATGTAGTTATTGTAGCTATTCCTCTTGCCTTGTCAAAATTATCAATAAGCCCTGCCCTCTTTGAAAAAGCATTTCCTCAGGCTGTTCTGTTTGTACCTTGATCCTTTCTAATTGCAAACTTTCTGGAATGTCACTTAATTAAAGAAGACTCCCTTCTTGCCAGAAAGGCCAGCACTTTGTTCAGACAAACCATGTAGGCTTTTCAACTTCAGTAAGAAAATGAAAAAAAAGTAATAATAACAACAACAACAATAATAAAAGATGATAAAAAGCGGAACTTGAATTTCTTCCTGGATTTTACAAAATTTGGTCATCCGCTCTAGGAAATCCTAATTGCAAAGTGGAAAAAAAATTCCATATTTCCAAAAAGAGAAAAAAAAAATTAAAAACACCCAAACCAAAAGGACCTCATTTAGGAATTTAAAAAACTCTTCCAAATTGCCACAAAATGTGTATCAATTTATTACATGAATCATGATGACCTAATTTCTTGCCTGGAAAGACACAGTGTGAGAGCACTGTCAGCAGGCATTGGTACAAATCCAGAGATTGGTATTAAATAAAGTATGCTGTGTCTAATAAATCCAAGTGAATCTATTGTTATTACCAGCTAAAAGAATCATCAAATATGACAAGTATTCCAAGCTAAGTACTGAGCTCTAAAATAAAGGGTGGCAAAGAGTAAGCCAGATATGTTCCTAATTCTCTGTATTTTTCCTGTGCTGCTTCTTGCCTTGTTTCTGGATCTCCTCCTGTTCCTTTATTAATGAGAAACTACCGTTAGGGGCTAACAATTAGCAAAATGGGTGTGATTTCAAGGGACCCTCACAGGAGGGTCTGTGAATATTTAACAGTGGTTAACATACAACGTTTGTGACTTTTACCCAAAAACTGGGTGACATGTGCCTACCCAGACTGGCCTCAAGCTATCACAGACAAATGTGTCCTCCTCCTCCTTCTCTTCCAAGTTGTTTGACCACCATGGATAAATGGGAGTGGTTCTGCCCCTTCTAGTTTTTATTTCAAGCGAGCAGGTTTTAACTGCTTATTAACTGGAGGTGAATGAGGACAGGACAAAGTACAGAAGTACAAAGTCAAGGCTTTTGTGCACCAAATCATGCTTTTTTTTTGGATTTGATATATGTCAAATATGTCATGACATATGCTTTTGGGGGAAGCAGCTATGCTTGAAAGTCGTTCTGTTCTTCTCTGTGTTAGATGGGAAGGGAGACAACACCACTAAAAATCCAAATAAACTTTGCTACTTTCTGAAGTCTCATTTAAAAGAAAGAAGACATGGTTTTTAGGAGTCAAAGTAGGAAATATTTCAAGCAAATGAGTGACAGGGGCAGGGCCAGGAGAGATGTTGGTGTTTAAACTTACAAGAAAACAACTTGTCACTGTGGGCAGTTAGGCTGAACTTTAATTTATCTAACCTAAAGCAGCTGACCCGTGCAATGGCTGGCCTCAGAAATGGAATGTAGCATGTAAAGTGCTGAGCGGCTTAACTACGACTGCCTTCTGGTTTATCCTTTCTCTCTTGGCCACAGCCATGTTACTATGTCGTCCTGCTGATGCTGCTGAGGATATACGTCTTGACTAAGTACTAAAACATTTGCATCAGACAAACCAATTCACAAAGAAGGAAAAATAATTGGGGGCAACTGTGACAAACACTTCTATTTAACCAGGTGGGAGTTGGCAGCTTTTGTTAATGAGCTCCCGTGCTGATTTTTACATTCCAGGATGAAGCTGCTGGTCATTTTCAGATGAGAGAGGGGAAAATAAAAAGTTAGATGGCTTTAGAAGAGGTGTTTCATCAACGATATTCAAATGCTAATACATTTTCTCTCTTTTGCTGTCTTCAGTCTGGTTTTATCTGGAATATTTGTGATCACTGATGCCCTAATGTGTTCTTGGTTTTTAATGCTTGTCTGGGTCCTCTCCTCTCTTGTCCATTGCCCATCCTTCTGCCCTGGATGCATTACTTGGAGCAGAAGCATGTCCAAGCCCCCAGGACACTCCTGTTGTGGAAGGGTTCAAGACCACACATCTCCCTGCACATCCCTCCCACTGTGGGAGTGGGGAGGATGCACCACACTTGTCCACGTGGCCCTGCACAGCCTGGCCACCTTCCTTGGCGAACCTCCAGCCTTCTGCCTTCCAGCTAAAGAAAATGTTTTTTAGAAACTGAATTTAGCTGGGTTGGACAAGACCTCTTCTCAGACTCACTGACATAAAAGGCCACTTGTTGTATGTGGAAACATACATTCCTCCTCTGGAAACTGCTGTGGAAACAGTGATCTCTATTGAGCAGACTTTTCTTTGGGCTTGGCTGTGCTACAGGCCTGATTTTTATGACTTTGCTGTTAATACATTTAAAAGCCAAAAAGAAAAAAAAAAGTCATGGCCACATAACTTAGTCTTAAAAGTGCTTTCTTGGGTAAAAAAGTGAGGGATACTACAAAATAATTCCTTAAATAAAGGCCAAATACTACATAATTCCTGTTGTACGAGAAAATAAATCCAAAGCTCTTGTTAGGAAGAAAATAGCTTCTTAAGATTAATAAACACTCTTTTCTCTGATGCTTCTGAGAAGAGAAAGCTTTCATCCCTCCTGTATACCAGAGGTTTAATCTCATCCGTCACAAAAAGGCCCTGTACAAATACTGCCTGTGTTGCTATGCAAATCTGGTCTTTCCCAACAGCTGCTGGAGGAAGCTTGGTTTTGAATTCCTGGTGAGACAAATAGCTTGTTGGAAAGCCTGTCACTTGCTGTTTTGTGTTCAGTGAGGTGTCATGAGGCAACTGAGCTATTTAACATCTTGCTTCTGCCAAAAGAGATGGTCCCAGACACACGCTGCCACGCATTGTCTCATGCCAGTTCTTGTGCTCATCTGTGTGCTTAGTGAGCTCAAGCCAGCAAAAGCTGAGTAACAACTCCCACCCACCAAAATAATGCCAGAAGAACAATGCCAGAAGAACAATTCTAAGAAAAGGGCTTATTTTCTCCCGGCAATGTGTGCTGAATCACCTTTCCAAGGGGTCAAACAATGCCAGATCTGACACGTGAAAGAAAATCAAACACATACTTTGACCCATACAACGTAACCATTCCCGAACCGCAGTCACAGAAATGATTGCTTTTGCTTTAGATTTTCTAGAACTTGTTTCAAGAGCAAAGGAAGACCACAATAGCTGCTATTTTGTAAAAGTTAAGCCTTTTCAGGGTTCTCTGCTGCTGATTTAAACAGCTTTAAGAAAATTATCCCAGTATCTTTGTGTAAAATGAGCGTCACTCACGTACTAGGTTGTACTTAATCTTCTGCCTTGCTTGTTTGCTCTGTTACTTCAAAGCATGCATGTCCAGTTCTGCTGCATCCTCCTCGCTTTGCATGGAAGTGGCACCTTTCTGATCCTCACTGCAGGAGCTGCCTTCAGACCATAGGCACTCATTACATTGTTTGCATGATAGGCCAGACTGCTGACTGTAGTCTTGCCCAGTGCTCCAACCCTGTTGTTTTCCATTTTGAGACACCACCCTGTGCCATATTTTCATCTGTTCCTCTTTCCATTTCCAGGCAATCCTGAAAGTCTGGGCTCCCTGGTCTGGTATCTTCCTCTGCAGCTCTGCTTTCCTTAACAGGTTCAAAACTGCGTTTTCTGAAGGCTGGAGGACTGCCTGATATTCACATTAATTTTGCTTAATTATGGTGAAGGATTGGCACATCAGATGTCCTGCAGTGTTTACCAGGAGCACATACAAGGCTGGAATACAGAAGGCTCAGAGCTGTGGTACCCCTCTCCCCTGTAATTAACATTCCATCATCCTGTTGTGCATACTTGACTTCATCAGGTTGTTGTTGTTTCTAGTGTCCCACTCCATTTTCTGATATATAGAGGATCTGCAGGAATTTTTAAACCATAGTGTGTAATCAATAGTTTTCTTATAAATATCTCTGATGTTTGGCATTGCTGATTGGCAATGATGCAAAAATAAGATTAACTTTTTCAATTTAAGTCTCCAGAGGTACTGTATTAGAAGGTACTTTTTCAGTTGAGTTTGTGCACTGTGATTGTTTGTGCAGAGTGATTACCTCTTTGGCACCAGCATATTCACTGGCTATGCTGAGTGCTCCTCTTTCACTGCAACATGGAGTAAAACAGGTCATTTTGGATCCTCTGAAGAGCAGCAAGCTCTTACAGTGCTGTCAGAAGAGAATTGTGCATATGGAAAAATAAACGCTGGTGCAGGAAGACAGGTTCCATTGTGCTCTGCATCTTGGCTGCAGAGGTGGAGAGGTGGAGCTGTCTTGCCATCTCCCTTGAAATTCTGAGTCCCGCTTCCTGAGGCTGGGAGAAGCTGAGGCATGCTCTGGAGCTGTCAGATGTGGTGTGATGGATGTCTTTGGATGGGTTTCCAGTCCAGGGGAGAGGAAAACTGAAGGGGGCACAAGGCATTATGCTAAATCCCTTGCTCCACAGGAGGAAATTGTATGTCTTGTGACCTCCACTTGAAAGCTGGACAGTTCAAGTTATCACAACCTACAGCTGTAGAGAGGAGATTACCACATCCTCAACTTTCTAAACAACTGAGCTGTTTGAAGGCCAAGGGTTTAGTACAAATAATCATTAAAACATGGGCTGTTTGTTTATTGTTTTTTAAAGGTGCAGAATTAAGCACTCAGAAGTTAGGAAATGCCAGAATTAAGGCAGTAAATCTCTCCCTGTCTGTGCTCTGTTGGCCGAAGCTGAGAGCCATGCTAATGTGAGCAAACAAATATTTTGGGACCTTGTGATGCTGGCAGTCTGTCAGTGTCTGGCAACATCAGATGCTCTGAGAACACATGGCACAGGCTGAATTTGGCTGAACCTGGCAGGACTCAGCAACACCTTCCTGGAGGCAGTCAGGCCATCTCCTTCCGTGAGGCAGACAGAAAATGGGGTAGCCAGATCACTGGGCCCAACAAAAGAGGCTCAGCCAGCTGATGTGGCTTGTTACAGGCAGGTGCAGTGGGGCACAGCTGGATTTTTCGTGTCACCATGGCCTTCTCTCCTCAGCCTCAGCTCCATCATCTGGTGAGATCTGCAGCACACCAACACAAACCCTCCATTGTGCTGTAGCCTTGCTTCATTTATGAAGCTTTCTGAAAGAAATGATGCATGCTAACTTGCTGTTGATAGGCACACGGAGAAGGCATTTAAATAAAATTATGTGGGTAGACGCAGTTCTGTGAAACACAGAGTACTGCATGTATTTTTCCTGTTCACAGTTCACTGCTTTAACAAGTACCTTCTGCCTTAGATCCCTGTGTTGTTTATTTAACTCTATCCAGCTTCCTGAGGAAGGGAGTCTTATTCACTGTGAGAGCCTGCTGAAATGTTTCTATGTAATGTCCAAGCGCACCTTTAGCAACAAACACTTGGAGCCTGGGAGACGCACATGTCCCTCTGTGTCCTATTTTTCTTTTAGCTGTGCATGTAACTTGAGATCCATCTCCTAGGGTGCTTTAAGAACTGCCTAGCAAGACTACTCTTAGCTTGGTTAATTCATCCCAAACCCTGAAATGCAGTAAAGGATATCCTTTTCTTCAAGTGTACCTGGTTTCTGGATCTACAGAAATCCAGAGTTTCTAATATCTGCCCTTAGAAGTAAAGGATTTTCAAGCCATTTTTGCTTGCTCAAAGCAGCTTTCCAAGGGGTTTGAGTGGATTCTTTAAAAATACAGTATTTTAAATATATGATATTAATTGCAAGTGAATTTAGAGAAGCTGTAAAGTCTTTGTAGATGCTGAAAATGTCAAAGCAGGTGTGAGTTGTCACTGCTTCCGAAGTTTCTTCTTCAGGTGAGGGCTCTTATGGAGCTTTTAAAGTAATTCTTGCTAATTACTGTGTGTATCTGCACTTAGAAAATCACGTGTTAGCTGATTCGTTTCTAAATCACAGCAGCAGAAAAGGAAATTTCAGATTCCTTTAGGATCTGTTGTTTACATTTTGAGTTTCAGACTTCTCCAAACATAAGTCTTAAATCAAAACCTGAGATTTTCACAGCCATATCATTCCAGAGTGTGGGACTTCAAAGAAGAAAAGTACATTAAATATTCTAAGATCCACTTGCACTTTTATATCAGGATAAGGAGTCCATATACTCCCTTTGTATTCCCTCCTGTTCCTGCTCATGCTAGCAGCTGTTCCGCTCCACCATTTTGCTTTCCAGGGTAATGACTCTTGGGACTGAGCTATCTCACTGACCATCTGTGGCCCATAGAGCAATTTGTAGTGGATAATCCCTCACACTAAATCCTCTCAGCACGTGCTGCATGTTAGTTTTGGACTTTGTCCTGTTTTGAGCTTGCTGTAGACCTGTGTGCGACTGCGGCAAGGTGCCATCCTTGCAGCCAGGGGAAAGGTATGGGGCTCTTTGAAGGACACTTAAATCAGGGCAGTTGGGGTTATGCAAGCTGTCCCAAACCCTGTTTACCACTGGGAATTAGTTAAAATCTGTGGTGAAAAATATGCAACCAAGTCACAGCATTGCTTACATAAAAGCTTTCCATCAGGAACAGGGTTAGAACTTGTGCAGTTGTAAAAAAATCCGCACAAACTCTCCAAGAGGCACAAAGTGACCCATCTAATTTACGTGCTTTCTAAATGGTCATTGCTTTCTAAATGCACAGGATTTACATTCTTATCCTAGTGGCTTTTTTTCACTGTGTTTTCCAAACCAGTGACAACGGCATCATCACATCACTACCCACCAGCACTGGGACTTGGCTAGCAGAGAGATTCGTGACAGATTTACCTAGCATGGGCATGGTTGTCCTATAGCAGACTGAAGTTTCATCTAGCACAACCTCTGGTAGCCCAAACCCCCCCAGAATTTAGGGAACTACACAAGAGCAGTGGTGAGCAGTACCTTTTTGAGAATCTCTTCCAGTGTGCAAGCTGTGGGTGTACAATTTCCTGAGCAGCACACTACTGCTGCATACTTGCAGGGGGATTATTTTTGTCCTTGAAAAAATTAGTTTAATTTCTGGGTAACCCTGAGCCACTGGTTGTCACACCACTGTCTGGCTGTTGAAGCACGGTGACTGCAAAGAGCACGCAGCCTGTGCATACTCTTGGGCTCTGTGCCAAACCTCCCAGTGACCACAGCAGAGAGTCCCTCTGGTTGTTTCTTTTTGGGGTGAGGGATCTCAGCCAAGACAGTCAATTTTTCTGCAAGGGCCCTGTCATACTGTTAATTCCCCCATACCTTCCCTGCATGTTTGCTAAGGCACAGAGGCATTTCACCAGGATTTATTTCTAGGCAACTCTACCCAACCTCTTCCCTCTGTTTCCCTCTCACTTTCACTCAGCTTCCCCATTTCCACCAACTTGTTTTTACATAATGCCGCTGTAACTTTTGATGGGATGAAGACCCAGCTCCACTTCTCCTTTTTGGAGCAGGCAAACGGTCCAAAAGCCTGGAGTGATTGCAAGCAGCAGAAAATCCAGCGCCCAGTCTGGTGTGGATGTTTGCAGTCCAGTTACAAAAGCCCTGTGTTTGCATAATGTTAATCCCCGGGCTTTGGCTATGCTGGCCAGGCAGGACCTATCGCAGCCTGGAGAATGACATCATTTGGAAAAAGGGCTGCTGCACGAGGCTGCCAGAGGCTGTGCAGCTTCCCTCCCCTTTTACAGGGGTCTGCTGCTCCATCTCAATAGGAGCAGGCTGCTTTATCGATTGGAATAGTTTTAGTGACCATAGAGTTTGTAACATGATGCAGTGCAGGAGGCAATATGTGTAACCCTCCTCTTTGGCAGGCTGCAGTAGTGATATAATACCATAATTCCGGTGATTTGTTCATTAAGCTCTGTCACCTAGAGATTTGTTTCATCTTAATGCATACATTGTTTTTTACTTGCCCTAATTTTCCTTTTACAAATAGTGGCGAGAAATACCAGGAAAGCGTAACTGATACGATGCTGCATGCAAGCGCACCCACGTGCTACTTGTGATTGGCGCAAGGAGCTGCAGAGACATAAAATGCAGGATGACTGGGCTGCTTAGTGAATGCTTCCAGCTCACTAATGCTGAAATGGCAGAAAGCATCCTGCACTCTGAAACCAGCACATGACTCCCAGCATCGCCATTCTGTCCTATTCTCCCTTTACAGATGCAGTTACAAAAACGGCAGCTAAGCACAGACATATCCCTGGCATGCTGTCAGGCAGCCTTGCTGGCGGAAATTTTTTTTCCCCCCTGCAAGCTGCCAAGGTGGACTCCTTAGCTCCTGCGATAGACTGAATGAGACTGCAGTTCCCCCATCAGTTTCATAATACTCAGAAAGCATCCATTTACATCATTGTGTGCAGTGCAGGGCAGCAGCTGCCAGGAAATTTGAAACTATTTTGATTTCGGTTGACTAGAACAGCAGCAATTGAATTAGCTGGTATCGCTATAAACTGATGATCTGTGCATTTTATTTCTTTGACCAATGGGTAACTGCTGGAGCTACAGTAACCTCTGTGAGTAAGGAGACTGTTCAAGCAAATATATCTAATTTCTCGAGCTGTATTATATATATATATATATACTGTATAGAGAGAGACACTCACACCATTCTTTTTTAAAATGTACCTGTAAACAAAATGTCTGTCTATGCTTTTAACTTGTGTTTTGCTTCCTAGAATTTCCTTTTATTATGCTGTAGACAAGTTTGCTTGACATGGAATGGTTATTTACCTATGAAATATCATATCTATGCCTGATATAAGTCATTAATTCTTTCAACGTCTAGTCATGAGAAAGGCTGCCAAATGCTGTTAGGTTATATCTGCCCAGTCTCAGTTTTCTAGTCACTCGCCCCCTTTCATTTTAGCTTTCTCCCTATCCATTTTTTTTTTTTTTCTTTTTTTTAAATTCGTTGAAAGAAGCCACCTTCAATGCAAAGTAGAAATTTGTGTTACCTGAAAGTGTTTGTCCTTTCTTTGTTTGTTTGGTGATGGGTATTTTTTTTCCCTGCGCATCTTCAGTGCAGTCCTTAAATTTTGTTGTCTTTCTAGCCTTGTTTGTAATGCAGTCATATTGGGGGATGGGGTTGGACAGGATATGCCAGTAGCTGCAGCAAGACATGATGCTGTGGTGGTGGATGGGAATAAGGGAGGAGTTTCCCTTAAAGAGCTCAAGCTCCCCTAAGCTCTTGTACCTGAAATAGCTCTCTGAGGAGAGGAAAAGGCTCTGCAGTTTTGGCGAGAGGGACTGATTGGTCGTGGTTTATCTCACAAAATAGAGACCTTGGCAGTCATGTGCATGGTGGTAGCTAAGATAATGGCAACAGAACACTGCTTTAATGTCATATATGATTTTCTTTTCAATCAGGCAGAGAATCAGGCAATATTCCTGCATGAAGGCAAGAATCCCACTGACTTGTACTACAGTAGTGACAGCAGCAGCAGTCCATCCAGAGGAGGGCTGCTGACATCTCACTTTAGAAAAGGCCTTACATTTCTACTGTGATAGTGCTACTCTCTTGCCCAGATGGAACATAGCTTGCAGGTGTGGCAGAGGGGAGTAGGTCCCCTCCTTGGACATCTCTCTCTGCCCGCATATGCAAGTATGTGCTCTGTATGTGTACCTCCTCTGGAGTCTGATGGGCTTGCCAGAATATGAAGTTCAGGAGCAGTAAATCAGAAACTTGCTCAGGATTTCTTTCCACTATCAGCAGTGGCTGTCGGTGGCAGATGGGGACATGCAGCAGAGCATTTAGCATTCACCACGAGAAATAAGGCCCCCTCTGTTTCTCTTGTGTTGGTTCAGAAGCTAAGATAGCAATTAGCAGAGGCGAGCCTGGCCCCTTGGCAGGATCTGTGTGCGGTGCCTTGTTAGGGCTTGGCCTCCAGAGCACATTGGCTGCCTCCCAGCCCCACAGGAGGCCAAGGCTGACGCTCCGGGCTTCCTTCCAACAAGGCGGGATGTGTGGGTTGGAGTGAGGCATGGGGGGTCCCAGCTCTTGAAGTACTATGTATTGTCTTTCTTTGGGCAGTACGGAGAGTATGGCCCAGGTGGCCTGGCCAAGTGTTGTCTCCATAGTGCTGAGGGCACACGCTGGGCATTGCTGTGTGTGGATGTGTCCAAGAAGGGTTTATGTTACCATCTACAGTGACAGGCTCCCTATCAGTCCTCTCCTAAGAAATCCCTCCTCTAGATCGTGCTGAGAGAGCAGCAAGCACTAAAGCTTCTGCATTAGAGAAAACCAGGGTTGTGGGGTGAGAAAGCAACTCGGGGTTGCTTGCTTGGGGTTGTTTTGCTGCCAGTGTAGGGACCTTGTAACCACAGAGCATCACTGTCATATATGTGAGTCTGTCCTGGTGGAAGTGTCCCACAGTGGCAACTTGGTAGCTGTGACATGAAAAGTATGGGCTTGAGAAGCATGCAAGCACTGTGTGGCTAAGTTGTGTGCAAAGAGGACTGTTTGTCTGCTGCTTCAGACACTTAGGGAAAGCACTGTGGGTGCACCCACACCTGTATGTGGAAACCTTGCCATGAAGATGGGCTGGTGATGCAATTGTGGACAGGGCGTCCTTTCTCCTTACAGCTTCCTGGGACCTTGCAGCAGAGAAAAGGTCCCTGCTTTGTCCAGTCACTGTTCTGTACAGCAACCAAGTCATCTGGATGAAGTTTAACTTTTATTATATAGTGATTAAGTCAATGGTTTGGAGGCATTTGGAGAACCCACTGGGAAAGATTCTGAAGCTTGGCAGGTCCAAGATTGTCACTTTGATCCTGCACCATGCCCAGTGTGTGGTATTTACCCTGTGGCTAGATATGCTAGGATATACTGCCAGGTGTAAGCTTCTGCTTACCTTAACAAGCCACTGGCACATAGGTAGCCATAATAATATGGTTCTGAACTTACATTACATTATCCTCTCTTTCACCTTTTACTCAGCCTATCATTAACCATAGTTACATGGCTTCCTCCTCAGAAACAGACCTTGGCCAGCCTGCTTGGAGTAGTGGTGGGGGTCAGTTTGCAATGCAGCACCTAAAGATGCACCTTGGAACCAAACCATTCAAATGCAAGCTGGTGTCTGATTTCAGAGCTGTCACCCCTGATGCTTTTCAGAATGGGTGTTCAGGTCTTGCCACCCTACAGTTTGATTTATAATACTTTTATACTCCTGGACTTTTTTTTTTTTTTTTCCCCCCTAAAGGAGTGGGACAAATGCAGCTGTTGATGGTTGGCTTTTTTTGTTGTTGCTTTGGGTTTTTTTCCCCCCCCCCCAAAAGCTCAGTTCCTCCTTGGGCTGTGATACAAGGTGGCCAGTTATCTGTCATGTGATCCCTGAGGTCCATCAGGACAGATGGTTCTCTGTTACCTCAAAACAATGAGAGCCACAGGGTGCTTGGCGCTTGGAAAATGGGACCACCCATTTTTGCTTCTGCTTTGTTTACATCAGTTGGAAAAGCAGCACAAGGAAGGGAAGGGTAGCAAGGTTTTTCTGCAGCAGTGTACTTGCTGCAGTAGAAAAAGTGAATTGTTTGGTATGCATCCATCACTGCAACATGACCTTCAGCTACCTGAGTTATTAAAGGAAGAGGGTAGTGCTGGAAGAAAGTTTCGTAATTGCTTCGTAATTTAGCTAATTAGTTTTGTCAAGGATGTAGAACATAAGGGGTGTGGTTGATTATCTTCCCAATGTTTCACCTTTACAAGTGCAAATTACCTAAGAAAGTAAAACCATCATGTGTAGTCTTTTTAAGTAAAATCATGATGTGTGGTGTATGCTGTGGATGGCTGTCAGACATTTGAATCTCAGCTTTCTTAGGCATATGTGCCTGGCCTGTGGCCTCAGACTGTGCATGTGCCACTGGGACCTTTTCTGAAGTGTAGCAGACATTTCTGGCATTCCTTCCTCTGTAGTGCTCACTCCCAAAGTAGGACTGCCCAAAAACTCCTATGTAAAAGGACCAGCTCTGGATAACTGAAGTGTGAGGGTGTGCAGAAGTGAGTTAAACTGAACAGTATTTTCCCTGCAGGGGAGAGTGTTGTTAGTCTGTTAGGAATGGGCTGGTGAGGGAGATCAGGCCTTTGGCTTTGTGCATGTGATAGATAAATCCAGGGTCTCTTTCTTTTTTCTTTGCAGGTAGTGGCCGTGGAAGCAACAGTTTGCCTCCTCATACCATCATCAATGAATTTCCAGAGTATGGTACTGTAGAGTCAAGCAGACAGGTGCCAACGGCTCCATCGACGTGCCGGGCAGAGCCTGTAACACGCAGTCCAGAAAGCTGTGACAGTCACCACCACACCAGGCCTATTCCTCAGCGGGCAGCTCCTGCAGATAATTTGAGGCCTGATGCAGAGGCAGTGCAGCTTCACACTTCAGAAGAAGGTTTGCAACCTGCGGGTAATCTCCCAGAGATTGTAAAAATCTCTCGACGGCTAGAAGCAATAAAGGTGCATGAAAGAGCAAATACTTCTCCCAATTCAGAAACACAAATGGAAAAAAAGGGTGTTACTGGAGGCCAAAATGTACAGGCAGCCAGAGAACGAGTTCCAGCAAGCCAAGAAGAACTCTCAGACGTGCTTCTTCCATCTGAACGAACAGCAGAGGAAAAAAAGCATTTGATCATAGAGAAAGATCTGGCTTCAATATGGGCTGGAGAAAAGCAGTCCGAATCCTCACAAGCCATAAGTAATAAAGCAGAGGAGGTCCACGCAGCTCAAGACCCAAGCTGTCACAAACCATCTGTGACAAACCTGGGGTCAATCAGCAGTGTGGAAAGGGGCACATGTTTTGAGGAGTTTTCAGAGTACAGTCAAGACAAAATGCAAACAAATCCCGAGAGAAGGCTTGCTAAAGAAGCAACTGTGAGTAAACATGTAGAATTTCAAGGTGTTGAGATCTTATGGCTGCAAAAAGCTGAGGAGCAGAGAAGAAAGAAACACTCACTGCTGGACTCTGTGTCTGTGGAGAGGAAGGCATTCCCCAAAACATCCAGCCACCCTGTGTCACCAATGGTCTCCCCAGGGTTGCTTTCCTTGCCAGACAGTGCATGGAGTGAGGTTTGTGAAGACCCAAGGCTGGGACCCGCTGCCTCTGGAGCCACTCCTCTAGCAATCCGTGATGAAAGCAGGAAGGATAAAGTTTCTGTGAAGGACAAGAAGAACTATGGTGAGGTGGAGATGGCTGTTCTTGCAAGAGGCCAGAACAGGTGAGCTGCTGCTGAGGGGAGCAAGACTCAAGCAGGGATTCTCTTGTCTAGGCATGTGGCCTTATGCCTACCTGTTGAGGAGCCAATGAGAAACAGCAAATACTTGTCTGCTGCCTGTGTTGTGGTGTTTACAGTAGTGGTTCGTAGCTGGTGGTTGGCTAGTGCCTGAAGTCGGTACTGAAGCCTCTCCACATCATCTTACTGAAGTTTGCTGTTTATCTCATATTTTGAAACTTAAAGATCAGACATCTTGCTGTTTGCACGGTGATGTCCATGTAATGAATCATCTGTAGCAGATGTAGTTGGGATCTGGACATGTCATGTAATTAAATACAGAGGGCATGCAGGCCTGGCCATAGATTTTCTGGTTTCATTCAGAGTTCATGCAAGAACAGTGTGAGAACCTCTGAAAGGCTGGATAATAAAGATATTTTATAAAGGGCCACGTAGATCGTAAAAGGAATGACATTTTATCCAGAGCCATGTAGATCACAGGAGGATAAATGCTACAATAAGTGTTTTCTGTATTATCTATCGATCTATCATCTAGATCGATATCTGTCTACCTGTTTTTATCATTTTAGCAGTAGATATTGTGAGAATGGGAATATGCATTTGCATTCTGATTTGCTTTCCATCCTGATGTGCTCGCTTTTCTTTCCTGATGCACATCTCTGACAAAACAAATGGTTCCACTGGTGTGATCTGAGCAAACCATGCCCACTTTGACCTGGAGAGGTGTTTGCTGCTGAGACAACAAGATCCCTACAAGGGAGGCTCTCCTGCCTCTGCACCTGTGGATCTGTAGCGTTTTGCTTTGGCTAATGCATGGGATTTCTTGGTCTGGCTACCCTAACCTCTGGCATGTTGAGGAGCCCCACAGTATTTGGTGCAGCAGAGAAGAAAACTCTTCAGGGGGGTGGTATACCTTTCTTTGCATCACCAATCAGGCCGAGTCTTCTCCCTTCAAATCTCCCCAGGCTCCATATTTTTAATTGCACATGCGGCTCCATATTCTTAATTGCACATGCGTCCCTTTGTATTTTGGAGGGATTTCCTCAGCTTTTTGTTGAAGACCCCGGTCCTAGGACTGCAGAGATAGCAAAATATCCTTCAGTGGCAGAGGCTCCACCTGGATACACATCTCCAATATGTACAGCCTCTGGCATGGCACTGGTGCTTAGATAGATCTTACACATTGTACTTTCCTCCTTTGCCTGCAAGCAGCTGATATTACCTGTTAGATAATATTAGGCTGTCTCCCAGCTCTCTTCTTTTACCCACAAGAATGTTTCTTTTTATGTCCCTGGAGAGAGAGATGATGCCAGTCATAAATGGAGGTAGTGCAAGGAGAAACCAGCATTTTACCTGCAGTGCATAAACCTGCGTTAACCTTTCTGCTCAGAAAGTTGGAAGGTGAGAAGGGTTGCCCAAAGTCTAAACCTTGCCCTCAAGCTGAAATGAGCTGTTTCTGGTTAATTTTCAGGATGGTGGAGGAGGGGGAAGCAGCCACAGGAGGATATGAAGATTTCCTTGGGCAGAGGCACTCTGACGTCTCCACTGATCTGTACAGCTCACAGTTTGAAAACATCCTAGACAATGCATCTTTGTACTACAGTGCGGAATCGCTGGAGACATTGTACTCGGAGCCTGATAGCTACTTCAGCTTTGAGATGCCACTCACTCCCATGATCCAGCAGCGCATGAAGGAGGGTGGACAGTTTTTAGATAGGACATCAGCCTTGGGCCAGACAGATGTCCCTGACAGGGAGCTGAAGGGACGTGGTGAAGGCATCGCCAATGGCTTAAGGGATGCCAGTGAAATACTCTTCAAAGGAGATGTCGCGGAAGTCCCTCGTCTGGAAAGGTAAAAGTAGTGGGTGAGCTTTCCGTGTGCCTGCTGATTTCCCCCAATCTCTCTTTACTTCAGCGTACTGTCACTGAGTGTAGTTTTGCCTCTTTTAACACTTCCAATTTTCTACAGAGATTAATTCCCAGGGTGACTGCAGGAGGGGAATGAGCCATTCAAACCTGCCATTCATAAGGAGAGTACAAATTTACATTATGAAGGTTTATTAGGCAATGCTGATATATTGATAAAAGTCTGTCTGGTATTATCACATGTCTGGGACCTGTCTCTGGAGGAGTTAGTTATTGGTTACAAATGAACCTTGTTCAGCTCCAGTTCCTACCTGAATTTATTGGCAGCAGCATTAGGAGCGGTAACACTTCATGTACACAAATGAGTTGCCCAAATGCAGTTTGTGATCTGGATGTTAAAGATGTTTCTCTGGGCACAGTGTTTCCTCTCTTGAGGCCAGTGGGAGTTTAGAACATTACTTCTGCTGGGATGAGATTTTGCTCCCACCACATTCACAGGTTAGCTGCTTCTCTCGTTTGTGCACTTACTTACTGAAAGGGGAGCAAGCATTGCACAAATGTTAATAATTTCTGTTTAGGTAAAAGGGGAGGTGAGAAAATCTTTTAAAAGGAAGAGTGATGTGAGAAGCAAAAACTAGGCTGAGTGGTCGGAAAATACTGTGCAATTGTAGAAAATCACTCTACGTGCCAGCTTTTCTAATAGTGTGCTGTTGGAGAGAGTGGGGACAGTGAAAGGCAGTCACAGACAAAGTGGGAGGTTGAGTTAAAAGCAGAGTGGTGAGGGTGCAACTCACCTGCAAAGTGGTGAAGGACATTGTGAGGGACAAAGATGCCTCTGGTCTTTATCCTCCAGGGACGGGATATTATCTAAGTTCCAGAACTACTCCCTTAGATGGGACTAGTCTAGTTCGAGCTTTCCTGGGAGTAAGGGTGGGAGATCTTTTATCTATTTCTTTTCTGCTAAAATGAAAGAAGTCCTCTAAGCAGGAGTAGTTTTGCTAACTTTATGGATTAAGGTACAGTTTGCTCTTAAAACAAGGCAGAAGGACCTTCTTCTTAAGGCAGAAGGACCTTCAAGTTCAAAATATTTTTCCCTCAATCATACAGTAAAAAAGGTGTTTAAATCTTGTGCATGCATGGTGCCTGCCAACGGGCATTAAGTGAGTGCTAATCTGCAATAACCTGTATGGAGCCAGAAACTGAAGTCAGTCCTGAGACTTACACGTCCTTACTTACAGCAAAACCAAAGACTGATATAAAACTGGACAGAGGAGAACAAGCAGCACATTCAGATCCTGGTTCTGTTACCCCCTAGTTGCAGCATCTAGTATCTAAAAGATACTGTCAAGTAAGACCCACATTGGCTCATCAAGACAAAAATTATCACAAAGACAAGGTGTGCTTAGCTGAATCACGTCAGGTGCCTGCCGAATGTGGATTTCACTTGGAATTAATTTTAGTTTAGATTTGTAGCCATACTGATAAACCAGGAGTAGATGTTTAAATACTTTTTTCTCACGTAATTAAAGAAACAAGAAAGAAAAAGAGTGTTCCTGGTTTGCTAGGGACAAGCCTCAAGGGCTCATCTAACATAGGTACCAGTAGAGAATGTCACAGCAGGATGGCTAGCCTCAAGTATGTCCAACAGAGTAATCCTCCCAGCGATAATCTTACAGATTTCCCTTCCTCCTTCAGTATCGTGTTGTATTGCACCAGGCGTATATGTTGTGTGGTGTCCGGCAGGCGACTGACAGGTCGTGAGTAGTACTTTTTTGGAGCCAGTGGGGAATCAGTGTTAAGATCGCGTGGGTGAGAAGCAGTGTGTGCGTGCTGAGGGCGGCGGGAGGTTTATCGTATAGGGTTCAAGGCGGTGTGTCCTGGTAATGCTCAGGTGAACCACAAGTAGCCTCCTGAGGCCTGGCGGAGTTTGAAAGCGCGGTTGTGTTGCCTGAAGCAATCCCAGACTTAGGTTTACCTGAGTCTGCCTGTGCTATGCGTGTGTGGTGCCTCTGTGCTTGCTGCTGAAGCTGTCGTTTCTTAGGGTGCTGTGAGCCTGCAGTTGTGCTTAAGGCCGCAGTTCTTCACGCGTAGTGCCTGCCTGGCGCTGCAGAGCAGCAGGGGCACCCTCCTCAGTGGTCCAGCCCTTCCGGAGGAGGAGGGTGGGGGAGATAAGCCCCCCGCCCTGCTGGGCCGGGCCGGGCCGGGCCGGGCCCCGCGCGGTGCTGCCGGAGCGCTCCGTGCGCCTTGCCCGGCCGGGGCTCGCCGCTCCCGCCGCTAGGAGAGCCCTCCCCCGGGAGAGGAAGCGCCTCCCCCGGGAGTGGGGGATGCTGTGAGGGCTCTGCATGTGGGTACTGGCAAGTGCAAAGGGAAGCGGGTGGATTTCTGGTGCGGGGGATTTGGGAGCAGAGTAGGGCAGTGTGTCAGTGCGGGACTGCAAGGAGCATGAGAGCACCCCCCTTTTCCGGAAACGGTACTGCCAACCCGAGGGAGCAAAAAACGAAACCAAAATCTCAGCAGTGCCTTTTGCCGTGGTATTTCGGTGATGTAAAAAGTGATTGGGGAGGGAGCATGCTTCCAAGTACTAGCACTAGACTAGTTAATGGGGGAACAGTGTGAAACAGGAGCAGTTCTGCCTGGCCCAGGGCAGAAGGGAACGGCCGACTTGAGAGCAAAGAGGTGGTGTTTTTACGCCTGGAAATTGAAAGCCGCATGCCAGTTTGTAAAGGAGGAGCCGGGGCTCCCCGTGGCAATGGCCTCCTGACAGCAGGTAGCTGAGGACCATAGCCCGTTTTGCAGCCGTCCGGAGGGATCCAGAGTGTACCTCACACGGGGAGTAAGGATTTCATGCATAAGGACAAGAAAACCTGGCCTCGTAATGAATAAGCGGGAGGGTAACATCCTTCTCTGCTCTTAGGAAATTGCTGGCTTTGGGAGGGGTCAGCTCTGGTATGTGAGGGCCGGTCACATGCCTTCAGAACTGAAAAAAAGAGGAAAAAAAAACCTATTAGAGGCTTACAGGCTGCAAGTTCATATGAGCTCTTGGGTGTCTGAAGATTTCATCCCTGCTGTCCTCCCTGTCAGCTGCTGGCCGTGGTTAAACGCAGTAAGTCCTAAAGAGAGCTGTATGATGGACCTGCCTGCTTTGACAGCCACCTGCTGTGCTTCGTTAGGGGAGGGGGTGTCATCTGCCCCTGGGTCTTCCTGCAGATCAAGCAGGCTTACTTTTTCAAGTAGTCCTTTCTTGGCATAGCTTAGATGCCCTTTGTGCCTGGCCAGTGGAGGAGGGATGGCTGGGGCGCAAGGGCATGCAGCTTGCTTTCCTTTGGCACTCTGTGTCTTTGGGGTAGAGTTTGTTCTCTTTCAGTTCTCTGAGATAAACTCAGTTGAGAGCATGGTGTTAATAATGCCAAAGTTGTGGGTTTGATCCCTGCCTGGGCCATTCACTTAACAGCTAGAGTCGATGATCCTTTTGTATCCCTTCCAGCTCAGAATATTCTGTCATTCTGTGGCGATTATCCCTCTGGGGGAAAAAAAAAAAATCTTCAGCTGAAGTAGCCTTAAGTTTCCACAGGAGGGGGTGAGAGAACAGGGGGAGGTAGGGGTAGTGTGTGAGGTTTCAGAGCTGAGCGACAGCCTTGCGGTGTGTCAGTGCAGTGTGGGATCCTCGTGAAGTAGGTAATGACAAGCTTTGTAATGACAATAAGGACGTTGCATTTGGGCCGTGTTTGGTTACCTTGTCTCTTTGTTATCCTTGCGGAGGCATGCAGTCCCCCCGCTGTCACACCCACGCCCCAGGTGATGTACCCCTCTCTTCCCATGCCAGTGTGTTGTGTGAAGGCGAGCAAGGCTCAGCCTTCCTATCTGGGAGTTTAGTCTTACTTTCAGAGGGAAAGTAAGACTTCCCCTCTGAAAGTCTTACAGAGCAGTAAGGACAACTGTTTGCAAGCTGCTACCAAGACACTGAGCTTGAATTTGTGTTGCCTGGACACAGGCAATCATCAGGAAATTGATTCAAATTGCGGATCCAAGTCAGAGCGGGGTGAAGTGAATGTGTTTCCAAAGCAGTAAGATATACTTGAGGGGAAAAGGAGTTATCTTTTCTATGTATACCACAGAAAAAGCATCTGCGTGACTAAATGTGAAGTGTGAAATTTTCTCTGTGGTGATGTCTGTACTTCCAGACTTTAAAGACTGGATTTCTTTTAGTCTTTGGTTTTACTGCATATTTTATAGCAGGCTTTCCATTCCCTCTCTCCTTATAGTCTGGAGTCAAAATAAGAAGTTTTTAAAAACCCACAAAACAACAACAAAAAACTTACGGCATTTCTTTTCCTGCCATAAATGCCTTTTCCTGTTGTCTTGGGAAGTATTTTCTTTGTTGGCAGGACATTGCCCAAGATTTTTGTAAATCCATGGAGAAAATAAAAAAAATCTGTATTGCAACTCCTAATCCTTAAATATGCTAAATATTTGCCACCTGCCATCATCTTCAAAGAACTGCTGGTGCTCAGCAAATTCTGCAAGTCCTGTTATTTTTTTTCTCCTAGAGATGCAAACACAAATTTAGTTGCATATGTATTCAAGAGGGGAAGAATACAAACTCCCTAAAGCAATCTGGTGATTCTCAGAATAAATTCACAAGAACGTAGCCTAAAATTCCCATGGGTACCAGGTTACTTTTAATTGTTGGGGCCTCTTGTTGTAGTTCCCATGGAGGATATTTTTCTTCTGTGTTTAGGTCATTTCCAGCAGTTTCTTACCTGGCACTCTGGTTATTCCTTAATTAAGACAATAAACTTTTTTAACAAATAAATCCAGTTTTGATTCCTCTCTCCAGGCTTCTCTAAGTCTCCTCCCATTTTATCAGTACCCAGATGACAGTTATAAATCTGGTTTTCAGTTTGTACACTGATATTTTTGTCCAAAGAAGTTTGTATTTGACTTTTCAATGTAGTTACAAGACTCAATACTTAAGAATCTAACATGTAACTTTTATACATTAATTTTATTAGTCTGTCTGACAGAAGTCTGGTAGAATTTTTTTGCACTTTGAAGATTCACTTAGAGACCCAACTGAATTTTTTCATTTAGTGCCAAATCTGCTGAGATCCCTATTTTTTTGAGTGGATGTTTTTTCGTCTTCAGACATGCCTCAGCTCATGGCAGACTGGGACCTAGGAGACATAGGTCAATCGGAACATGGTACTTCATATTTGCTGTCACCCATATGCCCAGGATAAGGAAGGTCATTCAGAGGGATGGCATTGGTTATTGTCCTAGAAAAGCAAATGCATTAAATGTGTCTGCAGTTCATGAGCAAGCAAAAAAGCGCTGGCACGTGGGCTAATGCATCTGTCAGTTGTTGAGCCACAGCTAACCACAATATGCTGGCATGGGTGTATGTTGAATCCAGGTAAAGAGGAATTGGCACAGTTCACAAGGGTACATTTCTGACACCACAGGCATTTTCACAGCTGAGGATTTGCCTTGTTGTTGCACAGCGTAGTAACTTCTTAAATGTTATGCTACACTGTTTACCTTGCTATTCCCCCCAGGAAGGTATCATCTGTTTATGAGGTCACTGGAGATATGCTGTACAGAGTTTGCCTTTGCTGTGGCTAATGAGGTGCTTGGAACACCAGTTTAGTGAGACTTTGTAAAGCTGCTTCTAGTTCCTAAATAAACTGTTGTTTTAGGGAAAAAAAAGGGCTGCTGAGTTTTCGCCTCTTCATTTCCCAGCCTCCTCTGGAAATAAAACAAACAAAACAAAAATCCAGGAGCTCAAAGAGACAGAAAAGAAAAATAAAAAGTGGAGCAGCTGATCAGCTTGCTACACAAAGCGCCTCAGTATAGAACTGTCAGCAGCTCAGCTTTTAAGCTGGCATCTGTTGGCACATCTCCATTAAAGTCAAAGCCATTTAGGTCAGGAAGGCTTGATTAACCAAAACTGAGGTATCTCTGCCAGCTCTGAGCTGGTCCCGAAGGGCAGCCTGCTGTCTCATCCATTAGCCATGACTGCCTGCTAGTCAAGCCCCTCTCCATGTTATTGCTGGTTAAGTCTCTTCTTCCTCTGTGTGTGTGCTGGGATAGACACAGTGCCTGGCATCTGGCAGGACAGCATAGTGAGGCATGCATATCTTCGGATGTGATGCTGGAGCAGCGGTGGAGAAGAACAGGGCACAGAGCATGCAGACTCCTTGCTAGCACAGCTGGCTGAGCTGTGGGTTGGTTAGTAGTTGTTTTTTCTTTATTCGCTATTCTTTTTGAGGACAGGTGGTTCGTTTTGCTGCATGGTTTCAATGTAAAGCTCCTGTGTGATACTAATGCTAGTGCTCAAGTGCTTCATCTGCACATTTGCAGGGAAGCCTGAACTGAGAAGTGTAAACATATATTTTTATGCGTCTGTTTTCCTCCCTGCCAGGAAGGATCAGCTGGACCAGCTGCCTGGCTAATATGCTCTTCCTGAGCCAGTCTCCAAACAGTTAAACCAAGCCCAAGCACGGGGGGGGGGGGAAGTACTCTGCTGTCTTCCCAGTTTTGGTCCTATCCTGGAGGACCCTGCAGGAGCCTTATAGGGAAGGAGGGTCATGTGTGTGCTGAACACAGGGATGATGGCTCTTGATGCCTGGAGCAGGTAGACTCTGAAGGGAGAGCCTGAGGATTCCGGAAACATGTAGGGGCTGAATGTTTTCTGAGCAAGGTCATAGGTGTGCAGTGCATTTGTTGGGTCTGTTTTTTATTTTTCTTGGGGCAGGTGGATCAGATCCTGAGTACGGGACAATCCTAATGCTTTCAAGAGACAAGTCTATGTATCTGAAATATGTCAGAAATATCCACTGCAGAGAGGAGCCTTTGGATATGGCCTGTGGTGAGAACCAGGTTTTCACTTTCTAGGCATGGTGACATTATTGTGATTAGTGTCCCTTTGGAAGCACTAACCCTTGCCATAGCAATATATGAAGCCTAAGGTCAAAATGGAATCAAACCTGAATTATTTTTAGCAAGACATTTGTACTTCAGGTGGCAGCAGGCCAGCATGTCTGTGTAATAAAGTACACGCTGTCTCTCGGAAGGGCTGCAGTCCTCTCCCTCCATGTGGCAGGACTTCTTGTTCTAATGCTGTGATCCTGTAATGACAATTGCATTTGCTGCATACAAGCCTACAGAAATGGTGTTTTCTGAATGCTTTAGGTGCTAGCTCCCTTTTTAACAATCAGTAGGAGTTATTTTAATGAAAGAAAAAGACAAATGGTTTCAGGAAAGAAGGGGTTATTTTTGAACAGCAGTATGCATTTCATATTTTTTGATCTGAAATTGACTTTGCATATGCATTTTATTGATAAGCAATAGGGGATTATAGGGATTGTTACTTTTTACTTTGCTCCTTTCTGTGTGATGTGACAAGGTTGAGGTACTTTTTAATAGATGCTTGGTGGTTACTCTGGCTTGTAGATGCCGTCCTTGCTTTGTATGTCCTGGCTGATGCTGTGTTTGTGAGACACCCACTGAATGGAGTTGCAGCAAAGTGCAGCTGTGTCAGTCCTCAAAGAGAGATCTACTTCAAAGCATGTCTTTGAAGAGAATCCATACGTAGGACTTCAAAGCCGATTAAACCATTTGGAGTAAAATAGCACACTGAGTCATCTGCTAGGAAAGGGCATTTTTTTATTATTATTATTTTTCTCCCCTTCCTGTAGCTGTAGTTTGGAAGAGCCCTGGAACTGAAGGTAACTGGCAAGGTAAATCATTGCTTGAAGTGCTTTTGTGCTCACTGTCTCTTGGCCCTGAAGAAGCTGGTTTGGAGCTGCAGCCTGTTTGTGTGGTCGGGTCATTTGTAGCAGGAACTGAGTCATCACATCCCACCGCTGCCGCTGCCGGAATTTCTTCACTTTCTTCAGTGGGGCTGCTCCTTTCAGAGCTGGGCTGTTCAAGCACAACTTTTCAGGTCCTTTTAAACAAAATTCAGACTGTGCCACTGCTTATGTCTGGTCTGCTCTGAAATGTGAAAGGATATCATTCACTGAACATTTCTCTGAAGGGTTGCAAAGTAGGGACTTATTTCCACAGTGCAGGACCTAGAGGGTGGAGTGAAGAAGTGGGTCAGGCACCTGACAGTTTCTGCTTTGTCCCTGCCATGCTTCTGAGGGGCTGTTGACCTAGTTTTAGAGCATGCTTTTCGTGGACAGAGCTGGTGGTTATGGAGGGAATGCTGTCCTGTTTCAGAACTGGGAGGAGAAGGCTTGGAGTGAAAGCATTTAAAACAAGGCCAGCACTGTCCTGCAGTGGGTGATTATCAGCTTCAGTGTTTCTCTCCAGTAGACGCCTTACCCCTGCTGAATACAACGTTGGTTTTGGCCCTAGCTTCAGCATGCCAGAAAGTCTCTCCACCCTTCCTTACTTTTAATCATTGCTGTGTTTTGCTCTGGTGAATTTTGCTGGCAAATGCCTGACACAGCCTGCCTTGGAGTAAAGCTGATGTTAAAGGCATGCACATTTATTTGAGAGAAAAAAAGTTGCTTTTCCTCCTGTTCCCTCCTCCTCGCTTTCCAAAAAGTCTGTGAAGGTTCCATCCCTGTCTTAATCCAAACTCCCCTGCAACCAGTGCACTCCAGATGTGTATGCCAGATGAATTAGAGCTCCTTGGGGAAGGAACATATACATCCATGGGAGTCCATGTGCCACAGAGCGCATGCTGTGCATCAGTCTGGGAAAAGTGAAAGGCAGTGACAAGCTGAGATCACTGAAGTGGCTGTGATGAGAACAGCACTTAGGCTGAGTTGTCACACCCTGCCACTCACTGTCAACTCTGAACATCACTTCTTTGTTAGGAGCTGGACCAATTGCTCCATGCTTTTACTCCATAAAGGAAAATGCTAATGTGCATTTCTTCCTTGGAACTAATCATAGAGTTTTATCTCCATGGATTTTTTACGAAATGAAGAGCATACCAAGGTTTAAGACATCAAAAACTCACATTCAGGCTGAGGTTTCCTCTTGCAGCCTAGCTGGCTGGGAGGTTGGATCAGTGAGATATGAGGTACCTGTATTGTTACCATTATGTTACTGGCCTTGTGTTTTTTTCTAGAAATTGCAGCCATTCTTCAATCAACTGTTGCTGTGTAGAGTTTCAGTTTTGGTGGTATCTGGAATGGGAGACGAGGGCAGTAAGTGAATCAAGAATATTCCCAAACAGATCAAGTGTGCTAAGTGCTGAGCATGGCAAGATTGAGACAGCTTGGCATTGGGAGCTAAATTGCTGTAGACCTGGTCTATAATGGAAAAAGAGAAGAAAGCAGTATAAAATCCCTGGCAGTTATGATGTAATACAGGAAGGCTAGAAAGCCTGGCAGAGTTTACTGTCTATGGCTTACATGTTTTATCTGTGAGCTTGGAGAGGTGTCTGCTGCTGTTAGAAAGTACTGCATTTACCACATTGGCTGCTTATAGAATTCCTGTAATTTCTGCTGGATACGGGGGTCTGGGGATGCTTTGACAGGAAAAAGGATGCATCAGGAGTGCATTGCTGGGGACAGAAATGACAAGGTCTGTAGACCTGGTTTCTGGTCACTGCTCATGTGCTGTGAGACTAGAGATGTCTGGAGGCTTTTTTGTAGCTTCTGTCTTCTGTGTATTCTGATAGCAGATTAATGTGTCTCTGGATAAAAATCAGTAGCCATTGCTGTACAGGCAATTACTAGTAATATCTTTACAATCCCTTTTGGCCTTGAATCTAGGATTAGAGGGAATATAATCTGTTACATTTTTCAGCCTGTGTTTTTCAGGGTAGGTTTCTCATTTTTATGTGATAAAGAGCAAAACTGCATGGGAAATCTATGTCCAGCCTTGCTCTGTATCACAGAGCTCTTTCTTGGCACTGTTTTGATGGTAATGCTGGTGTGGATTCTTTATGCGTAAAAACTGTAGACTGCAGAAGAGAGACCTGTTTTCAGCCTTGGTTTTTCTTAGCTCTTGGCTAGAAATCATTATAAACACTTTAGAGAGGGAGGCAAGTATTACTGAGTTCAGCAGTAAACTGATGCACAGAGGGAAAATGATGCACCTGGAAAGTGTTGAAAGTAGGAAGAGATATCAGCCTTTTCCCTTAGTTTCCACATGGACCCTGCTAAAATAGCGTTCCTTGAAGGCAGCTTGCATAGTAGCCATGCACAGGGCATCTGCATTTCTAAGCCCTCAGTGATATGAGCGCTGAGTCTTCAAGCCACCTAAAACCAGCTGAGAACTGAAGTCTCACTTTACTGCTAAGAATTTGCCATTTCCCCTGAACTACAGGCTTATGTTACAGACAACCTATGCTGATTTGACAGCCTTTTTATACTTCCTACTTTTGTATGAAGTACAAAAAGTACTCATTTAGTAGTTACTTTTTGTACTAGGTACAAAGAACAAAAAGTTATTACTTAGACCCCCTTTGTCCTAAGTAATAAGCTAATCAACTGTCAGAATTAACTACTGAAATAGCAGAAGGAAGCATCCCTTATTCTTCAATGCATATGTGGGTGCTCTCGGTCAGGATGAAGCTTTAAATTGGAGAAGCTGGAAGACAGGGTTTCTTATGCAGCCCTGTTGACTAGTTTTGGCAAACAGGAGAAAGAGCACGCCCTCCCTCTTGCTGGGTGTTCCTCCTTCACATCCCAGCCATGGCTCTGACAGGCAAAGCAGAAGCTGGGAGCTGCTGTACTGTTAATTTCACTAAGTGGCAGATGCTGCCAGTTCCTTTTTTTCTGAATGTGTGGTGGTTTGTGGTTACCGTTGACTTTTGTAGTGCGTTGGTTCCTAGCAGGGTACAGATGTTTCTTGTCAGCTTTGGCCATCTTTCAGGGCTATAAATACTACCTTTAATAAAGAGTTGTGGTGAAAGAGGACTGTGATTTATAGTGAGGTGAGGCTCTGTAAGTTGGTGTGGCTTTTGAAGCAGCATACGTTCATGAAAGACTCTGTAGATTGTGTTAGCTCACCTGGGTATGCCTTGGTCTTGTCAATTGTTAGAGATGGGAATTTGGAATGAATTGTGCTGGATTTTAATGGACAAGGCATTGCTTAGGGCTTATGTCAGGGCACTTTGTCACTTGCTTTCTTCACAAGTTTTATTTAGGCCAAATTTACAGAGTTTCAGAGATTGGTTTTGGATAGGGCTGAGGAGGCATTTTCCACAACAATGATGTCAGGAGGGGCTTTTTTCTTTTCTAGGATAATGATGGCCAGTAGTATTAGTGTTGTTGGAATTGTATTTACAGTGTTAATTTCCTAGCAGGCATTGAGACTGACTGCCTTGTATTATAGCACCATTTTATTTACACTGAAATAAATGCAAACCAATGAAAATGCTCAGTTCTTGCAGGAACAGGTTAGATTTCTGTTTTCCCCAAATACTTGATAAAGAGGTTGTACCTACAGGGTGGATATTTCTGATGCTGTAGCAGCACTGAAAGGATGGAAGCAGAGGTAGAATGGGCAAATCTCCATTCTGTACATGTCCTCTTAAACCATGGAGAGGTAGGAGGCAGGTGATGATTTCTGGCATGCAGCATACCAAATATTTTTATTTTAAGCTCACCTTATATGAAAATCTCATCTTTGAGGAGTCAATAAGTGGCTAACAGACATTTGAGTAAATGGCTAGACAATTGTTACTGGAGCACAGCAATCAGTTGTTTTAACCATGGCTTGTCAAGTCTGAAAACTACAGTGATGTATGAAGCTGTGGTATGTTGTTTAAAGTGCTGTGTGTTCAAAGTCATCTTTAGCTCATTCCACTCATATCTGCCCTGTGCACGACCCTTGCTGATCATTCATTAGCTGTGTAAATGGGGTTTTAGTAGAAAGAATTCCTATGTAGTATAAAAATATAGAAATAAGAATAGAAATGCTGTCAAGTGCACACACACACACATATACAGAGCTGAGATTTTGCTAAAATTTTCATGCCAGTGTCAGAGAACAGCTCTTCTAAAGTTGAAAGCCTGCCTTTGTGCAGGGGTGTGTATGTGGGGGTGTGCTTTTTGGTGTGGCGGGCTCTTGCCTCTTTTATGGTAGAAGCAAAGCAGGCACACAGCTCACCCAGAGCTTTCCTATTGTACTAGAGGTGGGAGGAATGTATAAGTACATGATTTATATGAAGTGGCCTGGGATTGCCATGCTGAACATCCTGACTTTGAGCAGCTGGTGGGGGAAATAATTGCCACCATGAGAGAGCAGGAGGGAAGCAAGTTCTCCAGGCTGGCATGGGTGGTTTGTGTCTCTCATAATCCAAACTGGGTTCCTTGCTCCGAGTCCTGCTTCTTCTGGCAGTGCCTTCCCATGGGATGTCTGCTGCTCATGGGCGACACAGAACCCAGTGAGAGTTCTGGTGATATTATTTTAGATTTAAGGAATTGTGTTGTTTCCAGGGCAACTGAGGGGGAATGAGGAAGGGACTTGTTCTGACTCAGCTTGGAGTCAAACTGATTACCCTAGCTTAATCCCTGCATTTCTCATGAAAAATGGTTAATTTCCTACTTTTAAAGAGACCTCTTCAAGGCAAGCAAGCAATTTGGTTAAAAAATACTAATGTGTAAAGCACTCAAGTGTAGTTTTAGTCTGATAATAGCAAAGGGCTCTCTGAAGTGAACCCAAGTTGAGGATACTTAGCGCAGGAGGAAAGTCCCTATTTGGCTGTCTGTTAAACACCCTTAACTTCTGCTGACCGCTGAGTGAATATCCCCGTCCTACACTGTTCCTTCAATTAACAGGATTTTGTTACTTTGTGTCATCTTTCCTCCATACGGGTAATTGCCTTCTATTCTGAGAGGAAACTATAATTTTATCTTATTTTTCTTCTTTCCATATTCTTTTCATCTCACAGCAATGTTAAACTACAGAATGTGGTATTAGACTCCAGTGCCACCATGGGGAGCAATGAACTTCAGGAGAAAGATCCCACTGGAGCCCCTGGCCATGATCTCAGCAATGGCAGCAGCAGCAATTTGGAAGCAGCCAGGCGCCTGGCTAAGCGCCTCTACCATCTGGACAGATTCAAACGCTCTGATGTGGCAAAACATTTGGGCAAAAAGTATGTGCTGGTATGAGGCCTTTGGCCACATTCTTACTGATGGTTCTGGAGGGGTTCACTTTTGAATAATAACCTTTACTTACTTCTTTGCTTTTCTTTAGCAATGAATTCAGCAAGCTTGTGGCCGAAGAATATCTTAAATTTTTTGACTTCACAGGCATGACGCTGGACTGCTCGCTCAGGTACAGTTCCATTTGTGGATTTTATGTTCTAATTATAATAACAGTTCTGTTTGCGGTGTTGTCCTGATTTACATGATTGTCCTTTTTGGATATAAGAAGGTGAAGTGAGGACTGTGATGTATTTTGGGGACAGAGCTTTCCTCTTCTGTTTGGCTTGGTGTGCTGCCATACTCCAGGACTACTGGAGTGGTGGCCACGTGGAGAAGGAAGTATTTGAGCAGACCTGCTTAAGGATGGTCCTTGATACAGAGAAGCTGGAGAAAAATGTCCAGTCACTCTCAAAACAGGAGAATTGTAGTCGTCCAGGTGCCAGTGAAGAATAACAGTGTTGCTTACAGCCGATCGGCACAGACTTTCTGGCTGACGCCTTTTGGAGCTTAACCTGCTTTGCTGTAGTGCACTAAGACCAGGGTTTGGTGTGGCTCAGCAACTCCCCTCTCTGTGTCTCTTCCTGAGGAATCCAGAAATGTGCAAAACAGCAAAAACTTCTACGTGGAAGAAGCTGTAAGTGAGTTTGCTAACTGTTGGCATAGGTGTTTGAAGAACCAGCCCTTCCATTTTCTTTCCTTTTTACACTTGAATCACACCTCAACAATGTTTATTTTCAGTGTTTTTTTTCTCAGAAGTCAAAACACCAAGTTAGTGCAGTTCCTGGTGTTCTGATGTTTAAGGGGATTTAAATTAGTTTAATTCATTTCACTGAGGTTCCTTAAGTGGGAATTTTTTTTTCTAATGGAAATCTAGGTGTGCATGCACTTCTTGTCTCCTTTGCAAATGCATATCTGGGGGTGTGATGCTATGAGACCCTAGCAGATCCAAGGCACCCACAAAGTCCTGCCTGCTGAAGGCGGTGGAAATGGAGCATGCCTGCACAAGCATGAACCACCTGGTCCTGAGGCAGGGGGAGCTGCTGGGCAGTGGGAGGTCTGCTGCTCCTTCCAGGTTTTAGCACCCCTGAAGCATGTTGCTAAATATACTCTTCTTTTAAATTGTGAAATCCAACACATAATTGCCTTGTGGCACATATTTAGGAGGTCTCTGCTCGCTGTAGATCTCCTGTTAATATTAATAGTTATGACCTTCTCTAAAATGTGCCCAGGCTCATGTAGGACTGATGACATCTGTCTTGCCATTTACTCCTAAAAACTGAGATTTCTGGGCAGGTCTCTTGACCTTACTGTGCTGTGTGGCAAAACCAGCCTTCAGGAGGATTTGGATTGTCTTCTCCCCTTTCTCAAAAACTCCTGCTGTGTCGCTCTGCACGATCATGTTGTCAATATATTGCAAGTATTCTTGGACCTCACCCTTTTCCTCACCTCCTTTTCTAGTTCAGGCTGGATTAGTCCAGGGTAAATAATGGGGTTCTGTTTCCACCCCTGGGGGAGATGGTTCCAGGTGTACGTCACACCCCTCCAGGTGAAAAACTGAGGCCTGCACCCTGCTGCTAAAGGAAAGGAGAAGAACATGTTAGCAGTGTTGATGGTGGCACCATTTTGCCGCTTTGGACTCCAGCTCGTACTGAAGTCCCAGCATCTTGGGCAGAGTGGCACTCAGTGGTGGTGTGACTTCATTCAGGCCATGATAGTCTATTGGTCCCTGGGCTAACACACTGACCATATAGGACTGTTAAAGGGTCAAGGAGTCTTGCTGACCACTTCCCAGCTCTCCAACTCATGGATCATCTCGGGGATGGGGGTCACAAAGTCCCAGGTGGTGCAGTATTGTTGATGGTGCACTGATGTGGTAGTGGTTGGTACCTGCTGTTCCTCGACCCTCAGCAGTCCCAAAACAGAGGGGTCCTCTGAGAGACCAGGGAAGGTATTCAGCTGTCTCATTTCCTCTGTCTTCACAGCAGCTGTCCCAAAAATCCTAACAACGCCTTTTTGGGTCCTTGAAATACCCTTTTTTGAGGCAATCTAGGCTAAGCTAAGCTAAGCTAAGGATGCACGGGGCCTCTGGGCCAGTCACAGTGGGATGTTTTTCATTTCCAGTTGTGCTCTCTCCACCTTGCAATGCAGTCAGCTCTTGGGATCCCCTTGGCACCCCAGAAAGATATGGATTCTGTCCCCACGAATCATGATGGCATCAGGGTACAGTGTGTGCCAGTGTTAACTAAAGCCTTACACTCCTGCATGTCTGATGTTTCAGGGCTCTGGATCCACACAGTCCAATAAATCTGATTATGCCTCTCTTTTACCTGGCTGGGGCCTCTGTAGTTCTGGTAATAGTACGTGTTGCTCACTTCTCGTAAATATGAGCTGGAGACCCGTTCAAGAGAATCAGAAGTAACGTTAGCCCTTATATTAAAAATTAACTTTGTCCTGGCCAGAGCCAGGACAGGAGTACAAAGTAGGAAGGTCAGAGAAACCCTGTGGAGATTCACTTGTATCTACTTGTGAATAGGATTATTTGCAATAAATTACGTGTGAAATTAAGTTATTACCAGGTGGATCACACTCTGTGTGGGTGTGAGATTAATGCAGGTACAGCCTGTCTCTGACCTTACATCAGAGAGAAAAATTAAAGTTTGTGCATTGAGACTAGATGTGAATGTTCCAGCAGTATATTCTGTTCCTCTCAGATCTGGTTAGTTTCAGTCTCATGGGATGTTTAAAAATTGCCTATTAGACAGTCATTCTGTATGTCTTCTTACTTTTGTCTTGGTTTGAAAAGACAGGTGTCTGCTATGGAGAGGCAGGCCTCTCTAGGAAATGAGGAATTTGAATCCTTCCCTCCGTGTTATTATAATTTGGAAGATTAAAAAACAAAACTTTTCAGTCAGAGCTATGGGGAAAAGGAATAACAGTCCTTTACTAGTAAATATAACAGGACAGACAAAAAACAACAGCAATTATAACAATAGTAGAACAGAACCAAGAACCCCGAGGGCAAACGGTGGAAGCTCCGGCGCTGATGGCTGGAAGCCGGGCGCGGTGGACTGTCCTCCGCAGGCAGGGGGTGTCCTCGGCAGGCAGAGGTGGCAGTGCCGGAGAAGCCGCAGCGGCGGGACCCCGTCTCACCCAAAATCCAGCAGGACAGCGAAGAAACTCCGAATTCCTGGGCACTCCAACAGATGATAGAATTCCCAGGACCAGACTCCTTCGTTAACCGTGAACTCCAGCAGCCAGCCGTGGCCCGATCGGTGCTCCCCACCCCAGAAAAAGAAAAGAGCCGCGAGATCTCCCCACCCTCAGCTCTCTCCGGGAGCTTTTTTTCCCTCCCCCAAAACTAAGTTATCAGTTCTTTTGTCCAGGTTAAGCACTCAGCACTTAGTCTCCTAGCAACTTGGGAGGGGGGAAAAAGTTCTACAGGAGACTTAACCTCAACATTATCCACCCCGAATTTTTTCCCACACCAACATATTATATTGAATTTAAACCTTTAAATAATATACATATATATACAAGTGAATATAAATACAGACACAGTCACAGTGTTCACCGAAAAACAAGGTCCCCTTGAGGTATGCAGCGGGTCTCTCCATCCTTTTGCATCACCCACCATGTGCAGCCAGGTCCCTGAGCAAAAACAACCCCAGGAGCGGGATTGTCTTTGCTGGAGGCAGAATTAATCCAAACAGTTTTTCCCAGCATTCCTCTCATGTGTACTACCGGAACTTTATCTCCATCTCTTGTTCCCAGGGGCTCAGATTGGGCGGGGCCTGCTCGGTTGGTGGAACCTCGAGTGTTCACTAACCAGGTGGCCTTTGCTAAATTATTCTCCCAGTTCTTAAAAGTCCCCCCACCTAGTGCCTTCAAAGTGGTTTTAAGCAGGCCATTGCATCGTTCAACCTTCCCGGCTGCTGGCGCATGATAAGGAATATGGTACACCCACTCAATGCCATGTTCTCTAGCCCAGGTGTTTATAAGGCTGTTCTTGAAATGAGTCCCGTTGTCAGACTCAATCCTCTCAGGGGTACCCTGTCTCCACAGGATTTGCTTTTCAAGGCCCAGGATGGTGTTCCGGGCAGTAGCGTGAGGCACAGGGAAGGTCTCCAGCCATCCAGTGGTGGCTTCCACCATGGTCAGCACATAGCGCTTGCCTTGGCGGGTTTGGGGAAGGGTGATGTAGTCAATCTGCCAGGCTTCCCCATACTTATACTTGGACCATCGCCCGCCATACCATAGGGGCTTCACCTGCTTGGCCTGCTTGATGGCAGCACACGTCTCACAGTCATGGATAACCTGAGAAATACTGTCCATGGTTAGATCCACCCCTCGGTCTTGTGCCCACTTATAGGTGGCATCTCTACCCTGGTGACCTGAGGCATCATGGGCCCATTGAGCTAGGAACAACTCTCCCTTGTGTTGCCAATCTAAGTCTATCTTTGACACCTCTATCTTTGCAGCTTGATCTACCTGCTCGTTGTTTCGGTGCTCCTCATTAGCCCGACTCTTGGGGACATGGGCATCTACATGGCGGACTTTGACAGGTAGCTTCTCTACCCGAGTGGCAATGTCCTTCCACTCATCTGCAGCCCAGATTGGTTTTCCCCTACACTGCCAGTTGGCCTTTTTCCACTTCTCCAGCCAACCCCACAGAGCATTGGCCACCATCCACGAATCAGTGTAGAGGTAGAGCTTTGGCCACTTCTCTCTTTCAGCAATGTCCAGGGCCAGTTGAACAGCTTTGAGTTCAGCAAGTTGGCTTGACCCACCTTCTCCTTCAGTGGCTTGTGCAACCTGTTGTGTGGGGCTCCATACAGCTGCTTTCCACTTCCGGTTCATCCCTACGATGCGGCAGGAACTGTCAGTGAAAAGAGCATAGCGTGTTTCTTCTGCTGGCAGTTGGTTGTATGGCGGACCCTCTTCGGCACGTGTCACTTGTTCCTGCTCCTCTTCATCTGTGAGACTAAAGTTTTCACTTTCCAGCCAGTTTGTAATTATCTCCAAAATCTCAGGGCGATTTGGGTTTCCAATGCGGGCGCGCTGAGTGATGAGGGCAATCCATTTGCTCCACGTGGCATCGGTGGCATGATGGGTGGAGGGAACTTTTCCTTTAAACATCCACCCCAGCACCGGTAGTCGGGGTGCCAGGAGGAGTTGTGCTTCTGTGCCAATCACCTCTGAGGCAGCTTGAACTCCTTCATAGGCGGCCAAGATTTCCTTCTCTGTTGGAGTGTAGTTGGCTTCGGACCCTCTGTAGCTTCGGCTCCAGAATCCCAGTGGTTGGCCTCGAGTCTCCCCAGGCACCTTCTGCCAAAGGCTCCAGGACAGGCCATTGTTCCCGGCTGCTGAGTAGAGCACGTTCTTCACATCTGGTCCGGTCCTCACTGGGCCAAGGGCTACTGCATGAGTGATCTCCTGCTTGATCTGGGCAAAGGCTTGTTGCTGTTCAGGGCCCCAGTGGAAATCATTCTTCTTGCGGGTGACCAGGTAGAGAAGGCTCACAATCTGGCTGTACTCAGGAATGTGCATCCTCCAGAATCCTATAGCGCCTAGGAAAGCTTGTGTCTCCTTTTTGCTGGTTGGTGGGGACATTGCAGTGATCTTATTGATGACCTCAGTGGGAATCTGCCGCCGTCCATCTTGCCACTTTACTCCCAGGAACTGGATCTCTCGGGCAGGTCCCTTGACCTTGTTCTGCTTGATGGCAAAACCAGCTTTCAGGAGAATTTGGATGATCTTCTCTCCTTTCTCAAACACTTCAATTGCCGTGTTCCCCCACACAATGATGTCATCGATATACTGTAGGTGCTCCGGAGCCTCACCCTTTTCCAGTGCAGCCTGGATCAGTCCATGGCAGATGGTGGGGCTGTGTTTCTACCCCTGGGGCAGTCGGTTCCAGGTGCACTGCACGTCTCTCCAGGTGAAAGCAAACTGAGGCCTGCATTCTGCAGCCAGAGGAATGGAGAAAAATGCATTAGCAATGTCAATTGTGGCGTACCACTTTGCTGCCTTGGACTCCAGCTCGTACTGGAGTTCCAGCATGTCCGGCACAGCAGCACTCAGCGGTGAAGTCACTTCGTTCAAGGCACGGTAGTCCACAGTCAATCTCCATTCTCTGTCAGACTTGTGCACAGGCCAGATGGGGCTGTTGAAGGGTGAGTGGGTTTTGCTGACCACCCCTTGGCTCTCCAGCTCCTGAATCATCTTGTGGATGGGGATCACGGCATCTCGATTTGTCCGATACTGTCGGCGGTGCACCGTCGAGGTGGCAACTGGAACTCGTTGCTCTTCTGCCTTTAGAAGTCCTACTGCAGATGGGTTCTCCGACAGTCCAGGCAAGCTATTCAATTTCTTAATGCCCTCTGCCTCCACAGCTGCTATTCCAAAAGCCCACCTGAGTCCTTTAGAGTCTTTGTAATAACCATTCCGGAGGAAGTCTATGCCCAAAATACACGGGGCCCCTGAGCCAGTCACAATTGGATGTTTCTGCCACTCCTTCCCGGTCAGGCTCACCTCAGCTTCCAACAGAGTCAATTCCTGTGATCCCCCCGTCACCCCAGCAATGGAAATAGTTTCTGTCCCCACATATTCTGATGGTATCAGGGTACACTGAGAACCAGTATCAACTAAAGCTTCATATTTCTGTGGCTCTGATGTGCCAGGCCATCGGATCCACACCGTCCAATAGACCCGGTTTTCCCGTGCCTCTCCCTGGCTAGAGGCAGGGCCTCTCTAGCACTGGTCATTATTCCCCTCCTGGGCATACATGGTAGAGGTTCCTTCACGGGGATCTGACATATCATCCTCACTTCTATAATACCTGGCAGCCTGGTCATGCGATGTCGAGGCTACCTTCATCTTAGTGGAACCCCCTCGGTTAGTGTTTCTCTCCTTGAGCTCACGCACCCGTGCTGCCAGGGCAGAAGTGGGTTTCCCATCCCACCTTCCCATGTCTTCCCCATGGTCATGCAGAAAGTACCACAGGTCAGCTCGTGGGGTGTACCCTCTCTCTCTAGCTGGGGGCTGTTGAGCTCTGACTCTGGGGCCTGTAACTCGCACCGGTGCCACATGGGAACTGTTCCTCCTCATCATCTCCTCCATCTTCTCTGTCACCTCCTCCCTCATCTCCCTCATCTCCTCTCTGAGTTCCTTAGCCACAGCAGAGGCCTGAGCCTGCATTGGGCCACTGATTATACTCTCATAATTTCTAAGCTTGTTGGCTAGAGAACAACTGTCTCTCGGTTGTTATCAGGATGAATTGTTGCAATGTATGTGGCGTATTGAGATGGTCCTAGAGTTGCCAGATTCCACAGCATTTGCCCTGTGCACCTGACTTTGTCGGGGTCATTATCGTGCTGTCCACCCCTCCCAAAGAGTACCTCCAGTACTGCCACTTCTCTCAGCTGTTGGATCCCTTCCTCAAGGGTCTTCCAGCGCATTCTATGATGGTGCTCCTGCATTCTGTCTCTGTGGACAAACCTCTCCCGTACACTCATTAAAAGCCGCTCCCAAAGGGAAAGGGGCCCTGGCTCCCTTACGAATACCTGATTCACACCTGAGTCCTGGGTCAAGGGTCCCAAATTCCTTGCCTCACTACTATCTAGTTGCACGCCTGTACCTATAAGGTCCCTGACCCGAACTAACCAGGCTGTATAAGCCTCAGGTCCCCGCTGTGCAAGATCTTTTTGCAGATTACGGAGACTTTCATATGTCAGGGACTCAGTGATGATCTCAACCTCTGACTGCCCCGCAGGTTGTGAGGGTCCTCCTTTCTTATCCTTGTTGCCTGGGTGCTCTGATTTCACCTTATACTTCTTTGTTTCCACAGGGGCCACTGCTGCTGGCTGTGGCTGCCCCTGTGGTTTAGCTGGAGCCTGGACAGTTGTAACGTCTGTGGGTTCTGCTGCTGCACCATCAGACTCTCCTGTGTCGGGGCAGGGGGAGGGTTTCCCAGCAGCTGGGGCTAATGAGGCTACTACAGGGGAAAGGTACTCCCTGAGCATCTGGCCCATCTCACGGATCTCCTTCACCCAGTCTGGGTGGTTTATTCCTGAGGCAGGCTGTGGGACAGTGTCAGGTTGTGGGACGGGCTCAGGCTGTGGGGCAGGGTCAGGCTGTGGGGCAAGGTCAGGCTGTGGGATGGGCTCAGGCTGTGGGGCAGTATCCTTATTCACTAGGGTAGGTATCAGGGTGGTTATCCAGGTCAGTCTCCCCTTATCTCTAAATGCTAAACAGAACAGGCATACCAGCAACACCAGCCACTGTATGATGTCATTAACATTCAGAGATTTGAACCCTTCAAAGACTGGTGGGGTAGGCCCAAAGAGCTGGGTGAAGGGTTGTGAAAAAATTTCCCCCGGTGTCATTTCTTCACAGTAGGTACCGTTGTTAAAGTAACTCCAGAAACACACAGTTAGTGTATGATAGCCCTGAATCCATGTGCCTGCCTTCCAGAGGAAATTAAAAATCCACGATTTCCTCACTTCGTTAACCCATGTAGCAAGATTGATGACAGCCACTGTAACCTTAGTTACAGGGCCCATGTTTAGAAAAGGACCTGCAAATGGGAGGAATACGGCCACCACCACATGCCACCCAAACCAGGTTAAGGCAGACCACATGATATCCATTACACAGCAATGTAGGCACTTAAGAACTGTTATTCCTTTTTCTCTCAATGCCCCACGATATGGGCGCCAAATTCTGTCTTGGTTTTGAAAAGACAGGTGTCTGCTAAGGAGAGGCAGGCCTCTCCAGGAAATGAGGAATTTGAATCCTTCCCTCCGTGTTATTATAATTTGGAAGATTAAAAAACAAAACTTTTCAGTCAGAGCTATGGGGAAAAGGAATAACAGTCCTTTACTAGTAAATATAACAGGACAGACAAAAAAACAACAGCAATTATAACAATTGTAGAACAGAACCAAGAACCCCGAGGGCAAACGGTGGAAGCTCCGGCGCTGATGGCTGGAAGCCGGGCGCGGTGGACTGTCCTCCGCAGGCACGGGGTGTCCTCGGCAGGCAGAGGTGGCAGTGCCGGAGAAGCCGCAGCGGCGGGACCCCGTCTCACCCAAAATCCAGCAGGACAGCGAAGAAACTCCGAATTCCTGGGCACTCCAACAGATGATAGAATTCCCAGGACCAGACTCCTTCGTTAACCGCGGACTCCAGCAGCCAGCCGTGGCCCGATCGGTGCTCCCCACCCCAGAAAAAGAAAAGAGCCGCGAGATCTCCCCACCCTCAGCTCTCCCCGGGAGCTTTTTTTCCCTCCCCCAAAACTAAGTTATCAGTTCTTTTGTCCAGGTTAAGCACTCAGCACTTAGTCTCCTAGCAACTTGGGAGGGGGGAAAAAATTCTACAGGAGACTTAACCTCAACAACTTTAGATCCAGAAGTTTTGTGTTTTCAGTATTTTCTTAGAAGCATCCTGATAAATTAATGCAGCTCATCTTTAGCTGTGGGAGGCATTTTTCTAGTGGGGAAGCGCATCAATGTGTTTAAGAGGAGGGGTGGTCAAATAGGAGAACAGAAGTGAGAGATGTGTGTCCTCCCCACCTCTCTGCACAGGGTTGCTGCGTATATCCAGTGGGTGTGCCCAGATATGCACCAGCCCTGCATCTTAGGCTCTCATAAGAAGAACCTCAGGAGGGCCAAGTTACTCCTCCTGCTGTTGAAGCTAAGTGGGAGATGTTGCTAGTCTTCTGCCCTTTTGCTCAGATATTTTCTGTAGGTCAGCTGGTCACACTGCTCCCTGACTGGTGTGGTCCTGGCCGCTCTGATAAGTGAGCACACATTTGGTGTTAGCTGTGAGTGCTGTGCTCTTGCTTGACTTCACCACCTGAACTAGCTTCTCTGATTTGGAGAGCAATACTAATGAAGTAAAGTTAAAAGGTGCAAGGATGGTGGACAATTAGAATAGAATATGGAACATGCTGGCTATCTTTTCATGCATAAAAAACACGTTCCAGTTCCTTGCCCGAAGGAAAAAAATATAAGAACAGCTCTTTCAAATGGTGGAATTACTTATTATTTTGTGTATTCTGAGGCTGAGACTGGTGGTAATTTAAATCTTCCTTCATTTACTATAATGTTGCAGTTAACTGCATGTGGAATGATAGTCCAATTTCCTAGAAAGGCTCTTTGGAACCGAATGTGTGCTTACATACTAGTTGCTGTGATGTGTGCGTTGCTCTGTGTGAAGCAAAAAGAGATTTATTACCTTAATTTCACTTTTTTTTCCACTCCTCTTTTAGGAGTTTCTTTAAAGCCTTTTCACTTATTGGGGAAACTCAGGAACGAGAGAGAGTTTTAATCCACTTTTCCAGCAGATACTACCAGTGCAACCCGAATGCAATTTCTTCTCAAGGTAAGTTTGTTTCTGGTACTGAAGTCTTTGCTTGTTGCTGTCTTCCTTTCTTCTCGTCTTCAGTAGCGCGTATGGGGTATGCGTGGAAAATGAAGCTATGTGGTCACTGTACCACGCTTTAGAGAATGTCTCCGGTAAGCGTCAAAACCCCCAGCAGGAAAGGTGTTTAGGCCTCCTCAATATAAGTGCTCAGTTGTGGCGCCTCCAGATTTGTCCTCAGTTTCTGGTCTTGCTGGCTTCAGTGTGTGAGTACTTGTGCTCCATCTGCACTCATGCAGACAAGAATAGGTCCCATGTCAGCAGGAAGAGAGGATGTGCTCCATTCAGTGCCTGTGTCTGTCTGCATGCACTGGCATCAGGCATGCCAGCTCTTGCCAGCTGTGGGGGTGAATTTTGGGTGCTGTATCCAGACCCTGGCATGGTTTCATCTCAACTAGCTAACATAAGTCAGAATGCTCCTTCTTGCCAGTGTTTTCAGTCAGTTTGGAAATAGATGATGGAAACAAACAAGCACATAGATGAAACCTGAGAAAACTGGGATTGCAGAAGAGGACAAACTGTCTGTTGGCGTAACTGCTGTGTTCAGACAGACATGCTGGCAGAGCCTTGTGGCCCTGTGATTGCAGCACACGCTGATCACACACTGAAGGAGGAGGTTGAAAAAGAAGGCAGTCATAGGCTTAGCTGTACCTTTAGTTTCAAGTATAAGTGAGAAAGAGCTGCTTGGAGATACACTTGGAGATATCACTGTGCCTCCTTACCCCTTGCTTTGTGACGTACCCCTGTTGCAGTGAGATGATGTTTGGGCACTCCGTACCTCTTCAGCTTTACTGGCTGTCATGCAGGGGAGGGAAAGAGGTGGGAGTAAGACAGGAACTGCTCTTGTGCTGTCTCTGTCCTCTGCCTTTTGCCTTTCTTATTTCAAGACACTGTAGGCAGTCAGGTAGAACAAGTGTTTCATGTCCAGAGTGAAATAATGACTTGCCTGATGATGTGGGTGACTTACTCTAGTCCAGGGTGCAAGAGTGAAATCACAGTTTCGGACCCTGAGTAAGCATTTAAATCTTGCACACTTAACCAGGGATATTAGTACTATGTGCAGTTTGGGCACCACAATACAAGAAAGATACAAAGCTATCAGAAAGTATCCTGAAAAAGAATATGAAGATGGAGAAGGGTTTAGAGGGGAAGCCAAATGAGGAGCAGTGAGATGACATAGTTTGCAGAGCCTGGAGGAGAGTGTGGGGAGACTTCATTTACAGTTCCCTCACGAGGGGTGGAGGAGGGGCAGGCACTGATCGCTTCTCTGTGGTGACCAGTGGCAGGAGCGGAGAGAATGGCTTAAAATTGTGTCAGCGGAGGTTTATTCTGGATATTAGAGAGAAGTTCTTCTCCCAGAAGGTGGTTGGGCACTGAACAGGTTCCCCAGGGAAGTGGTCACAGCAGCAGCCTGACAGATCTCAAGAACTGTATGGACAATACTCTTAAGCATGGTGTGACTCTTAGGGATATCCTGTGCAGAGACAGGAGTAGAACTTCATGATCCTTGTAGAGTGCCTTCTAAACTTGCTTGGAAAGTTTATTCAAAAAGGACTTAAAGTGCTACTACTTCTTCCTGCCGTGGACACAAAGAAGAAGTTGACAGAAATTCCTGGAAGGTTCACAACCAGACTTTCCTAGCAAAAGAACTTAAAGGTTCAGGAATTTGACAGAATTTAAGACAAACATTCAATCAAAATAAAGCATTTCACAGAGCACTGACTTTGCAAGCTTTACTAATCCAACCTTAATTACACATTTTTAGAAAATGGAAATTAGGGGTAGAAAAGAAGAAAAAGAGACAAAAAGAAAGCGTGGAAAAAAAGATTTAGCTATTGCCCTGGATCCTAGTGTGGTTTCAGCTTCCATAAAATCCAAAGACAATAGGGGCACAGTCACATGTCCTGGGGTCTGCTCTGGCTTCCTGTGGCAGTAAACCCCTGCCAAAAAGGAGGGCTTCCAGTCATCTGACCACCCCAAGGCTTGACTGGGGCTCCAGGGTAGGGTGTGGGGCATTGCTTTCAGTGTACCAGTGGTAGGTGGCAGTTCTGAACTAGAGGGTCCAGAGAGTGGGGTCTGGAGCAGTGCATCATCCCATTTTCTGCAGAGCTGCTCCCCCTACGCACACATTTTTATTGTTTTGAGCCAGTAATAATTTTCTGCAGTTTCTCAGTTGTCCAACTCTATTCTCTGATTCTATGAATCTGGCTTATTGCTGAGGGCCTTGGCCAACAAGCTTGGAAACTCGTGGAGTGCTCTATACCCAACATGACACTAAGGCAGCATTAATAACTGACTGTGCTTCTCCAAAATTAGGTCTAATTGAGCTCTGAATGAAGACTGAGCCAGAGGGGGAGAAAAACAGGATTCCTTGCTGCACCCACTCTTTACACAAGAGCGAATGTATTTTACTTCTCCCTTTCTGCACTGAAGTAAATTAAGAAGAAGGTGTTGATTCACACTATAATATTGGTATTAGCAAGCTAAGAGTGATAGCATGATTTCCTGTCTTGCTTGCCTCATCCATGGGTGCTGCAAGACAGTTTTGACAGTCACTGAAAGATGAAAGAAAGACTGTTCTGATTTGGCAGCTGTGTGATGACCTCATTGTTCATTTATTTAATTATGTGTGTTTCTTGATAAAACAGGTACTTTTAAAGGGAACAGACTCAATTAATCTATGACTCTCAGTTTCAGCTTCTTCTTCAGGATCCAGATGTGGTTTTGCATGTGACTCTGGTTATTTCTCTTTCTGCAGATGGGGTTCACTGTCTCACGTGTGCCATGATGCTGCTGAACACAGACCTGCATGGCCACGTGAGTATGCACAGCTTTGTGTAGACTGCTCCTATCCACACCGTGCTGGGATGGGGTGGTCTTGTGGCAGTCCCTGTACTGGTGGCCTTCTTCTAAAGCCCCTGCTGACAGCAAAGGCTACACTCCCAGGCTGTGGTCCTAGGCAGGCCTTTCCAGCATGCCTTGAGCAGTCATGTGTAAACTGGCATTGTGCCTGGCATTGTCGTAATGTCTGAGCATACTCCGTGTCCTCAGGCCTGTCTTTCTGGTGTGCTTACCATTCTTCCTGCAGCAGGCCCTGACCAGAAAGCTGTGCTTGGGATTGGCTTCCCCTTTACAGTATGTACAAACATATGGGAAGGCAGAATAAAGATGGGAGGTGAAGAAGTTTTGGGAAGGTCACAAAAGGAAGGTGATATTTGCAGACATTCATTTGCAGGGGGCAGACCTGGTGGAAGCAGAGTTTTGCAGAAACAAATGATGGGTGTGCTCAGAGCCAAGAGAATGGAGGGGGAATGTGGGCATGCTGAGTGGGAGCCCTGTGTTCCTGCCTTGCACACCTCTCCCCAGTGTCTGCCTGGGTGAAATTGTATTCTGGCTTTAGTCCTCTTAGTCACACTGCTGCAGGTGTCAGCAGCCTTAGGGATGGGTATTTCAGCCCCCATGGTGCAATACACCTGCTATGCGAGGTATTCCCATGCTGTTGGGGGGTTTCCTCTGCTGTGGAGTTAGGATGGAGTGTTTAAAAACATGGGGAGCACATCATGTTAGTGTGCAAAAGCAGTGGCTTCAGCCAAATGGCTTTGGGGCTTCTCTCTGGCCATTTGGGTATCCCTTGGGAACTCTCACATGTTAATGGTCTTATATTGGGCAGCAGGACATGGAGTCACCCTGTGTCTGTCTTAGCCCCTGTGGGGGTGCCGGTAATAAAACCAAGACTTGAGTGTTCACAAGGAGTTCCGAGACCCACCTTCCATTAATTGAATGCCTTTGTCTGGAGGTTGTGGAAGCATGAGGGGATAGGGAGTTGTGAAGAACTTTTTTCTCTCATCCTTCCCTTCTGAAGATGTCAGTCGAGTGTGAGTGGAGGGTATAGGAATGTGCTCCAATTTGTCTCTTTAGCACGCATGACTTCTCTTGAGCACACCTGAGTCTGCACAGATATCCCACTCCCCAGACTGGTGAACAGCCTGGGGCTCCTGCTTTACAGCCTGCTTGGCCTCACAGTCTAGAGAGGGAGACCAAATAATGGTTAGGCATCAGCCTGACATAAATTCCCATGGCTCCCTGCAATGCTTTAGTGGGCCCTACTGTCTTCAGTAAGTACTGGAAGAAATTATCTGGCTCTGACGCATCATTGCTGCTGCTTACTCTGGTTGTTGCAGTGTATAACTTGGGAGGCTTATCCCATTGGCAGTTGACAGTGTGTTGTTATGTATATGCAACTGTAGTATTTGCTGGATTCCTGCTTGTAATATGTCCGTGGGTGTGTCATCGTATTCCCTCCAACCCCTCTGATTTCATCTAATTTTGGTCTTCCTCTTACTGCTTTGCATTTTTCCACATTGGTGGTAAGTTTGGTGGTTTTGGCTTGGAATGCAGGCTTTGCAGATATGCCTAATTGCCTGTTTCCTAACAAAGATAATGCTTTGCCCCATCCTTACCAGGATTCTCCTAGAGCGGGAAGTAATGAGTCACAGGGCTTGTCTATACACTGAGCTCTATTTGTTACTGACATAGTGATCACAAGCACACTTCTATTTCACAGTCAGTTCAACTGCTTGTAGGGCTGTAATGCAGCTGCTCTGCCTTCAGATCACACTTGCCTTTAATACTTGTAGACAGACTTTACTTATCCCCTTTATTTTCCTTGTCTTGCCACACTTCTATTTGTAACTAAACAGTTTGTGTCTTGGAAGTGCATGCTTGCTTCTCTGCACAGAGGTCATCACCCACATTGGTGCTACAGAGTTTTGAGGTATCTAGACCACCAGGCACATCTTCTGGAACAGTGGCACTGTATGGAGATGTTAGCTTTGTTTCTGCAGCAAAACAGCCATTTGTCTGCAATGCCACATTGCTGTTGGCTTTGGTCAGCATGGGGCCGCAGCAAACTGCTGTGTGGAGGAAACAAATAGAAGTAGGCTGAAGTTGCAGGGAGAAAGGAAAGCACTTGTAAGTCTACTAGACCAGCTCCAGCCTGCACCTGAAGAGTGAAGTTACGACCTGAGTTCTATAAGCTTTGCAACCGTAGAGCCACGGTTATAGCCTGTCCTGTGTTGTCAGGAGCTGTCCTCTTGTGGGAAGTCATGAATTCTTCCAGAGTTACTGCTTGCCTTCTTTCTGTGGGTTTGTGCGGGCTACAGGCTATGGGATCTTCCTTATTGGCTAGGTGAGGCTGATGGCCAAGATTTGGTGGTTTTCCTGATCATACATTATGGTAGGGAAAGAGAGGATATGCACCTTAAGCTGTTATGTAACTCTTAACATTGACTGACCTGTATAACCAACGGGTGCCCTTCCTTAGGCTCCAGTCCTGTGTTAATTTGGGATCCTGCTCCTAGCTGAGGACAAAGCTCACACAGAGCTCTTTTGCTGTATTTCTACAGACAAAGAATGCCCTGACAGTGGAAAAGTCTTCACTTCCATCTTCTAACTGATAGTGGTGCTATCTTCAAAGATATCATGACCACACAGAGCCCTGTTTTCTCCTCTTTACCACGTTTCACAGCTCATCTCAGGCTGCTTTCATTTCTTCACATGTCTTTGGTGTCATTTTTCATCGATGCAGTGTTGTAATTGTTGCCCACTCACAAGGCTCCCCTTGTTAAGCATGGGCCTTCTAGCACCTGGGGGACAGGCACAGACACTTCCTCTGAGGAGTGATGGAGATGGGGATTCAAGAATAGTTTAGGGCAGCCTCAAAACTCTGGGTATAGTTTGGCTCCTACACAGACATGTAGGAGCAGCCAAACTGTTCCTTTCCATTTGTGGCTTATTTGGGCAACTTTCTGTCTGAGACTTAGGAAGAGAGAAAAGAGAGCGAGCCTGTGGAAATGTCAAAGCAGCCTCAGCCTGTGAATCAGAAAAGGTAATGGCCATGCCTGGGCATCGCACTCCAACTCATGGCAGTTGCCAGTGAAAGGTAGCATTGGAAATTGCAAGAGAAGGGTCTAGAAAGGGCCTCAGTCATGTGTTTCCTCATGCCTCACAGCAGATTTAAGTAGAGCTTATCCATCAGATTGTCAGAGCTTCTGGAGACATGGGGATATAAGGCACTATGAAAATACCGGAGATCTTCACCATTGTCCTCTTCATTATCCTCTTCAAGGATGCTCATCTATGAGTAATCTCGTGAATGCTTTGTTAGTGCTGCATGCCTTGGCCTTAAAGGAGAGCAGGAAGATGTATATAATCTGATGCTGCTCATTCCTGTCATTTTAGAAAGCAGCAGGAGTATGATGTTGTGTTTCTCTGACGCTCCTTTCAGAACATTGGGAAAAAGATGACCTGCCAGGAGTTTGTTGCTAACCTCCAGGGGATGAACAATGGCAAAGACTTCCCGAGAGGGCTCTTGAAGGTAAGGAATTAACGGCAGAACGTGGGTCTCATTTTTACTGAAACATGGTTCAAAACAGAACACCTATCTTGCTTTTTCTGAATCTTAATTGTCAGACATGACAAGTGATGGGCACGTTTCTCTGCCCTGAATGTACATAATATATATAATGTTTATTTTCTTGTTTTCCCTCTTGCCTTCACTTTATAGCAAAGGAGACTCTCTGCAGCACGGAGGGGTGAAACTGAGCTGCAGCAGGTCTCGCCCCAGAGCTGTGTGCCTTACAAACTCATGTATCATGCCAACCCAGAGTGCTGTCTTCTGATTACAGCAGGCAGAAGCAGCCAGTTGGCTCTGAATGCAGATACATAAAGGCTAAGCCTGATCTCTTTGTACAATCTGAAAGGCGTGTGTGTTTTTTCATCAAAGGTGCTTTGGGGTTTTCACATTAGAGCTGGAGATGTAATTTCAGATTATAATGTGCTGTCTGGCACAGGCTGCATTGCTTCAGCTTTTGTTCATTGAGTTTGTGCCAGGAGTTAAATCTGAAGAATGGGGGAAGAGGCTGAGAAGGACAAACCTTGTTTTATTGTCAGTAATAATGAGAATGTTTTGCTTCTTTTTTGTCTGATTGCTAGCATGAAACAACACTTTGTTTAAATGAAGACAGGTGCGCGTACACTGGAGTTCATAATTTATTTATTTTTTTGTAATGGAAATAAAAATAAGAGGCTGCCACATCTGAGAGCTGACCCAATGCCTATTGAAGCTAACGAAATGAATTGCCATCTCTTCTGAGGATTTTGTGTTAGGACCATTGTGAAATACAGATACACCTGCATAGTTGAAAGCAGGAGAGTTTGTCTTCTAGTATTGGTAATTCCTTCATTCTCTTCAAGGAGCTTTTTGTTGGGCCCTCCTGCATCAGTTCTTACTAAGCAACTGGGAATATAAATGCAACCCCCCCTTTATTTTAGAGTTAATGTCTTTAATTTTTGAGTCTGCATATCTGTCAGCAGCCACACTTAAATTATTTTTTCCCCCAAGGAATCTCATTTCTCAGTTTTCCATAGAAGGATGTGTTGAGATTAGTTTGCAGGCTAATTACAGCCCTTACTGAATAACTAGATCTCCAGATTGTGTTTAAATAACCTGAGTGTACTGACAAGAGACTTCCACTGGTGCTTACCTGCTGTTTGTTTTCCTGCTGACAGAATTATGCATCTAGAGCTGTACCTTGGTGTTTAGTGCTCACCTGCTAATGCTCGGGATGTCTGAGTCCTCACCCAAAGCAAATACCAGGGCTCAGGAGTTTTTGGACATTGACAGATGGAAGAAGTTTGGTGTTGGTGTCCCACTTTGCTTAAGGCTTTCTGCCCTTTTCAGTGTGCTGCTGTGATGTCTTCGGGACAGAGGTGGTTCCCAGCTTTGGTTTCTCATCTGGCTTGTCTGAAGGTTTGAGGAACTGACCTTTATTTTTTAATTTATCAGTGGAGGGAGTGGAGTGAGTACAAGTAATTCTGCTACTGTGTTCAGAGCAGCCATGCTGCCACTAAATGTGCGATTACAAAGACTTAGTGGAAATTAATTTTTGCATTAATGTCAGTAAACTAAATTCACAGCACCCTGCTTCAGCATAGCACCATGAAGCTTGTGTCTTGCTGCTGCATTAGCTGTGTAGCCACTGAGCGTGGGTGAAGTTGTGAACCTTCTTCCTGCATCCTTGCCCAGCTGCCTGGGAGAGGAAGAGCGGTTTCCACAGGGTGGCAGTGTGTCCCTGTGGGAGTGAGGTCCTGAGCACCCACTGGTGACTAATGCAGACCTGTGGTGAAGCAAGTGGGCTTTTCTGCCTCTGCAGTCTCCCTCTGTTCTTCTTGTGGGCCTGCTGCACCCCTGTATGAAGCTGTGCAACTCTGCTGAGCCCCAGAGCAAAGCTGATCAGTGCTGGAGGGGAAGGAAGGCCAGGGAGAGCTGAGTGTTCATCTAGGGCTTGTGAAGCTCTGTGCAGCATTTGTTGTGGATGCAGTTCCCAGAACAAGGGATGCAAATGCGAATGCTCAGGCTATTCAGGACAGCTGACTGACAGGCATCAATCAAACGTTGCCTTCAGTCAATCCATTCACCCTGAGTATAGAGTGTGGCCGTGAGTGTTTTGGGTAGGAAAATAGCACATCAACAGCCAGACAGCAACACATGAGGAGGGATACCCTTTTGTGTGATCAGCCTCGCAAAACCTGGGACATTAGATCAAGTTACTTCTCTTTTTTCACCTCTGTGGGGGAGCTATCTCTATGTTTTATTAAATTTTTTTCCAACAATGAGAACACTTTTGGTACAAACCGCAAGGCCTCATGACCTGGTTCTCTGTGTGTCACTCATGCTTTGAGAGCAGATACTTCACTCTGGTTTGAAAGCAGATATGGGAAATACTAATGTGATTTTGCTCACCTTGTGCCTTGTTGTCTGTTCATTTAACATTGAAAAAGGTTTTGCTTTTGTACACCCATCTGCACAAAGATTCATTGCCTTTCCTTTTTCCTCACTCCTTTAGTCAGATATGAGGTTGCTTTTAAAGTTGGGACCTATAAAGATAAATACACCAAACTGTGATTAAAAGTGCACTTTTCCCCATGGGGTCTGCTCATGTACTCATCATATATATATATGTAGAAGGGGAAGCCATGGCTAGGATCTCTGTCCTTGGAAAGAAATCAAGATCAGTCTGACATTTTTTGGCTGTGTCAAGAACCTCATGATTACAGTGTAGGAGTGGTTTCTTTCTCACATGCTTACACCAGCTTTAATCTGCTATAATGATACTATCTTCACTGTGATATGTTTAGCAGTTGTACTGTGTGACCATAGCCTTCTTCAAAGCTGGGCTTCACAAGATTTTCTGGAATGACGAGGAGATTGGCTTGGAAAGAGCCTCATTTTGGCCTTACGTTCTTGCTTCAACTCCTGAAGGCAGTATGGTCCCCACAAATAAAGTGCTGGTATGATGCTGGCCACAATGTTTTCCTCTTGTCAGCTTGAGACAAGGTATGTGGGATTCCACTCCAGGAAGGTGGCAGTAACAAGGCCTTTCATATGTAAGCAGGGAAAATGTGTTCTGTGGTCCACAGAGAGCCTGCAAGAAGGCATTACTGAGGAAATGGATCCCTGCTTTTGTTAGGCAGTGTTCTGGGAGGTGTACTCTGTTGTTAGTCTGTGTGCAATGTACCACCTGTCCTGCGTAAATTAATGTCCTCTGCATTTACAGTGTCCAAGGCACCTCATTCATGGTATCATGGGCATCACCCAATCTGTGACATGGGCTGCTTGGTAGCGGTGCTGCCCCGTGACACGATCACTGGATGTGGGGAAGTCATACCTGGCTGTGTGTCTTTTGGCAGGAGGTAACTCTTCACTGACCAGTTACATTGCCTGGGAACCTCCATCATGCTGAGGTACCTGGGATGCTCTACAGGGACTTGGCTAGACTCATCCTGTCAGACTGCTGATGGAGATAAGATGCCAATCCTGCATAAAAGATCTGCTTTTTCTCAAAGGTAGTTTTTTGGGTAGGCCTTATCTCCTTCAGAAGCACTGTATTGAGGTGACCAAATTGACTTGGAGTTGCTGGTGCTGAGCTCTTCTGAAGAGCCAATCCTCCTTAATTTTCTAAATGATCTGAATTCTTCATCAGGATTCCTGGGATATGCAATTTCCTATAGAAGCTGCAAAGTAGGGTTTATCTCATGTTGCTGTCAGTTCCCTGCACTTTAATTAAGATGATTTTTTGCCACTGTCTTTCTGCCTTCTCTCTCTCTTTTTTTTTTTTAATTCCCTTTGAAAGCCCTCCAAAGCAAACACTCAATATAAAGAGAATTACTGGCATCTTACTTCATCCATTCCATCTATTTCAGGTATTTAGCAGAGAGAATGAGCATCAGGTAGCTAACTCCTCCCTGCACAGCCTCAACCCCCTGTTGTGGAAGGGAACTCACATTAATTGGACTGCTGTGTGCACCCTAAGCACTCTCATCAGAGTCTCTCTCTTCATCCTTTTCGTGGCTTTTTGGCTGGAACTTCCCACCTTCGAGGGAAACCTGATGAAGTCAGGGAGATGAAAGCATGTGACAGCATGCCAGGATGGCCCCAGGACTGCATGGACTGCTGTAACACCTGCAGCAGTGGGCAGAGGAGGGAGATGACCAGGTGTCTGTGCTCCACTGAATAAGACAGAGCTCTGCCTCCTTGTTTCTCTCCCAAGATAAAGTTTTTTAATCTTAAAATATTTCTGTTGGAAATAGTATTTTTGGTCCATTTCTTATCTGTGTGAAATAGAAGATCTGTTATGGAAGGCCCCTTTCAGCTGCTAGGAGACCACAGAGTCTAATCTGGCAGCATAAAAGTCAGGGAATGCAGGATGATATCATTAATCCTTGTCTTAAATAGTTGTTTATGAAAGCATACTTTCCTTTCACTGTCAGAGGAGCCACAGATCCTTACTGACTGTAGGGAACACCTGGCTTGTCTTCACTCTTCTCCATACTTACAGAGAACGTTCCTGCCATGATAACCATTGTTTCCTTCAACTTGGAGGTTTTTGGGTGTTGTCATTTGTCCTATGCAAGAGCAATAACCATTTAAAGCACGTCTCTGCAGAGCGGAGAATTGGCCCAGGTTATGATGGTGTGTGTATTGCTTTGTGTCCCTTGAATTACAGAGATTCCTGACATATCCCTGCCCTGTTGAAATGCAAATACATTTTCTTTTTGCATTTCAGGAAATTACCTCAGTGCATGTAAAAAGAAAAATCTATAATCGATATATTTTTTTCTCAAGTCAGATAAATCCAGATATTGAGTAGAGGAATGCCTCATAATAGCAGAAACCTAATAGCAGCTGTGTCTATGAGCAGGGAAAGCAAAACTTTAAACAAGGCTTAAAACATAAAATTTTTTGACAGTGATCTAAGAATTAGGATTGCTCTGTATAGTGTAGGAGTGGTGCGAAGGATTGCTTATCTTACTAGGAAGCAGGCTGGATTTCAGGATGGACCTGTTCTGTTTTGACAGTGTGCATTTCTCTGAATTATTTTTGCTCCTTCAATCTTTGACCTCTTTACTTTCCAATTCAAAAGATCTCACCTAGCATACCAGGCTTATGTGTCAGCAAGGAGTGAAACCCAAGCAGAGCCAGCTAAGAATTTCCATTGCTACTGGCTGCAATTACATGTCTCAATACCAGCCTCATAATGAACATTTAGGGGGTTAATTTTTGTCTGTGGAGGCAAGCTGTCTGTAGTGTCTTGTCCAGGTTGATCAGACAAGGGAATTATTTGATGTTTGGCTTCTCCAGCCTGTCAGCTAGCCAAGGCCATCACTTGTCTCTTACTGTAACTGAAATGCATAGCAAGTCTCAAGGATGGATGTCAGCTGTCAAGTGTGGAGGATACAGACTGGTAATCTCCAGGAATGATGCACTCTGCCACTTTTAAAGAGGAATTTTTGGCTCTTTTCACTTTTAAAGAGGAATTTTTGGCTCTTTTCAGACTGGGAATTCTCTAATACAATGTCACACATACATTTTGGTCCCTATGACATATTACTCCCACCTCCATGTAGGTAGAAAACAAATTCTGAAAAACATTCTTTGATCTTCCACCCACTGATTTGCTTGAAATTTAAGTTCTGTGCTGCATCTCAAGGGAAGGAGGAGTAGGAACATAATTTATACCATATTAAAAAAAAAAAAAAAAAAAAAAAAAAAAAAAAAGGAAGAAGAAGAGAGAACATTCATCCGCCAGCTTTAGGATTATTGCTGTATAAATCTTTGATATTCCTTCCTTCTGTTTGTTGCCGCGCTTTTCAAATAGCGTTGGACTATTCTCTCTGTGACTGTTACACTGTTTCCTTTCAAACAAGAGTTTTTGGCTGCTCCTTAAATTCAGCACTTTTGTTCTCCTTTCCTGTGATATTTAATGAAATATTTAGTTTCCTTCTGAGGTCACGCTTTCTTAGATGATTAAGTATTCACAAGATCCTTGTACAAATATGGGGCAAATCCAAGGCACCAGTTTTCTGTCTTGTTGACAGATGGGTTCTGGAAGGTGTCAAGAGAGGTAGGAAGGATTTCACCTGTTTTTGGGGCAAGGTAGCTGGACATGACTCCATAGGTAGACAGAGTTGTGGAGTAAAGGGATGTGAAAGGTTATGCCTATATTTCCCCCTTCCATAGTGCAGTGCCTATAGCCACAGGTGACACTCACTTGAAACCTGTGGCCTCGCTTTCCTTGCTCCCCCTGTCTTCTCCCACTTCTCCCTATTGTGCCTCTCCCTTTCTTTTTGCCCCCTTCCTTTTGCCCTCTTCCTGCCTTCCCCCACTTCTTCTACCCTCACTTCCTTGTCCTCCCCTTCCTTTTCCTCTTTTCCTTTGTTGAATTGTTGTGTTTGCTATTTGAGTCAGAGAGAAGACTTGGAAGGTAGTTGTTTTGTTTGTTTTGCGGTGGTTTTTTTTTGTTTTTTTAATGCAGATCTCTAGGGTGAAGGGTTTATTTCAGGGGTATTGACTCTAAACATGCACACTGCAGGGACAGTGGCAAAGATTGTTTGCAGCTGCTCTGACATAGTTTGTTTTGCATCACTTCTTTAGTGACTTTCCTCTGAGTTTCTCTTACATCTATGCAGAATTTTAGGGTCTTGATGTTTTTGTAGATTTGTTCAAAGTGCTACTGTTTTCTGTAGCTACATTTCTCAGCTTTGACTTAAGGAACTTGGTGGTATAAGTCTGTCTACTATATGGCTCACTTAATTTCCTTGAGCTCTGTTGGCAGCAGATGATGATTCCTAAAAGGAAGAATTCAAGAAGAGGATCTTCAACAGCTAGTCCGTGAAACAGCTGTTTTCAGATCTGCTCCAAGGAACATGAAGATGGCTGAAGGCATCTCTTCACTTGTAATTCTAATAGGGATAACAGGGTGCATGATTTCTTTGCATCCCTGTTATTATCCAGTGGCTTGTTTTCATTAAACCTGTGATGTCCTATCATTCTGAGCAGGGCACTTACCTTAGGAGTGGTTTCTTTAGGCACAAGATGCAGTGTGGATCCCAGGGATACAGTGATACCAGGATTCATTTGATCTTCCACCAGTCATTGTGGTTTTGTCATCCTGCTCATTTTCAGGTGCTTTTTGATGTAAAAAGTCGTTTGTAAAGGCTTGTGCTGTGACCGTGAGCTGCTGGTTGTGGATGCTCTTTAAGTCTTCTTGTCATGTATCCTAAACCAGAGATAGTTCAGTTGCCCTCATGCAGTCATCCGTCGTTCTCCCACCATTCCAGCTGTTACCCTGCTAGGATTCCTGCTGAATATGCATGTAGAAAAATGAAGTGGCTACTCTAGTATTTCTGCTGTTCACAGGAGACATTTAGATTTAATATTGATTGTCAGCTTCCCCTAGTCAGCAGACCTCAGAAATTGTTATCTTAATATTGCCAGAAATACCCAAACTGTTGATTGGGTTTAAGCTCTAGTTCTGCAGCCATTGTGTAAGAGTAGCTTATCTGTCAGAAGTAACTTTCCCCTTCCTTCCTGTTTTGGGGAGAAGGAAAAAAAAATGAAAGGTGGAAAGGTGAGGGATGAAGGGAAGATTTAATGTTGTTTATCTAACAAACAGCATTTAATGGCAGCATTAGATAGTTTTGCCTTTCTGTGCTACACAAATATGTTACTAGCTTTTGAGGATATATTTTAAGTAATTGATATGCATGCATTTATGTATTTTGTCAGCGTGTGTTGTTCGTATTTGTCATTGACATCAGGCTTAAACGATGCTAATGTGACTTAGTTTGAAGACATTGGAGTTCTTTGATACAGTAATGTGGTTCTTAGGTTTTTACCCCAAAAGCCAGTATTGAATTTTACTTTGAATTCTGCAGTTTTTCTTCTTGTGTTGTTGATTCGCTGAATGACGTTAGGAAGACCGAGCAAGGACTGAGTACGTTTTGCCTCCCAGGGAGACTTGACTGGTGGGAGGAACAGATGGGAAGGAGCTTATTTCAGGGTAAGTTGGAACAGCTGCCCGATGGGGTCTAACATAGTGCCTTGTGACAAGAAAAAAGCTTTTGTATGGTTTTAAAAGGATGAGATGGAAGGAATAATAGAGACTGGTTTTCTGCTTCTGTGTCTCTTTTGACCCAAAGTTTAAAATTTTCCTGCTGATTTATGGTTTGTTCCTTAAAGGAACTGATAGGGAAGGTCTTTATATAGGGTCACAGTCCTTTTGGTCACCCCAGTGGTGTCACTGACTAAATGAATATTTACATTCTGCCTCTTTCCTACCACCTCTCTGCTGATCTTTGTACAAGAGAGAGATCAATTCTTGACATACTTGGAGAGTCCCCTGGGTGTGGTCAGCTCTGATTTTTCTGATGCTGCGCAGCTATTTTAGCGCCTCTTTAAAAACATCTCTTCTATCTCTCTATTTATGTTAACAAAACACTTTTCCCCCAGAAATCCCTGTTGCTCAGTTACAGACATAAATCAATCCTGTGTGCATACTAATTTCTAAAATGGTGGGTCTTCTCTAATGTCGAAGCATGGTCTTTCCCCAGAATAACAATCAGTGTGTACATGGAATACTGGCTCAGTCAGAAGTACAAGATTTTATTATCACTTGCAGATGGAAATCGGGGATACTGATGAAATCTAAACTGAATCCCCAGTCTGAAGGTATTTAAGGCTTCAAATGCATATCTCAGGAGGCTCTCTTTGGAAAAGGGTGAGCTGAGAAGTGTTTCCCATACTCAATTGAAAAAATGAAGAAAGAACGTTCTGTCATCCTTGGAGTTTTGGACTGCTGCAGAAACAGACTTGTTCCTTTCTGAAGTAAGGTTCCTGTCCTACCTGAGGATCTGCTAACTTCAGCTCAGAGAATGCTAGGTGAACTGCTGCAGTTAGGCAGCAGTGATGGTGCTGTGGGCAACAGAAAAGAAATACTGCCTTGATTCAATCTAGCTTGTGTTTAATAATAAAATTGCCCTGTGTAATTGACACTGGCCTAGGTCTGTGTGTGATATTTAGGGAGTATAATTATTTCAGATGTGTTGCTGGTGCTTGGGGAGTTGGCCTTATAAATCTGAGAGCAAGAATAATCTGCTAGGCAGGGGGCTGCTAGGATAGAAAGTGATTTGTGGCCATTTACGTAGCGCCTGTCAGGACCTGCTGCTTAGCTCATCTGGAGCTGTTTGACTGCAGTGCAAATTTGTTCTAAGAAGAGATTTTCTTTGAAAAGCTTTCCCACAAGCAGTGGATAATTTCACATGGGTTAAGTAGCATAAAACCTTTTTTGCGAAGTGTCAGAAGTAACTCAGAGCATGATTATTGCCAGAGAAAAAGGTTCCTTTCAGTTATCCTCTAGCAATGACAGGTTTGTGTAAAAAAGAGACACATTTGAGATTTGATCTTGATGTGTGAGGTAGGAATGGGCTTGCTAGATCTGACTGTTGTGGAAATGAAAATGTGTTTTTCTTGTTGGCCAGAAGGGAAGATATCTATGCCTCAAGCAGGATGGAGGCAGAATCTGTGAGGAATCAGAAGTTTCCCACCCCAGGGACAGTTTTTGTGTAGATATTTAGGTAACCTGTTCCCTGTTCCACTGACAGTTATCCTTCAGCAGGGTCCACACCTAGTACAGTCTGTGGGAAAGATAATGCACCTTATAGTGTCCTTGGGGGCAACGTGAGCAAAGGGTTAATGCTGTCGGAAAGGCTGCTGTGTGCTGGGGAGACAGCAGCATCTCTTAAGAGCAAAAATGCACCTAGGACCATCACATGGCTGTCTAGCCGTTTGCCCTGTAAGGGTGTAAATTCCTAATTGTAAGAGACTGGGACGATGTAACCACAGGAAAAGTCTGCTCAGTTCATATGCATCTTATTTACCCTGTTGAGCGCATGACATGGGGTAAAAAAACTCTCACTTTGCTTTCACATGGCTTGGCAGACATGGAGCGGGACTGAGGTGTAAATGGAGACTGAAGCTTCTTCACCCAGCTTTTGGCTGCCTGATGTATCTCAGCACGGGACATTGATCTCAGCATGCCAGGCAGCACCGCCTCATTGCTGTCCACGTGCCCAGACTTGCTCCCTGTGTGTCTTGGTGTGAGTGGGATGATAGCCCTTGTGTCCTCCTACAACCCAACACCACTGCTGCTGTCCTTGCCCTGCCTGGTGATACGGGAATAATGAGGCAGGTTGCTGAATCTGGTGTTAGCCTTGCTGCAGAGTCTTTCAGCTCCTCATGCACTCCCTGCACAAACTTGTTTGCCTTTTCTGGGTTTTGGGACAATGTCCCCACTGTCCACTTTTGTCTTGCTGCTCACACAAGCTGCTCCACCTGTCCAGTATGTGTCAGCAGCTGTCACGATCCTGTGCTGAGCCGAGTAGCACACAGCAATGTCTCTCTCACATTGGAGCTTGTTGCCATGGCAATGCGCAGTCTGCTGCACTCTGGGTCTCCAGGAGCCAGAAATGATGGTGCTTTTGCAACATTGAGGTAAACATCTCTCTTTTCCTGTATTTAGCGCATCCACACCTCAGTAAGACTACTACCTCCTTTTGGCGTCAGTCTCCCCTTGCCCCCTGCATGAAGGCAGATGGCTCCAGGCACAGGGAGCATGCCTGGCCTCTGGAGCCAGGCTCCTGTGGGTTGCAGTGGTACCTTTGGCAGTGGTAGTGGCCCTGCCATCACTAGGCTGTGTGGGTTTGCCACAAGGGAGAAAAAGGGGTGCCATTCAGGAGCTGCATCACTTGTGGGGTCAGCCACTGGCACATGTGGTTTGCTTGTGAAGGGGTTTGGCTACAGCTCTCCTGGCTGCCAAGTGGGGAAATGAGTCCCTAGCTGCTTGTTCACAACTCTGCCGCTGACTTGCATTGATCACTTTGGGAAAGTCATCTCTTTTCCCCTAAGCCCCTTTTAGAGCGTGAAAGCGGTCTTGCTCTCTCTTCCACCTTGGGAAGGCACCCCAAGGACTCTGGCTAATGAGTGCAAACACTTGGAGTTGTGGAAATATGCTGATGTGTCTCTATGGGGCTTGCCAGTACTTTGTTATGGTGCTGTGGGTTTTCACTCATTTCTCCAGTGCTTTGAGAATCCAGAAGCCTGTAGCTGGCAGGTGATTGAAGACTCTTTTTACAGTGTTCTTTGTTATTGCAGGCAGTAATGAGCATGGCAGGCTGTTGCAGGCAGGGAAGTGTGGCCGCATGAACTGAAAATGAATATCTTGCTTGATCTGCTGGCATTTATTCCAGCATCTTTCTCTCCACCTCTCTCCCTCTCACTGTTGGTGTGTGTATGAAGGGGGAGTTGATGCTGTAGAGGGGAGCGGAGCAGAGCAGGGGAGGAGTTTCTATCAGCTTTTTTTTTTTTTTTTTTTTTTTTTCCCTCCCGTCCAGTGACGTGAGCAATGCCTGGAACAATCAGGCTGGCTCCAAACACTGTGCCTGAAGATGCTGGAGAAAACAGCCTAGTGTGCTTTAGCAAACACTGATTGCTTGAGCCTGGGCTCTTCAGTCGTAACCTTTTCCAGTTCCTCTGCAGGGGATTGGGAAGTTTCATTCGCTTTCTTCTCTCCCATCCCATATACTCACTTTTGGAAATGATTGGAGTTAACAGTGTTCAGAGCACCAGCAAAGTCCGGGTGAGAGCCACAGGTTCGGTGAAATACTCCCGAGAAGAATCTCTCTGGCGGCAGTCCCATCGGTCAAAATCTATGAAAATCTCCAACTCGTCTGAGTTTTCTACTAAAGAAAGCAAGGTAAATGACTAAATATTAGTAGTGTTTTGCTTGGTTAGGCATGGGTTTGGTGTTGTGAAAAGGTTATGCTTTGCAGGAATTAAGAGCTCTGGATGATCTGCAGTGATCATAGAACTGCTGTCAGGTCATGAAAAAAATCTCTGCATTTGAGGAGAGAACTGAAGGTGAAAGAGCTCTGGTGTTACAGTGATCGGATCTTAGTTGAATGCCCTGTCACTGAGCTTGGTGCAATAGTAAACAGGCAGAACTTGCTAGTGACAGTGCTAGTTGGAGCTCTACTCCTGGGAAATGTGCCAGAGTTGGCAGGTGATGTCCTTGGGATTATCGTTTCAATGAGAATTGTTTTCTGTAGAAAAATAATTTTTACTCCTTATTTAGTGCTCTGTGGTTTAATAGATGTGGATGCTAGGTGAAAGTATTGTCTCGCTTGCATGCATGGTTAAATATTGCTGTCAAGTATTAGGAAGGCATTGTTTGTGCATTTATAGGAATACATTAGTGTATTGTAATGGTTGGTAGCACAGGCTATTCCCAGCTGCTACACTGACTGTGCAGCATCTCCTCGCCCAGCCCAGTTATTCAGTTCCTAAGCAAACAGCCCACTCCATGCAGCATCTTTTTTTTCCTCATCCCTCTCTCCCACACAATAACTGAGAGGCACCCAGGAACTCCTGGCAAGTGCTTTAAGAGCTGTCTCCCTCTCACAGGTGCTTCATGTCTTCAAGGGTTGTATGAATTTTATGCAGTGACCAAAACGTGCCTCAAATTTTGTTCTTATTGCCAGTTGATCCTGACCTTGGGATTGAAAGATACAACCACTTGAAAAGGTGTACATAATCAATATTTCAAGGCATCAGCCAAGCATTTAACTGTGTTGTAAGTCCATGTGCATGCAAAGCAGGCACATGCATGGATCTTCCTTTAGTGTCCCTTCCCTGAATCTTCTGTCTGTTCTGTGAGAAACCTCCTCTGCTGTGGTGAAAAAACCTTAGTGCTGTACAGTAGTTCTTAGCAGATCACTCTCTGCTAGCTTACAGGTTGTATGGCATTTCAGAGCCTCAGCTGTGTAACTTAAATCAGAGGGTACTGAAACCAGAAGTAAATGTAAGTATTTTTTTTTCGGTTCAATTTAATGAGCCTCTGTTTTCAGGACCTTATAAACGATATCTAAGAAATAGTGTATTGCTGAGTTGGGGCACAGAAATAGCACGGCCATAATTTTCAGGCTGTTGCTGATGCAGTATGTGCTTCTCCAACAAATATCCAAGTAAAGGCTGCATCTTGCAGGTGCTCTAGGACCCTGCTCTAGTGAACACTTTCAACCTAAGGATGGGAATAATTGCACAGTATTTGGTGGGAAGATTTATGCATGAAAACTCTCCTGCATGTGGTAAAAACTCAAATCTTTTGACATTGGATGAATTACTTAATCCCTTTATCTTCCCTCTCCCTGGCTTTGGGTCCACAGTGTATGCATGGTGTAGCATCCTCAGGGCTGGGACTTTCTCCCAGGAATGGTGTCTGACACAATTAGTTAACTACTGCAGTAATAAAAGCTCTGTGTTCATTTCCCTGTGGAATTCACATTTCTTCCTTCTAAGTGCTGTGGGTTGTTGCTTGAGAGATATCTACTTCTTTTCCTGCCTGCCTCAATAAGCTGGGAAGAACACTGCAGCTTTGTTGTGCTGTTTCTTTATTTCAAACAAAGGTTTTTGTATCTGTAGGGCATCTAAGATGTGTAAAAGCTGTGTTATGGAGGGCTGAGAAGATCCCTGCGTTCCCTTCAGTGGTGCCTGCCTGGTTGATAAGCAGCTCTGCAAGTGATTGGTTTCATGATTTTGGACAGTCCTGTTCTTTCCATCTCTCTGTTCCCCTTTCTGATCTTTGTCTGCCCATTTATTTTGCTAGGATGTCACTGATTGAGAGAACTGATTTATAGTTGAGCTATGGCTCTTCAATACTGTTGTGTTGATGGAAGAGCCTGGAGGTTGTTAATCAGTAGTGTGGTAAAGGAGCTCTTTTTATCAGCGTAACTGTGCATATATGTTTGTGCATCACTTCTCAGGAAATGTCTTCATTTCTAGGCTGCGCTTTTCTGGACACTGATGCCATGTAGATCTTCTCAGTATTAAGTGAGGTTTGGTTTGTAGACTTGTCCTCTTTGTATTTCTGTGGGTGTGTCTCCCTCTTTATGTCTGGACTGCCTTGTATTTTATCTGCTCCCCGTATAAAGTGATTGCAATGCTCAAGACCTGTTTCTGTGATTGCTTCAGGTGAATTTGGACAGGAGATAGATTTAAACCATTTGTGCCTCAGAAACATACTCCTCTTACTTTTCGCTTATGTGACTCAGCCAATTTTGATAAGCTAGAGAGTATTATGTATTCTCATGCTTTAGTTAGTATGAACAAAGCACCAACATGGTGCTTGCAGATGAGGTCTGCCTGCTGTCAGTGTCAGAGAAGCTAGGCAGCCCAAGTACCTTTCATCTCCTTGACACACATCAGGTAGTGCCTCTGTGTGGACAGGCTTCACTAGGGGGATGCATCCTGAGTGTGTATTATAGGCAAGTACCACAGCTTTTGACCAGCAGGAGAACCTGTGAAAAGGATACTGTGAATTCTGTACCACTGTTCTCTGGAGGGCAGGCTCAATCCAGACTGAATGCAAGGTGAGTCAAAAGATCTTAGGATCATCCACGTGACCCAGCATGCTCAGTAGCCTTTTCTTTCTGACAGACTTCTTTTCTGCAGCAAGGGACTGAATTGCCAAGTACGTGCACCTGTCCTGCTTGTAAATGCACAGGGCCAATAAAAGAGTTTGAAATAGGCTATGTAGATGTTCCATTATCAAGAAGTACTCCTCTAGCCATTTCTCTATTTTTCTGTAATAATTCAGTATGCTGTCTTCATAGTAACACTGATGAAACCCTTCAGCAAGTACAGAAAAAAATCTTTACACACTAGCAAGCTGTGTGTATCAATACAAAGGACACATTTCTTGTGTGGCATTAATTTCTTGGCTCTCAGGAGCCACAGCTAACCATCCTTTTTTGTTTTATGATGATATATCTGGCACAATCTTTTTTTCCTTTTTTTTCTTTCTTCCCCTCCCCCTCCAGATTTTTAAGAGAGGAGTTTCTCTTCGAAACGTTCTCCTCCAGTTGGTGACGCACTTGAAATTCCCTGGGTGAAATGATCTCCTTTCCTTCCCCCTAAAACATTCCTATCAACCCTATCTCCTCCTACACCAAAACAACGTTCATTGGTTCCATATGCTGGTGAACAGCTCTGTGCTGTTTTATGAATAATGTATGCTGGCTTGTTAGAAGAACGTTTGTTGTACAAACCAGTGGAATTTAAAATTGAGAGCAATATATGCAGATGTGAGATGCCATGCACTAATGCACAAACTCCTTGGGGTACTATTCTTCTGACATCCTTTCTGCCATCAGAATGCAGGAAAATGCATGAGAAATTGAGGGCATGTGGGCTTTGGATCTGGCAACAAGCTACAGGCACTCAGTGATCAGAGCCCATAACTTCCCCTGGCCAGGTGTTACAGATCTGTGCATGAGGACAGGAGAAAATGTCAAGATCTGGCTTTTGAGGGAGGGTGGCAAATAGCAGGTGGTGTAGTAATATAGATCTGTATTCTGAGTGAGGCCCAGCCTTCAGTCAGTTGCCTAAACAGCAAGCTACAAGTAGTATATAGCAACATGTTTTTACCCATCCAGACCTGGCAGAAGGCGATGATACAGAGCTATGCCCTGGTCCAAAGGACGAGCACACTAACACCTGTTAGGACTCCATACAGATACCTGTGATGTCTAGTATCTGCTGCTCTGTAACCTGTTTTATTTTTGTAGAGTTTTGCTACTTCAGTTGTTTTTTCTCCCTCCAGTAAAGCACAAGTGGCAGGAGCCAGAGCTGATGCTGATGACTGCTCAGCTCCAAAGGGCAAAGCCAATGGACAAATGCTGAGTGACTGGGGGAGCTGCTGTGACTGCAAAGAGCTGAGCATGTCTTTGCCTAGATGTGTATCTGGGGCTTCCTTGTTGCTTGGAGTCAACCATGCCATCATCAGCTGGAGGTGAAGAAGTGTATCCAGGCAGGGCTGGTTCTGGCAGTGGTAGCCAGGAGTGTGTGGCAAGGGCCTGGGTCAGAGCACGTGTGCATCCCTGTACTGGGGGCATCAAAAGTCAACCAAGCTCATGCTCTGCAACGATCAGATGATCATTCCTCCAGGGAAGAACTGGGTGCAAGCAAAGACCATGGGAGACAAGAACTGGAAAAGACAGTCAGGATCATCCGTGCTGTCTCTATGAACTTAGTTTTGGTTTTGCCTATTTACTGCCTCACAGCAGGTGTTTCTGGCTCTTCTATGCGTGGAGCAGGTGTATAAAATGTGTGGTGTATTCCTTTCCGTCTTGGCAGGCTTTTCTGCATGGGCTAATGCAAACAGAAAGTCAGTAGCTTGCATCAAGAGCCAGCCCTATGTTGCTCTTTGAGGGGAGGAATTGTACAGTGCTTTGGGATCTCTTCAAGCATCTTGCACCCTGCTGGCCTGGCTTTGGAGGCCCTGTGCCTTCTTGTAACTTGGATGATTTACCACCCTTAGTATCTGGGTAATTTGCTATGTCTTTGTCCCTGCATACATACCTAGTGGTTCCTTTTTTTTTTCTGCGCTGCTTCTGCATGCAGAGGCTGACTCACAGCATCACTGGCAGCTGGCAGGTGACAAGGTGCCTCTTTAAACGGGTCCAGCAGTTCGTGCATGTGACAAGATTTTGAGGAGGATAAGGGTGGTGATTGACCTTTTTTCCCTTGGAAGCTTTGTAAAATAAACAGGAGTTTTCAGAAGCATTCTCTCCATAGTTTGGCTTTTCTTTCCAATTGGAATAAAAGTACCAACTAGTCAGAGCTTGTGGAAATCGGTGGGTTTTGTGGACCTACTTGCTTACCAAAGGGGAAATGGGGAGGAATTCAGCAGTTTTTTAGAGTTACGGCCTTCTACTTAAAAAGCAAAGTTTTTCTTGCCTAGTTTAGGAACAAGTACAAACAAATCCCACAAACACATAACAATTCTCACTTTTTTTTTACACTTCAGTCTTCTAGGGGTCAAACTGGAGCTGTGGGAAACAACATTGGAGTTAAAGCAAGGAAGGTGCCTAGGATTTTGCCTACTGTTCTGCTTTATGCAGCAGTCGATTTCTTTTATTCTGCCTTCAGAATTGCACTTGTTTTTCCAAGGAGCTTAGAGTTGTAGGGGGCTTGAAGTGTGGTGGACCTGGAGATCAACGCTTACCAGAAGGGGGAAAGCTGTAAAGATGTAAGGAGTAGGTCTTTGTGTTCTGGGTAATTGGGATAAAAAGTCAGAGATTGAAGTCAGACACTGCTGAGTAGTTGGTATCTGGCAGTTTGGATCCTGTCTAGAGTGGCCTTGGGTGGGAAAACAGATAGGAAGTCTTACCACTTTCTGACTGCTATCAGTCCAGCTTGGAAGACGACACCTGTGCAATATTCATTCTATCATTCACTGCTGTGGTTCAACTTCCTGTTTTCTGGCTTACATAGCAAATTTGCCAAACACTTACCAGGCTAGCAGGTAGGAAGTGGTGGTTGTTGTCAATCTGTAAGACTGTTTTAAATGAGAGTTTTTTAATAAAACTTGTCCTAGCAGCTAGTTGAGTACAACGAGAGTCATGACCATTCTATAATCTCTGATGAGCTTTGTTGCAATTTAGTGCAGCATTTAAGTGCTTGTCTCCAAGTTTGTTTGATTTAATCATACTCTGGAGAAATGTCTATTGAAAAGAGCTGCTGTCTGAATCAGGGCCTTGGGGAATAGCCATGAAGTAAATCAGAGAGCAGGTGCTGTGTTGTACCCACGTGCTTCTGGTTGCAAAACGTGGCAGGCGGAAATTTTGTTTCTCTGGAACATATGAGAGCCCAGGTAGACATCAGGAAAATGTTAACGAATAAATTGTTTTGGAGAAATGACATAAAACAGCTCTGAAAGGCTGGTGAGTCCAGCAGCAGGTGCGCAGCCTTGCAGCAGTCTCTGTCAGAGAGGTCGATTGGGGGACAGGCATGAGAACTCATGTATTTACATCCCTGGAGAGGTCTGCTTGCTGAGGTCTCAGTGAACATGCTTGGCAGGGACACAGAACATGTTCTGTATACAGCTGCCCAAACTGTGCATACTCTACAGTTTTCTTTCTGTTTCATAAATACCAGTAACTTTTTGACAGGTTCTGTTTGATAGTCTCGGGGGGACACAATGTCCTTGGTGAGATGTGTGCCCTATGACTGGGTTGGTGTCTGTTACTCCCTAAAGAAGGAAGACAATGTCTGGCTCATCAGTAAATGCTGGGACAAACATAGCTCACAGCTCTCTTTCAAAGCCTGAGGTGTTTTCTATCCCTGCTCTAATCTGGACTGCTGCTTTTGTGTGTCCTGCTCTTTGGCTGCAGTGATCCCTAGGCATGTTCTTAGCAGTGAAATCTCATAAAAACCTGCACAGGGCAGGTGTTAATTTTCAGAGGTTTTGACCCGATCTTGTAGTTATTTGGGCCAGAGAGCAACAAATGTGTTTCCTCAAGCCAGGTTTTTGCGGTATCTAAAACTCATTCAGGCAGATGAGGAAAAAATAGTACCTCTGAAAAGCTGGAGAGGCAACTGGAGGAAGTATGTAGCCTTTTCACTTTGTGGTTGAAAGTCATTTTCTGGCTCAAAATGTAAGAGAATATTTTAGTCATAGCAGGAAGAAAAGAACAAGTTGAAGAATAAGTCATGGGCTTTGGCCAAATCATGTAGAAATGCTTGGTGACTGCAGGAACCAGTACCAATCAGAATTGGTTTGTGTACAAAAATGGAGTTGTGTCTAATTCTGCTGAACTGACAGGAGAAATAATAACTTTCTTTTGCTTTCTTTCTGCAGAGTGTTCTTAAAAACTTTTGATAGCTTTCAGCTGAAAATTAAGCAAGTGCCTACAAATTGCCAGAAATGCTCATCCATTCACCTTTGGCTGTTTGCCTTTGATTCAGAGCTCATTATACAATTTCTGAGAAGATAGGTTCTATAGAAATAGTGAAAACTCCAGTCTTGAAAGTACTTGATCATATTTCTCTGAATGGCTCAGTGAAGCTCAGTTAGTGGTGAGGACCTCTCTTTGCTAGCTCAGTGTCAGTTGGATGAGGCATGATTATTCCTGGTGCTCGTATCTGTTGTACTGCTCTGAGAGACCTACTTTCTTGGAACACTGTGACCAAGAGTTGCTGCCTGTGTGGCATCAGCATGAGGTGAATTATACTACCATAATGTTTGACCTGCTTGTGTATGGGTCAGTTAAGCCAGATTTCCCCAGGCCTGAATATTAAGGATCTTCAAATAAGACTTCCAGATTCAGAAAAGAGCCAGTAGATGACAGGATGAAGAGTGGGGATATGCTCATGGTATTGCTCATGTGAATTCAGCTGTGGCATATGCACAAGACTAATTTCAATTCTTCAGTTTCCAAATTATTTTTGGTTTGGGTCAGCATTAAAGCTGTCTAAATGTTACTGTTTCTGTTGAGCATTATGTCATAGCTATTATAGTATGTGATTTTCAGGCTTGTTCATACTTGATGTGATACTTTTTGCTAATCATGTGCATCAACAGTTCTTCTACACGTTAACATATTTTGAGGCTGTGTAGGAGTTATGTGCCAGAGGGAGTAAATCTAGATATGTATATAAAGTGAATTACAAATGCGGATTATATGTGTGAAAATCAGGGACATTCCATACCAAAATACTTCACTTAAGTGACCTGTTTGAAGAACTCCATTAGCTTGCAGTAATACCAGGGGTTTAACCATTGTATACATCAGCTCCTGGAGGGCTGAAGTAAGACATACTTATCCAGCTGATACGTGTACTTTCTCTCAAAAAAAATCCATCCCAGCTGTCTGATACTCACTGAGTCTTAAGTCAGGTTTAAAACCTTTTTCTTTTCAGGCTTGTATCAGAACCAGAACTGTTACCTTTGGTGTCAAATCTACTGGGTACCTTTCCTATGGATTGAAAGAGAAACTGTGTTAGTGGACAACAGTCCAAGATAGTAATCTTCAAGCACAAAAGTTGCTTAACATTCATTTTTTGTTTTGCACTTAGAAACTGAATATATTTATGTTTAGGTGTGTGACTGGGAAATCATTCAGGTGTCTGTGAGGCTCAGGGACTTTGGATAGCTAGTCTGGCAAATTTTCACAGATTAGCCCATATGGTGAAATCTTAAAGTCCCTATTAAAGTCATTGACAAAAAGGTGTGAGTGTCAGGAATAGGACTGAACCTTGAATTTGAAGGCCGTAGTCTTGTGGCTTTTGCAAACTCTAAGTAAAGTTCAGGTTTATGACCACCCGAGGAGCTAGAATGTACCTATTAGAACCAGTGAGAAGTATTCCAGAGTCCTGAGGGAACTGGCTGATGTAGTTGTCAAGCCACTCTCCATGTTATTTGTAATTTTTAAATTGTAATTCATGACCTTAGTCATGAATTCACCATTTGTGTTGGTGAAGTCTTCAGTGACTGGAAGAGGGGAAACATTGTGCCCATCTTCTAAAGGGTAGAGAGGAGAACTGTGGCAACCAGGGATCTCCTAACCTCACCATGTGCCTGGGAATATCATGGTGCAGATCCTCCTAGAAGCTGTGCTAAGGCACCTGGAGAACAGGGAGGTGATTCAAGACAGCCAGCGCAGCTTCACTAAGGGCAAGCCCTGCCTGACCAACCCAGTGGCCTTGAATGATGGAGTGACCACGTTAGTGGACAAGAGAAGGGCTGCACATGACATTTATCTGTCATTTTATCTCTAAAGCCTTTGACAGAGTTCGTTACAATGTGCCTGTCTCTAAATTGCAGAGAGATGGATTTTATGCATGGACTGTTAGATGGGTAAGAAAGTGGTTGGATGGTCACATCTAGAAGGTAGTGGTCAATGGCTCAGTGTCCTGATAGACATCAGTAATGTATGGTGTCCCAGGGGTTCATCTGGGGATCAGTGCTGTTTAGTATCTTCATTAATGACATGCATGAAGGGATCAGATGCACCCTCAGCAAATCTGCAGATGACAGCCAGCTGAAGGATGAGATGGCATCCAGAGTGACCTGGACTAGATAGAAAAGTGGGTGCATGGGAATCTCAAGGTTTTCCAAGACCAAGTGCAAGATGCTGCACCTGCGTCAGAGTAACCTCTGGTATCAGCAGAGGCTGGGGATGAACAGATGGAGAGCAGCCCTGGGGAGGAGGACTTGGGGGTGCTGGTGAATGTGAGGCTCGGCATGACCCAGCCATGGGCACTCGCAGCCCAGAAAGCCAAACGTGTCCTGGGCTGCATTCAAAGCAGCGTGGGCAGCAGGGGAGGGAGAGGATTCTACTCCTCTGCTCTGCTCTACTCTGGTGAGACCCCACCTGGAACCCTGCATCTAGCTCTGGAGTCCCAGCATAGGAAGGACATGGACCTGCTGGAGCAAGTCCAGAACAGGGGCACCAAGGTGATTAGGTGGATGGACCACATTTCCTATGAGGACAGGCTGAGAGAATTGGCATTGTTCATCCTGGAGAAGAGAAGGCTTAAGGGTGACCTAATTGTGGCCTTCCAGTCCCTGAAGGCAGCCTGCAAGTAGTTTTTACAGGTGCTTGTAAGGAAAGGACAAAGGACAGTGGCTTCAAACTGAAACAGAATAGGTTTACACTATATGTGAGGAAGAAATTCTTTACTGTGAGCATGGTGAGACACTGGAACAGGTTGCCCAGAGAAGCTGTAGATGCCCATCCCTGGAAGTGTTCAAGGCCAGGTTGAATGGGCCTCTGAGCAACCTGGCCTAGTGAAAGGTGTTTCTATCCATGGCAGGAGTGTTGGAACTAGATGGTCTTAAGGTCCCTTCCATGGCTAATCCATCGTTCTGTGTTCTTGAAAAAGCACAAAGCACAAACCCTTGAGAAACTTACTGTAGTCTCGAAACATGCATTCAATATTTTTTTCTTAGGTGAAGTAAATTTCTGCTGAAGATTCTCACATTGCTGTTAGCAGATATGGGACTTTCTTGATCAGAGACTGCTTGCTTGCTGATACTAGTTGGGTATCTTTCCTCAACTTATTAGTACATGTGTAGGAGGGGTCAAACAATAATTCCATCTCATTTCTCTTCCTTTGCAGGCCCTCTACAATTCAATCAAGAATGAGAAGTTGGAATGGGCAGTGTAAGTATACTTCTATTGTAGAAATTAGAAGTTTAACAATAGTACCTGTGTGGTAATCTGTTTATATGTCCTATGTCACCGTCTGTGTGGGCTCCAAAGCCTGTAGAAGATAGCCAGCATACATAATGAGTTTGCTTTTTTGCTAATGAATGACCGGGCAATATAGCCTCATCTGTTTCTCCAGCTAGAGGAGTTGTTTATGACAGGAGCCAACTGCATTTGTAAAGAAAGAGGACATTTCATTTAGTAGGAAACTTCAACCTCAAAAGAGAGAAATTAAATCCTCTGTTGTTCTATGACTGCATAAATAAAATAGAAGCTGACGTCTCCCTTTATCTTTCTGTTCATTGTGTCAGAACCACTGAGTAGAAACACACTTCTTGGATTGAGTTTCCTGCTGTTGGTTTATTGTCTTGGTTTGTCTCCTGATTAACTATGGATAACTTGACAACAACCTAATGTGAAAGATGATAAATTGGACAAAGTCTGATATCACTCCCTCTTATCCTTAGTTGCTTTTGACAGGCTAACACTTGTTAACTATGTAAATGCTGCAGAGAAGAAGAAGCTTTGATTTCTGATTGTGTTAAACTGACATTTCTCTGTGCTTCTGTGCTCTGTACCCGCGAAAGGGTAAAAGCGCCTCCTTTTGATTTTGCCACTTGCAGAACAGTGGATTTTGGTATAAAATAGGAAAATTATGTCTTTTATATATTTTAGCTATATAAAGGTATTTCCCTGCATATCTGAAGCCTCACCTTCTTGGGAACAATGTATATCTGGAAGGCAGGCTCCTGCACCTCTTGTGCTAGATGTTCTAGCAACTGCCATAGGTCTTGCAGGCCCAGTGGCTTCTGATCTTCATTGTTTTAAGTTCATGATCTGCAAACAAATTTCTTGTCAGGGTGTGCAACCTCACAAGGGTAGCTGGTTCCAAGTGGCATTGCTGTCCCAGTTCAGGAATGTGTTAGGTGATGTCAGAGTAGTATAGAAGGTGTGCTATTACTTGGAATCAGCAAAAAGTGCCATCTCTGATGAGCATTAAAAGTCATGGTGGGAGGCATTTTCACAGGCTGTGTCTTGGACCTGGAACACGCTGCGTGAATCTTACATGTCACATCAAAGCTGTTTGCCAGACACTGTCACAGGTACTTTAGAACCAGCAGAATCCATAATATGACTTTCTCAATGTCAGAATTTTCCTCCAGCTCTTGCCAAGAGACCATACCGTGTCTAATACATTTGGGCAGCCTCCAGGTGGGAACTGGCTCATGACTGGCTCTGCTCCTGTGAACCTCAGTCAAGGTCTGTATAGGTCCTGTATAGGTGATAACTGCTTTGGCATTTACGTGGTCTAGTCCATGGCCTTTGTTAGGGGGAAAATTCCAAGCAGGCTTGGAAGAGGGATAATTCAGACTCCTTCTTAAATAAGGCTTTGGGTGGATATAAAGCTACCTTCTTACAGGAGAATGCTCAAAGGTGCCAATCGTCTGTTCCAATCTGAGACTGACATGTAGCTAGGACTGATGGTACAATTAATTTCCACAATGAGGAGCAAAGCACAGTCAGTATCTTTAGAGCTCAGAGTACTGGCTGGAAGAGAGGGAGTGTGAAGATGTTTCTCTTCATTTTTATAGAGATGTGTGGTTGGTATAAAGTAATAACCCCAAGAAGCCCTGAGGCTGCCTGAGCATGAAGGAGGAGGCACATAACTCTTTGGCTCTGCTACTGTGATCTGCAGAGAAAGCTGAAGGAGACATGTCAGTTTTGTTCTGATGGGATCAAAGGACATCCTTTCTCCCTTCCAAGGATTATTCCTTTGCTTCCCTGATGCACTTGGCAGGGTAAGAAGTGGGAGGTAAGGCAAATGTGAAGATAGGACTGCGAGCTCTAATATAAGCTCTCCTGCAATGCTGGCATTTCAAAGGAAACCTTTCCTCCAGCGAGAAATCCTTTGAGAATCTAAGACATTTGTGAGCTAAGCAAAGGTATAAGAGCTGCTCTGGAAGTACATTATTTAGTGTATTAATGGTTATCAGTAAGTCCATGGGCAGAAAAGGGTAATGGTGAAACGTAAGATGGGGAAAGACTGCTATCCAATCCTTATCTTACTAGTTGTGAGCTAGGTATGTTATCATCTTAAACAGTTTGCAGTACATTTCCAGTAGAATTATAGTCTGATCCAAAGCCCACGCAAAGAAAAGGCTACCATTGACTTCAATTTTGTAATCATGAGAAGTGACACCTTAATCAGCAGATGTTCTCCAGAGACTTTCAGTAGGAGTGTTCATCTTTCCTTTTCGAACAGGAAAGGATGAGTACAGCTCTGAAGAGAGAATTGCATTACAGCTTTTCTTCTGCAGTATGCCTGGTTCAAATTCTCCACAAAGTTAAAAGTGAATCACATACCATAATCTGTAAAATAAAGAGATCTGACCTGGAATTTACACTGAACTGGTGATTTTGGGATCCTGAAAGCAAACTTCTGCGCTGCACACACCCCAAAGGTGTGAACTGTTCTTCATGTCTGTTGTGGATGGGCTTAAATTTGAAACAAGGGAAATTTGAAATCAGCCTTTAAAAAAGTTTTCTATTAATTTAAACCAAGGCACAGATTTTCCTGGATAAACTAAAGAAATGGTTTCATTGAAGGTTTTTTTGAACTGACTGTTCTGTCTAGAATGGGTTAGGAAGAGAAGATCCAGCTATCAAGGCAAAGAGGTAGATTGCCGTGCCTCCTAACATCCCTTCATTGTCTATAATACTGTATCCCAAGGTTTTTAGATGTTACTCATTCTTTGGCTTTCACACTGATCATTGTCAGCTTTAAGCTGAAAAAGAAAAATCCGTTTGATTACAAAGGTGCCAGAACTAAATATGTTTTATTTGCATGATGTCTGCATGGAAATGTCATGGTGGCCATTATTGCTTTCCTTTGTTTGTAATACTGTGTCTGTTTACTGTTGAAGGTAATAGGAATAAAAAATCATAATCTTAAAATAGGTGATCTAGAATTAATGTATGAACTCCCAAAGCACTGCTTACAAAATTGCTAAAGCCAAATGGCTGCATTTGAGCCAGTTGTGTCCCAAAAGCCTCCTCCTCTTAGCAGAACGGTGTAGTTTTCAGGAGAATCACTTGGTTTTTAACTAGCCAGTTATACACTTCTCTGTCTGGAGAGGTTTAAAGGGGCATGATATATTCTTCTTTTATTTTTCTGGACTACACTGAAAAATTATCTTCTTTGAGCAAAACAGGCCATTCAGATTGTGATGGTGGGAAAGAGATGCTGCTAAATCAAACTGTGATGCTGAAATCAGGGTAGTTTTAAAGACATTTATGCTGAAGTTCACCTTTTTCTAGGTTGAAGTGAGAAATCTCTCGCTATTATAGTTAACTTTTGTCTCCCAAGTCCTAAGATGTTTCCTGTTTGCAACTTCTTAATCAGTTTTACGACAGGGTCAGGTGGTGCTCAACCTGGTTCTCTTTTTTTTTGCTCTTCTCCCACTGGGAAAGATGCCAAAACTTCTCTCAAGTCAGTTTTCTAATACAGATGCTGTTAGTTCCACGGATGTATGTTACAAACCTGATTTTTTTTTTTTTCAATTGCAATATTTAAATAAATTAACTCAGCCTTCTACTGTGTCATATAAGTTAGCTATTTGAACAAATGCGGAGATAAAGCAGAGTTTTAAAAATGAAGGCTTGACCACCTTGTTCCAGATTAGTGGTACCAGAATTTTCTGAGGCAGAGCCTCAAATCAGACCATAGAGTGTACAGAAATGGTTTTGTTACTGAGAGAACCGGATGGTGCTTTCCTCCCAGAAGACAGAAATGGGTCTTCCTTGTATAGGGTCTTCTTGGGAGGGGCAGAAAATGTTTTTCTTCACCAAAATGGCAACATTTTTATGTTTCTCACATCTATGTGTTTAAGAATAGGGGCAAACTCTTTCTAGTTGTCAAGTTAGCATGTACTTGGGAAGGAAAACCTTGCTGTTTCAATACTGTGACTGCAAGTGTTAGCACAAGCAGATCCTGGCTCTGGTGTGCTGGTTCTCATGGGCAGCCAGAGTTACTGCTCTCTTTGCAGGTCCTTTTCCAAAGAGACAGGCTTATGAGGTGGGACTGAAGCTTCTTGTTTTGGGAAACCTTGCAAACATCATGTGGCATAAGCAGAGTCTTAGAGAAATTCTACAGATGGTGACCTTTTCCTGTCACCAGTAGCCTTTAGAGCAGAGACACTGTAGGTCCCATTTCCTATGGATGGAAAATGGGACTTAAAAGAAGTTTTGCAGCTATCAACCCTTTTCAGTCATCAGTGAGGGGTCACCAGAGGAATTGCTTCCAGTCCCAGAGGAGGGAATGATGTTTCTCTCTTGATCAGGGATGGAAAATCTCGTAAGGCTTCTGCAAGCCTAATGAAACTCTCCTGATGATGGTTTGCCTACTGAAAGGTGTTTCGGAATCGTGGTGTTTTTTCCCCTAAAGGCACAATGATTCTGCTATGTCCTGTATGAAATGGAAAAGAGAGGCAGTGGTCCTGCCCTTCAAAAGGACCTGAGCTATCACTGTGTGACACCACATCCAGCACTCTGACAGACCATCTCTGACAGAGATGGCCACCCACTGACTCTTACCCGCATTACTGGGTATGTTACAGCACATGGATGATCTGTGAGAGCCATCTGAGGATGGGCAGGTAGTCACATTCCCCACAGTTTAGGGTTTCCAACAAAGATCAGTTTTCAGGTTTATGTATCCAGAGGCCCCCTGAATTGTCTGCAGTTTTTTCTTGCAAAAGTACCCTAATGGCTTGTTGGAGGTAAGCTCAAATTGTTTAAACCCCTGATAAATAGTATTCAGGACCTGTCTGTTCAGCCAGCTTTGGAAAATACCTGAGGAAAAGCTAATAATTTTTTTGTTTAACTTTACCGTTCTGAACATTGATATACTGAACTTTTCTTGCTACTTTGACATTCCTCCAAATCATCTTGCTTTCTTCTTATGTTTGACTACTGAAGTAACATGGAGTATTTGAGTAAATGAGTCCCAGATCCCCGGTTTTCATTCACTTTTTGTTTGTAATGAGTCCTTCTTGCCTCTCTGTCTCTCTTCATTGCCTCTTGCAGACTGACTCGTGCATCTTGCCCTCATGCATATTGTCAGAGCACTCAGCTCTCAGAAATGCCTGAAGCTTCTGAGTCTTAAAGTTGTCCCATTTTCTTGATAGAACAAAAGACCAGTTAAAATTTTGTTCAGTGCTGCCAGCAGTTGTGACAACAGATGCTATTTTGTCCTTTCCATGTCTTTTGAGGAATTCCTGTTTTAACAGCTGCCCTAGAAGTGCTGAATTTAAGAGCACTGCCCCCAGCTCTTAGTGGTGCGTGGATCTCCACAGGATTGCTCATCATACCACTGTAGCTACTCGGTTAAAGGCACTAGTATATTCCCACAGGACAATTGATTGGTATGTAGTAATTCACTCCCATAGCTCCAAAGGAGATAGCTTATTCCAAAAAAGTGTTAAGCCTTTTACTGTAGTTGGTCTCTGCTGACAAGGAGAAATCTGCTGTGTTCTTGGCTGAAATCCCAGAATTCACGAGGCACTTCCGTGTGACAAATCAGCCTGCGTGCTTATGGCCTTTGAGAGATTTTAGTCTGGATTAAGTGCCTCAGACTGACGTAGAGAGAATTTGCTTCTGGAATGGACATATATCTAAGAAACATATAACACACAGTGGTTCAGACTTAGAGCAGCTAATAAGTGTAGTAGACCCATGAAGGATGGGGATAAAAAAAATTGTCAGAAATGCCTACAGTTTTTCAATTGGGATAGGGCTTCAACTAAAGCCTACATATTGCTTTGACTAATGAAAAATTTTTGTAGAACTTTCTGCTGGAGTGGGAACGCACACATCGGTAGGCTAAAGGTGCAAGGACTGTCCTTCCTTACAGGAATCTGGTCTTCAAGTAAAAGTTTAGTTCCTCTTAATTAGAAGACCTTGCAAGACAACGTCATGAAGATATGGTGCACCTCCTTGACTATATTTCTATAATTTATCTGAGGTGATCAAAGTCAAATGCTTGGGAACATTCCCTGCTACTACAGAGTTCACTAATACAGTGTCCATGTTTCTGGATTTGGTTTCCTTGTTGTCAAACCAGTCTCCTATCCTTTAACCTCCTTAAATTTAGAATAACTAAATTATTCTATGAAGACCATTTCATAGAATCATAGAATTGTTTTGTTTGGAACCGTCTAGTTTGGAAAAGACTGCCAAGATCATCAAGTGGAACCTTTGACTGAACATCACCTTTTCAACTAGACCATGGCACCAAGTGCCACATCCATTTGTTTCTTGGGCGCCTACAAGGGATGGTGGTTCCACCGTCTCGTTGGGAAGTTTGTTCCAGGGCTTAACCACCCTTCACTGATGAAATTTCTCCTGATGTCCAACCTGAACCTCCCCTGGCTTCAGGCTGTGTCCTCTCATCCTGTCACTGGTTGCCTGGGAAAAAAAGGCCAACCCCCACCTGGCTACAACCTCCTTTGATGTAGTTGTAGAGAGTGATAATGAGCCTCCCCTGCAGGAGCTGAGGATAAGATAGATATGTTGCTGTAGCCTGCAGTTCTTGGAGGATGTTTTTTTGAATGGTCATTCCCATAAGCAGCCATGGTAGTAGTGAATCCCTAAAGAAGATTCTGGATTGATACATGCCTTGCTAATCCTCACATAATATATGCCTTTGAACATAAACGTGTTTGGAAGATCTGCCTGAGCTTGCTCTCTCTGCCAGTCATCTGGGTCTAGTAAGATGCAGCAACTTGAGGTCCAGCCCCAGTGGGTTGGCAATATTAGCCATCATGATGCTCAAATGATTTTTTTTTTTTTTTTTAAATCAGATGCTGGTCTCAGGAGGTGTTGCTACTATGACTTTCCAGTGACAGCCTGACACACCTTTCCTACTCTCCTGGAGGGGGATGTATGCATACTTCAAAGGATGAAGGGCTACTCTGTAATCTGGCCTGTTCTCTGAAAATTGTTGTCCTACTCTTCTTGTGATGGACACTCTTTATTTTCTAGGTTGCCTAGTCCTTTTTAGCCTTTGCCTATGACTAGCAAAAAGGTATTTATTAGTCAGGCAATGCTTGTGACTTGAATTGTTGTCCCCAAGAGCTTTGTGGAATGCATTGCCCTAATAAGTAACATTTGGAGCAGCATTTTGTTTCCAAGGTAAAGATAACATAATTCACCTAGTGTAGTTTTTATTTTTAAATTACTAATTTTATGCTAATCTGCTGAGGAAAATAAAGAAAAATAACTAGAGTCTGTGTTTCGTATGCTAATTTAAGGAGTAAGCCACAGTGATCTGTAGTATTCAAATTATTTTTATGTACATGTTAACTCATGAAGAAATTGGGATTTTTTCAGCTGAACCCAGCAGGCAAATATTTCCCATTTTAGCACTCAAATACGTGGAATTAAAAATAGGTGAAGTTGGAGGACAAAGAGCACTCTTGAAGTCTTATCTTTTGAGACAATAATGGAAACTTGGGCTTCATTGAAAATCTGTATCCTGTGCTGGTGGAGTAGATGAACTGAAACTTTGCTATGATATGTCTATATTTTGATATATTTCTAGGTTTATCCCTAAATATGGTCACCTATAAAGAGAGAGGTATGTTTTGACAAGGGGTGTTCAAAAATTACTGAAATGAAACTTTGCTGTTCAGTCCATCCTTCATGCATAATTTTCATTACTTTTTAAGGGACGAAGAAGAGAAAAAAAAATCTCACTCGGATGGTACAGATGAAAAGGATAATGGGAACCAGACAAAGGCTGTCAGTCGAATTGGCAATTCAAATAACCCGTTCCTGGACATCCCTCATGACCCCAATGCTGCGGTGTATAAAACTGGATTTCTGGCTCGGAAAATCCATGCAGATATGGATGGAAAGAAAAGTGAGTACTTTTTCAATCCTAATGTGTTATTTTCTTATGTCTTCACAATGCCATGTACCAATGAGCCCATATACTTCTCAAGGCGAATAGTGGTGCTTCATTAGGGGAAATAGCAGCAATAACAGCAACATAACAATTGGATTATCACACTCTCACTGTTGGGCCGGAATTTACAATGCTCAGTCCCATTGCAGCAGCTCTAATGCAGGAGTATAAGAAGTAATGTGATACAGCAAAGCAATGTGAATTTCTTTGTGCAGAGAGAAAATTAATATAGTGGTTTACACAATAGAAAACAACTGCAAGTGAATTACAGTAGCGGTTCTGCAGTAATTTGATAATTCTCCTTTTCCTTACGTGACACCAGATTGTTCCAAATCTCCCCTCCCCTCTGGGTCTGTCTTTAAAAAAAGGCAGTTCTTTACCTCTGTTTGGAAGATGCTGTTCCCTTTCCTACTTTCCCAGCCTTTTGTCACATATCCAGTGAAGGGGAGCAGCTTTTGGCACCAGCCAGCTTTTTGCTATGCAGTTCCTCCCTGCCCCTTTCTTGTAATAATCCTGCTGTGTCGCTTACTTACTTGAATTATCTTCTTCCCTTCTTGTCCTACTCCTGTTTGCGATGCACTGATTATCAAGGGCCTCTGATGCACCTGTTTGTGTTTCGTTGTTTGGATAGCTTCATTTGTTGTCTGTAGATCTTGGAAAAAGCTGAGGTTAGTCAGAGCATCTGTGTTTTCCCCAGTCAGTGTTGATGATTGCCTACTCGTGGTTTACATTGTTGGGCTAAATCCCAAAGACAAAGTCTGGCTTCATGATGGGTTTCCAGTAACAGCCAGTCTCTCCTAGATCAGCTAATCTCTCTGGTTTTCACATGTTTTGCTACTCTATTTCCTCTGCAAGGTTCAGTTGGAAGCCAGTATTTTCAAGATGGAAACTGACAGCTGGACAACTGGATCCAAACAGAGGTGTCAAAATCAAGTTGACCTAATTCTTTGTGATAACTGGATGCTCTAAATAGACTCATCTTTATTAAGCGTCTTCTTATTCAGCCTTAATAAATAATTGTATCTAGTTGCCTTTATTAAATTATTTCTTTAATTACAAATACCAGCATTGCTCATTATTCAGCATGCTGAAGATAGCTCTTTCATAAGTTATGTAATCAGGGCCACGTTTTCAGAAGTTCGTGTACAATTTAAAGGTCTGTGTTTCTCAAAAAAGTTATGTTCCAGCTTTCCAGGCACAAGTAAAACTTTCTTCTTGTTTGTTTGTTTGTTTGTTTGTTTGTTAGACCTTTTAATATTTAATTTCATAGTGGAGTTTTTGCAAGGCAGAGATTAGCTTGTGTGGGATTTCTAGTGAAGTGATGCACTAGAATGCTCATCTATATTTTCTCAGGAACCTAGTTCTGAGGCCTGGAGCATGTAGGTACTTAGAGAAGAAGGACATAACAGGGGCCAGTGACTGGTATCTGAACGGAATGTATACCAGTTAGAAGTAAGGCTTGTTATGCAAGATGAAAATGATTAACTTCTGGGTCAAGGGACTTGTAACCTCTTCATCTTAGCTTTCTCTTTTCAGATCAGAATGGGATGCCTTTCTGAGTGTCGTACTTTTAGTTGTGTGTATTAATTTCAGTATAGCATCAGTGATACACTATGTGGATGCTGGTCAATAGTGCATTCGTGGTGGGGTGTAAGCTTAGATGCAGGCTTCTGTTCTCTGGTGCTGTGACTTTACAGCCTATGCCTAATTCCCCCCCGTCTGTCGCACCTGAATTTCAAACTGGATCCTTCAGCCTTCATGCTGAATTTACTTTCCTCCCTCCCTCCCTGCCCCACCCTTCTTGTCTCTAGGAATTTATGGGCTAGATTTGTTGTCTCTGTTCTTCAACTTCTAACTGACTTTGGCTTTCTTGTGGTGCTGAGTATTTTGGTTGGCACCCTTCTCCTTTCTCAATGCCAACTTGGGGGTGCAGCAGCAGTAAAGAGGAAGGATTCTCTGGGGAGACACTGCTTTCTGAGTAGTATCCCACAGGTTCTGAGCAGTGCCTGCTAGCCTGCTGTAGCATGTAGACTCTTTTCTTTCTGAAAACTGCTGTGTTGCAGAGCTCAGATGAGTAGTGTAGGGGCAGTGTTGCCTGTCTTCAAGAGCCCAAAGACTGGATTTCTGTGGCCTGCTTTCTGCATTGCTGCTGTTCCTTTCTGATCCAGTCCAGGCCTGTCATCAGGGTTGTTGTATTACTCTCTCACAGCAGGTGTGTGCAGGCACTGTGCTAAGTTGCACTGTCCTTTGAGAAAGATAGTATGAAGGAGGTTTAACACAGGACTAATGTAGCTCTCCTGTAGCCCAGACAGAATGTAAAAATGGATCTGAGTTAAATGGGTTTTCATTTGTTTTCTTTCCAGCTCCCCGGGGAAAACGAGGCTGGAAGACCTTTTATGCTGTGCTGAAGGGAACAGTCCTGTACTTGCAGAAGGTAGGGGAAATCAATGTCTTTTGAAAACTAATTAAAGATGGATAAAGCAGCATGCATCCTTTTCACTTTCTCAGCTCACCTCCAGGCTCCTTTCCCTAAGATGCACATCATGGCTGATTTCCCTACCCCCACCCTATTAACACCCACATTCAGGCATGAATCCTTCACTGACATCCTCTCCCTTTTCACAATTTCAAGTTCAGTTCCACTGCCCACATCCACATGTGCACCGTGTAAGTTTGAGTGTATGCTACTGCTGTCTCACACAGCTGAAAAAGTAGCCAGCTTCTCCAGCAAAGGCAGCATCGCCTCTCTGTGTCTTGCATGCATTCCTCTAGGCTGCTTTTAACTTTGCATTTCATACATATGACTTCCCCTTCTGTAAGGTTGTCCTTCTTTCCCACCTTTTCATAGTACGCTTTTCTGCAGTGCCTGCAAGACCAGCTGCAAAACAATTGGACAACAGTTTGGCCTTGGTAGGAATCTGCAGCTTCTGTTCCTATGTGAAATTGAAGGATAAAAGGATACTTTTTTCCTCCACAAAGCAAGAAAAGACTGGTTTCTAACAAAATGTGCTTCCTAACAGCAAGATGTCGAAAAAATAAGTCAGATGAAACACTTCAAGCCTTTTGTGCAAGCTTAAATATATTATAGTACATTTTTAACTATACTGTTAGGACATAAAATACAACATATGAGTGAGAACGGTCAAAATCAAATAAATGGCAGCAGCTAAGTAGGTTGTTAAGGCTTTTTGCCCTCCAATATAGATGAAATATTCATGGAATAGATATGCTGCTTGTCCAGACTGCCCTATATTGTAGAACAGTGCTTCTTTGAAAGCTGTTTTACGTTTTCACTCAAAACCTGATAGTTTTGTAACTATCAGGAATGTAAGTACATGCTGCTGTTTCCTCCTCCCCTGCTGTGGCTTTCTGAAGTTGTTGGTTTCATTGGAGCCAACCTGAATAGTCTCTTGAGAGGAAAGAGTGATTTGGATCAGATTATTATAGCATGAGGTTTACAGGGTGAATGGTCAGGGTGCAGCACGTTTTTGTTTTGGGGGGGGCTGAAATCCTGAAACGGACAAAACAATCTGCAGTCAGGATAGAAGATTTGGGCTGAAAGTTGGATGTTATATGCTCAGAGCCAGTGCAAGAGACTAAAACCAAGTCTGCTGAATCCCAAGTCCTTTTGCAAGTACAGGTTTTACTAAAATGCCTTCATGGCAGGCTTGCACTTGCCCTTTTCTGACTGAAGTGGATTATTTTGCTTCAGTTTCTGAAATGAGTAATCTTTAATGTTCACCTGAAAAGACTGCATGTTTCTTTGAGAAATAAGAAGGTTCCTTTTTTGTACTACAATAATTAATTTCTTATTTGATATTCAGAGGAAAGAACTGAGGATACTGTCTATTTTAGCACCTTAATTAAAGATTTTTATGAGTCTTGCTGGCATATTAGTTTAAAATGCCTTCTGTTTAATAAAATGCAGAGATGCTGATGTAGCATGCAAATTTTCTACAGAATGCTGCCCTCCCCCCTGTTGCCCTCCATTCTTTCAGGAGCAGGGAGTAATTTCACGTATGACTGCATCTTTGCAGAATGAAATGCATTGTTGGAATTCTTGTTCTTATTTTGTTTGTTAATTGTGTATTTTGCACTTTTCAGAGCACTTGAATTCAGTGATTACAGTACTCTGCAGTACTCTGCAGAGCTGCATTCTCCTATTTGCATGGGAGCCATCGATTGCATTGAAGCCATCTTACTGTAGCACACTGACAAACAAGGGTTTTACTTTCATGCTGTGAGAGGTTGACAGAAGGGTGTGGTGGGAAGTAACTCATTCCAAGAGTGATGGGGCAGCTGTGAGCCTCCCCAGGGTGCCTCTGGCTGCAGCTGTCAAAAAGCCTGTTTCAGGCTTTCAGCTTCAGAAGGTCCACCAAGGGCTTTCCTTCAGCACACAAATAAACTGTACTCTGTTATGGATGTAGTATCAGAGACGGTAAAGGTGCTAGAGTTAAAAAATACACAGCTAGGCCAAGTAATTATAGTAAAGGTTGCTGAGCTGCTGTTTCCTTCTGTAATATACTAGGGACTGAAATTACCCTAATTTTAGGAAATACTGAAGCATTTTAGAACAGCTTGATTTCTTTGCAGAAGTGCATAGTTCTGGCAATAGTCCTGGTCAAAAGATTTCCTTGCCTCAATTCACCTTCTCTCCTGGTGATAGAGTGCAGTAGGAAAGGGTGCATTCACGTGCACATCCTCTTTTCTCTCATTCTCTGTGTATCTGTGGAGATGACATCTGTGATGGTGGTTTCATTGCACTGAGTGCTATTCAAGCAGGATAGAGAGAAATCTCACTGTACAGGTGCACACAAACACATGTACAAACCTCTGCAGTATTGCTTTCTGTGTTTGTCTGCATCTCAGCTGTTCCCTCAAGACACTATTGTAATATAACTATTATTTGTTCATAGCAGCTGTGATTCTCTCCGTGGGCAGTGTGATCCCAATTCTGCTGTCACTCTGTTTGCATTCCTATTCTCCTTGTTCTGCTGACAAAGTCCATGTATGAAAGTATTTTGTAAATGGTGGTCTCTTGAGATTTACTGAGGACTTTTTCTGGGCAGCCTTGTTTCCTGCCCACTTTTTTTTTTTTTTTTTCCATTGGAATTATTCCAGTGCTAATTCCTGTGGTGCATATTGTTCTTGAATGAGTGATTTAGGAGAGATGGTTTCTGAATTAGTGAGCATAAAGAGCACTGGAGGAGCTTAGTGGAAATGTTCACAGTTAGCTAACTAAATGTGCCTGCACAGTATTATATAAAATAAGAAATTTGACATGTTTGGGATGTTGGCTGTGTCTCTGGGCATCCTCAGGCCACGGTTAATTTCCTGCCCTCTGTTCATCGCAAGAGGAAATTGCAAAGTAGGAGCTTGACAGAATGTCTGTTCACTAGACTGATGTGGGATGAGATGTGCATACACAAGAGAAGCTTATAAGGAGAGGGCATAAGGCTGACCTCGCTTCCTTGCTAGAAATTGCTTCTGGGCAAACAGTGCAGGACACGAACCTTCGTGTTTTGTTCGGACTTTTCTGTGAGGTTCTCAGCATCTTTGCTCTTTGATGTGGCACTTCATAAACTTGCAGGCTTCAGGTATTTTTATATAAATTTTCTCAAATTTCCTCTGTTAAAAGTTTAAAAGAAAAAAAATAGAGAAAGGCCAGACTGATGTAAAGTGTTTGGTAGTGAGACTTTCTGAAAAAGAATTTTGCAGCTGTCACATGCAGCTGCAGGGATATACCCATCCATGATACAGTGACTGATAAGAAAAGACAAATGTCATTCTCTGGTTTACCAAAAATGTATTTAGAAGTATGCTGACTCTGGGTCATCAGGATGTGGGAAAGTCATCCTCCAGGAGTTTGAGAAGGATGAATTCAGCATGCCATTGCATTGTATGCAGCACTCAGATCAGCCTTCAGCTGGCAGACAGATCACAGTTTCTTTCTGGCTCCATATATATTTCTTGCCACTGTCTAGGTCTAACTTTAGAGAACTACCTTCCATTTCAGATCAACCTGCATGCTGACACCAGCACATCATAGCACATGCTGTCCTTGACAGTTTAGGTGAAAATGGATGCTCCTATTCCCCTAGCATTCCCTACCAGTCAAAAAGAGTTGAAGGCCTTGGAGAAAGAATTTTGGCAGCACATCCATGTCCTTACAGCTTTCTCTGAGACTGTCAAACTATGTGGAGACATTTGTGGTATGCTGATCAGTGCCTTTGGAGAAGCTGGCAGAACCCCAGCTGTCAAGGTAGTTTGCAGCCAACTGATCTGGTGGGATTAAGCAAGGATTACCATGAATGCTTTCTGTTGGAAAGTAGGGGTTATCAGCCAGGACTGCTTCTGTGTCTGCCCAAATATGGACTTCTTCTGGAACAGATTTAGTCACCAGAGCAGGTTGTAGACATTGGATGCAACTCATAGAGGAAGCTAGGAAGAAACAAGTTAAGTGATAGCTGACACTGTCTCTAGACAGTAATATGAAGTAAGATAGAATATTGTATGTCTGAAGCGTATCTGAGTTCATTTTCTGGCTCTGAGGTTTTTCCAGTTTTCCTGGACAGTGGAGCCAGTCATTTTCCCCAAAAACTACCACCAAATAAATCAGCTTGTGAACTCTTAAAGGAAGAGGCTTGACCTGAAGCCTTGCCTCCTCCATCTTCAAGACTTCCCTGAAAAAAGTTTAAAGAATACCCTAAGTGGGCATAGGCAAAATCCTTCAAGATAGACAGATACCTCCAAATCTTGCTGAGTCTCAAGTTATGAGAGAGGAAGGACATTTGGCTTTGCTCACTGCCAACCTTTGAAATCCCCTTATGACACAGATCTTTAGGTTGGAGGCTGCCCTTTGATCTCCTGTACAGTAATGCTCTGCCTTTCTGCTAGGCCTGTCAGATCCGTGGTGGGTTGTGCCCTTGCCTAGCTCCGGATGGAGGTGCTGTGGTGGCAGGAGTGCTAGGTAGCTGCCTCTTCTCAGGTTAAGTGTCTGAGCAGCAGTGGGGCAAGTTGTGGGCCTGCACTATAGCAGGGCCTCCATCAGAAAGGATGTCAGAGGAGCAAGGTATTTTCTCCTACCTCCTAAGAGGTTGTCACCACAGCTGGTGACTCCCCGTCCACTGAAACTCAACCTGGAGAGCCCCAGCCCAACCTGGCGGAAAGCTTAGATTCCTTTGGTAGTGGTGTGGATTCCTCTGGCTGTGATTCTGTTTGGTGTGCTGCCAGAGAAGTTCTGTAAACTAATTCATGCACATCAACCAGCTCTTCTCTCAGGCAGGTGCCTCCCTGGATGTTGAAGCTAGTAGTATCCCTGCACACACTCTGCATCCTGCATTGTGTTTCTTGCTAAACCTCATCTCATAAATTGTGTTCAGGTTCAAGATCAATAGTTACCATGCCTGTAGAGAGTTAGTTCACTGCTTTGCAGCCGACACACTCAGTGCATATTCCAGGTGAAACTGATTTCTGTGATATGTTAAGGGGAGAAATGGAGTCAGTTACATACTGCCTTGGCCTGCCCTCTAGAAATGAAGTGATGCATCCTTTTTGGCAAATCACCTTTCTTTCAAAAAGATCATGGCTTTCCCAAGCCATTTATAGTCATCTGGGCTTTGGTTGGAACTTGTGGCTATGTTATGCCCTTGTCCAGCTTTTGTCACTCAGGAGATCAAAGACTGCTTCCAGGCTGATGCTTGCAAAACAAGAGTCCCTATTTTCGTCCTCTGGTGTTAGGAGCAATACTGTTACTGTGTCAAAAACCCAGACAGAGCTGTGCTTGCCATTTGTAGACTCATCAGAGAGATTTATGGGAGTTCGCTGTAATTTGCTTTGTGGACACTGGTAAGGAGGCCTCTGCAGTGTGTGAGGACTTGCCCAGGAGCACCTACAAAGGTAACTGATTGAGAAAAATTAAAATCAGCCAGCAGAGGCTGAGCACCCGAGTAGCTGAGCAGTGGAGGTGGGGAGCTGATTGTAAAGGATTCTTGAAGACAAATAATCCACAGCTGTTGTCATAGTCAAATACTTCCTGCTTGTATCTCTTCTTGTCAAGCAGGTAGTGGAACTACTTCTCTCCCTTGGAAAGACATCAAATCAGAGAAAGAAAGAGAAAGGAAAACATGTTAAAGGTAGTGAAAACCACAAGTGTTCAAGCCAGGTTGCACTTGGTTCATATACTTCATTACTATTTCTGAACTCTGGAACAAGGTTTTTTCCCTAGGCTGAAAAAAAAAGGAATAGCACATGCAGAAATAAAATGCCATTTGCCCCCTGCTATCTCCTGCAGGATGAATATAAGCCAGAAAAGGCTTTGTCAGAGGAAGATCTGAAGAATGCAGTTAGTGTGCACCATGCGCTGGCATCCAAGGCAACGGACTATGAGAAGAAACCCAATGTCCTCAAGCTTAAAACAGCAGATTGGAGAGTCCTGCTTTTCCAAGCCCAGTAAGTGCTCTCCTCATACCACTCTTTAAGGAAAGAAAGCAGTGCTGAAGGAGGAGTAAATTCCTGCCTGGACAGGTTAAAACAGAGGCCTAGGAGGTTCAATCTGTTTATTTGATCAGAAATAAGATTAAGTAGTGATGTGATTAGAGTGCACAACTAGCACATGAGAAAGAAACATCAGGTTTTAAGAGGCTTTTTAATCTTGCTGAGAGAGGCATAACAAGATGCAGCATCTAGAAGCTGCAGCTCTAGGAAATTCAATTTGGAAACAAGGCACAAACTTAAAACAGTCAGGGTGATTAATCATTGAAGCAAATGACCAAAGGCAGTCTTGGATTGTCTGTCTCTTGATGTCATCAGGTCCTAGCTGGATTTCTTTTCTAGAAGATATGCTGTGGTTAGAAACAAAGTTACTACTTAATACAAGGATGATTTGATTAAATTTTTTGTACTGTGATATCCAGACAAGAACAGATGACCTGCCTTTTGCTTCTGAGCCCTTTTCTGCTGCGATCCATTTTAACCTCCTAGAGATCTGTGGCATCCAGGGCAACCAAGACCTTAGGATATATGTCTGAATCAGGGCATTAGTTGGCTCTGTCACCCTTGTTATTGGGATTGGATTAGGAAAAGGTGTGTGCTAGGATGAGATACAGACCTAACCACAGGCCAGCCTGTGACTGAGTTATGTAGCACTAACTGCTTGCAAATATAGGCAGGAAGATGGAGCAGACCCTAAGGCTTGTCTAGTTGTGGTTATTTTGACTTTTAAAATGCTATGGAAGGAATGGAAAGAGGTAGAAGAGGCTGAGTCAACAAGTGCTTAATATGTGTTGCTTACTCAGGAGCCAAGAAGAAATGCAGACCTGGATCAACAAGATTAACTGTGTGGCTGCTGTCTTCTCTGCGCCACCATTTCCAGCAGCCATTGGTTCTCAGAAGAAGTTCAGTCGCCCACTCCTGCCAGCCACCACAACAAAGCTATCTCAGGTGAGACTTTTTTTAATAAAGTGTAGGTGATGATGATTTCTCTTTGTGGCTGGAGAATCGGTGGTGGTCCTTGTCACTGTTTTGTATCTGTTGCCACTAGCAGTCCTAGGAGGAGAAGGCTTGCATAGTAAATCTCTGCTCATTTCCTCATGCAAGATTTAAGTGGGGAGAGAAAAGGAACAGACTCAAATGCAATTGATTTATGTTTTTGAAGAAAATGGTACCAGGTAAAGCATTTTCATCTTGTGCTTATGGGCCTGCAGAGGACATTTCAAATACCTATTGTTGGGGAGTTTTTGAATTTGAGTGTTTATGAAAGCCACTCATTTCAGAAGAAGTAGACATACTCCTGGTCTTTGGCTTACTGAACTGATAAAAGGTGAAAGCTGATGCATCAGACAAGCATCAATTATATTTCTTCCACGAGATATTCCAGACTCCATTTATAAGCTCAGGGATTTCCTGTATAATATATATTTATAAACTGTGTCTTACATGAATGTCATCAGTCTCCCTTGTCGTCACATGAGCTTTTAGCATCCTGTGGCAGGGAGTTTCAGGGCTCTACTGCTTCTTGCACAAACACACATATTTCTGCTTGTCTAAGATTGGCTGTGTCAGATGCTTGGGCCCATAGCTTTTTGAACTTAGGGAGATGTAGTGCCTGCCTGGTATTCCTCCTGCATTGGCAGGAACATGGTACTGATTGTGTTGATCAGATTGACAGAGGTTTTTACACTTTATGACATCTTCCTTTAGCTTTTAAAATGATCTGCCCATGCTGGATTGCTTCTTAAATGCATTTGCTGGGTTGTTTTTTTTTTTTTTACCATCTTCATTTCTTAGCAACTATCCTTAGAAACCACTGTGTTAAAATCTGTGTTTTTCTAAGGATATGGGGTTTTTTAGGTTGCCCCTGCTTTTTCTCTCTCCATGACAGTAGCCTTTCTTCTTACAATGTGGTGACTGACTTACCATCTTCTGTTCTAGGTTAAGGTTTAAAGCATGTTATGTAAAAAATAATATTAACTTGTCTCATGCATACCTTTTTAAAAATACAGTGTGGGGCTTCCATAATTTAACCCCGATCACCTAAAGAAGCTTCTTTTACTTATTGTTGTTCTGTGTGATTTTTCCATTTAGTACGTTGTTTCCTAGTCTCATTGTTTCCATTTGATCTGGAAAGGGAAAAGATAGCTCACAGCCCTGTGGTTTGTATCTTGAAGAAGGAGGGACACAAAAAGTGGAATAAGATAAGCTGTTTTAGACAAGCAGAAGAATGTTAAGTGTTCAAAGCAGATAAATTGAAAGGCAAGCAGAAGCATGTCTGCTTTCATCTATCAGTGTGGAAAAGCTGCCAGCAAGCTTTTTCTCATTTGGCAGACAGAAAAAAAAATACAAATTGTCAATCCCTGTGGTTGATGTTTAGGATTTTGTGGTATGAATAATGATGGACACTACTTCTTCAAAGGGTCTGTTACCGGTCAGCCAGAGGTCAAGGTGCAGTGAGGCCCTAACATGGGTCAGAAAGAGAGGCTGGACATCATGACAGGTTGTGTAAGATGAGTGTACCAGATTTTCGTTCAAAAGCAGAGCAGTGTCTGATCTTGGTTAGTCCAACCAAAGAGGGATGTGACAAAGCTATATATAAAGGAACAACCAGTCTAGAAAAGATCTACTAGGGTGTTGGGCTTTTTCTTTTCAAAGCTCCAAAGCTGGTGCCCTGGAAATGGAAAGTGCTGTATTAATAGCTGCTCAAGGACTTCCTGTCATCAGGCTGTAGAAGTCACTACCACAGGGATGTCCCTGGGACCTGGCAATCAGCAAAATGTAAAGAGTGATTGGGCACTAATGAGAGAGCATGCACATTTAGGGTAGTAACTAACAGCAACAAGAATTTTTTTGGCAATCAGCAGCAAGTGGTTTCAGCCCTGCCATATTTAGGCGGGGGCAAATTATCCCACGTTTCTTTCTTCAGTTCTCCTGCAAAAGAGTTGAAAGACAGGATTAGCTGGGGTTTAACTGTCATCATCTGTAGAATTTTTCCCCCTTTCTGCTATTTTCCTCAGCTCCAGCTCAGCAAGCCAAGAGGTTCAGTCCCCAGTGTGACTCAGTGCAGTGCAGGCATGTCTGAGACTAGGTTTTAAGCTGTGGGCTTTATCTGAGCTGTGGGCTGTGCTCAGAACCACACCACTGAGGGACAACACTGGCAGCTGTTCCCTCTTCTGAGGCTAAATGCCTACACACGAGCTGACCTGGGTACTACCTCTTGGCTAATTCACCACTATCTGCATGATCATGTATCTGTTTTAGGCTTACCTAATTCAAACATAATTTCAGATCCAAGCCTAGAAATGGACAGAAGGCCTTCCTGCAGGAGATGGAAACCTTCTGAGATGAGGGAAGGTTAGCTGACAGATGGACTGGAGGAAGTGAGTGGGCTTGGGATTATGATAAAGGAAATTGCCTAGAAAGTGGGAGTAGCAGCTCCTCACTTTCTCCAACTGCACAGTGGGATAAAAGCTGGTAGCAGCTCAGCAAAATAAGATGCTTTTTGGGGACCAGACAGCCCTTCCTCTTCTGAATGCATTGTATTTTTCTAAACAAATAGAAACCACATGCCAGAGGGCAGAAATAGAAGGAGAGGCCCTGGCATGGATCTTTCTCTCCTGGAAGGAACTTCTTTTACATTGCAAAGACCTGAGGCAGGGTCTTTGCCTATCTCATTCTGCCCTTGGTTTATCTGCATACACAACAGTCTTAATTAATTTTAAAAAAAATGTATTAGAGCAAAAATGTCATGTTGTCACTATTGCTCGGCAGCAAGCTGCTTCCATTGCTCACAGCAAGGCAAAGGATGACAGGTTTGCTCTCCTTCCCAGTGACATCTGCTAGGTGCTGAGTTTTTCTGCAAGCTTGGCCACTTTGAGTGCCTTTAAGAGAGCTGTTGGTGGCAGCACTCTGAGATGACAGACCTTATCAATCTAAGAAAAAGAAATTATGAGGTACTATTGTACAGGAACCTCTCTGTTTTTCTTTGCTTATTGGATATTTTAGATTCTGTCACTTAAGTGCCTAATGTGTTTCTGAAGGATGAACAGTTGAAGTCCCATGAAGCTAAGCTGAAGCAGATCTCCACTGAGCTTGCTGAACATCGCTCCTATCCTCCTGACAAGAAGCTGAAAGGCAAGGAAGTAGATGATTACAAACTGAAGGACCACTATCTGGAGTTTGAGGTATATATGGGAAATATTATTACTTTTACTTCTTGGGTTGGTCATATATGTGGAGTGCTGTCCTGAAGTTTTGTATTTTTCATTTAACTTGCCTAGGAAATGTGTTCTTGCTAGACAGAAAAGTCACAGCAATTGCAGATGCTGGGATGTGGCTCTTTCTGATGAGAACTTCCTTAGCTGTGAATTTAGTTCCTAGTCTGTAACATGGAGGATAGAAACAAGACTCCTGTTCTTCCTGACGTATCTGTGTGAAGAGATACTATTTTCATGCACAAAGCGTCTTATGTTGTAAAACTTTGTTGCCTAGTGTATTGGGATCTCAGTCTCTAGAGAATGACTGCATTCTGCAGGAATGCAGATCTTGGTAATTTGTCTTCCATTGGTAGGTTCTGAAGGAATTGATAGGCTGAAGTTATTGTCATAGGCATGCTTCCCTCGTCAGAGCCATTTGTGCTGTATGCCACTGAGATGGATGTCAGGATGAGGAGGAAAATGGTAGAATTAAAGATCACAAAGATCACAGCGCTGAGTGATGCAACTTAGGCAGATGCATTAGGAGATTGTTTCTAGTATCTGACAGACTGTCTATAATTGGTGTTTGCCACATTTTAGGACTGTGGGAATGAATCAACAACTCAGGAGATGTCTGGTATTTGTTATAACTACACCTTTGAGCTTTTTCCCTCAGGACTGCAAGTCAATATTGCCTTGGGTCTGAAAGGATCCTACTCTAAATAGGCACTGCTTGGCAAGGAAAATACGTAGTCTGAAAAAGAGGAAGAGCAGATAAGACAGATGAGACCACCAGAGCTGATGCTGGAGGCAGCACAACACAAGTCTCTAGAACTGAAGTAAACCTTGTGCCCCATGCTATCAGTTTCTGTCAGAGGGACTCTTTTTACTTCTGGACTTAACTCACCACACTTATTGCTTTTGCAGAAGGTCGTAACCACTGTTTTGAGTTTCAGTTTGCTGTAGCTGCGTCAATCAGCATGGCTTTATGAAGGAGGAGTCACCTGACCAACATGATAGTCTTTTGCAATGTGATATTTGGTGTGATGGATGAGGGGAAAGCAGCAGATGCTGTGTGTTCTTCACTTTGACAAGAATTCTGACATTGTCTCCTCTAATGTGCTTGTAGTCAAGCTATTGAAGTATATCAGGAAATTGAAAGTGAGGTGGTTTAGCTGAACAATTGAGATCAAGGGTTGTGGTCAACGGCACAGAGTAAGCCACATATTTTGTCTCAGGACGGGATTATTGTAAAACTCAGAAGATCAAGCATCTTTTTAGCTTTGGGTTCTTGACACAAAGTTTCTTTTCTATCACTTTTAGAAACTTGGTGAGTTAGGATAAAATGTAGGCTGGAGTGTTAAATGTTTATAGAAAGATTGATGGGGGAGTAGATTGTTGTGGCCTTTTTTTCCTGTTCCCTGTCAATTTTATCAAGGCGATCTTTTGAAATATTTCTCAGGTCCCTCAGTGTAAATCAGGACCAATATAGCCCAGGAAACAAAAGGTGTCCTCTTCACTAGTCAGAGTCTTGAACAGCTGTGCAGTTCAGATAAGTGATCAGCTCTGCAGGAGTGCTCATATAAGCAGGGATGTTGTGGCAACAGCTTCAGTTATGTGGGAGAAATGGTTATTCAGGGTGCTTCTGTACAGTGCTGTGTTACCTTCACACTAAGCACAGATTTCACAGGCCATGTTGAACTACAAAGACACTGTTACAAGGGCAGGCAATTCCAAAATTTTGGAAGTCAAACAGATGAGGCAGAAGGCTAACTGGGTTAGCTTCTTCTGGAGCTAAGACAAAAAAGGAAAGTTTATGCTGAGTGGAAGCAAGGTCAGGTGGCATGAGAGGAATACAGAGAGAGATGCTGCTCACCATTGTAGCAAGAAAATTCATGTGGCCAAATCTCAGTTGGAGTTGCAGCTGGCCAGAACTGTGGGGGACAGTAAAAAGAGTTTTTTAAAATATAATAATGGCAAAAGGCAGTGTAGAAATAATGTCAGCCTCTTACAGGATGAGGATGGTCATCTCACAAACAGGGACATGGACAAGGCAGAGGTGTTTAATGCAGTCTTTGCTTCTGTCTTCAATATGGGTTGGAGGACCGTGTCTGTGAGAATGGTCAGCTCCCAGTTAACTTTGAAGTTGTGTGCTATTAGCTGTTCCAGCTGGATCCCTATAGATATATGGAGCCTAACGAGGTTCATCCAAGAAACCTCAAACAGTTGTCTGATGTCATCACAAAACTTCTCTTGATGATCTTCGAACAGTCTGGAGAGATCCCAGTTGGCTGGAAACTGTCTGATGATTTCCCAGTTTTCAGGAAGGGCAAAAAGGATGACAGTGAAAACTAGAGGTCTGTCAGTCTCACTTCAGTGCCTGGTAGAATTACAGAGACAATGATGCTGGGAGGTATTGGAAAACACCTGGCAGATATGTCATTATCACAGCTTCATGAGAATAAAGTCCTACTTGTCCAACCTGATTTCCTTTTTTGACAGGATAATCCACTTAATTGATCAACAGAAACCAATTAATGGAATCTTTTTTGATTTCATAAAGTTTTCTGTACTGTCTCTCTCAGGACCCTTCTGTAGACGATGTCCAGCCCACAGCTGGATAAACACATCATGTGGTTGATGAGCAGCTGGCTCATGGGGTTGGGCACAAAGGGCTACAGTGAGTGGGGTGACGTCAGACTGGTGACCTGACACTTGTGGGGTTCCACAAGGCTCCGACCTCAGCCCTGTGCTCTTCAACACTTAGAAGTCTTAAGAGTACTCAGAAATTACTTGGACACAAGAATGGAAGGAATACTAAGCAAGTTTGCAGGTGATACATAGAGAAGCTGTTGACTCCCTTGAGGGCAGGGAGGCCCTGCAAGAGAGACCTTCATCTTTTAAAGGCCTGGACAATCACCACCTGTATGAAGTTCAACAAGGGAAAGTGCCAGATTCGGTATCTGGGACGGGATAACCCTGGTTGTATGGACCATCTGGGAATGAGAAAATGGAGAGTTGTGCCATGGAAGGGGACCTGGGTCAATGGCAAGTTGAAGTTGTGTCAGGCAAGGCTTAGGCTGGACATTTGAGAGAGGTTCTTCACCCAGAGGGTGGTTGGGCACTGAACAGGCTCCCCAGGGAAGTGATCACAGCACCAAGTCCGACACAGTTCAAGAAGCATTTGGACAATGCTCTCAGGCACAGGGTCTGAGTCTTGTGGATGGTCCTGTGCAGGGCCAGGAATTGGACTGGATGATCCCTGTGGGCCCCTTCCAATTCAGTTTATTCTATTCTTCTGTGAGGCAGTAAAAATCCCAAACCTAACATAAATGTTGAGCTCTGTGAAAATTGTGAATGGAAACTTTGCGAATGAAAACCTTCCCTTTATAACAATGACCTGTCAGGGTTGGCAGGAGGTAGTGAAAGAGATTGCTGCATGAGGTTAAATGAAAGAGGCAAGAGGCAGGTGAGGTAGGATTTTGTAACTGTCTCTTTCAGACTGAGACTGCAGGCTAAACCTAGTGTCGGTGTATAAAGGGCCCTGCTGATACCATTAAGGGAACACCAAAAGGACCTGTGAGTCCCTGAGGTAGCAGCACAGTACCATTAGGAAGGAAGATGCTATTTTCCTTTTCTGTAGGTCCTTACAATTTCTTTTTGTTCAGACACTGATGATGCCTTCATTCCTGTTCCTGACAAAAGACAAATGAGATGGATGGGAGGTGAACTAGGAGGTAACTGGTACTTGTTCAGGTGTGCAGCCAGTAGCATTTGTTTTTGACGGTGTCTTTGCTTATACACCATAGAAGGTGCAGTTCTCATTGCCTGCTCTTTGAGTATCAGATTGCAAAAAAATTGTTGCTTATTGCAGAAAATTTACAGTTAGAGAAAGATCTTTTGAGTGCTTTGAGGTGAGAGGTGAAGCCAGAATACTGATATTTGGCTACCTCCTTCATACTTTATTATGTGAATTCCTTCTTCAGAGATAATGTTGCAGAAGCTTTTGAATGGTTTCAACTTCTGTGGTTTTATTTCTTGGCAGAAATTTCCAAATTAATTTCTTTTAAGGCAGAATTTCCACTAGCTTTTTCCTAACTTCAAATGTCAGGTCACTGAAAGACCAACTTTGTCGTGGTTGAAATCAAAGTAGAAATGTGTTGATTTATTGTAATGGAAATAAAAGGTCCACAAAATCCAGGGAAAGATCGCCATTTGCACACATGCAGATCCTGGATTTCCATTCAGATTGCTGAGTCTTGAGACTCTGGTGGTGTTTACTGGATCAGTAAAAGCATAAAACCGTACAGCAGTAAAGCCCCCCTCTCCATTTCATGATATTATGCTGTTCCCAAGCTAAGGGCACTGGCTGGCCTTTTGCAGAAGTGTCGGGTTCATTTTGTGATGAATCATCCATCAGCTCAGTGCATCATTGTCAGGGTTCTTCTTGCTGTTTTTTCATTCCCATTTTTATTAAATGACACATCTTACCTGCTTCATGTGTTTGTCTCTCACGTTGTGGAGCTCCAACTCCAGATATGGAAGTCATAGGAATGCTTATTTATTTAATTTGTAGGAGGTTTCTTTTATGAATTCTCATTTGTGAGGGTTTGTTTATTCAAAGAATTCTCAAAAAAACAGTCACGTTCTCTTCTTTTTTTTTCCTCCTTTATATTCCACTCTTCAAAGCAGTTACCAGGCGTTTTGACTTCCTGGTCTCAAAAGTTTATTAGGAACAGAACTTTATTATTTTATTAGAAAAATGTAAAAATATTTTCTTAAGTACTTTTTCCTCTGTCAGGAACATATTAGCTTGGCTGCTGTTTTGCCACTTTGAAATACAAGTTAACAATCAGTACAGATGTTTACATCTCCCTTCCCTGACTCCCAGTGCACTGAGATAGCTGTAATTACAATGCCTGCCCTGTATCTTTAGTGCATATATCAGGGGCAGGTTGTTAAATAAACTCTGTGAAGTAGATTGGTCTGTTCTCAGGACCTCCTGCCCAACACCTTTTGAGACCCTTCAGGGATCTTCTGTTACTGTACCCTTATTTTCTTTGCCAAATGGTTTCTTGGAAAATTATGAAATTGTAGCAAATAGAATAAAATCTTCCTATTGGAGAGAGAAAACTGTGGTCCAGTTGAGGAATAGAACAAATGGTCATGGGCACATTAAAGGAAACTTTTTCCAGTTGAAAAATACAAGTGTCTGGACAAACAGCAACCTTCATCATTCCCTGTGAGTGATGTAGCAGGGGAACATGCCATGCTGCTGTCATAGCCCTCTCATCTGCTCCTTTTTGTTAAGGTCTGGCCTTTTAGAAGATTGTCTCACGGACCTAGTGGTGGCCATGCTAGTACATTCTGAACTTAACCCCTGCTTTGGTTTCTCCCCCATGGATAAGAAAAGCAGGAAAAGCAAGACCTTCTGGTGGGAGTGGAGAATTGCACCAGAGCAGGATTTTTGTTGTCCCTTAGTTTAGTTAGTGCACTTTATCTCCATGTGTGCCTGGACACATAGGATCTCAGTATGTGTGAGCACAGCTTAGGTCTCAGCAAGACTAAGGTAGCAAGCTTTCATTTGGTGGTGTTACTTGCAGTGGGTGCTACCACCCAGCAGAGCAGTGGAATTTGTGTGCTGCAGAACTGAGTGCCTCTAATGAATGACACAGCACCCCAGGCCTCAGTCTGCCTGAAAAGAAATCCTCTTTATTTAATTTACATTAGCCACTGTTGTTCATATCCACATTAGGCACCATTGTTCACATACATGTTGAGCTCCTGGCTTTCAAGGCCAGCAGAAAGCATTAAGTTACTTAGGTGGTCTTTGATGTGCCCCTGCAGTATTTCTTCCAGACTGATTTGGGCCTTTCTTTTCATTTCCTAGAAAAATCGCTATGAGATTTATGTTGGCCTGCTGAAAGAAGGGGTGAAGGAGCTGCTGAGCGGAGGAGAGAATGATGCGCCAGGATTGAAGAAATCCCACTCAAGTCCTTCTTTGAATCAGGAGTCTCCAGTTAGTGCCAAGGTGAAACGCAATGTCTCGGAGAGGAAGGACTACAGGCCAGAAACACCCAGCATTAAGCAGAAGGTCACTTAGGGTGGAAATGACAACTAGGGGAACAGCCATGCAGCAAAGTATCAGTGGTCAAAATTTTTTCATTTAATAACCTGTCATTCACAGAAAATAAGTGCATCTGCCTGAATGGGGTGTTAGTGACACTTTCTATTGTATATTTTGCTGTTTCTGTGCAGATTGTGGGAGATGTCTTTGCTCCTGCTTTGCTTTGCTTTGTTAATTTATCATTTAGCAATTGAAGCATTGGGACTTTTTTGTGTTGTTCTGTTTCTAAAGGAGCTGGGGAAGACACAGAGCGCTGTGACATTTATTCTGTCTCTTCCCCGTTTATCTCCTCCCATCGGCATGTGGCTTTCATCTCTCAAGTCACTTGTCACTTTATTTACGTGGTGGGTGGGAAAAATAACTGGACAAATGCTGCAGTGCTGTGAATGTGAGCTATAGCTGTGAGAAAAGCTGTGCAAACGTGCAGCTGCAGAAGGCTGACTAGAGGCTAGGGTGCTGGGAACACTGGTTTCCTGACAATATGGAGCATGTTGGTACTGGTACTTAGCAGCAGGTGGTACAGTACATAGTCACTGTTGCTTATTGTTACTGCATTGACCCTGGACGCACGAGCGCAGAGGAATGAAACCTGGAAACCTCTGGCAATGCTGGGATGATGGCATTGGAATAAGTTGTTTGCTTCCTTCCAAGCAGAGAGCCTTCTCCTCAGTTTGCAGGCTGGAATGCATCCAAACCCCTGCTGTCTCTGCAGTCAGGAAGATTAGGGATTACCCAGTTGGAATGACTGTCCTGGGCTTCACATTAATTTGCAGAAAAGGCTGCTGTAGATGTCAGCCATTAACATTATATATTAATTATATATTAAAGACAAAGGACCTCTGTGTAGTTTTTAACTATACGCTCTCATTTAGCTGCTATATAGAGCCTTATGATATAGTGTGTCCTGTTGCTTCCCTTCCAGGGGTTTCCTTGTTGGTGTGCACAGAGAGCTGCTTTCAATTACTCTCATAATGACAAAGCACTTTGCCTTTTTTCTTCAGAAAGGGATTCTCCTCAGTTCTCCATTTTCCTTCTTTAGCTCACATACAGGTGGAAGAGGCTGGTGATTCCTCACAGTTCCTGCATACCCTGTGCCGGGCTTTCCAAGGGAAACACAGGACCGGGAGAGACCCCCATGGGTAGATCTTTTCATACCTTAGAGGCCCCTGTTTGTGTCATAGACCCTTGGGGTGGCCAGCAGTTTTCAGACACAGAGACCAGAAAGACGACAGAAAAAATTTTCCTGCTTCCCAGCCTTGCTTGTCTGGGCGGTATCATGGCTCTGCAGAGAGTGCTGGCTCTCCTGTTGCCTGGGTTTTAATCTCAGTTTTTATACTGGCCCACAGGGTGAGCTTTGACAGTCTCCCCCTCTCAGGTCTCTCTTTTGTGTTGCCCTTTCCCTCTGTGAAGTAGTACAACCAAACTGGTCTTTCCCAGAGAGCACCTTGGGAGATAATGTTGAGGGCCAGTTGAAAATTGCTCCTTGCTGTTCATTCTGCTGTGCCTGGCACAGGACAGCCTTCTTGATGAATGAAAATACTAATGCATATAGAAACATCAAGATCAGTGCAAGGACTGTTTGGAAATGCACTGGTAGTCAAAGGGCCACACATCAAAACAATTGCTAGCTGAGTGGATTTGTGTTCTGTCAGGCTTCCCAAGTCAATTCATCTAGTTTATTCAGCTGCTAGTCCAGTGGGCAGAACTGGAAGTGATCAACGAGAAAGGCCCTTAACAGGCACTGGATAAGCTGCCTCCCTTACCGAATACCACCGTGCAACAACTTTCCTGGTGTTGTGCTGACTGTTGGCTGTAACAATGATGTTGCACTCTCAGATGTGAGGTTTTGGAGAAAATCAATCCTTGCAGCTGCAGCCTGGTAGCAAAACCAGATGAGACTGCTCACACAAGTGATGTTGGGATGCGCATCCCATCTGGCATCTGCCACTGAGAGTGACAGCTCTGTGCTAGAAGTCAGGAGATTGGCTCCTAACCTTGGCAACGTTGCTAAAAGCTGCAGAGTCCTGAGTAGAAATTGGCAGTGCTTCGGCTTTATGGTAACTGTACTAAGGTGGAGTACTAAGTGTCTTCTGCTGCTGGAGCAAAAGTGGTGTGGTGCAGCTTGTTGCCTGGGGAGACTCAGCATAGAGAGATGCATGGTGGTGCTCACTGGGTGGGATTGTTTGAGTAATTAAGAGTGGCAGATCAACAGCTCGTGGAGGAGTAACAAAGATCCCTGCAGCTGTTTGTCATGCTTTGGAGGCTGAAAACGAGCAAACAGAACAGAGAGAAGAAACTCAATTGGGGAATGCTGAATGCACATTTGGGAAGAAAACTTGATCTCTCTGTTATGATTAAGGAGTGGTATTCTCCAATTTAGTCTTCCTTTTGAGACTCTCTAAACAACATGGTCCTTGCTTGTTCCTTCCTTCCCCTCTACATCCTTGCAGTGGGCTGGAGAGGAGAATTGGAGGCATAAAAGGCAAAGATCACAGGCTGAGATTACAATTTACTGGGAATGGCAATGAGATAAGAAAAGGAACAGTAAACAACAACAGTATTAATAACAGAACATTCAAGAGTGCTCACCATGCATCCCCCAACAACGAGTCTTAGGTTGTCTTCCCCTGTTGCTGGAAAATGACATGAGGTGGTATAGAATAACCTTCAAGTCCAGGCCATGCCCCTGCCTGGCTACTGCAAAAATTAACCCTGTCCTGCCCAGAACCAGTGCATTATTTTATATAACAATAGGATATGTACAGCAGAAACAAAACCCAAAAAAGGTGCAGATCTGTAAATGGCCCTGCTTGGCTGTCAGGGTTGGCTTGACTAGATAATCTTTTTGAAGGCAGGCTAGAACATGCTTGGCAAACCTCTCGTGTTTATGGAGTGCACTGCTTCATAAGGCAAAGAGGTGACATTTTAATTTCTTCTTCCCTGGCTTTTAACATATTTTGGTTGCTGAAAATTCCAGTTAAATTGCTGAACTCAAAAAAAGTTACTCCTGTAAAATGCATTTTCTAGCTTTGAAACAGAAACTGGGTAATTCTTCTTCAAAGTCATTGCAGAAAAGGTGATTTGAAGCAGTAGGAAAAATCAGAAAGTGAACTGCAAAAAAGATGTTTTTTCATTATTTATTATCTATTCCCTTGTATATTTGTAAATGGATTAGGGTAATTTTTTTTAGGTCTCATCTGGGCATATCAAATGCAGTTTTTCACTGCATTTTTTAGTCATTAAACATTTGTTGAGCTTAGAGCAGTCTTGCTGAGACTGCTGAGGCATGCATGTTAGTTTACCCAGAATTTATAGTTTCTGCTCCAGTTTTAATTAATGCCATTTTCTTCTGTTACTGTACAATTTATAAGCATCCCAGGCAGCCGTGTAGAAATGCATGCTTTGGAGACCGAGAAAAAAATATGAACCTATTGCGAAAGTCTTAAGACTCCTGCCCTCCCTTGGGAATAGGTTCATCTATCAATCAGTACTGTAATTTGTTTTTTTCCCTCCTGACATAAAGGGTGGGGCAGGTTCTCAGGCAGTCTAAGTGGTGTATCTCCTTGAGTAGCACCACTGAGAGTCTGACCAGGTAGCTTTGCATGGTACCCTGCATCGCTGCCTTCCTTTGTTGCAATGTTTCGGGGAGATCAGTGCTTGACTACAGCAACTCAGGAGTTCTGGTTGCAGTATGTAAGGACATTCTGCTGGTTTCTAGCTCTCCTCTGGGATTTGAGCTGCAAATCCTTGGAGCAGCCTGCAGTTTTCTGGGTGTGCTCAGTGCAAGCAGGAGTTACTGGCTGGCTGCCATAAGCATGTGTGCATGAGGGAGAACCTTTGCATTGGTGACGCAGGGAGGTGTCATCCTTTCTTGCCACCTTCCCTGCTCCACTGTGCTATCATTGCTCAGGTGAGGCCTCTCCCTGCATGTAGAGTGCGGGGCTGCAGACTGAGGCAAACACTTCCTTGCTTCCCCTTTCTTAAGGTGCAGACAGTGGTTCTGGAGGGACCCACCCTGCTCTGAAGTGTTGCTGGCTTACTCATCCTACAGGGGCTGAACCATCTGCTATCCCCAGCTAAGGAAGGAGAGATAGGAAAGGGCCCCGCTAGTCTGCACCTGACAGCAGAGAGCTGATGGAGAAGGAGAAAATTGCCTTCCCCTCTCCCCACTGAGAAACCAAAGTGGGTGAGATACTCTCCTGAATCTGAAAGCACACTGTCCTCTATGAGTCAGCAGGATGCAGAGTACTGGTTGAGATGGTTTTTGTTCATCAGCAGCTGTGGAAGAGACTCCCTGGACTGGCTGTGTGTTCGTCTGCATCTTGCAGATAAATTACACATGAACCCGTGAACATGACTGCAGCTTCTAAATCCAGTATTTATGTTGTGTCTTTAGTTGATGTTGAGAGATAAGTCAGCCAGCAGAGTGATTAATGCGGCAGAGTTATGCGGGAATGCTGTTCAGCTCTGTTGCCGACTCAGAGTTTTTCATCTGTAGTCAGTCACTCATAAATGGTTACCAGAAACTTTCTAATGATTAGTAACAGCTCATCACTAAAATACATTCCCTCTAATCCTGCCTGCTCCCAGGTTGCAATCTGTCCCTGTTAAGGGGCTCTCCTGGGGAGCAGTGCTCCCCACAGCCCTGCTTTGAGGAAGAGTTTGTCCTAGCAGACCCCCAGGGACTGGAATTGTTCAGTGGCTTTTCACAGCTCCAATGCCTTTGGATAACAAGGCTGGTTGCTCTTCTGGCTTGAAAAAACCAAAACTTCTGCCTTTCTCCAGTGGAGAAATGAGGTTCTTGCTTGACTGGAGCAGGCCATTCAGTGAAGACGTGGTGGAAGAAGTGGAGGAAGTCAGAGATGACAAGGGTTATAATCAGGCTTCTTGTAGGCATTGCGTGGCAATGTTCTTGAAACCAGGAAAGGCTTTTCTCTGCAGATGGCATACTGCTTACTGTGTCTGCATTCTCCATTTTTAAATAAATTTTGGTCTTACTGCAGTTAGTCTGACAGCTCCTCCTCCTTTTCTGACAAGCTGCTCTTGTCTGTCATCTTAGCAGCTCAGCTGCTTCTGTATAACAGGTCTGTTTCCTTCCATGCTTGCAGAAATCCAGAAAATTTGACTTTTCCATCTTGCATTGAGAAAACCAGCTCTGAAGCAGCGCTGCTTTGAATGGGTAACCCTGTAAACAGCTTTTTCACTGTGCTTGTCAGTAGCCTATGTTTCCAGCCGCAGTTATAGCTGGGATGTGCGAGACCAAGTTTTAGACTTTGCCGTGATCCTCTAGTTGTATGCTGCAGGGGTGCAAAGTCCCCTCTCCTGCACTTAGGCCAGACACTTGCAACATTCCTACTCTTCCAGTACCCAGGTTGTTGAAAACACTGGCTGCTTCTGCGGGGTCAAAGGCAGTATACACATCTTAGGTCAAACAATTCTATAGCTTGCTGCTTGTTTAAATTTTCTCCAGTATTGCTCTCCCCAGGCTCTGGGACATCACATCTGCTCTGAGGGGGCAGTTAAGAAGTCCACATTTTTTGTCAGAGCACAATCACTGCTCTCCAGCATGTGCTCTCAGCACATGGTATCTAGGCTGCCTAGAGGGATGAACCATAGAAACTGTCTCAGAAAGAGCTAGTCTGCAGCTTGTGCTTTTTAAAGGATATTTTTAGTGCATATAGAAGCAGTATGTCTGGCCTCTCCTCTCCTCTCTCCCAGAGCTCTCCCAGCAGCATAGGTAGCATAGTGAGCTGCTTCACCTGGAGCTTCACTGTGGGGACCTGAGCTCCAGGAAGATGCTTTGTCAGCCTTCAGAGAAATGATACCACCTGAGCTGAGCACAGGACAATGATGCTATGGGAAGAAGCCACCCTCCATGGCTGGTCACCTGCTGGAGACTGAGCTCTAGCATTGCCCTCAGTGCTGGGATAATGAGAAACGCTGGCTCCCTTTTCCCTGTAGTCTGTGCTGCTTGAGGAACTGTCCTTACCACCTGCTGCTTTTCTTCCTTGTGACAGCAGCACCTTTATCCAGGGATCCAGGGGTACCACAGTCCCTTTGTGAGGAGACTGGTTTACATGAGAGCAAGGAGGACAGGTCCTTAGAAGAAGTCTGAATGCCATCTGGGAGTATCTGCTCTGCTGATGGCAACATACAGTTGAACACTGAAAGGAGGCAGGCCCAGCCTTGCCTGAGAGAATGTCCCTTGCTCGTATGTTTTGTCAGCTGCATTAGGGTTGTGTTCTAGTTATTTATTAGAGCCTATCCCTTACCCAGTGCAAGCAAGAACTTTGCCAAAGGTTGGACCATTAACCTGACTTTGCCTTTGTGGTCAGAAGGAACAAATTTAGGCTAGCCCAAAGTGTTCTCTCTTCCCTGCCTTTGAATGCTTAATTATTCCATAAAAATTATAGATGTTTAATCATTGAGGAACCTCCCATGGCATCTGCTTTTAAATCTGGGCTGGGAACCAGCTGGGGTACAGGCCTGAGATTTATTTGGACCAATAAAGGTACATCACTTAGCAATGCAAGCATTGAAAGTGCAGCAAGCAACAAGGGCAGGATTTTTCTCTGACATAACCCCCTGCAGTTAGTAGCCACTCTAGCAGTGGTCCTGTCTGTAACTCACCTAAATGAGACCACTACAAGAAGATACTTTTAGACAAAACAGGAGAGGTTTCAAGTTGAGCCGATTGACTATCATGGTGTAGTGACAGAGCAGCTGTCATGGAGAATTGTTTGACACAAAATCCTCCAACTGCCCTTAGCCTCTTGCTGGGAAGGGGGAGATAAATGCCATTGAGTCTGTGTCATGAGACAGGGCAAGCTCTACTGGTAATGTAAGTCTTAACTCACACACTTATGAAAATCTCATGCTCAGAGCTATCAGATTCTGAAAGACTGTAGGATGAGAACAGGGGTGGGTTGTGGTTGGTTTTTTTTTAAATTTGTACATATTCATGACAACTGTGTCCTCTTACTTAAGTCTAGAATTATAATTTGGCTAAAAGGACAGAGTTTTTTGGCTGTTTAAAAACTTTAAAATCACTCCTCTGTGTGAGGTACACTCAGGCTTGCACTACTTGGTGAACATGCTTAAATAATGCCTATATATGTGTGTATTTCGTAAGTATAGTATGACTTCTATGGCTCAGTACTGCAAAGCCTGTTGTTCTTTTCTGAGGCTTATCTGGTCAAAGCACTTCAGCAACGGCAAATGTTGGTAGGATGCTTCTTGTTCTAATTGTTTTCAAATGAGGTTAAACAGCTATCAGAGCTTTTGCGGATATAAGGTTTACTTTGAGCTGCCTTGATTTCATGTACTGTCCACCAGGGGCTGCCTGTTCTGCATGCTGAATGCAAGGCATAGATTTGAGAGTCTAAACAAGAGTTAGTGGGTGGAATTTTCTGCTAGCTTAACACTTGGCTTTCTCCCTGTTTTTATAAGCCAATGCTGGTACAAGGAGCATCCATGCTGACTTCTGAAAATCATACTCTGGGGATCTAATACACAGCTTTACTTCTGAAAACGTTGACCTTGCTCTGTGAAAATTCAGCAAAGGGTCATCATGTCCAAAGTGTTCAAGAAGGACAGGTGCCTGTGATGTCTCCTGCAGATACAGCCGTACAGCAGTAGTGAGGGGGTTTATTTTCTGCAACTGTACAGATTTCCAGAAGAGTGGCTCATCGGCAGGGAAAAGAATTGCAGCAGGGCGGAAATCTCTCTTAGGCATCTCTAATGCATCCCAGAGGTTTCCCTTGGGAACATTAAACAACGGTTGTTGGTCTGAAGAAAAAGACATGGGAAAACCCAGTGGGTTTTCCTATTGCGCTCTAGGGCAACAGTAGAGTGATTTGCATTATTCTTGGAAAGAAAAAGCAAAATCTGAGGGTGTGGTTCTTACATGGAGTTATAAAACTCTTTATCATGCAGTTGTGTTGAAGAACTTGAGCAACTTCAGTCAAACTATGCCTTTGCACTTCACTGGACCACAGCCAGAGTGATTATGTCTTGCAGAACTGAGATGTGCATGAGCTGCAGCTCAGAATGAAGTGAAGGGGATCACCCTGTCACCTTGCTTTAGGCAAGCTATAGTCCTGTAATCTTCTTTCAGGCACTGGGCTTCTCCCTTGGGTTTCCTGCCCTTCAGGGTGATGGGAAGATGTGGGTTAACACCGTCAGTTTCAGAGTCACAATTAAGAAGTGTCATTTACCCTACACCTGAGCTGTTGCTATGTTGTTTTCTCTTAGGCTGAGAAAGAGGACTGAATTTTCAGTCAATGTTGCTTGGTAGCCATATGGGAAGCATAACTCTCAGCAGGGGTAGTGCAGAAGAACATTTTGCACATGTGTGTACATACATCTTATACGTCTCTTGTGTGCGGAACTAACCTTCCAGGGCTTGACAGCAGTCCTTGCAAGACTTTCCTCTGGGTGCTCTCCTATCGCTTTTGTGATGTGTAGGAACCTTCTTTCTGGTAAGCTTGAATTCAGTTTACTGTCATCATCACTGAATTGCTGGAGTGTTTTTCATGTAATACACTAGAGACACGGTCCCAGTCTCACTGCTTTGTGGTAACTTCTTGGTCTGCTGTGAAGCAACAACATTGAGGTAACCATTAAATATTTTCCAGCAGCATGGAACTTACTGTTCTGACTCTTGGGGAGGTCCTCATCTCAGGTTTGATGCTGTCCTACCACCAGGACACCCCATTTTGTCCCTGGGAATAGGCATGGCCAGTGAAGCAGACTGTGTGGTTGGAGTCAGAGCTGTGCAGACTTAAGTCAAGCCCTGGTTCAGGGGAGATTTTCCATGTGCTGCTGATATCCATAACGTATACTTGCTTACACAGAGATGCTTTCCTGAAGCAGAGTTGTCACTCTTTTCTACAGGTATCACAGGATGCCCTCCCTTATTCTGCTTCATGTATCTGGTACTAGAATGATCATTTCCTGATAAATGAAGGCACTTAATCAGTCCTCTTCCCCTTGGAAGAAGGACTTTTGGGGATATTGTTATATCATTTAAAATAATATTTTGGAATTTAAGTTTACATTGCTTTATTTTTCACTTGAGGTGACTGTATATAAATATTTTCCTCTATTTTATCATTGCTGATAAAGTAAGCCTACAGTATACAGACAAATAATTTGCCTTTGATGTATTGAAACTGTGAGATATAAAGTAGACTTCTCTCTTGTGTCCATGTTCCTGACTATAACTCTGTTCCTCTGTGTTTTTATAAGTTGGAATAATTGTTGCTTACGGGCAACAAAGAGCCTGCAAGCTTCCCAATAATTTTTATGTCATTGAACTCAAGCAACCCTATTGAAGGATCTCACATATGTATAATGATATATGTATATGTACAAACTTTAGAAAGAAATAAACCAAATGTATTTCATGTTCTGCAGCTGAATGTTTTTTATTTGAACCTTGATATTTGTTTCTACAAGTAAGAACATGAAGGTGGCTTTACAATGGCTGACTGTACTGCTTCTGACTCCTGGCAGTCAGTAATTTCAAGGTTTCCTGTGCTGAAGAATACATGTACTGTCTGCCTTACAGTCTGGATCTGACCTGCAGTTGGGGTAACCAATAGAGCCAGTGGCACTCTGTGCACATTAGTCCTGTGTGAGAGCAGCTGGAGCACATCTCTCTTCCTTATGCACCTGAACAAGAGGTGGCATCCCTTCCAGCTGTGTCAGGGTGTGTAGCCTGCAGAGCTACCATTGCTTGCTGTGAGGAGACAGCAAGAAGAGAATTAACTGATTTAAAATGGGTTTACCAGCATGTGGATTAAAAGAGTGAGGCTGCAAAAAACAGCTGTTCAGAAATGATGGGGAGTTGATCTCAAAATTTATATGATGAGGTCACTGTTGAGGTCGGGAATTGCTGCTGGAATGGTGGAAAGAAAGGACCCATGAAAGGCAGGAGAGTCAGACACTAAAGAAAAAGATGGAGTGTAAAAAGGCAGAGGTAGGAGTGGTTAAGAAACTGTGCCTATCCAAAGTAAGGAGAAACAGTCTGTACAACATAGCAGTGTTGTGCTTGCAGTTCTTGGGCTGCACATAGCTCAACATGGGAAGTTAGTACATTATGTGGGGAGTGAGTCACAGGGCAGATGGGAGACCATGTGCCCAACACAGGTGGGGCATGCCCAAGCTTTACAACAGGGCTAGCAGCTTGTACTTGGAACAATAGTAAGGAAGACATGTTTTTTCTTACCACGATTTCTGTGAATGTTTGACTATCTTGAGGTGACTGTTCCTTTAAACTTTTCCTCAACATGTTGCCTTTAGATGACTTTCACACTTGAGATAGTTCACACTTGAGATAGTTCTGTGTTTGTTTTTTCACACTATACCTTGGGATATCAGGTTTTTTCATTGTTGTACCATCCTGGTTGCTTCAAAGCACTTGGGACTTTTGATTCCAGTCCATGCTTCTGGATTGGTATGTTTATAATGAAAAGACTAAAGAAAATGGTGGTAAGGATGGGTGGGAGTATTTTACAAAGATGTATTAAATGCCTCCTCTAAGCCCAAATGAATGTTTGAACTGTGTCTGAATGTTAATGTCAGTACTGCTCACTACATCTTTTCTTATTGTTTCTTCCTAGCTGACAGAGTCAACGCCGAACATTTTCTGGTGGTTTTTCTACCTGGAATCATTAGTCACGTCACGTTGTTCACAATGCAATGAGCTAGCACAAAATGACAGAACATGTGCAAAGTGAAAGACAGATGCATTTATATTCTCTTCATTGTCCATTTTCAGTTCAGATTTCCAAATACGAATATAATTATCAAAGAAGACTGAAAAGGCTAGTTTGTGTATGCAGGAGAAACCTCCACAATCTACAGCAGCTACACATCTCTTTGGGTATTTATAAATAATGTAGCACAAGAAAGAGACGTAGCCCAAAGTAATGCACAGTTTGGTCTGAAATTGTCATGGTTATGTCTAGATTGGAAATGAGAAGAAAGTACTTACCCATCCGAGCACTGATGTACCACAGTGGCCTCCTAATCTACAAGGTAAGGGCAGAAATACCCAGTAGCTTTTAAGGTAAAAATGGAAAAGGAATTCTGTGATGATAACCCAGGTTTTCATTTTTCAGGTCATTGCACATTGCATCTGTTTCTTTCCATATTTTCTACTAAATTGATGTTTCTCAAATAATGTCAGCCACTATGCCAGCTATTTCTCCCACAAAAAGGGCCATCCTAGAAAGCATGAGTTACTGCGCAACAGCTATTCACCTTGCCAGGTTTGCTGTGTCATTTCATCTTTAGGACATCTTTTGTGGTCCCATTCCACAGCTAGTTTTTGGATAGATCAGTATGTAAATGATGCGGGTTTTTGTTTGGCTGGCCTGCTTCTCACAATAAGATGCGAAGACAAGCTAAACTGTGATCAGGTGAAGGAATAAAGACTAAGCAGACTTACTTGCCTTGGAGAATGTGAAGGCAATGTGTTGCAATTATGAACTGAAAGTTTGTGGAAATATTTTTGTCCCCTCTTCCCAGGCAGGGTGTTTCAATAATAGGCTGAGTTTGATGCAATAACAGCCTTCGGAAGTCGAGACTTTGGAACAGATTTTGTTGAATTTGACCAGTGATGATAAACTAACAAGGGTGTGTCTTAGGGAGGAACCTGGGCAGAGAAGGCGAGGCACAAGAGTGGCAAAAAGGTAAATAGAAACAGTGATGAATAAAGCAAAAAAAAATCAGATAAAGAACAAAGAAGAGGGGACCTTCTGAAAGGAGGCATGCAGGTGCCTACAGATGCATTGCTGATCTGCAACCTCATCCGCCAGGAATTCCCTTCAGGACTGTGTCTGAAAAACTTGCTGTGAGAGGATAGACTTCAGAGGGATAGATTTCCACTGCAGTGATATTTCATGTGAAGAGGTAAAGTGATGGATTTGTGAGAGAATAGTTGATGTATGTGAATCATAAGATTAAGAGTGTAAAAGAAGCACTTTTTGTAATTGTGTGTAACAGGGTGGAAAATAGTATAATTCCAGATTAGCAGTAGTGCTGTGTTTGCTTGGTAATCAGTATATTGATTACTTAATAGATTGACCAGTTCCTTAGTAGCTTGTTTCTAATCACTAAAGGCTGTAATTTCGTTACAGCGCTTACATCTTGATATTGTAATCTAAATGGATGAAGTTGCTTCCTGAAGTGGCAGTTACATTGTGGGAAAGAACATTTCCTACCTAGTCTTAACATGCTTCAGCCACAACACATTGACCATTGCAAGAACGCTTGCAGGAATATTTGTAAATATTTGAATTATGCCAGTGTAAATATATTTGTAAATACTTGAATTATGCCAGGCTACAAGCTAAATAGGATGAGTCTTGCAAACACCGTAAAAATGACATATTGGGAAAACGAATGTTTGTGAATTAAAATCTCAAGGAAAGACTTTCATAGTGTAGAAGCACTGTTTTCTCAGCTAGCACTGCTTGTCTGCATGTGTAAAGGTACTGAAGAACCTTTATTAGGTGCAGTCTTAAAACGTAGGGGAGATGTACAGATGGCTAAAAATCTGCGGAAGAGAGCAGAATATAGCATTGAAGACTGAAAACTCTGGAAAAGAAGATTGCAAGGAAGGTTTGCCCAAAGGGAAAGGATTTACTTGAAAGTCAGAGGTAAAACAAAAACGGAACAAGACTGTAAACAAAAAGCATGGGGGGCAACTGAACAGTACACCGATTCAATTACCACTTGGAAAAGACAATCCATTAAAGGACCAGCCTCTTGTAAAGGTTGCCTAATCACTCCCTTTATCAGAGTGCTTTTTTGGCGAAAAATTCTTACTACCCCGTTGTTTGTAGAGGCATTTTGAATACTGCCAGGGCTTGACATAGGGTCAGGAAAGCATGCTGTGGGTTGCCCTTCAGAGGTAAACTTCTCGGAGTTAGCCAAGGTAGATATTTGTTCCTGCACCCAGTAGTTTAGAAGACAGCAGCATCCCTGGGGATGCACACTGTCTGCTGGATGGGGCATGTCTTTGGCGAAACGACAGAAAGAAAACCCAAAACCCAGCTGAAGCCTTTTTTCCACCATCACTATACTATGATTGTTCAAAATAAGTGGTTTAGGTGGGTGGGTATGGTTTGCTTTCTTCCTCACCAAGAAAATGGTTTTTGTTCAGCCATAAATCGTCTCTCTGCATTACCTCACTCAGAAGCGTAGATATACTACGTCAGTTCTTTGGGAGGTGAATATTTTTAGTCAGCTTGGGCAACCCTCTCCTCTGCCCAAATGTCCAGTGTAAAAAAAGTACACTTCTCCTTTTCAGGGTGATCCCAATCAGGACTTGTAAATCAAGACGTGTGTCGCTGAACACTTGCTGCAAGTGCAGTCTTCAGCGCAGACATGTGCAGTGTCTTTTGAGAAGAAATGATTTTGATCAAGGTGGTGGCAGGGATGCTGCTGTGAGGGTGGGTGTAGAAAAGGCTTCTCTCCAGTCAGAAATGCATGTGTGATACCCAGCTCTTGTTGTGCTCTGTTCCATCCCATCCCCGGCTGAACTGTGCTGAGCACTATAAGTACAAGTACTGAGACAGGGATGGATGGAGCCAATGCCATTAGCCATATAATTACGTGAATAATAAAGACACTAGAGATGATCCCCTTGGCAGAAATTTCCAGTGGTCTGTGCCTGGGACAGGAATACTTTCCATGTCTAGCTGCCAGGACAGTTTTGTGGGGGCCTTGCAGTCAGCCAATGATAGCAAGAATGGTGTAAAATCCGAGTCCTGTTACCACGGCCAGACCCACGCTGCGTTTCTCAGGCAACCGAAGTGTGGGCGGCAGTTAGAGGTTGTAATTGTTTCATGGGAGAAAAAAAGCCTATATACATACACACACAGAATTAAAAAATGAAGTGCTCTTTCCTTTAGCTGCAATTTCTGACTGCACTTTGGACAAATTGTCAGAATCTGCATTCCTGCTGGCAGAGATCCAGGCTCCCCAGCACGCTGATTAAGCGGTGTGTGGGCAAAATGTAGGCAGTGATGGGGACTTGGTATGTTGAAATCTTGCAGAGCTGTGTTTTCCTTTGCTGCTGCTTGCTTTCTCTTTCCAAACTCCTTTCAGGCTAGTTTTTTGGTCATCCTTCACTAGATCCTTTTTGGGGTCTGAACATCCAACTTTGGGAACCAAGAGAAGGTGTGAAGCCACAGAGGTACATAGGTACACAGAGGCTCAAGGTACATAATCCCTAGCTGTTTGTTCCCTTGCAGGTGACCACATAATCCTCTGAGTGCTATGAAGGTGGTCGAGAGACCAAAATGTTGGGCTGAAGCAATATAAAGGGGATTTTTGGATGTAGATGGGAGACCTCTTCTGTGAAGGACCCAATCAGCCAGTAAGACACATTCTTCTGGTCCAGCTTCAGCCTTCCTGGGAGCTCCCACTGTGACAGCTCCTCTTGGAGTATGGCTTTACTTCAGTGAGCTGCTCTGCTTTTTTGTCCATCCTGGGGCACTGGGCTCCATCCAGCTGACAAGCACTGGAACTGGCGATTTTGAGACGTCATGTTTCTAATCAGTCTGGTGCTTAGATCTCACAGCTGTAGCATTTACACTGCCATTGTGTGAAGACTGGGGACTGTTGCATTGTTCCCAGGATATCCATCTGCCTGGCATGATGGGCACCCTTGGTTTACACTGACTTGCTCACTTTTTATTTGGTTTCTCCTCGTTTCTCGGCAATAGACACATCAGGAAGGTAGGATGAGTTGTCCAACCTTCGAAGCCACAATGGCATTCAGTGGAGACAATTTTCATAAATGTAATGGCTGAACATCACTGAGTCAAGGTTGCCCTGCTCCCATGTCTGATGTCACCACAAAGGGTGGGACTGGATAAGTACACCTCAAGTGAGATAATTCTGCTTTTAAAATGGATATGCACTGCACTGAACACTGGTGTGGACCTCCCAATTCAGAGGCAGGGTGGCCCCCATGCTGCTTCCAGAGCAGGACAAGATGATTCCCTTTTCAAAATATGGACATAAAAGCTCAGTGTAGTTTTGAAATTCCACAGCAATTTGATTCACTTCTTTAGCTAATTCAAACTTCATAAGAAATCTGGCACAAACAAGTCTCTGGAGGTATTTTGCAGCCTTCTGAGTTCTTGCTGCACTTGTGATTCATCAAACGTGTCTTGATGTTTAGTTCAGTATGCAATATGACTGACAGGGCCTCTTTTGCCAAGTGTTAGGAGCTGGAGGGGCTCCTGTGTGCTGGTGGTGCAGTCTGGGGCTCAACCTCTCATGATTACAGAGGAGGGTCTGGGGCTCCTGCTAGGAGCTATCAGTTCTAGCACAGCTGCACTGTGATCTGCCTCTGTGCATAGGAGCCTGAGAGGTTTCACCCTCAGCTTCCCCAGGAGCAGACCAGGGCCAGAGCTGTATTTGTGCCTGCCAGTTCTGCGTACATTACTTAAACTGCAAACTCTTCAAGGCAGGAGCTTTGGCTATGTACATTCAATACCGATAAATATTAATTCTAAGATTTTGCAAACTGCTTGGCTTTCAGAGACTGGTATGACTTTAATGCAAAACACCTGGCACGATGTTTTATGAGCCCTGGGTACAGTTTAGTTTGTTCAAATGTGTACTTGGGCTTTGAGTCACTAATGTGATCAATCACAGGAGCAGTCTTTTCTCTCTGACTCACCAAGGCTGATTCCATCAATCTGGGGGGGTTTAAATATCCACTTGATTCAAGCATTTAAGGAGTTTGATAAAAATTCTGGCTGCTGAAATCACAGTTGGTGTAACTGACCGCAGCTCCCAGAAGTTCAAGGAAAGATCACTCGAGTACTAAAGACAGAGAATATGTACTTTCATCAGCTTTCAATAGCCTTCATCAGCTGAGAATTGAGCATTTTGGGAAAAAAACCCCTGTAGATTCACTGGGATGCCAAACCCCAAAAACTTCTCCTGTTAATTTGCTCTGATCTGTCTCTCATCTAAATAGCTTTTAAAAGATGTAGGAAACAAAATCCTCTGCTAAGTAATGGGATTTTCAGGTTTCTCATTCAACTCCATGAACACTGATTTTGCCACAGGGTGCTAAAATGGGATAAAAAAAAGTCCGTGCCCCCTACTTTTCCATTCAGCCACCTCCTGTTGAGGTACAAATTTTATTCTATATTTCCTGGGCATGTACGCCTTGTGGTCTGGTGAATTTCTGCAGTCCTTACACTGTCTGGCCTTGAATGGTGTAATGCTACTGGGGTTTTTTTTGTTACTGTTCTGCCTACTGGTACTACTGGTGTCATTGGATAATGTAATTCTTTGCTTATCCGTGCCCCTTAGTGCTTTTATTGTTGTTCTAACTGACCACATCAGGTTATATCTTCTCTGTGAGCTATTGTCCATACGTTCTCTACAGGGAAAACAAAGCGCATAAAGCCTAAGTAACTGGGTCACACAGGAATTAGTGAGCACATCTGGAAGGTGAATTCCCCTTTTCCATAAAAAGTAGTGAATCACTATGTCATACTCCTTTTTTAGCTGCTTCTAGTACTTTGACAGCTTTACCTCTTTTATGAAGATCATCCCTTATTAGTCTTATCCTTCATTATTGCTCTCAGCTTGTTTAGTTATGAATTATCATTAGGGAAGACTTCAGCAACTGGCTGAATATCTGCAATTCTGGCTAACACCTCTATTACATGTGCAGCTCAGTGCAGAACCCCATTTTTGGACTAAGCAGTGGAACCAAACAGATGTATTTTTGGTCATCTGTGCTGCAGTCTTCATCGGAGTTCAGAGTTCTGCTATGTCAAGCAATGTGTAGGCCTCCCATACCTCCAGACTGTGGATTTCTTCTGAAGATTTATGCCCAAACTGAAATTTAAGGGTGGAGGTTTATTGGACTTTCTACCATTAGATTTTAGTTGGGTCAGGGTGCACTGACTGGCTTCAGAGCATGAAGATTAGCAGACAAAATAGTTAGGAAAAAGAGAAAAACAAAGACAAACACTGTGGCTATTTGCCTCTGATCAGATGATTGTTACTGTTGACTGTTAAAGCTGGTTTTACTCACAATAATAAACAAAAACAGGAACTCTTTTGATTGAGGGTAGAGGTTAGCTCTGCCCTAGCAGTTCTGCCCTACCAGGTCCATGAGAAAAGGAAAGCACAACTTCAAACAGGGCTAAGCTCTAGAGCCTTTCTGTTTTTCTACTTAAGCACAGTGTAAATTATACAGCATTGGCACAGTCTCCTTATTAATTTCACTCTATAAACAATCATAAAGCATTTAGTTTTTACATTAAATATTCAAGTTCTTTTCTGTTTGTTTTTGAATTATGTTTAATTTAACGAATTTTCTAACACAGAAATTATTAAACATGGATATGTCAGGTGACAACTAAGCTGAAGAAGAGGGACAAGGATACTAGAAACTGAAGGATTTTCCAAAACTATAACAAAGTGTTTTGAATGCATGTTTTTTCCTTGAGTGATGCAAATAAGAGATAATCCCTGATACTATGGCTAGGAATGACCTTGTTGATAATGTGATAGGACCAGCACTACTCAATCTGCAAAGCACTGGATAGGGTTGTTATTACTGGCAGTTATCTGTCATTGCACGATGACAGCAGATCAGCTGACTGACTGCACTGTGTGCTTTAGTGCAGTTCCAGCTTTTGCAAAGGCTGCTCCAGAAAATGTCACTCTGTAGTTCCCACACATTTAAGCTTTGAGAACCCCAATGGAAATTTCTCAAGGGACCCATCTTAGGCCTAGTTAAACTGCTTTCGCTTGAAAAAGAGGTACCATGCTGTACTCTTCACACACCGTGTAGCCATAAGGTATTTGTAGCATTGTCAAAAATAAGAGAAGAACTCCACCCAGCAGGATGACAGTGCGGAGTTCCAATATCTCCCAGCACAGTGTTCTTACTGGCTTTTCATGTGCATCCCCGGGCTGCCTCCCTTGTGCGTGGAGGATGGTGAAACAGGGTTGCCGAGGAAGGACTTTCAAGCTGGAAGTCCATCTTGCTCCTTTGTGAACTTGAGCTATGCCTGTAACCCATCGACTTTTCAAAGTCAGGTTTCCCCTCTGACTTTCCAAAATGACATTGCTCCTGGCACTAAGTATGCATGGCCCCAGGAACATCCAGGTCTTGCATGCTTCTTTTGCCCCACAGCATGCCAGCATGTAGTGCTGTGCTCCAAAATCCAGGGCTACAACAGGGTGCAGCACCTCTTTCCTACCAAATTCACTCTTCATCATTCTCATGTGAATTTGCTAGCTTTCTGGACTCTCTCTGTGGGTGCACAGCAGCAATGCTGTCTTGCTCAGACGTCTGTTCTCATCTGAGCCCAGATTATTGGAGTTTCATCCTTGTTGGTGCTTCAGCATTCAGCACCCAAATTTCTCCCTGTTAGCTCTCTCACTAATGGCACCTTTCTGGCTACTCTGAGCTGCATAGGACTGGGAAATCTCCCCCATGCTCAGCTGCCAGACAGGGAAGGGACTGTGTGATCTGCACCATTCGCAGAATAAGTACCCTGCCTGGCACTTTGCCTATGCTGCTCTGCCAGTGCTGCTGGAGGAGTCAGAAGCTTCAGAGCAGTAGTGAGCAATGCTCCCCAGTGGTAAATGAAGAGCTCACTTCACTTCTGGGTGGCTGCATGGGCCTGTTTGACATAGAAGGGATGAGGGATTGGTGACTGCAGCCATGAATGCCTGTGGGGAGGGAGAGGAAAACGCAGGAGCCCCTTAAATGTGCTAGAGCAGAGCTCAAAATGTCCTGACAGAATGCAAAAACCCTGGGCCACAGTCCAAGGGATGGTGGTGCTTTGGGAGAGTGGCCAGGGAAATCTGCCATGAGAGGGCTTGAAAGGCAGAATGGACTGAAGTACTGAGCAGTAGGCAAGAACCAAAACTCAGTGCTGTGAAGAAATCTGGATCAGAGGAGCATGACAAGTTTTCCTGGCTGTCAGAGGATGAGGGGGTGAGAGGGGAGGCTTACAAAGGGTGCAGGGGCAAGGTCAAGCAGGAACTGGATGGGAGAAACACGGGCACCTCCATCCTTTACCCTAAGCCCTGGCCTGGAAGTCTTTTGCTGGTGTTGGTGCCAGCGAGACATGAGTCATAACTCAGAGCCTGAATACACATCCTACATCACTTCAAGCTTCCCACCTGAACAAGTTGTGCCATAGGGTGTTGATGGGCTTGGCATGATAAAAGAGGGGGAACAACTTGCTAGATGGAACTGGATGTTGCTTTTTGGCCAAAAAAAGTTGATGCTATGATTAATCACCCTTTCTGATGCTATTGGACTATGGAAAGCATTATCCATTTAAAAGTCAGATTAAGAAAAATCTGAAACAAACTATGTTTCTGAATAGAAAGAAATAGGAATTTGTGGAGAGCCAAACACTTATTCATTATTACTGGGAAGCCAATTGCTTCTGAAAAATTTGGCTCCTTGTTGCTACTTATATTTTGTAATCTGGTGCAGTTACATGTGGGGACAGTTCAGTGGTGGGAGCTTTCACACAGATTTGTAGCACAATGGGTGCAGGAGCAGAGGGAACAGTTTGTGCCGTTGCATCACAACAGCTAAGAAAGCCATATGTGAAATATCAGCCTCCCATCAGCCACACAGACATACATCTCCATTCTTTTCTCTCCAAATGGCTCCTGTTTCAGAAGGCAATGAGAAATGGAATGCTGTATAGAGAATGCAATCACTGATTGCAGAAGGAAAGGCAGTCCTTGGTCCTTGGTGAAGAGGTTATCATTCAAGCTTTGTGCCTTTTCCAGAAAAGCTTAACGTGGTTTGTGAGCAAAGGGAAGGGAGGGAGAGAGGTGGGGCAAACCACTGTGCATTTTAAACAGCTTTGATTCTGAGTTGGAATTTTATGTTAAATACCGTGATTCATGTCTATTTATTTTGTTAAGCAGTGAGCAAGCAGAAAGTCTAGCAGCTGAAATGATGTGCCTGAAAGACTCCTGGCAGGCAATCCATCAGGCAACTATTGATTAGTGCTGCCACAGGAACCATTTTGCACAGTGAGACCTTTATTCTTTACTCTGACAAATGCTCACTTGGATGTAAATTAGCTGAAGGTGTCCTTCTCTCACTTGTTAGGGCTGAACTGGGAAAGAATGTTTGCTCTCCTAGGAGCAGAAGTGTGGAAAGCATAGCAAGAACCATGAGGAAAAAAAAAAAAAGATTCCAGGGTTCCAGGAGGTGCTCTGTCATTTTAAAAAAAGAGGAGAGAAAAGAAATTTAAAAAATTCCCCTAAGGAAGATAGCATGCTCTAACTGGAAATTGCTACAGTGGGCTGTAATGGCTAAACAGAAGCTTGCTGGTAGTGGTGCTACTGAACAGTCCAGCCTCACTGACTTCCAGTGGTGCATAATGTGAAGGAAATCAAAGATGGGGAAGGTGCAACAGAGGTGCTATGATACCATTTAGACTTCACTACCTTGCCTGTATTGCCTCAATAGTGTGCATGTCAGTACAATAAGTAAGCCAAGCAAGCTTTGCACTCCCAGAAGGGGTCTAAATATGCTGCCTTTGTTACCTCCCTCAAATGGTTAATTTTGCCTTAATTTTACAAATATTACTAAACCCACTGTAAATATCTGACTTCAATTTCCAGTCATTGGTTCCTGTTGTACCTTTCTGTGCTTGATTAAACAGCCTGTCAGCATGCAGAATTTTCTGTCCTGCAGAGGTGCTTTTGCAGTGCAGTCACGGCCTATTTAGTTCATTCTTGAAGAGCTAAACAGATTGAGCTCTCATCATTTCCCAGTACCAGGCATTTGCTCTTATTTTAACCTCAAATGCCCATTCTAGTTTTCTCGATGTTCCTATTCATAGGCATTAAAGGACAGTGTTCTCAAAGAGTTACTATAACTTTACTTTCCTTCACATGGGGTGCAGAGACACAGTTCTTGTCCTGCCCCTTGCCTCTCTGCAGAGACTTTGCAGAGGCAAAAAACCCCTGCTCTTAATAGTTGGTGCTGATAGCCAGAACAGAACGTTGGATTTTTTTCTGGATTCCACAGTGGTCTCTGGGTGAATTTGCTCCAGATGGATGACCCTGAGCTTCTTCTCGCCCTCAGCGATGAAAATATGTGGGTGATATTATTTCTGCTGGCATGGTGTTGAACTAATTATTCCTTGTTTTTTCCAAAGAACTGAAGTATGCAGATCTTGTTCTTGCACCATAACTGAAATATTTTCCCAAATTCTGGAAAAAATATGTGGTGGTGAAACAATCAGTATGAGGCCATGATTGGCTGTTCGTAAAGGCTGAATGGCCTGCCAGTTTGGTCTGCAGACTTCTCTACATGCATGATTTTTGGTGTCTGTGTGCATGATTTTTAGTCTCTCCATGTATACTTGATAGCTTGCTGCTGATGGCATCTCCCTCCTGGAATTAATTAGGTGTTGCTAGATCATAAGAGAGTTCCTGAATTGCAGCAGGTGCTGTGCCCAGTCTGTCAGCAGCTCAACACATCCATAAACATCAGCCCAACAAGACAGTACACTGGCAAGCCTCACAGGTGAACAAGATTAGTGGACTGTTGAGCACAACAGCTGGGCAGAAGTAATATTGGGGGAATAGCCTGAGTTTTCATGCCCATAATGCTATGTCTTGGTTTTAGACAATTTAAAGGAGAACACTCTTAAATGAGCCGCTTCTCTTCATAGGCTCAGCTAATCCCTTTTCACCAATAAGGAACAAACATGACTAAATATAAGTGAAAAGGCAAAATTAATGTGGCACAAGAAGCTGAGTTGCCTGCCTGAGCAGACTTTAAAAGCGCCTGGAGTACCATTCCCCTCCCCACACCCAGTTCCACCAGTTCCATTTCCTGGCAGGGTCTTCGAGAGACTAAAAAATTTTGGGCACAGATAGATATGGAATACGATATCATTTAGGGTTACCCACAACATGCTATCATGAAAGTTGTTTAAGTATGTGGAGCTTGTGCCTAAATGCTGTTGAGAGTGAGTGCATTTGCTGGAGACTGGTGTGTGTAAGGTTCGTCACCCAGGACCTGGATGGTGGCACTGAGGGGAGGGCTCTGCTGCAGCTCAGGTGAGCCACAGGTCTGCCAGGTTGTCTTGCAGGCAAATAAAGGGGGATCTTTTTGCTCCTCTTCCCTCTATATTCAGAGGGAGTTTTTTGTACTTTCTCTGATGGCATGATTTCTTGATGGCTCATGAGGGTCTTAGTCTGGGTTTCTGACAGAGGTAGGACTGAGACTGAAGAAGGCTTCAAGCATCAGCATTTTATTAATTTTTAGTACAGCCTTTTATACTTACATGCATTCCACCTGTGCACCTTGTCGACCCTTCTGTGATTGGTCAGGTACTCCTCAGCATACCATGTTTCTTTACCTTCAATACTGTTTACTTGTCCTACACAGCTGTAGCCTATTAGGGATGAGGCTCGGCTGCAGGCCCATTCCCAATCACCACAAACTGTGTGCCTACAGGTTTCCTCTACTACCATACTACTTTATTTCCTATCCTGGTGGTGTGCAAGTGCCCTGCTAACCTGTACTCTCTGCATGATATGGTTTTAGTTTACTTTTAGGTGACTTAAGACGTTACTGTAGTCAGATGCCCAGTCCATCTCCTGGAAAGGCGTTACTGGACCAGAAATGAAGCAGTACATTTAGGCACAGTTCATCTTGCACCACCACTGACTTGAAGTAGCATTAAAGAAACTATGTTGTGAGGTACACATCCTATTATGTCCAAGAGTGTTAGCCCATGCAGAAAATAATATGGCAGAGAAGGAAAATTAATCCATCTCTTCTAAATCACTGCCTAAACCCACTTTGTGTCATGGATTAGTTATTTTATGACAATGATTCTGGCTGCTGATTCTGGATGACTTCAATTCCTTTGGCTTCAATGTAATTTTAGCCTTTGCTTAAATGAATTTGAACTGAAGCTGGTGTGAAAATAAAAGAATCTTAGCAAAGCTGTGACTTGTACTCTTTCAGATTTTATATTTTTTGTTTGCTTGTTAATTTTTTTCTTTTGCAACTAATTATTTCAGGAACAGGTGGCAGGGGAGAAGGTGAATGCTTCTATAAAGATGTCTTCAATCTCAGCCATTTAAACAGCAATTAATTGTAATCGCTTGTAATTTATTAACTTGTATAGGGTCTAGAATCACAAAATACTAACAAGAGCTGATCAGGGAATTGAACAGCAGCAACGAACTATCTGTATGCACTTGACTGAGTGTTCAGTTTATTAAATTATAGCTTTAGTACAATGTAAAGACACTGCACTGTGTAAAATGACGTGACCTCATATGTTCTTCTCTGTCTTTTTATTCACTGAAGTCTCTCAGTGTTTCTCTGTTCTTTCTTAGGGGCATTTTTACTTCACTGCTCAGGTATTAATTTCTTCTATTAAGGACACACAGAAAAATTATGAAAAAACACAGAGCAGGATCCAGCCAGGGTCCTGGAAGAAGAAAACCTCTATCTATGAAGTATTGATGTTTTAATTCTAGCATTCATTTTTCACAAAAGAGAGCAGAACGTACACCTGCAGCCAAAGATACACCGGCGACAAGGACTGACGGCAGCTGGTAGGGTCTCATGTAGCACATGCTGCTCTGCTTTGCTTCCATGGCACCACCTCATTGTCACAGCTTGGTGCGCTTTTTTTGCTGTATTTGTTTCTGGGTTTGCTACTTGCAACACCTCAGGGTTTTTTCCTGTTGCATGTGGATGCTAGCAACTATTAGCAAGAAGCCGTAAGGCCTGATCTTCTGTATGTCAAAAATGCAAGAAGGATTTTCTTAGCAGCACTTTTACTGATTATTCTGGCTTTACAATTGGCCAGGCCACAGAAGTGGCCATGGAGAGTATGGGGCAGGGGAGCCAACACAAAAGATGGAGCAGTCCTTACAGGTTTAAGAGCATAGGTTTCATAAGCAATGCTGTTCAGGCTGTGAACTCTCAGTGCTCACCATGTGGAAACCTTGAGGAAAAAAGACCCTGTTGATGGTAGTTATCATGGGTGGGCACAATTTTGTTTTCTAGTTATAGAAAAATGTGAGATATTTTCCCCTGCCCTAACCGTGGAGTGGTTTGGGGAGGAGAACAAGGACCTACCAAAAAGCTAGCCAGGATATTAGCAGCTAAGTTGACCAATGGGAAATGTCGATGCGGCTTTGGAGGGGACATTTAAAAACCAACTGCAGGGGATTAGTCTCTCTCTCTCTTCGGGGATCTGCCATGAGGTAACATCGTGGTGGGGCCGGGCTGGGCCCGGGTCAGGCCCTCTGCCCAGCCGTGCCTCCAGAAGCTGCTGCCTGCATGGAGAGCGGCGGGAGCCCAGGTCAGCCCCGCGCTGCCGGCTGGGCCGGGCCCGGCCGGGCCTCTGAGAGCTGCTACCCGCATAGGAGCGGCCTGGGTCAAGCCTTTCTACAGCTTTGTGGTAGCTCTGAGCCGGGCCGCCCTGGATGAGACCGTGGGGTGGAAAAAAGGACATCCACCAGCTTCCTCCATCGGCACAGCTTTGCATTTTTCTTCAGCTCTGCAGCCCGGCATGTGCACGTGGCCTTCGCAAGCCCAGGCGGATGTAACCCTTTCTTAGCAACACGGAACTTTTAAAGCACGATTCTTCTTTGAGAGAAAGAAGAAAGAAAACCAGAAAGTACATAGAAATAGACACTACATGAAGTCAGTTAGATGAGAAGTGAAAGAACTAATAATATTGGAATAGGATTGAAGAAGCGGACATTTTTAACCGGACTTTTCTAAGGTAAATTATGAAGAAATGAACTGTTCTTTGCAGCATCTTAGTATTATTTAGGTAGAATGCTATTCTAATCAAAATTAAGGATTGATGTAATTGAGATTTATTTGCGAACTTTGAAACCCCCGCTCTTGGATTAAAAGGAGGTCTCAGCCTTTGAGACAAAGATGATTTTAGACTAGAAGTAGTATTCGTAAATAGTACCCCAGATACACTGAGAAGCTTTGCTGATAGAACAGCACACTCTGCAAAAACTCCGGGCGGCAGCAGATGTGTGACATTCGGACCATTGGACTATTTTGTCTTGTGGCAAACGTCTTCATAAAAGATCTTAGAAAGACTCTTCTCCTAAAGTAATGAGTGGTTATGTCTAAATAGTGAAACTGACTGAAAATCCTAAGTAGTGTCTTTCTATGTTGTTCAATAAGAAAGTTAATAGTTTGTAAGAGGAAAGAATCATGTTTTAAAGTACCATTCTGTTTTAGTTTAAGTTTTCTTTTTCTCATTTTTTTTTCTTTCCTCCTAATTCTTTTAATATATGTTAATAAAATTATTTTTGTTCATTTTTTTAAGCTAAAGCCTGCTTTTTTTGTTTTTCTCCTAATCTCTCCCTCCCACAAAAAACTAATACTAAAACCCCTTACATTAATTGGTGTTTCCGCCTGGTTTTATTAAATTAAAACCATTACAGTAGTACATCATCACTGGCTGCTGCCTTAGTCCAGATGTTCTAGGCATCTCTGACCATGTCACTCCCACTGGTGACAGTAACAGAAGGCAATGGGACCTGAAAGCTCTGGAAGAATGGTGGCCACCCAAAAGGACTTCTGGGGAGTAAAGAATTATGGCACACTGTGGCCAGTGCTGACAAGCCTCTGACTGAGAGGGACAAAAGCAGGTACATCTTCTTGGAAGCTAGCATAGAATCACAGGATCATTAGGGTTGGAAAAGGCCTCTAAGATCAGAGTTCTAGGATCACTGACTCTAGGCAGTGACTCTAACCCCCTTCGTTGTGTGTCTCCAGCTGTGTCAGATCTTTGCAAACTGCATGGTGCTGCCTGTCTCTGAGCACGGGGCGTAGTTAGAGGGTATGGTTGTGCAGCACCAGTATCCCTTGTTTTAATACACCCACCGAAAGCCCTGTTTTATGATAATGTACTGAGGAAATGGAGAGCATCATCTCCTGGGAAATAGGCAAAGAAGAACACCCTTTTCTAGATCTGACACTCATTTTTTTGCATCAGAAACTGGACAAATATTTGTGTGTCGGGGGCTTACCCCAACATTGAGGTGGTTTCAGGGTCCTTGCTCCCCTGTGCAGCTCCGAGCCGAGCCGAAGGAAGAGACGGAGTTCTCAGGTTTAGATTTCTCAAGGTTGCATACTTCGTTTATTGTTTCTTATCTTACAATTTTCTTGGAGTCCGACAAGATGTTTGCAGCTGCATGGATTCCTCACGTCTCCCCCCGAGCTGGGCTGTCCTTATCTTTTATACTAATTACTACGTATTTCTTATTTACTATTTCTTACTAATGTCTATCACTATTACTAAAAAGGTCATCTTTACTTTGACCCAATCCTCACTAACTACTTTGTGCCACGTCAATGCAGCAATGGAGTGAGGGAAGGAGAAGGAGAAGGAGAAGGAGACAACGCCCCAGATTCTCCATCTTGTCCCCATTCACTTCAATGCTAAAACCTAAAACTACTATTTTCTCATTCTGTGATAAGCTAAACTACCATTTCTCACATTCTTGTGGCCTGTAAACCTTCTCTCAGTGTAGGAAGTTTGTCCCATGGATTGAAATCAAAGCCAGTGTCTCTCTGAGCTCTGGGCTGGGGTCCCAGACCCCCCTGCCCAGGTCCCTGACCCTCCACGGCAATCAAAGGAATGCCCTGGACTTCAACATTTGTGTGCTTTCACTCAGCCAGTGAGTCAGAGGTAGGAATGCAGGACCCATTCTTGTCCTGTGCTCACATGCCGGCTTTGTGTATATCCCTGCTACAACTTGGCTATCCACACCATGGGCATAGAGGACGGGGAAAGGAAACTTTGGCAAACCAGGGGGAATCCTTCTTGGGTGAAGCCAGGGGTATAGGACTGGCTCTGGGGTGGGTGTCTGTGGCACCACTTGTGCTTGCAAGAACAGGGGCTGACAAAATGGTCAGAGCTACCTTTAACGTGGTTGTGGAAAAGCAGCATGGCCGCTGCTCAGTGAAAAGTAGGGAGTCTGCCCTCCCAAGGCTTCTTCGGTACTGGCACTCACCTTTGCCCTGCCAGAGGATGCAGCTGGCCTTCTCTGGCTTGGCTCCTGGCAGTGGTCTCTTGGGTTTTTGCATCCTCTGCTCCTTGGACGTCAAAGTGAGCAGGACTGGGAAATAATCAACACCTTGGAAATGTTCTCCACTGATGCACTCTTGTGTAAGTGCTTACCTCAGTGCACCTGACAGCCAGACACAGGATGGGGGAACCCACACAAACAGTGGTGGTTGCCTCAGGAATATCCTGTAGTTTAGTTACAGGCTTTGTTATTTCTCCTCATGTGATCTAAGCCTATTATTTGCAAATCTCTCTGCATCCATGTTATTATGAGAGTAGAATTACTCACCTGCCCATCCACTAAGCCATTAAGTGTTTGAGACATGGCCTAAAATTTCCATTCATGACTTCTCCTTCTGAAATGAAGTCCTGATTCTTGAAACTGTGAGATTCTTGCCTTCCTCAGAGACTTCTCCTACACCTAGTTTGCACTCATCCACAAATATTGCTAGGCAAGTGTGTAATTTCACCTAATCATTGCATGTTCACCTTCTGGGGAAGTTCAGGGACTGCCTTGGCATGTAGGTTCCACATCAACATCAGGTCTAGATGCTACTTTACTCATTATTCATTCTCAAATAGTGAAAGAATGAATACTCATTATTCATTCTCAGCTACTAAATGTTTCCTGCTGAGCTCAACCTAGTAACACTTGTGAGGAGAAAAGCTCCTATTTGCCTCCACCTCGCTTTTGGCTGCAAAAGACCATCTGAAGAACACTGACAGCCTTCTCCCTTTACCATCTTTCCACGGCGCGAAGCTTCTGGAGTGTTAAGTTTTCCTTTTTGATGCCAGTAGGTGGCATTGCTTACTCTCTTAAAGGCCGTAAAGTGAAGTAAAACATTCGGCCAAGCAATTAGAAGTAGTACCTAGTTTGAAAGTCGCGGCCTTTCCCGACATTGTAACATCTTCCAGATCCAGCGTCTAAACTTTGCCTGGAAATCAGTCTGGTTTCTATCTCTAAGAGGAATGAAGTTGTGTTAACGCTTCCCTGCTGAAATTACAAGAGCAGAAGAACTAGGTACTTTTATGCCATAACATGATAAATTTCTGAATGAGGTGGCATGTCTATGATATGATTGAGCAGCAGTCCGTGATCTTGCTGCTTCTGCAGCGGTGTGCTGATGCAGTCAGCTCAATGGAGTCTTGCCACTGGCAATTACAGCTCTGTCTTGTGCTGGGTTGTAACCCTGATTGCAATCATGTTATGTCACTCCATTTCACAGAGATGACAAAGAGGTGGGGTTGCCATCTTTCTCCCAATGGATAACCATTTCCTGTCCTGTGAATGTAACACATGGGACATCATCTCTTCATGATAATAAGACTGGAGAGATTTTCCCAAGTCAATGTTGAAAGTTTGTGGCACTGCAAATGCAGCTTTGCTGAGAGTCAGCACTTCAGGAAAGACAGATTGACAGGCTGAGGATGGCTGTGGTGTCATCGCAGGAGATTGCTCCCTACAGGCCACTGGAAGAGGGGTGGTGTATGAGGAGAAAGGCAAGCAGCACAAAGGCAATTGGAAGTCTAAGTGCGAACTGCCTTCAGTGTTGTCTTGCATCCAGGAAAAATTACAAAGACATATACATGACTCCAGGGTACACTTCAGCATCTCTTATCTCTTTGTGGGCAAGGCGTCTCTTGGAGGACTCAGAGAACTCAACACCACTAGATTAGATTTATGAGCAGAAGACATATCCTTGGTCTGTTCATGAGAGGACTGCTGAAATGGGTAGGATGTGTGGCATGGCTTAGATCACCCTGAACTTAATATGATATGTGAGCATGTCTGCACTTCTCTGAAGCAAAGGGCTAACCACCTTTCTGTTCACTGGCTCAGGGAAGTAGAGGTCCAGGAGCAACTTTTATCCAACCATTCCTGTGTCATCATGTGGCAGGTTGGGATGTGCTCATTTTAACTGCTCATATGTTATGCTCTGAATGTGCTGATGGGAGACTGTGTGATTTCACCTGCTGCCAGAGGCCAGTGCACAAAAATGTTGAGCAGCTCTCTGAATGAGAACCAGGTCCAACTTGGCTCCAGAACACTGCACAGCACCACATGCCAGTGCTCTAGCTCCAGTGACCAGGATGACTCTGCCTTTGTTTGCATGGCAGGTAGACCACTATTTTCTGAACTATGCATGGCAGCTGACACAAATATGGAATGTTGGGCAAATATGGAATATTGATTACATATCATACAATCTGCCCATGGCAAAGGCAAACAGGCCCCACGCTGGTCTTCTCCTACTATGTGCTGTCAGCACTTTCTGATTAGGAATGGCTTTTTAAGAGTGCATGTCTGCTCTTTCAGGAGTTCAAATAGCTCTAACGGACCAGGCCTTACATAGTCTCTTCTATGCCACTGGGATATTTGATCTGTCCCAGTGAGATGCCACTCTTGGTCTTGATGGATTAGGAGTGTGGCTTATCTGAAAGGAGAACCTAATGTGGAAAACATCAGGAACTCCTGAGAACACAGACAGTGACTTTAGGACCTTTTTCTCTTCACCCATAACCGAAAGGTTATATGTTCTACCTCTTGCCTCAAATTGCTGACAAGGTGATTATTTTGGCCCCTGAACATCAGCTGTGCAGCAAGAGCAAGGCATGGAAAATACATTTCCTTATCAAATGACCATTATTAAATACCTTTCAGTTTGTTTCATAATATTCCTTTGTTCCAGAATGAAGATTCCTGAGTGATGAATATAATTAGCATCAGGTGATGTTCACTGTGAATTAAAAGATTTTTGATTATATTGTATATAATTTCTAGGAAGCCTACTTACATTACATTTTCATGTTTTATTTTTAAATTGTAGCGAAGCACTGGAGTCTATTCTTCTTGGAAAGTGATGTATGACAACCTGTGGGATGTTCTCCCGAGTGGATTCAGACTGTCTTCTTAGTGTAGCCACTTTACCATTTTTGGTTGCTGACTCTCAAAGAAAATTTGAGGGTGATTCAGATTCCTGAACACATGTACCCAGCAACATTTTAGATATTCCTTGGGTGTCCAAACCTCCACTCAAAATAGGCAGATCTGATACGGCACCTGTGGGCTTATAGGGTTCACAGGCTATTGACTGCAAGGTACAGCTTTGGTATACATTATAATTTTTTCTTGCATATTGTTGTTCTCTGACATTGGAGGAGTTTTGAGCAAGTTAGCCCCCATGGCTCATAATTTCCATATTCAATGTCATGCCCATTTTTTTTGTCTACATTTAGGGAATCCAGCTCCTCCACCTGTGGACATAATGCTCTTGGCAACAAATCTCACTGGTCAGTCTGCTAGGGATGAGCCTGCTCCTTTGATTAAAAGAGTCCTGAGGCAACAGCAGCACAGACCATGTGATGTCTCTTCCTCAGACTTGGCTGGGAGCCTGTTCTGCTGTTTGATATGTCCAGAATACACAGCTCCTTAGGACCTCTCTTGAGTCCTGAAAATTAAAAAAAAAAAAAACAAAAAAACAAAAAAAACCCACCACAAACCCAAAAAACAAAAAACCACCAACAAACAAAAAACCCCCCAAAACAAAAAAAAAAAACCAAAACAACAACAAAACAAAACAATCCACAAAAAATCCCAAACAAACAGCAGCAGAAAAGGATACAAAATGACAAATTGTTCTAACATTGTCTGTGTGTCTCTGAAAGACTGTGTGACTATTAGATTTGCGGCCAGTGGGTATTTCTTCATTAGAAGAAAGAAGCAGCTGGTCAGTATATACCACAGAGAAGGGCCTTGGGGTTTTTTGTACCTCTAGTCAACGAATTCCAAAAATATTTTCTTCCATTTATAGCCTGTTAGCAAGCACTGGCATTGACCTGAGTTGTGCCAGATACCTCTGGTTGTGCCATGCTGGAAATTGGAGGTCCTATCTGAGGCCAGGGTCCTCTTTCTACTGTTTTCACATGCTAGACACATAGTGAAATAATTCTTTGATGTTCATGAGGTCTAGTTTTCTTGAGCACAAAAACAGAGACCCAACTTCTTATCAAATCACTCCATGAGCAATGGAGTGCCTTTGAACTATGTTTCAAGGGTTTTTCTCCTCTAGTTCAGGAGTAAGTCCTTCCAAGGCCATATTAGCTATTTCTAAGGAGTTGCTATGGCTGTGTTTGGCAAGGAGCTGTGTGTTTTCAGAGCAGTGCAAGAATGCACATTGAATATGCCTGTAATTGCTCTGCTCCTAGAAATACCAATTGGCCAAGAACCTCAGTTGTGTGGTGCTGTGGACCTCAATGTGTCTCCCACAGAGTTTGGCAGATGAAAGACCCAAGGGAGGAAACTGAGGCATAACAAAGTGTTTCACCTATCTTGATAGTGTTTGTGGCCCTAGAATGGGAGAAAGAGGTACAAGGTCTTTTGTCCGTAATGAACATTACTTGATGCCCATGTGTCAGGGGTTTTAGTGACTGAGGTCTTCCAGATTAAGTTTGAAATTAAGATTTGTCCTATGATATCCTTTCTCCTTCCAGGATCATGTCATGCAGTCTTTCAGCACCTCTTTAGGACTATATGAATGTATTTCAGTTCCCGAGGGCCACAAATTTTTCAAAATCTCACCACAAAAAAAAATACCCAGTATTCAATGAAAAGCCACATCTATTCATTCCTGCAGGCCTGAAATGGCCATAATCAAGACCTACAGAGATGCCTCTGCGAAAAGATATGAGACAGAATTACTCAGAGAATTTTACAATCTCAATATTGAACATGATACCTGAACTGAAGGTAGGATTTGGGATTACTTGCTTTAGGACAGGGATTGCTTGCTTCAAGTAGCTTTAAAGCTTAAACTATGTTTTATGCACGCTATAGGAAGTTGTCTAGGGTCAATTTGGTTATGGTGAGAACCTGATGGCTGAAAGAGAGCTACAGGATGTGAAATGGTAAATTGTTCTAACATTGTGTGTTAGATATTGATCAACCCTATTGGAATAAATTCTCCTGCAGCAAGTGACCTTCCTGAGGCAAAAACATATTAAGAAATATTTCTGAACTTCTTAGCTTGCATTTAATTTGAGTAATAATGAAGAAAATTTAAAATAGATCAGAACTAGCAATATGTTTCATAATTTGTGTAATACTTTTTCCTAACTGTACACTAGGGATGAATGGTAGGAGTTTATGTCCTATTGCAAAATTAACCAATTCATGCTGTTCTTTCCTGAATTTTCACAACAGTCTGGATACTTCTGTAGTACAATGATGGTCTTCTGTCTGAATATTTTTGTTCTTTCCCCTTTCACTGCTTATGACACAGATTTATGGGAATACCTGCGCCTCCTTTGCCTTTAACTTGCTGTCTTGTCAGTAGCTGCCAAGAGGGTTCCTCCTTTATCTTTTGTAGCTAATGATGTATGTATTGGGGCTGCAAACTCTTTTTTAATTTCTCAGTATTTCCCCTGGTCTCATCTGGTATAACAGAAATGCTCTTGAGCTCCTTGTCAAGGGCATGGAAAACCAGTAACAGATCTTCCAGAACTGTGTGTCCTCTTAACACTCATGTTTGAACACCCAATCTGGAACATACAGGAACGTGCATGCTTTTCCTGCAGACAGATCCTTCCTTAGTGGCCTGTTTGCTTTTGATACTGTCTAGTGATGTGGAGTTCTTCCATAATAATTAATGGATTTAGGTGCCCAGTTTTAGAAATAAATGGGTGTGAAGTGTTCCCCTGAGAAACTGAAACCTCTCATCTCTCAGTATGAGATCTGTCTTGACATCCAATTTCACAGAGAATACAGTGGGAGAACTCTCTGATTTGGATGAGGCCCTAAAATTGCTTTGTTTTCTAGTTCATCAAATCCTGTGTATAATCTAAGAAAAACAACTGAAACTTTCCCCTGGCTGAATTAGAGCTTGTGTTCGATTTTGAGGGTTGAATTGTATACTTGAGGGACAAGGAGCAAGGGAAAAATTTAGAAGGCAACTGCCGAAAGTTGGTGGTAGGGACTTGAGTAGGTGGAGGGATAGAAGCAGAGTAGTCTTTCTCCCAGAGAGTGGTTCCAGTTGACTCTCTTGGGGTTTTCAGGGCTGAACATATGAGTGGGAAGGGCTGCAGCGCCTGGCTGCTTGCCATGGCACTTCGGGGCTTGGAGGGGCTTAAAGTGGTGAGTACTGGCCCTCTGTGGGGGAAGAGGAGGAAAAACATGCAACACATGATACTCAGACATGTTTTCTGCTTATTTCTCAGCAGACCTCACTGGGTGGTCTTCAGTCAACCAAAGTCTTATGAGGTTGATGTGTTTCCAGTCAGGATACACAGAAAAGCTTCTCTGTAGTAAGTCTGTGCTGGATCAGAACATTTCTGTGCAAACACATAAAGCACTTTGGAGGCCCTCCCTGAAACCCATGATGAGGTTTCACAGGGAAGGTACCCGATAACCAAGTGAGTTGCCCCCATATGCCTGTGTGGAAATAGATACAAGCACTTGAGACAATCTAAGTGCCCAGACCCAATAAATGAATGAGAAGTCTCAGAAGGTGGTGAAGACATGCTGCAGCTGTATTCAAGGAGTAGTTTTACAATGGAGTGTTTTCAGTCTGGTGTGCACATCAACCTTGCCTCAAATACTTGTCTCCAAAGCCGCATCAGTTCCCAGGTTCACCACAGAGAGATGGTGTTTGCAGGATGTAGATAATCATCTGCAGTGGATGTTGAGTTCCATTTAGCAATCACTTGGCAAGGCTGGCTGCAGTGCAAGCACAGTTTATGCAATTTCAGCTGTGTACTCTCTCCAGAGTATTGTGTCATGCAGGAAAGGCCTCTAACTTTTAAAAAGGTCATGACTGGACTCCCAAGGGACTGAGATAGCCCTTCTCTATCCTTGGGGAAGAGGTTAATTTTCCAGTCAGTGTGGGTGTTGATAGAGAAAGGATGGTGTAAGGTCTTGGAAAAAAACATTGGCCTAGGGTTTAAGCAAGTTCGAGGCTAGAGGGGAATTGTCCTGATTCTTCTCTTGGGTTATTATGCAGTCAGTTACTGAGATGGTTTGCCCAAGTGCAAAGACCCTTAAGCAGAAGTTTGGCTTTACTGTGTTGAAAGAGAAGAATGTTCTTAACTGAGAATGAGGCAGGAAAAAAGTGATCAGCACAAGAAAAAATTAGAAAAAGGAGTGTATTCCTGCAATACAGACCTCTATGAGAACTGATGAAAGAGAGCTTTGTTACATGAGGAAGAACTCAAAAACTGAATTTACAATGTACATATTTTTATTCTCAGCGGGATTTTTAAATTTAGCAAGATACAAATGCTTTTTCATGTCCCCTGGTTTGATCACATATCTGGAGTGTTTTAAAAGATGAGATGTCTTTCCAGCTTGTGCAGCCATAACACACAAAGTTAGTGAATTGATCCTACTTGAATTCCTGTTAGGTAGATGGGAAGCCACTTTTGTGCTATACAGATGTTGTAAGAATTATTTGCCATAGAAATTGGCAACTGTCTGCATAAATCTGCTGTATCTTTTGTAGGATTTGAGTTGCTGAAATGTCAGAATCTTCTTTTTCATGACAGGTTTCACATGGTTTGGTGTATGCACCAAACTTTGAATTTTGGGTTCGATGTTACAGGAGTGTTGTAAACAACAGGGACTGATGGATAGACCAGGCTATACCACCCTATGTACAGTCCAAAATTTTGCCTTCAGAACAGGTACTTAGGGCACGGCTGGCAGATACACCACTCTACTTGACTAACACTAGTTAGCCGGCTGACACAAAGGAATATGTGCCTCCAAACACACTGGATTCATCAGCTGTTTTACACTTCACGTGAACCTGAGGCCATTACCTCCTGGGGAATTATCCATATAAATTTCACTTGCAGTTTCAGGATACAAGAGTCCTCTTCCTCCAGACTGTCTCCTTTCTCCTGTTCCTGGGGCAACCCAGCCTACAGAGGTTTTGGAAACTTAGCTCCCACAATGCATGCTGTGATCATTGAATGACAGGTAGTGAGGAAATACATCATTGCCCTAAGTTTCTTGCTCTCTATGCCTGCATTATCCATAGTAAAAAAACTGGGGAAGGGCATTTCTCACTGAGCATCAGCAAGTGCAGCAGAAGAAGTATCCAGGCACAGATACACACGCTGACATATGTCAGCAGGCCCTCAGTAGGAAACTAATACTGTTCCCTTCTCAAGTCAATCAATGCTCCCAGTGCTGTGCTTCAACAGCACCAAAACCTACCGACAGGCTGGGCTGGGAGAAATAAGCCTGTTCCCTTGCAAACCCTATCAGAGTGATCAGTAATTCCTCTTCAATGAGATACCAGGCTTTGTTTCCACACGTGTAAACCCATCACTGTAGAAGGAGGGCAATCTGGCCAGGAAAAAAGCAATATAGAAAGAGGTCTTGTTTCACTGTAAGGAAACCTTCACTGCCAGATATTGCAAAGTTACTAGTAGCTAATTAGAGCTGACTTAAATGTTATTTAGTGTGTTATTCCAGAAGAAAGCACTTTTTCACTGAGAGTGAATGCAACAATTACACAGGTGCCAAATTATGAATTATAATTTATATTCTTCATTTATTTGCATTTTCAGATTCTATGTTTTCAGAATTCTTAAATTTATGCTCATATTATAAAGCTGTAGAAATTATTATTTGGGGATATATGTTTCATTTTGATTAAAAATATATATTTTATATATACATATACATACATACATACATACATACATACATATATTATTTTTTTTTTTTCCTTCAGACAAATGACAGTTGGAAAGAAAAAAAAAATTGAAATTCCCACCTAAGATCAATCATGGATACTTCTTAAAACTGCCAGTGATAAATAAAATAAAATAAAATAAAATAAAATAAAATAAAATAAAATAAAATAAATAAATAAATAAATAAATAAATAAATAAATAAAATAAAATAAAACAAAATAAAATATTGTTCGCTCTTCAGATTTAATCTCAAGAGCTGGGTGGTCATTTTTATGCCTTAAAAACAATTTTAAAAGGAGATTATATACCAGAAATTTTTAAAAATCAGTGTTTTGCTTTAAAACTGTCAAAACAAAAAGGTTGAATGGAATTACTTTTTAATCTTGAGCAATTTAGTTAATTCAACCCCAAACTGCAAAATACTGTGATTGAGTCATAGCCTAACTTTTCAAAGCCAAGAACTATTTACGCTGAAAATACTTTGCTGAGCTCTACTTCTGCCTCAAAAGAGAAGCCTGCAGCTGTTTCATCGTGAATTATCTATGGAGCACTGAGTCCTTCCTTTACCATGCCTAATCAGCCCCAAATTTGCCTTAATCCATTAGCTTTGTTTGCTCTGTTGTCTGTCTCTTCTTTATCTTGGGAAGGAATAAAGGTGACAGCCCAGAACCAAACAGTGGAGGACTGTCCTCTTCAATTGCTTGCAAAGCAACTCACAGGGTAGTTTTTCCCTCTAATCAAAGTCCTGTAATGCCCCTAAAACACAAAGAAAGAATTTTTTAAGATCTCCCTTGTGAAAGGAAAACTTTATATAGGAACTGGTTTTCCATGTTCAATAATAGAAGGTCTTTTCAGGCTACTTTCATCCTTCTATGAAGCTGCTTTTTTTTTTTTTTTTTTTCCCCTTCTCCTCAAGACTGTTAAGGAAAAGAAGTACAGTCATAAATGCAACAATTTAAAAAAAATCAGCCCTACTTGGCTGAGATGATAAACCACAGTACCCAGATGTGAACTACTGAAGGAGTCAGAGAGTGGCTTTCCACGAATTTGCTCATCAACATAAATAAATGATAAAAGAGAGAGATTAGCAAACAAGAGAAAATCAGTAGCAGTTTATGAACTGTTCACTAGCCCTAAAAGGGGTTGAATCTTTCAGGAATGAGGGCATATTTTATAGAAGCAGGTAGTTTATGTAAGACTCTCCTTCCAGTCCCAAAATTGCTTACGACTCAGAGCTTGCATTAAAGATGAGTAAATATTTAGCCTTCATGGCCACAAAGGAGGGCTTGATGTTGAGAATGTTAAACCTTAAAGACCAGAAGGCAAATAAAAATTACCTCAGCATTTGTCCTTTGAAACAAAACAAAGAAAGCCTAGCAGTTTTTAAGCCAGACTCAGTAGTATTTATTCTTTCTGTTGTTTGTAATTTCTGTAGTTTCTTCTCAGGCCTGTCAGTTCAACTCCCACACTTCAACCAGGACTTCTGGAAACCACAGGATATGCATGCACCTCTGCTTCTCCTTGTGATGGAACACCACACAGTATGTGTGGGCTGGGCTCATGCACAGCCAGCCTCCCCAGTGGGAAGGGGCAGCGCCATCCTATCCCCAGCCTCTCATCACGTTTTTGGCAGCAGCACTTGGAGTAGGTTTAGTGGCACTTCTAAGAGCTGAACTCAGGATCACATCTAGGTCAGGACTGCTACTGAAGAGAGTCCTCATTTTGATCTTCAGGGTGCATAAGCATCAAGCAGACAAACATCTCCAGAGTGACAGGTAAATGCAGATTTCCTTGGAAAAAGCCATCTCTGTGAGGAGCAATGTGAGCATGTGAAAGAGATAGAAAGTGTCTTTTGCATAAAAATCTGCGCAACAGCTCCAAGATGGGAAAGTGCTTGCTTGGTCCTGGACTGGAGGCAAGCTATGGCCTCTAAAGAGAGCTGAGCGATAAGACTGAGCACCAAGAAGGCTGAGGCCATTTGGTAGACTGTGGGAAATCTCATGCAAAAGAAAATTTTGTCAGGTTTACATCAAAGTGGCCCGAGGAAAGTGCTTGGAGGAAAATATAGCAGTGGAGAGTTAATAATTTCTTTTCACTGGAGAGGAAAAGCCTAGCTCCAGCACACAGGCCTTGGTGCACTGTGGGTGTGTTGGCTGGGGCAGCACCTAACCTGTGGTGTGTCCTGTGCCCAGCAAAAGCTCAGCTTTGGTCCGGGGGGCTGGTGAGTGGCTGGTGCGAGGGTCCACTTCCAACAGCAAAGCAGACGTGTTCCTGGGACCTTCCCACTTAGTCAAAGCAAGTTTTCATCACTTCTGCAGCCCCATCTCCGTTGTCTAAATCCACAACACTGTGTTCACTGGGAACTTCATGTGATTTTATCTACCCATGAGTTTTAGGTAAACAAAATAAAACAAAACAAATTGTGTTTGCCTTAGGTTGAAAAATGCATTTTTATGTTCCTACGTGCAAAGGACTGGAAGCCTCAGTTCTTATAACAATAAAAAATAATACCTAGGGATGTGGACGACTTTAAGTCCTGACATTGGAAAATTTGAGGAAGAAATTCACTCCATAACAAAGGAACCAATATATTAAGAGAGCTGCATTCCCTGAGTTCTCATGGCATCAGACAGATCAAAAATCAAGTTCACATGTCCCTAATTATTTAACATGAATTCTTAAAATTCCCTCAGGATAAGTAATTTGAAACAACCCACAGAGCTATTTTGCTTGTTTCCTGGGGCAAATTTATGTCATAGTTTGGTAATTACAATGTTATCAGCTGCCTTGGAAAAACAGGCTCTGTTAATGTGACCATTACCTAATTCGTGCCTGGAGTCTGATCCTTGGAGATTTCTAAGCCTTTTAGTGATCCCTTGAATGGCCTCTTTATAACTTTAAACACAGGGACATTTAGTCAGGTGGCTGCCATAGTAGGAAAAAGGAAAGTTTATAAGAATAACTATTTTCCTCTGATGTCCTACCATCTGCACAACTGCGGACTTAGTATAAACACACAAGACTACTTTTTCACCACTACACATGAAAACAAAAATTACCCAAGGCCCTCTGGGAGACGGGAGTGTGGAGGAGATGAGGATACTGGTAGAGCCTGATATGTGTCTTCTAGAGGAGATGCCCTCTTTTCCTTTTTTTTTTTTTTTTTTTTTTTTTCCCCTGGTTTTATATCCCTTAGGAAGGATATTAAGTGGGGGACTTGCCCTTGTGAGGGCAGTCTGTGCTTTGGGTTTTTTTATGCTCCTTGCTTTGTACACAGCCTTGGGGCAAACCATTTCAATCTCTGGTCCCTCAGCTTCTCACTCTCCTTTAAAGAGCTTGCACATGGCCTAAGGGGCTGCAGAGGGTGGTTCCCTCTCACCCAGATCCCCACAGCTGCCTGCTAGGATCCCACAGGAGGGCTGAGGCAAAGCTGCAGTGAGTCAGGAGGAAGGTGGTGTCAGAGACCGTCAAATCAGCCAAGTTTCCATCTGCTCCGTGTGTGCTTTGGCTGGTGGAGAGGACCCTGAAGTGAACTAGCTGTACTTTCTGTTTCCAAGGCTGCCCTTGATTCGCAGAGCTGATGCCCCTGGACTCCAGCAGGAGCTGCAACATGCCTTTTCTGTGGGGTGTTATGTGGCAATGTCTTCAATGACACACAGTGACTTGCACAGTAAACGTGACAAACTGAGCACTTCACAACTTTAAAAACAGAAAAAAGCTTTGCCAGATTTGTGGCTGTAGATGACAATCATGGCATCACTTGGTGCCCTGAAGGCCAAGTCGATGTACTTTATGCCTACTTTCCTCACAACCTGTCCCAAAAAAGAGGCCCCCAGGGAAAATGTCATTTTCCAACCTGGAGAATCCTGTCTATGGGATCTGAAGACCTCCATGACCAGGGACTCAGGCTGGCTATTTTTCTCCCATAGTTTGCATTGTGTATGGAGTTGATGGATGACTAGTGAGATTTTATTGCTATGGCCCTTGTCCTTCCTCTCCCCTTCTCTTCTTTGTGTCTCCTTTTTGCCATCTCTTAGTTTTGGCAGGAGTATCTCTGGGACAGTAACCACAGCTGCACATGTTCCCAAAAATGTCAGCATGCTTGTAATGCAATGAAAGAAGTAGGTGGAAATAAATACTATTTCTTGTTTGCTTATTTGTGGCAAATGGAATAGATAGATCAGTCAGGGAAATCTTACTGTGCATATGTGAACTCAGCCTGTTTTCTGGTCATAGTGTGAAGGCAAATCATGAACTGAGCTCAGGCTTTGCTTGAAATCTTTTAAACCTCCATGATAAGTAAAATTGATAACTATAAAGGTTAGGAACACAAAATCACTGCAGAATTTCTCTGTAGTTCCTGGCGACATTGCACAAAGTGTGCTTTGACTGCAGGCAGGCTGAACTGTCCTTTGGGGAGCACACCCTCACTCCATGAGCACTGGGTTTGGATGTCCACAGCAGGAGACCACGCCAAGTGGGCGTTTTCACTTACCAGTTGCAAAATTCGAGAGAAACAATGCTAAGTCAGACAAAACTTTAAATGAAAATTAAAACAAATCCCCTTTGGGATGAGATGGAAATGTCAGCCCAAGGATGAATCTGTTCTCAGTAAGCTGCAAGCAACTAAAGGAGATACAAGTTGGAATCCAGCCTTGGCTGCACCACACACCATCTGTCAACCTTGCAGAGTGAAATAAAGGAAAAGCAGAGAGCCTGCAATTATCCTCTCCCTTGTTGGATAGTCCATAGGCTAGCGAAGTGATTCTCTTCCCTGATACATTCCTTGTGACGGAAATGACACATTCATTTTCCCACGGTGGTGTTGTTGAGCGTTGCTCTCCCATCCTACTTGCTCTCCCCTTGGCAAGCAAAGGCACAGACTGCCAGGCTGGCACCTGAGTGAGAAGGCTCTCTTTTCAGGGTTAGAAATATAGATGTAGCAAACTGCAGGAGAAGAACATGAGAGAACAGGGGATGCTGAAGTCTCTCTACCAGGCATACTGCTGGCAAAATGCAGGAACTTGCTTCTGCCCTTACAGGTGCCTGAGCACTGCTAGTGCTGAGCACTTTTATTCAGGCAAAATCTCTTCTCTCTCTCCTTCTCCCCCATGCCCTTGCACATTTTCGTAACCTCACAAAAGTTTCAGACAACGTCATCTTTAACCTACTGCAATCAGGACTTGGGAGACATGTGAGGAATAGCAAGGGGGGACCATAGTTGGTTGGAACACCAGCCCCATGGCCAATGAATGGGGGACTTGGATGACACTCCCCTACACACCACCCCAAACAGGGTGCTGGAATGTCTCTCCCTTGGCATTGCATTTTGAAAGATGTGTCTGGCAAGATAGCTAGCTGACTTTGGCAGGCACTGCCATTAGTGTGATAATTAATTAAGAGCAGTTGAGAAAATCACAGCACGAGGTTAATCCACAACCAGAGCCACAACTCACTACCAGAGCAGGGCAGCCTTCTCTATTCCATGTTTATTTTATTTTATTTTATTTTATTTTATTTTATTTTATTTTATTTATTTTATTTATTTATTTATTTTAAGGAATTAGTAGCTTACATAGTACACTGGAAATAAGGGAGTGGGATGAAGAGGAATGAATCCTTGTGCTAATCAGTTAGAGGACCTTGTCTGTGAGATAAGACAACCTGGGAACAGAACAGCAAGTGATATCACAGCAATAGAAAGGACAAATATCTCAAGACATAACAGCTAAAGGCTGTTTTACACAGCCCCTTTTTTCTTATGTGACACCAAAGACTGAAAGAGCTTCTCTGTGAAAGAAGAAAGTTAGCAGAAGGAGCAGGTGTCCTATCTCCTGCAGTCAGAGCTGCAGCTGCAGCATAGCTCCCCATATTTCTATGTCTTCAGCTGGGCTCTTCCAGGTACTAACCAGGTGCTAGTGAAGGAGCACATGTTATATTCCTAAGCAGACACCTAGGTTGTTCCTGCTGCCACTTTTCCCACTACTGCCCATTTAGGGAGATTGAGGATAACCACCACTCACAGGCTTTGGTGCAACTGTAGCTCTCACTTGCCCATCACTGGGCTGTCCCTGCTCCTCCTGAAGGATACCTGTGGTCCTTGCTCACTGCCAGTGTGGAAAAGCAGGCAAATACTGGGCCACAAAAAGGCCCTGTTGTTGACTGTAGGTAGGATAGGCTAAACAGTCACCCTCAAGTCCCTGGGTGTCTTGGTGTTTTGTTGCTCCTTACTTGAAGCAAAGAGGCTCAGCCCATGACAAGAGGACTTCTGCTGCATGTAAAGTTATTGTTGTAGCCCAGTTAGTGGTTACTGGACCAGGCAGGGAAGAGTAATTTAATTTATTTCCAAACTGGATTTTCCTTAGAAATGGCTGATTTTCAGAAAAATACATTAAAAAAAAAAAAAAAATCACTGATATCTTTCAACAAAATGAAAGTAGGAGAAAAAGATCCTTTTATTTTTTTTCTTTGAACTTATTAGTGCAGAAATCATCTGGAAGCTTAGGCTCTCTTTTTGGCTTTATTTTCACTATTTTTCTTCTGGGTGGGGACAGAAAAAAATCAAATATTTACAGAAAGAAAAAAAACTCAACCAACCAACCAACCAACAACAACAACAACAACAAACCAAAAAAAACCCCCAAAAAACCCCCACAAGACTTCTTACTTGTATTTCCTAGTCAGAAGGAGACCAGAATGTTTTCTGCTTGTTTCTAAGCTGATACTTTTGTTGGAAGACTTCTCACCCTCAGTTATAAAATCTTTTATGTTAAAATAGTACAAAAACATTCAAAGCGTCATGTTGTGTCACCCCCCTTCTGTTCTCGCTGTGCTTCAAGCTCTCTTTGGAGTATTGTTGTGGAAATGAAATTTTCTGGTTGGTTGTGCCCTTGCTTGTCGTTTTGTGAGGCCAGTGAGTTTGCTTGGGGTTTAGCACAGCTGCACCACAATGCTGCCCATGTTGTCGGAGACACTTCAGGGCTTGTTTTCACTTTAACCTTCTACATGGTCTGTGGGTGCAAGTACCAGTCTAGTTATGCAAGTTCTCTCTCCAAAGTCCAGGCTCTCCCCAGTCCTAATTTGAAGCAATATATTTTAGCTCTCACTATAGTACCTTCTACCCACTTTAGAGTCCATGAATACTGTAAATCAGGCTGTTTTACAGATGGAGCTTTGCTTTCTCCTCTAGGGTTATGTATTTCACAGAGGAAGAGGAAGTCCAGCTTATGATTGCACTGTAGCACCTTGAGTTGATGCCATGAAGCTTCTTTTCCATCCAATCACAATTATCTGCAAAGGAAAATGGGTTTTTAAATGTTGGAAAATGTGCTGTGTCCCATCTATTTCAGATTATTTTACATCTGAGTTTACAACAGACTTAGGCAATTTGTTCAAGATCCAAGAAACCAGAATTATCCCCTTCCCCCATTTTTCATCACTTGAAAGGGTTTTTTTTAGCATTTTGATTTTAATCTTCCTTCTTTTAGTTTTCTTTTTTTCTTGTAATTTGGTGGACACATTGCATAACTCTTTCTTAAATTCATAACTATGTCTTAAAGTGAGGCATGGACATGAAGAAAAAATTATGCAAACAAGCCTTTTTCAATGCAACAAATTTGATTTCATTCTGTGTTTATCTGCTCCCTGCCCCTGCTATTGATGTGTTTCATAAACTATATCAGGAGCTAACTGTAAGTCTGATTACTGCCAGTGAATTTACAGAAAGGGCCAGCAATCTATCCAGGGCTGGTGTGCCATGCATTGCCACTGCTCCTTTCTACCTGATCCTATAAGCAGTTAAAACAACACTACATCTTTTCCCACAAAATTAGATGATTATTATTATTATTTCCCTGCAGTAGCCATGCATGTAGTTGTGCAAATCAGGAGACATCATATTCTGTTTTGCTCTGGTGAGTAGGTAGCATCACTTGTGATTAGGGTCTTACAGTCTACGTAACAGCAGCCTTCCTTAAAGTCTTTGTTCTTTGAGTTTCCCTTATACCGCCATCAGGGAATGAAATTTTCTAGGAAGGATGTCTGACCCTAGATAGAGTCCGGCTGATTTCTAAGGGGGAAATTACACTATGGAGTTTCAACCAAATTAGATCAAGAGAAATGCATTGTTTAGTCCACACTTGGGGAAAAGAAAGACATGAAAAATACTTGCTGTTGTTTTGACAAGAGGGTCTCAAACACTGTGTGTCAGAGGACATGCTCAGTACTTTGCAAGCAGCAGCACAAACCATATTTTTCGCTGCTCATATCACCACCATCCTCTGGGGAGGAAGGCTGGTGTCTCCTGCCCCTTCACCTCCAATCTCCTGCTCAGACTTCCAGTCTCTCTCCCTGCCTCACCCACAGTGTTAGCCTCCTCCTCTTCCTGCCACTCAGTTGTCTCAATGGAAAAGTCTCAGCATGAACAGTTTGTACCCTCACTAAATTCTTCTGATGCCTTCTGGATATAAATAGCTGTTGCTGATGGAGGGTACTCTAGTTGTATCTGGGGGGAAATTTCTCAGTTATAGTTCTTACTGGTCTTTTAGCAGAACGTAAAGTTGGAAAGGTGACCCAGTACTGCTGCTACACTTCAGCAATCTCTTACTGAACAATCTCACTAATATAAACCAGATATGTTTTCGACTCCTAAGGTGTTGTGTATGAGAAAGATCTGCTACCCTTTAAGTGAATCACATTTGCTTCACATTGCAAAACCCAGGGAGTCCTCATTCCCTGTGTCATAAGCTTCTTTATGAAGCTGGGCCTTTGGCAACAAACTGCACAATGAAATGAAAACTGGTATTGTTATTAAATTAATGTCCTTACATAACTGATCTTTCACCCAGTGGCTGCCAAAGCAAATCTCAGCGCAAACCACATTTCTGAGACGCAGGCAGAGAGAGCTGAAGAGCTCAAGGAATCAGTTTTTTATTTCTCAGGACCACAGATGCACTCTCCAATAAATTAATTTTTTCTCCAAACTTGTATCCCTTTGACTGCTGGCGAAACAAGGTGAGAACAAGGCAAAAGGGTTGGGGAGACAAGGCAAGGCAAGACAAGGCAAGAGTGCTGGCAAAGCAAAGCTTTTTCAAGCGAAGGGCAGAAGGTCCCTTGCAAGCACTGCACAGAAAATGCAGTTATCCGCTGGTTACTGGTGCAAAAACAGGAATGGGAAGGAAGACCCCACCAGAGGCATAGCAGAGCTAGGTCTCCACAGGCGGCAAGGACCAAGGGGGTGAAACGTCGAGGCCGCGCCCTGGCTGCGCGGACAGGGCTGCCCAGTGGGCCGTGACGGCTCGGAGCCAGCGGCTCTCGGCACGCCGTGCCGCTCCATGCCGTTCCGCTCCCGCTCCATCCCTGCGGGAGAGCGAACCCAAGCCCGAGCCCGCCCCGCGCCCCGCCCGGCCCGGGCAGCGCCGGCCCCGCCCCTAGCGGCGCTCGCCCAATGGGCACGGGCGCGTTATTTGCATATTTGCATATTTCAATATGTTAATTTGCATATTGACCGGGACATAAGGGCGGGCGGGCGCGGCGTCAGTGGTGCAGGGCGCTCCGCGGGCTCCCCTGTCCCTCCCTGCACATCTGCGTCGCGCTTCTGTTTAGTTATTATAATTTTATAAAGAAAAAAAAAAAAAAAAAACAAAACACCTTATTTTTAATTTTTTTAAAATTTATTTTTCTTTTCGCGCCGAAACTTTCGTGCCGCGGGAGGAGGCGAGATGTGGAGGAAGGCGTTCCTGGCGGCCGTGTGCCTCTGCGTGCGCTGGGTGGCTGCTCTCGGCGGTGAGTCCCGGGACGGGGTGCCGGGACGGCGCACGGGACCCGGCAGCTGCCGGGCCTGCCTGGGGCTTTCGGGAAAGGCGAACCTGGGGGAAAGCGCTGCCGGCGTGGCGGGAAAGGGGGGTTTGCAATCTTTCCTTTGTGAAGCTGTCCCGGGGTGCTTGGGATGCTGCGGGACCCGGGTGTCGCGGAGTGGGCTTGGGAGGCGCTGGAGAATGACACTGGGAGGAACCTCCGTCCTGTTATGAGAGACCTGGAGCCTGCTCCCCTGCCAGGCTGATGGCGGGACCTGTTTAGGTTTGGGATGTGGGTTTTTTATTTTTTCCCCTCAGAGACAAGGTGACTTCCTAGAGTCCCTTGCCCCAGCAAGGGATTTTCACAGCAGTAGCGCCACGGTAAGATCCCTCAGCTTCCTCCTCTCCGTGAGACTCATCCATCCCAGCATCCCAGCTTCGTACAGTTCTTGATCCTAGACAAGGCAAGGCTTAGTTTCATCGTTGTGGTAATGCTGTCGAGTTACAGTTAAACCTGTAATGAACAGAATCCACTCGGGGAAAAGTGAACAGAGTGATTTACCCTCTTTAGGGTTGTGTTTGCACTCCGCCTATTGTAAAACCTTCATTTGTGCATAGACACACTGTCCAGGCTAGAGGAAGATGTGCAAATGGTGCTAGATTTTCACTAATGCTCTCTCAATTAATCATAGTGTCATTGAAGCTGTTATGAACAAAGAGACTAGTTTTAGACCACTACTTCTCAAGCTTAAAACCAAAAAAAAGCTCTTAAAATATTGTTACCAGTGCCCTATCACAGGCTTACTTTCTTACACTCATCTCCCACATGTTGTATCTATCTTTAAAAGTTTCTGGCCTTAGAAGAAAGCGTGGCTGTAGCTCCTAGAGCTGCTTTGTGATTCTGAACTGGAATATATAAACTGCCTTTTTTTCTGCTGTGGATGCCTTTGTTACTTCTTTGTGTACAAGGAAGCTGAAGAGAAGTATTCAAAAGAGGATGGGGTGCTAGGGTACGGCGAAAGGAATGTATTCTAGCTTTGAATCTAATCTTGTGCCATCAGAGACAATCAAAACCAGTTTTCATCACAGTAGCCAAGTTCTATACAGTAAAATAACTGTCTTCCCAGAGAAAACTTTCATCCCTGCAGGAATGATTTTCCACAGACTCAACAAAAATTTCATTATTTCTTCTTAGGAGCAGGTTATATGAAAGCAGGTTGTGTATTCCTCCTAAAGCAATTCAAGCCTTTAGTTCCACACTTTCCCATGCACACCCCAGTGAAAAGTTTTTTGAAACTACCAAAAGCACATGATCCAGCCCTCTGGGGATCCAGAGTATTTTTTTAAAAAAACAGCATAGAAAAAGACTTTCTAGGTGAAAAAAATGTTGGTGTTCCAGGAAAAGATAAAAACATTGCTAGGAATACAGTCAGATCCTTATTTTTACCAGTGTAATTCCAGAGTCAGCATATTTACACTGTTGTGTGATGTGAGCTGCTGGCTTTTTCTATGGCTTGTGCTTGGGGTAGACACACCAGGGCAGCTGTGGCATGGCCTTTCGAGAAACGATGCATTTCTGAGAAGGAGGTGAGGCTCTCAGGCATCAAGTTGTGCTGGAGATTAGCATGATCACCATCACTCCTAAAAGTTTGCTGGAATCTCTTCTGTGCAGAAGTTACTTGTGTGATAGGACTTTCTCCTATATCCTTACCTCTATATTACTGCAAAGTCTGACAGTGGTTGCATTTTAATAGTCTTGGGCTGAATCCAGATATCCCAGAAGGGCTGATGGATGGCTAGTTATCTGCTGGATTTGGTTTCGAGTGTCCTAGCTGCACCTGAGTAAAGATTTGACAGGGAGTACCATGGAAAGGGATGGGCGCCCCTGTGTACCCTGCAAGAACAGCAGTTTGCCAGCTGCAGAAATTGAGCTGGGGGTTCTTGCTTATCTTCTGAACTTGTGCCCAGTAGCTTTCCAGAGGTGTTGATCTTTCCACCGGCCCCCACCTGAGAAGTGAAGCAGAACGTACTCTCAGGACTCAGCCATTAAGGAATACATAAATAAACTTGAAGTTGTAATATTTTTGCAGCAAGGTTAAACAATAACCCGATTTGTAAGGTAGGTTTCCTGGGATTGCAACACACAGTAGTCTGCTTTCAGTTTATTGTGTAGATCAAATTAAATGATAACCGCTTCTGTAGTATTAGCCCTTTACTACTACCCTTCAGAACTCTTAGGAATTCAGTATGACTGATTGATAGGTGATCCTAATACTGATTGTTGGCTGAAGGGAGATTTAGTCCGGTTGACTACAGCTGGTAAATGTTTGATGTTATGTGCAGATGTTTGCTGCTGTGCATGTGTGTGCATGCATGTCTCTGTGCGCTATAGTAGACACAGTCTACCAATATAGTTCCTAAGGATCTTTGCACCTAGCTAATAGTATTTCCATTTCTGAGTGCATAATGCTAGGAAATTGTTGTTTATCAAAGATTCCCTTTTTAAAACCATAGTTTAGGTGCACTCATTCTGGCAAACGCATTGTTATCGTATTTTGGCAACCTGTGTGTTGTGGGCAGTGTAACTTTTGATTAATATTCCAGATTTTGTTACTTCCTGAAGACTCGCATTGTCCACCCAGCTGAGCAGTGGTAAACAGTTTCACAGTCAAAATAATTTGCCAAGTTGTCTTGGGCTTCCTGTGAAAGAAACTTGAAACTAAATTCTCTTGATTAGTGTGTCAGAATGCCTAAAATTGATAAATTGATAATTGATAGGAAGCCCTAATTGAATGGAATTTCATAAGTTGCAAGTCCCAAGTGTCACAAACTTTGGACAGGAAAAACAAAACTACTGACTTCCCAGTTAGTAAGCTTTTTTCCCCCGCTGCCACCACTTTCTTTGACTTCTGTGAGTTGGGTGTTTTTTGTGGGTTTTTTTTGTTTGTTTGCTTGTTTTTTTGAGTTTGCTGAAACTCATATTGTGGAAGTTAGGGGTGTAAGAAAAGCATCAGAAAATTTTGTATAGCACGACAGAAAACTTTGTTTTGCAACAGGTGCTTGTATTTGTAACTGTGTGCCTGGAAGCTTTGGCAATACATGACGTGTGCCTTTGTATCTTTGCTGAACTACATCTGGAAAAGCATAGTTTTTAGCAAAAGCATGGATTTCCTTTTTGTCTGTTTGTGTTTACTTCCTGTTTTATTCAGAGGCCTTGTTTAGAAATGGGACTTGCATTCTTGTCATGAAAAGCTACTTCGATATCTCAACATGGATATATGTTTGTATATTTCTTGACCTCTAGTTTCTGTATCTATATAATGAAAAATGCTATGTTAATTCAGATAAATTTCTGTCTACTTTTCAGAAAAATGCGGAAAACTACCTATTTTGGGGCTTTCCATGGTTTAATTAACTTGAGTTAAAACATCTTATTAACTAAACTGTGGTGAGTTGTGCACATTGGCTGTCTCTGCACTTCTGTTTTGTAAGAGTGTAAGAATGAGGCCCAATGGTTCACTGTCTCAGGACATGATTCAAGGAGACTTCTTCCTTTAAATCTGTGAGGAAAAGGTCTGTGGCAAAAGTCTATGAATGACAAAGTTTGGTTCTGAATATTGTTTTCAAATAGACCAAGAAATATGATGAGGTATGAAACCAGAAGTGGGAAATGCTAGTTTTCTGATATGCTGTGTAACTTCTCTGCTTCAGGTTCAGACCATGGTACATGTAGGTGTTGGTCTCTGTGGTGAGTGTGTACAGACTATGTGTACCTGTATTCTGCAGAAGCTGGGATGTGAGGTGGTACTGCAGCATGTGTGCAGCACAACACTAGATATAGACAAAATATGTTCTGCTCTGTGCTGTATAGAATTTGCAAAGCCAAACTCAGGCAAATTCTGAGGAAAGCTTCTTGATGAACACACCATGAAGTCTGTAATAAACTCCACTACACGCACGCTTCCTTCATCCAAAGGGTATCTCGCCTGCTGGGAACTGACCATATGTGGACATAAGATAACATGACATTTTTTGTGGGCATAAGACGATAACAGTAATTTCTTCTGACTTTCTAATTCCTCATAGAACATAGTTAAATAAGAAAAGTGGCTGCCTGCCATTTCCCTAACTCATGGGCTGTTGCTTTGCAGATTCTGCTTTCCTGGTGGTGACTGTATCTCAGTGATTTTATGTTCTCAAATCCCCATCAAAGATTTTTAGACTAAAACACGCAAATATATGTGAAGCACATCTTTAGCACGTCTTCAGTGGCAGTTGCCACTGTACTGCAGTTTTTCTAAGCTTGGTACACTTTTCCAAGTGTACCCTTAAGTACAGTACACTTTGAATTGTAAATTTCCTGTGAGCTTGTTTTCAGAAGAGCTGTGGTCTAAACTTACATGCAAACTCTAGCATGTGTTTGTAATTGAAAACACAATGCAAGACAGGATATCAATGTAATTTAGATTTTGGATGATTATCAGATAAGTTTAATCCAGAAAGGAAATGATATCTAGGTATAAAAGGAAGCACTATTAGCTAGTGAGCAGGTGGACTATTCTTGTTTGCCTTCCTGTCTAGGAGCGAATATACATAATTGAAAGTCCTAGCATTGTATGCCTTACAGTTGAAAGCTGTTCAAAGTTGAAAGTTCCTTTCAAGATTTTACTGATTCACAGCTGAGTGAAAAGTTATAGCTGATATTTAACCAACCAGCCTTTGGGACTTTTCTTTTTCTGGCTAAAAGGTAAATAATATAGGTCTAAAGATTTGTTCCAAAAAAGTGTTTTATACTGTCACTTGGTGACAAATAGAAATTTTGAACATGCAAAAATATATAGAAGGTGCAAACATTTGGTTAGTTTGGCAAATTTAGCTTTCATTAGTGGGTAAAATGTTATATTTACCATTATATGAATACTTCTGCTGGTAGAAGGAAGGGTAAGGTCCATGAAAAACACCTTTCTTTAGGAGGAAGGAGGCAGGAAGGGGGCCCTCAGTGTGATTATCCTGGATTAGCTAGCCAGCCTAACATAGTCAAGGTCAAAACTTAAAGCTGAGTACTGCCTCTGTTCAGTGAATGGTTCTTGCTTTCCTGCATGTGCTTTGACAGGTGAGAAATCCTGCTGAACTTCAGCAGCGCTAAGCCATTGATTATGGCTGACAAGTTTCTCTGAGTCTGCTACATAAGCATTTGTTGCAAGGCTCTGTGCTGGTTTTAGGCCTAATGCAAAAGGCTAGACCCTGATTTCTTGTGGCCCTCCAAGCACAGCAAGAGCTTCCCAGACTTTTTAGAGCTCCCTGAGGTGAGGTCAGGCATAAGTCAGTGCCCTGCTGTGTATGGTAGCTTGAATGAGAAGACCAGAAAAACTCTTTTGGAAAATAATGAATTCTTTCTTAGTTATTACCTGAGGGATGTAGCACAACTTTATGCAGCAAATGCAAATCTACCAATTATCATGGAAAACCTCTTTTGCAATGGGAAAAAGGAGTGGAAATCTGTCTTGCGTCCTTACTTTGTCCATTTGTATTCCCTATGGTAGCTGGGAGCCATTTGTTAATGTGTGTTTAGGAGTTTGTGAAAGGTTGGTGGTCTTGATGCCAGGAAAGACAATGCTGAGCAGGACAGAATTGACATAAGTTCAGCTGCATTTGAAAAACAAGCAATTGCTATTTGCCTAACTCAAGTTGCCAAACTGGGGCCTGGGTTTTGAAAAGTTAACTACAGGGTGTACTGTACATGGAAGCATTTAAGAGTTGAATCAGACATTTAAAAAAAATAAAAGAGACATGTAAGTTTCTTCCCAAAGGAAATAGGGAGCTTGAAGCCTAAAGTAATTTCTCTGTCTTGCCAGGAAAAGGAGTGCTTAAATTTTGAAGCTGGAAGTTGGAGGGGAGTGATCTTTGCAGGCCACAGCATATTTTGTTACCACCAGTACATGATCTGCACCTCCTTCCCCACCCTTCTTCCCTCTGCTTCAGGCAGCAGAAGATATTTTTCTGCAGCTTATTTTTCTGTAGGTTATCAGATGACCTGAAAATGTACTCTGAAGTAAACTGCTGGTTTGCTAGTTCAGTTTCTCTGACCGGTGTCTGATCTTCTCGCCTGTTTGTTGCTGTTTGTTGGTCAAAACCTAAAACTAGTGTTTTGTAAAACAGTGGTGACTTCACAGCTTTTAATGCACTGCAACTACACAGTGTTATAAAAGGCCTTGTTAGGCAGTGATTATTGGTGAGGGGATGTGGAAGATACACCCCCAAAATATGTAATAGTGTGGTAGTAACTCTCTGCTGTCCTGGATGACTGTTCTGTCCAGTTTTCTGTACTCTTGTGATACTTAAGAGGTTTCCTCCTTAATGTAATGGGGAAAATACTGACTCCTAAAATGGATTCGTACCTCTCTGACAGCTCAGCAGATTCTTACTGTTTTAGCAGGACCTTGGAAGGGGAGCAATTTTCAGCCTTTGATTTCCTCTTTACACGACTGTTGTGTGTCCGTTGAGTGTTGTAGGAAATGAAAACCACGTGTCCCATTTCTTGACTGTTCTAGATATCTCTCCAACATTGTACCCGCGCCTTCATACTTTGTCCTAGTACTCCTAAAGTACTGCTATATGTTTTTTTGTGCTCTTATAGCAAAAGATGAAAACAATTTTGAGGGAATCGAGAGCAAGTTTTCTTTACGGACGCCTGCAGATCCTGATGAGGACATCTGCTACCTGGTTCCTGGGCAGGTGAACAGCCTGGCACGGTGCAACTTCAACCATACCAGTAAAACTTTTGTGGTGATCCACGGGTGGACGGTAAGATGAAATGGGAGCAATCTCCCTTGTAACCACACTTCCAATAAACTCTGCAGAAGTGTCTCACAGATATATTAATATATCTCCTATTTTAATTAAAATCCCCAAAACCAACAGGTGACAGGGATGTATGAAAGTTGGGTCCCGAAGCTGGTGGATGCTCTGTACAAGAGGGAACCTGACTCAAACGTCATTGTGGTGGACTGGCTAGTTCGAGCTCAGCAGCACTATCCAGTGTCTGCTGCATACACCAGGCTGGTGGGAAAGGATGTTGCTACGTTTATTGACTGGCTGGAGGTGAGACTTGGAGACATGTTTCACATTCTATGTAATGTCAAAGGAGAGAACAGCAATGATACAGCGTCTCCTGTTGGGTAGATGGAGTTAAACTCTTGCAGACAGTAGTTTTGCTAGACTGGTAGAATTCCAGCTTTGGTTTACTGGCTATCTCCTACTCAGAGGCCTTTTTAACTGCATTCCAGAAATTTTACCTTGTGGTCTCTGGGCCCAGAGTATTTCTGAGGGCTCTGTGAGAGGTAGCTGTGAAAGACAATTCCTACATATCATACAGCAGCCAGCCCTTGGGAATTGGAAATGTGCTCTGCCTTAGGAGATCCAGAAACTGGTGGGGAGAGGGTGGCTGAGAACCTTTATAAAATAAACAGCCCTGTGTTCTATCATTTATTTTGTATTTCTCTCAGTTTAGATTTTGACCATAAATCAGTTAGATCAAGAAACCTACAATGGCACAAAATTAAGATAACAGTATAGTGTTTCTTCTATTATCCATGGCTTAAACAAAAATCCCACTATTACACAAATTAACACTATTAACAAATATTTTATTTTGTGTCTTCTGATGGTTTTGAGCTTTAAACGAATTGTTCTCTTCTGCAGGAGCAATTCAATTATCCTCTCAACAATCTCCACTTGCTGGGGTACAGTCTAGGTGCCCATGCTGCTGGGATTGCTGGGAACCTGACCAAAAAGAAGGTGAACAGAATTACTGGTAAGGAAAACTGATTGTAGATTGTTGCATCTCTTCCATAGTGAAATTTTATGTTCCACTGAAAAATCGCCAGAATAATTGTTGCTTGCTGGCAGTACTTTGGTTATGTATTAATGATTTAAGGAAACAGCAGAGCTGATTATTTCTGGGATAGAACTGGAAAAAGATTCAGAAAATAACAGCAAAGGTGGTGAGTGAGAAGCCTTTATTTGCTTCTTTACACGAAATTAGTTACTAGGCCCTAATAAAAGAGTAGTTTAGGGGGTTGTGGTGGGCACTGACCAAACCATAGCTTGGAAAATGTCACAGTATCTCTTTCAGCATGAGAAATTCAGTGGGTTGTCTTTATGCAGGCAGTTGTTCCTTGCAGCTGATGGGAGCCATTAAAACAGAACAGCAAATAAATTCTGCTTCAGCAGGTTTAGTACCTGCAGAACTCTTTGCCATGGGATGATGCAGATGCAAGAAGTTTATATGGGCTCAAAGGGAGGCTGGACAGACAACTAGAAGAGAGCTGGTGTGGATTATTGCAAAGTTAATCATAACACACTCAAGAAATATTCTAGGCTGTAAATAATACTGTGAGAATTTGGGGAAGACAAAGACTTGCCCTGTTGCTCTGTCTGCTTAGATGTCTGTTTAAGGTGATTTTTGGAGGCTGAGAAATCTGCTAGGCCACTCTGAGGCTGGCTTACAACTGAGCACCTGGAGAGCTGAGCCCCTGGCAGTGATCTCAGTGACAAAGGAATTGCCAGCATCAGCAAATGAGGCTAAGAAAATTGCTCATCTCTAGTGTCTTTGTTGCCGAGAGATTGGGAGCACCATTTAGAAGGGAGCCTAGCTCCTGGCACCCTTTAGTCTTTCACCTGAGCCTGGCTGTGATCCCAGATCCACAAGCATGCTGAGAGGTGGGCTAGGCAGCAGTCACAACTGGAAAGGTCAAGTCCTATGAGGTGACACATTATAGTCAGGAGGCCAAAGCTCTAGTCCCTTTGCCTTTTCTTTCTCTAACTTGCAGCTTTGCTGCTTTCACTGAGGCTGCCAAATCGCTGACCTGTCAGTAGCCCCCTGTTATGCCTCCACAGTTGCTCTTGGTGCTGAGGATGAATCTTTCCCCGGATAAAACACAGGAAGCAATGTAATGTGGCCCATGAACCCCTCACAGCTGATGGGAAGGCAGCTCAGACCCAGTGGAGGTAACTGTGGGTGAACAGCACATCTGCCTGTCCCCATCTGAGGGCTGCAGAAAAGACTTGTCGCTTCAGCCGTCTCTTGGGTAGTTGTCTGAACAGGAGATAGTATTTGTTCACTGGCAGAATAGTTCTGGGATTTTTTGATGTTAGTGTTGCTACAGCTTGACAGTTTACCATAATAATCCCCTTCCCCTTAGGTATGTAGGCAGTGAAGCCCTCATTTATGTTTCCCACTTGAAAGAATTTTCCATACCTCAGACACTTCAGATACAAGTTCTACAGCTCTTGACAAGAGAGGAAGACATTGAGAAAATAGTTATGAGCTTGTTTCTTCCATCCACTGGAAATGCTGCAGCTCTGAGGAAGTTAGCTGGGCTTCCTTCCGTGTGTTTGTATACACATTTATCTTTTTAAACAGTGACAGCTTTTCAAGGTAGTACATTTGATCCTCCTGTATATGAGAATGTTATTTAAATGATCCATCTGTAACGTCTGCCAGAAAACTCAGTATTCCCAATGAGCCCAATGTGGCAACCATGAGTTTGGCATTTGTTATCAATGTTAGTATCTTTAGCAGACAATATCAGCTTTTCTTTGTGGATTGCCCCATAAAGGCCTGGATCCTGCTGGTCCTACCTTTGAGTATGCTGATGAACTCACCCGCCTCTCCCCGGATGATGCTCAGTTTGTGGATGTCCTACACACCTACACCCGAGGCTCTCCAGACCGCAGCATTGGGATCCAGAAGCCTGTTGGACACATTGATATTTATCCCAATGGTGGAGGTTTCCAGCCAGGCTGCAATTTGGGAGAAGCGCTGCGTCTGATTGCTGAGAAAGGCCTTGGAGGTGAGGTTGCTCTGAAACAGTATAACATTCTGGGGGAAACCTGAATAGCCCTGCAAGGTATCTTGCAAGGAAAGACCGCTGAGAGGCATAGGAACATGCTGTAAAGTCCAGCTCTGCCATAGTGGATCGTGCTTGTTGACAGCATTGCTTAGGGGTTTATACCATTGTACGCATGCATGTATACATATTGCACATTTTCATTCTTTCAAGATGTGGATCAGCTGGTGAAATGCTCCCATGAAAGATCCATCCACCTCTTCATTGACTCTCTCCTCAATGAAGAAAAGCCCAGCATGGCCTACCGCTGCAACACAAAGGAGGCCTTTGAGAAGGGGCTCTGCCTGAGCTGCCGAAAGAATCGCTGCAACAATTTGGGTTACAAGGTGAACAGAGTGAGAACAAAGAGAAACACCAAAATGTATCTGAAGACCCGTGCTCAGATGCCTTATAAAGGTAGGTACTCTTTGTTTACAGGTGAGCAAGACTGGTACTTGTGCTCAGCTGTGTGTCGTGTCCTGGAGATGAGAATATTGGTGCTTTGGTGCCTGTGGTGAGTAGGGTGAAGGTCGCCTGTAGGTTGCCATTGAATACAAGTTTCAGAGAAAAGTGTTGGCTTACTCGAGGTGTGGGGGAGAGTACAAAAAGAAAGGAATTTTGTAACAGGTTTCTAAATAGAAAAAGTTAGACTTCCTCTGCTGACCTATCACTTGGAAATTTTTCAGTGTTTTTCATCCAAATGATTACTTCCTTCTGCTGGGGAAATAATCAGCAGAACTCAGTATGGTGAGCACCTTATTTAAAGATATGCAAGCATCAGATTTGTATGTTTGATATTGCACTTGCTAGAGGAGCACCAGCCCTCATTAAAATATCATTGCACTTTTTGATTCCAGTTTCTGCTGTGGGAGGTCTGAGGACAATGCCAGAGGGAACTAGGAGGCTTTCAGCTAGGAAAATAGTGTTGGATTTTACTACTTTATTTTCCTCCTTAGCATTGCCTGTACCCCATTGTATGCTTATAGTGTGCATTGTGTGGTGGACCAGCAATCAAAAGGGACAATCCTGCAGTGTTAGACCAGCTGCAAGACTGGTGTTGTGTTGGCATTTGGTGCTTAATCTGCAGTGTCAGTAGGTTGATTTTTTTTTTTTCCCCTTTAACCAAGCCTTCTGTAAGAGAAGGGCACAACTCACTTGTTTCAAGTCAAGTATAGCATGCCTTACATCTTCAATAGCAGGTTTGAAAGTGGTACTGTATACCCTAGCGTTATTATAGCAGCAGCTTGAGTTCGGAGTTTAGCTGCAAGAACTGCAGAGGTGTTCTTTAATGGTGATTGCCTTGCTTGCTAGTATTTATGTTCTCACAAAAATAGTTCCCTGGACACCTGCAGGGAAATGAACTCATTTTAGTGAAGCTGACATATTTCAGCCTAGGATTTTCAGAGGGGAGGCAGGGTGGTTTTGTCACCAACTGTCTCTTTGGAGGCTGAGTTTTCCTAATGGCATTTTCTTTTGTATTTCAGTCTTTCATTACCAGGTCAAGATCCATTTCTTTGGGAAGACTAACATGACCAAGACAAACCAGCCATTCCTGATCTCTCTCTATGGCACTCTCGATGAGAGTGAGAACATTGCTTTCACACTGTAAGTAGCTATAGAAACAACTGCAAAGTACTGTTGAGTTTACCTTAATTTGTTCAAGTCTCAGCTGAAAAACTTGTTCTAGCTCCAGCTCCAGTAATCTTACAGGGTCCCTGTAAGATTCTACTCTTGTCCTTGATCAAGGAGTTGCATGCACTTCTGAAGCTAATGAACCAAATCCTACAGGAGCTCTTCTTGATAAGGCATCTGAAATATAGAAACATGAAGTCTGACATGTGACTCAGCCTAATAAGAGTTTTTTCCAGTGGTTTCGTATTTTCTTCTTAATGTCTTTATTACCACATTAAATTTTCTTAAAAGTAGACTTATGCATTTGAAGGTCTCAGTGGAGGGAGGCTTGGGATTTGCTTTCACAGCTCTGTAAATAAGCAGAAGTTTGTGTGTGTATCTCTAGACACAGGCTGGCAGGGAATGGAGCTGGAAAACACCAAAGCCTGCTTTTTACTCTAAGGAGTAAAAACTGGCTTTGGGTGGTGGTTGTCTGGCTTTTCTGAGAGTCACCAGCACAGGACATAGCAGCCCTTGCCTGGCAGACTGTCCCAGGATTTTACCATCTTGCTGCAGAAGGGTGTTCCTTTTGCCTCTACAAAAGGTAGAGGTGTTGTTTCTGTTTTTTATTTTTTTTTTTTACCTTACTTCATCCATCAGAACTATGCAGAAGGTTGCTTCCTTCTCTGGAGTACAAGAATTACAGGTTCTATTGCTCCTTAATTTTCTTTGTGTGTCCAAGAGTTTCAGGTGGTATTATATATATTTTTTTTTTTCCTTATTCTCCTCCCCACAGGCCTGAAGTCTCCTCAAACAAGACCTTCTCCTTCCTGATTTACACAGAAGTGGATATTGGAGACCTGCTTATGCTGAAGCTGCAGTGGGAAAAAGACACCTTCTTCAGCTGGGCAGACTGGTGGACTTCTTTTGCATTTGACATCCAGAGAATCAGGGTGAAGTCAGGAGAAACTCAGAAAAAGTAACTTGTTTTGATTGTTACAAGCTGTATTAGTTCTAATTGACAGTGCTTCCTGATTTCTGGTATCTCTCAGGTTGGGACAAACATGTTAAGCAGTTGCAGATAGGCACAGCAAAATGTTAATCAGGGCTTCAGTGTATCAAAACACCACTTATATCAGCCAGGTTCAGTCGATTACTTCCACTAGGATCTGCAGAATTTAGTCTTACTCCCATGTAATTAATTTGTATCCCACTACTGCATCTACTTAAGGTTAGCTATAATACACAGGAGAGTATCTCCATGAACCATGATCAGTGACTGTGTTTGCAATTTCTGTCCTCCTTTTTCGTGCTGGGTGTTTGCATAGTTTTTGTCACAAAGAGCATGCTTAGATGGAGATTTTTAGAAATCCTTCCAAAAGTGGGTTTGCACAAGAAATTTTTTCTTAGTTATGTTGGATTTTCTTAGGGGTTTAAAACCTGAATGGTGGCTGAAAACTGAAACACATGACTGTTGCAGGACATTGCTGATGCGTGAATGTTGAAACACCAAAGTCTGAATAGAAGTGCTTTGACATGAATCTTTTGTTTATGTTCACTAAACATGAGATCTGTTTGCAGAACATGGGCCCAGAACAGAGTATGTGTGTCTTCTGTATAGTATAGTAAAAAATAAGTTCCTTCTTTGAATAAGCAGGTCAGTCGCTTGATCAAAGGACAGTTATCAGAGCTGAACAAATATAGGGGTGGGGAAAGTACTGATAAATAGAAAAGCAAGTGCTCATGTTTTCTGGAAATTGCAACCTACTTCGTTTGCAAACATTTGAGGGAGTATGGCTTTCTTCCAAGTTCATTCACCTGACAAAAAACTCACATAAAGACTGGTGTAAATAAAGATCCAAGAGACTTTGTGATAGGACTTCTGCTGTCTTAGCCGCAAGAAGATTTTTTGCAAAGGATCAGTGAAAGTTATGGCTATGCTTTGCTGCCTGTGCATAATTAATTTCCCAGTTCTTTCTCAGCATTTCTTTTGTTACAGAGTTCTCTTTTAAAAATAACTTTCTCACAGGCCTGCGAAGTAGCAGTGCTCCACGTGACAAAGTATAAGGACTGGGTCCAAGCACCAGGCTTCTTTCTAAGATTAAAAAGGGATGTTTGGCTCAGTCATGTGATTTTTCCAATATTTATTCCACAGAGTGGTGTTCTGTTCTCGAGATGGAACCTCACGTCTCGGTAAGGGAGAGGAAGCAGCAATTTTTGTGAAATGCTCGGAGCAGCCTGTCAACAGGAAGAGAGGAGGGTATGAGTAACCACTATTGGTTTTAGATTGTTTTTTTACCTCTTGAGTGGTAATAAAACTTTTTCCCTATAATTGACCTGTGCACTAGTCTTCTCAAGGCATCAGAATCCTCACAGCTCAGAATAACCTTTTGCTTTTGGCCATTTTAGCAGCTTAAAAGCTCTTAGCTTGCTTCTGCACCAACCATCCTTGTGTGGTTGTTGGAATGTCTGAGAAGCAGTCACTGTCTCTCACAGTCACTTGGTGGCCAGCTATGAGGGACAGTTAGGGTGACAGAGGAGGCACCAGCACAAAGAGGAAAGCATGTCCCTGTCTCAAGATTCCCTACACTTACCCTTAGCTGCAGAACATTCAAACTTCCGTACTGGATCAGCTCAGAGCCCTCCCTCCTTACTGGCCAGCGGCAGATTTGGAGGCTGGTACAGGAATGGAGCAGGCATATGGAGGTGCTCTTCTTAGCACACTACTTCCTGCTGGCAGCCATCAGCTGAGTGAATTCCTGAGATTTTCATCTCTATGGATCAGATATTCTGCCTTTGTTTAATAGCCCTTTGGTGCACTTTAATATTTTTATCAATCATTTTCCTGACCCAGGTTAAATGTGGGGACAGTCTTTGGACTTTACCCACTAAAGTTGGAGATAGAGAAGTGGTCATATTTATTTTAGTTCAATTGCTGTGTGTGAATGGTCTCATGGGGACACTTTTGGACTGAGATCTAGCTCTGCATAAAAATGCACATGTGCTGACCGTTACTCTGGGGCAATGACCTGTACAGGCCTTGAGATGTGTGTGTGTGTCTGACATAAAATCAAGCAGAAGCCAGGAGGAGCCCAAGCACGTAATTTATCTTCCTGTTAAGCAGGGAGTGTTAAAATCTTAATTCTCAAAAACAAGACAAGAGGGAACAAGTATATTACATCTTCCCCATAACCTTTATATTTTATTTTTTTTATCCGCAGTACCAAGAAAGCCTCGAAAGAAAATTCAGCTCATGAATCTGCTTAAGTGACAAGAACCAAGATTTTTCACACTGGGGAGGAGGAGAGTCTGTTCATTCCTGTGGACTGGATGTTCAGAACCAAATATATAGAAATATTTATCTGCTGCTGGATTTTTGCCTGCTATTCCTAGCTATTTTAGAGACTTCTTGTAAAAAGTCTCAGCATATGAAGTTACTAACCATAAAGATACATTATCCAAATAGTTAAAAACAAAAAGAAACTTGCAAAACAGCTTGCCAGAGTTTGGAGTGCTGAAAAGATATATGTAATTTTGCTTAATCATGGTGCCTTGTGACAAGGTTTCTTGACATCAGATCCTATATAGCAATTTTTTAATATTTGTTGAAAAGAAAAAAAAGCCCTGTACTTGTTGGGGTTTTTTTGGTTGTTGTTGTTTGGTTTGGTTTGGTTTTTTGGTGGTTGGGGTTTTTTTGTTTGTTTGTTTGTTGTTGTTGCTGTTTTCCCCCCTCTTTTTTTTTTGGGGTTTGGGTTGGTTTTTTTGGGAGGGGGTTGTTTGTTTTTTTTCTTTTGGTTAGTTGTTTTGTTGTTGTTCTTTTCAGGAGTCATTTGAAACTAGACAGATTTTCTTCTGTCTCAGCTAACTGAATTTCCAGGCAGTTCAGTGGAGAGAGAGTTCATCATTTCATCATTCTCAAGTGTGTGTTTAGCAAATAAGTGGGTTTCCCATGTGAAAAAAACCCACCTTTGTTGTGTGTAATACTAGAAAGTGTCAGGGACTGACTTAATATGGGGATGAATTTTTTAGTTTGTGGTTATGAATGTATTTAATTGGGGGTAGATGCCAGTGCTGCTTAGCAATAGGTATGATCTGTTAAGCTATATACTTCTATGCCGCTTACCCTGGAATAAATAGCAGCTGGAGGAGAAGGTAGCAGTGCCAGTGTCTTATGCAGACATTTAATATTTCATCTGTGCCTTCAGTTATTGCAAATGAAACTGTCTAGCCTTCAACACTGTGAAAACGGAACTGCAGAGAAATTGAGCTACCAGAAAATGCAGGAAACAGATATTTCCCCTACCCTCCACCCTCTCCCTGCTTGCTTGCGTCATGTATGCCAAAACTGTCATAGTTTCTCTGGTCTTTGACTCCAAATGTCAGTCATGCAGCTGAGTGGCTGCTGTGTGCAGTTTTCAGGGCAGGTGAATCCACATGATAGCTGACAAGGATGCTCATACTTCCCTGTACTGGAATTGTGACTGCCAGTGATCCACCTCTGTTTATTGGCTGATACAGTGCTGGGAGCTGCTTAGTTTTCTGCCATGAGATGGAATTCAGCTGGAAGCAGGAGCTGAGCCAATTAAAAGCAGCCTGATTGTGTGCTCTACAAGAAGTGCTCTGAAAAACACCCAAATTAGCAATGCTGCAAGTTTAAAAAAAATAGGTATATTGAAGGCAGTCTGCTTCCCCATTTTTAAGTAACATAGAATTTTTCTAGTGTGCTGAAAGATGCAATAGCATTTTACTTTCTAGAGGGTACACAAAATGCTAGGGAGGTTCAAGGGCTTGAAAGCAGACATTTGGAAAAGTGTAATGTCAGCTATTGATGCTGGGTGTTGTAGTTTTCTCCTGCATGTGCAAGACAGTATGGAGATGGTGATTTCTCCAACAACATCCCATCTTAAAAGCAAAGAAAAAAAAAAGTATGTTTATGTGCAAAATTTGTTTTCTATTTCCAACTGTAGCTGCTAGTATATTTGGGGATAAAAGTCTTAAACAGTGCAATATGTTGGAATATTAATAGCTCTGAATTTGCTCACATTTGATTTCACATTTGTTTAAACTACAGCAGAGATGTGATGAGTCACTGAGGGTGGGGTTGAGTATTGAGCCACTTCATTTGAGACCTCTAAAAATAAATACAGTGATTTATTCCCCATAGATTCCACATTTTGTTGCAATTTTCTCTTAAAAGTAAAATTCTTCTACGAAGTATCTGGACAGCTGTGCTTTTAATACAGGATCAAATACAAACACATTTAGAATTTGGATACAAAACAGTGAAAGTTCTTTTCATAAGGAAACATGATTTAGCTTTGGATGTTATTTATTAGCTGTAAATAAGATATTTATGAGTGTAAAAGTAGTTTGTATATATTGCTAAAGTTGCTGACAGTCTCTACATTAATACAGTTATGTGGTATTAATCCTGTATATAGCTTTCAGAGATTTTTATCAACAAGCTACTTACATTGCATTGTTTCTTATGTAGTTAATACTTTTTTTTTTTTTAGAAGTCTCCTCAGTTTTGTATAGAACAGAAACATATGGTTTTAATAAAATTCTCAAACTGAATCTGAAGTCACTACTTTCTTTTTGATGATACCATCTGCTGTATAACTTTTATGTGAAGGCCGGAGCCTGTTCTTGAATTCTAGGCTGAAAAGATGGAATGAGACACTAGAAATAAAAGGCAATGTGTGATTTCTGCGCTTCTCTCCCCCATTTCGTTAAGACACCAAGGAATCACGGTGTGGAAGAAAGTATCCCACATCATAAAAGAAGCAGCAGCTTTTCACCTACAGCTTGTGGTTTTTCAAACTTCAGGCCCTTTTAAGAACAGTCCAAGAACTGTCCCTATTTCGAAAGACTATGCTTCTGCTCCATGTTTTACCAAAATAGAGAGGTTCTGACTCTGCGGGTGCAGGAGGAAAGCACCAGTCGCTTACCACCACTATTGCTTTAGGAAGTAACAGTGAAAAATCACTTTCAACCGTGTGTTATGAGTGCAGCTGAGCTCAAGAATGGATGTCACCTGAACTGTTTGCTCTGTCATACACAGCAAGGCTCCACTCAGGCAAGCGAGGAGGATTGCTGGAATTAAGGAGAACTGTAGTGACACACACTATCATATTAGGGGTAATTAGAGCAGTTCTCTGATGACCTGAGGAACTGTGCTTCCAGCAGTCTTGCTTGGTGAAAGATGACTGCTCTTTGGCCAAGAGCAAAACTTCATTCCTGAAAGCAGAGGGAAGCTATGCCATGGAAAATTGATGGTTGAAGAGGAGGGAGGAAGGGAAGGGAAGGGGAGGGGAGGGGGAGGGGAGAGCAGTACTCTGAGGGAAACAGTGGAAGAAGGAAGAACCCAATCTGCAGACTGGAATGCTTGGAAATGTGGGGTTCTAAGGACACTGCTCACCCCCCGTGTCAGTGTCTGGGCTAGGGAATTAGAAGGACTCCTACAGTTGTACAAAACATGGCCTGGGATAACATCTAAATACACCATGGTATAATTATTCTTTTAACATCACAGCAGCCTCAATACACTAAATGTGTTCTTAGGTAAAGTAGAGAAGAAGTTTTTGATGGACGGATGAGATTCCAGGTGTCTCCAGTGAGGCTTTAGAGCCAATTCTGGGCCCCTTTACTCTTGCATGCTGTTCTGCAATGCCCAACCACACCAGAAAAGGTGATGACCCCTGCTCACCCTGCCAACTGTCTCTGGAATGGGCTGTGGGAATGGACTGTCCAGCAGTAAACCAGTGGTTGGACAGACAGAAAGAGACATTCTTGGCTAGAAGGAAATAGTGAAGAAAAAGAATTTTAGCCAGTGTACCTGCAAGATGAGTTTTTTAATGTCTAGATTTTTGTTTTCTTATTTAATTCTGAAGAATTTTCTGGAACCAGCAATGGCTTTGCTCTCCATAGGTGTGTCCATACCTTCTCCATCCTGATATAGTTGTGTGTCTTCTCTTTTGTGGGTTAAGAACAAAACGTCAAAGCTTGCTGTTTGGGATGAGCAAGACATTGCGCATGTGTTGTTTCTAAAGGTCAAAAACAGATATTGAAAACAAAAGTTCATGTAAGAGGGAAGAATGAAACTAATTGTGGTATTTTCCTTTTTATTTACAGCTGTCAGTGCAAGGTTCTCTATATTCTGGCTGTCAATACAAACATAGCAGTACTAAAATCCTCAGGAAAGACATTTTCACCTCCTCCTGCTGCATCTTTCCAGAAAAGTCATCTAGTCAAATGTCTTTTTGGCAAGTCTGGAAAGTCACCAGTTTATTCATATGCAAATAAAAGGATTAGCATCTTCAGTGGCTGAAGGAGAATGAGGAAATGAGACGAGGAAGGGAAGGGAACCATTTGGCAGAACATCCCATATAAATCTTGTCTTAACAATGCTTTTATATCCGTGTGTGGTGCTATCTCTGCTCAGCCACACTAAGAATGCTTCCCTAAAACAGCTCAAATTAACTCAGGCAGAACAATGCATCCACATCAGAAATACAGATGCTAAATGAGGAGCACTTTGGATGTAGCAGGTGTTAGTGTGTGGGTGCAGTGCATTTTCAATGACATAATCTCCCAACCATTCATGTCAGATAAACACCATGTTCTTCATTGTAGGCCCTTCCTGTGGGAAGTGACCCAGTATCATCAGTCCCACTTCTTACCAATGACACTGGAGATTATCTGCTGCTGTGCATCACCCCACTATGTAGGACCATTCAGTGAGAAGTGAGAATGCGTGCCTGGCCATGGGTTATTGTCTTCAAAAGAGCCAGGAAAAGAGGGCATGTCTTACATTGTTCCACCTACCAAAGGTTTTTTTACTCACAATTTGCTGTAAACCTGGAATGTTCCAAACAGTGAAAGAAAAACACTCCAAATACAGGAGTTGGGAGCAGTAGGATTCTTCTGCTAGAACAGGTTGAAAAGATGCTAAGAATATTCACACTTTTTCAAATGAAACATTGGGGGGGGAAAAAAAAAAAAAAAAGGCTTCTGAAGTTTTGCTTGTCAGGTCCTCAGACTTTGGTCAGCCCTTGCTTTTTTCCTCTGTCAGGCTTCATTCAGGAGCTTTTGAGGTTTGCTCCCTGTCCTGGTTTGGGACAAATTTGGGAGAAAAGCCCTGTAGAGGATCCCTCTAAGGAAGCAAACCCACGTGGCCCCTCCCTCCAACCGGTCCGGTAAAAAAAAAACACCTCTTTGGAGAAAAGTGGAAAAAACTATTTTACTAAACAAATGAAGTGCATACAAGTATAAAGAATGAATACTATGAAACAATAAAACCTCTCGTTCTGGAGTGAGATGGCAAATTGAGAAAGTCCTTGCCGTGGGTGTAGCTCGGCTCTCTCTCTCAGCGTCTCCTCAGTCCCAGTCTCTCTGGCGCTGCTGGAAAATGCCGAGGTCCAGGTCCCGGTGGGCCGCAGGTGCAGCCCCCAGTGCTCCCCTGGGCTTTCAGTCCAGAGCAGGTTTAAACAGTTCCAAGAAAAAGGAAAAAAAAACAGTCCAGGGAAATTCTCTGCCCTAGCTAGCTGAAACTAACTAAAAGCAAAAAAAAAAAAAATCTCTGTCCTGCAGTCTCTCCAAGCCTCTGCCGAACACCCCGTCCGCAGAAGAATGTGGAGGAGTCGGGCAGTTTTCTCAAAACAAACTCCGCGCTTCTCCTTGCTCTTAGAACCAGTCTTAAAGGCACAGGACTCAATATACAGCACAAACAGAACAGACGATTGGGGATACAAGCATCATAAAGTTACCCTAGGACACTCCCACAGCCTGAGAAATTGCTACTGCCCAAAACTACCTTTGGAGTCACTGCTAACCTTTTGAATTAGAAACCTCTCCCATGGGTAACTGTGTATGTAAGGAGGGGGCTACCAGTCCTATTCTTCTGGTGAAAGGGCCAACCCTGCCTTCAGTGACAGACACAATCAAGAGTCCCTGGAGGCTAGGAAAAATCTTTTTGTTGACATTGTGGAATTTTGAATGCTTTCCTAACACCTGGCACAAGATCCCAGATTTAAAATGGAAGCACAGCTCCAACTTTCTTGTCTTTGATGCTCTGACGCAGTGTTTCCAAACTGAGTGCATGTAATGTCAGGTCATGATCTGCTCAGGCACTAGGTTAAATATCAGCTCTGGATGACTTCTCACAAATATTGCCAGCAACTCTTGGCAGTAAAAACATTTGCATTTATGGGACACCAGAACAAACCACGTAATTGCAGTGATGTAAATAGCACCCAATAAAAAAATAAAACAGATCAACTAACAGGAAAAAAAACAGTCTGAGAGAAATACATGCACAAAACACAGTACTGCATTTATTATCTAGGAAGGTCTGAGACCAAGACAATCCCAAGCAAACTCCACTGTTTCCCTTGCCCTTCTTGCAGGCAGGCATGGGCAATGGGAGCCATCTCAGGGATGCTCTCACATAGCTCCAGCTCACTGCTCTGTGTGGTGCCCTAACCACACATCTCAGGTGGTTTACTCCTTCCAGATCGTTCCTCAGTCTTGCTCTGAAGCCAGTCATGGTTACACCGATGCTTAAATTCCCCACTGCTACCAAGCTGCACAAAAGAAAACAGAGTAGCTAGAGTGGCTGGTTCCTGGATCTGAATAGGGGGCTGATCAGCTTGACAGCCTTGATCAGCCAGGAGGCTTGACAGAAATCTAAATGCTCGAGAATTTTATTACATGTCAGCATCAGTTTTTAGTAAAATCAAAACAAAATTAAAACAAGAAGGAAAAAGCAAGAGCAGAAATGTCTAAGAAAAGGCAAAAAGGAAGGAGTTTGTACAGTACTGTGCTGTAATATGGTGAAAACCACCATACCAAGACTTCCATAACAGGGTTGTTAAGCATTCGTTTGATTTTAAATACACATTTTCTTGACATCAGGAAAATAGAGGTGTGCACCAGAGGCTAGGTAAACACTTAAGTGCTTTATGCTGTGTTGGTATCCATTAAAAATATTTAGTCCATAACAAACAGATTCTAAAGAAAAATGTGTATAGACCCATCACAGAAAGATCACGAAGCTTAAAGAACAAAAAGCAAGATAAAAATAAAGGTTAAAAAGAAGCAGCACATATCCAGAAAGAAGAATAAATTAAGAGGAAGAGGAAAAGCAAGGAAGAGGAACTCTGCTTTAGCAAATTATTCCACCCAGGACACCCACCCACATATTCTTGAATGTAATTGAGCTATTATTTTTATGCTCATATGACTAATTTTCCCCCCTCCCAATGTATTTATAACCCAGACACAAAATTAAGCCGAATTTTTTGTTTCTCTTGGAAAAATTTTGCCCTTTGATAGTGAAGTTTTTCAGTACAAGGGTAAAAAGCAGATCTTAATATCTCTGATTTTATTTCCCAGGCTTTAGAAAGGAAATTCAAGTCAGACTCAATGCAATAGAAAGACTCCTTCTAGTATCAGTCTTCCCTCAATGTCTTGAGCACAGAACAGTGATGGAGTAAGCAAATGCCTACACAATGGTTGGTTCAAAATACAAAAAAATACTTGCTTCCCCCTGCCCTCCCCTTTTTTATTTATAGAGCTGTGTTCATGTGCCTTTTTGTAGTTCTTTGTTTTTCTTTTAACAAATTTAGCAAATTTAAAGACCCTGGGGAGAAATCAGGGAAATGCTGGGGAACGTTCTTTTGACAGCAATTTTATTTACATGCTTTGTGTAAAACTAAAATAAAAAAAGCATTTTCGTGGCTGGATATTTTTTAATTAAAGGCTGAAGCATTCAGTCACATTCAAAATTTGGTGTCATGTTCCTCTTTCTCCCCTGAAGCTGAAAGCATAATTTTGAATTTGCATGGGAGACATCAGGAGAGGAAATAGGGCAGGACTTCTTATACTAGGTTTATTTGGGGCTTCTTGTCAGTGTTTTAGCAACCCTCTCTGAGACATTTCAGGTACTCAGTGGTGCCTCTTCTGGCTGATTAATTGCTGACCATCATTCTGGTTTTAGTTATTTTCTGACAGGATCCCTATGAAGGTACTGTTTTAGCTGTCAAGGTAGTAGGAGTCCCCCAGACCAATTCCAAAGCAGTCCCACTGCCTTCAAGACTTCCTTGGGCATCTTAGGAGTAGGGGTATGTGCAGTTATATGGGAGAATTTTCTTCCAGACAAAGTGTAATTAAGTTGGCAAAGAGCTCTGACAAGTAGCTTTTACATAACCGGAGAAGAAAACTTGTATTTTCTTACCAAGCTTAGACCAGATGCTTGGATATCTTTGTGTAGGTATGACTAAGTCTCTATGACCTTCTCTCCAAACTTATCCTAGCTTGCTGCTGAATCCTGTCTTCCATTTCTCCTTTCATTTCTCTTTTGGCAAAATTTGCAGAATTCAACATCCTTCCTCCTACCATCACCCCTGTACTCCCTGTCCCATGACTGCATAGCACCCTGATAAATTTGTGTGTTAGTCATTGCAAGACTACCCTGCCTTCACCCAGACAGGAGACCAGCCTGCATCAGCTACTTCTTTAGGGATCCTACTTTTTTTTTTCTTTTTTTTCTTTTTTTTTCCCTTTTCTTTTCTTTTCTATTGGGTTCCATTTAACCCCACCAAGAAAAATAGGTGTTTGAAAGTCCTCTATAAATTGATCAGAATAAATGGACCTGTCTGTACAACTGTCTTGTCAATTGCAGTGTATGTACATTTAAAGAAATAGCAGAAATCTCCTCTTTGGACTTTCCTCTGTGCCATGACAGCATCTTGAAGACTTTGGATCTCTATCTTGTAGAAATATTCATCTTTATTCTGTATCATGTTTTCTATAGCATTCATTGCTGATGTACACACAGTGATGTTAAGCAGGAACACAATTCTCTCTACAGTGTTTTGTGTATGTGTTGCTGGCAGGATTCAATTTTACATTCTTGCCTAGTGCTAGTCATAAAAAAAATCCCAAATATATATTTTACATAGATGTGCTTCAATTATGTATTTAATGTTAGAGATGAGACAAAGAACATTAAATCCTTGAAGAGAAACACTTTTCTCATTCAATTAAGTAGCAGATTGGACTGCAGAAAAGACTGCAGAATAAACATTATATTGCGTTCAGGTTTCCTACCATTTTACCAGACTAGACTTTCTTACATTACGTAAACTAATGGTGAGTGAAAATAAATTCAACTGTTCATGGAGGAAATGTTTGAAGATTTGGAAAAAGGGTTTAATGAATAAATCCCCAAAACTATATTGAAACCTGTTTGACTGCAGGACAAGAGGATTAATTGTGAGCTCCCTACAGGTCAAGCTTGGAGAGTGATGCATTTGGGCCAAATACAATTTCAGTAAGGTTTCCTGAACAATTTTTTTAATTTTTTTTTTTTTTTTTTTTAATATGGTGCAAGTCCTTTCAACACTTTCTACACATTTTAACTTTGAAAGAATCGATACAAGCAAGCAGTGAGGGGCCATCACATGAAAGCAGAGAGAGTTAAGATCCCTCACTCCCACCTCTTAGTTAATGGATGTCACAGAATCAAGGAACAGCTAGGGCTGAAAAGGACCTCTGGAGAGTGTTTAGTTGAAGCCCCCTGCCAAGGCACCACTGAAAAGAGTCTGGCACCATCCTCTGGGCACCCACCTTGGAGATATTTGCATGCATTGATGAGATCCCCTCCCGGTCTTCTCTTCTCCAGACTAAACAGGCCCAGCTCCTTCAGTCTCTCCTCATAAGAGAGGCGCTGCAGATCCCAAATCACCTCTGTGGCCTGCACTGGACCCTCCCCAGTAGCTCCTTTTCTTTCTTGTACTGAGGAGCCCAGAGGAGCTGGACACAGAGGAGCTGAGGAGCCCAGAGGAGCTGGACACAGCACGCCAGATGTGCCTCACTAGAGTGGAGTAGAGGGGGACAATCACTTCCCTTGGCCTGCTGGCCACACTCTTCCTGATGCCCCCAGGACCCCACTGGCCCTCCTGGCTGCGAGGGCACTGCTGGCTCGTGGACAGCTCGGTGTCCACCAGGACCCCCAGCTCCTTCTCCACAGAGCTGCTTTCCAGCAGGTCACCCCCAGCCTGTGCTGGGGCCCAGGTGCAGGACTCTAAACTCGTCCTTGTCGAACCCCATCAGGTTTCTCTCTGCCCAAATCTCCAGCCTATCAAGGTCCCTCTGAGTCGCAGCAATGCCTTCAGGTGTGTCAGCCACTCTCCCCAGTTTCGTATCATCTGCAAACTGGCTTAGAGTTCATGCTATCCCTCCATCTGAGCTGCTGATAAACAAGCTGAGTAAGGTTGAAATTAATTTCTTTTACACACTTGGTGATGACCTCCAGAATGACCTGTTCCATCACTTTTCCAGGGATGGAGGTGAGTCTGACTGCCTGGTAGCTTCCCAGGCCTCCTTCTTGCCCTTTTGACGATGGAAGTAACATTGGCTTTCCTCCAGTTACTAGGGCATCTAGTAATCACTCCGTGACTTTTCAAAGATAATGAGGCCTGGCTTAGCAACATTTGTCAGTTCCCTCAGCACACATGGGTGTGTGCACCCTGATGGGTGCATCCCATCAGGCCTATTGATTTATGGGTGTTCAATCTGCCTAGCTGCTCTCTAACCCAACCCTCTACAAACAAGTCTTCCATTCTTCAACCTTTTTCTCTTACTGCTGAGGTCTGGGATTCCTGAGCGCTGTTCTCAGAAGTAAAGACTGAGGCAGAAAAGGCACTCAACAATTTGACCTTCTCTGTGTCTTCCAACACCAGGACACCCATCTAATTCAGCAGCAACCCCACATTTTCTTTATTCTTCCTTTTGTTGTTGACTTGTAGAAAGGCTTTTCGTTGTCCTTGATATCCCTTTCCTGACTAAATTCCAAGCAGACCTTGGTCTTCCTTGTCACATCCCTGTGTGTTCTGAAGATGTCCCTACAGTTCTTCCACACGGCCTGTCCCTGTCTGCACATCCTATAAATTTCTTTCTTTCATTTGAGATTTAGTGGGAGCTCCCTGCTCATGCATGCAGGTCTTCTGCTTCCTTTGCTTGATTTCTTACTCATGGGGATTCATCAGTCTTGAGCTCGGAGGAAGTGATGCTTGAACATCTCTCCCAGACCCTGCTCTCTTCTAGATCTGTAGCTGATGCGACCCTTCCAAATACATACTTGAAGAGGTCAAAGTTAGCTCTCCAGAATTTTAGGGTTCTAGTCCTGCTTGCTACTTTTCTTCCTCCATGCAGGATCCTGAATTCAACCATGTCACTGAAGCCAAGAATGTACCCAGCAGCTTTTGCACCTTGAATCAGTCATGAGCAAGTGAAACATCTTGACATGTGAGAACATCTAAATCCCTGATACACCACTCAACACAGGGATTTCAGCTGCTGATTTGGGGAAAACACTGTACTGCCCTCTGCCTTAAGAAAAGATGACTGCAAAGTGACCGTAGCTATGTCAGAAAACACTTAATGGATGCAAAACTTAGAAAGGAATACCTTGGATCCAGGACCAAGAGTAACTACACACTTCTGTTAAGGTTTGACACAGTAAAACATGTCACAAGGAAACTTTTGTGAACAATATTTCTGTTGTCTTTACCAAAGTGTTTTCACTGATTTTGTAACTTCAATTTCATGCCATCTTCTCCTGTAGAAGAAAATCTGGATACTACTGACAATATTATTGTCACCAGGTACTGAGGTGTGAAGTGTAGTAAAGCAGAGTAGCCAGGCATAGAGCTCTTTAGTGTGTGCAGGCTGACTAGAAACACGGCTATGCTCCTGCTGCGTATGATGAATTAATCACAGAGTACAAATCTCAGAATAAATTTTCCATAAAGAAATGAAAGTCTAGAGTAAAACTCCAAGCAGCTGGAAGCAACAAGAGTTAACACAGTGGAGAAGATTACCCTGATCAATATTTGGGCTTCAGACATGGTTATGTGAAAAAGCAAAGAAAGAATGATCCTTGCTCTTTAACAATGTTGAGACAAATTCACAAATGAAAGGGAGCATAAACAAGGAAATTCACTGTATCACTCACTTGCAGTACTTATCAGTGCCTTTCACATTTGTTGAAAAACAGTGAGGGAAAGAGGGGGGCAGGGGGCTGGGTCAGAAAGCTTTCCTAGTAAGTCACTACCCTGCAGACTGAATGCTGAAGATAAGGTGGTCACTGCTGTGCAGTACAGGGATACCATGCCTACTCACCCTCCCAGCCTTGTGAAGCAGAGGCTGTCCTTACCCAGTCACAGCACAGCTAGGTCCGAGTTCCTCAGCTTCTTACTAAATATCTTGCCAGACATATTGTAATGGTCTGCAACTAACCCCAGATCTTCCTCTTCTTCCTCAGAAGGAATGAGGAAAACCCCATTTTCCTTAAAAGCTTGAACAATATAACAGTATACTCAGGAATCTGATATTTTTTTTTTTTTCCCCCACATTTCATTTAAATTAACAGGCAGTGTTTCTAGGATCAGAGGGTTTTTATCTTTGACTGAAAATTTCCTCAGAATAAAATTAGTGATGAAAATGTCCTTTTACAGCATTACCAAGAATGTTCTCAGGGATATGCATGGGCAGCCTTGCAGGTAGGCCAGTAGTCTGGCACTGTAACATCCCTGTGGATATTTAAGGTCCTGCAGATATGAAAAGAATGGACTTCCGGTCTCCTTTGCTGGACTTGTTATCACATTTCTGCTCAATTGCTGTACAGTGCTTGTACGGTAATGTACACACACATGCACATCCATAGACATGTTTTAAAATTTCCTGATAGCTGTGGCCAAAGAAAACTTCCAGCAGCTCTGCACAAGCTTTTCATGTTGTACAGAGCTGCTAGTGGGTTGCTTCAGATATTTTGAGCAATTTTTGCTCTCTTGGTAAATGGCAGAATCAGGTGGACAGGTTTAGAAGACTTTGCTTCTCCTGGAGGTATCAATCCTTAACTGCTCCTCCTGAGAAGACCTCCTTTGTACACTTCCCACAGGAAGAAAAGAGGCTCTGAGCCTGGGATATTTCTACAGAGCTGTGGGTAGGCTTCATGCCTCTGACCATATGTTGAAAATGACCCTTACACATTATCAGTTCCTGGGAGACTTGTTTGCCTTTCAGAGGCCCCATGGTGAGGAGATAAGTTGGTGAGAACCAGAAGGGGGGGAATTCTCGAAGAATGGATCTAGAGTGGTCTGAGAACTATAAAAGTAGCTGAAGTGCCATTTGCTCTTTTTAACAGAGCCAACACTGGGAAAATCACAGCCTCTGCAGATATGCCTTTCCCTTTCTGGTGTGGGTAGGCATGGAGCAGCTGGCGCCAGCAGGCAAACTGGGCAACCTATGGCTTTGGAAGAGACAGCAACTTGAAAGCGATATAGGCTAGGAAAAAATGGTGTGCAAACGGAATGAGTGGGCAGTGAGGAGTTACTCACTGTATCCTTGTCACATTACCCACATTCCCAAGTATATTTTGTCCCTTGTGCCCGGCTGTAGTGGTGCAAGAGTTGTTTTATTAAGTTATTTTTGTAAGATTTATAAGTTATTTTTGTAATGGTTCATTCCACTGTACCCCCCTGTGTTCTGTAATAGTTTCCCCCCTATGAGTTAGTTATATAACCAGAATTTTTATGCCAATCATTCCTCCCCTGCACCTGTCCCTGTCAATCCCCCCTCTCTCCCCTTGGTTGCCCTGTCTGTCACTTCGAGACCCTTCTCTGGATTCAGGAAAGATCCAGGAGAGGCGTTGAGTGATAGGCTGGTGCCTGGGGAATCCCCTCCTCCCCTCTTGTGATTTGTTCATTGTTCAGAAGTTGACACCCCCTGTTGCACCCCTGTGTTCCCTGGTTGGCTGACCCATTGTCACCACTCCTGGATCCTCCCCCATTTATAAGTGGCCGCAGGGCTTTGATCTGTGCTCTCTCTGGGCAGCAGTGGTCTGGCTCCCCTTAATAAACTACCTTTTACCCTGCTCAAAGAGAGTCGACCCTTTTTCCGTCGCCGCAGTCGTGACGCCATCAGGTCCACTCACCTTTGTGGGGAACCAAGAACCCACCGGGAGGAGGTTACTCGTCCTGCCTGTAACCCCGACTGATCCTCGCTGTGGCAGTGCAGAACTGAGCTAGCCTGTGGTCAACGCCTGCTAGGTGTCAGGGACACTGCGACACCAAGTGTACAAATAAATGCTTAGCTCTTTCCTGTGCCCTCCTGACCTCTCTCTCCTCTGTGATCTCAATCCAACCCACTCACATCTTCAGGCTAGCAGTTTCTTTTCTGCAGAAGCTTTCCCAGAATGAGGCACATGGGGAAAACCAGAGAGGAATAAAGAGTAAGATCTACAAATACCTGTCAAAGTGCCCATGATAATCTCTTCCCACATGGAAATTAAACCTTCCTTTGTTTCCAGGGTAAAACAAGGCTTGAAGTCTCTGAGATCAGCAACCTGCAGTACTGCCCCATTTAAAATCACTACTTACACAGTGACTGGTCAAAACTCCTTTTCCTGCTTAGCTTTTCACTTGTTAGAGGTGCTGCCTGACAGCCAGTGTAAAGCAGTCCGTCATGAGAGTAACATGAGAAGGGAATTAAACGATGGAGAAAGGTTACTTTTGGACAAATTCCTGCTGCAGGGCCAGGATGGCTATTTGCATGTGACAGCTCCTTGTGCAGGAGGGAACACAAAGTTTGATGCTGATGTAAGATGCTAGGCTGTTTTGAGCATTTGACTCTGGAAGAGACATTTCTGTCTTGGCTACGGACACAGGCAGGCTAAGAGAGTAACTTTTGGCAGAGCTTAAAGACTTTTTTTCTTTTTTCCCTAAGATACTGCCAGTTAAGATGGGTTTGAACTGGCATATTATTTCCATTTTTTCCCCTCCACTTTGTTATCTAGATTCTTGTGGGCCCACACCTTCCTGAAACTTGCATGTCCAACAGTCATTAATGAGTTTTATTCTCAATGGAGTATATTTACGGAATGCAGACCAGAGATAGTAGGGTAGATTAAATTACTCACCTACACAGACCATGGATGGTTCAGAAATTGTAAGCATGTTTCTTAGTGCTCATTAATTCATTACCTTTCCCTTGTCTGGATCTTCAAATGTAATTAGGAGGAGAAAAGAATTTTGCAGTCACCTCACATCCCAGTGTATGTAAAAACATGGGATCACTGTATAAAGGTTCAATGGTAAAAACCAGCTTACTTTCAAGAGCTAGTTGAGTCCTAGGAAAGAGAAGAGAAGGGAACAGGGTGGGGAATACCCTTGTTTGACAGACCTGTCTTTCACATTTTTCTCACTCTGGATGACTCCATCCAGAGTCCATTTCCTAGAGTCATCAACATAGGGTCTGAAAGTTTGAACCCTGCAGCGCTGAGGAGAGCAGAAGAACATATCTAGAGTGTCTTGAGGTAATTTTTGAATGAAATTTAGGCTTAACCCTTTGGCAGGTGCTTTGGTTATCTCACTGTAAGACAGAGGGTCTTCTTACTTCTTTATGGTCCTTGCTCCACTGTTGAGGTCAACAGCTCTGCAGTGAGACTTTGGGTCTCAAGACTGTCACAGCAGTCCTAGGGAGCAGAGAAAAGGCTCTGCAAGTTCTTTATATGTGCAGTGTCATTCCCAGCCATGCTGCTGCTAGGTGAGGAGCTCCTGTCTTGAAAATATTTCAGCATGCTCTCAAGAAAAATTCTACACAATATTCACAACTTCATACAAATGAAATATTTCTACACATTATACACAAATTTCATGCACAATGTCCATGCCAGGTCACCAACAAATGTAGCAGGTTCACAAAGCAGCAGGCTAGAATGTACCCTGGTGTGCTGACCATACTTGCGGGAACTTTCCCTCCTCACAACTGCAGTCCAGATGGTGACAGCAATGTATCTGTGATATAAGAAAAATCTGAAGACAAAATAAGGGATGTATTTCACAGAAAATGTAGTTGAAAGGCGGGATGCCTTGACACAAGAATTTCAGATGCCAAAAGACTATGTGGTTCAGAAATTATGAGATATAACTTCTGAAGAAAAGACTGTCTAGGCCTGTCATGCACAGCAATACTGCCTGTAATACTGGAAATATCTGGGCATCATATGACTAGAGGCTGGGAAATCATCGTGTAGAATCTTGGCTACATTTGTCTTATTCTGCCGATGCTTGGTCTTACCACTCTCAGAGAAGGATTACCAGCTGGTAAAACTCTAGCCTGGTCTAGACATTCTCATATATTCTAGCCAATAGGGCTATTTACATATTTTTCACCTTTCAAATTAGAGAAATTCCAATACACTTAAACAATACTTATTTAATGTCTTGGTTCTTAGGTTTACCCTAAGGAGTTGGTTAAAATCAGTTGTGAGTAAATTTTCTCTGCTCATTGGGCTTAGAAGAGGATGATAGGTGAGCCCTTTGATATTTTCATCTTTTCTTTGTTGAAAATCTGAGATTTCCCAGAGGGTAGATACACAAACAATAACTTTGATTTTCTGTTCTGACAATTTAAGTACTTTTTGCTCCAACAGAAATTCAAAATTCTCAGTAGTGACAGTGAAGACTTCAGTTTAAAAAATGAAGGCTTCTGAATAAACTGTGAAGTAAAATTTTTGTATCTAAGTGTATACATCCACTGTATGCAGGTACAAAGTATGTTAAATGATACTACCTATTGCTAAACTGTTTATACTGAAAGCCAAGGTACACAGTCCTTGAATGTTCATTTGTTATCATGTTGAGTGAGTTAGATTTTAAGCTAAGGCTTGAAATGGATAGTTGCTGGTTTTTTTCTCTCTTGGTCCTACAATGCAATCCGGTGTATCAAGATCCTCTGTGAGAGCCACTCTGTCTTACAGTGTAGACACAGCCCAAGTATCTTTCTGGGTAAATGAATACTAATAAGATCTCAGATTTTAAGACAGTGATGAGACAGACAGAGGCTAATTAGCAGTTTAGGAAGGTCTTCACACTTGGTGGGTTTTTCATGGTTTCTCACCTCATGAAAAAATTTTTCATTGGTTCCATGCTGAGGGAATATTGCTCCTGATGTAACGGTACTGTATTTCTGGGAGACTGATCATTACATCCTGAAGGCTGTACATTTAGACTTCTCCTTATTACCAAGCAACAGATGCTGTTATGGGAGAGATGGCCCCTTTTCCTCCAATTCCAGCAGGCAGAGCTGCTGGACCTTGTGAATATGTAGGGATAATAACCTGTACAGCAGCCTAGTAGCAGGCCACATGTTAACCTGGGATTTATAATCCAGCATCTTTCCATTTCCTTAGGTTTTGCAGATTATTCTGTGTTTCTGGGTTCTTCTTCCCCTGTGCTAGAGAAGGAAGGTGCTTTGAAGAGGTTTATGGTTTTGTGTCAGAAGAATATAAATTCTGAGATCGTTTCCTCCACTCTGAAAGTTGCATTCTGGGGTTGTCCAAACCGAATGATGATAGGACTTTTCCTACTCTGTTTCTCTCCTACCTATGCAAGGACCACAGCCAGCCATGCTCATTGTAATAAATACGATTCACCAAAATCGATAAATCAAAATTTGGAATTTTATTGTGAGACAGAATAACAGTCTCGGACAGCCACAATTAAAAGGACAGCGTTGAGCCCGGGATCGGCGCTCGGTGAACAATTGATAACACACTCTGCCAGTCTGTTATCCCCCAAGTTCACAATTTCGGTTTGCAGCAGTCTCTTTTTATACACTGGATCGCAGAGAGAGGCTCGGGATGTCGACGGCCCTTCCTCCGAGGCATCTTCATTAATCATGCAGGCCTCAGTTCCGAGAGTCTGATTAGATTGGCGGAGGAGGACAATGCTGTTAATGGTTGGGTCCAGGTGTGGTGTGGAGATGTTAATTTCTGACGGAGACGATCTAGATATTGATCTAAGGTAATCATCTGGTTCTCCGGGCTATCATCTCCATCTTCCGTCGCCTTTTGTTCCCTTGCAAGGATTCCTGGCAGCGGCAGTTTCTCGTTCCCCTTTCTGGTAATTCCAATCATGTTTTCCTCGTGTCCCTCCCATGCCTTTTTGGGCTAAAGAAATTCCTGTATTTTGTTGAGCCACCTTCCCCTGAGTTAACTCACAACATGCTAGTTTACACAAAACTTAACTTATAACCTGCTAGTTTATACAAAACTTATATTTATATGGTTTGTATTACATTTTATATCCTATTAACACGAATTAACTTTAGGACATATATCACACTCATGATTAGCAGTCCTCATTGAAGGAGTATGAATAAAGGTAGGCTGTAAACTTTAGGAAAGCACAACCATGCAAACACAGGCAGGACTGATTATTTGCACCAAACCAGAAATAACACATATGACTGCTGTGTATGCTGCTGCAAAACATATGCTTCACTGCACCACCTGCTTCTGCAAGACTTTCCAGAGAAGTTGCAATTGCAAAAAGACAAGCCAGCTGCCCTCTGACATAGAAAAACAAATGTGTGTTAGTGCCTGTTTAGCAGCTTGTTTATATTCAATTGTTCTGCTCTCTCTGTCCCCATTTCTCTCCTGGGCTCAATCATGTTGCATACATTTGATGTAGCTTCTGGACTTCTTCCTGAAAATAAACTGCTGAGAGCACAGTTTGTTCTAAATCGTGTATGCTGCATTGTACTGTACTGCACATACCTGAGAGTCCTTCAGCTTTGTCTCTGCAGGATTTGCATGCTCACATGCCTCTTGCTCCTCCTCGCGTGTACTTAACCTGATAGGATGGCATTGTCATGGTGATCTGCAAAAAGAGCCTTCTCGCCACAGAAAAGGAATGACTGTCCCAGAACAAATACGGTATGTAATAAATGATCAAGCCCAGTTTCGTGAATCAAAATATAGAGTTTTATTTTGAGACTTAAACTCATTCTCCAACAGCCACAATTAAAAGCATCGAACCCCGGGTTTTGGCACTGGGTGAACACAGAAATGGACTCTGATGGCTCCGAATCTCCCCTGTTCAGGAAGCGTGTCCCGAGCCACTGGCTTTTATACATCCTTTCGCTAAGGATGAGGAGTTGCTTCACTCCTCATGTCCCCTCTGCTTCATCAGATATTCATGTCCCTGTCTCCGGCCAGTTGAATAGATTTCCTGGGGTGGAACAATGTCTTGATTGCTTTCTCTGGAGAGGTGTTCAGAGATGTAAAACTCGGCTGGAGCAGATAAGATACCCATCTGGTGTTGATCGCTGCATCGCTAGCAGGTTCATCTCCAGAGGGGAACACGTCTTATCTGGTTACTCCTTCTATTCACTGAGTAAACGAGTGTTCTGATGGTTTCCTGGCAGAAACCCCTCGTTTCTCAATCCTTTGTGTCCCCTCACATTCCGTTTCTCAAATCCCAAGTACATTTTATATTTTACAAAGTTTAATTCAGACCAAACGCGAATTAACTTTATGTTACATATCACACGGTAGAAATAACAAAACAATTTCTTGAAAAGCCTCAAGGATAAGGTCTCAATATATGTCGTAAATGAAACTATCCACACAGAAAGTACTGAATCTACACCAGCTAGGGATTGGTTTGGGGTTCATGCGCTATCCTTGTTTGTAAAGGTAGTACGAACAGAACCAGTTTAAGAAAGAAGAAGGGAAGTAGTCAAAGCAACTTTTCCACTGGTCTGTCAGTTTTCTGGTACACCTCTGTTCTGTTAATCCACTTTTGCTCCCTGAGAAGAGCGTGCTCCTCTGGCATTTACTTACCTGTCACGAATTATCTCAGAGAAATGAACCAGAGTAGAACAGGGTTCAGCACTAATAGAGAACTAATCACCCTCTGATACAAGAAATTCAGGGAACTCATGCAGCAGAAACAAATGAGACAGAATCTGGGAATCAGAAGGTAGAAAATTCGAGATGTTTGGCAAGATATAAATGCCACTTATAATAACCTTTACCCACTTCTTGATCATTCACTTCATTCAGCTGAAGGGTTCATGGAATCAGATTAGGTCCTGTGATTACTTTTGTTGTTACAATTGAATTTATCACATAACTAGACCTCTTGGCAGCACCAGCATGAATCAGCCCTCACAGCTGCCTAACAACAAGGAACACAGGTAATTTTTGTTTGATCTGTCATATTTTTCTTGCCCGGCTAAATTTTTTTGATGCCATTCCCTAATGCACAAATCCTGGTAAATTAGAAATTCCTGCCCATAGCAAACCTTTTCTTACCTAGAAGACTTGAAAACAAACAAAAAAATGCCACGGTTTTACTGTTATTCTCCCTTCTGATTCTGGCACACATGATTTATCCAGTTGTGTGGGGGAGTTACGCACTTTATTTCTGAGGGAATTTTGGAAGTAGTTCACACCAGAAAGCCAAGTTAGTGGACTGGAGAGTTCTGCAAAATGCAGACAAGGTATGAAGTACCAACAGACTCAGCTATCCACTTTTCTCCATCTAGTTTCTTATAATTTCCAGCTGTTGAAGATGCTGAGTCAGACCAAAGTTCTTCTATATTCATGGATGTCCCTTTTCCTAGAAGTAAGCTAGTCAATATTGCACTGATGGGTTTGCATCTGCAGTCTGTCATGGCTTGTTCCCTATAAAGACATCTGGGAGTGTAGGAAGGCTGGCACTGTACCAAAGAAGTATGAACAGAAGTGGTGATTTATTACTTTTCCATATAAGGGTAGTCAGAGAAGCTGGCAGATTGGCATTGGTCTTTGGGAGAGGCACAGATAATATGGTAGGTAGTGGGAGGAAGCCTGCCCTATTATCCAGTCTTCTGAGATCCTGTGACAGGACTGCACTCATCTACTGAGAGCAGCTCAGCCCAAAACAGAGACCTCATGATACCCACGAGACTGCTCTCCACACTACTCTGAATGCAGAAGTTGTTCCTCCCACAGAGAAGTCCTTTTTATTTGCCAGCCATGGATCTTGAAACCAACTCAGGTCTGAAAATGGGCCTCAGCCTTTGCAGCTAACAGGGCAGCTTCACATAGCGATGGTGTGGGTTAGAAGTGTTTGTAGTACAGTTGCTGTACTCTGCACTTCTCCCAGTCCTCTCCCCACGCCCCCAGGCAAGCTCTTACATTAAACCCTCAGGACAGTTTTCTGCTGTCTGAGGCTGATACAAAAACAACAGAATTCAGGTTTCTCCTGTCAGCCTGAAGAACTGATGCCGCACACACAGCGTCAGGACTGGAAAAGGTCCAAATCCAGCTCTCTAGGCCATCCTTAAGAGTGTCCTGCATGTTTCCTGGAGATAGAATTGCCAGGCCATGCTAAAAAAGGAGCGAAACTGAAAATCATCGTACCTGAAGACAAGCACTGCTGGTTTCTGTCAAGTTTCATTCTGGCAAAAAGAGGCTGTAGGTCTTCCCTCATCTTGGACAACCCACTGCATTTACAGAGAAATGCATGAAGAGATTTAAAGTAAGAGTTCCCTCTAGAGGAGTGAAGCAATAATGTACACATCATTCTGTGTTCTGTTAGAGTCCAGGCTCCATTTTCTTTACAGATAAAGACTGACAGTGGGATAAAACCAATTATGAACTCCACTGCCCATGCATATGCAATAAAAATGAAACAGCATCAGCTGTACAGAAAAAAGCCAGCAGGTCCTTCTGAGGATAATCAATGGCAAAAGATGACAAAACCCTAAAGCTTCAAGTTTAACCCAGCCACAGTTTACATAATTCTGCCACTAGAAAGGAAGAAAACACTATCATTGCAAAAACTGTGAGAATCCCAGATATAATCCTGACCCCATTGTGCTTAGATATTGCTTATCCCTCCACTGCAGGGTTCAGCAGCTAAACATGAGAGAAAAAAGGAAATCAAGGCGGAGAAAAGGGATTAGGCTGTGGTCAAAGTCAAACAGAAGAGCAATCACCTGAACAGAACTTACTTTTATGGAGTCATTCTGTCCCCAGGTTTTGTTACTCACTATTTTTTCATTACTATTGATTTTGAGGAACTTAGTTTGAGAAAATATACATTTTTTTTAATATCCTCTGGATATTGCGGGATGCTTTTTTTTTACTTAAGAAGTATTCAGCATTATGGAAATGTTGTACAACTTATATATGAGATCTAACTTCTCTTGCTATTTTTTTATTTGGAACTCTGATCACAGTAGGAACACCATGAAGATCAGCTGTTTCTTGTCTTAGAAATATCTGTCCAGAAATCTCTATAGGGAATTAAATTGTCTGATTTCCAAACCAAACATATGTAAAGGCAAAAGTGACCAGCTAACTTGCACAGGGAAAGAAGACAACAAATGCTTAGCTGGGGAGAGAAGAATTATTCTTGGTAGGATTTTGTATTACAGCAGACTGGTTTAGATAGAACCTTTTAAGCTGGGCTCTTCAAAAGACCAGAGGAGACAGGCATACAGCTTCCACTTGGAATCATCTGAAACTTCCTTCTGCAATTAAAGCAGGTTGTGCTTTGGCCTTCTCCATGGATGGATTTAAGCATACTGCCACATAGTATTCACCTTTATTTTTCACTCCAAGGGGATAGGATTCCTTCAAAAATGTATGTGAATAACTGTTTATGTCATTTACACACGAGGATGGAGGGACAATACCAGATTATAGTATATCTGTCACACACGCATATACAAATACCTAGAGATATATTTAAATTACTTTCCCTTATTTTTATATATGCAATTATTTGTAGAGAAAAGTAGTCTGAGGAAGTTAAAGACAGCTTGTGAACAGAAGTTGCAGGAGTTCGCATTGTCTAGATGACCTTTCCAAATATTTGTGAAAAAACATACAAATATTTTTTTCAAGACAACAGAAACAATAATACATATGAGAGCCACAACAGTCTGTCTGCTTACTAGTTGCTTTGTTAAACACAAAGGTCCAAAAGGTCAATGTAAGTTTAATGTCTCTCATTTGTTTTGGCTTTGAAAGTTAAGTTGTGATGAATAATCTGCAAGTTAAGATGTTAGAGCAGTGACAGATCCTGCCCCAACTAGACAGTTGGTTTTGTGACACAGTTTTATGAACATTTCTTTGCAAGAAAGCGGAATATGAAGCAAGTGGAAAAAAAAAGATTCAGAGGCAATCTAGGAACCAGCCCAGTGTTTCAAGAGATTTAGCATCAGTTTCATAGACTGTCTCTGTGACCCTGGATAAATCATATGAATAATCTTTGACTTCATACTTAGAGCTAAAAGATAAGGTTTTAAATACTAATCGCACTTGACTGCTCTGTGTGCCTCTTAGATTCAAAGTTGGGGCCATGTAAATCCAAAATTTAAAAACATAAATTTTAAAAAATCCAGAAATTATAAATTTTATGGAAAGTGCATTGTAAATTATAACATTGGGCAGTGTCCAACAGTTGATGCAGTTCTATGTAGTAATACAGTTTTATCTATAGACTGTGATTATTTTTATCTGCTGCTCCATACAATGGCGTCGCTCCTGTATAAGGTGTTCTAAATGCAGTGTCATGCATAGGATGGATAAGGTGCACGATGTCATTACACCTCTGTAACTGGAAAAACAGTTTGGGTATTTACTGACTCTGTGAAACAGTAGCTAATACTGCAGACGACGCTGCAAAGCCAGGTAAAAGCAGTTATCTGTAACTCACCCTTCCTGTAGATGGGAAGGAGTGGAACCCTCAGCAGGCAAGAGGAGCAGGGTGCTGAATGCCATGGCTCTGGACATGAGAGCTTGGTCCCAGCTGTTGTCCATTGCCAGATGTCCCCCAGAGCGCACGACCTCCTCCCTCTTGGGTGGAGGTGGAACGGAAGGACATCTCCCAGGCTGTTCACATTTTCTTGGCCCATGGACCTCTCTGACATACTGTACAATGATGAGTGTACTGAGTCATGGAGTAAATATTCTAGAATCAGTTTAGGTGTGCTGCTTTTTTTGCCCATAGCTGTGGGGTTTTTTTCATAACACCTGCCTAATTGTGCTTTGTCTAAGCAGTGGTACCTCCTTAACAACTACCTAGCAGGATGATGAAGGTCAGACTATGGGCCTATGATAATAGTCTAACCACTCCAGCAGTGCCAGCTCTGTAGGCTAGAACACTAAACAAGCACCTGCATTACAGCTCCAACATCTCACTTCTCTAATGATACACGTAGGGAAGTTACTTTCTTCACAAATTACATTCTCTGCACTGATATGCAGATCTTTGCAAGCTGGACCATAGCAATAAAGTGCTCCTGTTTCTGGACACTTTTCCCTTGTTTACATTATGTTTTTCCTTATGAACAGGGTTTTTTTTTACATCCTAGAAAATTTTAATTTAATATAAAATTGTTCGTGATTAAAGATGTTGCTTTAAGACTTGGAGATAAGAGAGAATTCTGAAGTCCATGTTTTAGTTGTCCATAGCTTCATTGTTTTATTTCTTAAATGAGAGCTGCCATTAAACTAAGTTACTTCATGTGTCCTGTAAGATTTTTTTTTTTTTTCTTTTTCTTTTCAGATTTACCATTTTATTTGTAGTAGTGGCATAGGCTACTGGGTAAGTTTCCAGCTGGCCTGTAGTCATTCTTACTATATTTAGGGCATAGTGATGCACCCTAATGTTACCACCCAGTAGTCCAATGTGTTCTGCTTGCTTTGCATCTCCAGATTTTCGGCTCACATATCATTTTCCTGTCCTTCATTGTTTAACTTCCTCTTTCACAGATTTCACTTGCAAAACGGCATCTGCACTGTATCTAGGCAGTGTCACATCTGTAACAACTACTTAGCAACATGCAGAAGGTCAAACCATGGGCCTCTGGTGTTGGTCTAACCACTCCACCTGCTCTGCTGCTCTGTAAACCAAGATACTGGACAAGCGTAATGTAAATTCAAAACCAGCTTTGCGGAGGGTATTTGGTAAAAGCCATAAAATCTCTTTCTTGCACATTTTTCTAATGCTGAATTCACCATACTGTTGCTGTACACCTGAAGGAATTTACTCTGGTAATGAAAACATACTCTGTATTTACAACAACAATATATTACTAACAAACCTTCCACTGCTGTAGCACTGTCTTGACAATTTCAAGAAAAGCCCGTTTAACTGTGAGAAATAAGCAATATCAATGAGTACAGAAAATAACTGTTGCTTGTTTAGTAAGGCAAATCTGTAAAAATGCAGACTGTTTATAATTTATCTCTATTGCAAGGAGTAGTTTAGTTTCACTCATGCAACTGCTTAGTTGCATGAAAATAAATCCCCAGAATTATTCATAAATGTATATCTTTGATCTTTTATATGCAGACTTTGCATAACCATCAATATTTTCAATAACTGCCTCTTTTTTGTTCTGCTTTTGAATTATTGCTAATGAAAAACCCAAGTGTTCTCTAACTGCAGCAGGAACTCTGCACTTGTAGAACTCTACCTTATGAATTACACCCTCAGCTATGACATTCTCTATCAAAATTAATAAAGACAAAGCAGGAAGTCTGCCCTTGACTGCAGATTGGCTTATATGTTAAAAAAGCCTGTTTGACTTTCTGTGCTGCTTCAAGCACTTCCATTCATTACTGGCAATTATTATAGCTTTTATTCTTTTTGGTATCAGAGCATGCCTTTTAGGAATCCAGATGTCTTAAAAAACAAAACTCAATCATGCTTCTGGAGAAAAGCCAGAAATAGGAAAATATCCACAACAGTTTAAAGAAGGCTTTCAGAACACAACAGAGCCTTCAAAGTTTAGCTTCATACCATGAGAAAAGTTCACTAGAACATTTTCTGTGGCAGGCTTTACCACAGATGTAAGACTATGTCTGACTCATAAGAGTAGGCTGGGCACACCATGCACATACAAAACCAGAAACAGAAAAAAGGCAAACAACTGCAAGTGAACCCACAAACCAAAAGAATTCTGAGCCTGTGTTAACTGGCTCCAACTTTTAGGAGAACTGTGAAGATCTTGATTCTTTTCCACAGACTGTCAAGAGACAATGTTAGATTGTTGACTATTTTGTCCAAATAAGAAAAAAATAATTTTTGTGTTTCAGTTCTTCTCAAGGAACTTTAAATCATTCCAGTGTGTTTTGTCTCTAGAGTAGAAAAGACAGTTAAAATTACACTAAAAAATCCAGGTCGGAGTTGAAAGCCTGGGTGAAGTCTGCCTTGCCTGATTTCCAACAGCAGGGAGGCTTGGCCACCGTCAGGGTCTTCTCTCCACAAACACCCTCATCCGTGTTACAAAACACTTGCAACTCATAGATTTGGCCTCCTTATTCCTGGTCATATGGACTTTCCACAGGCCTTGGAGATCTGTAATACTTTCCTAGAGCCCTCTCTGACTTGTTTGCCATGCTCCAGCTACTTTAGAAATTGCAGCCTGACTTAAGGGATGGTGTCTCCCCTTGTGGCTATTACTTTGGTTCTCAGACCCTCTGCACCCAGAGCAAAATGGTCCTTTTTCATCAATTCCTGCCTGTAGCTGTCTCCACATTGATCACAAACAGAACTTCAAAACAAATGGAAGACTGTAGCCTGCAGAATATCCTCCCTACCTTGTTTATGATGCCCAGGAAAGGACAATTCTCTAGCTGCTGCCATGTCTCTCCTTGCAAAGAGCAGGACACCTCTCTACTATTGGGCAGGGGAGGAGAAGGCAGAGTGTGGTGCCCCTAGCCAGATGTGCCTGCTGTCCCCTCTCTGGCTGCAAGCAGACATATGCTCTGGCAGTGCCTGGGCATAGTGGTTCAGAGCACTAACCGAGCTCAGAGGAAAGGTTAAGGGGAGGGGAGAGCTGGGTTAGAAATATTTGCCCAGAGTCTCACAGGGGTATATATGCTGGATTATGGAAACGTGAGACAGGACACAGATCCACTGCACATTTAGGGTTATTAGCTATCTGCCTTTAGCATGTCATCAATGTATAGATGTGTGTGCGTATGTGTGTGTGTGTGTATACGTATGTGTGCACATGCTTTCTCAAGACCCCTTTCCCACATTTTCACATCTCATTTGATCGCAGGATTGAAGAGAATGAGACCTACCACCAACCATATTTGAAATTCTGACCTGCTGTTACAAAGTAGCTGGATGTTGTGGTTAAGAACCTCACCTATGTTGTTGCTGTGTAGTTATCTGCGGGCAGATAACTACTGCGGGCAGTCCGAAATAAAGCATCCTGCTCCAGAAGACATCCAGTTTGAGTGTAAAGCACAAGGGACAGACAAGCCAAAAGATGACACAAAACAAGGGGAGAACTTAATTAATTAGTGTGACAAATATTGCTGTGTTACCCCTGCAGTTCAACTTGGGATGAACCTCTACTAAAGGAAGTTCTGAGAACAGTGTGGTAGTTGTGTAGATGTTAATGATTGCGGATGGGATGAATGTCCCCATCTGACTAGTCTCAGTCTTAAAAATCCTTAGAAATCCTGCTACAATGAAATTTTTAAGGGTCCTGAGAGGCTGCCACAGCGCAAGGTACTTCATGAGGTGAACATTAGGGCATGAGTAGAATTCGAGAGGTGTGCAAAAAGCAAAGCCAGGCAGCTTATATTTAGCTTTACAAGGAGATGGAAGCCCGCAGAGGAAGGTGTAGAGAAGCGTAGACTATTTTCAGTGACAGTAATGTTCATATTCTTTCAAAAATGCTAGCAAAGACCTACTTTTCCCACAAACCACTGTGCTGTCCATGATTGGATTTCCCATAGCTTTTTTGACAATGGCATTATATCAGAATATTCTCAGCCTCTTACAAAATCTCCAGCAAAGCAGCATAATGTGAAGGCAGCCATTATAAAAGGCACCTCTTTACTCATGTACCTGTCGCCGTAGTTGGAACTTTTTCAGATGAGAAAAACCATTAAAAGCTTATAGAAGGAAAATCCTCTGACGCTAAACCGGCACTATCCCCCTGTTGTCCACGGCTACGTTTTTGTACATGGCTACAACAGACTCATGTTGTCAGTCTGTATTTCAGCTGCCTCACGTCTCACCCTAGATCCTGAAGAGTAATTTTTCTCCAGGTGGCATATTTCCTTAAGATGTTGAGGCAGACTGGGTTTTGGCATTTCCTTGGTTTCTTACAATATATACTAAATTTTCAAGGACCAAACCTTCCAACTTTGTCTCCCCTGTTTGAAATGATGTTTATATTTTGGCTGTAAAATACAATTTCATTAAAGAAAATGCATTCAGTAAGGAACTCGGAGAATGCCTTTTCATCTGGGAAACTGATTTATTTTTCCAGTTTGCACCTATGAAATCTGAAATGGCAAGACTTTTAGAAATGGGACAAATTACTCTTCTTTTAACTATACAGATAGTAATGCTATCTCAGGAATTCAAGTTTGATAATCTTGGCTTCCAAAGGAGCCTGCAGTAGCTGGGTGCCCCAACTCTCACCTTTTTATCATACCACAAATTATCCCAGAGTGCAAGAAATACTATTTGCTTGCAGGTCTAATTTAGATAGTGTCTGACCCACAGTAGACACTGTTCAGATAAAAGGAAACACAATCAAAATTTTACTTTATCAATGCCTTCTTGTCTTTTTTCTGGGGTATGCACCAATCATCACTATAGGAAGATGCACTGTGGATTTAAGTCACTGTTTTATAAAGTTCTTAAGCGAAGTCACACAGTGGAGCAGACTGAAAGTTCCATGTTGCTGCCTGTCCTGCCACTGTCTCCTCTTAGATTGCTTTGACAAGCCTGCCTGGCCAGTGACATTTTCTCTTACTTCCAACAGAAAACTGTTAATTGCATTTGTTGTTGACTAGCCCAGAGCCCATCTTGGACATGAGGTCTCTTAGCAGAGTGCAGTGCAGCTCTATCTTGCTTTGATTTTAATAAAATAAAAGTTCATTATAATGCTAGCCAGAAGTATTTTTCTTTTTTCTCTTAAGTGGAAACTCTCTGGAATTTGAAAAAACACATTTTCCTTGTGGTTAATTACATTTCATCAGATTGGGAGTGGGTTTTTTTTCTTTTTTTTTTTTTTTTCCCCAGTGAGGAAACCCGTTAAATTAAAAAAGCAAGGAAGTTCCACAAACCCACTTTTGATTCCTTATTATTTGTGGAATACAATTAGATTTTAAAGGAACTCCTTCTTTGGTAACTGTGATGCTGATTGTTATTAAATCCCCTCATCTACTTTTACAGTTCTTTATGTACAGACTTGCTTAGATTTCAGCTACTTCACTACTGAAAGATCACTTTCAGTAGTTTGAAAAAAAGGTGTTGTTTGGCCTTGTTCAGGACATTGGAAAACTTCACCTGAACTAATGAGCTTAGACTGTCAAGTAATAGTCTATTTGGTAAAAATTAGGTATTATTTCCTGTCAGAAAAAAGAAGGATGACTCTATCAGATGAGGGTGGAAGATGGTTTTCTATATTATCTTAATTTATTATCACTAGTGTGATGAGACAAGAGGGTGTTAATATGTTTCTTATCATCTTGGTTTGAAAAATCACACTGCGTGTTTCCTGCAGGTGGTTCAAGGAATTACCTATCTCCTCTGTACCTGACAATTCCAGGAAAACCATGATGAGTCAGTTCATTGGCTTTAGATTCTAAGGAAGATGACAGACATTGTCCTCTTACTAAGAGATGACATCTATTTCCAAAGTACTTGAAAACTGACCAGGTAGGAAATGGTTAAAGAAAAAACACCAGCAATCCAGAATCAAAGTGATTTGGACCTGGTCAAACAAAGGATGGTAAGAGGGATAGAGAAAAAAGTTTGCACCCACTGGACAAATAGGATTTTTCCAAGCCACACAGCAAACATTTGGTAAGTGATGTCTTAGTCCTGACCACCTAAATTTTTTCTCAATTATTTTCCATTGTCCTGGTCAGATTACATTTTTTGTTGTGCATTATTTGGGTTTATATTGTATTTCATTTTTATGTTGGGTTTTGTAATGGTTTCTTCTGTACCTCCCTGTTCCCCTGGAAAATTGTATCATTCTGAAGCTTGTCCCTGCTCCTTTTTCCTGTCAATTCTTCCACAGTGGAATGTAATCCAACTCTGTTCCACTCCCGCCTTATCCCTGGGTGGTGGCTTGTCCCTGTGTTTAGCCCCTTCCCCTGGATCAAAGCCAGGAAACCACGTGGAGCTGCCTCTTGGCTCCAGGACAGACAGGGACTGAGCCTCCTGACCCTGTGGGGGCAGGACCACAGGAGAAAGACTGAATAAAGCCCGGATTTCCCCCTAATCAAGTGCAGACTTTTTCCTTTTGCCATCGACGGGTTCCTGCTCTCTCTAAAGGAAAAGGTTCACAGCGGCTCTGGGATCTTTAAGGCCCTGGGAAAATCCTTCCAACTGTGGTTTGTCTCTCAAGCTAGCTGAGGCAAAAATGGAGCCGGGGCTCCAAGAGAGAGAGAGAGAGACCACAACATTTTAATTTTTTTTTTTTTTTTCCAGGCAAATTTAGATGTATCCTGGCTGTCTCTGTATGGATCTGGACTCTTCTCAGGATGAAAAATTGTATTTGGGTAGTTTGTCCAGAGCCAGTTTAATGAGATGCTTCACCAAAGGAAAAATACACTAATTTGAGAGGCCTACCCAGAGAGTTTGGAAAAGTTAAAGTGAGCATGATATCAGCTCAAAGTCCAGTATTGTATAAAGAGGCCAATGTTTGATTGGTTTCTGTAGCCAAAATCTTCTTTAGTATCAGGAGTTTAAGCTGTTTCCTGCACAAGTGAATTATGTTTACTCTAGAGGTCCTGCCAGTTGCTGCATACCTCTGCCAAAAGTAGACATTTTCTGTTGTTTTCTCTCTATCCTGAAGCCTTTGCAGCACCAAATCAGAGAGCAGATTCCTAGGCAAGAAGGAATGTATGCTCATGCAATATGAATGCTGGTATAAACTGGCCTTGTGAGTTTCCTCAACAGTCCCTGTGTCACTTGTGTGGGTTCTAATGAAATGAGAAAATTACTATTACAAACATTACACGTTGTTCATGCTATGTCATCCCCATTCCAGTGGCTAACTGCTTCCCTTTAAGAAACTGTAACATATAAAAACCACGAGCTTTTTCAGTTTACAGAGTTTGGAGCATCTCAGGTACCACAGATATAGAAAACTGCACACAGTAGAAATATTAGAGCTGCTAACAAAGCTTAATTAAAACCCTTCTTCACTTATCCTTTTTTCATGTTAAGAATTTGAGTTATTTTAAGTGTTGGTCTTCTACAAAGAAAATTTTATACAATTGGGTAACAGATTGTCTGTTCTTCCTGGTAATAAGGCTTATTCTCAGTATGTAAAAATCTAACTGAAAATTAAGGTTATCATCCTTTTGAAGATCAAAACCTAATAGTGCACTGAGTTCCATGTTGACTTCATAGTATGCTTAGCCATAGTTAGAGCATGCCAGTTTTTCACAGTGAAATTGCACTCCAGATAGAGGTCCTATATAGAGGTGGCTATTTGCAGTTTTCTCTTCAAATAGAAATGGGGTAACGTGTTCATGTGGGCTGAAGCCAGAAATTTTTAGCTGTGAACATCTCTGAGCCTTCGTCTAGTAAAGTGACAAGTAGTAAGAATAATTATGACATTATTCTCTGCTTGTAAGGCAAATTATTGTCTATAATTCATGATATTCTACAGATGAGGCAGATTTTCCATTACAAGCCTCTTCTCTGTGTCTGTCATGTGAAGCTGACATTTCTCACAGTAGTTGTCAGTCCAGTCATAAGAGGATTTTATGATTAATGAGATTCACTTTTTGCTGTTTCCAAGGTGCTTCAAATCCCACATAGTATACTAGAGGGAAAAGTGGGACACTTAAGTCTGATGTGTTCAGCCTAGAACAATGTCAGATTTTCTATTGAAGCTTAGCTGTACATAGGTGACTTTTTGTCACAATGACCAGAGGTTTTGGTAAAGTAGAAAAACCTTAATGTTTTCTCTGATCTGCAGCCACCGCCACACACTTCTCTGAAAGTAAATGTTTTGAAATGCAAATGAAAGCTGTGTGCTCTTTGCCTTGCATTGAAGGGAAGTTTGTAGAAATGCATGTTCTTTTTTTTTTTTTTTTTTTTTTTCTTCTCTTCCTTATTTGTAATAATATTTTTGGAAAATGTTAGATGTTATTTTGTCAGTTTTCCTTTTGATTTTTGTCAGTTTTTCTATGTGTAGTACTTGTGCTATTGTAGCTTTTAGAATCTCCAACTGGTATTAGGGCCCTGTGGTTCTTTGTATGTGCATAACACTGGGATTTTGATGGTGTGGAAAAAAGCAGGATTGTTTAAGCAGAGAGATGACTGACAGGGATACAATTGAGGTCTATCCTGAGAGGATCAGAGAAAGTGAATAAGGAAATTAATGTTTCTCACACTAAAACAATTAAGGGACCCCTAATTAGACCAAGGGGTAGAACGTTCATAACAGAGGAAAGGACAGGATTCTTCACATAATATGGAGATGAGCTGTGGGCCTCCTTTCTCCAAAAATTTTGCAGATTTAATTTTGCCTGGATTCAGAAGTAGACAGGACAAATTAATGGAAAACAATTTGTCTTGTTCCATGTGGAGGGTGATTAATTCATAGATGCTTGTGGCTTATGATATTTCCAGAGCCACAAAACTTAACTGTGATAATATTCTGGAATAGTATAATTGCAGCTCTGTCCTGACCTTACATGGATTCTAAAGTATGAGTTTTTTTACATTGATGGGAATCAGGACTGCATGGGTCTTTGGTGTGATGCAGTTCAAGTCTTCTTATGTGCTTTATGTTCCAGTCTTTGAACTGTTTTGTTCAAGAAAATGAAATGAACACTGGAGGAAATCCATATGAAAGTGGTTGTTGATCTCAGCATAAGTCTGGTGGCATTCAAACAAAGACAGCTTCTCATAATAAAATTAAGGAAAACCTAAACAAATTTTGGCAACTGAAGGTGCTAGAAATGTAATTATTTCTGTACACAAAGGCAGCTCAGGATAACTCACAAAAATACTGGAAATGGTGTGGCAGTGCGAGAATTGTTTTATTAGGTTGTTATAAGAAGTTTTATGTTATGGTTCAGTTCACTGTATCCCCAGTTTTGTAACAGTCCATCCCCTTTTGAGTTTTCTGTATAACAAGGTGTTGTATGTCAATCATCCCACCCCCCACCTATCCGTGTCCATCCCCTCTCCCCACCCCCCGGCTCTGGGGCAGCCTGTCTATCACTTCGGAACCCCTCCCAAGATTGGGAAATCTCAGAGGGAGAGCGTCGAGTGATAGGTTGCCCCGGGGAGGATTCCTTTGCCCTTGGTGTCAATGGTCCGAGGCTTGGAGGTGGACACTCCTTGTTGCCCCCTGAATCCCCTGATTCGTTGCCTTGTTGTAACCCCAACAGGAGGAGGGAGATTCAAACTCTCTCTGGCCTGCGGTTTTGGGCTAGCTGTGGTGCAACTGCAGTTAGGCCTGAATAAACATCTTTTAACCTGATAAGCTGAGAGCCATCCTTTTCTACTGCCGCCACTGTCACAACACTATTTAGTCCAGCTGCTGCTGAGAAGCCGAGCCAGCAGGTGAAGATAACCTGCGTGCCCATCCGAACTGGGAACATCCTGGTCGCTGCGCAGATCTGAGCCAGCTGGAGGCCGGCGTCCGCCCAGTGCGGAGATAGAGCACAGCCACAAAATGGGAATGGCAATCTTTGGACATGTGTATTTCATCATGGGGAAAAGAATTTATTTTTAAAAATAACAGGGAGCTTCCCCTGAGATGAGTCTTCAGCCCGGTTCAAGAAAGCCTCTTTAGTAAACCAAGAAAAAGAAAATATATGTGTTGTGATGTCTAAGGCTGTCATTGATTTGCAGATTTCTGTCATCAGCAGTTGAGATGGTTGAGCCTTCATACAAGGATTTTATTGCTGCCTGATGATCTCAAGCTATCTTCTGCCAGGGTTCAGAAATATTTTAGGGTGGATGAAAATCTGGTATTTTCCACTCGCTGTGTAGAGTCCAGAAACTGTGCATTAAAAACAATAGCTATGCTGCAAAGTACAGAATATAACTCCTACAAAGCCTGAAAAGTTCAGTGTGCTTATATCCATGTGGCAAAGCATAGACCTGTAGGTTTTATACAAAATGTGTGCCAGCAATGAAAAGTGAAGAATGGTCTACAGATGCATTTACAGACAAGCCCAGTTTTCTCTATATTCCAGAAGACAGAGATTTTTTGCCATTTTTTGTGTTTCCTGACTGCACCAAATACTTCTATTGAGAAACTAAAGGTAACGATATATTGATAAGTGGATTGGGAGCTGTCTGATGGGTCAGGGAACTGCAGAGGTCTGCTCAGGGATTCTTTAATAGATAAAGCTTTCTGGAAAGGCTAAACTAGATAGGTAGTCCAGCAAAGAGTGAAGCTGAGATTTGGGGGTACTTGAAAAATGAATCTCAATAAGTACATGCGATCACTTTCTTCTGCACCTAAGAGCAGTATGGGACCCAAAGTGAAAACTGAATGAGAATTTAATTAAAAGAAGGACTTTGCTAAATGTTTTATCTGTACTCATCTTTGAAGTCTCAGCCCTTTAATCCATCTCTATCCAAAAAGCACTTCATGGTGTTTTCACTGAGAGCCCACAGAAGCCTCATTGCCGGCAACAGCTGCTCGCATGCACTGTTGAGTAAGGAAACTTGGAATCATGAACTCGAATTTTTGCTTAAGGATTTTGGGGAATGAGCTTGCAAAGTCATGTTAGCATGTTACAAGAAAGTGCCAGACTCTGCCATTACCCAAAGAAGAAAGAAAGATTTACAGAAAATTTCTTTCCCTTAGGCAGGCATATCCCAGTTGCCTTATCCTGATGTTTTTTGACAGGCTGTAGTACAGAATAATGGTATACTTATATAAATGTATTTTCAGGAGGGGTAGGGATAAATTTTCTTAATTATGATAATTCATCCAGTAAAATTTCACTCATAACAGCTCTTTCTCAATGCATGTTTACTTCTTTGCTGCACTTCATTGTTTATCTTTAAAACCCTCAGAAATCTAGCATCCAGATTCTTAAGCCACAAACAAGGGTCATAGTCATAGAGACAGCAAGGCTGTAATTTGTATTACTCAGTTTTGTCTTCTGTTGTAATATTGCCCAACTGCTGAGGACTCATCTTTGATCTTGCTTTGTTCTGTTGTTAAGTTTACTGGAGGGAAGAGAATGGAAAAGAAAAGGGAAGTGGTTTTCTGAAGCACTTAGCTTACATTTAGCAACCTCAGGGACATAGTCTGATTTTCAAGGTTATATATATAAAGACGATATCTTCTTTTCTATATGTTGCTTTTCCTAAAAAAACCCAAAACAAAACAAAACAAAACAAAACAAAAACACGAAAAACCCCCCAAAACAAACAAACAAACAAAACCAAAAAAAACAAAACAAAACAAAACAAACAAACAAAACCACCCCCCCCCCCAAAAAACCCCCACAAAACAACAAAAAAACACAAACTAAACCAACCAACCAAAAAAACAAACAAAAAACCCCACCAAAACAAAACAAAACAACTCCCCAACCCTGTGTTTTTCTGACACTTTAAAATTTTATATGCCTGCACTGGTGCTCATAAGGGAACTCCCATCCTAGTATTCCAGTTCCCACTCTTCTGCTGCTGCTGGAATAAGCATTTATGCAACAGAACAATCAGCCAGGCCTAGGAACATATCAGCTGAAATGTATCCCTAAAAACATACTTAAAAACTGTCAAACTTGACCTATTGTGAACCTGCATGTGTCCTTCACCTAGCACAAGGAAAGTCTGGTGAATTGCAGTGGGCTGCAACGTGAGACGTGGCTGCCTCTCTTTGTGGTGATAAGGATTTTCATGGGATTGAGCTCATACGTTTCATCTCTGCAGCAGCAGAGAGGACCAACACCTTCATCCTGCATTTGGAGCGTGAGTTTTCCATCTGTGATAGTAGTGTGTCCTAATGTTTCCAAGGAGATAGTTGACCTGGTGAATTTAAAGTGCTCCCTCTCTTTATCTTGCCCCAGAGAGATGTGTAGCTGTGAAGAGACCCTGTTTCTTAACAGGGGGTGGGTTGAGAAGTGAGTTTGCTTTTGGGCTCTTATGTTGTAACCACAACACAGATCTTCACATTATTGCAGGGAATTGGTGTAACTGCTTGAAAGATTTGCTGTCTTGCCCTTGTTATTCTTGGAGCAAAGCATTCATGCACAGATTGACATAAATTAGGCCAGACTCTGTTCTTGTTCATAGTTATTCCCGTGGGACTTGACTGTTTCCTTGGGAATACATATGCTACATAGATTAAGACACTTGTATCAGGGTCTTCTTTTGTATTTTCAGAGTCACGCTGGCACCTAAGGACCAGGTTGCATTCTTGGACCCTGCTTTCTGGTTCCAGTCAACACTTGGCAGAGAGGGAGACAAGGAAGAGAAAACTAACAGGGAGATACTGCTGTCCATGTCAATGCATCCAGACTCAAAGAGCCGAAAAGAGATGACTGCCAATCCCAGTGAACTCAGAATCTGAAATGCTTTCTGTTTTCTGGAAAATTAAATTGAGCTATTTTTTCTTCCCTGTAAGGTTTTAAATCTCTTTTTGTAACCACCAGGAAAATGTTTCCTTTAGCACTATTAATAGAGTGATGGATTTTAAAAAATGAACAGATGGGATTCTTTTTGGGTTTGCTATTCACCAAAAGACACATTTCTGCCCTGCAAAAATAATAGGTGCAGTGTCCATCACTGTCCACAGGGCGGGGAACAAATTCTAGCTCCTAGCACACACTGGGATTTTTGCAGAGAGAATACAGTTAATCCACACTTAAGCAGAGTGAATAGACTCTGATTGTATATTTTACTAAACAGATAAAATGTCCTGGCCATTACTGTAGGGTAAATTTACATTTTGTTTAGAAGTAATTTTAACAATCAGTCTGAACCCAAAGAGAAAGAACAACATGTTTCTTAAATATCTCTGCAATAGCAATACTATTTTACTGGGTGAGTAGCATCATGAGCAGGAAACATGAGAAAATAAGATTAAACTGAACTTTTAAAGGTATTAAGCAAGAGAACTGTTTTGTCTGCTGTCCTGGTCATGTTGAATCTAGGTCCAACTGTTTCCTCCATTTGTAGAGTCCTTGAGGGCAAAAGGTGCTCTCCTTCATTATGCCAATCAGCATTTCTTTCCTACATCTCCTCTTAACATTCAAGACCAGTGATGTTTAATAATTTCCTCTTACACTCTCAAAAAAAGGCACTCCTTTGTACCTGTTTCTACATAGACCTGATGCTAACAATTCTGCTCTTTGTTATGGTTTAGTCTGTGCTTTGGTCAAACTATTTTGCTACAGGATGGAATAAAACCTGACTAGTTTGATCTCATGAAAGCTGTCTCTGGCCCTGGCAGGGGGGCTGGAACTAGATGATCTTTAAGGTCCCCTCCAATGCAAATAATTTTGTGATTCTATGATCCCAACTCCTACAAAGAGTATTTGAGGATGAAAATGGGCTCACATAACCTGTTTCATACCTCTTGATGTGGGGGATGATGCCTTGGCAGAGACATACCTCCAGAGTACACCAAGACTGTGCTTTTCCATCACGACATTTCTTCAAGGTGGATAAACAGTGCAGATGCACTAATTCACAACCCTATAGTTCTCTAAACAGCAGAGCCATGTGAGCATGGGACCATGATGAAGCTGGCATGGCTAGATATCTGCCTGGGGTGCCTTTTTACTGTGCTCCATTCATGGGGCTTTAAGGGATTTGACAAAATCCACAAACGAAAGGTAGCCCTCTATTCACATCACTTTGGAAGGAAAGATCCTTCCACTTCTAATTTAATTTTAATGTCTATTTTTTAGATGTTTGAATACAGCCACAGTGCTCAGGGTGCTGGTCAGCCTCAGTTGAGTCAAGTACAAAGTATCTTCTCCCATGGACGTTACTGGACCAACAATGGCAATGGGGAAATCCAATTTTAGCTGACCCACATAAACTAATTATACTAACCTGTCATGCTCATATATCATTCTCACTCTAGTACTGGAAAATTCCATGAGAAGGCCCATTTAGAGAATTATCATCACCAGGTTATAGTTTTAGAAAGGACCTGCTCTTTATTTAGTTAAAAACCTTCAAAATTTCAGGAGAATTCAAAACAAAAAAGAGAAGATATTCTGATGTTGACAGACACTGTAGCAAAAGAATGTAGCTTTTTTTACATCTTGAGGGGGAAAAATGTCAGCTGAAAACATTACCTGCAAAATCAGCCTGTTTTGTTGAGAGGAAAAGGATTCCTAACATATGCTGTGGATCCATGCTGGAGGTTTTGCTATAAGATGTCCTACTCGGCTTTCACATGGAAGTGTGATATACCTTTTCTTCATGGATTTCCCTAAATACATGCAGAGAGGTACTTGCTCAGATTTGTTTAGATCATGTTTGTTTTCCTGGGTTTCTTCTAAAGGGGTTTTGGTTCTGAGTGGTAGCCACTTTTGAGTCATAATGACGTGTGTGTGGCTGATAATGCAGCTGATAATACATTGAAGGCTGGGCAAAACCCAAATAATTTCTGGCTGGTCTGTAGTGCACAACTCAAATTGGGCATGGTGCTCATGCCACTGCAAACATCTGGATGTGTTTGTAAGCAAACATGTATGATTCAGACACAACCTGGTACTGCCTGAGACTTGAGTGGGGAAGTCGTTGCAGGGATGAATAGTGCTGGAAGTAGTAATAGGCTATGCTCTTTTGAAAGCACAGATGAGACCAAGAATAATATTGCTACTTTTCATGCAGATATCAAGCCAGAGATTGAAGACTGCTTGTGGGAAGACATAACTACTTATCTGCAGGTAAGTAGGGTTTAATCAAGCCATATTCTGTTACACAGAGATTTGTTTATATCCACACAAGGCACATTGGAGTGTGAGCAGTAGCAAAACTTCAGGTAGGTGATATAAAAAACCATCTTCTTCTCAAACAAAGACTGTATTTATATTTGTCAGGCAAAGTTTTCTGTCATATTTTCTCTGGAACTTGTGTTACAGTGAAGCAAAATTAATCAGTAAGACTTTTCATTTCCAGCATAAAAATATTCCATGAGCTATCTGTGTTCTTGAGAATATTTGAAAATTACCTTGTGAAGATCCCTATTTGGCTACTTGCCTAGAGTAAATAACAATAATAAAAATGAAAATGAAAATAAAAATAAAAATGAAAATAAAAATAAAAATAAAAATAAAAATAAAAATAAAAATAAAAATAAAAATAAAAATAAAAATCATCACAATCATAATCATAATCATAATCTGAAGAAGTGCAATTCAGAAAGCAGCTGAGCTGTCCAATAGATTTTCTTGGCCTAGATTTCAAAGTAGTCTGGTATTGCTATGTCTTCTTTCTTTGTAATGTAAAAAGAGGGAGAAAAAAGGAAAAATAAAGCGGACCTTTATTTTCCTTTGAAGAAAAAATACCTTCAAAGAATTGCTGGTTCATGATGCTCAAGAACTCACCTAAAATACATGCACTTTTGAGGATGAATCACTAAATTTCAGTCCTGAAAATGCTTTTGCAAAACTTAGGTTAACATCTATGGTTTGTTCTATGGGTTCCAATGCTAAAGAGAGATATAAGAGCTTTCATGACTGCAAGGAAACAGGGCTGTTTACAGCTTGGCCACCGTGTTTCTGTTTCTGGCAGGACTGTGAAATATTATAGCAGTCTGAATTGAAATACTTTGATTCCATGCTCTACTGTGTAGAGAAAATGTCTGTAACAGCAGCTGAAATTATTTTTGCAAGAGCTGTCTTTGGATTTTAACAGAAGTGTCAGATAAAAGCTGCTGTAATGTACAGGAGTAGAATTCCAATTGAGCCTTGAAAGAAAAATTTGAATGTCTAAAAATATTAAGCTGTTTGAAATGGTCATATATTTTTTCTTTTCTTCTTATGAGGAACATATAAAGCAGTAGGGTTTGCAAATGCCTGCTTTCACGTTTCAGATTGTGTCGCTGGTGCAGACGTATAGCACTTTGCCTAGCATTGCCCAGCAGACACAGGTACTATGTGCAGGTTTTTTTACCCTGGGATACAATTTGGGATTGTGGAAGCCCTTAGTCAAGGGCAGTTTTGGGGGCAGGCATTAACAACTCTCCATGCCCTGATTCATTTTGAACTCATGAGGTTTTGGTCACTCTCGTATGAGCAGGCTGTGTATTTGTCTCACAAGTGTAGCACATCCTTCTGGCCTAGTTTCTCACATGCCAGCCAAGAAATTTCCACCTTGCAAATTGCGGCTTATCCTACTAAAGACTGGCGTGAAAATTTGTAACCAAGGACTAGGCGTGGGTTAAGCTCTCCCTTCCATGCAAATGAAAAGTGAACCAACTTGGTTAGCAGCTGTTAGTAGCAATTAGTTATTGTTAATAATTATAATTGTAAGAACTATAAATCATTCTTCATAACAACAACAACAACATCATGTTGATATGTTAATTTCACTAAGGTAGGTACTGTGGCACCATCTGAATGTAATTTTCTCCAGGAAAGAGATGTATTTCACAACAGAGAATGGCAAAAGCAGGACATAGCTTGTGACCTGAATATCTGCACAGATCAAGACATGAGAAATCCTTTGGAGAAGAACAGAGCTGGACAGGAATAAAAATATGCAATAAAAAAAATAGCTATCAAACAATTTCATATGTCTCTCATGATTTTTTTCCATTTTGGTTTCAAACTGGGAAAAAGTCTCTGAATTAAGGCTTTGTCAAAACCACATATGGTTTGTACGGAGAGGGGAGAAGTGAACAGTGGGGACATCTTGACTTCAGCAAGGTTTTTGACACTCTTTCCCCTACATGCTCTTAGGTAGCTCAGGAAGTGTGGGTTAGCTGAGAGGACAGTGAGGTGAATTGGGAACTGGCTAAATGACAGAGTTCAGAGGGCTGTGACCAGTGGAACAGGGTGTAGCTAGAGGCCTGACCCTCAGGGGTCAGTTCTGGGTTCAGTCTTGTTCAACTAGGATTGGGCAGCTCCTGAGATCCTCCCAGCTGGACTGGGCCAGCAGCTTCACTACACCTGGTTGTGTTCAAATTATCCCAAGAAAAGCATCAGGAAAAACAAAAATGCTGTCTTGATCTATTTGTCTAGTCTTCCTTTCCAGATAGAAATAGGACACAATTCCTCTGACCAATTTAGTTTTTCTGCAACATGACATTCCAGGCTAGCAGGACACTGTATTTCCTCGGGTGCTTTCACATCATTCGGTAGCTCTCTTGTAGTTGTGCTTAAATGAAATACACCCCCTCACGTATCCATTCTGTTTTCCAGAATAAGATGGAAATCTCTACAATTTGTCCAGGGATAAGACCTTGCATAAGCAGATGCCTAAACTGAACTCCATGTTGTAGAATTACTGACTGAATTTGCCTGCTATTTCAGTGTATCAACTTTTCATTTTTCCTACTGTCCCCAGTCTCTTTTATTCTTTGGTGACACAGATGATTGCAATTTTAGTTGCCCGCATGGGACTATGGGTAAGAGTGCTAGCACTAACAGTTCAGAGTAATACACTTGTGCTTACCAAGGATGTTTAGCACAAGCAGGGTCCAGGTGGACAGTAAGCTGGACATGAGCCTGCTGTGTGCCCTTGTAACAAGGAGACCTAAGTGTGCCGTGGCTGCCTCAAAAGAGAATAGCTAGCAGATCAAGGCATGCAACTTTTCCATAATCTTCTCATTCTAAGTAAGAAAATATTCATATGTCTTATGCTTGACTTGTTGACTTGTTTATCAATGTATCACAGGAAAATTTTATTCCTCTGTTAGACAGAACTAATTCAAAAGAAGCAGTTCTGAAGCCTGAAGAACTGAAATCACATTTTGCTGAGCCATGTGCTTCTTACTTTATGATTGAAATAAACATGCAGTCATAAACGGACGTGTTACTTCAAAGTTCAAAAGGCGAAGAAATGTAAGTTGGCTGACTCAGTTCAACACCTCAGCTGAGAAGATACAACTCTGCAGCTGCTAATATCAATAGGTAACCAAAAGTGATTTAATGTTAGGTTTGTAATCATATTATTTTTTCTTGTTTAATCAGACATTTCAGCTAATTGAAGGCCTCTGCAAGCGCAGTAAGAACTGGTACGGATATAGCAAGCTCAGACTGAGTTAAATGACTTCAACATTTTATGTAGATACTGAGCCTAAGATCCTTAATTTAGGACTATGTATGTCTTTTAAGGAAATTAAGGTGTCATTCTCTTCCCTTCCTCTAGGAAATTTAAGGTGACTATAAATTAAAAAAGCACCTATTGCCCTAATGCTGACTTGAGCTGACTATATTTGTTTGTTCTCTTAGGAAGAGATGTTTAGCCCTGAGGAAATTGTGAGTAGTATTTTCACTTTTTTGTATTGGAGGATAAACTCAGTGAAACAGATGAAGATCAGACTGAATTGCTGGTATTAGTATTATTTTTAGCCCAAAATTTTGTGTCTGACTGTGACTAGAGATGTTGCTTCAGCTAAAGGCGCAAGAAACCTCACAGTAAACAATCACTAAATATAAAAGGAATTTTCTGTCTCCTACTTAGAAGGTTGGTTCATATGCCAAGGCAGAAGTGGTTTTATTATTTTCATAAATATTTTTGTCCTCTCTCATGTAATTATATGTGGAGGTTTGGTTTTTTGATTAGATGTGGAAATATTTCAGATTTTTTATGATATTTAATCTGTCTTTCTGGTCAGCCTGAGAGAGATGTTTCAGCAGCTAATTCCGCAGGTTAACCAAGTGCAGTATGGGGAGGCACTTCTTTCCCATCACTTTTAGACCAGTTGTCCTTCTTTCCTCTTCAAAGCTTCAGTTTCTTTATGTTGAAAGGGGGCAAATAGGAGAATATCGTAACTTGTCTTCTTGCAGCCAGGAATCTACTGCTTACTGCAAACTTCTCCCTTGTCTTGTAACTAGCCCTTTGACTCAGAGTAGTTATTTCTGGACTGACAGAAAGTAAATCATGCGTATATGAGTGCATTTACTGGCAGTTTTGCTGTTGTATTATATTAAGGAATAACAACCACTGAAACCTGCAGTATTCATTTGGTCCTCAATCCAGCATTTTTCATCCTTTTACCTGTGCAAGAGCTTTCCCTTGTGTGGTTTGGCTGGCTTGTTTTTGTCTTTCTGGTTGCTTCTAAGCCCAGATGATCTCTTACACATATATTTCATACTGACAGATCCCAGAACATCCCTGCTTCTCCCAAGATATCCACTGTTATCCTGTACCTGGGAATGTACTGTGCGCCCAGAAGAACTGTCAGGACCACTTCCCAAAAGTTCACAAACAAATCCTTCTGAAGTGCTAAAGTCTACAGTGATGCAACTGTAGATGACAATGGTACAAGTAATACTAGACCATGGTTAGTGAAGGGGTAATCATGCCCTCTGGAAACTTGATATCATTTGGCTTGTTTTATCCCCCTCTTGTGCACACCAGAAGTGCACAGTTCCTTTTCAACAGGTCAGGTAGCATATAATTTGTTGACCACCAGCAGCAGTACAGCTTTGTCTGAATCCCAGGCTCTCTACTTACTAGCTGTGTCTCCGTTTCCATTGGAAAACTTCAGAGATCCCTTCTGGACTTGTATCTGGATTTCAAGTTATGTCATTCCTGCATGACCAGGCAGGGCCCCTCCTGGGTCATGCTAACAGCATGGAGCAATGCTACCAGCACGCCAGCTACCAAACCTTGATGGCACTGCCGGTGAACTTGGTCCAGTCCTTCCTGCCAGCCTCCAGAAAAGTCGGCAGAATGAGAATCGTGTCATTGAAGCTGCCCGAGGAGCAGTCCTGGCTTCATCTGTTCGCTGCTTTTGCTTAACCTCCCCTTTTCAGTCAGCTGTGTTCAAATGATAATCATGCACCATCAGCTTCTTTTCCAGGTGGGAAGGAATCGTGAATTTGGGTCCCCATAGAATGGAGCTCAAACAGAAACTTTGCTCCTTCTGAGAGAGGTCAGTACTTTCTCGCTTTAACAAATGATTGTCCAGTCTCCTGAAGAGAATAAGGAAAGTTCCTATGTTACCATATTTGCCTAATCCAAAGGGATGATGGTTATATGTTTCCTGAGTTTTGCTGAGATGCTTAGAAGGTGGGCTGATGGTGCTAATCTCCTGCCAGAAAATTGCTGTAGTTAGATCTTTCTCCTTTACACTATAGGGAAGACAAACTGCCATCTTCAAGGATTGTAAAAATTATGTCTAACCAGTCCCATGCTTCACATAGGTGTTGTTTGCTTTACAGGCATTGAATGGAACCCGAACTTTCTCAGAGGAACTGTAATTGATTCTAAAATTGATCAAACATGCCTTGCAAGCTCCTGGAGAACATGATTTACCAAAATGCAGCCATCTTGCTGTGACTCAACACCTGTAACAACATATTCTGATTGAGGTTGGTGTTCTAGGTTCAGAGGTCCAAAGATATTTAAATACTTAGTTCCTATTCAGATAATGAGATCCTGGGTAAAACTGTGTAATCCTTATGTGTTTTATTATCAAACATTGACAGATCTTTATGACAAAACCATATGGTGTGGTTATTGGATTCAGGTCCGATTCCACTAAGGTACCTTCCCTGAAAAAGCAAATGATTTCAAGAGAACTGGGAATTCATCTTATTGCTGAACTCCTGCCAGCTGCTGAGTTACATAAGTGGAAACTGTGCCACAAACCCTTTTGTTCTAGACATAAATATCCTTAGGCCCTGTTGTTTATATTTTTGAATTCTTTATTTTGGAAAGAAAAATGCTCACATACATGCACCAAGCCCTAAGGAGACAAACACAAGAACAGCACAGAGAAAAATAATCCAGTTATACACCAATATCCAGTTAAGCATCTTTAAATGGCAGCTATAACATTTGCAAGCCCCCTTTTAATGATACTGGACTAAAAGTTTGGGCACATTTTTATATTAATTGAAGAAATGTTGTTTGTATAAAACCCCCTTTTTCTGTTAGTAAATAGACTATTATTTCCTTGGAAGTGTTCAAGTCTATGTTAAAAACTGTAAATAGAATTAGGTGCTCCTTCTAATTAAAAAAAAAAAAAAAGTTTTGGTCTTCATTGCATAATGAGGAAACTTGTGTAAAACACCAATAGGTGTTGAAGCTGAGGTTTCTGAGACTAAGATTCAGAACTGTAAATTACTTTCTTCATAATGAAAAGTGATCTGGTGCTTTGGATAAGGCAAAAAAGAAGGTGTAGGCCCAGTGGAAGCAAGGTCAGGTGACATGAGATGCTGCTCACCACTGTAGGGAGAAAATCTGTGTGGCCAAAACTCAACTGGATTTGAAGCTGACCAGAAATGTGGGGGACAATAAAAAGAGTTTTTGTCAAATATATTAATTACGCTGCAAAAAAACGCGTAAAAATAAAAATGTCCCCTTACAGGAGGAGGATGGTCATCTCACAAACTGGGACATGGACAAAACAGAGGTGTTTAATGTGTTTTTTGTGTCTGTCTTCAACAGAGATGACAGGCCAAGGGGATCTAAGCTTTAAGACCATGAGTGTGAAAATGATCAGCTCTCAGTTGACCTTGACACTGTGCAGGATCTGCTTCTCTAGCTGGACCCCTACCAATCTACAAGGGCCAAGGGGATTGATCCTAAAATCCTCAAAGAGATGGATGATGTCATCACAAAAACTCTCACATTGATTTTTGAAAGATCTTGTGGATCTGTGGAAATCATAGCTGACTGGAAGCTGGTAAATGTTGTCACAATTTTCAAGAATGGCAAGAGAAAGGACCCCAGAAACCATAGGGCCTGCCAGACTCACTGCAGTGCCTGGTACAATCAGTGAGATTATTCTGGTATGTATTGAAGAACACATGAAAGACAACAGTCATTGGTCACAACCAGCATGGCTTCATGAGGGAAAAGTCCTGCTTACCAAATTTAATCTCCCTCTAGGAAGGGTGAGCCACTTAGCTGATCAAGGGAAGCCAGTTGATGTGGTCTTTTTTGATTTCATAAAGCTCTCTGTACTGTCTCTCTCAGGACCCTTCTGTAGACGATGTCCAGCCCACAGCTGGATAAACACATCATGTGGTTGATGAGCAGCTGGCTCATGGGTTGGGCACAAAGGGCTACAGTGAGTGGGGTGACATCAGACTGGTGACCTGACGCTTGTGGGGTTCCACAAGGCTCCGACCTCAGCCCTGTGCTCTTCAACATCTAAAAAAAACAACTTGGACACAAGAATGGAAGGAATACTAAGCAAGTTTGCAGATGATACAAAGAGAAGCTGTTGACCCCCTTGAGGGCAGGGAGGCCCTGCAGAGAGACCTTCACCTATTAAAGTCCTGGACAATCACCACCTGTATGAAGTTCAACAAAGGAAAGTGCCAGATTCTGTATCTGGGATGGGATAACCCTGGTTGTATGGACCATCTGGGAATGAGAAAATGGAGAGTCATGGAAATAGACCTGGGGTGTTGGAGTCCAGGGCATTCCTTTTGTTGCCCTGGAGGGTCAGGGACCTGGGCAGGGGGGTCTGGGACTCCAGCCCACAGCTCAGAGAGACACTGGATTTGATTTCAGTCCATGGGAGAGGCTTTTTGCACTGCAGGAAGCATTGCAGGCCACAAGAATTTGAAAAATAGTAGTTTAGTATATCACAGGATGAAAAAACAGTGGGCTGTTTTAGGGCGTTGCCTCTTTCTTCTTCCTTCTTGTTCCCTCACTCCATTTCTGCAGTGACGTTGGCACAAAGTAGTTAGTGAGGATTGGGTCAGAGTAAAGATGACCTTTTTAGTAATAGTGATAGACATTGGTAATAAATAGTAAATAGAGAATACGTAGCAATTAGTATAAAAGATAAGGACAGCGCAGAGACAGGGGGAGTCACCAGATGTCCAAGCCGCGGCAAACATCTTTTGGACACTGAGAAAATTGTAAGATAAGAACTAATAAACGAAGCATGTAACCTTGAAGACTCCATCTTTTCCTGCATTTGGCACAGAGCTTTGCAGAGGGCCAGAACTCTAAAACCACCTGAATGCCGGGGAATTTAAACTCCTGAAAAGGAGCCCCCGACACTGGGGTCCTGGTCGATGGCAAGTTGAACATGAATCAGCAATGCCCTGGCAGCCAGGAGAGCCAACCCTGTCCTGGGGTGCGTCAGGCACAGCATCACCAGCCAGGCAAGGGAGGGGCTAGTCCCACTCTGCTCTGCACTGGGTCAGCCTCACCCTGAGTGCCGGGGGCAGTTTTATTACAAAGACATTAAGCTATTAGGGAGCGTCCAAAGGAGGGCAACCAAGATTACAAATGGACTTAAGGAGAAGCTGTATGAGGAGTGACTGAGGTCACTCAGCTGTTCAGGCTGGAGAAGAGAAGACTGAGAGGATGCCTCGTTGCTGTCTACAACTTCCCCATGAAGGGAAGAGTGGGGACAGGCACTGATCTCTTCTCGGTGGAGATCAGTGATGGGACTGGAGACAATGGCTTGAAGTTGTGTCAGGGGAGATGTAGGCTGGATATTAGAAGAAGGTTTTTCACCCAAAGGGTGGTTGGGCACTCACAGGGACGTTGGTCCAGAGTGTTCCTGACAGAATTCAAGTTTTTTTGGTCTGTCAGAGTTCAAGAAGCATTTGAACAGTACTCTTGGGCACATGATGCGATTCTTGGGGATGATGCTGTGCGGAGCTGGACTCAATGCTCCTTGATGACCCCTTCCAACTCAGCATATTCTATGATTATGTGATTTAATTGCTGAAATGTTGTAATATTTTAAAAGAAGAGAGTGCTTTACAAAAATACTTTTGTATTTGCTTAAACTCATTCTATTTTTATCCTCCTGTTGTCTCCTCTCTCCTAACCACTTGAAATCATATCTCCAGCATGGAAATCTCAAAAACTTGATTTCCCACACATTGGCTAATGGAAGTGTCTCCCATATGGATTTACAGACGTAAATGTGGTGCCCATTCAAAGAAGACGCCATCAAGAGAGTTTGACCAACTTTAGAAATCTGTAAACTGGGAATAATTTGTGCCATAAAAGAAGCAGGACCCCTTTCACAACCTGTGTCTTGTCAGGGAAATGTAAAGTATAGGAGAAAAACCACTATTCTTACTGTTATATTGAAGTTGGTATAGCAGTACATATCACAAGCCTAGGTACACACAGTGTGTTTCACCTAGCTTTTCCATGTCTGTAGGTATTATTCCCTGTTCAAGAGGGCTCTCATGTCTGTTCTGTACCTACAGTGTGCTAGGCCACGGGGAATGGCAACTGTAAGCCTTGAGGTCTGTACCCTCCCTTCCAGCTGTGCAAGATCACGTCTTGAATAATAAGGTGGCAGCTGCAAATGAAAAAAGGATATGTATTGTTGCAGATAATATCTTTCCTACTGTGATTTGTCACCTCTTGCCTATCATGGTTCAATATGATATAGTTCTTAAAATGCAGAGCAAAGCCTGCATTTTAACAGAAACAGGGGTGGTCAGAATCTTGATGACTCAGTTCAAACATTTCTCAACTTCTCTGACTATTAGAAAAATGAGAGGAGAAGAGCAGGACAATACTTTCCTCTCAACAAACTGTATAATAATCTGAAATTCAACTCATTTGTAAGAAAATAATTTATGCATTAAAGTGTAACTTTGAAATTTGATAGTTAAACTTCCTCTTTGGAAGTTTTGTTTCTGTCTTCTGGTATTTTTGCATTGCATCTACTCATGTTAGCCCCTAGTAGTCCCTCATGTCAGAGCAGCTTACTTGCTTCTGGCTGATTACCTGACAATCTCTTAGGAAATGCCTGTAGGTCAAGAAAATAGAATTATTCCTTGCCTGCCAAGCCTTACTGTGGTCTGTGTATTTCAACAAGGTGATACTAACAACATGACATAAATTTTCATCCAATTTATTGAACCAGGTTATGACATATGAGGGGATAAGAAGGGAAAAAAATCACCAGGATCAATCTTGATATTTAAACTTCTTAATAAGGTAAACCTGAATGATATTCTTGAGACAGTTCCATCTTGCCATCTTAACAACCCTATCAGTTAAATTAAAAGTTGCTAATGATAGCCATGGTATGTTCAGAGAGGTTGACAATAATGCTGTTTTGAAGATGTCCCAGTCTTAACAGATGGTATTTGTGTAAAGTGAGGTTCTGGATTTACCTTTAATTTCCTTGTAGCACTTACTATGTTGTGCTGGTTTTAACAACTAGCAGGGAAGTAAATTCAAAGAAGCCCCACCCTTTTGCCCCACCCATTCCAATAATGGAGGTAAATATAAATTGGAATAACAACTTACTAAATTAATGATAGCCAGTGCACTGTTAATGGCAAAATATATATATAAAAGAGAGAGGGGTCCACAAAAAGCTACTCACCACTGGGAACAAAAAAAAGCTTCCCAAGAGCACTGCTGCCCACATGGTTTCCAGACAAAAGCAATACATTGAGAAGAGCTCTCATGGCTTAAAATGCCTCCTCGACCCCAAGTCTAAAAAAAGCCCCCAAACAAACCACAACGAACTGGGACAAAACAACCCCCTTGGGAGCTAGATCATCCGTGTTGTGCTACCTGCTGTTTTTCTGGACCAGTGTGCAAGGCTGTATTCAGCAGTGCTCTCCCAGCTTGACTCAGTCCTGGGGGCACATATTCTGCTGGGCTTGAAGGAGTGGAGGTAGGGGTGATGGCAGAGAGGGAACTGGGGCCACCAGCTGACCCCAACACCTTCTCTCTGGAGAGAGCCAGGCAAGATGGTGTATTTCTGGCACTTGGCTTTTCCTGATGAAACCTTGTCCTCACCAATGCTATAGGTGGTATGAAATTAAAAGCCCTAAAAGCTATACCCTCTTTTCTCTGTAACCAGGACATACAGTTGCAGGATTTTTATCAATATCAGCTCCAGCTTCCATCTCCAAGCCTCTCTTCTGTAGAGATGCCATGTTATATTCCTCAAAGAAAGCAAGTTTCTTGTAGCATTCACACTTGCTTCAATGGCAGATCAACAGGGCCAGACAGGCCTCTCAAAACAGCAAGCATGAAGAAGGGAAATCCTGATTACCACAAAAAGCAAAATAAACAAAAAAGATGCACTCTGGCTGACTCTAATGTCACATTCTTAAGAGAACATGCTTAAGAGATCATACTCTTGAAAAAGTCCCAGGATATTTTAAACTGGTTTTATTCAGAAGGCAAACATATGATGAATAACAGGCAAGGATATTCACTTAGACCATGATTCATAAATTGCTTTAATAAAAGCAGTGATAATATTCATCAAGGATGGTGAAAAGTTGAGGACATGCCAAACTGTTTTACTTTATTTTTATTCTGACTACATTTGTACAAAACTAGATTCATTAAGAAACTTTCTGACAAAGCTTTTCTTAAACAAACAGTTCTTTTATCTCTCTCTATCAAGAGAAATATTTTCTCCTCGTTCTTAAGGCAAACTTTCCCTCTCACTGACATTCTTGCAATGTGACAAACCTGCATAATCCACTGTACGAGAAGATCTCCAATATAATTTGCATGATGTTGAGCAGCATAAAATGACATTTCAAGCAGAGGTATTTGAAAAATTCTGAAGAGTAGATTTTGTTTTTCAACCAGAGGAGTCTTGCAATGAGCCAAAACCAGATGAGAGCTTTAACATTTAGGTGAATAATGGCAGTGATGGTAATGGAAAATGGTAAGGTATGAAAGGAATGAACAATTATGATAATTTTGTTTGTTTCTCAGAAGATGAGATAATGTGGATGACAGAAGATAAACATGCTTCTGCAAGTAGTTATTACACTCTTTTCAGGTAACATATTATTTGTCATATGTGCATTTTTATAAAAAAGTCTATTTTCTTACGTGTTTGCAATAACACATGAATTAAAATAGCACACAGATTAAAAAAAATAAAAGCTTCCTCTGTAGATGTCCTAGCTTTTCATTCTAATAGTGCTTTGCAGAATAGGTAATGACACTCAGTTGCTTCTGTAGCTGATGGTAGACACTACTAAAAAGAGACTGTGATGTAAAATAACATGTCTTGACAGAGTCATGTACATAATATCTTTAAGTATTCAGAAAAAAACCAAAACAAACCCCAAACAGTTCAGTCTTCTACATTGCAGACCTCAAGAAGGCAAACACTTTGATAAAAATCTATCCATGATTTAAGGACTTGAACTAGATGGTTGAAGCTCCTACTTGACCTCAAGCTTCCTCTGACAACCTGACCAGGACACTTACTGTCACTTCAGTTTCCTTTGAAAAACGAGGTAATCTTTGTTTCACATTTTCATGTTGCAGGCTGGGGATGAACAGATGGAGAGCAGCCCTGTGACAGAGGACTTTGGGGTGCTGGTGGGTGAGGTTGGACATGACCCAGCCATGAGCACTCCCAGCCCAGAAAGCCAAACGTGTCCTGGGCAGCATCCAGAGCAGCGTGGGCAGCAGGGGAGAGAGGGGATTCTGCCCTTCTGCTCTGCTCTGCTCTGGTGAGAGAGACCCCAGCTGGAACCCTGCATCCTGGGGTCACAGCACAGGAAGGACAGGGACCTTGGAGTATGTCCGGAGGAGACCACAAAGATGATCAGAAGGCTGGAGCACATCTCTCCTACAAAGACAGGCTGAGAGGATTTGGGCTGTTCAGCCTAGTGAACAGAGGGCTCCAGGGGCACTTCAGAGCAGCCTTCCAGTGTGTCAAGTGGGCCAACAGGAAAACAAGAGAAGGACATTTTACAAGGGAGAATGACTTTAAACTGAAAGAGTGTAGGTTAAGACCTACACTACCTAAGAGTGTAGGTAGATATTAGGAAGAAATCCTTTACTGTGAGGAAGGTGAGGCACTGTGACAGGTTGCCCAAGGGAATCTGTGGATGTGCCATCTCTGGCAGTGTTCAAGTGTTTAAACTGAAAGAGTGTAGGTTAAGACTAGATATTAGGAAGAAATCCTTTACTGTGGGGAAGGTGAGGCACTGTAACAGGATGCCCAAGGGAATCTGTGGATGTGCCATCTCTGGCAGTGTTCAAGGCCAGGAGTTTTGAGAAACCTGGTGCAGTAAAAGGTGTCCCTGCTTGTGGCAGTGGAGTTGAAACTAGGTGATTTCTTCCAACTCAATTTTACGATTCCATGATTATATGATATTTGGGTGGCAGAGTTGCTGACACAAGAAGCAAACTCCATGTTCGCAAATGAAGAGTCCCATATGAATGTGACTTTTATGGAGGTGCACCAGGTCATACAAGACCTTATCCCTAGGGTACTGCTGAATAATGAAAGTTTTCAATAAAAGTCAAGTGGAGACTTGTCAAAACACACTGTGGCAGTAATCCTTGTCAGGCATTGTCAAAAACTAACATTGGGAAGGTAACTAGCCCAGGAGATCTGATGCTGAGGAAAGAATGTCTGCTCTGCCACAGAGATCTGGCATTGCCTTTGCTGATCATTTAACCATCCTAAAGTGAACTGACACCACTAGTTGGTAAGCATCCAGATATGAACCCCAGGCTTCATGCCTAAGCTTGTCTTTCAAACTTAAGCTCCAAATCTAAGGTTGACTTTTACTCATCATTATGCTGGAGGGATTCTCTTTCACACACACAGCACTGAGGCAGTGAACACTCTACTTTGGTTATTTGGCAACAATTTTTCTAGGTACCTTGAAGAACATGTTGCAGCACTGGATTTGATTGTGAAGATTATGAACAGAACAGACAAACACTTGGTGCTGCCAGGGCACTGTGAGAAATCACCTCAGGCAGTGCACGGCAGATTACTTTCCTTATCCACCATTTTTCATTCTGGAACAAAGCTGGTATCATGATAGTAGCAGAAAGGTAATATTTTTTTTTTTTACACAGTTCAACAACCATTGTATCTTTTCCTTGCAGTATGAATACGCCATGCCTATCTATTCTACACAACTGCCATCCCAAGAGGAGAAACCTCTTTGATCCCATCAGCCTAGGCTGCAAGTTCAAGACCCACTGCTGCTGCCCAAGAAAGTCCCAGTGCACTGAAGCCCAGCTACTAGACATACAGGGGTGGCAGCTGTCTCAGAACTTTCTCAGACCAAGAACTTTCATGAGTCTGTCAACAGCAGCTGTCAGATGCCAAAAGTAAACAGTAAGCATTTTTCATTTATGCAGTCCCCTTGAAACGGGTATTTTCTTTTGGATGGTACAAGTTTCTGGGCATGTTATTTGCTACAGGTATTTTGCCAGACCCATTCCTGCAATTTGACTCCCTGAAATAAGATAGCATTTATTTCTATTAGGAATGGTAGTGGCCAAGCTCTTACCACAGCTGGATATGGTAGGGTGGTCTCGTTGTTTATCTCTGCGTCTCTACCCTTTATGGTTCCAGTTCTGTCTGGAGAAAGTATAATGAATATCATTGTAAAGTAATGGAATACTTTCAGAGGTGATCATCATGCAAGTCAGGACAGAATATATCCTCTGAGATCTTCAACTGGAGTAGCTTGTGGTCATTTGACTTATAAATTTGGCTTTGCAGAAAGAAAATGGATAGATTTCAGGTTGTCTTATTTAATAGAAACCCACTGACAACTTTGAGGGCTGTGTAGGTTTTGTTCTTTTCCAGTGCAAGGCCAGACCTAATTCTACAGATAAAAGTTGACCTGCAAAACTCCTTTCCCTGTGAAGTCTGAGATTTTTGTCTATAGAGGGTGGTACTTCAGACAAAATGTCATAGCTAAATTTTATCTATCTTTGTGCTATGAGCCTTGAAATAAAATCTGTTACCATATAGATTTATTTCAGGAAATAAAATAATGCAAATGTTAAAAAAGTCCTAGTATGCTTGAAAGCCTATGTATTTTTCCAACTTTGTCAGTTGCTCTAGTAACAGATATTACCATTCTTTTTCCCCTGTAAACCATGCCTTTTTTTTTTTTTTTTTTCCCTTACTTTTTTTGCTGTTGAAAATGTACAAGGAGCAGGAGATGGTTTGAAGGGAGGTTAGGTAAAGTACTTCCTTCATATAGATATATTTTTTTTACGTAGGCCAAATACATACCATTTATGCAGTATGCCATTTATCTTTTCTTTCTTTTGCTGTCTCTTAGTTGATTCTCTTTCTGCTCAGCAAGTCTTAGTCTTGTTCAAATATGTGGACTGACTGCTTTTTTCTAAACTAATGTAGCTATTATCACCACAATACTCAGGGCATTTGAGTTCCAAGGAGATACAGATTTATCGCATAGCTTTGGTAGGTACTGTAACATAGTTATATTTGTGCCAAATTTTTGTGGCTGCTCTACACTGGACTAAATTATCATATTCTCTATCAGAACCAAGAGTTGCCTGAGGAGACTTAATTTGTGACAGAAACAGTCAGAAAAAGTCAAAAAACATTCATCTGTGTAAAAAAATCTGTTTGTAAAACCAAGCCATAAATTCTCTTCAAGGGCCTCAATGCTGTTTTCAGCTGCATCTACACAAATGGTGTAGGTGCAGAGGCATCCTTGCTATGTCTGCCCTTGCTGATGGCAAGGTACAAACCAGCTCTCTTCCAGGAACTGGATAGTCTCATTCAGCATATGTACAGCTCTGAGCTAATGCATTTAAATGGCTCTGGCCTGCAGCCAGCAGTAGGCACACAAGTTTAGCAGACGTGACCATCTGTACCTGTCTGTCCCTCCAAAAGTAGAGTCCTTGTCATTGTTTCCAGCATTCATGGTATTGAACACTTGCTAAAACCATCAAAATATTCTCTTTGCTCTTGATGTACCCAGCTGCATGTCAATGCAGCAAAGGAAAACACAGCCCCTGCAGCAGCCCATTTATTTCCCATGTCTTACTCTCCATTTTTTTCCACTTTTACTCAGCTGCATCAGGTTAATTTGCTGATTATTATTTTTTGTTTTATCTAGGTTTGCCCTCGGCTCTTTCCTCTATCATATGCAGGATGATAAAGGGCAAGTTTATTTCAATTTTGCTCACCCTCAAACAACTATCTTTTCAATGGACATTGCTGCAGGTGAAATTGAACTTGAATTGAAAGGCTTTTCTATCCAATGCCAGACCTTTATGTTACCCTCTTGTTCAGTAATGTCCAGTGGGCTTCTCTGTCCAGCAAAATTTGTTTTAAAATTTGCTTCAAAATTTCTGCCAGAATGCATTCTTCATTTTGTTTTTCCCGCTAACCATAGTTTTGTTCAGTGCTGTGACACTTGCCTTACATGTCTCATGCTCTGTCTGTATGTCAGGAAGTCCCTCGACAACTTGGCATAGAAAGCTCTGCAAAAATGCAGGTGAGTCATATTAGAAGAGATATCTGGTTCTAGGAGATGATAAGACCTTGACTTTTTGAATCAGTGACACTGTTCTGGGTGTTCACAGTCTTCTTTCATTCACAACCAAGGATTTCACGATTTTTGCAATGCACCATTTGTGTAGAGGTTGCTGTAAGCTTAACATATATTATGTTAAATCACAAATGCTCTCACTGTAAAACTTTTGTACCCTATGTAAGCAGGATGCAGGGGACAAATGTAAATAAGAATTGAAGTCTTGTGGTCTGGTCATGGGAGGAGCAGGTGTGATAACTGAAAAACTTCTAACTTTTCCAAGTGGATACTTTGGTCTTGAGAACAGATCAGAAAGGATTCATAATCATTAACTTCTAAAAACCACACTCAGATGGTAATTTTTTTTTCTTTCAAGCCTAATGTCCCTAGTTGAGGGCCATTTCCAATTTCCCATCACAGGAGATGGCAGGCACTGATGGTATATCTGACACAGCCACAGGATAAAGACTCTGACTGGTCTGTTCCAAGTGACCCTAAGCATCCAGCAGGGTGAAGCAGAGGGATTCTTGAGGAAACATGCACCACTGCCAGAGCAGAAGGACTTAAATTTCCCCCTAACCTTCCATTTTTATAGTCCAATTCCTCTGAAAGTCCAGAAATAAGAGAGTGTGTATCCTACCTCGTACTCTGACATGATGCAGGTTTAAGAGTTACTTATGTAGGAGGCAAAGGTCTTCTAGGAACTGTGAAGTGCCCTGCTTCTGGACCATACATGCATTTCCTCTGAATGATACGTTGGCTAAGGAGATCTAGTCCAAGACCAGAAACTTGTTAATATGTAAACCAAAGAGTGATAAAGAGAGCAGGGGTGGGGAGGGGACACCAAGAAATAACACAGGCCAAATTTTCCACCCCAGTCAAACCTCTCTTGCCTGCAAGCAAGGTTGGAGAAATTCTCCTCAGCCTGTGTGAAAGTGGCAGAACAAGGCTTTGCTACATCTGTCCCTGCATAGTGTGAAAAAGGGTAGTAATAAATATGTTGAATGCAACCCATACTGGGAACTCTGTTATTAGGAACTCCTGGTTGTTTCATATGTCTAAAGTTGTTCCATGGGTCTTGCAAACAATGGTCATAGTAGACTTCCTGACTACTCAGATAGTTTGCAGCTTTTCGTGACACATTTGAACACCATTCAAGCATTTCTAAATCATGTGCATGGAATCAATTAAAAAAGGTAACAATTGTGTAGTACGAGCTTCTCTTCTAAGTATTTCTTCTCATCTAACGCTTTTCAGAGCACTTGGTCAATCTTACAGCAGTCTGCCTGGTTATCATACCTGCTTATCCTAGAGGAGCTCTTTCATACTCAGGTTGACCTGATTTTGATGTACAAATGAAAATTCAAAGAGACTGGCCCAAGTGGTTGCAGGTAAGTGCTAAGAAGCAAGAAAGATGAAAACAAACAAGGGCGGGAACTCCAGGTTTTAGGCTACCTGGAGAACTTAGGCTACAGATGATTTCTTAATTACCTTTGGTCAGGTTCTGGAAAGGAGGAATATACTTCCAATATATAATTATCTTTCTCCACCCACTTCCAGAAAGAGGAAGAGCCACTTGGGATTTGGGGATTGTGGAGATTTATAATGGTTCCATTTTTCAGGAGCTCAGTCCTTCAATGTCATCAACATACACCTCTTTTGCAAATAAGATTTATTAAAACCACTTGCCTTGTTGGAGATCTTCCATGATCAGGAATGTCCAACAAATCTGGTAAAAGAAATGAGTAGTCTGCGGTGTCCTTTGGATCATTTATTGCACTGAAGGCTCCCCTCAGAGAGGAGCTAAATTATAGCAAGGTCCAGTAAAGCAGTTCCTTATGGAGAGAGCAGAAAGCAAGTTTGACAGAAGAGAACAGCAAAAGATAAAGGTTTTCAGAAGAAATATCGCGGCAGTTAAGGTACACAGAGCTTAAAAAGCATTAAAGAGGAGGTGTAAAAATGGATGTATCATGCAGTAAGTGCTCCTGCAAGGGTGGTATAAAACCAGACAGCCTATTACAGCAGCTCTAAAGACACGGAGTACCACTTTGCACAAGTCAATGCACTAATTCGCTGCTTTCTGTCTTCTACCACTGAAGTGTTCCACTTCAGCATTGCTCCTTGACTAATTAATCATATCCATCCTAATTCTCTCCCTCTCACCTTTTAGGTGCGACCTGTGTCCTAGTCTGATGAAGAAAACACTGCCCCCCTCAAAGACTCGTCACCCAAGGAAACATGCAGTACCCAAGACAAGGCAGTGACTCATCTAATCCCCGCTGGTGCTGGCCTGCTTTGTAAAAGCACTCGTATTCCTATTATGTCTGTGTGGCATAACACGGAGAGGAGACACTCCTGCAGAAATCCCCAGACAGGCCAGCACACCTGGTCCAAGTCACAGCCTAGGGTTTCAGGAGTCATCTCATCCTCCCCATTGTGCAAGACCAGCGCTGCACACTTAGTTTGCTGGCCCTGGAACCACATTATGATTTTTATTTATTAATTAGAACTACAGTCCCTTTTCAAACTTTATGTTAATATTACATGCACTTCCTTCCCTTGGAGAGAAGTGAGGGTCTTAAACCCAGACACAATATTATTTTTTTTTATAAAATTAACAACAACGACAACAACAAAAGTCAGAGCTGGCATCACGAAGGTTGATTTGAGCCCACAGGAATGAATCCTCCTGCTGAGTTCCTTGCCTAAATATGTGAGGTTAATCCAGCTGCCTCCAGTGGGCAGAAAGAAGATTTGTTCTAGAACAACATGTCAGGGACATCTGTATTTTTTTTTTTTTAGTGCCTTTCCACAAAGGTCATCTGCTAGGACCATCTGGATGTCATAAGTTCCATGAATTTTGTCTGTTAAAGGTAAACTTGACTGTTTGTGGAGTGGCAGATGCCCTTTATATTTGTGGCTGATATTACTTGCATTTTCCTGTTGACCATAATCTGTGATAAAAATTTTGTTTGACTTCTCCTTACCTTCCCCATCCTGCCCTTTTTCAGAGAGATTTGGAAAAGCATCATTTGTGAAACTATTTAGGAAAGGTGAGCCCAAGAAGAACCTTCACTCTCCACCATTCATTTGTATTATGGAGCACACACAGCCCCAAAGACAGAAAAAAGAAATGACAATGTAGGTTTTCTTTAATAATTGGTGCTCATCTCTCAGTGTGATTTCCTGTTTGTGGCACTCTGTTAATTGGCTTTCATGGCACCTGAACAACTAAAAACTCTCATTTCCCTACGGTACTCCCAAGGGAGAGGGAAGGGCATGGAGGAATGTCTGGAGGCTGTTCTTAATAAAAAGTATGAATGCATCCTGCATGTATCTATGTTCAGAGGGTTCCCAGAGATTTAGTGATGCTTGATGCAGTCATTGGGGAAAAACTTGGGCTGTATTTGAAACACCCTCAACCAATGTCTCCTTTACATATCACATTTACTTTTCTCCTATGAGGAAGCTGGGATTTGACAGCCATCGAGAGCACAAGGTCATTCTGTGTTTGTTAGAATTTAAGCAGTATGGATCGCACAGGCAATTGTTTTGAACTCTGCCCTTATCTAGTGCCAGGGGGGCCCTGTCCTGGTTTAGGGACAAATTTGAGAGAAAAGCCCTGAATAGGATTCCTCTGGGAAGCAAACCCAAGTGGCCCCTCTCTCTAACCAGTCCAGTAAAAAAACTTCTTTGGAGAAAAGTGGAAAAAACTATTTTACTTAACAAGCAAAGTGCTTACAAGTATAAAGAATGAATAATATGAAACAATAAAACCTCTCGTTCTGGAGTGAGATGGCAAATTGAGAAAGTCCTTGCCGTGGGTGTAGCTCGGCTCTCTCTCTCAGCGTCTCCTCAGTCCCAGTCCCTCCGGCGCTGCTGGAAAATGCCGAGGTCCAGGCCCCGGTGGGCCGCAGGTGCAGCCCCCAGTGCTCCCCTGGGTTTTCAGTCCAGAGCAGGTTTAAACAGTTCCAAGAAAAAGGAAAAAAAACAGTCCAGGGAACTTCTCTGCCCTAGCTAGCTGAAACTAACTAAAAGCAAAAAAAAATCTCTGTCCTGCCGTCTCTCCAAGCCTCCGCCGAACACCCCGTCCGCAGAAGAATGTGGAGGAGTCGGGCAGTTTTCTCAAAACAAACTCCGCTCTTCTCCTTGCTCTTAGAACCAGTCTTAAAGGCACAGGACTCAATAGACAGCACAAACAGAACAGACGATTGGGGATACAAACGTCATTAAGTTACCCTAGGACAGGCCCGATAGACTGCCGCTCTCAAGCAGATGGGCATGGGCTGAGAGAGCTGTGCTAGCAGAAACTTAACTGTGGCTATTTCATAGAATGTCTGTTTTAGTGGAAGTATCTACAGGAAGCCAATGCAGTTGGGCTTATACTGTTGAAATATACAAGTGTTCATGCACTGGTATGCACTTTTAGAAACATTGCAACCTAAATTATCTAACTTAAGGTTTTCCACACAGAAGTCTATGACAGGCCAGGGAATTAGAGAGGACCAATACCCCTAGTGCTGGTGTTCAAAGATGTAACAAATCTCTGCTGCAAGCAGCTAATCCAGCTGGGATATTTTCAGCATTCCCGGCTGAGTCCTTAGCACATCCTGTGCAAGTCTGATCCATTGTCTATTATTGCTTGAAGTTAACTTCATGGGAACTATGATCTGGACCGTGAACACTTAGCACTTTGACTTTAGGAGCAGGAATGGTGTTATTTACTCCATCACAAAGGCATCTGTAAAGTATAAATGCACAGGTTTTAACACAGACCAGAAAACTGGTGTAAAGTGGTCTGTTAGATATTTTTGAACTTGTAGAACTTTGTTTCCTTAGACCACATGTGATTCTTGTGGTTTGAGCAGAGAGGTTTGCAGATCCATGCAGGCAAATTGCCCTGAGTCACCAACTCAAACAATTCAGCAGGAAGGCATACAGAGGAGGAGGGTAGGCCCTACATTTCCCTGCCTGTAAACAAAGACTGTGGAAGCAGGAGAAAAAAAAATAAATTAAAAATAGGACAAGAAAGCCAAAGTCAGATTTAGAACACTTGAAACAAAACTTCACAACTGAAAGGGAAGAGTCGTGACAAAACAAGATGGTTTTGTCACAGTCTGCTGACCTCTCCACATACACCCTTTCATCTTCCACTAGTCTTCAGGAGCATTCTGACCTAAGTTCTGTTAGGCATTTAGCTTCCAGCTTAGAAGCACAATGGAAGAAACATATCACAGGAAAGTAGTTTTGCTTCTGTGCTTTTTTTCACTCTTACTTTCAAGCCCAGGTTTGAGTGTTCTATAATAATATCTTGTCATGAAAACAGCAGTCTGGCTTAGTCTCTCTGGTATGCTCCTGGTTGTTCTTTTAGCTGTATAACAGCATGTTCCCTCTCAGGTTGCTTTGAAAGTCTGAGGAGGTAAGCTGTTCCAGGATGCTGTATATTTAAATAGCAAGCTATACAATGCAGAAGTGTCATCTAAAATGCTAGCCTTTCTGCCATGTGTGCGAGATAGATGCTGGTTTGCCATTGGAAAAGTTGCAAAAGGACTCTCCTCTCCCTATGGCATCTGTATTCTATCTTTGTCTGTCAGGAGCAGAAGTGCTGGGGAAATGATTCTTGCCCTAGCACAGTCCTGTACTGGGTTTTGGGGCTGTCACATACACCCTACCTGTGAGTGTGGGGTACACATAGGATCTATTATGTACGATGTATAAGGCATCGTACAGTGCAACTGCACTGCTATGACATTCACAGCAGGGCTTGGTCTGTCCCCAGGTGTCTGGCATACTGCAAAGCAGGTGTGTGTTTGTGAGTGCCTTGGGTGAAGGAAACTTCCTTTCCTTCATTCCAGGCAGGCAGACTGAGGTATTAATCTCTGGCAAGACTGAGGCAGCTGTGGATTTCTGTGTAAATTTAGCACAGTTAATTTGGGAGTTCAGAAATAAAATAATCCAGCAGCTGTTAGAGAATAAACTTTTAATGTAGATTACTGAAATATGAGCTGGAAAACCCTCCAGTGCTCCTCCCCAGGTAGCTTTAAGCCTGAGTATGCCTCCCTCATTCTAGAATGCAGCTGCACGGGCTAAAGGTTTGATCAGGAGCACATAATGAGCTTCTTAGGAGGAGTCTCTGGCCACCTCCACTGGATGTCTTTGGCAATGTTAAAGAGTGTCAGCATCTCTTCTTAGCTTGCTCATGTTTTTCTGAAACATAGATACCAGTGGAAAATTTTGCTATCTGCTATTTACTATTTGCTTGCTGTTTTTTATTGTCTCACCAATAAAAATACAAAGCTAAAAATTTCCCAAATCTATTATAAAATCTAAATCTCTTAACTGATTATGCAGTGGTTGCCTGTCATAATTATATTTCCAAAAGTAATTTGCTTTTCTAACAAAACTTTCATCCCAGAGAGTTCATAAAGAAATCTAAATTCTGGACCCTGTTTCATCTCATTATGTTTGGTTTCCATCTTCCTTGGGTTTTCCTTAATTCAAAAAAGCTAACAAAAAGGTAGTGGATGTGATTTCTATTTCAGGGAAGTAAAATTAGAAGTACCTTTTGTTCTGACCAGAAAGGTATCACAAAAGCTGTATTTCCTGGTATACCTGATGGACAGGGTGCCATCCAATGACATCTGGACAAGCCTGAGAAATTTGCCCACATGAATCTCATGACTTTTAACAAGACCAACCCCTGCTCTCAGTCCAGGCTGGGGGATGAACAGATCAAATCAGCCCTGGGGAGAAGGACTTGGGGGTGCAGTGGGTGAGGCTGGACATGACCCAGCCTTTGGCACTCCCAGCCCAGAAAGCCAAACGTGTCCTGGGCTGCATCCAGAGCAGAGTGGGCAGCAGGGGAGGGAGGGGAGTCTGCTCCTCTGCTCTGGTAGGGGAGACTCCACCTGGAACTCTGCATCCAGCTCTGGAGGCCCAGCACAGGAAGGACATGGACCTGCTGGAGTGAGTCCAGAGGAGAGTCATAGAGATGACCAGGGAGTTGCAGCACCTGTCCTATGAGTAAAGGCTGAGAGAATTTGGAAGATTCAGAGAAGAGAAGGTTCCAGGGTGACCTTCTTGTTGCCTGCAAATACTGGAGGGGAGCTATAAAAGAGATGGAGAGGGGATTTTAACAAGAGTATGTAACTACAGAACAAGGGGGAATATCTTTACACTGAAACACAGTAGGTTTGGATTACAAATTAGGAAGAAATTCTTTACTCTGAGGCTGGTGAGGCAGAGAAGCTGTGGATGCCCCATTCCTGGCACTGTTCAAGGACAGGCTGAATGGAGCTCTGAACAACTTGATCCAGTGGGAGGGGTACATGCCCGTAGCAGGGAGGTTGGAACTAAATGGTTCAAATCAAACCAAACCAAACCAAACCAAACCAAACCAAGCCATGGTATGATTCTCTGATTTTCTGATGATGCAGCTGTTGCAATTATTCCTATATCAAATATGAGTTTCTCTTTTTATCATAGTTTCTTTTTTAATTATCTGTGCCAGATCCAAGAATCTGGATTTGTAAGAAAAACTGAGGAGATAAAGAAATGCTCTCCTTTATTTGTTTCATAATATAAAGCCAGTTTTGCAGGCTGTATTTATGACACTCTTTCCACAGACAGGTTTTGAATCAGATGCACAGATGTGAAAATGCTGCATGTATATTTTTGTATCTTTTGATATAAATGCTGGTTTAGTGTGATATATTGGGCAATAACCACTGCCCAAGGGATATCTTACGTTTCACACATCAAATTAGAAAGCAAAGTGAAATAAGCAAAGTACTTTTTCAAATTTTCATGAAATTCTGAGTTTTAATTGGATTTTCCTTGGTCGAATAGGATTATATTTAATTTCCTCAGCATAGCTTCATTTGCTTGGGTTAATAGGCAGTCATAAAATTGGACATCAGAATTAGCATACCTCTAAGAGGGGCAGAGTAGTTCTCAGTGAAGTCAGCCATGTTTTCAAGCTGCCTGCAGACAGAATGTCTTGATTAATGTCTTGCAGATTAATGTCTTTACACCACTACCAGTGTCATATATACACGAGCCAGAGCAAGAAATTGCATTAATTCCAAGATGTTTAACCATGTCATAAAACAGAGGGCCTCTGTGGGATATTTCTCCTTAGCATGAGAAGGAACTGCTCCGATGTAAGCTGCCTTAGGGTCTAGAGACCTGTCTTGCTTGACCTAAAGTTACCAGCTTGGAGTAATCAACAAACTTGCTGAAAAGCAAAGCCAGAGACAAATACCAGGAAAAGACAAGCACAGTCTGCATATTTTTTCTGACCTGCAGTACTAATCCCAAATTAGGTTACTTTTAATAAATTCTCTGTGATGGGTATTTTGAGGGATATAATCCAGGTCTTTAGTGGTAAAAGGAAGTGCCTCAGAGGCCATGGAATGCATAAGCAGGTCTTGTCTAGAATGCCAAATTTCAAAACTAACATATTTTTACCAAAAGTGCTTCCTGATTGAGTTTCCTTTTGTTCACCAAAAACTTGGGAATATGTCTCAGTTCTGAGGTGGAATTTCTGGTTCAGTGGCAAAGCAAGTGTCTGAGGCGTTCAACACTTAGTTTGGGAGGGTGAATTTTAGATCTCTGCTTATTCTAATGCAATCCAGGGATACAAACCACTGCATGACACCATACATGACCAGGGCACTGGTCATCCCATTCCCATCCTAAGGAAAAGGACACTGCTCTTTCCTTTTCCTCTAAAGAACTGTAAACATCATGCTGTCATCCCAATGTGGACATGCACAAAGTTGCATCTTTTGAAATTTAGGAGTAGTTTGGTTGTAAACCCCTTTTATTATGCTCTGGTTATATCACTAGATGTGGGCAAAGCCAAATCCATGAAGTTTCTATGATGTAATTTACCAAAATATTTGAGATTGAAAAGGGAGATTTCGCAAACCTCTTTGGGACTGTGCTGCTCCTACTGCTGTAAGTATATGTGGGGCAGATTTCCCTTGTACTGAACAGGTCTGCTGTGTGGAAATTACTTTATTACAGACTGGGTGGAGTGAGTTTCTATTGTTCTCAAGTGTGAGGCCAGAATCTTCAGCTGCAGCCTGGCTGAGACAAATCTAGCTCCATTCAGTGGGCTCTCAGCGAGCCAGTGTGTCCATGGGCACTGCCTGATAGCCTACCACATTTCTTCTGGGGCCTCAGAAGGAGCCTGGTGTCACCACTAGAGTTTCTGGCTTTACTGGCTATAGCTTTGACACGTCTTTTTTTCTCAGGAGCTGACATACTTGGCATACACCACTCTGTAGATGTATAACCTGACATTTTGCTCCCCAGAATCAGGCTTCCTGGCCCCAGCATTTCTGCACTTCTCCAAAGCCCTTGCCCATCTCAGTGAGCTCACAGCAGCTTGTGCTGCTTGGGGAATGCCTCATACCACTCCAAGTTCAAACTCTTCACGTGGGAACGAAAGTATCCTGAAGGAAGTCACTCCACTCAGAAAGAGGCTTTGGTACCTTCAATGATAGGAGTGTGCCATGCTCTGAAAAGAGATCTGATGAGCAGAAGAGGCCTGAAGTATGGCCAGATCCAACTACAATGCGTGTTGCGGGAACAGCACAAGAGGTCACAGCCATACTCCGACTGTTTTGAACAAATCCTATGAGCTAACAACTCAATGAGAAAACTGCTACTGAGAAGCAGCAGGAGGGCTCATTCAGCCTTGCTGAAGAAAGGCCCAAGACAGAGGCAACCAGAATTGCAGACCAGAATAATGGAACTGATCTTGCAGGAGAACAGGCAGGCCAAAGCTTCAGGAGAACCTGGTGCTCCAGCAAGTGACCAAGGCATCATTAGCCCAGTGCTGGAGCACCATCTGGTGACAAAAATCCAGAAAAATTTTCTGAAGATCCGCTATGGTCCGCTAAGAAAATACCAACATATGTGACCAAGATGCTGCTCAGATGTCTGTGAAACAGAACATCCATGCTCCCCTGGCTGTCGAGCAGGAGATGCGGCAAAAAAAATCACATAGGAAAGCAGCCCAGACTGTGTTTACTGCAAAACTAATACCTGCTTTTAAATAGCAGTCAAGGAGAAAATAGCTGAAAGAGGTAAATTGGCACACATGTAAGTTTTTCTGCCATTCTACATATCATTGGTATTGGCCAAGGAAAAGGAGAGTGCACAAGACAGAGTATCTGCCCAAATGGCATGTAAGTCCCATAACACCTACTATTTTGGTAGGTTTTGACATGAATAAATTCCCCTTTGTGTAACGTTTCCTTGCACTTCTAAATGCATTGGCACTGCTAGTCTTGTAAAACACTGATAAGAGCTTTCTTTAAGGGACAAACTTACCTGGAATTGTAGGGTATGGAGCACTTTTTTCATCTAGTCTTTTCTTCTAGGATGTGCTCAAGCCTTTGTTTTTCCAGTATCAGCAAAAGAAAAAAAATCTCAGAAGGGAAGAATATAATTCAGGTGGATGGCAAACCTATTCATTAACTATTCAAAAGGTTTCTTTTCATTCTTTTGCCTTCCATTTAGCCTGTGAACCTCGTTTCCCAGAAGAGGTCTTTTGAACACAGAACTTCTGTATGCATGAACTGGTCAGACTAAACTCCATGGCAGGTCAGTATCTGCCTGACTGGACATGGTTTGCACCAGTTACGGTCAGAGAAGTGTGGTTAGAAGGAGGCTGGTAGCTAGAAATTATCCCTCTTCCCATGACTAAAGTCCTGGCCTTGTGTCCCAGCCACCACAGTGAGGCACAACTCACCTCTGCCCGCAGCTGTCCCACCGTTCCTCCTCTCTCTCAAAGAAAATGCCCCGCAACTCTCCTTTCTGTTTCTAACATCTGTTTCAGACAGGACACCATGTGGCTGCTGCCAGTGACTAAAGGTTTGAAGGCACAACTCCTTGATCCCCTGCTACCAGAGAAAGAAGCCATCCCTGCAAAGAAAATACATGTAAGAACTACTGTGTCTGTGACCAAATCTCCAAGCTCCATCCATACATGTCTGGGAAGCTGGCTGTCTGAATGGTCTGTTGGGGTTAAAAAGTAGCTACTTGAGAGAAGAACATACACAGCAACCCGTAGCTCCCAACACAGCCACATAATGGCATGCAGCATTGGAGAAAAGCACCTCTGTCTTCTTGAGACAGACTTTTTGTCTAATGTCAAGTTGACTCTGTAGCAATGTAGGGCAGTTCTTACCTAATTCTTGCTCCCAGTTTAGATTTCTTGGGAGAAAGAGCAAAATTGTATTTTGCCTAGGGAATAACAAGGCTGTCCATCATGTGTGGATGTACTAGTGGTCTGGCTGGCTTGTACCATAACTACCAACAGGAACAATCCAAAACACAGGCAGCTTAAATTTCTCTGATGTTTTTCCGTGCTGCCAATTCGGTTAATATTTTTTTTAGCGCAAATCTTCTTTATTTGTGTGAGTTCTTTATATCAGGGTTGCAGTCAGGAAGGATTTCTGGAAAGCACTAATATCTCTTTCTTTAACTAGTGTGTATCTTTGCTTTGTTAAGTGATGCAGTGGTTCAGTTTCTTCTCCTTGACAGGAAGGTCAGAGCCACACTGAAAGAGAGGCAAACAGAGGCTGATGGGTCCAATCCTATATTTGAGGGATTTTTCTCATTACAGCCGAAAGTGTGATTTCTTGCCACGTGTCTCTGTGGATTTGGCAGTAGAAGGTGTCAGGATGCAGGATGGAGAGTACACCCCACACAGACAACCAATGACATGTAGGTCAGCAGGTGCTGGATTTCTAATTTTCTGTATCACGTTGCATGAGCATAAGCTTCAGTGTAAGCACGGCAGGAGGAACACGCTCCAAGTCTGCAAGAGCTGATAAGCAGAGCTGTCAGCATTGAAACTACACCCCCATATGTCACATGCAACTCAACACCACACTGGAGGCTTTAAGACTTTGATAAGCAGTTTATTCCAGAGATGGACAACCAGACTGTGTTGCCTTGCAAGCCCTACTAGAAAATTTTCACATTTATGTCCCCTTTGGATCCTGCTTAGTCCTTCTGCTGAAAGTGAAGAAGTGGGTGTGACCTTCAGAGCCTAAGTGGAGAGATGGGAAGAGAAGCATTGACTGGTTAATTGCATAGAAAAGAGGAAGAGCCTTAAATTTAGACATCTTCTATACCAGTAGGAGGATACAGTGTTTTATACTGTGATGAGCCAGAGATCTGTAAGCTGTTTCTCTGCAGAAAAGGAACAGATTGGACCGTGAGTCACTCTGAAAGTAGCATGATCCTTTTTTAACTCAGAGCAACAGGTCTTCCACATATGAGTTATGACGCTACTGAAGGTATATGATACAGAAAATGCTTTATTTCCCTTCTGCTGTTCACCCATTTCCCTGAGAAACAGGGAATAAAATAATGCAGCAGAAAAACACCACTTGGTTTCTACTTATGGACTAGAATGACACTTGTATTCCAAGGTACAGGAAAGGAAACCCCAAATTTCTTTCTTACATCACTGTTAATGATTGTCTGCTGTTATGGCTCTCTTTCCCCCAGTCATGTCATCTGGTGAGCTGGAAAAAGGATTGAATATGCGGAAGAGGGTTTCCAACAAACCCTTTACTGGACACTGCAACTGTGCTGATAAATCTCACGCCAGATTGTTTTACCTCAAAAAGCATTAATGCTGGGGAGGTTTTCATGATGCACCAGACAAAACTGAATTTCTCATGCCCATTCCTCTAGTCACGGGTTTAACATGTAATTTTTTTGATGCTGTGAGTTAACTGATTGAATTAGTGTGAAGAGTTACAAAGTAACCTATCTTACATAAAGGCAAATCAAAAGCCTGAGCTGCATTCAAGGACCGTTTACCAAATGTGTTTGGAAGTGGATGAAGCAGAGAATTCTAACCTGAGAAATCTATAGGATGCAGAGACTTGCCAGAATTCACAGGAAAGCAAGAATTAGGAATAACCACCTGGTGGTTTTAAGACCTGTTTCCCTCTGAATTGTTTTTTTGTTCTGGTCAAATGACAGTTAGATCTAAGGGAACTGGCTACTAAGGGGAGGAGAAGTACAGACGCTGCCAGTCCACTGGAAGCACTCTGGCCCTGATCCGGGTTGGTGATTGACTGGTACAGTGTATGGCTTCATTACCAGAGGGACCAGAACCTTGGGCTGGAACAGAGCAAGAAGAGAGTTTATCCAGCTGGGAAACCAGACACATCTTTTACTTTGCCCTCTTTCAGTTTCCCAGCTCTCCCCAGTCCTTTGACCCAGAATCAGCCAGGGATGCCACACAGGAAGATCTGAAATGTTCATCTGTTGTGAGGGAAGTACTGACTGTCTTTCCAGTTCTGGAAGTCCTCGTGGTTAAGAGCACAGCAGGGAAAACTATTCATGCACTTTGAAAGTAAAATCTTTTGAGAGAATCTGGAGAACCTAAATATATCAAACGTTAAAAAAAAAAATACAGCTTTTATATCCCCTATTTCTGGTCTCAGAACTACAAAGAAGCTGGTCAGACACTTATCCTCTCCTGCTCTCCAAAATCAAAAGAAACAGACATTGCAGTGGGAAGGGTTCAGAAATCTATGTGTCTCCTTTACCTTGTGGTAGAGGTAATTCCCATTAAAAGAAGCTCATGCCTCTCCCAAGGAATGCATGTTTTCTAAATTGTCTTGTCATGAGAATGTCATTCAACCATATATGTTTCAAATGGACACTTGAAATGTATCTGAAGTTCTGAAAGCCACAGTCAAATCCCCTCATGCCTGCAAACCAAACACATATTTTGTGCAATTTTTTGTCATTTCTGCCTTTCCAAAGACCAAGACGAAGCAAGATGAGATTTATGATGAGAAATCTGGATCTTAGAAATTCAGACTTAACACTTTGTTGTAAATATCTGTCTATCAAAAGAGGAAGGTGACGCGTTCCCCAGGTCTCTTATGCCCCGGCTAGGTCTGAATGGGGCACCTCCGCACCAGGCATGGGGAGCTGCCCAGGCGTTGGGCTAGCTTTTGGGCAGGTCCTCTGGGGCTGCTGGCCCCAAGACACTGGAGTGGAGTAATGTCAAGGACTGAGCAGAGGAGGAGGAGGAGGAGGAGGCTCTCTATATGAGGTTCCAGCAGGTTTATTGCTGTCAAAAGGTCCAGGGAGAGAGAACCCCGAATATGGGGAGATATGAACTTTTAAACGGGGATGGAGAAGGGGTGGACACAAGGACACAATCAATGACAATTCAACAGAGGAGGATCCTGTGGAGGGATCCACAAAATCCTAGCAATGAGGAAACATGAGGAGAAGTTACAATCCAAAGGAACCAACAGGGCATTGAGGAATACGGGACTCTCTGGAAAGGGGGAAGGAGTAAACATTGATTGGCAAGCAAGAGGCTGGGATAAACAGGGATTGGCATACAAGCGTCTAGAATAAGGGAGGGGACTGCCTTAGGGCCAAAAAAATTGTGTGGGGATTATAGGGATCTCAGGGACAAACCACTGGGAAGGAACTCACCGCAATAGAAGGGATGATTCCCAACACTGTTCCAAATATGTGGCATGATCATACTGTATGTGAAGAGGTGAATAAAAGACTTGTAGGAACACCTTCTTCCAGAGACAGGGGAGAGCCTTGCTAATCACATTCCAATAATCTCCCATGTGCTTTTAATGAAGTCCTCAGAACATGTGGAATATTCTTTCCTGACAAATACACACTCAAAGCAGGGCTTGCTGTAAGGCACATGGCAGAGGCCACAGTGTTTGTAGCAACATGGTTCAGTGCAATATGTGTCCTTGTGACAGAAGAACAATTTTCCTTCAATCTCCCATCTTGACCCATCTGTTCTTTGAAGGTTAAGATGGGTCTTTGTGATCAGCCAATCTGCCTTCCCAGGAAAGCAGGCTATATGTATTCCCCATTCTTTCTTCCTGAGCTGGTGCATTTCAGCCTGCCTGAATGGCAGTGGTTAACATTTGTCATAAAGTTTAGCTGAACACGCCAATGATTAATTATCATCAGGGCTGAAAATGTGCAAAATTCAATGTTTGATTTTCCTCAGATTCACTTTCAATTATGGGACCTCTTCTACTTCCCTCTATCTACTAGATGCAAAAGCCATGTCTGTTTAATATCTTTCTACTGGTAGTTTTGTTCTTTCAGGTCTCTTAGAACATACCTAACAGCACTGGGAATTGTCCTTGTCCCAGTGGAAGCTGAGTTCCTCCTTACACTTATATTTTTAGAGATGTCAACTAGGTTTTTATCCATTTGGTGGCTAACATGACAGGTTAAATCTAACTTTGATGGAGAACACAATCCACCACCATGTCAAAAAACAGACCAGACATTAAAATATGGATATCTGCTAACTTCCATCTCCCAGGCTGCCTCCAATTTTTTCATGGGCTAAACCCACATTAACCCAAATGAAATTAAAATAAACCTCTTCAGGGCCTAGCACAAAATGATAGTGAGATTGCATTGTTTTAAGACTTATTTCTTCAGGTGGTAGTTCTCTGGTGGAGAGAATGGAAAGGAGAAAGGAGGTGCAGCATTGCTTGATGCAGAGCATACTCACACACAAAATGTGATAGGAAAGGGCTTGGCAAGGGGAAAGGAGTTATATTTAGAGCAATACTAAAGAATATTGGCAGCAGAATCCTTGTCTAGGATATGTTCATCCTCATACGGAGCATGTCAAAGGCACTTGGGAAAACAAGCTGCCAGAACACAACCAGAAAAAGCTGGTAGCCAAGCAATCTAAAATCAGTCCTTGCTTTTTACCTGGTTCTTCCAGTTTCCTTCCTTTGCTGACAGCTCTGCTGCTGTGAGAAAGCTGTTCAGCATTCATCCTGAAGCTGTCCCTAAACTCAAAAACTCTCTATGAAAGCAGAGTATGAAAGAGAGAACAACTGCTCATTGTGTGGTCAAGTGTGGTGGCTTGTCATAAACGTAACAAACATAACTGTCCCCCTTGCATGACTTCATGGGGAAAACCAATGCCCGAAGACATCAAGAGTTTAGAGCCGTCTCCTAACAAATATTCTAGGATTTGGTCTTTTGAGACTGGACAGAGGTAGAAATACTTACTTTAAAAAAAAGGCATCTGAAACATAAGCCGGAGATACAGACCAAGTAGGGTTTGCATGCAAGGGCCTCAAGAGGTCACAAAGACGTAGGCAGATAAAATGAATGGAGTGCAGAATAACCTGGTCTTAGCACTACTTGGCAGAGCAACACGAAGTCTTGAGTCACTAAAATACCAAAGTGCTACAGGAAGGAGGCGACCTGCAAGAATTTCCATGTCTCAGCCTGAAACTCATTTAACTTTACCTCCACACGTTTGGGGATTCTTCTGAGCATTAGGATTTATTTCACTAAAGATAAAGCACGAACATGAGAGAAGTGTTCAGCAGTCTTTAGCCTGGAAGAAGAATGCCTCAGAGGAATGTCTGCATTTTTCATGTAGACTGCTATTTGGATGATCTTGTAAGAATACATAAAATGGGCCTTTTGAATTATTTTACTACAGTGAAGGATGGTTTAGGAGTGTCTTGGGAGTAGAGTCATTAAGCAACAGATGAAGGGAGAAGGACTCTTGGTTTTCATTTGCAATGTTAATAGCAACATGCATTTCTTCCTTACTGGAGATGCCTTTAACATATACACAACTATTATCAAGTGACCAATAACTGATGGGAGTGTAATAGTTTTTTGTGTCTGCCATGTGTGCAGGGAGGAATTCCTAGTGCCTGGTACTCCAGTCTTCACAGTGCAATATTATCACACTTTATCTGTTTCTGTGTCTTTGAAACTAAAAACAAACATGATGTTGATGTTTCTAATATATATATATATATATATTTTATATATATATATATATATATATATATATAAAATATATTTTATATATATATATATATATTTTTTCTTTTTGCCTCCTTCTTGGCTACACTGTGTATTTTTAGTTCTGTAAGACTTTTCAAACCTTACATCCAGAAAACTTATTTTTCACTCTTCACTAAGTCTGATGTCAAGTGGTACTGGAAGAAGTCATCATCATGTATTGCATAATTGTCTGAGACTAAACAATAAAATGCTTTTCCTCAGCTGTTGGACACCAATGGAATCCAAACCAGTCTGCAAGTAAACAGGGATGTTTGATTACATCATTTGACTATCAGATATAGGATTACAGATGTTGGAAGTTTAAGCTACTGACTCAGCATTGCCTCATTTACTCATTTGGTTAAGAAATTGCTGTGGCATGGAGCTGGAGGCAAAGATTTTGTCCTTCCTCTTTGTTTGTTGTCTAATCCATATATTAACATAACCTGTTGGGCCAGGTTAGAGACAACTGTGGCCAGAATTATACTTAATCTTGCTTTGCTATTGTTTCTTTAGCAAGTAGTGTTGAAGTTTTGCATTTCCTAAGATCATGAGGTGGTAGATTTGCAACCAGAAGAGCTACTATATATGTACATATAACTTGAAATGCCATAACTTAAGTCCAACTAAAGCATATTCTTTTAAAAATAAGCATTATTAATGCAGTTACCTAGATCAGTCAAGTCAAGAAGCCATATACAGGTATGTAATATCCAAATATGCTACGAAGTAGTGTAGCTGCAACTTTAATACAGTCTTTTCAGAAATCTATGAAGCAAGAGGTTATAATCTTTATTCTGTTTCTGTCATAGCTGCTTGAAGTGCTGAGATGGTTGTTCTAGTGTGAAATGTTGGATGAAACCTGCTGTTGAGATCTTGTCACAGTACAGTTTTGAGTAAATTCTCTGAGCAGCCCAACCTAAGATAAGGGTACAGAGAAGTTGCCTGCGTTGCTCCCTTACATTGTGGAGCAGATGAAATGTCTTGCCATGCTGTGATTCTTCTGAGGACAAGCAGTGTCTAGGTGACCACGTCTTTAATCTTGCAGTTGAAAGGCAAACAATTCCTGAACAATATTTTAATCTGATTATTTTGATAATTGTATTTCACAAAATTCTTAATTTGAAACTGGATAAACTATTTGTCTTATTTTCCTCTCGGTTTTATTAAGGAAACAGCCATAATGGCTGGTAAAGCTCTGTGATGACTACCATTCAATTCTCACCAGATGGAAAAACCTGAGCACTCAAGGTGAATATTTGGCCAAGACTGGCCAGAAATTTGAATTCTGCTTATTATCTACATTCAAGCAAATTACTCATGTTTGGGCAGCCTCTTCTGTAGCCCGGAGAAGCCTCAACTGACAATTTATTCTCATCCATTAAGTCAGGTCCCAAACACTGTTAGCAAGTCCTAATAACGGCTGTGAAAATTATAAATATGCTGGCATTAGAAACTGGCAGCTCTGTTTATCTCTCTTGCAGACAGACTGTCTTTTCAATGTATCATTAGGAAGTTAGGAAATTGGAGCTAATGGATGGACATTCTGCATTTTTCCTCTTTTTTTGACATCCAGTGACCACTGGATGGCACTAAAGTTACCGTTCTGCTCACAAACACAAGCTCTAAGAAGCCTCACACCTTTTTTTTTTTTTATAGGTTTTCTGAAAAATTGTCTGGCACACTAAATTTGGGTTATTTGTTTGCACATGCATAAGGCTGGCTGCCTCAGCTCTTGTAGATTCTTTACTGCACCCACTTTGGGACTGCTTACAGCTAATAATAAATGCTCAATGTAAATCTCCCCCCAGGTGTGCATGAAGCCTCAAACTTGTTTGAGCACATGCTGTCCTGTCGCACTGGTGGGTGAAGAAGATAAGGAGCCTTGGTTGTTGTATTGATCCCTAAGCCACGTCACTGATACTGGCTACAGAGTAGTGCCAAATCTGCCAAAGCGTACAATTGTCTTCAGGTACTGGTAGCATCAGACAAAGTTCACTGATTATCCAGCCATCTTAACCCCCATATGGCTTCTTGTCCTAGGTTACAATGTAAGATGTGCCCAAAGTTTGTATTCTATCACCATCTACATGAGCTGTTGAAACTAGGTGAGGTAATGTTTCCCTTGACCCCTCTGTTGAGGGTTAAGTTTCCTGTAGAATCTTTTCCCCCCCATAAGATGCTAGGAGACTAAATACTGGTAGTTAAAGGGTGCTTGACCCGGACAAAAGGGAGTTGATCACTTAGTTTTGGGGGAGGAAAAAAGCTCCCAGAGAGCTGAGGGTGGTGGGCTCACTGCTCTTGACTTCCGGGGAGGATGGTCAGGTGACAGGTAGCTGCCTGGAGTCCACAGTTAACAGAGGAGTCTGGTCCTGGGAATTCTATCATCTGTTGGAGTGCCCAGGAATTCTGAGTTTCTTCGCTGCCCTGCTGGATTTTGGGGTCAGCCCAGGTCCAGCCGCTGTGGGTTCTCCGGCATTGCTCGCTTCGGCTGCCAGGGCACCCCCCTGCCTGCCGAGGAAAATCCATCGCTTCCAGCCATCAGCGCTGGAGTTTCCACCGTTTGCCCCTCGGGGTTCTTGGTTCTGTTTTACTATTATTATAATTGCTGGTGTTGTTTGTCTGTCCTGTTACAGTTACTAGCAAAGGACTGTTATTCCTTTCCCCATAGCTCTGACTAAAAAGTTTTTTTTTAATCTTCCAAATTAAAATAACACGGAGGGAAGGATTTAAATTCATCATTCCTAGAGAAGCCTGCCTCTCCTTAGCAGACACCTGTCTTTTCAAACTAAGACACCCCTCCCTCCAGACTATCTTCTGTTAATGGCCCATCAATGTCCTGCTGCATGACTCACAGGTAACTCCCTCCAGGAGCTATCTCTGTTTAATGGGCAACCAAGGACCCATTACAAGACTGATAAAATGATATCAGCCCGTTGTGAGATGCTCCACCCAGGGGGAGGAGCCAAGCATTCCCACCTGGATATAATCTGGCATTTGGGACAGCACAGGCAGCCTTACCCACTGGATTCCCAGAGGACAAGAGCTACCAGACCTTTCTGCGGGAGCAAGACCTGCTTCAACAAGACCACTTCATCTGGACTGCTAATACCACGGTTTCAGGTTGTATTCTGACTCTAACAGTGATCTTTTGTACTATTGCATGTGTTTCATTTTATTTTATTTTACCTTTTTTTTTTCTCTCCTATTAAAATGTTTTTTCTGACTTGGAGTCTCTCGCTGGTTTTGCCTTCAAGCCAGCACACTTCTGAAGATTTCTGATGCTGAAAGCACAGAAATTATAGCACAATGTTTTTAAAAACAAAAACACCCAACATCTTAAAGTATTTGTAGATATCTGACCTTAAAGTTTCTTATCTGTGTTTGAATGTTCTCTGGTGAGGCATTCAGATTGGTTTCTAGTGAAAATGCCACTAATCGCTTTTTATTCTGCTGTTTGAAGGCTTGAGCCACCAATTCAGAATTAGCAGGTTTTATGCGTGCTTGTTCCACTCAGTGCAGCCTGTGTGGTAGTACACCTGTAACTGGGCATGGATGTGAATTCTATCCATCTAGCTGCAACAGAAAAAAAAAAAACTTACTGATTCCATCTCAAAACATGTAACGCTGACTCAGCAATTTGGGGTGCATTTGTTGTCCTGGCCCCTCTTTAGCTGCTAGCTATTGATGCCTTGAACAAGTTAACCCCCCTTCTCTTAAGCTCTAGGTTGGGTTTGATTTTGTAATCTATGCCGCTTTTCGGGGAGATGGGTCTTAAGACTGGTAATGCCAGTTTGTTCTGCTTTTGCAGGGCAAGCCAGAGCTGGCCACGAGTCCAAGTCCTCTTAGTGGAAGGACACAAGAAAGGAGTGGGCCAGAAGGAAGCTCAAGGGAGAATGGTGAGTGAAACCCCTCTTTCATGCTTGTCATACTGGCAGGGTAGTGGTCTGGGTGTAAGTACATGGCTGGAATGCCAGGGTGCCTCTGATGACAGCTAGCTGACAGAGTGGTCTGCAGGTGATGGTGCAATGTTACCTTAACTTTACAGCTCTGCTGAGTGAAAGATGAAGTTAGGGTATTCAGAGTTGGAAAGAGCCAGGAACTGAAATATCACTGTGATTAAGGTAACTAGAATGCTGCCAAGTGCTTGATCCTTTTAAAATATTTCCAGGATTCTGGGTTACAAGGATTGTTCTTTCCTGCCCTGTCCCCTCAAACTTTCAGCAGGTTAAAGGCAGGCCAGAATCACTTTGTGAAAGCTCAGTTTGCAATACACTGGCTTTCAGAAAGGAACTTCAGACTATACATAGACATTTAATATTAGAAAAATCTGGACACACAGGGCACCATTTTCTGGCATCTGTTTAGATGTATGTTTTTACAAAGCAGGTACACATCTAGGCATGAAACTACATGAAAGTTCTCAATGTCTCTTTCACTGCCAATTAGTTGCATCCAAAACCAGACATTAAGGAATTCAGAAAATGTTAATCTGTGCACTCTTAGTTCATGACTTCAGAGATGCTACATGCTTGTTCTTATCAAAACTGGGCATTACTTTAATACAGACAGGAAATTTGAGAGAGGAGGCTATTTATTTATTTTTTTGAAAGAGACTTGGTACTTTTGTGTAAAAACAAAATTCTGAGACATTTAATAGGCACATGTGGCCAACACATCTTAAAGTATTGATTTAGTTTAGATAAATAGATGGAGGTGGAATATGGAGTTTTTTAAAGTGTTTGTTCTTCTGAGAATTCCATAACCTCATTTCAATTAGATATAAACCCTGCTAAATGTTTTCGATTTTGCAAGAACCTCGGCATTCTGCAATCAGTCTGAACTCAAGTGTGCTGGGTATCTAATGCCTTTGAGAGCACTGTGTTCTGTGTGACATTCAAAGTACCTGGACATAGTCCGTCCCAGTAGTTAGTGAAGCTGTGTTTGATGTGATATATAGCAGCACGCATCCATGGGGATTTGGATGCCCAGAGCAATCTTAACATCGTTCTTCTTTGAGCTAGTATGTTTTTCCGCTTGTTTTTTGACTGTGTCCTTCCAGTAGACACTAACAAGCTGAACAGTTCTATTTTGTCCAAAGGGCTTGTATTTACATTCTTTTGATTCCTGGGAAACTCTCGTGGCTCTTTGGCAAGTAAATGAAAATAAAGATTGTATACTCTAGGATTTTTGGGCAGGAGGGGGAACAGTTCAGTTTTACTGAGCTGTTGAGTCAGATGGCTGTCTCTCTCTTTTTACAAAGTCAACCACATACAAAAGGAGAGGCTTTTTATGAATCAAGCGTTCTTTAGCTATGGTGTGATCCTCTTCAATACTTGATTTGAAAGATCTGTTCCACTGTCAGAAATCTCCTGTCTCTATGGAAAAGAATCCTTCTGGTTTCTGGTTTCTATCCCCCCAAGTCTTAAGAATGTTAAATTGACAATTTCTGGGCTATGCGAGTGTATTTTAAAGTTTTCATACCTGTGCAAGTAAACTAAACATGCTCTAAATTTCTCTGAGTAATAAACATGCTGCTTCTAATCAGCAGCAGCTCTACAAGGTGTGAGTGCAGGTGTATGTGTTTCTGTGGGTGGTAGTACATTAGGTGTTGTGACCTGCAGCTGCTTGTTAAGTTCTGTCTGCACAGCACTGTGTAAACTGAAGCAACTAATGTCTGAATGGGAAAAGTCAGTGCTTCATTCTTAGCAGCTGAGCTGACATGTTCTCCCATCTCCTGGGTTCCTCCTTGCTTCCCATATCTAATGTTGCATGTGCACTGAGGCACCTAGTGCTCTGACCTTGCAAACTGGTATTTTTAAAAACAGACTTCTGAGGTGTAGATGGGAAAACGCTTAAAGCACTCATAAGCAAAATCCAGGATGGAACCAAACTTTCCCAAACACTTCTGTAGTGTGGCAGAACCTGCACCAATAAGCAGATTGATCCAAATGAGCTGAACTGGGAATGGGCAGACAAGCCTCCTCGGAGCTGCCTAAGCAGAGCCCTCTACGCATGGCACCTGGGATACCATAGCAGAAAGGTGGCACTGAAAAGTTGCAATAAAAGGGGTGGGAGTGTATGTGGGCAGTGCCATACCGCTGTGTTTAGGTGAGGGTTATGCTGTCGTTTCTGTGCACTGTCACACAAGCAGAGATGGTGTCGTACAGCAAAGAGAGCTCAGGCTCCTGAGGCATGTGCAAAAATGTTGCAGAAAATCACCATCACTAATATTACCCCTTTCAGTATTGTAAAAGTGTGACAGGTTGCGGCAGGTGATTCTTGCCCTCTACTCCCCTGTTCTGACACTTCACCCTGGAGTACCATGGACCGCTTTGTGGGCCACTGCACAAAAAGGATGAGGCCTTTTTTTAGAAAATCCAGAGTAGGCTGCAAAGAGGATCAGATGGATGGAACACTTTCCTATGAAGAAAGACTGAGAGAGCTGTGGTTGTTCAGCTGGAGAAGGCCTTGGGCCTTCCAGTTCTGGGAGGGAGCATACAAGAAAGATAAAGAGGGAGGTTTTACAAGAGCATGAAGTGATAGGAAAGGGGGAATGGCTTGAAACAGAAAGAGAGTAGGTTTAAATTAGATATTAGAATAAATTCTTTACTGTCAGGGTGGCGAGGCACCAGAACAGGCTGCCAGAGAAGCTGTGGATGTCCCATCCCTGGCAGTATTTGAGGCTAGGCTGGATGTTGTTTTGAGCAACCTGATGTGTTGAGAGGTGTCCCCTGACCATGGCAGGGGAGTTTAGGCTGGATGACCTTTAAGATCCATCTCTCCTTTCCACCTGCGGCTGCTGTGTTAGGATGTGGCCATGTATTTCCCCAGGGGCTCTTGGGGCTGGCACAAGCCCCACTGGAGCTGCCGCCATGTGTCATGGCTCTAAAGCTTTCTGGCTGTGTCATGGTGTCATGGCTCCCAGAACTGTTAGTGACACAGCCATTTGGTATCTCTTGAGTACCTGCTGGACACACCTGAATAGGACACAGCCAGGGTAGTCCCCGATGTCCTCTCCCCTGTGACAAGTGTTGCATTATGTCTTGGTTTGCAATGCAAGTTATAACAAAAAGTATGTATTCTATTACCATCTGTTGAAACCAGGTGGAACAGTGTTCATCTTTTCCATGACCCATCCCTTATAACTCAGGGGAGGATCTTCTCTCAATAAGCCAGCTGTTAAAAGCAGGTGAGGAAGTGTTCTTATCTCTTCCACGACCCATCCTCCCTCTTCTGTTAATGGGCCATTGAGGCTCATTGCATAACTGATAAAATTACATCATCCCATTGGGAGATGCTGCACCCAGGCAGAGGAGCCAAGAATTCTTACCTGAATAAAAATCTGAGATTCAGAGCACCAGAGCAGCTGCTTTTCCACTGGATTCCCAGAGGAACACCAGACCCACCTACACCATCACTGTACCTTCAGAGGAAAACTACACCCTTCTACAGGATCATTGCTCCAACCACACCTGTTACTCCAGGAGGACTGCATGCCATGATTCTTACTGGACTGCTACCAAACAACCTGACCAACAGAGTGTCAGGTTGTATTCTGACTTTGTCAGTGGTTTGGTGTTTTTTTTTTGTACTATTGTTTTTTTAGTTTAATTTTCCTTGTAAAGAGCTGTTATTCCTATTCCCATATCTTTGTCTGAGAGCCCCTTAATTTCAAAATTATAATCTGGAGGGAGGGGGTTTACATTCTCCATTTCTAGGGAGGTCCCTGCCTTCCTTAGCAGGCACCTGTCTTCCCAAACCAAGACATATTAAGTAAGAGTACAGAAATTTGGCAGAAGAAAAACTCTGGCATTCCAGCTTGTCCTGGGAGATCAGAGGGGCTGGGTGCATCTGGGCTTCATTTCTGATTGTAAACAAATAGGCGCTGTAAATCTGGTTATGTTTAGTGAGGTCCTGGGTGCAGAGATACTGGGGGTCACAGCAGAAATCTGGCCACATTAGATTCACAAATAGTGTGGTTCATGAATTCAGTGGTGGAATTTTGCTTGGCTCAATAAGAAATTTCACAAACACAGGCATTTTCCTGCTCTGCCCAAAGCTGGTATCTGACTGAGGTCTCTTCCTGGGAGAGTGATGGAAAGCAGGCCGCCACATGGCCTGACTTTGTCACCTCTGTGTTGTTTACAGGAACAGTCTATTAACTATTTTTGGCTTGTGAAGAGCAGATCCTGAACGGGGAAAATGGTAGCAGATTCTTTGGGGAAATTGGTAAACTAGTGGTTTTTGAGACCAAGATCAGGTTTAGAAAATACCGTCAGTATCTCTTACTGACTAGTTACTATGGATGGGTTGGAAGAATACTAAATACGCTTCTATTAAGTCTCCCCTGACTCAGCTATATAGTGTTTTGACAGGACTTCTGTTTCTAGATAACTCTGCAATAGATAGCAATCAATAGTAGTCATTTTTGGTTATTCTTCCCCCATATAATGCTTTTCTTCTGCACTTTTTCTCATTTGATCAGGTCTGGAGGTAATCACTGGCTGTCACTCTTCCTCTTATGATCAGGTCTGGAGGTAATCACTGGCTGTCACTCTTCCTCTTATCATTGACATTACTGACAAGAATTGAACTGAGTTTACATAACCATTTCTGTAAACCATAATTTTCAAAGGAAGTGCTATATGGAGTACATTCGAGAGCCAATACTTATTCTTAAAACAAAAGGTATTTTCAAAGCCAAAGCTCTGGTGTAAGCCAGCCTAATCTGACCCATTCACAAGACCAAGTTCAGCTTCCTTCACCAAAATATTTGTTTCATCTTCTTCGTTGTTACCCTCAAGTAAAATTCTAAATTGGCTCCAAAACTGCTATTTGGTTGCATGTAGCCTACATCCACTGGAGGGAGCACTTGAATAAAATTTTGAGCAGTTTGCCAAGTACCTCTCACTTCATACCTCCCTTTGTGCGCAGTGGTTCTGTGTGTTGGAGAAGGGGGAAAATGAAAAGATTATGAAGATGCGTGGAAACTAAATAGCCCATCAAGTCCTGAAGTATACTGTTGAGCTCTTGAAATAGGGGGATTTTGTGCTGTTTCAGTTATGCTTTTCTTCAAATCAACTAATACAGTACACTGACACAAAATTATCCATCAAAATAAATAAAACACGGAGTCATTTTTCCTTGGTCTGATGTTTTTGCTGTCTGCTGCAGTAGGCAATATGGCTTTTTACAAGGAAGCCTATGTTTCATGCTTAGCATCCATGTACAGGCATCTAGAGTGTTGAACTATACTAAAGTGCAAGTCTGGTGCAGAGAAACTATACTACAGTTTGTTTAAACAGCTTGTTTAAACACCTTTGTTTAAAAAGAGGTTTGTTTTCCATACCTGCCTGGAATACACCCATGCTTCCTGAGAGGAGCAATAAGTGAGGGTAATCATATTTTCACATGCATTACCAGTAGTTACCCTTCAGCTATGCTGATGTATCAGACCCTTCTGAGTGACTAGGTCTTAACTAAGCTTTAGAAAATTATATATATAGCTCTGATAGACCATATTTTGTGTTCTTTGCCGTTCTCTAAGGTCTGTCTGGTCATTCATGATCGCCAAGGTGTAGCACTTGAACTGATTTCTATCTCCAGTGGACTTGAAGATTTTCAAAGCTGAAACTATGAAAGAAGCAGGCACAAGTTTAAATGCCAGCAGGACTGAGACTTACTTCTACCAGTAGGGTCAATAGCAGGTTTTTATATGTATTTCACCTCCTCCCTCCACTCTTGCTTTTGTTCAGTTTAAATCTAGACTCTGGATATGAACGCTGTGATGCTCAGGACTGGAAACAGAGATATCTTTACTGAAGCATCAGGCCCATACATGGAACTGCAGTGGAGGTGTCTCAGGAGAGATCCACAGATGTCATGGCATGGCTCCTACTCATAGATCCAAAGCTTATCCAGAGCAGATTCCTTTTGTTTGGGTGGGGACAATGAAGAGATGACTGCTGATTTCAGTACTCAGATTGTAACACTGAGGAGAAGGAAAAATAGTGGAGGAGATCTCATGTAAGCAGCAAAACATCTTGGTTTTCCCTTTCCTATTTTCCAGTGCTGGCAGATGTGTCTCTCACTGTCTTCCAGAGGTTGTACACCAGTCAGACACTGCAGTTTGAAAATAACTCCTGTAACAAGAGTTCTTAGGTATGGCAGTGTCCCAGAACAGGAAAGGAAAGAGAGGAAGTGATGAGGGTCCACTATTAAATTTGCCACACTACCCTATTCTTCCTAGTGACATATCCATAATAAATTAAGTTAATTATTTTGCTTGTTGCCTCTGTTATGAGCTCAATGTAGGAGAACAGACATATGACTGGATTGTAAGTTCTGTGTTACTTCCCTCCTCCCCTCTTGCTTTTGTCTTCTCTTATGATACCATGGGTTGCATTTTAAAGCCTCACAGCACTGGCCTAACTGCACCCTCTGAGAGCTGCAATCAAACTCTGGTTTGCCTGACTGCTAACCAGCGAAATTCTGGCTGACTTCAGTAAGAACAGGATTGGAGCACTTCAGGCTCTTCTAAAAATGCCACTTCAAGAGATTGCTGTAGGAAAACACCATGATTCTCCACCTGAAAGACTGAACATTTATTAAAGCCAACATCAATGGAACTGGAACCTGAGACAGGGAAGAAGACACCTTTTATTGCTTAGGTGGGTTATGAGAACCTAATTTTCCTGGTCCCAGGCAGATTTGTTGAGCCTAAGCCTCATTGTCTAAAGTTATGCCAAATGCCATTCTTTTGATGTCTTTGATTTCTCATAAGACATTTCATCCCTCTATTTGAGAACTATTCAAGGTCAGCTACTTCCCCACTTCGTATTGCTGCTTTTCAGAGAAGGCATGTGAAGAACTGTGTACACTTAGTGTATCTGTGACAAAGCTAAGACAATTTTCTTTGATTCTTTTTCTTTTTTGAGAAAGACAGCTGCTTGGCTCCTCTGACAGCAATGCAATTTAAAATTCCTGAGACTCCAATGAAAAATTAGATCTGTTTAGAAAACAGTAAGGACACATCAGGGGATAAAGGATTTGAATTTATTGTTATGAATATAAAGCTTATCTCCTTATTTGTGGCCACAGACAAACCTTTCAGTTTTGCAGGTTAAAAGAGTACTCATCCTGTACTCCAACAAAATGGAGACTGCAACTAGTGCTTTTTCCCTTTGTGAGATGTCTAGATTTCAGGAAATGACAATAGTGAGATAAATATACTATTAGGAGTCGTGATCTACTAAAACAGCTGGCAAAAATTCTGTGTCACATCTGGCTTTTGTCCAGCTCACTTGTTTTCTCTGAGATGTTTAGGACTTGGTGTTCCCAAGTGTGTGACATCTCTCTCCATATCAGACAGTCAAATATGCCAAATTGCATTTTTGATTTTGCATATTTTGATTCAATATTACTTGAGAAGTAGGCCTGGTAGTACTTTTTGTTTTATGAGCATTCACTCTTGGGATCTGCCAGAAAAAGGAGATGATGCTGTGAGCTGTCGCAATTCAGAAATAGGCTCTTCTTCAGCTCTGCCTAAGCTTGCTCTGTCAAGCCTTCAGTGTCAGTTCGACTCCTTGTCTCTTGATGGTGATTACAGTGGACTTCTGGTGAGCTCAGAATAATTAAGCTAAATCTTCAGTTGTCTGAGAGCAACCATCCTATCTCTCTTTCTGAGCTGTTTGAGGTTATAGACCTGGATCCAGTCTTCACCAAGGTATTAGAAAACAGCCATCTATATGGGTACCAGAAAAATGTCACTCTAGCTGCAGCTGATGCACCACTAATTGCCAAAAGCAGATATATAGCAATTGGGGTGTCAAAGCCACTAAGATGCTTGCAGATCTCAGTGCACAGCTGGGGTCAAGGAGGACAGAACAAGATTTTAGTGTTGGATTCTGAGGAAGGCTCTTATGTAAACTGAGTAATAGGGCTCTACAACTGCTCACCATTGTGCATGATGTCCAAGACAATCAGGGTCTGATTGGTTCTGGCCATAAGGAAATGTAGTTTGATTGGGTTATAATAACTGACACAGGGCTCTTTGAACTTTTTTAAAACCTAATCTTTAAAACAGCTGGACTTATTCAGGGATGAAAAGTTCATGGATTGTAAGGAAAGAAGATACTTTCTCTGGTTAAAGAGGTCTGAAGCCATGAAGCCAGAAGCTGAGATACAGTGGGAGAAAAGCTGTCTCCTGCGTGATATGACATTGGTCTTTCCCTTCATGCTGTTATCAAAAGGTACCCCCACTTTGCTCTTGGTACAATAGCTGCCAGTTTTCACTGCTCTCAGCGTAGGTGCTTCTGATCAAGGCGACTAAAGGACCAGGGTTTCAGACACACTTGCCTTAGTTCATACACCTTTGTACCTAAAGGAAGGTCAATTGATTAGCTTTTCCTCTTCAGCTTGGTGGAAAACACAATGTTATACCGGGAAGTTTAATCTGAAATACATCTATCTTTTGAGGAAATTGTAGCATCTCTGCAGTTCTGAGATTGTCATATTCCCAAATGCAAAAAAACAGAGAGATTTCAAGTCCAGAAACAAAACACTTCAGCAGATTTCTCTATTTTGCACCCTCACCTCCCACAATTTTATTGGATTCTTTCTTAAGCCAGAAGTGATGGCACTGAAGACAACAAGGAAGATTGTGGAGAGAAATGGTATGCCTTATAGTGGATGGTGGAAAGCAGAATCTGGAATTTCTGTAGTGAAAATTGAGCAGACTAATTTTGCTCCCTAGCACAGATTTTATATTATTGCCCCAGAAGAAAATATTAATTAATGCTTGATGAAATACCCTTTTCTGCCACTTGGTCTCTCAAGGGCTGTCAGATTCAGATCTCCCATTATCTTTTTCCTGGAAGACAGCCTATAACACAAAGGATCAAAAAAAAAGTCCTGTTTGTTTGTTTGTTTTCCCATTGCAGATATCTCAGCTGTTTGAAAAAACAAAACAAAAACCAAACCAAATACGGGGAAAAAAAAGGATTTAAAAGGAAACTCAATAGTTTCTGTGCTCCTACCACTTGGTTCTGCTGTCAAGGACAGAACAAAACCTTAATTGGCTGCAATAAATAAATGATTTGTTTAGACACGACTTCCCTCTGTAAATTGGCAGATGATGCTAAGTTGGGTGGCAGTGCTGATCTGCTGGAGGACAGGAAAGCTCTGCAGAGGAATGTGGACAGGCTGGACTGATGTGCCAAGGCAAACATTAAAACATTAAGAGGTTCAACACGAATAAATGCCAGGTCCTACCCTCTGGTCACAACAACCCCATGCAGTGCTACAGGCCGGGGGAAGAGTGGCTGAAAGCTCCCCGGGGAAAAAGGACATGGGAGTGATGGTTGGCGCTGGCTGAACATGAGCCAGCAGTGAGCCCAGGTGGCCAAGAAGGCCAATGGCATCCTGGCCTGTGTCAGTGATAGAATACAGAAAAAACTCTTCTTTTTAAAATTCTCAGCAGGAAGACCTTGCCAGCCCCTACATTAAAAAAAACTAAACCAAAGCAAACCAACCAACCAAACAGGAAAACCTCAAAAGAATTATTTCTTTTGGGGAAAGTAGTGTAGGGAGAAGGGAGCCAAGAGATTGTGGACAGCTGATATACCTATTTCCATGTGCAAAAGACTGGAAGGAATTGAAAGATAAGATGGTTTTATACTAAAGTGCCTGTACAAAAATAAAATGTTAATTCCTTCATTACCAAAAATATTACCACCAGTAGACAGGGCTGACACTGTCTATTTCCATGGAGACCACTGCAGTATTTTAGAGCTCTGGTTTTGTGGGCAGAGGAATATGATGTTAAATTAACTAATACTTGAGAAGATAGACACAAATCCTCACTACATATTTTGGGAACTCACATAACCTTAAGGCAATGTGGCTACAGCAACATTATATCCTGTGGCCGGCATTAACTATTTCTTTCTGGTGATGTCAGTGACACAAATATCCAGAAGCAGTGTGAGTATTCTGATGGTCTTTACCAGGACCCACCCCATTCTGCAATAAGGACTTCTCCATCTGACACTGCTGTGAACGGGAACAATCTGATGCTGTCAACTGTGTGCGGGTTTGTTCTGTTACTTCCTGTGACAGAAAGAGCAGAGTGCAGCACTGGGTTAACCTCAGACAGACAATAGTGGGGAAAAAAACAAACAAAAAAAAAGGCAGAAAAAGGTAGAGGCAAGCAATTCTTCTGATTTCTTAATTTATTTCTAGGCTGTGAAATCACTACAGTGAGCAAGTGGTACATGTAATGCCACTGTGCCACTGCCGGGTGTTCCTACTGATTCATATGCTTAAATATATAATGGACCTACTTCTGACAAGTCCCTCCCTCCCTCCCTCCCTCCCTCCCTCCCTCTTTAGTTCTGTTCAGCTAACTTTCATGTGGAGCTCTTTCCTTAGGGTAGTGTTTACAGAGATGGACACAACCTTGTGCATAAAGATCCTGAAGGACTGAGGACAACTTTAAGCCTTGGAAATGCTTGGTTCACAAATCTGCCTTTCTTACCAAGAGGGTGAAAAAGCTCTGCCTAAGAACCAAAGTTTATGGAGCTCAGGAAGATAAGACCTCCTTGAAGAAATTCAGCATTTTGCATGACTGAACCCTATAAAATTCACTCCTCTTGCAAGCCTCAGCATGAACTATGATCCAGTTTGCTTGGCAAGAATGAGTTTAGCCTGTCAGGCCCTTTATTCCTGTGTAAAAACTTGCACAAAAATCTTTGGCCCAAATTTGCAACCTGAAAGAGCATGTGGGAAGGAGGCTTTTACTCAGCTGTGGCATCTGATGTGAAGTTAGCTTTTAAATACCAAAAATAGTGTACTGAAGCACAACGATGGAGTTTCTCACAGATGGATGGATGCATAATGTAACTCTGGCATGAGTGCACTAAAGACATACAGTCTTTTTGCATTTTCCTGTGCAACTTCTTCTTGTGTTACTTTATCCAGAATCTAAAAGCCTGACTGCTATTAACTTGTTTCCTTCACTGTTGAATATCTGGTAGGCCTCCTGATGGTACCAGAGCAGTATTAATACTTCGTACCTACTTTCTCACACTAATACCTTTCTTAATCAAAATATTGTCAAGGTTTGTATCTATAACAGTGGAACTGGGCAACTCCTGAGCCCAAGCCTGAGAACGTTTTAGAAGGTGTATCAAAAAGGCCATGTTGTCACAGTGTCCAGAAATCGTGCTGCCTAGTGCAGCCACAGGCTAGCTCAGTGTCTCACTGCGGCAGCGTGGTAAGGTCGGAGTGACAGGCTAAGCGCGCCGCTTCCTCCCTGTGGGAACTTGGATCCCACCGCCAGCGACGGGCACGCAGATGACGTAAGCGACCTCGGCAGCTAATGAAAGGCGGACTCTCCCGAGCAGGATGTAACGTAGGTTTATTGAGGCAGAGGGAGCGCGGGGCTCTGCACGCTGCACCTGCTGCCCAGGAGAGACCCCGAGGGCAGGTGCGCTGCAGTTTTTAAGGGGGGGTGGAAACGGGGGTGGCGACAACTGGTCAGCCAGTCACAGGAATCGGGGGGTTAACTGGGGGTGTGAACCATAGAACTGGGGATCAACCACAAAATGAGGGGAGGGGGTCTCCTGGGCCCCAGCCTATCACTCGACACCCCTCCCGGAGTTTTCTAGAAGCCAGGGAAGGGTCTCTGAGTGACAGACAGGGCGACCACGAGGAGAGAGGGGGGGGGATTGACAGCAACAGGTGCAGGGAAGGAATGAATGACAGAAAACGTCTGGTTATACCGTAGACAAAACAACCTGATTCATAAGGGAAAACCAATGCAGAACACAAGGGTATACAGTGGACTCAACATTATAAAAATAACTTAAAAATCTTACAAAAATAACTTAATAACTTAATAAACACAATTCTCACACCACCACACCGTGTCTTTTAAACTCTAGCATTATCATCATCTTTAATCACAGATTATATTTATTCTTGAATTATTATATAATTAGGAAATTTACATCTTGAGCAAAATCAATGTTAAATAAAGGGAACTACTGTAACTGGTGAGAGATGTGGTGGTTGGAGGTCGCTTGGGGCAAAGTGATCATGAAATAATAGAGTTCTCAATATTTGGTGAAGTCAGGAGGAGCACCAGTAAAACTCTTGCATCGGACTTCCAGAAGGCAGACTTTGGCCTGTTTAGGAGACTTATTCAAAGCATCCCTTGGGAAGCAGCTCTTAAAAACAAAGGAGTTCAGGAAAGCTGGGCATGCCTCAAGACAGAGATCTTGAGGGCACAGGAACAGACTGTCCCTGTGTGCTGAAAGGTAAGTCGATGGGGTAAAGGTCCAGCCTGGATGAGCAAGGAGGTTTTGGAGGAACTTAGAATGAAAAGAGGATGTATCAGCTTTGAAAAGGGGGTCAGGTCTCTAAGGAAGTATTTAAGGGAGCTGCTAAATCGTGTAGGAAAAAAATAAGGGAGGCCAAAGCCCAGTTCTAACTTAGAATGGCAACTTCTATAAAGGATAATAAGAAATGTTTTTACAAATATATTAATGCTAAAAGGAAGGGTAAGACCAACCTTTGTTCTTTACTGGACAAGGGAGGGAACTTAATATCTGCAGATGAGGAGAAGACAGAAGTGCTTAATGACTACTTTGCCTCAGTTTTTAGTGAGGAGACGACTTGCCTTCAAGACAACTGCCCTCCTGGGCTGGTAGATGGTGTCAGGGAGCAGAATGGTCCCCTCATTATTGAAGAGGTGGCAGTCAGAAAACTACTGAAATGCCTGGATATCCATAAATCTATGGGCCCAGATGGGATCCATCCTAGAGTGATGAGGGAGCTGGCAAATGAGCTTGCTAAGCCGCTCTCCATTATCTACCATCAGTCTTGGCTCACTGATGAGGTTCCAGATGACTGGAAGCTGACCAATGTGACACCCATCCACAAAAAGGGTGCAAAGGAGTATCCTGGTAGTTATAGACCAGTCAGCCTGACCTCAGTACCTGGCAAGATAATGGAACAGTTTATACTGAGTGTCATCATACACAGAATTTACAGGATGGCCAGGGTATCAGACCCAGCCAGCATGGGTTTAGGAGGGTAGGTCATGTTTGACCAACCTGATCTCCTTTTATGACCAGGTGACCCTGCTAGTGGATGCAGGGAAGGCTGTGGATGTTGTCTATTTGGACTTCAGCAAAGCCTTTGACAATGTCTCCCACAGCACACTCCAGGATAAGCTGGCAGCCCACAGCTTGGACAGGAGCACTCTTTGCTGGGTTAGGAACTGCCTGGATGGCCGGGCCCAGAGAGTGGTGGTGAATGGTTCTGCATCCAGCTGGGGCCAGTCACCAGTGGTGTCCCTCAGGGGTCTGTGCTGGGGCCAGTTCTGTTCAATATTTTTATTGACGACATGGATGAAGGCATGGAGTCTTTGATTAGTAAATTTGCAGATGACACTAAGCTGGGAGAGTGTGTCGACCTGTTGGAAGGACGAAGGGCTTTGCAGAAAGACCTGGAATGGTTGGACAGATGGGCAGAGTCTAACAAGATGAAGTTTAATAAGTCCAAGTGCCGAGTCCTGCACTTCGGCCACAATAACCCCCTGCAGCGTTACAGGCTGAGGAAGGTGTAGCTGGACAGTGCCCAGGAGGAAAGGGACCTGGGGGCACTGGTGACAGCAGCTGAACATGAGCCAGCAGTGTGCCCAGGTGGCCAAGAGGGCCAATGGCATCCTGGCCTGGATCAGTGTGGCCAGCAGGAGCAGGGAGGTCATTCTTCCCCTGTACTTGGCACTGCTCAGGCCACACCTTGAGTATTGTGTCCAGTTCTGGGCCCCTCAGCTTAGGAAGGACGTTGAGATGCTTGAGCACATCCAGAGGAGGACAACGAAGCTGGTGAGGGGCTTGGAACACAAGCCATATGAAGAACAACTGAGGGAACTGGGGTTGTTTAGCCTGGAGAAAAGGAGACTCAGAGGTGACCTTATCACTCTCTACAGCTTCCTGAAGGGTGGCTGTAGACAGCTGGAAGTTGGTCTCTTTCTTCAGGCAACAACAGTCAGAACAAGAGGACACAGTCTCAAGCTGCGACAAGGGAGATATAGGCTGGATATTAGGAAAAAGTTTTTCACTGAAAGAGTGTTAAAGTACTGGCATGTCTTGCCTGGGGAGGTGGTGGAATCACCATCCTTAGAAATGTTTAAAAAAAGACTGGATGTGGCACTTGGTGTCATGGTCTAGTTGAGGTATTAGAGATGGGTTGGACTTGATGATCTTGAAGGTCTCTTCCAATCTAAAAATTCTGTGATTCAGTGAAATTCTTTCCTCGGTAATTCTATCATGTTGGATTAGAGCTACCTACCTTTCCTGCTCCCTGAGCAGAAGCTCGTCAGCTCTTGACCCAGAATAGCATAAAAATGTCAGTCCATTCCCCAAAACAACTTCTAAGCCAGTAACTGAGATGTGTCTTTCAGAGATCAGTAGATACCTTGTCTTGGAAAGGCTATTAACGCAGAAATATTTTCAGTGAAGTTAGTACAGTTCCCTGCATCTAACTACCAAATCTTTGTTCACATGCTGAAACTGGACCAACTGAACCATAAACTGACTTAGCTGAATCAGAGCAAAACCCTTGTATACATGGACTCTCTAAACCAGTTTCTCACCAAATTGAGATAACCCAAAAATGACTCAGAGTGATTGTTTTCACTTTCAAGTCTGTGTTTTAGTAATTTGGAAATAGATTTAAGAAGTAGTGCTGTTTGTTCACAGAACCCTGCAACTCCATTCTTCCAGGTCCTGTGTCATGCCCAAGCTGGCAATGTGTATTGTTTTGATAGATGGATCTATCTATCTAAGAAAGGCATAATTTTCCTTACCTTCAGCTTTCCCTATATCTGTGTCTGTTTACCATGCAGGTGTAGACAAGATCCTTCTCTGGAATTCCATTGCTCCTCCATTACTACTCAGTCTCTTCTCCTTTCCTAGCCTACTTGCACCATGGAAATGTTCTTGAGACCTCTCAGAGCTGCCTCCTTCCTCCTGCAAGGTCAGTGCAGCTGACTGCCTTTTTTCAAGAATAGAAAGGTGAGCTGTATGACACAGAGCAGGATTTCTCCATTCCCAAGGCCCTTCACACTTATGATCAGAAGATATGACTGTCACTTACACAGTGTGTGTGGCGAGGGAGGCTTCAGGGCTGCGAAGCTGAATATGAACTCTATTTAATTAATAGCAGGATGGTTTCCTACGATGCCCATCACATCATAGGTGCATATGTGCTGGCAAGAAGTAAGATGTGATGAGGGAGTTACCTAATGCTTTTGACAGACTTTTTCTGTGCTTCTGTGTCTAAGGCACCAAGAATATTACTGCTATTAATGATGAATGAAGCAGACAAACAAAATCTTATTCTAGCAGTCATTTGAGTATGGAAGTGCTGAGCCATGTATCCTATGATTGGCAATTACCTGTTTTGCAGTAATCACAGTAAATCTCTTGAACAGTGTTTCAAGCAGAAGCGTCAATGCCTTTGAGCATTCATTTCCTGCTGACATGCAGAGGTCTAAACCAGATGTATAGTGCACTCATTTAGTGACAAACATTTAAGTAAACCAGTGGCATTAACTAGAGAAAAAAAGCAGTTTTGAGCTGTATGTAACATATAGTCCAACCAGATGCTGTCTACAATCTATGGTCTGAAAAAAGGTCTGTAGGAAGGCACCAGGTAATCTTACAGGCACCTACTTCTAAGAAATCCTCTGTGTGTGGGTGTGAATTCACACTGCTTCTAGGTGAAGGCAGTTTACATCAGTGGAGTTTGAACTTAGTCTGAGCTGACCGTTTCCAGCGAAATATGACTGTCTATACCTGGTTAACTGTCTAGTACTAACCCTGTTCCTCCAAGATGGCTACTTAATTCAGATCTCACCAAGTCCCTTCAAAAAACTTCTCAATTCTGTTGAAGAAAAGGGAAACACATGGAACAGCAATGTTCTTGGCTGCTCTGTCTCAGGAACTAATGGCACTCTGTACAGCTGGGGTAAATTGTTCAGCTAAAAGTTAGTAAGAAACACACACAAAAAAATGTCTTCTAGAGGCACTGGTAGAAATTTAGGTTCTTCCGTGCGAAGGAGCTAGAGAAAACAGCCACTTTCCACAGTGTGTTTCTACAAACTCTGGGGATGAAATGAGCCTGACCCTGGCATGACCTCTATGTTTGGGAAGACTTTAAATCCTAGATTGAGAATGATGAAATTTCTTTACATGCACCGGCCTCTTGCTTTTGGTGTAACAACTCTATGTCAGAGACTGCAGTTTTAGGGTGATAGCCTGATTGCCACTACTTTATATTCACAGCTTTCCTGGAATAGCTGCATTGGTGCCTAAAGTACATACCAGAGCATGAGAGACATGTATGGGGGAGAACTCCTGATTCCTTTTGCAAACTGTTGCTAATTTCAAAACACCACTGTAACAATAGATATAGTTTAATTCACTCAGTCATTGCCTTAAAAATATTGGCATCAGCTGGAGTTGTGTTCCTTGATATCTTCACTGAACTAGAACAGCTTGGCTTCTTGGCTGGTATCTGTGTGGATATGTCAGAGTATGATAGGTCCCCACATAAACATTAACAGTGTAGTCAGAAACAAAGGACAACTTACACTGCCCAGTTTTTCTAATTACAGCAGTGATTTAATTCTTGAGGACACCTGAAAATGGTAAAAAAACACCTGTAGAAGTCCCACGACTGTCAGGAAAAATCAGGCCTTGATGAAGAGTTTTGGAGGTCCTACAAAACAGAACTCAGCAAGCAGGGCAGCTAGAAAATGGCACATGCTGGAAAAAAGAATAAGAAGTTGTAAGGATTAGTGTGAAAATCCAGGGAAAGAACTTCTGTGGGAAAATCCTGTGTGTCAGTCAAGTAATTTTATGTTTGTTTAGAGTATGTTTGAGCAATTAAAAAGACTAAACCAAAATTGCTGCAGCTAACCACTATCAAGAAAGAAAAAAACTGTCGTGAACTTGCTATTAGTATGCTAAAAAAAGCACATCCCCATGTTAATCAGGTATCAAGCTAGGTTTAAAAGTTTAATAACCCTATTTTTATACAGCCAGGGAACTGAGCATAAGAAATAGGGTGGTGGTCTTTTTCTGAATAGCCAGGAGTGGAAAACTGAGGTGTTAATTGTCTGAATTTCACTTGAAAACATACATTGACATACGAAGAAATAGACTCAGTCCTGTCTGAATATAAGGGCTGAGATTTGACTCGGTATCTCTGTTGACTCTGTAAATTCCTGCTTCTCTGTCTGTTCTACTTATATGCATTTATGACCAGTTTCCTCTGCTCTGTACTCAGCATAGTCACTATGCCACTAGTCTCTACTAGTAAGCTAGTGGAGCTAGTCTCTACTAGTCCTAGCACTTGCAAGGCAACCTGAAGAGCTGCAAGGCAGACCACAAATAAATAGTTAAAGATAAGCTGTACAAAAGAACTCAAATAAAAGCGTTTTTATTCCATTGAAAGACCTGCACAACCATAAACTTTCTTTTTCTAGAAAAAAAGTATGAGGATTACAAAAGTTGCTATTTTCTATGCCTGCATTAACATCACTTGCCAGAAACAGCAGTCTTCCCATACCTCAGGCTCAGTTTGGGATGTGTGCACAGTGGGGCTTCCATTACACCTATGCATGGGAAGGCTGTATGACTAAAGTCATAAATGCTGTCATGTCTGTGTTGTAAAGGTGAGTTCAATTTCTGACTAGGATATGCAGGACAAATTTGCTTATGCATTGGTTTGAGGCAATAACAGACCCCAAGCCACTTTTAAACTTTGGGATGCTAACATTTCTGCTGCAAACTCACAACCAGGAGCAAGGAGTAGACTCAAAAAAATGCAGAATTGTGCAGTACTAGCCCACTAACAGGAAGAGTGTTTCACTCTGCAGTGGAAAAAGGACTTTTCTGGCTTGCAAATACAAATTAATGGCTCTACCAGGAGGAAAGGACAAAAGAATCAGGATCACAGACCTACAGACTCACAAAATCACAGAATATGCTGAGTTAGAAGGCCCCCTTAAGGAACATTGAATCCAACTCCTGGCTCTATACAGGATCATCTCCTAGAGTCCCACCACATGCTTGAGAACATTGTTCAAATGCTACTTGAACTTTGTCAGGCTGGTGCTGTCATCATGTCCCTGGGGAGCCTGTTCTAGTGCCCATCCACCCTCTGGGGGAAGCACCTTTCTCTAATACCTAACCTAAATCTTCCCAGACACAACTTCAGACCAATCCCATGGGTTCTGTCATAGAGAAGAGATCAATGCCTGCCCCTCCTCTTCCCCACAAAAGGAAGGTGTAGATTGCAATGAGGTCTCCTCTCAGTGTCCTCTTCTCCAGGCTGAAGAGAACAGGTGACCTCAGCTCTCCCCATGCAACTTCCCCTTTTGGCCCTTCACCACCTTTGTTGCCCTACTTTGGATGCTTAATGTTCTTCTTATTGTATAATCCAAAACTGCCCCCAGCACTCGAGGTGAGGCCACCCCCGTGCAGAGCAGACAAGTGGGACAATCCCCTCCCTTGGCCAGCTGGCCATATTTCGCTTAATGCCAACAGCCTGGGGAAGTCAAAAGTCTGTCAGGGTTGGGGGAAAACCAGTCACTTTTCTGAGCTAGTGTCCTCCACTTTACTCAACTTACGTGCTTTGCCATATTCTTGTTTGTAAGCTATACTTGAGTTAGTGTTTAAGTGGCTCAGCTACTGATTTGAGGTCTTGGTTATGCACCTGTGAGGACCAGTCTGCCTGCCAGAGCCACTTATAGATAGCCTTACTCCTGCTTTTCCTCAAAAACTGGATGCTGTGTGAGCTGAAGGCCAAAGCACGCCTCCACATGGGTTACTACTTGGCATAACAACTATAGCTCAAGCATCACTTTTCTTGTTGGAGCTGCCCATCCATGAAACACATGCATCTTTTTCTCGCTAGGCCACTCAAGTCATGATAGCATGTTGGTGGAGCTGGAGGGTAATCCTGCTGTCTCTGGGGCTGCACCTCTGTGGTGTCTCTCTCTCTTGGAGCCCCTGCCCCTTTTTTGCCTCGGCTAGCTTGGGAGACAAACGACAGTTGGAAGGATTTTTCCTCAGGGCCCTATAGATCCCAGAGAGGTTGTGAACCTTTTCCTTTAGAGAGAGCAGGCCCCCATGAATGGCAAAAAGAAGGAGTCTGCACTTGATCCAGAGGAAATCAGGGCTTTATTCAATCTTTCTCCTGTGGTCCTGCCCCCGCAGGGTCAGGAGGCTCAGTCCTTGTCCGCGTCCCAGCGCCAAGGTGCTTTTCCACGTGGTTTCCTGGCTTTTATCCAGGGGAAAGGGGCTAGAGGCAGGGACAAGCCACTACCCAGTCAGGGATAAGGCGGGAGTGGAACAGAGTTGGATTACATTCCAGTGTGGGAGAATGGGCGGGGAAAAGGAGCAAGGACAAACTTCAGGATAATACATTTTCCAGGGGAACAGGGAGATACAGAAGAAACCATTACAAAACCCAACATAAAAATGAAATACGATATAAACCCAAATAATGCACAACAACACACCTCCACAGATTTGTTGTGTGCCCGGTTATGTCTTGGAGGCAGTGAGCAAAGCTGGGTTTCTACCTGGTTAGCAGCTAATGAATGTCCTTCTGTATCCTGCCTTTTCCTGATCTGCGCTGGTTCTTCAGAGCTGTCCCTTTTCTGCAAGACTGGTACATGTTGATTGGCTTAGTGGAGGCAAAGGAAAACAAGATGTCACTCACATTTGTCTTTACTACCCTGCCTCCTTCAGTGCCGGAGAGGAGATAAATTGATTCACAATCCCCTAAGGCAGGTCTACAATACAGTGTCTAATGGATTTTAACACATCCAGGAAGGCAGTTTTTAAATCAAACGTGAATACAATAACTAACTTAATTTTGCGTTTAGTAGTTGGGAGAGTGGAAAATGTCTGAACTGGAGGGGAAGGAAATTACCTCTTTGAGGAGTAGTTTGCATTTCTTCTTGCCTGGAGCACTACAAATGACACATCCCATGGATTTATTTGCCATGTTCCTGAGCTAAGTGTTAAAAGGTCAGAATTGCAAGTTACATGGAAAATGCACTAGCAACTCTTCACTCTGTTTGTCCTGAGGGTTATTCTGGCTTGCTGGGAGTACTTTTTCTCTTATGAACATGAACTGGCCTGTAGGGTCTGGGCAAAATGAGGTATTCTGGTTTTGGGTAATCATTTGTTAAGAATCACAGTGACAGGAGCACTGAAAGACCACCAACAGGGAATCCTTGCTGCCTAGAGAGGGTGCAGGTTCTCTATTTTAGCTCTTGAGCTCATAAAATTCCACCATGCAATTTTTCTCTTGGAACTGGCCTTGAGCATTTGCAGTTTCTCAGGAACTGGCTGCTGCAGTCATAGGATACAGCTGAAGGCATTTTTAAAAAAAATTTTGGATACCCTGAGTAGCGCAACTAGGGGAGTTGAAAAGAGGGCATGGAAAAATGGAAAAGTTCCTGGATTAGGCTGATCAATCTATTGTAAAATAACTTGTTAGAGGATTATTGTGGGAAGGAATGCTTCTAAGACATTGGGTTCTCTGTTGAAATACTTTCTGAAAACCCAACAAAACCAACTCTGCTGCTACAGACTGTGCATGTACAGAGTGTTTCCTTGTTTGTTGGTTTTGAAAATCTGATGCAGGAAAATCTTGGTATTAACTGTACAATGGTGGTCTCCTGTTTTGATGAGAAATTCCATAATCCTAATTACAAAACGAGAGACTGAAAACTTCATTGCTGTGCTGGGGTTTGAACATCTAGCTATGATTCTAAAATTAGAAAAATCTTACTCAAATGCCTCAGCCTCAGATTAAGCATTTCCCATCTTGAGAATCATTGAAGAAAACATAGTGATTAAAAGAAAATAGACAGGCAGGGAAAGGTGCTACTTGTCCAAAACATGATAGCAAACCAATTGCAGATTTAGAAGCAAAACTGCTCTTGACATGCAGCCCATACATTATCTCTTGCAGTCGGTGCTTTTCTGAAAATCTGCTTGAGTAGAAAATACACTTTTAGTGTCTGAAGTCAATCTTAAGATATTCTAAAGTAGGAAATAAGTGACTTGATGTTATTAATGAGAAAGATTATAAGGTCAATAGCTAATAACAAATTAAACCAGTCAGGTACTGGATAAACATGAATTTACTTGTATTGGGTTGGTATTTTCAAAAACTGTCCTCTAAATGCTGCCTGGAAGCTGCTTTAAGGGGCAGAATGAAAGAATTCAGGATAAGTTACCTTGTAATTTTTTTCTCAATAGGTTCTCTTTGCATATCAATTTTATGAAATGCAAGGCTTCTTACTTTCCATGAAGCAGACTGCTGGATATAAAGCTATTTTCTTAGAGACTTTAGAGTAACAATGATTCAAAAAAAAAAAAAAAAAAAAAAAAAAAAAGTGAAAACAAAAACCACAACTGCTCAGGGGATTTGTTTCTAATTTAATGCTCTCGCTTCTGTTTTCTGCAACCCAATTTGACAACACAAAGCATGAATACTGAAGTATACAGTATTGCTATATACCTAGCCCCATAGCAATTAGTGAATGCTTACAAATAGAAGCTGGCTTTCTGTGTATGGAGCCACAAAACTGCCATCATTATTAGCAGAAGTGATTCCTTCAGTGTGTCATCCAGCTTGGGAAGAGAAGAAATTTTCAATACTTTTTTCTTTGAACTTTTGAAATTGTTCAAACTTCCAGATTACCAGTCTAATCACAGCTCTTCATATCCACATTTCCCAGTTTTGCTAGGAAGCTTTGAATTATGTACACAATAAGATTGTGTGCACTGGGAGTAAAAGATTAGAAGCAGGCAAATCTGAAATCTATATGAAAAGGCATCTGGTTGGTTGGGATGGGTCCTTTCTCTTGTAACACAGAGGCTAAGAGTAAACAAGAAAAAGAACAGGTGTTTAAGAGATGGTTAAGCCAAAGTCCTCCTAGACAGCCAGGTCTTTAGCTGGAGTGTAAGAGCAGTGAACACAGGACCCCCACATGTGTTACCATGGGTATGCATATGTGTGTTTGAGTGTGTGTGTGCACATTCATCAAGAAGGGAAGGAACTTTCCCAGGTGGGGCTGCATGCTTGCCTTCACAGGAGGAAGCTGCCCCTCACAAAGCACTGGCCAGGAGGAGCCTCTGACTGCACAATTATCACAGAATCAGAACCAGAAATTCACCTGAACCTCCATGTCATTCAGTCCTGTGGCACAGCACACTCTTCAGGAACCTGTCAGGGAGTGCTGCAACTTGAAAGGAGGGAGGATGTCTGTCTTTCCTGAGTTATGAACTTTAGAGAATTAAGGATTTTAGAGGAGTTAAGATTTTAATTAGAGATAAGCTTTGTTAAAATTAACTAAAGTAGATAGGTAGGCTTTGCTGAAATTAAAAGTTAGTAATTAACTAAGAGAAACTGGGTTTGGGATCACTCTTCCATATTAGAATAGCTGATTACTTGCAACTTTATGTTCAGTTAGCTGTGTTTATAATGAAGAATACAAAAACTGATAAATAGCTTTTAGGAACATAAGAAAATTGTAGGCCTTCTCTGCCCAGAAACCCATTGAACAGTCACAAAGACAGGAAATAGGAGTCCTACCAAGGGTTCATTTATCACATTTGCATTGATAAGGTAGAAAGGTCAGAAGGAGGAAGAATTCTTTACTTCCTCATTTTGGGGACCTCTCCCCATGAAAAGGACCACCGACCCATTTCAAAGAACAAACTATGCATGCTTAATAGCTTTTGAGCTAATTACCATACCAAGTGGGGAATGGGACATACCGGGGTTATGAATATGCATTTTTGTAAATAAAAGGATTCTGTGATCACCTGTAAATTGTGGTGTGTATTTGGGAGCTATCCTGAATGCTGCCCTGAGCCATAATAAACATACGCTTTCTAACTTTAAACTGTTTGAGTGTTTTTGTCCGTCACAGTTGGGTATCGGTACTAGATCAGTACCCATATTTTCTTTAAAAGTCACTCCTTCATCTAATATCATCCTTTCCATCCAAAGGGAAACTAGCTTCTGGTTCCCACCAAAATTTAGGCAAGGACTTAAAGGGCTTTGGTCCAAGCAGTGTTTCCTTTACTTTTGACTGGAACCGAGTAACACCCCTATGTGTTGGTCAAAGTGTCTTAGATACTGGAAAATGTTTCAGTCCTAAAAGTTTGAATAATTCCCTTGGAAAACATGATTTCAAGCATGCAGTGCCATCTTCAGTGACTAAAATAGGAGAGCATTTGATGAGTATCGGCTTGAACACTTGTTGCAGCTGATACAGTAATAGCATCATAGTTATAGTAAAAACTATTTTGACATTTCATTGAAAAATATGGGAATATGTCAGCACAATAACCACCTGTAAACTGATAAAATAAACACATCTGTTTAAAACCATGTCTTTGTAAGTATGTGTAACAGCTTTGAATACGTGATGCATACACATATTATGATAAAACTTTGATGTATAGAATGACATTGATTAAATAAAATAGATACCAAGTCGTTTATTGAAACACGACTTTTCCAATGATTCTAGGGCTTCAGGTACCAGAGGGACTTCCTGGAGGTTTGTTGGCAATATAGGGCTGTTATATGTCTTTACCTGAGCTCTCTTTTCTTCTTACAATTGGTGTAAAAAATGCCTGTTGTTCATGCCAGTGTAGTATCTGACACTTAGATTTTATACGGAAAACAGTTTTAATTAATTTCTCAAATTCAGTCAACCAAAACTGTCCAAGACATCTTCTGTCTAAAAGTTGACTCCTGAATAGATTGGTTACACATAAGTTCTTAGAGACTCCCATGGATGAAGGAGAGGCAAGGCTGGAAGTATCAAAGATGGTGAAATACGCTGGAAAACATACTGAAGAAAGGTTGTGTGCCCATATGAGCAGTCCCTGGACTTTGCTGGAGGTCCACAGTACTGGCAGACTAATAATTATTATTCTTTTGGGGGCTGTTGCCTGTTCTGTGGGGCTTCAATATTAGATTTACAGCAGGAGTAACTGCACCACCGTACTGTGGTACAGTGCAGTCACAAGAAGATAATACACCTCAATGAAATGCAGACATATTCCTTCCTACATAATCAGGCACCTTGTTGGGGCATATTTAGCTTGTTCAATGAAGAGCAAGGGGAATTTTCTTCTGAAAAGTGAGATGCACCCAAGGAGACTTCACAGCAGAAGTTAATACATAACACAGAAATGTAGCTTGCTTCCAAAAGTAGTTAGTAAGAGCTGTGCATTACACTGATCTAGATGCAGGTTTATGAAAGTGCTGCATGGAGTGAGAATTTTTCTTTTTTTCCAGGAACAGCTTCCTTGCTGGTCCCTCTTCCCAAGGATTTTAGAAAAGATAATGTGATACTAGTCCTTGTGAGCAAGCAGAGCTGAGGGTCTCCTATGTTCTATGACACCTTTGTAAGTTCTTCAAAGAACCAAGGGGGTAATTAATTTGTTAGGGGTCCAGCTGTGTGAGAAGAGGTTAAAGAGTAAGGGGGCCAATGCAGGAAATACATCTGACTGCAGGGACATGGCCTGTATAGGGAAATACAGAACATTTCCTACGTATCTACTCTTAGCATAACATACAAAGCTGCTAAAACTGGCTGGTTGTGCAATTGATAAAGAATTGATCCCATACAGTGAAAACATTTAAAAACCCCACAATTTTAGCAATGCGTTGCACTAAATTTTAGGAAGCGCCCTTTCTGCATTAGGAAAATAAATTTCTCTGACAAGAGAATTTCTTCAGCGTAGTTTTTGGAATGTTTAAATTCAACCACTTCTGTGATGTGCTGACAAAGGAGGATACATGCCTTAGGAGCCACTGGCAAAGCAGCAGTGAACCATTTATCATACTAACATTAAACAAACCCACTTATCTAAATTAATGAGGGCTGTTGTCTGTAAAAGCTTCAGAGCTGAGCAGGAGATGTCCTGCAAAGCCATAACACTGGTTTCCCCAAGGAGAGACAATGCTTTTATTTCAATTATTTTTTTTTATGAGCCTTGTACTAAATTCACTAGTTTCTATTTCATCCAACAAACAGAATGATGAACTAAAAGATGAATAAAGAAAATCATCATGTTGGCTGCTTACTGTCTGGCATCTGACAGTTCCTAGTTAGATAATCCTTTAATTATTTGTGAAGAAAAACCTCTCTTGAGTGCTCCATTGGACTGAAAAAAATTGCTCCTTTTCATCATCCATGAGCAATCTGGCTAGGCCTCCTGGCAGACAGAAAAGTTTCTGCATTGCTTTGGTTTATGCATATATATCAATAAGCCAGCCAAGTTTCATCTGGTTTTGTATAATCAGAGATCAAGGACAAGATCTGAGGGCAGCAGAGGTGGGCTACTTGCTCCCCAGAGCTCCTGGAAGTGCTGCTTCCTTCAATTTTTCACATCTAGTTAAGGTTCGGTAATGTTGTCTTGCATGTTGTTACACAAGTGCTGTGTGTCTTTCTCCAAGCTGATTCTTAAAACATAGATGAAGAATCCATTCTGAAGAAATACCGCTTTGGTTGGGGTCAAATGATTCCAGTATTCCCCAAAATCAGCAGTCATATCTGAGTCCAGCTTTCAGATACATGCGGGCTGCTCAGCCTTCCTTACATCAGTTCGGTGGGGGTATTTAGTATTCTTTTGTGTGAGCTAGCATTGATGTCATGATTTTGCTATTCATTTCTGTCCAAACAGTTTGAAGAGAAGAAGCAGAAGGAAGGTAATATTATGTGATTAATTAATGTTTCTTATGCTCCTCACTCAGTGTATGCTATTTAGGTGACTCTAAGCATATTTAGCATATTTAGGTGGCTTATGTAGGCTTATTCTTCCAAGTTTGATTGAGAATGTAAATGTCTTCCCAGAAGAGCTACATGCAGTGAAGTGACACTTTAATAGCAATTTGCCCTGAAACCTTCTTGACTAAAGGGCAGAATTTGCAGTAAATTACACACTGGGCAAGTAATTGACTGGCTTCTTTCTACTTAGATCTTAAATCATGACGGTTACATTAAGACATGGAAATAGAAATGATTAAGGCTGTACCTAGCTTAAGCCACTCAGAGCCTAGAGCTTTGCAGAGAAAGCTGTCATTCTGTTTCATTACTTTCAGCAGGGTAGTTGTGTAGTACAGGGTTTGGATTCCTTTCCATGAACACAATCAGGAGGGCTGTGCATGGTATCTGGAAAACTTCTCATTCTTTTCTAAACAAAAGTGATACCTTAATACATCAACTATGCTTCAACAGACAAAACAGAAGGTAATATCAATGGATATTGGAAGAACTCTTCAAAATGCCTTTATGAGGGTGGTATTAACAAACTTGCTTGCCAAGAACATGTAGGGAGTGAATGCTGCCAGCTCTGCATTTCGGTCTTGCAAAGCTAAGGTTCAACTCCACCAAGGCTTCCTACAGCCTGTCAAGCTATGTCTTTGTCACCACTGGCCTTTGTCTGAAATCTGTGTAGTCTGCACCTGATTGACCTATATTAAATATTCTTTCTGTTTCATAAGAGGGGTTGGAGAGATCTGTAAACAAAAAAAAAGAAAGTGAACAAACCAAAGAGTATAAGCAAAAAAAGAGTGCAGTAGCTCCCTTGAAACTTCTCTTGGCCTGTTATTTTTATCTGAGCAGGAATGTACAGAACCATCAGGAAAGGAAGACTATGGGCCTAATTTTGTGTTCATTTCACCCAGATTAAAATATGGCAGGAGCTGGAATGGATTTTTTTTTTTTTTTTTTTTTTTTTTTTTTTTTTTTTTTTTTTTTTTTTTTTTTTTTTTGTATGTGACGATAGTAATTTGTTAACACTGATAATGCCTAATGTGGAAGTTACTGAAAATTGTACTCAATGTATGGCAAATATTCACATGATGTGGTTGGACATCAGAGTGACTCAGCATGGCTTAATGAATGCATGTATACACTGAAATATACAAAAAAAATTCTGCTTAGGATGGGCTTCAAATTTGACTTCAAGTATCACCTAATATAAGAAAGATAACAGTACAATTTCTGGCTGAACCTGGATGGAGATGTCCCACACCTTTTGAGTGATTATCTCTTTGAGAGGTTTCCTTTACTAGTCAGCCCTCAGCTTACTGATACCAATCCCAATATGTACAACCCCTGTCTATGTCATCTTTATCATAATTTCTGTGTACCTTAGAGTTGTGAATACCTTTCAATCTAGATTTAAACTGCTAGTGATAAGGATCTGAGCCTTGCATCCTTCACTGTTACAACATGTTGAACTGCATCCCTGGAGACTGCTTTGGGTCTGTTCCCTTTGTTCTGTGGGAAGGATATGCTTTGCAAAATATTAAGCACTGGAAAGTGACCTTTTAACTTACTGGTGCCAAGAAAGAACTTTATGTATGAGGTAGCCTGTACTCAACAGATCCAGAGACAGATGCAGCTAGCCCATTCTCTAGTGATTTCTCTAGAGAGACTGAGGCACTTTTAAGCTTAAAAGTGATATTTTGCCTGAGTGACAAGAAATCTAAACTAAAAGATAAGAAGCTCAAGGCCACTGTGAGAGAGAAAACTGGAACTGACAGTCTGGGTACAATTGTCCCTTCCTCAGGGCTGTCCAGGCAAACCTTTTCTTCCATTCAGCTGTGCATAGCAGAATTATGTCAGTCATCAAAAACTATCCTGACACTTCTGAATCTTTGTGGTTGATGCCCAAAATTGCACAGTTGAAGTGAAGGCTCAGATTTTGTGGTGCTAAAATCACACCTACATACACTTCTGGATGTACAGTTCTCAAATGCAATAAAGAAAAGTGTTCCAGACCAAAGCATATGACAAAGGAGAAGAACCCTATAGACTTAAGCTTGATCACTGTATCTGACACACTCCCAGCAGATCTAAATGCATCAGTCATGTGAAAATGAACTGATTTAGAGCTGTAAATGCAATGTATTTTCCCCAGATCACTGTCAGAGCTTGCTTATCTGTGAATTGCAACCTCCATCTGTTCTTCAGGGTCTACTGCTTTGTGGTTTTCTTCCTCTTCTCCACATCACTAGCATATTCGGGATCAAAGGCAAAAAAAAACTTGGATAAGCACGGGGGACTCTAGGTCTGAGTCTAAAACACAGAGGTGGAAAAATGGACTGTGAAACACGTTGCTCAAAGGCTCTGAGAAGGAAGTGTTGAGCAGCTCCAAATCTGATGTTTCAGGCTATTTCTGGTGATGAGGCAATACCAGCTGGTGTACAGGCTAGGTCAGTTCCTCAGAGATGAGGAAAACTTAACAAAATGATGACTGTGTGTGGGATTGTAAAGAAAAAAAAAGGCATAAAAATACTCTAGTAGAATAGAGATTTGCTCCACTCCAAATCTTGCTAGTTTTGTTTTCAAGAAGCCCCTCTAAAGTGACTCCTGAATCCAGATACTAATCACTGAAAATTCCTGGGGACAACAATGTAAAAGACTACAATGGGAAAAATACACAGAGGTAGGTAGAAAAGGGAAAAAAATTCAGGTGAGCTCAGGGACAAGTTACCTGTACTCCACAACAAAACTCACTCTTAAAGGAAGATTATGTTTTAAAAATTGGACTATTTCCAATGTTAATTTAGACCCAATGTTAAGTGGGTCTAAAATACCTACTTGATATGATAATCTTGGTGAGTTGCATGAGAAGAAATAAGCTATTAACAGGTATCAGCTTTTCCTTCCATGAAATTTTTTGAGTTCAGTGGAACAACTCATTTTCTGCCACTCCAAAGTTCAGCTTCTTCTTGAAGTTCAAACTGTTCTTTGCCTGGGGAAAGGGCCAGAGCCCATGGTTTGGGGTTCTGCACAGCCCCTAATTTCTGGGGCAGAAGGGAACTGGCAGAGAACAAAGATTGTATGAAATCTGAAAGATCTTCAGACTGAGTTGGGGCCATTCTTTCCATAGATTGAATTTCAGAGAGGAAATCATTCCTTTAAAGGTGGAAGTGTTGAATGACTTCAAGGATTCCGTAAGGCTAGATTGGAAACAACCTCTGATTTTCAAAACATCTGAATTTCAATTCTTTGCATTTGTAATGGTCTTAATTTAATAAAACTGGGCAGAAACACCAATTAATGTAGGGGTTTTAGCATTTATTCTTTTTTGTGGGAGAGATAGATTAAGAGAAAAAAAAAAAAAACAAAGCAGGCTTAAGCTTAAAAATGAACAAAAATAGTTTTATTTACTCACACTAAAAGAACAAAAAAAGTTGAGAAAAAGAAAACCTAAACTAAAATGGAATGACACTTTAAAACACCCTTCTCTCCCCTTAGAAACTACTAACTTTCTTACTAAACCACATGGAAAGACACAACTTGAGATTTTCAGTCAGTTTCACTATTTAGACATAATCACTCATTACTTTAGGAGAAGAGTCCCTCTAAGGTTTTTTTATGAAAATGTTTGCCACAAGACAAAATAGTCCAGTGCTCTCAATGTCACACATCTGCTGATGCCTGGAGTTTTTGCAGACTGTGATGTTCTATCAGCAAAAATCTCAGTGTATCTGGGGTACTATTTATGAATACCTCTTCTAGTCTAAAATCATCTTCATCTCAAAGGCTGAGACCTCTTTTTAACCCAGGAACTGGAGCTTTAAAGTTCTTAATTTAAATCTCAAGTACATCAGTCCTCAATTTTGATTAGAATTAGAATTCTCTTCAACAACACTAAGATGCTACAAAGAACAGTCCATTTCTCCATTGTTTACCCCAGAGAAGTCCGGTTAAACATGTCCACTTCTTCAATCCTATTCCAATTTTATCAGCTCTTTCACTTGTAATCCACTGACTTCATGTGGTGTTTGTTCTACGTACCCTCTGTTTTCTTTCTTCTTTCTCTCAAGGAAGAGTTGTGCTTTAAAAGCTCCATGTTGCTAGGAAAGGGTGAAATCCGCCCGGGGCCTGCAAGGGCCACATGCAGGTCCCGGGCTGCAGGGCTGAAGAAAATGCAAAGCTGTGCCGATGGAGGAAGCTGGTGGATGTCCGTTTTTCCACCCCTCGGTCTCATCCAGGGCGGCTCGGATTAAAGCTGTTATGGAGCTGCAGGCTTTCTTTCCTTGCTGCCAGCAGCGATTAAGCTGGGCCATGGCTTGACCCCTTCTGCCGCGGTCCTGAGCACATGGTTTGCGCTGCCGAGCTGCAGTCTCCCCTCTCCCCTGCCGGCAAGTGGGGGAAAGGGGCTTTGCCAGCACAGGCCGCTCCCTGTGCGGGCAGTGGCCCTTGGAGGCCCGGCCGCCCAGAGGGGCAGCAGGGCCCAACTTGGGCCAGCCTGCTGCCCACGATGTTACCTCATGGCTGATTTTAAAGCGAGAGAGACTGATCTGCTGCAGATTAGTTTTAAATGTCCCCTCCAAAGTCACATCGGCATTTCTCATTTGTCAATTTAGCTGCCAATATCCCGACCAGCTTTTTGATAGGTCCCTGTCCCCCACCCCCAAACCACTGCATGGTCATGGCAAGGAAAAACATTTCACATTTCGCTATAACCAGAAAACTAAATTGTGCCAACCCATGATAACATTGCAAATCCTTTTGAAACTGATGAGCTACCACTTATTATCAGGTGAGTAATTAATCACTGAAAGTCAGAACTAAACATGCTTACAAATCAAATTAGCCTGTCTTAGCTTCTTGCCTACTAGCAGGGAAATTCAACACTTTTGGGCATCACTTTGCAAGCAGTTGTAGCTGTGGCATTGGGATTAAACCAACTGCACTCATTAATCATGTTTGAGAGCCAGATGCATTTGTCGTAACTAGAATTTTTAATTCCAAATCATCTAGATCAATGTATCCTGTCCTCAAGACACAGGGTGGCACTGTGATGACTCTGAGTTGTCTCTTAATTCCTGATAGTTCTTTGTCCTGTGGTGAACAGTCTAATTAGTTGCAGGTATGTAGCCTCATCCAAAGGTATTTAACTGGTTTGCTAAGACATCTTCCATGGGTCTACTTTAAACAAATGGTAATAATACTGCTTCAGTGTGATAATATTAGTGACAATTCTTAGGTTCAAAGAAGGAAAAGTAGTTTGCAATGTCTAAAGGTACTACACAACATTTCTTGAAGTGGTAACAAGCAGCTAGGAAGAATATTGGAAGGTGGTCAACAAATTTGTCACTCAGTGTGAGGCCTTCGACACATCAGAGAGATCTGGTATGACAGCAGAGATTATCCTCCTGCTGCTCTCTCAGACAAGGCATGAAAGAAGCATGTAAACTTTATATAGGTGAAGGTACCCTATGATAGAAGAACACAACTGTTTCTGTGGGTGACATAAGATAAAGATCTGCAAGGCAAAAGAATTTTCCAGAGTGTCATACATAAAGAGGCATGGAAGGGATATTTGGTGAAAACTGTCTGCTCTCTGGCAGAAAACCAGACCTACATGCATGAAGGGAGCTTTCTATCATAAAAAGAGCTCGTCTGCAAGGAAAAACTTTGTTCCCAGCTCTGGCAATTCACTAAGTATGTATGGGGCACAGGGGAATATGGTGTCAGTCTCAAAGCTGTGCATAAGAAAATGGTCCAGTTGGAAGGGATCAATGTGGTGGCCATGTTCTTACTGAACAGTTCCCACACCAGAGACAGGAAACGCTTTTATCCCTGTCTCAAGACACTTTTTCATATGAAAAGCAACCTGTAGCCTTCCTTTCATCTTTCAGTTTGTACCAAGAGGTATGAACACCATAGTGCATTCAGATCTACTGTGATCAGTATTTGCTTTGATTCTTTCTTCTGATTTTGCATTTTATGAAGATCTAGGACAAAGAATGAGCAAGCATCTCCTACATAGCTTGCTAGAGTAGTATCCTTTTGGGGCAGAGACCTGGTACAGACCTGCATTAATCATACAACCTGCTTCCTCTTCTGCAGACAGCATACTATCTCCTTGGAATTGTTGCTTCACAATTACACTGGTGTAACACTTGATTTTTGAAGAAATAAAGACACTGGAAGTAAGATAGTTGGAAAGTGTCTGTTTTCTGCAGGACCATCAGGTGTGGAACATCTTGGCTTCCCTTCCAATTTTAATGGGCTTCATCTGTTACTTTTTGAAGCAAACGTGTAAACATTAGTGATATAGTGTGAGGTAGGTGGAGGCATTGATTAGTCCTTTGAAGCAGATAATTTCAGGGCCAGAGGTACTGGGTTCTTTCCCAGTATGGTATTTGGCTCACATTTCTTCAACAAGAACAAAATGTATTATCACAAACTCTATTTAAAATTACATTAAGGTGCTGGTAGATAATGTTTTGTCTCTGCTCTACTTCACTCCAGAGAAGTATTCTTCCCAGTTTCTCTGACCGTTGCCTCCTCCATCTAAGGTATGTCTGCCACTGGTTCTTGTCATGGTGAAAGGGGTGCAATGACCATTGGGAAGGTTGTCCAACAAGCCAAACTCTATTCCCAGCTCAGGACACAGAGTGCTTTAAAGGGCTGTTCGTTCAATTGTGTCAGTCAGTGTGGGTAGGAGTCAACATGCCAAGCTTGGGCCAAAGCTGGAAAGCAGGCATTAAGACCTGGCTTCCTGGTAATAATCTTTTCCATGAACTGTTGCAACACAGAAATCCAGCACATAGCATGTGGCTGTGCTTCTTCCCCACTGGGCAGACGCTGGCCTCTGGCTGGCTCAGATCTGCACAGCGACCAGGATGTTTTCAGTCCAGATATGCAAGCAGGTTATCTTTACCTGCTGGGCTCAGCTTGTCAGCAGCAGGTGGACCAAGTAGTGTCGTGACAGCAGTGGCAGTAGAAAAGGATGGCTCTCGGCTAGGCAGGTTAAAAGATGGTTTTATCCAGGCCGGGCTGCGGGAAGTCCGCAGCTGGTCCAAACCCAGGCCAGAGAGAGTTTGAATCTCCCTCTCTCATCTTATAAGCGGGGGAGGGTTCAGGGGAGGTTACAACAGGATAGCAAATCAGGGGATTCAGGGGGCAACAAGGGGTGCCCACCTCCAAACCTTTGACCACTAAAACAAAGGGCAAAGGAATTCTCCCCGGGGTGACCTATCACTCAACGCCTTCCCTCTGGGATTTCCCAGTCTGGGGAGAGGTTCTAAAGTGATAAACAAGATGCTCCAGAGCTGGGGGGAAGAGGGGATGGACAAGGATAGGTGGCGGGTGGGATGATTGACATACAGCGCTTTGTTATACAGAAAACTCAAAAGGTGATGGACTGTTACAGAACTGGGGATACAGTGAACTGAATCATAACATAAAACTTCTTATAAAAACTTAATAAAACAATTAAAATTAAATTAGAATTAAATTAAATTAAATAGAATTAAAACAATTCTTGCACCGCCACAATAGCAGGTTCATATGATTAAACTTCATGGCTATGCATAATCTCACAAGGACAGATTTATGTTTCTGAGAACTGCAAGAGCCATAAAACAAGGGGTTTAAGGGTGGGAAGATATGCCTGGATCCTGTAAATCTATGAATGTGGAATTTACTTGAGTTCAATATTTGGGATGGTAGACCAGCACTGGCTACATAGGTACCACCACTTTCTACCAGAGCTCTTGTGCCTACACAGCTCAGTAGCTGGTCTGAGCTCACAGCTGTCAGAGGAGCTCCTGATTTGTGTGAAACCTATCTTCAATTGTGTGGCTTGCAGTTACCGTAATCTATTGTACAGGAGCAGAAATAAATTTGATGAAGCAGAAACAAAACAGCAACTAGCTGACCAAAAGTCTCCCAGCAGAACTGAATATCATGCCTGAGTCTTAATATCATGACCATTTTAATAAGGCAAGGTGCATTAAATTAGCCTGGTGTCTCAGAATTACCTACCACAGCCTGATCTCAGAGTCCTGACCTCACCTACTTCTGCTCTGAAAACTTAGTATCAAGCTGCAGAGTCTAACAGTGTAGCAGCTTCATATACCATCAGGACCTACTCAGGCAGGACTCTTGCCTTCTCTTGAGATCCAGAGTATATACCCTGTTCCTCTAATTTTTCAGCCTTGCACAGCTGAGGTCTCTCAGGCTGGAGCTTTTTTATTTTCAGAATCCAGATGCACGCATTGGAAGGGATCTGAGTAAACACTTGCAGGTAATGCTGAGCTTTAAGATCCTTTTCCAGCTCAGGAAGAAAGCAGTTTTCAGGAATCATCCCCTTTTTTTCAGATAATAATGCTTGGAAGTCTCTATTAGCACATGTTTGCTTTGAGTTTATGTTGTGGCTGTTAAGATGTAGCTATGTTTGCATTAATGATTGTGGGTGAGCCGGAGAGGAAAGTGGAAAGGACTAACTGGGGCACCTGGGGACAATTTGCCAGTCTAAGCTAGAATGCAAATTGGAAACAAACAATTGCTGCAGTCAAAATGGGAGGTTTCAGGCTCGTTACCAGCATCCTTGGGCCCTTTCTCACCCTGTCTGATACAAAGCAAAGTCCTAGTGAACACCCTAACTGTGTATTTCTTTTGGAGTTTTTTCTAGAAGTGTGAGACTACAACTTTGTCTATTATCGTACAGAAAATTATGGAGAGCAATATGCCTGCTACTCTTGCACCTCATCTCTGCACAGTAGTAGGGTATTTAGTTTCATAATTCTGTGATTACTTCCATCAGATAATGTGATCCTGGAATCTCCAGCAAAATAGTGTGTAGAGATTTGTAACGGTGCATGGAGTTCCCTTCTGAGCTACAGCCTCACTGTGCTAAGCCATCCTGGTGCCAAGAAGCCTAGACACAGTAAAGCCATAGACTCAAGGTCAAATTTCTCATGGTGTCTGAGACAGAAACAAAATTTTAGGTCTTCAGCATTCTGGCTTGCACCCAGTCTCACTCAATTCTACAACTTCACAGGGAAAACTGCTGAATCTCTACTTCCTAAAAAGAGCACTCTGGCTTAAGGTAGTGCACGTGTTTAATCTTGGCCTCACATGGATGCTGAAGGGAAGAAACCCTCCCCACAAAAACAGTATATTTTACTGTGCTAATAAAAGCAAAGCAAATAAGGCTCAGGCTCTTCTTTTTAGTAGTCCACATGCATATGAATGCTTTTGAGAAAAATTGTTGGAATTTTTCTCAGCAGCAGCTGAAGCATAAGCAAGGAGCTTCATGCTTGTGCGCTGAAATTTTTTAGGTAATACATCATTTTGGGAGAAAAGAGGAAGACATTAATACATAGTTTATAACTTCAGCTAAAAGGTCACAAAGAATTGCTCTGTGCCCAAGATAACTTAAAATTCATGTTTATTCTTGGCAGCAAAACACCTTCCACATACAGAAGCAAAGAGTTGGAAAATTTCCTGTCTCGTTGGAGCCATTGGAGTTTTGATGCTCATTTTCCAGACTTCTTTGAAAGAAATAAGAAAAACATGACTGAAAAATCCCATACTCCAAGAAAAGTTCAGCATGAGCATATGAAAATTCCCGCCAGATTAAGAGGATCTTTATACACTTTAAAGTGCATGCAGGAATCCTCGTTCACATGATGTGATAGTAACTGCTATGTCTTATTGGATTAGAGGGGCTGGACAGTGCTAATGACATCTCATACTTTGATTTGAGCCCTTCCTAGATCAGGTTTCTGGGTTTCTGTTATAATATCAACTGATTTTAGCAATTGCAACTGAGCACAAAATTTGCAACAGGAAAATACAAACCACAGGGTTTTGTTTTTTTTTTTTTGTCCTTAGTGCAGTACTACTAACAAACAGAGAAGAACAACAAAGTTTTAATAATATTCTAGAGGCCAAATTACTAGTTTGGATATAAAGAGGGTTGTGAATTGTGGCAGTGCAAGAAGTGTTTTGTTAGGTTTTTATAAGAAGTTTATGTTATGGTTCATTTCACTGTATCCCAGTTCTGTAACCCTTTTGTGTGTTCTGTATAATAAGGTGTTTTGTGTCAGTCCTCCCACCCCGCGCCTGGCTTGTAACATCCCCTCTGCCCCCCCTGCTCTAGGGCAGCCTGTCTATCACTTTGAGGAGCCCTCCCAGGTTGCGAAATCTCAGGGAGAGGGCTTCAGGTGATAGGTCCCCTGCGGGGAATTCTTTTCCTCTGGAGGTGGTTGGTCAGCGGCTTGGGGGTGGGCACACCTTGCTACCCCCCAGATCCCCTGATTTGTTGTCTTGTTGTAACCTCCCTTTAACCCCTCCCCCGCTTACAAGGTGGAGGAGGGAGATTCAAATTCTGTCTGCTCTTGGTCTCTGGCCTCTCTGGCCTAAGGTTTGGACCAGCTGCGGACTTCCCACAGCCCGGCCTGAATAAACATCTTTTAACCTGCAAAGCTGAGAGCCAATCTTTTCTTCTGTTGCCGTTGGTGTCACAACACTATTTGGTCCAGCTGCTGCTGAGACGCTGAAAAGAACTGGGAACTTCTGCGGCTGTGCTGACCAGAGCTAGCCGGAGGTCAGCTCCTGTGCGGTGCGGGGAAAGAAACAGACACAGAGTGAATGGTCAGCATGGATTTACCAAGTCATCCTTACTGCCCTGATAACCTTCCTCAATGAGTTGTCTGACTTGGTAGACAAGGGAAGAGCAGTTGTTTTTTACCTTGACTTCCTTAATGTTTTCAAAACTGTCCCCTGTAACATCTTCACAGAGAAGCTCACAAATTATGGTCTGGATGAGCCAACCTCATCGATTCTGAGACTGAAAACTGAATAGGCAGGCTCAGAGGTTAATGATCAGTCACACAGGGTGTAGTTGGAGGCCGATAACTAATGCTTCATCCCAGAGGTCAAGTCTGGGACCAGCCCTGTCCATTTTCATACAGTCTGCATGTTGGGGCAGAGTGTGCCCTCCGCAAGTTTGATGATGGTACAAAACTGGTAGGAGAGCTGATACGCCAGGGGGTTGTTTTGCCTCTCAGAGGGTCCCTGACAAGTTGAAGAAATGGGCTGACAGGAAACTCATGAAATTTACAGTGGGGAAGGACAAAGGTCTGCACCTGGGAAGGAAGAACCCCATGAACCAGCATGTGCTGAGGTCCACCCAGACAGAAAAAAACCTTAGCATAAAAGAATTTGGGAGTTGTCACTGAAAACCAGAAAATAAATTCTCCGACAAATTACTTAGGTTAGAAAGCTAACATTACTTTATTAGCAGTACTGGATGCATAGGGGATCTTCCTCAAATTATGCATGTGAAGGAATCTATCAGACCAAGTTATATTCCTGAAACCAATACATATTCATCACATTTTTGAATGCATGCATATGTACTAGTTATTTCCACAGACTTACATGAATATCTTCTGATATAGAACTTCTGATGAATCTTTTCTGTTTGTGACTATCTCAAATATGTCATTAACTCATAATCTACTTGTCTTATCATTTCTTGCTCTGACAATCCTTGTTCTCAAAATTAAGAAATCAGCTAGTACATATTAATCACTAATACAAGTAAATAAGGAAACATCAGCTGGAAAATTACTAGTCACAGGTGTAGGGAATTAACACAAGGCCATGGTAATCTCTGGCATTTGTACTAAGTACTATAGGGGACAAAACTAAGCATTAACCATGAATATAGGCATCATACACTACAGTGCTAAGGTTAAAAGAATCTTCCAACATCTTCCCCATGGCTGTAAGGACTTCTTTCAGAGATATAACCCTTTTGGTAATGGTTCTGATGGACTCCAAGTTGACCATGAGCTAGCCATGTTTCTTTGCAGCAAAGGAAGTTAATAACTTTGTTGTGAACTTTCCTTGCTTGGAGAAATTGAAAAGACATCTGGATACAGCCTTGGTTCATTTGTTTTAGGCCGTCCTGCCTGATAGGGGAGGTTGGACCAGGTGACCTCCAGAAATCTCTTTCAACCTCAACCATTCTATGTTCTTTATATACAATTATGTTTTGTCTTAATCATGTTAAAAAGTTTATGGAAGCAGATTTTTGATGTACTGATAGCTTTGGAGTAATGTAGCTTGCTTGTGTTTTACTAACAGTGCATAATCTTATGAATAATTCATGCTGTAAAGGACATATACATATACACATACACATATACACATACACATACATATACTTATACATATTTTTGTTTTACAGTATGATATTTAGACAAAATGTTTCCCATCAGTTATTGATTAGCAAAAATACAGCTGATAAAATACTTCCTAATATGAACTATAGACATCTAAACATAATTCATTTTTTGCCTTGTTGAAGCACAAAGTGTTGCTTTATTGTTTTTAATCTTCATTTGCAGACCATTCAAGGCATGGTGACTCAAGCAACTTGTCCTCTTTGCTATTTTAAGTCTCAGAATAGGTATATTAATGCAACAGTGAAACAATGACTCATGTCTGAAGGAAGGCATTTAGGGTGTAATTCTTAAGTCCTCTTTTACCACTCAAGGAGAAGGTAGTGTGGAGGGACAGAATCACAATGCGAAGGAAAATTGGGTCTTATCAGATGAAGCTGGAGGAGTAAAATGAAGTAATTTTTTTTTTTTAGCAGTTCATATGGTATGTGAATAAAGAGACAATTTGCAAAGTTTAAATACGGTTCAAGGGAACCGAACACATTCTTCCACCAGGTATGTCAAAGCTGTGTTTTTGAAGGACTGTTTGAAAAATGAGCCACTGTGCACAAATGCATAAATGACTGTTTGCCCAAATGAGCCCCAGATGGAAGGTGCCTGTGTTTCTCACTTGGTCTCAAGGCACAGGAGTCTTTAACATGAAGCAACTTCAGAAAATATCCCAAGCAGGTGTTCTCCTTATTATGCAAACATAATGCACCTAGTGAGGGTTTGGCTTTAACAAAATTCATTCAGAGCAAAGAAGCTTGGAGGACAAGCACGCAGATCTGTAACAAGAGCAAAACATTTGCTTTCTGTCTGTATTCAGCAAGCAGCTGCAGATTTTCTGTAGCACATTAAAAAGTGCTCTATTTATACATGCCAACAATACCAGCAAATTCCGGAGCTCGCTGGGGCATTCTTGCAATACGAAAACAAACTTGTTTTTTCAGTGACAGAGGAAGATGTGAAAATGCGGGTTTTCACTGACTCATCATAATTATGGGGGTTATTACAAAACTAAATTGTTCTTCTGAACTACTATTTCCACACAAACAACTCATTTGCAATTGTGAAGGCAAGTGTCTTAGCAGAGATAGACCCCTCTGTTATTAAAAAAGGTGCCTTCTTCCTTTAGTGTATGTTTTATTTTAAGAAAATGGATATGGATAAATTCTTATACCTCTTCACGTAATTTTAAAAGAATTACCATTATATTAGTTTTTCCTCATATATGATTTTCAAGTATAGCTTGTATTTTATAGTAGGACCAAAGCAGTAATTAAGGGCCTATTCTGCTGAGTTCAATCTTTTTAAAAATAGATTGAATTTTTTTTTGTTTGGAATGGATAACATTTTTGATCACACCTCCTCAGATAGATTACACTAAATTTCCATACCCTTAACACTTCCGCAGATGGAAATTTTCTTCTTTACAGGGGCATCCAGAACAGATGCTGTTTGTACATCAGGCCAGCAGTCAGGGTCTAGAGCTGCTCCCTGATCCCAGTGACACCTTTCCCTTGTTTTTATTTCTAATCTTCAACTGTCCACTTTTGTATTCCTTTGTGAGCAGATGCAGTCCCTATGTTTGCCTTCAAATTCTTGGAAAGAATGACTGCTTTTGGCAATACTTCATTGCAGGCAGGGATATCCCTAAATCTTTTCTACTTAGGAAAGTGTTCCAAGAACTTGATGCTTTCATTGGTGGCTCTCTGACCTTGTGAGTACAGCTTGGGGCTGTGCTGCAGAACCCTCTCTGTGAGCTGATATGGGTTTCTTTTTTACCTAGAGGGAAACTCAGCTGTGCCAGGAAGACAAGAGCCCCTACTGCAGACAGGCAGAGTGACATAGAAGAAAGACAAGCTTTTTGAAGGCACAGTTAATTATGAAGTTACCAAGACACTTTGCATCTGTTTCTGCAATGAAGAAGCCTTTCAGTCACAAACTCATAGGAATGAGGAGGGTTCTTCAATAGTAGCCCATGAACAAAACTTCAGTGAGTTTGAGTATATGGGAGTAGTCTGGATTATTCCACTATTTGAGCTAAGTGGTGATATAAGCTGGGCACAAGGTGAAAAAATCCATTTGTAAGATTAGGTTTCATAAATCAAATTCTGGGTTTATTTGTAAGTTGTCTTGAAGCTAATTTTTTTTTTTTTTTAATTTTTTATCTAAAGCAATAGAAATATACTTAAGGAGAGAATACTTTCTCTTCCACATTCTAATAGTTTATTTGCACTTCAAAGTAATGATTCAGACTTAATTCAGCATTAACTATCATGACCTAATTAACTTCTTTATGTTGCAGACCATTTCTGAATTTATGATATGCTTTGCCATGTTGAGGGCTGGCTGTTCAGTCTCACAGCTTTTCCTAGCTAATTTTATCTGGCACAGCACTTCCCTTTTCCTTTCTATGCCCATGCATTTTTCTGAAAGATTCTCCTTAGAAGGCTCTTATAAACACTTTAAAATCCAGATAGACTATATTTATGTCACCCTGTTTTTTCTGAGTTTTTTAAAGCCTTCTACTTGTTCATAAAATCGAGTCCGTTTCTTTAGCTCCTGCACAATATTAGGAGCAGTTTTCATTTTTCTCACACATGGGAACATAAACAAACCTTTTGTTTTTCATTCCCTGTCCTTTGTTTGTGTATTTCTAGCCTGAAAACAACTGTAACTGACAGCTGGTCTGGCCACTGGGCTGAGAGGTGATAACCCCAGAAGCCAATCCACAACCAGACCCACAAATGTATAAAAAGTAAGAAATAAACAGGCGGAGGGAGCTCGGCCTTGGGTTCTCTCTGAGGAGCAACTCTGCCCTGAAAATCTCTTGTCTCGGTGTGATTGCTTTGCATGCCACAATCGCATATTGATCCAGTCCACTTAACATATTTCTATTATGTGGCACATGCTTCCTACATGGAAATGGTGCTAGCTTTTGTTTCAGACTATTTCATATCAATTCATATTATTTCATCCTGAGTAGTTTTGAACCACATTAGGCTTCAATGACCTGAAAGCAGATAGCTCACCTTTTTTTTTTTTTTTTTCTTGGAAAGGGAAAAATAGGACAGTTTTCTAGGAGCATGGAAACATTCCAGCAATGTTTTTTGGGAACTGATACATTTAATCAATTTCATGCTCCTTGAAAATTTACAGGCGCAGTACAAGCTAAAGGATCTTTAGAAATAGCTTTGTCTGAGGTTCTCTAACAAAGCTGGAATTTTTAAAAATTAATGTTAATTTACAATTAATTGTGAGTTCTCTTCTTGGCAATTGCTGTGTTGAGACCTACAGAAATGGGCAGAGCACCGAAGTTGAAAGAGAAATATGATTTATGATTAACTCACTAGCAAAATTAAAATACTCAATGTCTTTTTTTTACAAAAAATATTACCTAGAAACCCTTATCCAACCCTAGTTATTGGAGATGATGATTCCATGGCTCTGAAAATATAAAACATTTCTCTCAAATCTCTCTTATTTTTGTGGAAGATAAATGTGTACAGACAAACTATGAAACTCCTTGTCATCCGTCATCAGGTTGGACGAAAGAGTTAAAAAATGAATAGGCTGAATTAGTGGAGCTGCTAGACCTACTAAGCAAAGAGGAAAGATTTTACTTTTAGGGTTAGTCTTAACTCCTAAACTATTGACAGCTGGCATTTGAATGGGTACTGATGAGAATATTAATCTATAGCAATTTTTTATTTTATTCCAACCATCTGCTAATCTGCTGCTGGATGCTGGTAAGAAGATACTGGATGGATAACTGTTTGTCCAGTAAATAATGAATTATGTTATTCAGTATAACTGATAATTAATTATTTGCAATAGACAACTTGGAAAAGGAAAAAAAATCTCCTTCACTGCTTTTAAACATTTGAAGGATAGGCCCAAGCCCACAAAAATTCTTTAATGAACAATTCCTGATACATGCTACTGTGCTGTTTCCTACGCTAACTCCTTGCATAACTGAAAAGAGTGTTCTTTTTAATATTTTCTTTACTGCATTACAAGCAAAAGTTTGCTAAGCATAGACAAAGATGGGACAAATCTTTTAATACCACGAAGAACAGGTTTCTCAGTAAAAAAGACAAATTTTATGAAAAATAATTTAGGGTCAGTTGAAAGAAATATTGGACTTCAAATCCACAGAAGATTCTGTATTCAAATTTAGACTTCTTTTTAAATAAACCTGAAGGCTAAAGCACACCAGATTTTAAAGAATCACTTAAATATTTTTTGTTTTAATCAATTCTATCAAGAGGTATATATTGCAAGACACAAAATCTATCCCAATTAAGATGATCATTCATTAAAAACCCAAATCTATGCTCCATGTGGGATTCAAATCTTGACAAAAATGTTATGTTCCCACTAATTAATAGGTGGTTTTCAGTTTCTGCGTCATTGTTCATTTCAAATATTCCTAAAGAGACACTGTCTGAACTCAGTTTCTCTACACATGTGAGTATGCTAAGCAGGCTATGTGGAAGACTGCTGTTTTGGGAGACAGGCTGAAGAAATGCAACTTCTGTCCCATAGGATAGCGTTTCAAAGTGGAGAGCTTCATTGCACTGAAAAACTCATTTCCTGTTCAGCGCCAGATGTCAGCAGAACTTTAGGCTCTTCTCGCAGTTTAGCTTTTTTAGCATTTATGTGACATCACATACTATACCAGACCTACACTTACGCCACAACCACTTGGTGAATCACTAATGGGTGAGGAATTACTGCTCTCTGTCCTTCCCTAGATGTCCTCTTGTGTCCCAGGTGTGAGCAGGTCAATTCTTTGTGCTGCACATTTCCATCCTCCTGCTTTGTTTCCACTGAGCTTGCTCAGGCCTCTTGCTCCCTCTGCAAGAGGCACTCTGCTGCTGGCAAACTCACCCACATGCTTCTGTGGTTTGGTGGGTTGATCCCGGGCAGCAGCGAGCTCCCTTCCAGTCACTTCTCCCTCCAACCTCCCAGTGGGATGGGAGGAAAAGAGTGAAAACCAAACCAAACCAAAAATAAAGTTATAGGTCAAAGTGAAGACAGGTTAATCAGTAAAGAAGAAAATTGTGGAAAAAAGCAAGTGATGTAAATTCAGTTCCAGATCTGCCCAGGAGCAGAGTGGTGTCCAGCCTACCTCTAAGAGTGGCTACTTAGAGCAAAACTTGCCTGCCCTGGTTTTCTTGCAGAGCGTGATTCTACGTATTATGAAGTATCTCTCCATTCAGTTCAGGCCAGCTCTCCATGCTCTCTGCATCCTAGACAATGCCCTGGGAGAAAACAAAGTGAGAAACAGATGATAAGCAAGCACTATCCAGCAATAGCTAAAACATTGTGGATTTTGTTATTAAGTGTTTTCAACACAAATGTAGAACACAGCACCATTTGGGCTGCTATGAAGATAACTAACTCCACCGCAACTGGACCCAGTACATGGAGGAGGCAAACTACTCCTTGCTGCTGGTTCAGAGCATGCAGCATGGATAGTCTTAAATTGGTGAAGATCACTGCTTGGTGCAGCATAGCTGTGCAATAGATCTGCAGTGAGGCAGAGCTCAAAGTCTAGTGTGGTGGATCTCTAAGTCCAGTAGGTTGAACAAATTGACCTGTGTTCACACAAAAACACACAGTTTTTCAGGCTTGTTGCCGAGGAAGTTTTACAGTTCTTCACAGTTTTCCTTCCACTATGTGCTGTAAAAGAGCTATTCTCTACGAACACAGAGATACATTTCACTATCCACTCACCTCACCTTTCCCTAGAAGTTGTCATTTCTTAATAGACCTTCTTAATCTGAAAAACAACCAGCCAGACAAAAAAGCAGCAGTATTCACCTGCTCATTCCATGTCCTGTCCTCAGTTCTTTTCTAACTTCTTAGTAGCACGAGCTATCTCGTTGCAGAAGTATATGGCTTGGTTCAGTGCTATTCCCCTCTGTCCTCCACTGAAATCCCTGGGACCACTATGGGAAGACAGGGAAGGATATTAAGAAGGCAGTGCTTCACCTCTGTTCCAGTCTGAGATGTGTTAGACTGCCCAGGATGTCTCAAAGACCGAGAGAGCACTAAGACTGAGAGAGAGTTCTACATACCAGGAAGTTCTCTGGGGCAGAGAACTTCCCACTTTGTCCCTTCCAGGCTCAGTAAAGTGGTTAATGCATTAAACCCTGTGGCGGTGCAAGAATTGTTTTATTAAGTTTTTATAAGAAGTTCTATGTTATGATTCATTTCACTGTGTCCCCAGTTTTGTAACAGTCCATCCCCTTTGGAGTTTTCTGTATAACAAGGTGTTTTATGTCAATCATCCCACCCCCCACCTATCATTGTTAATCCCCTCTCCCCCTCCCGCTCTGGGGCCTCCTGTCTATCACTTCGGGACCCCTCCCTGGACTGGGAAATTCCCAGGGAAGGCATCGAGTGATGGGTCGCCTGGGGGGAATTCCTTTGCCCTTTTTGTCAGTGATCAGAGGCTTAGAAGTGGACACTCTGAATGCCCTGATTTGCTATCCTGTTGTAACCTCCCCTGAACCCTCCCCAACTTATAAGATCAGAGAGGGAAATTCAAACTCTCTCTGGCCGGAAGTCTGGACCAGCTGCGGATCTCCCGCAGCCCGGCTTGAATAAAACATCTTTAAACCTGCTTAGCCAAGAGCCATCCTTTCATCTACCGCCACTGTTGTCACAATGTTATTTGGACCAGCTGCTGCAGAGAAGCCGAGTCCAGCAGGTAAAGATAACCTGTTTGCATACCCAGACTGAAAACGCTTCGGCCGCTGTGCAGATCTGAGCCAGCCAGGGGCCCGCGTCCGCCTGGTGTGGAAAGGCACAGCCACAAAACCTGGTACCTTTTTAACTCAGTAGGACTGTGGTTGGCCTTAATGTACACCACAGATACCATGTTAGACTGGGATCTGCTAGAGAAGCACAACATTTTGACTTATTTCTTGTTCATGTGGATTATTGTCAAGGAGACACCTGTTCTGCTGGCACCTGGCCCTTTAGCTAGTTAGCCTACTAAAATGAGAGAAGGGGTATATAAATGGATGTATAATTTCATTATATAGTACAAATCCTTTTAAGTTTTTGTCCTTTTGTATACTGGTAGGCTGATCACCTCACTTTACTGTTTTTTTGACCTTAAACATGGATTCTTCTGATTGAGAAGGACTCTTTGTCTTTAAAGTTAGAAAATAAGAAGAATATGTACAAATATGAAATGTTTGTACTTTTATATTACTAAAAGTGTAAGAGGTATTGTGATGTTTCTCTTACAATTCTGCTTGTACAGGTCAAGCAATACAGTTAGCTGAGACTAATTTTTCATTTGAGCCTTAAGGAGACAGAAAGAGGGAAAGACAGAGTCATGTTCTCTGAACTTAGGCAAGCGATGCCAAAATAGAACCTGACAGGCATGAAAATCTCCGACAACACAGATCTTTGGCTACTGTATAATACATTTTGTTCAAGAATATAATGCAGTTTTCTCAAGCATTGCATGAGGTTAAAGGCTCTGCATAGAATCATGCAAGCATTCTAACTCAGTTCCATTGAAGCCCTTAGGGGCCTGATGGAAGTCATTGCTGATGCATGCAAGAATCTTGCCCAGCTGTGAATTTGACTCCTGTTGTATAAAGCACACTCAGTCTCCCTATAAACCAATGTTGTTTTAGTTTCAAAGAATGTGACAGATTCACACTTACAAAAGAATGCTTCTGCATTTTCCCTGTATCAAGGGATTTAAATGTAACAAAAAATAATTTATTTTTTGTTTTCCAGATACTTACACTCTTATTTATATTTAGACACTTTCTGCAGGGGAAAAGGAGTTTTTACAACATAAAGGCTAGCAGCATGGGCACATTTCTCTATTTCAAAGCAGTCAGAGGGAAACCACTTCATATCAAACATGCATATTGGCAGGCAGTGAATCCAAATCTTGATGTACAGGAAACCACATAGAGTTTATTTGCCAAGAAGGCTTTAGGGGAGAAAAAATACAATGAACAAGCTTTGAAGAATTGAGTTGTATAAGCTCATGTAAACACAATTAAATAGGATAAATTTTCTTCTCAGTACCTTATTTAAGCAAAAAGATGTGAGCTTGGCTCCTCTAACTGTTTTTATAGCCAACAAAAGGAATGAACATGGCAGGTTGCCCTTTTCCAGTTGGTCCCTCAGTTGCGCACAACAGGTCAACTTTGCTTCTTTCTCCTCTTACTGCTGCCTAGTCATTAGAAATCTGACTTTGATGAAACTAGTAGAAAAGGACTCTTTTTTTTTTTCCCCCCCCCCTCAGAAGTTTTTTTTTTTTTGTTGCTTCTTCTCTTGCTGAAGCATCTCAATGAGAAATTAAAGTAATGAACTTGGCATCTCCTGAAGATTCTTGTTGGATGGAGGGGTTTTTGCCTATTTGTTTGTTTGTTTGTTTGGTGGAGGTTTGGGGGGGGGGGGCTTTTGGGGCTTCTTTTAAGGAGACATCCATATTTTCTAAGTTGAATTCAGTGCTAACAATATATAATATATGGCCAGTTCCTGTGTATGGGTTAAAGGTGTGAATTTTTCCTCCCTTTGTAGGAAAATAAACAAGGAGATAATCTGTTGCTGAACTGAGTTGCATGGGGAGAAGAGACTATTTATTGTTGTCACAATTTGAGAAGATTCTTGGGTTTATTGTTTGGTTTATGGATTTATCACTGAGGTTTATGGATTTCCACCTCCAGCAAAATTAACAAGAAAAGCTTTTTTTTTATTTTATTATTTTTTCTTTTAATTTTAGTGCCATTTAAATTTATATTGCATTCTGAAGGACACTTTTGGAAGACTGTGGTCTACCATAGTATCATATTCACACTCAGACTCGAAATGAGCAGGACTTTCCATTTTTGCCTGTTCTACATGAGTCCCTTGGAAAAGTAAAAAGCAGGTCCAAAGCCCTGCAAAACTTCAAAATCAGAACAGATACTTTAGAAACTGCACTTCTACAACACAGTATTCTTACAGTGATATCAGTGTACAGGAAAGGTGGGGATAAGTTTAGATCCTCAAAAGTGAACCTTTTTTTTGCAGCAGCTATCAAAAAAGGATGTGCGTCTGTTTCTCTGCTGCAAAAAGAATAAAGTATTAGCATGTTGTCTCTTTCAGTAGTGTAAAATACTGCATTTGAAAAGGATTTTTTTAAATTTTGTTATGGGAAAGGAAGACACATCATGTTAAGGAGAAATGGCTCTCGATGTTGAATTTTCTTCTGTAATCTGTTTGAGTAACAGGCTGTGCAATGTGAACCAAACATAAGGTGTCTTTGTCAAGACAAACAAAATCCTTGGATTGGAGCCCCAATAATGAACAATTTTTGAACCTGACACTTCTGGAATTTGTATCCAGTGGATGATTTTTAGAGGGGATATGGAAAGACACGTTTGAGACTGCTGATGGCTCTGCGAGGGATCTCACTCAAGACACACAGCTCCAAGCAGTCAAAACTCTCAAGTGTCAACACTTTCCAAGGCACCCGGGATAAAGATTCTACCAGGGATGAACCTTCAGAGTTAGCAAATAGATGCAGTGTCTTGGCTGAGCAGACCGGCTTTCTCTCCCAGCTCAGGGGCAGCCGGAACCTGCTAAGGGTTTGAGATCGAGCCACCAGAGGGAGATGTAAGAGCGCACACGTTTGAGCTGTGCCACCTCCTGTCCGCTGATAATGCGTTCGTAACCGTTTGTGCTGCCATCTCAAAGCTCAAGCCAAGTCAGACTCATTGCTGGGGGAAACAACACCACCACTAGCCCACCAGCAGTTTCCAAAGATGAAGTTTAACTCTGCCTCTGGCAAAGCCAATGCACATAATTCCAGGGACAAAAAACATCAAAAAAACCCCAAACCAAACCAACCCAAACAAATATACTGAAGCACCACCCAACAAAACAGCCCTCAAACAAAATTCTGATTGTTGTTTTTGTAACAGATCTATGCAGCCTGTTGGAGAAGTTTACAAATGTGGCTCTGTGCTGTGCACACATAATTTTTTAGTCTTGTTTCAAACTGAGATTCAAGAAATCATTAAATTTCTGCTGATATTTTGGCATGGACGTTTGGAATAATTCTAATGAAACTCAGCCTGCTGGGTGTTTTTCTCAGAGTGTATTGCAGAGAATTCATGTTTCAAAAAAATTCCACGTAACATTTCAAAGTAAATTCTGCACTCAAAATTATCCCTCTAAAACAAAAATACAGATGACAACAAAAACACCTAGTGAACTGCTCTTAAGAAGTTGTTTCAGACAAACTCTTAGATTTTTTGTTCTCTAGGAATATTCTTTGTCTTTTTTTTCTTTTTATCTGTTTCTTCTTTTTTTATGTTCTTCCTAGACCATTCCTAGTTGTAGTGTAAAATGAACAAGCTAAATACAGTAATAAAGTAATAAATAATAAAGTGAAATATGCTATAGGAATGAAGTAATAAGTAAATAATAAATATTAATGAAGTAATAAGCCATAAAGCCATAAAGTAAATGCAGCTGCTTGAAAAACTCAAGCTACAGTTGTAAAGTAAAAAAATCGTAGATTTCTGCTCTGGACAAGAATGAAAACAAACAAACAAACAAACAGAATTATGACATAGTCTACGTGAAAAAAATGTTGAACTATTTTGACAATTTTCATTTCAGTAATTCAAAATGTAAGTCTTTTCAGGCTGCATCAGCAACAAATTTTACTCCAAAAATCCTTCTGTCTGACTATGGGAACTCCTCTATAATGCCTCCGTTCCCCCCTGTTTTTAAATTATTTTGTCTGTCTTAGAGACTAAGAAAGAAGAAGACACCAAATCTTGGAAGGGTAAGAAGTCTTGAGTTAGAACCTGTGATTGGCTGGTCAATCACCTTGTCATATGGGATGCTAAGGGAAAAAGGAAACCTGTGAATAAGATAGGCAGAGACATAAAAATGACAGAAATGTAACTGTGATAAAAATGAGAAATAAACCTGGCTAATCTCAGTGATTGATGAGATAGCAATAAATTCAGAGGCACAGTGGGGCAACTGATAAGGATGCAAACTCAAAGACACAAGATGCTGGAGAGGCTGGTGAGACTTGGCAGTTGCTGAAGACTCAGGGATGGGAGAGGGTCAGACAGAAAAGGGTGTAGGAGGAGCTAGTTGCCTGTAAGGTGAGACTGGTCACCACGTTGGTCTGACCGAGACTGGCACCTAATTACAACAATCTGTTCTACCTTCTTCTCACATCCTTTCTTATCTAACTGCATAGTCACAGTCTCTATCTCATGTGCATGACTGCTGCAAGGACTAAGTGCCAGATACTGGGCAAACTCATGGGGTGAGTTTGGTGCCAGCAACTGGAGTTGGACCAAGGGTTTTGGTGCCCCAGGCCTGTAGTGGCAGCTACCAAAATGAATGATGTGTCAGTGTCAGTCATTGGGGAAGAAAGGGGACTTGGCTACCAGTCACTAGGGTTGAAATGGTGCATGTTAGAAAAGCCATCAGACCAATAATAGACCAATGTGAGGAAAGCTGGTAAAGCAATGGTTGGAAAGGGAGAATGTTCCTTTTTAGAAGAGGAGGTCAAAATATCTTGTCTTTTTTTGCCCTCTAAGGATGAGCCCAGAGACAACACTGAATTGCTCATAAGCACGGTGGAGCAGGAGGAGAGGAGAACAGGGTTTTTTCAGATGCAGAATGGTATCAGCCTGATTTTATTAGTTGTTTTTGCACCAAGTATGTATTTAGGTTGGAAGTTAGAAAAATCGCTTAGTGGTAGAGGAATAAGATTGTGGGATACCTCATCAAAGGAAACATTTTGGCCCCAAAACGTCAGTTAATATAGATCTCAGAATGATTATTTTAAATGGTTTATCTTGACATGGCTACCCAAATTCACAAGTGACTAGTTCTTATCACTTCTTTGTTTCCACAGAACAGTTGATTCAGAATCTCCTGTTATCAAATGTGCTGAAAAAGGTACAAAAACAATTCTAGAACCTTCTGTGCAAGGCTGGTCTTCAGCCTTCCCCAGATATTTTTTCTATAGTATGGCCATCTTGACTACTGTCATTCTGTTACAGGAGAAGATTTTAAAAAGCAGAATTCATGTGTTTCTTGCTTCATCAATGTAGCCCTAGGGCTTGGAGACCTTGACATTGTGCAAATACTCCGTTTTCTCTAGGGAAAACTGGATGCTTCTTTTTTCTTTTGTCTATTTTGCATACATGGGTACACACACACACACACACACACATATATGCTTTTACCTACATACACAAACTATATTTACTTCTGTGTTCCCACCTAAAATAGTGAAACCTTGGCACACATTTGCTGTAGAGGGACTCTTGACACTGTCTCACATAACCTAAGGAAGTCTCCATTTGTTCTGCTTTGAACTTTTTCTGGAATTGGTAACTTATGTGGCCACTTCACTCTCATGAGAGCATCTGAAAAAAACCAAACCAACCCTATGGTTTTGTGCTTCAGATATTTTGCATCCCACCACTGCCTGATGTTAACCATTTATAGCTATATATAGTTGAAATTAAACCTTTTTTTTGTTTGTTTGTGGTTTTTTTTTTTTTTTTTACTCGTGGTATCCTACTTCCTACTTTTCATAAGTCTGATGAAGATAGTAGTGACTACACAGTGATTAACAAAAGAGGCAAATAATTCGGATCATAGGGATTAAGTCTTCTTTAGGGCCACTAATGGGAGAACGGAAAAATTTCAGCCTGAAGAAGGTTAAATGGGGTGAGTGTTCAGTTCTTTCAGACACTGAGCATCTCTAAGAATCAGCATATTTCCCCCATTCACTGAAACCAGCACTCCATAAGGACTAGGCAGTTTTTCTGAGTCAGGATACAGCCTGTTGAGAATTCCCACTGCTGCTACTGCTACAGCATCCAAAGCTACTGTCACCAAGTGCAGGCTTACACAGAGGCACAAGACAGCACCTGCTCACCAGCACCTTCACCTTTTTCTGTTTCGCCCCTACATAAGAAGTCCATAGATCCTACAAAAGGGCAGAAGGACTGAAAGTCCTGCAATCTAAGAGTGCTGACATAGTTTATTATGAGGGTGACTGGACAATCTTTGGTGATGGCTGGCATGAATTACAAAGAGCTGCTAGGAAATTACAGACATTTCTCTGTGTAGCCAGCCTGATACATAGAAATGGAAGTATGACAGTAGTTTGACGCAGGTCTTTGTCTGAAGTTTGTCTGATCTATGCTGTCAGCACACTCTTATATGAGTTACATGGTGTTTTGAAGTTTCAAACTTGTTCTAAGCATAAATCTGTTTAATGATGTAGAAGTCTTGACAGCTCTTCATAAGACCCTTAAGATACAAGACACTATGTCAGGATCTGCTTCTTGTTGTCTACTCACTATTGCTGATCAAGCAAATGGCTTGCTGAGTTGTACTAGTGCTGGCACAAAATCTGAGGTTTCCTTATCAACAAGCACTGCCACAGAAAGGGATCTAGGGGTCCTGGTCAATGGCAAGTTGAACATGAGTCAGCAGTGCCCTGGCAGCCAGGACAGACCCCCATGGGGGGTGCTGGAGCGCATCAGGCACAGCATCATCAGCCAGGCGAGGGAGAGGATTGTCCCACTCTGCTCTGCACTGGGGCAGCCTCACCCCAAGTGCTGGGGGCAGTTTTGGGTTACCCAATAAAAGAAAGATAATGAACTCTTAGAGATAATCTGAAGGAGAGCAAAAAAATATGGTGGAGTGCCTTGAGGAGAAGCTGTATGAGGAGTGGATGAAGTCACTTGGTCTGTTCAGCCTGGAGAAGAGGAGACGGAGGGGAGACCCCATTGCCATTGCAAATTTCCTATGAAGGGAAGAGGAGGGACAGGAACCGATCTCTTCTCTCTGGCACCCAGTGACAGGACCTGAGGGAATGTCCTGAAGTTGTGTCAGGGGAGATTTTGGCTGGATATTAGAAAAAGGGTTTTGTATTAGGACCTGCTCCTCAGGGAAGTGGTCACAACACCAAGCCTGACGGAGCTGAAGAAGTGTTTGGAGAATTCTCTCAGGAACAGGGTGTAACTCTTGAGGATGATGTTGTGCAGGGCCAGGACCTGGACTTGATGACATAGGTCCATTCTATCCCAGCTTATTCTGTCATTCTGTGAACCAGAGATGAAATATACATGTACTGAAGCCTTGGAAGTTGTAATGAATGTTTGCTTCAATTTTGCTGCCTGTGTGAAGCCATGTGGGGATTTCATAAAAGCCACAGGAAGATCCACTTACACGATCCATGCTTCTTTCTATATGGATGTGATGGAGGCACTGAATTTGCTGTATCTTTGTAATCATGCTACAAATGGATTTTTTTTTCCCCCATTCTTTCTGGTTCCTCTTGTTAACCATGCTTGCAAAATCAAATGTAGCCTTGTTTCTATTTTTTTTTTTCCCCCAGAATAAAACCCTGAGTGAGGAAGATGCTTAAGCACGTGCTAAAGTACAGGCTGCAATGCTCTGTTGAAAATTTGTAGGCATAAGAACAGGTTTAACTGTAAACACATTGTGAAGAGCTTTCCTAAACTGAGACTTTTCCTCAGAATAGTAATTACTTAGATAGTAACTGTTAACACAAGCTTAGTGATGGTCTGAATTGAATTAATGAACCCACACTGGCATTATGGAGAGAAATTATTTCTCATTATATGTTTAAAATGCAGATATATATGAAAAGAAAGAAAAGCAGAATTTTCTTATACAAAAGGGTCACTTCCTGCTGTTGTTAAACATTTTGAAGTGTTAACGTTAGTTCTGTTATTAAAATGACAGGGCGAAATATGCGAGATTCAAGAAAACTGGATATTAAAATCAAGAAGTCTGATCACATAATAGAGGTGAATTTAGGTCATTTGACAGTGGTCAGTTAGGTTGGCCTGCTTGCTAGAGGAGAGATTAAATGATACAAAGGGAAGTTTTCAATGCATCGCTTTTCAGAAAACCAAAAATTATTCGCAAGCTGTACTGTCTAGAAATATCTGAGTTCCAATCACATATTTCAGTGCAAATCAGACCTCTTTGTTAGGCACTACTCAAATTAGGGATGCATTGAAGTAATCAGTATTCTCTTCATTTTTTTAAATTGTTTTCTTAAATTGTTATTATTATTATTATTTTCCCTTCCTTTTCATTGCTAAGGACTTTTTCAGGAGCCTGATACTGAAGTGCATATACTGAGGAAGAGGCAGGAGATTTCTTCTGGTACTGTGGGTTCAGACACCCATATACCTAACTGTAATGTGCCACTGGTCAAAGTTTTCCACCTGCACTGTAGGTTTTGGATTAGCCTTCATATACAGTAAAAACAGGGAGGTGAGCATGGGATAAATAGGCACTGGATAATTGGCCTAAAATATGCTTGGAAAATTGGCAAGAGTTTGGGATCCAAGCGTTTTGAAAAGCAATACAACGTCTAGCATACTCACACTGTGGCCAAAAGTGTGTTATGTCTTTACTAATGGCCTATACGATGGGACAGAGTGCATGTATTCTCAGCAAGCTTGCAGATGCTCCCAGACTGAGGGGAATGTCAGATACACTGGATCAGAGGGCTCTCTTTTGAGTGGCCTTGACAAGCTAGAGAAATGTGCTGATGAGAACCTTCTGGAGCTGAGTATCAGCAAATGTCAGGTTTAGTCTGAGTTCCCTGGTTCATCTCAAGATAGGCATGTGGCAAATTTGGTGGAGGCCACAGATGCAGAGGAGGCTGGAGGATGGCACAGGGCAGGAGGGGCAGCAAGAAGTGCTTTTTTTCAGCTTGGGAGTGAAAGGGAGTTTTTCTGGTGGCCCTCAGTTCCTTTGTGGCAGAATACCAAAGTAATAGTTTATCCTCTCAGGGATGCACCAAAGGCAAAAGACAGTCACAGCAGTACATAGCTCTCACAGAAGATTAGAAGATACCCGTCTTTCCTGGCAGGGCACTCAGTGCCTAGGCAGGGACATCCAATCAGGCTGAAGACTCTCCACTCTCGGGCATCTTTTTGACTTTACAGCCCAGAGAAAACAGATGAAGGGTCAGGCTGGTCTACCCGTGAAGTAGGAAGGAATCTGTGAGCCAGTGGATGGGGGTTTCATTTAAAAGTGAGAAATCTAGTTTCCTGAGCCAGCTCTTGCAAGACAGAATCTTGCTGTTTGTGTTCTTACTGTTGCTTGCCTGCTGTGCCCCCTTGCCCTAGAAGACAGGAGTTCTTGCCCTGCGTGCTTGACCCTTACTCAAGTCAGAGCCCCGATCAGGCACAACTCAGGATTTTTTTTTCTCTGTGGGGAACTTCTTGGGAAACGCGCGATCTACCCCTGGTTATTGCACATCACCCGTGAGCGAAACGCACTTCGATTTACGAAAGTATCGTGCGACGTGCACGGCAGGTAACAGACGTGGAAGAAACCAGGGGAAAATACGCGGAATGGGTGACGAAGGGACGACATTCCCGTTTCTGGGGGCCAGAGAGGCCGCTCCCGGCGGTGCCCCCGGCGGCGGGGGGCGGCGCAGTGCGCAGGGGGCGGCCGGCGGGCGGGGCGGCGGGCAGCACCATGTGGCCGCGGGTCCCCGCCCTCCCGCTCCGGAGCTGCGCGGCGGCGGCGGCTTCCGCGGGGCGGCCGGGGCAGGCGAGCCGCCGCCGCTGCCCTCCGCATGGAGCCGCGGCCGCCCGGCGCCACCGCCGCCGCGCTGCGAGCGGCGTCCGCGGCGCCGGGGGCGGCGGGCGGCGGCGGCGGCGGCGTCGGGGCGCCCTGCGGAGGATGTGGTGAGTGACGGAGGCGCCGCGGTGCGTGCGAGTGTGAGCGGGTGCGAGCGTGTGCGTGGGCGGGTGGGCGTGCGAGTGCGAGGTGTGCGCGCTCCCGGCGGGCCAGGCCGCTTCCCGGTCCCGGGCGGCGTGTCCCGGGCAGCGGCGCCGGTCCCCGCGGGGCGCTGTCCGCGGTGCTGAGCGCGGCCGGGCGGGAGCGGCCCCTCGCCGCCGCCGGGCGCGGGGAGCCGCCGGGGAAGGAGGCTTTCCTCCCCTGGCTGGCCGCCCTGCGGTGTGCTCCCGCGCTGTCTCGGCGGAGAGGCACGGTCGCAGCGCCGGGTGTGAAAATATCTGGCCGGACCTTACGTGGTGCTCCCGCAGGTTTTGTGATCCGGTCGTGGCAGAAAGCAGCCGGCAGATAGACCGTGGGTAATCGAGTAGACCATAGGGTGACACAAACGCACCGCGGGGTAGCAGTCCAGAGCTGGTAGTGTTTTCAGTTTGCAAATCTAGACGCTATCTGTTTGCAGCAGACAAGATGAAGTAGCTCCTTGGCACCCCTGCAGTTTTGCAAATGGAAACATAGACTCAGTTTTTGCTATGCATTAGCTTAAATTAATTTGAGGTCGGCCAAAATTTAGATGCATTATTCTTATGTTTTCTTAGTCTTGAGTCACATCCTGACTGGCACTGATTGTTGGGGAATGATATGTCCTTACTCCTAGGAAGAAATCCATTTCTTAGAGTGCAAACTTCTCTCAGTGTAAAAGAAGTAGTAACAATACACTTCTTTTAAAGCCTTTCCTTCTTGCAGCCAATATTCAGCCTTTCTTTAGCAGCAGATAAACATTCTCCTCCTTTGTTATCCTGCAGCATTTCTTGCAACAAATATTCTTCATTTGCATTAATAATGAACACACTGTTGCATTTTTGGTACTGTGTTCATCTTTGATTTTTTAAAAACCGTAACTTCTCAGAGCTATTATGTGTGTGTGTGTGTAGGCGTGAGGAAGCCATGCTTTGCATTCAGTTATCCACAGGTCTTATCTCCTAGATACTCTCTTGGGCTTAGTGGGAACTGAACTCTTCAAGCATTTTGCTGTAAATGTATAGTACTTGGAAGATTTTTTTTTTTTTCTGAAGCTGAAAGGTGTTTCCCCATTTTAAAAGGTAGTCAGTACTGTTTACTACAGGTGTTACCAGCCAAAGGCTTGAGAGGAGTTAAATTGTGTGGTCATGAGGCTACTGTATAATCAGGCAGGTTAGCCATTGGCAAGGACCATTCTTCAGCTGCACGGAAGATAGCAAAGTTTGTTTGTAAAGGTGAGGTCCGTCCACAGACTGAAAACTGCCACAGGCATTCAGGCCTGTCTAAATGGGAATCTGAAAATCTTGAATCTGGGAGAGTCACAGCCTGTAAAATCTAGACTGCCTTCAGCGCCCACCCTTTGTGATTCAGTGGAATCTGTATTATGTCACCTGCTGATGTGTCCCAGCTTGTAAGTCCTATCTCACATTTGCTAACTTCGGCCTCTTCTTTTCTGATCAATGATATTAGATGAATTTCAACATTTGTTACTGAGATGAGAGTAGTCATTTTGTTTGAGTTTTCTTTGAAGAAAATGTTACTCCTCTTCCCACTGAGATGGTGATTGCTTCTCTTTAGACTGAGGGAGAGAAGAAAGGACAATTTAAGAAAGTCATGATCTGCCTCATATGCATAACTTTTCCTTCCATTTTGCCTTGTATAAGCACTTCTGCTGGCTTTAAACAGACCTTACTGTGGGCATAAATTTTCTTCAGTGTTCTGAAGGCAGAGGCATAATTCATGAAGGCTTAAGTTTGTGGGTGTTTTGCTGACATGATTAACCATGCACATAATCCTAGGAGCTTCCATGCTGGACTGCTTGTCTGACTAGTGACAAGAAATATATAATATCTAAGCAGAAACCCAGAGAAGCAGATTAACTGGGAGACAAAACCTCAGCAGAAACATTCAGCTGGCTTTCCTCACCTCTGTGCAGAAGACAAAGTGGGGCACTCAGCCTAACACTACTTGTTGCTCGTGCTGTACCCATGTGTCCTCCCATAAATTCTGCAGTGCAGTCAAATGTTTCCTGTGCTGCAGCTGCAGAAGGGGCAGGAGAGCCCTGGCCGACAGCTGGCAGTAGTGGGCTGTGATGTAAAGGAATAGCGGCATACAGGTTCAAGTACACAAGTATACAAATCATGCTTGCTGTGCAGCCCGGATGTTTGCATTACAAGTACCCTATCACCTCTTGCCATGAGTTTCACTGTCTTCAAGCATGAATATAAAAGTTAAATAACGCATGTATTTGAATGAGCCACCTTTGCAGGCGTGGCGGACAGAGATGGCTCTTTCCTTACATAGTTGAAGATGTGACTGGCTGGCAAGCCAGGGTGTTTGTGTGTGCTGACCACAGGCAGGCACTTTAACTCTTTTACCATTTCATGAGATTGTCACAAAGCAATATAGTGAGATTATAATACCTTATTTATATTTATGTAGGCACAAATTTGCTCTGAAAAAAAATGTTTATACTAACAAAAGCTTGTTTAAATGTACTGAGGAAGGTGCCTAAAATCCATTTAATCTAATAAGCAAATAAATTTTATAAGTATATGAAATGCAGAAGACTTTAGAAGTATTTTTTCATACATATTCATCAAGTCAAATTGCTTAATGTTTGCTTTTAAATATAAGCAACTTAAAAACGCATTTGAAGACCCAAGTTAAAAATAGTTGACTTGCTGTTTGCCTGCACCAAAGAGTCTATTTTTGTCCTTATTCGGTAAGTTGCACACAGGCATTTCTGGAGGATGTTAAAGGCATCCTTTGTAGCAATCCAGCCCTGGATTTATATCTTAAATCATTTTGGTTTGGTTAGCAGTCATGTTTCTTCCTGACATAGATATTTCTAATCATATAGATATGGAAGGAATACAAAAGTTTATTCTAACCTCTAAACATGATTTCACCTTACTCTTTGAAACTTGATTTTGCCGTCACTTTCAAAACTGCGCTGAAATTCAGGGGAATGCCCAAACTTGAAACATCCTTTTAATACTTGACTTTTCTTTGTACTTATGGTTGATAGATTTTCCCAGCACTACTGAAAATAAACCTCATCAATAGTTCATTTTAAATAGTTTTATCTATAAACATCCGTTTGAGCCTAGCTAAGATTGATTAATGTATCTCTTAAAAATAAAATATGTGACACTATCTGGAAATACTATTTTTAGAGTTCATGTGCATGGTTTTTTGAATTGCAGCTGCACAGAATAAAGGAATTTGTCTTTCATTCTCATATATAGTTATTTAAGGCCGTATAAATTCTGTTTAATAATATAAGCAGAAATAGATTCTATGTATTTGTATGTGTTCAGTATAAATATTTATATGAAAACTGTCTATGTAAAAGAGGTACATGGAGTGTGGAGGCAGGACAGATATCTCTTCAAATTAGTGTGTTATTTTGTAGTTAGCAAGCGAGTTCTGTTTTTGTAGTCTGAAAACAATCAGCCTCAGTTCAGAATCTCTGAAATTATTTCTTTGTGTTTCTTGGATAGTACTTCTTTTCTGGGTAAGTACACTGCTGTAGGTCTGGACAATTGATCCTAACGAAGCAGCCTGCCTGAGTGATCCTTTTGGGATTTCACCTGTGTTGCTACTGTGACGGCTGCTTGACTTGTAGGGGTCTTCTTTTTCCCCCTGTTGTTTGCAGAGATTTTAGCTGCCTTGCCACTCACTCTGCCAAGTTAGAGGGTGGTGTTTCTACCTGGCTTCTGCAGGCTGAAATTTGCTGCTTTTCTAATCTGCCTGTCAATCATCCTAGCAGCCAAGTTCTTGAGATGCTAGGGGGCTCTTTTACTGTGAGCCTGCTTGTCTGGGGCCCAATCCTGCACCCTTGAAGTAGGTAGGATTTTTGATACTGCCTTCTGTAAGCTCTCTGTTGTGGCAGGGACCTTGCATTGTCAGGAGGGTGCCGTTTTCTCCTGCCTCCCCCACACACTACTGTTTCTATTTGTGCTCAAAATAACAAGGCTGCATGACTGTCTCCTCTTGGTGCACACACACACTTCTGAGGTCAATGTTTTGACAGGAAAAACTTCTGTGAGGAAGGAGAGCAGAACTTGCCTCTGTTTCTCCTTTGTGCCAGTCAGACTGCACAGGTGCTTCCATGAGCATTGCCAGCAGCAGCAACAATTGCAAGTATGGATAGTTTTCATCCAAAATATCAGATGAAATACATCAGAATATCCGGTCTGCAAGATACGATTCAAAATACATTTAAATATGAAATGGGATGATTTAAATCTTTGCAGGGAAATGAAAACCAAGAACCATGGAATAAATAATTATTTTCAGGCAACCTGATAACCATTTTCCTTTTCTATTTTTCCTATATTTCCTATTTGCTAAGGATTTCACTTTTGTGCTTATAAGTAATGTGTTTTGATTGCATTCTTGTAGCAGGGATAATTATTAATTTGATGGTGAACATTTCTTCTGTCCACAAATAAGACAAAAGATTGTGTAATGCTCTGGAAGATCGTAGGTATATTGCTGGTCTCATGCCAAGATCATTTTCAGCAATGAGATACATATCTAAATAGAATGCCTTAATAAAATGTGAGTCATGCACACCAGCACTTTCATTCTTAAAATACCTCAGTAAACTGGTATATCTGTTTGCCAATGGGTAGAACATACTGTGCGAAGACAAATCTTTTGCTGTGTGGACAAATAGTCTCCAGCATTATCCCCGAAGCTCTGTGCTTAATTTAGTAATTTTTGCATGAGCTCACTTATGAACATTTTAAGCATGCTTACACAATGTTCGTTATCACCAAGTTTTAACTAAAACTATAAATGTAAAACTATTGTAAAGTCTCTTCTGACTTAGCAAAGCCCTAGATTTTAAAAGAGACCATTGGCTGAGTATATCAGTTTGTTCTGGATCACAGGCAGAAAAACTGACTGCTTTATAGCTAATTCTGTATGTGAAGGTCCTGTAGCTATTGAGAAAAGGTAGAAACTGATAGCACAAATTGCTTCAAAATCATCATTCAAGCTAAGCAAGTTTCTGAGTGGCAATTTATGACTCAGAAAAACTTTCATCTTCCATCTTGAAAAATATGTGCATGCTCTGGGAAAATAAAAGGGGAAGTTGGAACTATACAAGCTGTCAGATCACATCATGTGTGTCTATGCAGGAGATCAGCAGGTGAGTCAGAAGGAATTTGGGAAATGTTGCATTTGGGGGATGCTGTGGTACTTCTGTATTTCAAATGGATTTTCTCACTTGCAGGAAAGAAGCAGTCACTTCAGAGATGTGTAAGGAACATTAAAAAATGTCAGCCTCTGACAATGACATAAATTCCTGATGAAATAAAAACTTGTAATGTTCAGTGTAATTAGTCCATATATTTCTATATATTTTGAAAATAATTTTCTAATACTGATTTTTAAAACAGTTCAACAAAGAACATTTAAAAAGCCCTAATCTCTTCATAGTACTGCATCTTCTCTCCATCTTGCTATCAAGTCTTTTACAGTAACAGTCAAAATTCATTTATAATCCACCTGCTTTCTGACAAGAACAGTTGTCAGTTTTTTAGCTGGTATCTCTATGTACTTGTTTGTACTGTCTTTGTGTGAAAGAACATTTGGGAGCTGAGCTGAGCAGAGGAAGGGAATCTGATTCATAACAGGTGAATAGGAACTCAATTAGGTTTTGGTACAGCTGTCCAAAACACTCAGTCTTTCTTGTGAGGGCAGGGTATATACATGGTGACTGCATTCTTCTTTCTTCTCAGCTTTCATTGCAAGTTCACTGTTCAAGGCAGGTGGAGCATGGTTGGTTCTGCTGTACTTCTTATATACTGAAATTTGTATAACCATGGAAAATATGTCAGCCCTGGACAGCAAATATATTTTGATTTCTTCCATCAATTCATATCATCTACCATCAAATACATTTTCACAGAATGAGCTGGCAGCTAAAAGTCTTCTAAAAATGCTTTTTAGAATTAGCATATATGTTTATAGTGATTTTTAAAAATTATTTTGAAGTGCAGAGTTTTATGACCAGCTGCTCTAAAGTATTCATGCTTAAGAATACAGTACTGCATATTCTGTGAACAAACAATTGGTACAAAATAAAACTTGTGGTTCCTGCAGAGTATCTTACTGGCATGTAGCAAGATACTGGCATGAAGTAAGATACTTCGTCCTAGAGGTGGGTGGCTTCTTCCATTTTGTCTGTGATAGCGAAGTATCTACAGTTCCTGCTTGCTTCTTTGAGCCTCTTTCTATATTGCTATCAGCTATTGACAGTATTTTTGAGATGAGGGAGAGCAAGCTGAGTAGAGGAGGGCTGTGCTGTTGAACAGGCATTGTTTCACAATGTGCTGAAGAGTTCTATTTCTGCTGCTTGTGGCAGAATAATAGTGGTATCATATTATTGCTAATTTTCAACACATGCTTTCCTACAGATGGTGGAGATTACACTGCAGTGCCTGTTGTTTGAGCTGCAGTGCTGAGAACAAAAGGTTTGCCACAGCTGCTTCAGCCACAGAGAGGCAAGGGCCCTTAGGGACCTTTGGCAGAATCTGTTCTCTGTGCCAAGAGCAGAAGTTTATGAACACTGTTCATTTGTTTATTTATGACAGCTGGTTCTTGTCAGTGGTCCCTTGCAGGTCACACATGTTTAAACTTTATCAGAGATGGGTTCTGCCCCTTTTTTTTTTTTTTTTTTTTTAATACCCTAAATATTTTGCTGAATCCTGTATGACGTATGGAATGTTTCAACTAATGTTTTCTATTAGATGCACTGATTGTGTAGTCAGAAACCTCAAGTTCTATAAGCAAGTGGATCCTAAACATTTTGGCCTAAATTAGTTCCCTGATACAATTTTTGAAGTATCCAAACTTCTAATTTACCTTAGAGGGTGTTTCTGTACTGAACTAAGCAGTAAAACTTGCATTGACTTTCACTGACACAAGAGCAGCCCTGAAGCTATTGTTCTAGTCCAGCCTAAATTGCCCTGGTAAGTGGTTTGGGATCTTTCAGTGAATATTCTGAAATAATATTTCTTCCTTGACATCTGGTAAATTGCATAGCTGGAAGTTTCAGAATGTATGTGTACTCACTTTTAGATCAGATGTTTTGGTCCACTTCATGCACATTTCAAAATGCATCCTTATAAAGTGTAGTAATACTTCAGTAATAATCCAGATAAGATGGAATATTAATGAAATGTAAATTTTTTTTTGTTTTTGGGGTTTTTTTGTTACTGTGATGTGAAACCTTTTCATTAACAGAGAACTGAAGATTACAGTGGAAATGGCTGCATGGAAAAATGACTGCAGTGCATGTTCAAGCCTTTTTGGTATTTATTTTCTTATTTAATTTGAATTAAAAACAAAATAAAACACAAGGAAGTTTACTTATGGAGTGTTTTCCAGATTTTGGATAAGGTTGAAATTGTAAACTCTTGGGTGATGAATATTTTTTTCAAAACCACAGTTAGATAAGAAAAGTAATGCAAGAAGTGATTGGATCTTTTGCTGAAGATTAAGGCACTGGTATCAAGCTGGTAAATACATATTTCAAAAAATCTTGGGGGTGAATTTAAGTAGGTATAAATCTTAGGAAAAATATCAACATTTGAGAACAAAGATACGTCCTGAACACACAACATAGAAGAAACTAGTAGCTTTTACAATTTTTTTTTACAAACATTTTTTTCCAGAAGTTTCAAGACTGCTCAATGGGTATGGATGCCTGAGCATTTGAGCCTTTTTCAATTTTTCCAGTTTCTTGTTGAGAAGTTGTAGGAGGAAGAATGTGAGTGATTCATAGGTGTCTTTGAAAATCTACAGATTTTTGCTAAAAGAATGAAAATCAGGAGTGCTCTTCATGTCCGCTGTGTGGGCACCATAAAATTATTATGCATATCTTGACTTCCAGGTAATTTATTGCTACAACATGTGTAATTCATATAGGTTTCTGGCGAGTAGCTGGTACTGGACTTGTGACATTCTGTCTTCTCCAGCAAGACCTGCTGTGCCATAGAGAAACTTGTAGGAGACACAACTTCCTCCCCACCCCTCAGTGACTGTGGGTATACCTTCAATAACACCAGAAACCACATAAAACTAAAAAGAGAGTCCAATGCATAGAAAAAGCATGCAGTGGCTTGATAGATGCTGTGCCTGTGTATCTCTGTTCAGCTGGAGTGAGATTTTTGTCCAGTTGTGGTAAATAAGGGTTTTGTCTCTGGCTTGGAGCCACGTTTTCAATTCTTTAATTTACTTGGGATTTTCTTTTGGCAGGACGGGATGTTCTCCTCTGTCTGTGAAAATGTCTTACTTTATTGACAAGTTATGAAGGTCAAGAGAAACAGTTAGGTTTGTATTCAGAGACATCATCAGAAGATGAAGAGGAAAGGACCCAAGGAAATAGAAGTAGTCCATTTAAAATGCTAATCAAATTTAAACCTTCTTCAGGTTTTTAACTCTAACTGTTTGTGCTTTTAATTTTCCGTTCTCACATCTTTTCATATATAATTTCTGTTCTAGGAGGCTAATTTTCTACTTGTTTCTGAAAGTGTTGTCCAGTCATGGAATAATTCATAATCTCTTTACAGGTGCAGTCAGAATTGATACTTTTGTCCTGCTGGTGATTTGCTGTAGTAATTTTGATCACTAATGCTTCTGATTATATCCACTGACTTTGAGATTTAAATTTGAATGTAAAGTTATGTTTGCAGTCTAATGCTGTCTTGACTGCACATCCTTTCCTAACTCTGGGTCCCAGGAGACCTCTCAACTAAAACAATCTGTTGTAATCTTTTACTCTCACTGTTACTGGCAGAAGTTTATTCCATACCTCAGACTTGGCAGTGTTTTTTAAGCTGACATTATAAGATAGTTGTAATAGACATTTATAGAAGAAAAAAGATAGTGGTAAAAAACCCTGTATTTTTCTTTCAAACTTCCTCTGTTCAGAGATATTTGCTATTTCTGTGTTTCTCAAGGAATTCATTATTTGCTTTAATAATAGAGAATAAATACTGACTGCTGTATTGTGATATTGAATTAATAAATCTCTATGATACTAACATGTCTAATTTTTAAGCATTGTTTTTTACATTAAGGAGGCTCTCCAAACCATGGTCCAATTGTCAACACCTTTTTTCACTATTAATTAAAGTTTACTCTCTTTACAATTTCTCTCAACAAATAAATCTGCTGCAATGGCTTAGTAGCAGATGAGCTTTAAAATAATTGTGTATCTCCACTACCTTTCAGTTTTGGGGTTTTTATGGTTTTAACTGAACAGATCATGTTTCCACACTTACAGGCACATTTGAGTTGGTTTTTTGTCATCATTGGTTGGTTGGTTGGTTGGTGGTTTTTTGGTGTTTTTTGGTGGGTTTTTTGGTTTTTTTTTTTTGGTTGGTTGGTTAGTTGGTTGGTTGGTTGGTTGGTTTTGGGGGTTTTTTTCCTTTTGTTTTTGTTTTTTTTTTTTCCACTAGCAAAACATTGAAGCTTAAAACAACTTTTTTATTTTTTATATATGTTGCAAAGTGAGAATTTATTACTCAGAATGCTGCATAATGTTTAGTAACCTGGCTAGCAGATAATGATAGCAATTCATGTAACTATGAAAAGAACTATGCAGATGATGGCATGGAAAATCCTTTAGCTTCCCCGTGTTATTTAGCACAGGCAAAACACAGGCAAATGATAAAACAATTATGAAATACAATACATTCACTGAAACATTGTGATTGTATTCACTGTGAATTCTATTATTAAATACAATACATTCACTTCTACACTTCTACAGGTATAGAAGCAGGAGCAATAGATGTAGAGCTTTAATTTATGTAGAGGAAAAATAGCTATTGATGACTAGAATCTCTACTATGCAGGCAGATGTTTGATAACCTTAGTTTCTCTTTGCATATAGGAGAGGCTATGTGTAACTGAAGACCAGTGTTGCAAATTTTGTGTTAGCTTGTTTTTACAAGGTTGCAATTTTCAAAATTCTAGATCTCTTTTCCTGTCATATATTCTAGTTTCCTTTCATATATTGTGACAGTCTGTGACAGTCTGTTGTTCTCTTACAAATCTGTTATTTTTCTCAAGGAGAGTAAAATAGTCTTGTTCTTTTTGCTTTGAGGGTAGTGTCTGCCTTAGTGTAATATATTGCATTTTTTCCCTCAAGTGTAGGTCAGATAAACCTTTTGTTTTAGTAAGCTGAAGTCTTTATTGTCCCAGAAAGTCAACAACCTGTCTTCATCCACCCAAACAAAGGCTTTTCCGGAAGATTCTTTGGTGATAGAGATGTGTGTATTTACTTGTCATTGGAATTTCATTCGTGGTTACCTACCTGTAAGAACATGCTGGTGGGTGAATTTGGGGCGGGGGATCATTTACAGATTATTGTCTGTCATTACTACAATGAAATTTGAATCGTGTCCCTTTGCATCATCAGTGTCAACTTAAGCCACAATTCCACACAGGGCTACGTTACTCTGAGAACTTCTAAAAGTCACTTGCAGTTCATTTTCAGATTCAAAGAAAAATGACCAAAGTGTTTGCTGGCAATTTTCACAGAGAGATCACACTAGAAATTATGAGAATCTGGCTTGGTTTAAAGGTGAACTGTATGAGTTTAACTTTTGTACCCATGCAGTCTTTACTACCTATAAGCTGTAACCAGAATGTTTGAAATCAAAGTATTTTAGAAATCATCATGAAATAGGATGCTGAGCTTTGTAAGTTCAGACAGTAGCTGTTTATTGGTTTGGTATTCTGAAATAGACATCTGGAAGAAACCATAAAAGTGTTGGAGACTGTTAAGGACTAAAAGAAATTACTGGGAGAGCATGGCCTTGAAATCTTTTTAAGTTGGATGCTGCTAAACAATCCACATTTTATATAATCAGATTCAAGTCATAGCTTTTCAAAGAAGGAGTATACCTTATGACCGAAGACCAGGATTTGGAATAATGTGGAAAGAGCATTTGGGGAAAGAAAACACACTTTATGAATGCTTGCAAAGACTAGAGCCTTCTTTGGTGCAGGAACTCCAAGTACATACTTTTGAAAACCTACTGGGTTTGGGTCTTCTTATCCCTAAATATCAGAGTTTCATCTTGCACAAGTCTGGGGGGGGTGTGTGTGTGTGTGTATGAACACTAGAAAATTAGACAACAGGAGAGATTTCAGTGAAGAGGTACAAACCCAGTTGAGTTACTGGAAACAAGAGTTGTGAGAGGTTCAGTCTACTATTTCTACAATGAGGTAAAGATGCTATAATAACTTTCTATTTGAGGAAGATATCACTTGAGGATTTAAAAGTAGACTTTTTACACTCTCTGATTTTTCCCACAAGAATTTTGTATCCTGAGATCTCTGGCACAAGGCTTTGGGGCTATCTGATCTGTTCAGATCTTCACCATTACAGGGAGAAAATTCATGGGGACAAAACTCTTAATAGACTTCAGTCTGGACAGCACTGTAAATGACAAACAAAAAAGTTTTTTAAAACATTTTAACAATGAAAGGGAGATAAGAGGTAATGCTGATCTGCTTGATGAGGTCAGTCTCCTCACAAAAAGGGATATACACACAGCAGGGATTTTTAATACCTTCTTTGCCTCTGTCTTCAACACTGATTATGACCTCTGGGAACCCCACAGCCCTTTGTTGAAAGACACTGGCTGTGGGATGATAACCTTCCAGCTGAGTTTGTTCAAGACTGCTCAAGATGCTGCTCCAGCTGGCTGTCCATAAATCTATGGGGTCCAATGGGATTCATGCCAGGGTACCAAAAGAGCTGACTGATGTCATTGTGGGATCTTCTCTCCATTATTTTTCAAGTGACTTGGGAGAGGTCTCAGTTGACTGGAAGCTGGCAAACCTCCCAGTTTCAAGAAGGAAAAGAAGGAAGACCCTGGTAATCACCAGCCTGTCAGTCTCAGTTCACTGCCTGGTAAAATTATGGAGAAGGTTGTTCTGGGATTAGTTGGAAAACCCTCAAGAAACAACAGAGTCATTGGTCATAGACAGCAAGAGTTCACACCAGGGAAGCAATTGGTTGACCTCAGGAGGCCAGTAGACCTGGGGCTTCTGAATTTTAGCTAAACTTTTGATACTGACTCACAATATCCTTCTGGACATAATGCTTAACACACAGCTAGACAAGTCCGTAATATGTTGAGTGACCAATTAACTGATGGGACTGGCTCAGAGATGCATGAGGTTACATCAGGCTGATGACCAGTCACCAGTGCTATTTCCGTAGAGTCCATCTTAGGACCATTGCTCTTTAATGTTTTTACACTCAGAACACAGAAATCAAATGTACATTTTTTTGTCAATAATACTAGTCTAAGAGCTGCTGTAGACTCCATTGAGAAGTCTAGAGTGGCTGTACACAGAGATCTGGATAAACTAGAGGGCTGGGTAATCACCAACCATACAAAATTTAATAAGAGCGAGTGCTGTATTCTCTACTTGGAATTAAATAATCTTGGTTGTACAAACTGGAGGATAAGAGGTTGCAAAGCAACTTTGCAGAAAGATCTCTCTGTGTTACTGACAAGTTGAGTCAGCAGTGCCCTGGCAGCCAGGAGGGCCACCCGTGTCCTGGGGTCCAGCAGGCACAGCATCACCAGCCAGGCAAGGGAGGGGATTGTCCTGCTCTGCACTGGGGCAGCCTCACCTCGAGTGCTGGGGGCAGTTTTAGGAGTCACAATTTAAAAAGGGTGTCAAACTACTGGAATGTGTCCAGAGAAAAGGAAATAATATGGTGAAAGGTTTCAAGGGCACAATTTATGAGGAAAAGCTGAAATCACTATAAATCACTTCAAGCTTTCCTCAGCTTTAAGAAGAGAAGGCTGAAGAGTAACGCCATCACAGTCGACAACTACCTCAAGGGGAGCAATGGAAGGCACATTGCTGTTCTCTTCTGTCTGGTAACCAGTGGTAGGAAACAAAGAAATGGAATGAAGCTGTGTCAGGCAGGTTCAGATTGAACATTTGGAAAAGTGTCTTCACTGAAAGGTTGATTGATCACTGGAACAGGCTCCCAAGGTAAGTGGTCACAACACCAAGTCTGGCAGAGTTCAAGGAGTGTCTGAATGATGCTTTTAGTCATATGATTTAGGTTTAGGTAGTCCTGAAAGAAGCAGGGACCTGAACTTGTTATGTACCCCTCTAAGCTTGAGGTATTCTGTGATTCATCCAGCTATGACCCCAAGAAAAGAGAGTGACATTGTGAAATGCTCAAAGCATATATTTGTTGAGATGTAATACTTGATTTTGTTTCAGCACTTTGAATTTTTCAGGGTGTTTAATTTTTTCAGATGTCTTGCCATGACACTTGAGTGACATAAAGGCTCTCTGTAGACCCTTAATGAATGTCTCTATAAAGACCAGATTGCCTTCTCCACAACTGTAATGCTTACTGATATTTGTCTCTTGTCATTGTTCTGTTGTTGCTGTCATACTTTTTTTGTCATTTGTTCCGAAACCCAATGAATTATGAAGGACTTGGTGGTGGGGGGGGTGGGAATTATGTTGGTGAGGGTACCAGAGTAAACTTAAGAAAAGGGAGGTTGTTACTATGCTATGAAGCTATAACTTTTGCAAGCGAATTTGACTGGGTGCAAGCTGCCCTTGGAATTCCCTTTTTTTTTTTTTTTTTTTTTTTTTAAACTTTCAAGGTATTTGGTGCTTTATGGACCTCTTGAAGTTACACATAGTCAAACAGAGTGGTACTTTGGTTTGAGCCATAAGAAAAAACTATGGACAGACTTTTTTTTTTTTTTTTTCTATCTGCATATCAGGAAACTCAGTGTTTAAACACCCTGGAGAACTTAAGCAAATAAGCTATCACAATAACTGCATGCCAAAGACTTGAAATAGAATGTTAGTTTCAAGACACGAAGGGTCTAGGAAAAGTCCCACTGAGCAGCAGCATGGCCCAGCTCAAAGAACCAGCTAACTGGAGACTCAACATCTGCCATTGCATTTCTCTGAACTACAGGTACCCCTATTCTCCAGGACAGGTCAGTTACTATCACTTAGAAGAGGAAAACAAAGAATATTGCTTTCATTTTTATTTCTGAAGTGCTTGGCTGTAATGGTAAGGAACATATATTAACATAAATCTTCTTGTCAGGAAAAGAATTTGAACTAGCCTCTGGCTGCACTAGTTGTGAACTTGCTCTCGTCTTTGGGGGTGACTTCTAACTACATGTTGAGCAACATAACATGGTGCTACCAGGCCAGTTAAAGTCGCAAGAAGGAATATCCACATGTAATTGTGAGAACCAGGGAGTCTAGGAGTTAAAGTGTCCTTGTGGTTCTGAAATAGCTTCTTAATTTACAGGTTTGTTGGCTAGTTGTTCTCAGCCTCTCTTCTCTCACCTCCCCAGAGCAGCTCTCTTGGTTTGACACACCTCTACCAGTTCCTCTTTTCCTGTTGTGCTGGGGAGTGTCACCCTGGTTTTTCTGAGTTTTTTAAAGCCTTTTGATTGTTCATAAAATGGAGTCAGACTTTTTAGCTACTGTACAATATTAAGAGCAGTTTTCACTTTTTCTCACACATGTAACATAAACAAATCCTTTTTTTTTAATTCTCTGTCCTTTGTTTGCATATTTCTAACCTGAAAACAATTGTAACTGACAGCTGGTCTGGCCATTCGGCTAAGGGGTGATAACTCCAGAAGCCAATCCACAGCCAGATCCACAAATGTATAAAAAGTAAGAAATAAACAGGCAGAGGGCTCTCCACCTTGTTCTCTGCCTTGGCTCAGCCTTGAGCTGGCTCGCAGGAATTCTCTGCCCTGCGAAAATCTCTTGACTCCGTGTGATTGCTTTGCGTATCATGATCACAGGGGAGCACCCAGGAAATTGTGTTGTTTGCATTTGAGAAGAAACTGAACTACTAATAACAGTTCTTTTTGCTCAATTACTTGGTCTTTTATAGTGAAACTTTCTGTGGTATCCAAGGATGAGCACCTTTGGCAGTGTCAAATGGGTGATAGTTCCATATAATTTAAACTTAGTGTAGAGAAAAGAATCTAATCACTTTTGACAGAGGCTTTTAAATCAATATGTCTTGTGTGACTGAAAATGCAAGTGTAAGGATTTGGTATAAAGGAAAAAACAAGGAACACTCCTGATACTTAGATGAGAAAACTTGGCATGTTGGAATCCCACACTTAAAGGAACAAAAGATAGCCAGTATCATATTTCGGGAAGAAATCTTACACTTTAATTGTCTTGATGACTAGTTCTACTCAGGGGAATGAGTCAAAAGCATCCTACTGAATGGAAGAATAATGAAGGAAACAGAAATATGGAAAAGAACCTTCCTGCATATTCCATCCCTTTGCTTTTGCTTTGTTAATAGTCAACACCATTGTTATAGTCTTGAAATAAAGACTTTAGAATCAATATAGAGAAGTGTTTTGAGTTTTTATTCTCCTGGCAATGTTTCAGCTCTCTAAATCTGAATTCTTTAAACTTGTCTGTCCAAGATATGTGTTGTGGTTTATAGGCCTTAATAGCATTTAACAACAAAAGTATGATTTGTAAATAACAGAACTACTAGATCAGGCCTGCCTGGACCATGCCATGTCCTTTGACAACCAATAACTCTAACAGAGATACACCCACACTGTCAGACTCTCACTTCCCTTGTTTCTGAACATCAAGAGCATCTTCTGTAGCACTTTTTCCACTGCAAATGCCTATGGATGACTAACACATTGCTAGTTTATGTAATTTCAGGCTATAACTGTTTTAATATTGTCTATTAATGTAAGTGAGTATTCCATCTTGTTTAATTCCTTACATTTCCTCTAATTTGAAATTGGGTTACAATGCAGCAGAATATCATGAACAGCAATAACTAAACCTTAAACTAAAGCATTTGCTGCATCCCTGCAGGCATTTCTGTTAACATTTTTTTCCGTTTGGAGCTATGTATATTCAGGTTATAATTAATATCTTGGTGTTGAAGGTACAGCTCAGAGACACATCAGTTAATGAAAGACGCTCTCTGGCAAGTAAATCTCCCTGTGTTTTACAGAAAAGCCTTTGAAGGATAGAATAAGCAGGAAGCAAAACTTTTTTTAACCCAACACATGTTTTAAGACTATCCTAAAAATGAGAAATGTCTACATAGAGAGGACAATTGATTACAGTTTTAGTCAAAGTGCTTCTGATGGCATGATACTGTTGATTGTTGTAGGACCAAAGAATCATTATTGTTAATTTGGGAGTAATAAACTGCTCTTTCAGCACTGCAAACAGCAAGCTGTGAATAATACAGATCTGCAGAATATGGAGTCATTTTCTATCACATCAGAGTTTGATTACTGTGAAATACTTGACAGACCTTGGGACAACTGTGTTGTATAGTTAAGATGCAGCATAGGGGAGGAATTTTACACGAATCTAAACAGCTCTGCTTCACTAGTCTTAAACAGTAACATTCTGTGACAACGACACAATTTTTACTAATCCTTGCAGAAAAGAAGATGAATGCATACTGATGGCAAAATTTTAAATCACTGCATCCAAATCTGAGCATCTGCCCAAGCCCTGAGCACACATGAGAAGCAGGGAGACATCAGGAGGGCCCAGTTTAGCTCTCTTTTTGGGATTAGTTACATGAACAGATCAGGGCTTTTGCCACCTTGCTTGCTGACATGTTTCATGTTGTCCCTGGCATAGCCCACCGCAGTGAAACACCTCATGTTGGGTTTCATGTTAAAGAACATGTTCATAAACTTCCTTGGGCAAATGTCATTTTTCTATTTCAGATGTTTAAAGACTTTGAGCTAGTTCTCAGGAAAAAAAAAAAAAAAAATTCTGACTCAATATAAAAATATTTAATATTTTTTACTGTAACTATATTCTACTTTTGACTTTTCCTATACTGTTTTAAAGACATTTTCATTACAAGAAAAGCTGGGCTTCTAGTGTGATCCCATAAACATAAAACCTGATGCATTAAAGCAGACTAAAATTTGTGTCAGTTACAGTAAGACAGAAAGATGTCAAAACTGATTCCTTGTTTAAGAGACAACAAAAAGAGAACCAGAAGGGAAAGGTGAGATTCTTGCTGAGTCCAGAGCATTATTTCTGCTGAAAAATTCTGCAGGCAGTGTACAGCTGAAAAGCATAATCACCTGCAGAACACAATCTTATTTTCACTCTAGATATTTGTTATGGTTTGACACTGACCAAACACTGAGTGCCCATGAAAGCCACTCACTCACTCTCCCATACCACAGCTGGGCAGAGGAGAGGAAAGAATTTAAAGAAGGGTTCATGAGTTGAGATAAGCACCAGGAGAAAACACTGTAAGGGCAAAACAGGCTCAACTTAGAGATGCAAAGTAAGTTTGTTGCTAACAAAATCAGGGGAGAATAATGAGAAGTAAAATAAGGCCGTAAAAACACCTTTTTCTTCCCCCAACCTCTCCCTCCGCCCCTCTGACAGCACAGGGAGGCAGGGGGTGGGCGTTCGGACAGTTTGTCACCCGAGGTTTTCTTCCACTGCTCAGGGAGAGGAATCCTTCCCTTGTGAGACCACGGGGTCCCTTCCCATGGGAGACAGTTCTCCGAGAACTTCTCCAGCATGGTTCCAAATCTCACGGGCGAACAGTCCTCCCCAAACTGCTGGAGCATGGGTCACTCTCCCACAGGGTGCAGTCCTTCAAGGACAGGCTGCTCCAGCCCGGGAGCAGGGCCCCTCTCTCCACAGGTCTCCCACTGGATCACAGCTTCCTCCAGGCATACAGGGACACAGCTGCTTCACCGTGGTCTCGCAGCAGCCTGCAGAGGAATCTCTGCTCTGGTGCCTGGAGCGCCTCCTGCCCCTCCTTCTCCACTGACCTTGTTGCCTCACATGTTCTCACCTCCTCCTCTTCTCTGGTGAGGAAAAAACTCTATGAGTCCCTTTATTTTGATTTTCTTCTTAAATATGTTATTGTAGAGGCATTACCATCATTTCCAATTGACCCAGCCTCGGCGAGCAGCATCTCCATCTTCTGAACCATCAGGGATTGGCCCTGCTGGACATGGTGGAAGCTTCCAGTAGCTGCTCACAGAAGGCACCTCTGTGGCCCCCTGCTACCAAAAACCAGGCCATGTAAAACCAAGGCAATATTCTGTTGGACTAAAGGATTTAAAGAAAATATTAAGCATGATGACTTAAGGTAGTTTGGTAAGTTGACAAAAGCTTTCCTCATGTAAACAATGCAGTGGAAACAGAGCTCAGCTGTAGAGACTATCTATCGCTTTGTTCCTAAGCAGTGAACTTCCATGTGCTAACTTTCAAGTGGCTTTTTTAGCTTTTTGGTACTTTTTATTCAAAACAAGCAGAAAAACTGGGATTCTTGTTAAACAGATTCAGCAGCAGAGTTCTTCATCCCTCTGTGACCTGTGGTTAAAAGAAATACTTTATTGATTAGAATCATAGTGACAATAGTGACCTTAATTATTTTTATTCTTATTGGATTATATCAACTATAATCTGGAAGACTAGGATGTGAGATTAATCTTTGAAAAGAGAAGGCTGAGTAGCATACTTAGGTTTAATTTTATTTTTCAACCTTACAACATATGTTATTATTATTATGTGTTTCTGGCCCATCCTCAAAAATGTCTGTTGGAATGATTCCTGGTTTCTGCTTAATAAAAACCAGGATAAATGCCATTGTGTGTTCTTGGCCTAAGATACAAAGTTTTGCACCAGTTGTTTCAAAGTTACCAAATACGTTGCTCTTCCAGTTAAAATATATGGGCTGACGGAGCTTATTTTACCAGGCAGTGATCCCTTCACCGAGGTCCAATTAAACACGGAAATACCTGCTCCATGTTGGCAACTTGGATGCACAAATGTAGCACATGCTTAAATGCTCTGTTGAGTCAGACCACAGCGCACTGCAGGAGCAGCCTCTAATACACAAGTACGTTTTGCAGATCACATTAGCATCACACAGAGGCTACATATGCACAGACAGCTGTGTGAAGATAACAGCCTTGGCTTTGGAAAGACATGTAAAAAAATTGACATGTTTGCCTACAATACCTGAACACCCCTTGTTTATTAGACATCTGTGATCACTGCTGAACTGGAAGGGAAACAGTCTCTGAAGCTGATGGCAAAATTTGCGAAGTCAGCATTTCACCTGAAGTTTCTTAAGCAGCCTACACTGGCTCTCCCTTTCACTGCCAGCTCCATCTTCATCGAGGAATTAGTAAGCAGCTTTTGTGGAATGACTTTGAAATTTCCCCTTGTGTAGCAAAAACTGTGGCTATTTTTTGAGCCAAATAAATATTTCACAGGGACTAAGTAATTTTGTGAGTTCATCCTCTTATTTCCTTTTGTTTATATTCTTCACACTTGCAGTAATTACTGTAGCTGCTAATTGAATGAAAGTGAGCCCATCTGAGTTTCAAGTGCTGTGTGTTTACTAGGTAACACTTTGACACAATATCTGAAGGTGTTCTGTGCAAGACACTGCTTTGCCTTCACCTAGTTTCTACTATTGCCCATAGCTGACTTGGTTCTTTTTTCCCCCCTCATTTGCTTGGTTCACAATCATAGCTTCTGTCCCAACAATGGCAATATATATTGCCATTTCCAGTGTGAAAGTCTGGGTCAGATGTGTCACATTTACACTTTAGTGAAGGCCTTACCTCCTAGCCCGTGAAAATCAGTTTTGATCAATGTGAAAAGTAAAATATATCTGTGCAAATTTATTTGTACTCTGTGTCAGTTTCCAGGAAATATTTACAAGACTTTGAAATTCACTCTCTGTAATTATTAGCAGCAGTAAACCAATCATTCTGGTACTCGGGGAAAGATGCTCCAAAAAGGAAGCAAGGAAATTTTGAAGTAATTCTAGTTCATTTGGGTAGAAGACTCAGGACAAAAAGAGGTCTGTTTTATCTGCATCTTCTCAGTCTGGCAGTCTGGCAGGATGTTTCCTACACAGAGTTTGAGAGCTTGTGACCAAACTAGGAAACATACCAGATAAATTCACAGGTTTCCCATCTACTAGGGCTGGTTTTTTTCTGCACCTCCTGTAGTCTCAGCATTTTTCTGCTACAGAAGTCTTCAGAAGAGAAATTAAACTGACAATAAACAAAGAGTGGAGATAATTGCCACCTGGTGCTTCTAAAACGCAAGGTGGAAAAGAAGTTATCCTACAAGCAGCCCTGTGATAGCAAAGATTGTTGTTTCCTGTGTTTAATAGGACCCTAAGGGGAAAGAACCCTTGCTTTACTCCAAAAAATCACACAAGAGGTAGGTGATTCTGATTTGAAATGTATTTTCCCTCCCAGACCTCTTCAGATAGTAACGTGAATGCTAGACAACTACCCATTGTTCCTGCCATAAAATCAAATTTGGATTAATAGCTTTTCTACAGCTGGTGAAGTGTCACTATCCCGGTGTTTTTCTGGAAGCTCCAAAGCTCAGTCCTGACTGATTACCACTCTAAGCTGTTTCCCGTCTTTAAATGTAACCTGCTCCTTCTCAAAGCTCCAGATAACCGAGTGGACAAGACACTGATAGGCTGGACTTTGTACTGAGCAGGAAGGCTGGCTGAGTGAAGTCTCAAGCAAAGAGAACAAAAACCATTGTTGCTATTTGGCAGCTTCTGCAAGAAAGAGTAGTGGAATGAATTGATACATACAAAGGGTATTTAAAATGAGTGCATAGCTTGCCTCTGCACCTCCAGCTAAGGAAAAAGGAGACTGAATGAAGAGCTCAATGGAGATGCCTAGGAAGAGTTTGGCTTTCCCCATTGTGTCCCCATAGAGGATGAAGAAGTGCCTCTAGTTGTTACCAGGGACACAAATCATACATAAAGTAACACCTAGGTGGTGAGTCACTGGTAACTGTGCCAGAACAAGACTTTGGTCTGACTCTTTCTAAAGCAGGTAATCTTTCATTTTTAGTAGGCCCTCCCAACGCTTTGTGAGCTTTGAGGAAGACAGGAAGATGTACAGGGTCATATCCATGGTCCTACTTGGACACAGGGAATTGGAATTGGTAGAATTGAGCCTCTGAGGACTGGAGTATGTTCTTCATGATAGCTCCAACCACTGTCTCCAAAGGTTTAGTTATATTTGGTCTACTGCAGAGTGGGAAGCAGACAGACCTGGGTACCTGAGAACAGTTAGTCTCTCCTGCCCTTGGTTACAGATAATGAATTTTCTCCAAGGAGGGTGGGTCTCACACACTTTTTAATTTTTATTTAGTCTTTGTATCCACCACGGCCAAGTTCTTTAGAAGGGGGGAAAAAGCAAAATGTCATGTCTTCCAATAAGATGAGTGATAGGAAACTACCACATGCATAGGAAGCCCCTGCTGTTCACAGTCTAGCATTGCTGCTTTTGTATTCACTGGCAAGAACACTTATTCCCTGCAGTCATCCCTCATTTGTTCTTTTCTTTACAGCAGATGGGAAGCAAGATAAGAAGACACTCTGAAAAAGAGTAATTACATCCTTGTCTTTGCTTAATCTTGTTTTTTTCTGCACCTTCTTTCATAAGAGTTGATTAGTTGTGCTGTGTCAAGCAGATGCTTTAAAGAAATCTATTTATGGGGACACTCTATTTGCAGCTGGAAGTGGTTTACAATGGCAAAAAAAAAAAGGACTTTCTCCACTGAGATGTGCGGACAGACCCAAGGTCATGCTAGTTGAATGGATGACATTCTCTTAGTGAACAAGATCAATATGCTTGCACAGCCAGGCCGTCAGAATCACAGAATGGCTGAGGTTGGAAGGGATGTCCAAAGGTCACAGGGTCCAATCCCCCATTTCAAGCAAGACCACCTCGATCTGATTGGGCAGGGATGTATCTAGACAGCTTTTGAGTATCTTCAAGGATGGAGACTACAACCTCCGTGGGCATCCTGTGCCAGTGCTGAGTCACCCTCACAGTAAAATGAGTTTCATGAAGATCATGGGGAATCTCCTGTATATCAGACTGTGTTTGAATGTCCAAATTAAGGGTCTTCCTTGGACTAATCCTGCCAGCCACAACTTACCTGGAACTAAGTGTAAGCACAAGGATTTTGATTTACCAGCATGAGCAAAACAATTTGATATCTTAATTTTGGTGAAAGAAAAGCTGAAAGATTTATCTGCCATGATAGGAGGAGGGAATGCCAGATAGATTTGGCTGAGAAACAGTGGCTTCTCTGTATAGTTCAGTCCAAAACACCTGCAGGCTGACCAAGATTCCTTTGACTTCTGTAAACTATAGACTAGTGGGTACTCTTGTTGGCAAAGAACTTGCATTTTAAAGTGTATTTTCTTTGTCATCTCCCAGAGATGCATATTTAGTTCGCATGTAATTTTGGTGTTGTGATCTCGTAGTAATATGAAGGATATGTGTCATACTTTAGAAGGTAAGGGCTCAGGCTTTATGATTACAGAATGCAAACCTCCTTCCCAAATTAGGCAAAAACTAGGGAAATGATAGAAAAGCATGAGAGAAATGCATCCAGTTTATTTGCAGAAATGCCAGCAAGTCTCCTTCTTGGGAGAACTGATATGGCCTGGTGCAGGACAATAGCAAAAAGAAGTCCTGCACAAGGCAAATTTGCAAAACCCTGAAGTACAGCATCAGCTTTGAACAAGAAAATCCTGTGGCATCCTGCACCGTTTTCCAACATTCAGGATTATAATGTCAGCAAGGGCATACAACAGACAAGGGCGTATGTATTCATCCCGGACAGACTGACAGAGACCTGCTGTTTGTAGAGGTCACCAAAAGCAATTTCCTCATGATTTCTAATTTAAAGATACAGTTCCAGAGTTAGTGAATAGTGAGAATGAAACTACCTGTCACTGTGTGTCCATTCTGTCTCTGCGTCCCACCTGACCACTTTTTAGCACAAAAAATGGTAAAATTTCTCAGGCATACCTTGGCCAGATGTGCTTGACCTGAACTGTGAGAGCATTTGAAACTGAATGAATTTTTCTGATTGTGTGGAAGTTAATATCAAGTTTATATGAGGATTCACCACTGAATTTGAATGCTTTGATGAAATACAGGCTGACTTTAGTTTTTGTCAAATACTGATAGCAGAAGCACAAAATATTTCTTTCAAATAGTGAGCCCAGGTCCATAATTTGCATCTAGATTTTATGCATTTTAGAAACTGAAGAGGCTCAGATCTACATTTTAATTGAATTCTAGCTCTAACTGCAGTAGTTCCCTACAGAAGGTGCCAGAAACAAAATTAATAATGATAAACAGGTCTCCTAGTGAATTGTAAAAATAGGATGCTACTTTTTTTCAGATCTGTTTGGAAAAATAACATACAATGTAGCACCATAAGTAAATAGCCTAAACTCTTCATTTTCTAATCAAACAGATACTTATTGTTTCTTGGGAAAAAAGCCCAAAGCCCATCCTTGCTTTGCTAAGGAATGTCTGTTTTGCATACAACATATTAGAGTAAGTTCGAAGTTCAGTGTGGCCAGCAGCTTGTTAGAGAATGAACTGCAAGCTGAGATATTTTTGACTCTATCATGGGAATGCAAAGATGCCTGCAAGAGCATCTTTTATATTGCTGCAAACACAAAAGTCTCTTCTTTATCTGTGAAGCAGAATTCTGGAAAAGGATGACTTCTATGTGTCGATAAAGACATCTATTTTTCCTCATTATTCTGCTGTTGAAGATCATAGGGGAAATCAAGAAGTGTGCATGTTTAATGACGAAGTAGCCGAGCAGGCTCCTCTATTCATTACTGGTGGCAGCAGCAGGAGCAGTGTTATTATCTTTTCTGAAAGACAAGATTTGTTTTAGCAGCAGCCAATTACACCAGAAAACCTGTCATCCTAAATTGGTTTGCTTACCTAGGCAAAGGCAGAAATTAGTTAAAAGGCAAGAAAGAGATATGGCTTCTCATTTTTTGTGCCATGAGTTTTGTATAAAGACACAGATAATGGGGCTGGCTGACATTTATACCACTGGCAGCAAGTGCTTAGATGAGTGGGGTGGTTAGCACCCTGCAAGGACATGCTCAGCTCTTATACATCATACCTGGGCACCGACCAAAGCTGTCTGAGTGCTCACTGCTTCCTCACAAATGGTGTGTTATTTCCCAGTCATTCCATTTGGCAGCTTTTCTGGGGTGTCTTCTGAGTGCACTGAGGCTAATATGGGAAGAAGCAGCACTCAGAGAATAGCAGGAGTCAAGCTTGTGTTGCCATAGAACTGTCCTCCCCATCACCTGGGGGAGACAGTGATGCCCCTGACACCCTCTTGCAGCTGTGTCTGACACATTGGCAATTCCTTGCATAAATGTAAAGCAGGTGTTGTGTTGCCTTCAGGAGAAGGCACTGACATTGAAGTGATAACTGATGTTTCATGCTCAGAGGCCATTTCCTGTGTAAGGGGACTTGATCACACACTGAAAAAAAATAAATACTTCAGAAGACTGTGGTAATGGAATGTCCTTTCTTGTGAGTTCTGGAGGATAATAATATTTTTTTTTCATTTCCACAGTCTCCATAGCTCGCACTCTGATGTTACTACAAAGTAAGAAAAAGAAAGGATAGGTGTAATTTCTTTTTTAGTTCACTTCCTACTTCAGCTTCTAAAATTGAGCTGTTTTCTATAATCTCTTTCTTAGTGTGATGGACTTTTGAAACACAATTAGAAAGCAATGCAGGCTTTTCGTGTGTTTGCTTGTCCAAATAATGCAAGTCTATACTGGACCACTGCTGTTCAACATCTTTGCCAATGACATGGACAGTGGGATCAAGGACTCTCTTAGCATGTTTTCCACCGACACCAAGCTGTGTGGTCTAGCCAGTAAATGTGCATTTGCAGTCTGCAAGGCCTATTGTATCCTGGGCTGCATCCAAAGCAGCTTGGGCAGCAGGGGAGGGAGGGGACTCTGCCCCTCTGCTCTGCTCTGCTCTGCTCTGCTCCACTCTGCTGAGACCCCATCTGGAATCCTGCATCCAGCTCTGGGGTTATCAGCATAAGAAAGTTGTGGACCTGTTGGTCTAGAGGCCACGAAGATGACCAGAAGGAAGGAGAACATCTCTGATGAGAGAAGACAGAGTTGCAGCTGGTCTGCAATAGCAATGGGGAACAAAGACACATGGACCTCCTTGTTTGCTCTGAAGAAGATTGTTTATTGTAATGAACTGAGCCTTTTTATACTCTAACCCAAAACTTAACTGAAACAAGCACGCATTGGCTGCCTGCCACTGCGGTGTCACTGTTCACATGTCCCTTTACCCAGTCAGCTCTCTGATCATTTGGTGTCTGTGCATCTCCCCAGCCGAGCACTGCCTCATGCATGAGGTGACTATCAACCCACTCTTCAGCCATCTGACCTGCAGAACCCTGAACCCTTCCCTGAGTGCTTTTTGGTTAACAAAAGTGAACAGAAGAAAACAGGATTTAACAAAGGTGAAAAAAAGTTATTATTCTGTAAGGCTTTTCTTATTTCCCACACAGAGAAGGTCAAGAGAGGTTTTATAGGAGCCTTCCAGTACACAAGAGAGCTGGAGAGGAACCCTTTACAAGGTCATGTACTGGCAGATCAAGGGAGAACAGCCTTAAGCTGAAGGAAGGTAGATTTAGATAAGCTATAAGGAGGAAATTCTTTACTGTGAGGGTCATGATGCACTGGCATAGATTGCTCAGAGAGGCTGTGTATGCCCCATCCCTGGAAGTGCTTAAGGCCAGTTAAACAGGCTTTTGTGCCACCTGCTCTAGTGAAAAGTTTGCCAGCCCATGGTAGGAGGATTGGAACCAGATGACCTTCAGGGTCCCTTACAACTCAAACCATTCTATGAATCTATTATTTGGATGCCTCAGTTATGTATGGTTTTTTGCTACATGGTGATGAAACAGTTCCTAAGCAGAATCTAGAAGTTCGAGTGTAGGTGACATGGAACATCCCACTGATGGCACTATTTTTATTCACAGTTTTCATCCATGTTCACCATACGGCCTCTGCATCTCCCAAACAAGATTGCATTCTCGATGGATTAGGTCTTTACAGATGCACAGTATCTGCCAGTACAGAATTTGTGGTTTAAGTAGTGAGAAAAAGCTGTTGGAAATGAGGGAAAAATCATTTAACTATCTATAAAGACAGAATTAGGAGAAGAAGATGCTATCTTGTCTTCTGAATTTTATGCAACATCCTTAATTTCTCACTATATATATTTTAAGAGTTGTGTATTAACTATAATATCCTCCAAAGTTTTGAAGCTCAGAATGTCACTTACATAAATTCTTCCTGGGAGGTAGATATTGTTTAATAGCTGAATTGATTTTTAATCTCCCTTTGAAGAATAATAATGCTTTATTTTCTATAATTCTCAAAAGCGACATTCCAACAAAATGTCTCAAAGAAGAAATGGGAATACTTACCTTTGAGAGTCACACCTTATCATCATTTATTGGAACTGTCAAACTTTTCCACAAGGCTCATAAGTCTTTTCCTGGTTGCTTTATTGATGTTGGTGTCACTCAGCATTATAGGAAGACTAATTTCTCAGCATTCAGCATGCCTGAAATTTTTGAACCTGAGCCTATTACACCATGATATTCTTTGCACTGCTGAATATGAATTCAGGCTTTCCAGAACATGTAAAAATATTTGAGTATCTATTTAAGGATTAAGGGAGAATAGTTCTATGAAAAGTAGAAAACAAAGAATGAAATCTGTTTTTTTCCATCATGTTATATAAAATTGTAATGGCTTTAATTTAATGAAACCAGGAAGAAACACCAAATAATGTGGAGGTCTTAGTATTTATTATTTTTCTGTGGGAGGGAGAGATTAGGAGGAAAAAAAAAACAAAAAACAAACAACAAAACAGACTTAAGCTTAAAAATAAACAAAAATAGTTTTATTAACACACACTAGAGGAATGGAAAAAAAAAAAAAAAGCTGAGAGAAAGAAAACTTAAACTAAAACAGAATGACACTTTAAAACACCCTTCTCTCCCCTTACAAACTATTAACTATTTTATTAAACAACATAGAAAGACACAACTTGAGACAAAATAGTCCAGCACTCCCAATGTCACACATCTGCTGATGCCTGCAGTTTTCACAGACTGTGATGTTCTATCAGCAAGACCTCTCAATGTATCTGAGGTACTATTTATGAATACTTCTTCTAGTCTAAAATCATCTTTGTCTCAAAGGCTGAGACCTCTTTTTAACCCAGGAACAGGGGCTTTAAAGTTCTCAATTAAATCTCAATCACATTAGTCCTCAGTTTTGATTAGAATGAGCATTCTCCCCAACAACACTAAGATGCTACAAAGAACAGTTCATTTCTTCATCTTTACCCTGGAGAAGTCCGGTTAAAAATGTCCACTTCTTCAATCCTACTCCAGTCTTATTGGTTCTTTCACTTTTAATCCACTGACTTCATGCGGTGTCTGTTCTCTGTACCCTCTGTTTTCTTTCTTCTTTCTCTCAAGGAAGAGTTGTGCTTTAAAAGCTCCACGTTGCTAGGAAAGGGTGAAATCCGCCCGGGGCCTGCAAGGGCCACATGCAGGCCCCGGGCTGCAGGGCTGAAGAAAATGCAAAGCTGTGCTGATGGAGGAAGCTGGTGGATGTCCGTTTTTCCACCCATCGGTCTCATCCAAGGCAGCTTGGACTAAAGTTGTTATGGAGCTGCAGGCTTTCTTTCTCTGCTGCCAGCAACGATTATGCTGGGCCATGTTTGGCCCCTTCTGCCATGGTTCCAAGCATGTGGACAGCACTGCCGAGCTGCAGTCTCCCCTCTTTCCCGCTGGCAAGTGGGGGAAAGGGGCTCAGCCGGTCTGGGCCCCTTCCTGTGTGGGCAGTGGCCCTCAGAGGCCCTCGGAGGCCAAGCCTGGCCGCCCAGAGGGGCAGCGGGCCCGACCCAGGCCTGCCCGCCGCCCACGATGTTACCTCATGGCTGATTTTAAAGCGAGAGAGACCGATCTGCTGCAGATTGGAGTTTTAAAATGTCCTTTCCAAAGTCGCAATGACATCTTTATTGGTCAAACTAGCTGTCAATATCTTGGCTAGCTTTCTGATAGGTCCCTGTCTCCCCCCCAGACCACTCCATGGGCCTGGCAAGGAAAAACATTTCACATTTCTCTATAACCAGAAAATAAAACTGTGCCAACCCATGATAAAATTGAAAAGTCTTCTGGTTACCTTTTGAAATTGTCTGAAGTTTTCGTTATCTGTCTTGAAAATACAGCCACTTCACTAGGATTAATGGTTGTTCACAAAGGTGAGTGGGCTGAGTTAAAGTTAACATGCATACTTTATTCTTTTGTTACTTTGCCTCTAGGTGTTTGACTTTTCAGGCTTAATGTTCTTTAAATGTAGGAGGATAATGCGTGAAACTTAGTGGCATACTTGCATACATATGTAAAATGAGCAATCTGTGATCCTTAAACTGGGGTCCTGTTCCCTTGATCCAGAGGTGTCGTATATAATTCAGTTGATGTTTTGTCTTCAGTATGTATAAAAAAGTAGTATTCCATTTCCAGCACTTTTATATTTGCCTTGGTGAGAAAAAGTAGGATGTTTTTGCCCAAAAAAAGATTAAAAAAAAAAAAAAATTAGTTGGTGCTATGTTGTAATGTCAAACAGTAACAAAGCAAATGAAGCCGGCAGAAGCAATTTGTACTTCAGGTAGAAAATCCTGACCTGAATCCTGCCGCTAGCTCTAATGAACATAAAAGTGTAGTTGTTATGAGACCAAAATGAGATAATAATTCTAGCACATTGTTGAAAGACCATGTGTGTGTGTCTCAGACTTGCTGGCAGTTGTGCACTTTGAGAAGAATGGGTTACTGGGTAACCTCACACATAGCAGGAACGGCTTTCTGTTTTCACAGCTCTGCCTGTTTCATGTAACTGGCCTGCATACTGCTAAGGTCATGGCTTCCAGAGTTAAACAGCTGGAAAAAGTTAACCCTAAAAGTTAGACAGCTGGAAGAAGAGCCTCAAAAAATCAAGATTAAGAGTAGTCTTCTTTCAAATTAGAGCCTGGTTAATGATACAGCTACCAAAAAAAGGCTAGTTGCTTCTCAAGCTGGAAATCAGCATATCCTGGAGATCATGTTTGTCGCATTTAATGATTTAGTGAAGGAAAGAGCCTCTGTGCACACTCTGCTGGGGACTTTCACCTCAGTGTTTGTGAATATTAATAATCCAAAGGGATCTGAGAAAATCTGGATTGTCATAATATGGCTTATCTTAGAAAGTATAATACATGCTGTGATTTGCCCAATTCTCTAAATATATGGATGAGGCTGGCCTTGAACAGCCTTCTGGACAAAGTGGCATGGGCATCTGGTTGAAGGTACTTTCTCATCATGCTGTTGAAAGTTGCATGAAAACTCTTTAATGCCTCATAGTTTCAAGATGGACATGAGAGAAAATGTTACCTAATCATGTACAGGATACAGGTCCCCCACTTTCTGCAGGGCCACATGGGCACTCAATGGGCACACATGGGCTTGTACTCAGCCACTGTCGATCACCACTCCCACATCCTTTTCCACTGGGCAGCTTTCCAGTCACTCTAACTGTAATATCTGATCTTTGTATTAGAATAATTACCTCTTTTTCCTATCTCTGCAGGCCTTACTAGAAAGTCTAAGTCTATCTTAGTTACCAGAAGGCTACAATATTGCCTCCCTGTACACTTCCCTTCTCCAATAGGAAAAACTCCAACTCTCTCAGTCTTTCTTCATATGAGAGATGATTCATCCTGCTGGTTGTTTTTGTGTCCCTCTTCTGGACCTGCTCCAGCAGCTCCATGACTTTCCTGTACTGGGGACCTGGCAGCTGGATACTGTATTCCTGCTGAGGTCTCACAGAAGCTGCTCACACTTATTTGGATGCAGCCCAGGACACGTTTGGCTTTCTGGGCTGTGAGTGCCCATGGCTGGGCCCTCTCCACCCCCTCGTCCACCGGCAGCAAATCCTTCCCCCCCCGGACTGCTCCATCTGTTCATTCCCCAGCATGTATAGATACCAGGGTTTGCTATGGCTCAGGTGAAGCACCTTGCACTTGCTCTTGTTGAATATTATGAGGTTCTCCTAGGTCCACCTCTGGACTTGTCCAGGTCCTCCCTCTGTATGCCATCCATTCCCTCAGGCATGTCAAATGCAACATTCAGCTTTGGAATTAGCAAATTTGCTATTGACTAGATAATGCCTATTTCTATGGTGACTGGCTAAGAAACATTAATTTTAATGTCACCAGTTGTGGAACAGGAGTCTTTCACTTCCTGTTCTTCCCTTAGCTCTTTTATCTCTGTAGAGTGAGGGTGCCCTCTACTGAGCCCTGTCCATGGGATGATAGAAATTTAGAGAATTAATTTGAATAACAGAGCAAGACTGCAAGCTATTGCATGCTGGTTGTATGCTGATCTCACCCCACAGCAGAAGATTGCCTTGCAGGTGTAAAAATAGTTTTCAGCCTGGCCAACAGAACCAGAACAGCTCTCTCTGGGTATGTGTTAGAGCACATGTTAGATGCATGCCAATTTCTAGGGAGTTTGCTGCTATAGCTTCGCAGCAGAGCAATATTTTTCCTGCCTACAAGCATAATCTGGATGATGCTAAGGCAAAGCATATTCTCCTTCATGCCATCATTTATTCAGAAAAGGCCACACTGGTTCCAGAAGAAAGTCTGTTAAAGACCACAGAGGGATCTTCAGGCTACCCTGATCTGTGAATATTGCCATCAGTAGACTAAAGCACAGATAGAAATGCTGTGGCCTGCTTGTCCTAAATTTGATTTGGACTGCCTGGCCTGAGCAGTGGTATATCCATTTGAACAGCATTGGTTGGGAACATACTGCAGCATGTCTCTTTCCTTTTTCATGTCTTCCCAAGCAAGTGTGGACTTGAAATTGGTCAGGCAGTCTTACATGAATATTCCAGAGTGGAACATAACATCTACTCCTTTTGAGGCTAATCAAGATCTGGCATGTTTCATAGCTAGATCCTTTGTGCTGTATATAGTGGAGGGCTGAATCTTGCTAGCATTTATTGGGAGAGAGAACTGAAAGGTTACTGCTCAGCCACTACTGAACTCTTCTGCCTGTAAGGAGAGTTTTTGTTGTAATACTGTATTTGACATTTGCAACTCACCTATCTCATTGCAAACTTACTTGAAAATAAGAAAAACTTCCAGACTTTTCTAGCTGGTGTTGTGCAAATGTTAGTGACTGGAGGTTCTCTTTGAGTGTTTGCTCTCTTTAAAAAGCAAATTTTAAGACACACTTCCTTTCTCCATCTCTCAGCTGATTATGTGATCTTCTCTTCCACTTTTACTTGTAACAGTTACAAGTATTTTTCTTTTCATAAGATCACGGGCTCAAATACTTGTACATCGGTTTCCTTAGGACTTCAACAGGACCTACCTGTCTATTAAAATTATTACTTTTAATGACTTTTAGAGCACGTCTGCAATTTTAACAAAGTAGATAATAAAATCACAGAATTTTAGAATTGCTTGGATTGAAATGGACATTAAAGATCATCTAATTCCAATACATCTGCCATAGGTAAGGGACACCTTCCGCTAGACCAGGTTGTTCAGAGTTTCATCCAACAATTCCAGGGATGGGCACCCACTGCTTCTCCAGGAAACTGTGTCAGTGCATCACCACCTTCACAGTTAAGATTTTCTTCCTCATAGCTAATCAAAATCTAGCCTTTTCCAACTTAAGAACATTCACCCTCATCCTGTCTCTGCTTGCCCTGGTGAAACATCCCTCTCCATCACTCTTGTAGCCCTCTTTGGTACTGAAAAGCCTTTGCAAGGTTTCCCCAAAGCCTTCTCTTCTCTGGGCTGAACAGCTCCAGCTCTCTTAGCCTGTCTTCATAGTAGAGGTGCTACAGCCATCTGTTTCATGTCTCTCCTCTGAATTCACTCCAACAGATCCACGTCTTTTCTGTGTTGGGGGCACTAGATCTGAATGCAGCACTCCAGGTGGGGTCTCACGTGAGCCAAGAATCTCCTCCGTCAGCTCCTGGTGATGCTCCCTTTGACACAGCCTAGGATAAGATTGGCCTCCAAACCTCTCACCACAAGCACCCCCAAGCCCTTCTCTTCATGATCCATTCTCCTCCCAGCTTGTACGTGGGATTGCTCCAGGTGTAGGACTTTGTATTTGGCCTTGTTGAACTTCATGAGATTCACACAGCCCCACCTCTCCAGCCTGTCCAGGTCCCTCTGAATGACATCCCTTCCCTCCAGTGTTTTGACAGCACCACACAGCTTGGTGCCAATGACAAACTTGCTGAGGGTGCCCTCAATCCCACTTTGTCACTTACAGAGATTTTAAAGAGTGGTGGTCCCAGTACTGGGCTCTGGACCCCACTTGGGCTGTTGACTGCATCTCTTGGAGTGAGACCATCCAGCCAATTTCTTATCCGACAACAGTTCCATCTGAAAATCCATGTGTCTCCAGTTTGGAGACAAGGATTTTACACAGGATATTGTCAAATGTTTTGCACTATTTCAGGTAGGTGGCATTTGTTGCTCTTACCTCACCCACCACTGCAGCAACCTCATCATAGAAGGCTACCAAATTTGTTAGACACAATTTGCCTTCAGTGAAGCCATGTTAGCTGTCACCAATCACCTAATTATTTAGATTGTGTACTGCAAAAAGGAGTAAAATATTGAAATGGATTACCTAAAAAGGAAAGAGCACAACCAGCCTTGTGGTAGATAGCTTTTAAAAATTAAAATTAGAGCATTTATGGAGTTAGTATCTATGCTCTTTGTCACTGGTCACTTTCTGACCATCACATTTCACTGACTATAATCCATCACACTGATTTCTGCTTATTGCATTTATAAATCTGCATGCATTAAGTAGCCATAAGTAAGCAGGAACTGTGCAGTCTGACCACTTACTGATGAATAATGGCTTACAGAGAAACCTGACAAGAAATGTAAAATGAAGCCCTTCTTGTCTTGGTCTCTTCTAATTCTTAAGCAACTTTGATACTTTGAGACTTTTCTTGAATCTAAGCATGAAAGTACCTTTGAATTTTTTCCTCCTTTCACCTTTTAAATAAGCTTCACATCTGTTAGAAAAACTTCAAAAAGCCAGTTTAAATATATTCAAAACCAATTTGAGCCACTTCTTGTACCAACACTCGGCTTTTCCCCACATAGTTTTGTTCTTCCCCTGATGTTAAGCCTCTGTTAGTTTACAGATAGTGAAAATACCCTCTCCAGTCTTTGCTTTGCTGAGCTAGACAACTCAAATCCTTCAGTCCTTTCAGCTCAGGCAGACCTCACTCTGTTTCTTCACCGTATTTGTTTCCAATTTCATTTCAGTCTACTTCAAGATTGTTGCCCAGAACCAAACACAAGAGTTCATCAGCATCTTTGTGCAGTGCTATTTTCTTGCTGTTACTCATAGACTTTCAGTCTCAGTTGCTTTAAGTAGAGGACAGCTAAGATTTTTTATGTCTAAGGAATCATATAAAGTTTAGTCCTGACAATACCAGCTTTCTGTGTTAACAAACAGAAAAGCACTAACTCCTCCAAATCATCTTTTCCTCCTATGGGACATTTCTGCAGATGAACAAGCACTGCAAGTGTTGGAGTCAGTAACATGCTCTTACATTCATTGTATGGGCTGCTCATTCACGAGCACTTCAGATCATCTGCACTGTGCTGCTCATATGTGAATTTTATTGGCCTTCTCTTTTTGGGAGCCCAGACCTAGCCCATGTCTCAAGTTCTAACTGTTATGCACAGTCTTTTGATGTGGAAAGGGTCTGGAGATGTGCTGCCTCTAAGGCAGTTCTGTCTTGTACATGACCTCTGGCTCAGGATCCTCCTGATAGCAGCACTGAAGCCTGCTGCCAAGACATCCAGTTCAGTCTTCTTGGACCATATCTCAACAGGACCCTTCTGGTGAGCTGTACTGCAGAAGGAACACTGGTTAACGCCGGTGCCTTGCACAGTAACTGTGCTACCCCCTCCTATCCTCAATTGCTGCTTCCATGAGTGTGTATGCCTTCCTGCTTTTCTTTGCTTTGCCCTCCTCCATGTGCATGGGCTGGGCCAAAGTCCCAGATACAGGTGCATGGCAGAGCACTCACTGCTGCTCTTTGCAAATGACTTACTAACTGATGTAAAAAAGAACTTAAGGGCCCCAAGATGTTTGCGAGTGTTCTTTTCTCATGACCCCCTGATTAGGGTTTTTCTTTTCCTCACAACGTCCTGTACCAGGGTTAAAAAGATGAATGGAACTTTTCAGCTTTGGTCCTTAGAGATGTTTATTCAGTTTCTTATCTCAAGGTCTGCACACCGCCAACACCTGGCTTAACACACTGGAAAACACAGCTGGCAAGAACCCCAGCCAGAGAATTCCAAGGTCTTTTAAAGGCTTCTAGTTCAATTAACTGTTAAAATGTACGATATTTACAGTTTTGTGCCAATAATTGCTACCTATTCTAAACATGAAATTTCTGCATCAAACCCATTCTACCAATGTCTCTGTGCCACCATCACAACAGAAAATGGAGTAGAAGAAGAAGAAGATGAGGCACCGCCCAAAATCCTCCATTTTGCCCTTATCTCTCTCTGTACTAAAAACCCAAAACTACAAATTTTCACCCTGTGACAAATTAAACTACTATTTATTTCAAATCTTCATTGCTTTTAATCCATCTCTGCGTGTTGGAAGTTTTTCCCATGGACTAAGGTCAAAGGCAATGCTTTCCTGGGATCCCAGCCCCAGGGCAGCTAGAGGGATTTTCAACATGCCCTGGATTCCAACAATATTTGTAGGAAACAACAACCGATCAATCAGAGTATGTGTCAGATATTTGCATTCTGAAAAATGGATATCTCTCTCTGAGCATCAGTAACAAGAATAGAAAGATGATAACAAAAGAAGTCTCCAGGGAGACCATGTGTCAACCTTCAAGTGTGTAAAGGGAGAGTTATAAGGAATATGGGGTCAGACATGCTAGTAGAGACTGCAGCAATAGTGGAAGGGCTAATGGTTTTAAACTGAGAGTGTAGCTTCAGACTAGATATAAGGAAGAGAGGTGGTAGATGCCCCGTCACTGGAAACATTCAAGGTCAGATTGGAAGGGGCTCTAGGAAACCTGATCTAGTTGAAGATGCCCCTACTTATTGCAGGTTCAACTGGTTGGACCAGTTGAACTTTAAAGGTCCTTTCAAATTCAAACTAATCTATGATGCTACAATTTTATGATTTTATGATCATAGAATAGACAGCATGTTTCCTTCAGATGAACATTGACAGGACTCCATGTAGCTCTGGCGGATTACTATATACACTCTTTTTGGAAAGTTAGGAATGCTGTGTAACAGATAATTCAGTATCTACTTCTAAAAGCTAAAACCTGTATTTATTACCTTCGATTTCATGTACAGCCATCTGTCACCAATTCTTTAAAACTTGTTTTTTTCACAAGATATTCCCTCCCTGCAAATCTATCTGCTATTATGTTACACTGAATTAGAACAAGTGATAGGCTGGCTGTTTCTGTGCAATTTGGACTGTGGGTGCTCAGTGTACATATATACAAGAGCAATTTGGTTAATGACTCATGCTTACTGCCTTTGTCTTTGAATATGCTGCTGCCCCAAGCAGATGAAGATCATCATGAATACTTTCAGAAAAAGACCCACCATCCGAGCTGCAGCAGTAGAAAAGGTTTATTCAAGAATTTAGGTCCCAAATCCCAGAGTATTTTTGCTGTGTCTTACTGGCACGTTAGCTACTGCAGTTGTTAGGCTTCTCTCCTAAGGCAGATGAAGGGAAAGCTACTCCAAAATCTTTTAATCAAAATACTGATTATTATACTACTTAACCTCTTCTATTTTTTTTTAAGGAAACAGCATACAGTTCCTGAGTTTCATGTGACAAATAAAATGCAAGCATGTTTTGAAAAGACAAATGTTGCCCTAGCTTAACTTTTCATTCTCTTACACTGTTTTGAGAATGAACTAACATGCTTCAGATCACAGGAACAAACAAAAAAGCGTGGTGGCAAAGTAACAGCTGTACTTGAAGTAAAGCTGTTTAGCACTTCTCAAGGTACAATGCCCTTGTCTCATAAACTAAAACTACAGAGGGAATAGCTGCACAGAAGGAAAATGGAAACTTGAAATACGCAACGTAACTTTGCAGGGCTTATTTGTTGGTCTTTTGTTGGTGGGTAATCTTCAATTATTAGAACATACTTTCTATCTCCAGCTGTGCCTAACCTTGTTTTGGCATGACCTTAATTAACATAGTTAATTACGCAGTTCTGAGTTGAAGTTAAGTACTTAGGTAACGTTGAACCCATGTCTTCACTTTCTCCTCATGAATACATTATTAGGGCAATAACATTTCTTTGACCATAAATACAACTTTTATTTGCATGCTTTCTCTTAATAAAATTAATTTGGTATTTGTATATTAATCTCATTTGAACCTGTATTTATGGTAAATTGTTCTTTCTTTCATGTCAGTTTCTGATTATTCTCTTGTTATCAGATAATGCTATATTGTTGGCATGTGACTCAAAAGTCAAGCACAGGCTTCAGTTTCTTCACTAGGGACACTTTAGCAGAAAAGATGGTCAGGAGGAAAAGAGGATGTTTTGGTATGCAGTGGTGAAATCAGTTAAATGTGAAGAGTGGACTGTAGCTTTAGTCCACTCATGAAAGGTGCAGGCAGGACTTACCTTCTGAGGTAAATTCCTGTAAAGTTGACATATTGATATCTAACACTCACCAGAGCTGGATAGGCTGATCTGATGATGAAATTAGATCTGCTGGTTTAATTTGTAATGCTTCAGAGGCCTGGGTGCTATCCCATGCTCCAGGGGAGGTCTGTCACCTGATTTCAAAGCAAGTTCAAACTCTGCTTTAAGCTAATGGAGAAGTGTGTCATCCTGACATCCTGACAACCCTTTGCAGGCTGCCACTTTTCCCATACCCTGTTTTTTCTAGGTCTTGGTCCACAGGCACCATGTCTTGGCAATACTTTCAATATTTATTACCAAGATGTTGTCTTTAAGCTCATCACAATCTAGTGCAATTAAAGGGTTGGATCCTCCTGTCATTCAGCTCTGTGGGAAGTGTGATATTTCCTCGTTTTGCACTAAGCTTAGTCATTTCTCAGACAGACAGGGAAAAGGGACATATGTTCAGCTCTCTGTACCTGAGATAGCAGCCAGGGCTCCTCAGAGTCAGAGGGACAGATGGGCTCAGCCTCTGATGCTCTGTTCTGTCCTCTGAATGAGCTGAGTGTCTGCAGCATATGCTTTGGGATGGAGAGCAGGATATAAGTCAGCCCTGAGTCCAGCCTACTGTGGCCATTATTGTGTTCTTGCTTTTGCATGGAGACAAAGAACCTAAGCTGTTGAGAGTTGCAACATTACATTAGTTCCTCCAACTCCAACCATAATTTTTTTATTTATTTCTCTGCCTCTGCTCAGAAGCCTGGCCAAAAATAGTAGTGCCAGTGCACTACATTTTCTCTCTGTACTAATTTATCTATGATAGCCCAAAGGAAAGGCAGATCATGGTGAATTGTTTCAGTGTTAAGTCTTCCAGCATTTTTCTTTTTCTTTGCTAAGGGTTTCTGTATGCACTGTGGGTCCTCCTTGGGAGTACTCCTGAGGTGTTGAATGTCTCCACTAGGTTCTGTCCACACAAGGCAGAGTTCTGTTGCCTGAACTACCACATCCTTAGGTTTTCTCTGTTGGCAGAATTGGTCAGTGTTGTTGGGACCAGGCTCCATATGAGTGCAGATCTTTCAACCTACTTCTTTCTCAATGTCTTCTTGAAACAGCTATAGTGAAATGCAGGTTTAATAAGCAGTGTGGCAATCATTGGGGTTTTAAGCCAGGTTTTGGAAGAGATTTGTGTCAGTTTCAAAGGGTGGCTACAAATATCATGCGTAATGACTGTTGTATAAAAATGGTAATATAAAGCTGTGACTGAATGTGGAGAGCTCTCACAAGAGAAATGAACCAAAAACTCTTGAAGCTGCCTGAGAATCCCAGTGTTTAGTGTAGCTCACAGATACAGCTGCCTCTGAGGAGACAGAACTCAAAGCCTTGCTCAGAAACATTGACCGAGTTACAGAACATATCATTGGATTTGGCGACAATATATATATGCAAAACATTTATGACTGCTGCTATATGTGTAAAGATTGAAATGCATTTGTCAATGGTGATATAAGACTTTTAAGCTATAGACAGTATTACCATTCAGGATGGAGGGATTTTCGTGAATTCTCACACCTGTCTTAGAGGTTTGATTTTAAGTGTCATGTCCCAACTTATAAAATTACTCTGCTCTAAATCTCATCAGAGATTTTTAAAAGATTACTTCTAAAACAGCTGCAGTTTTGTTGTCATAACTCATTAGCCTGAGAAGTGCACAGCATATGACTCTGCCAGATTTGTCATGGACTTCAGGTATTTATGAGAGTCAGACTCCAGTATCTGTATTTATGTTTTTAAACTTACCCTTCTTTCTTTTTTTCCTCAAATTTTTGAAGCCAATGGGACTCTACTTTTGACTTTTTGAAATACCTAATAAATGTATATGCTACAAAAAATATTAAGATGTGATTCAGTGTCATGGGTAGATAGTAAAACTTACCAACAAATAGTAAACCGAGAAAATGATGGGAATGCCCACTACTGTAGAATGGCCAGTGAGCCTATTAGGAAACAGTTCAAGAGATGAAAGGTGGAGGAGATTGACTCAGTTTAGTTCTACACAAGTCTTCCTTACCCAAGCTAGAAATGATTGACAGCAGCAATTCCATCTTGTTCCCATGATCACACAGCCAGAAAGAAAACCGCAGGCTCTGTTGCTTCCATCACAGTACGTGGACCCTTGGGGCTTTCCAGAAATTGCCTGCAAGGAAGTCTGCCTCAAGGCAGAGTTGTCTTGAGAAGCCTGGCAGAATCCACTTGGAAAATGATGACTGCAGAAAGAGCAAGCACGTCTCTCTCATCTTGGGCCTGGTCCCTGACAACTCATGATCTATTTGATGTGTGCTTCTTGCAGTAGATATGTGGCTGAAGTTCTCTCAGGCATGTTTCTAAGCTTAAGGAGAGGATTTAAAGTCAGAATATCTAAATCAGTGCTGGGTAGTCATTGCTAAATGATGTAGTTTATACCAGTGGAACTTCACGTGTGAAAGCAGTTTCATGTGTCATTAGATTTTTCTGCTGTAAAAAATATTTGCAATTAAGAGACCAGATTTTCGAGTTCTTTTCCCCAGCAACTCTGCAAGATCTTAGTTCAGAATAATTTTGGATCCTCAAAATTTCCCTTACAGATACTTATCATGTTTGGTTGCTTAAGGAGTGAAGGAGGATTTCATCAGAAATATTTCCCTTTTTATGTTATCAAAAGTACATCTGTAAAAGATGTGTGTTGATATTTCTAGTGAAAATGTTTCTGTTGTGTGTAATACTAAGAAAGTCAACCTTTGTCTTGTTTAATTATGAAAAACACTGCTAGGAAGTAGTTCTTGTTAGATCTTGTTACCGTAGATGGTGGCTTACACCTGTGATTCCCAGCCATGGAAAACCAGTTATCTCAAAATGGCAGCTAAGTGGGCAGCTGGTCAGAAAACACAGAGCTGGTGTAGCTCATGTGCTAATGGCATCCAGAGTCAAACAGAAGGGACCACTCCTGTGCACTGCTTGCAGACTGGAATGATCTAATTTTCATAGTCCATAAGCATCAGCTGAAAAATATAGCCGGTGGATAAGCCCTCTGCTACTTATAATCACTTGTCTGCCTCAAATTCAGTGGGAAGAGGGAAAAAAATAGAAACAAACAAACAAAAAACCAACCAACCAAACAAAACAAACAAAAAAACTCAAAACAAAACAAAACAAAAAACCAACCAGCAGATGTCACCACACCTTCTAAAGGAGTAGAGGTGTCGGAAAATTTGACTGAATCACTAGCATGGTAGGACCAGCCAACAGAGCTAGTGAGAAAGTGAGTTGGTTCATGTATTCATTTGGAGACCTTGCAGCCTGGAAGGGAGGCTTTGATGCTGCCCTGGCCTGCAGACCTGGCTGGCTTCATAAAGCAATCAGGGCTGCTGCCCAGCAGGGACTGAGAGCAGCCCTCTGGGAACCGGGCTGTTGTCCCTGGCACTGGCACGCCCAGGCTTTTTGCAGACTGGGCTGTGGGGAAGGGCACTTACCAAGGAAAACCTTGTGCCATGGTCTCCCCTTAAAACCTTTCCCATTGAGATATAGCTTGATTCTATTGTTGCGTCTCAGCTACCGGGGCCGAGTGTTTCCCTGCAGTAATTGTCTGAGAAAAAGTGAATACAATTCAGTGATTACTGCAGTTATTTAAGACACTTAGAGAGTAGAGAAGGAAAGTTAAGAGGTGAAACTATTTCCTTTCAGAAGATTTATAACTGTGGTTTTTTTCTCTCTCTGTTTTTCTACCATATGAAGAAGAAGCAGAGGAGAGTCTAACTGAGGCTGTGATAAAGAGGTACTTGTTTCCTCACCTAGCAGTGTTGATTAAGCTGGAGGCAGGGAAGTGTATTTATTTCCACACTGCTGTTCCAAATCAGTGCCACCTTCTAGAGAAATGAACTCTGATAGATTCCTGTAAAACTATAAGAAACAAGTGTTACGTTGGTTCTGTAGCCTTTTCTGTTGAGAAATCATCACCATGGTGAATGTTTTTGTTGGCAGAGGAAATAAGCAGGTACTCTCCCATGTTGTGAGGCCAAATAAGCCGGAGTAGAAATTGCCAGACCTAGTGTAAAGAGGATGCAGTTACTTGGACCAAAATGTTGCAGCTATGTAATGCAGGCTATCGAGTGCTACGTTCTGGACAGTGATGTATGGCCGTCACTGTGTGAGCACCTGCTAAACTTCAATCTGTGTGAAAGTACTGCCATTCAAAGTAAAAGTCTGTTCTGATCTCTATTAGATTTGGAGTTTAATTAACTGCAGTAAGGGATTGTAGGATTAAATCTTTCAAAACCCATTTAATTTAAATCCTGAACATTGTGACCAACATTCTTTTCTTGTTCTCTCACCCATAAGCAGTTGGATTGGATGTTTGCATTACTTCACTCTTGAGCTGGTAAAATCAAATTGCTGTTTAGCCTATGCTCCTCCACAGGGAAAGATGTTTTTGAAGACCTGTCTTTTTAAAGCACTGACCCAACATAACTCTGCAGCTGTCGACAATTCTCAGTAAAAATCATACTGATCATGGAACTAGGTTGTTTTTGTTCTTTATTAATACATTCATTTGAAAGTGATTTTTACTTGGAACTGGACAAATACAATTTTATGAGCCAAATTTTTCTAAGAAGGAGCAAAAAATTCAAAGAGGTTTTGCAAGTGACCTATATTAAAACAAATATACATAATTAGGGCTAACTATTCAGAGCATAACCAATTTTCAGCAAAATTACATTTCTTTTACATTTTCCTTACCTATTTATCCATTGTCTAGAAAGCTGAACAGAAACCTAAGGCCCTGTAGAAAAATACAAAACATGGTAGAGAATGATCTGAAAATTTTCTACACTGTAAGGTTAAACAAGCAAAGGAAGTATTGCTGCAAGCTATAGAACAAATACAGAATTTATGAAGAGGTTTTAAAAAGCAGGAAGCTGCTGGAGATTAAATTTCTCTATAACCAAGTTCCTGGTAAGACCTGTTAAGAAACTCACTGAGGGAGCTGAGTGTGGCTGGAAAATCACTGCTTGTTGCTCTCCCTGTGTTGTCTCCAGATCAGAGCACATTTCCTGAGCATGTGAGGTCTATGCCCTATACCCTGACCCACAGGACTGCCCAGTCTCCATTTCCTGTTCTGTTGTCTTTCCAGGTTCAAAAGGACCCATGAAGGAAAATAGGAACATGTGGGACTCCAGGGCATTCAGTTGTTACAGTATGCTTTCCCTCATTTACTGTCTTAGAAAATGCTCAGACTGAAAGGATAGCGCCTAAGCTTTTGGGGCAGTTTGGAAATACAAGTGCTGGTTTTCTTGTTGCATTTTTTACTCTAACACCTTCAGATCGCGCAGAGTTTCCAAGAGTTTACTTTGGTTCAGGCCAAAAAGCACTATTTGAGCTTCATACTTCCTCTGAGCAAGAGATACCTGGTTGCAGATGAATCTGCTTAATAGCTTGTATGCTGGAATGGAAAGTGAGACTATTTTCCCTGAAAACAGCTTTGCTTATTATTCTGTGTCCCAGAGCTATTTCAGCCAGTGGAAAATGGTAAAAAAACATTGTAGCATTTTCTCTCATTTTGCACAGAATGTAATTAGCAAGAAAAGTTCAGAGCAAGGAGGAGTCTCTAAATCGAGGCCCATTTCACTTCCTTCATTCTACCTCTCTTTAAATTAAAGAGCAATTGATCCAACATTTTGTGTCTTTTTGTGATTTTTTTAAACCAAGACTATGCTTCTATTTATCCTTAGGTGTACTTTCATGCAGTTTGGATGTCCTGATTTTTTTGTTCCATGCTGCAAAGCTGTTACATGGAGCTAAGTTTCCATTCCACAGTGAAATAGCATAGCTAAGCATTGCTCATATCCTGAACACATTCTTGCACCACATACTATTCTCAGTATCATTGTTCTGTGATAGGATCCCCTTACTTTAGCCATTTTCTCACTGGGGAAAACAGAACAAAGTGATCTGAATGCCTATGATGAGTTTCCTCATGGATATAGGTGTCCCCAGGCACATCCTTTCTGCACAGGAAGGCTTTGCAGGGAGTATGCTGCCCCAGTCCATTCTTCAGTCACAAAGTGTGGGTGGATATGACTGGCGACAATAGGCAGGTCTTCTCTTCCTTGAGATGAAGTGCTTTTCCCAGGGCTCAGTACCTGCATTTGGTATCTTGCATTATGGGAAGAAACAGCCACTGTGCAGAGAGGTGAAATAGGGATGACCTTTTGTGTTTGCATTGGTACACTTCAATCAGGTTGATAAATAGGTGTCACACAGCCTACCTGTATAAGACATGCTTGTAGCATTTTCCATCTAATTTTCACTCCTACTCAGAAAGTGGCAACCTCAGAGTCCTTGTATACATAACACGATATGGGAGAGGAAGGATCTGATGCATGAAAGGCAGCTCTCACAGCAGTGGGTTATACATAGAGAAAATACTAGAATGCAATTGCCCAACAGCTGGAAAGCAGTAGGTTAGCCGCTGAGAAAGGGCTGTGGACAGAAGTTCAGAGAGAGAATGCAGATGGAATTGCACATGTCATCTCAAAAGACACTGCAGCACTGTGAGCAAAAGCTGGAATGAGGCCAACAACAGAAAAAGGAGTGGAGATTATGCTGCTGATGAAAAGCTAATAGACACACCTCTGCATCAGAGAATATGGATAGTAAAAAAAAATGGTTTTCTGCATAATGTTATAGTGAGCTGATGGGACTGCAGCCCTACTACTTTTTCCCAACTTTGTCACATTTCAAAACTTCAGACATGGTTCAAATTGCCAAAATGTTGTGAAGCTGGTTTTAAGCCACTGAGAGATCAAGGGAAAGGTTTAGAAATGTGAAGATTTGAATAGTGTTTTAATGTCTGTAAGGTGTAGTACATTTTATCTTTTCAACTACTTCATGATAACCATGAATAATGGTTATTTTAATATAAGAATAAATAAACCAATTGTTTTGTTTCCTAATGGAAGCATGGAATTGATAAGGTTAGAAGGGACTACAGTGAGACATCTGGTCCAACCTCCCTGCTCAAGTCAGGTCATCCTAGAGCACATGGCAAAGGGTTGTGTCTGGATGTTTTTTGAATATCTCCAGTGAGGAAGACTCCTGAGGGAGACTCCCTCACTGAAGGAGACATCTCTGAGCAACCTGTTGCAGTGCTCAGTCACACAATAGAGAAATTTTCTCCCAACTTCAGATGAAACTTCCTGTGCATCAGTTTCTGCCTGTTGCCTCTTGTCATGTTGCTGGGCACCATTGAGCAGAGCCTGGCTCCATACTCTGACACCTTCCCTTCAGATACTGACAGACATTGCTGAGGTCCCCTCTCAGCCATCTCATCTCTAAGATGAACAGGCCCAGCTCCCTGAGTCTTTTTCTCATAAAAAAGATGCTTCATTCCCCTTTTCATCTTTGTTGCCCTCCACTGGACCTGCTCCAGGAGCTGCATCTCTCTTGTCTGTCCTGAGCAGCCCAGAACTGGACACAGCACTCCAAGTGTGCCTCACCAAGGCTGAGTAGAGGGGCAGGATCACCTCCCTTGACCTGCAGGCAATGCTCTTTGTAATGCACCCCAGGATCCCATTGGCCTTCTTGGCCCCCAGAAGACACTGCTGGCTCATAGACAGCTTGCTGTCCACCAGGACCCCCAGATCCTGCTCCACAGAGCTGCTTTCCAGCAGGTCACCTCCAGCCTGTGCTGGTGCCTGGGGTTGTTCCTCCACAGGTGCAGGATCATGCACTTGCCTGTGTTGAATTTCATGTTTCTTCTTTTCCCATCCCTCCAGTCTGTCAAGGTCCTTCTGAAGGGCTGTAAATCCCTCTCGGGTATTGGCCACTCTGAACTTTGTGTGTTCAGTGAGCTTGCTGAGGAGGCATCTGCCCGTTCATCCAAGTCACTGGTGAATAAGTTAAACAACACTGGGCCCAGTATGGAACCCTGGGGGACACCACAATTGACAGGCTTCCGACTTGACCCTGTGCCATTAATCAGGGTACTCTGGGATCTGCTGTCCAGCCCGGTCTCCATCCCTCTCACTTTCCACTCATCTGATCAAAACATCCTGAGTTTGTCTACAAAGATATTGGATGAGACAATGTCTAATGCCTTGCCAAAGTCAAGATGTATCATTCTTCAGTATGGAGAAAATAACCCTTGACTATCAGCCAGCTCTCTTGGGCATCTCTTCCCTGCATGGCCTGTTCCTATGGGATACTTCCAAGGTGATCCCTAGAGAGGCTACACATTAGCTTTCCTTGTGGCATGTCTCCCTCACGGAGCCCCGGCTCTGTTTTTGCTCCAGCTAGCTCGAGAGACAAACCACAGTTGGGAGGATTTTTCCTCAGGGTCCCAAAACCCAGGAGCAGCCAGGAACCTTTCCCTTAGCAGAGAGAGAGCGAGTTCCCGTTGATGAAAAGGAAGGTCTGCACTTGATCCAAGGTTGAAACCAGGGCTTTATTCAGTCTTTCTTCGGTGGTCCTGTCCCAGCCTGGGTCAGGAGCCCCTTCCCTGTCCTCGAGCCAAGAGGCCTTAGCCATGTGTCGCTTCAGCTTATACCCAGGGAAGGGGCTAAAGGTGGGGACAAGTCACTACCCAATCAGGGATAAGGTGGGAGTAGGATTACATTCCTGGAAGGGAACAATGTGGAAGATGGGCAGGGACAAACTTCTGGATAGTGCATTTTCCAGGGGAACAGGAGGGGGGTATGGAACAAATTATTATAAAACCCATTATAAAAATGAAATACAATATGAAACCAAATAATACACATCAACATCCTGAAGCCCATGATTGCTTGTTGTCCTGCTTCCTCTGCCCAGCACTGAACTCCACAATCTCATGGTCACTACAGCTAAGGCTGCCCCCAACCTTCACATCCACAACAAGGAGATCTCCCTGTTTGTTGTTACGAAGTTGAACAGCAAATCATTCCCTGAGCAGCACAGCATGCCTTGTGGGATTCTCTGCTACTTGTGCCATCAATGCTTTCCAGGAACCTCCTGGATTGTTTGTGCTTCTTTGTGTTGCTTCTCCAGCAGTTGTCAGGGGAGTTGAAGTCCCCCACAAGAACCTGTAACTTAGAGGCTGCTTCAAGCTGCCTGTAGAAATCCTCATCCACTTTTTCCTTATCAGGTGGCCTGTAGCAAACACCCACAACAATGTCACCCTTGTCTGCCCTTTTATACTGACCCATAAGACCTCAATTCTCTCATCAACCACCCCAGACAGAGCTCAATACATTCCAAGAGTTTCCTCACATAAAGGGAAGCTCCACCAATGCATCCTCCTGGTCTTTCTGTTGGGGGTTATATTAGTTTCTTTTTTACTTACAAATTTTTTTCCCATAAGTTGCTAGGAAACTAACTACTAGGTACTTACTGGTACTTAAGCAAAAACAAAAAGAAGTGGCCAGAGCAGAGGAGGGTATCACCTGGCTACACTTCTTTTGTCTCTGGCAGTTTTCTCTTGGAGACGAAAGATACCATGTGTTTTGGAGGCAGACAGAGGATGGGGCTGGAGGCAGCTATGCTCTCTTGCTCTCGGTGTCGGAAGGAGGAGGGCCAGGTTGCTGCTTGTTGCAGGGAGAGTTTGCTGTCACCAACAAAGTCAGTCCTACCTCGGGATCTGTCACCATCTGCTTGTGTGTCCAGGAGTTCTGAGCTTGCCTTCTCCTTCTTTGCTGGAGCAGGGCTGCCGCTTCCTTGGCACTGCTCTGGGTGTTTTTGCTATGCTGTGGCCCCACACCCTCTGCCCTGTCGGTTTGTCCTGCAGCTCCAGCTGCTACTGCAGAGCTTCTGGTACATCTCATCCACCAGCCCAGGATTTCTGCTCATTGCTGCCGTTCCAGCTTGGTGCTTGGTGCTCCTCAGAGTCCTGCAGGGGTGCCGGGATCAGACTGCCCCGGGCTTTTGTGAAGCAAAGCCTCTCCTCCATCCCTTTCTGTCTCAGCCAAGGAGGTTGTCATGAGGTTCCTGGTTCTGTTTAGTTATTCATGCTGTAGTTGTTATTTTGTTTGCCTTGTTACACATACTAGTAAAGAACTGTTATTCCTATCCCCAGACCTTTGCTCAAGAGCCCCCTTAATTTCAAAATTATAATAATTCGGAGGGAAGGGGGTTTGCATTCTCCATTCCGAGGGAGACTCTGTCTTTCCCTGGTAGACACCTGTCTTTCAAACTAAGACACTTTCCTAAGCAATGTGTGGCCTTTCATGACAACCTTCCAGTCATGTGAGGTATCCCACAATGTCTTCATAACTGCAGTGAGATCAAAGCCCTTTGACTGCACACAGATATCTAGCTCCTCCTGTTTGTTCCCCATACTGCATTCACTGGTGTGGATGCACTTGATGAAAGTATTTGACTGTGTCAATGTCCCAGTGGGAGTACAAATGGACCAACCATAGTCCTGTCTTGCAGTTATATTTTTGGCTGTTTGTGCTTGCTTGAGTTATTCCCTCTTAAGCCTCATTTTGCTACTCGGCTGGTTGCTACAGTTCTCCCCTTCCCACACCTTATCTCTGTCAAACCTGGCTATGTCCATGTCCACCTTCAAATCTAGTTTAATGCTCTCTAAATGATTCCTGCTAAATCCTGAGTTAAGATTTCCCCTTTGAAAGACGTGGACCCCATTTATTGCCAGTAGGCTCAGAGCCATAAAAACTGACCTTGATAAAACACTCAGAATTCTGCTGGTAACACCAGTTCCAAAGCCAGGTGTTCGTCTGTCTGGTTTTCCAGTTTCTTGGCCCATCAATCCCTAAAACTTGGTAGGATAGAGGAGAACACAAGAGGTACTCCAGCCCCTTTTACCAGCTGTCCCCAAGGCCCTGAGGTCCCTACTGACCTTGTTGTTGGGACCTGGTCATTGACCCACCTGGAAAACCAGCAGTGGATAATCATCAGTGGGCTGCACAGGCCGGGAAGTTTCTTGGCGATGTCCCTTATCCAGGTGCCAGAGAGACAACACACCTCCCTATTGGATTGGATCCAGCTGGCATATCAGGCCCTCTGCTCCCCTCGAGAGGGAGTCACCAATGACTACTACCCTTCTTTTTTTCAACTGAGGAGGTTGTGATGTGGGGGGTACCTGCTCTGCCACAGGCCACCTCATCAACCTGGATGGACCTTCACCCACATTCTCATTTCCCTGGACCTCATTCCCCTGGTTCTCGACTCCAAGGCTTTGTGTCTATTGCATAAGGGCACTTGAGGAGGTGAGGGAGGTCAGTCCTGGGGTTTCACCTGCCGCCCCAAGCAGAAGCCTCTTTCCACTCCCCTCCATCTCAAAGGAAGTGATGACAGGGTAGGGGGTCTGTGGCTTCTTGTGAAGCATATGTCAGGTCTGTTTGTCTGGGGCATGGCAGAGTGCGGCTCCACCAGTCAATCTCTTCCTCAGAGTCCCTAACACTTCATGTGCCAGCTCTACTGCTAGGATGAGCAGATCATTGCACCTCACAGAGCTGCTCTCCCTGCTGCCCTCTGACAGCAGCTCCAGGCTCTGGCACTCCCTGCAGCCTGAGATCTGTACCAGGGCAAGCTTTTGAGGGCCCTCCATCTCGGTCACCACATCCTTTGTGATGCCCACAGAGGCATTGCAGTAGCTTTTTTCCAAGTGGACTGACTTCTCCGGTAAGGATGATGACTGCCACCTGAGTTAAGTGCTTGAGTTGGAAGTGCCTCAGTGCCTGTCCTGCTCACACTGCCTGCACAAACTACTACACCATGTCCCAGCTGAATGCACCATGCCCTGTTTGCCCACTTTATTCATTTGATGTAATCCCAGTGTGCGGTAGAACTGATGAATGTTGACTGAATCTGAACAAAGTGGCATGCTGATTTAGGTCAATGGTCAAAGAGTTCTGACAATTTATTTTTTTCATAGCCATTCTGAGCAAAGGCATTATGAACAAAAACTCATTTGCATAACTTCCTAAAGGGTTTAGAAGAGATGAAAAAAGTTTTTGTGATTTCTTTAATAAATTGCTCATATCCTTCCCACAAAATGCTGTGGGATGAAATGCAGAAAGACTGCAGTTGCATTCTTTCAAGTAGCATCATCCTAGCCTTTAAAGCTTCATGAACATCTATCAGTAGGTCCTTACAAGGGAGGCTTCCTTTCATTCCCGGTCTTTTGGACACACTTCTGGCCACACATGGAAACCTGTGGGCTCTTGTGGCTGTCCCACCTGTCCAAGCACAGATGTGTGTGACTTTTCTCATGACAACTAAGTAATTAGAAGTATTTTCATTTGGGGTATGGGCAGCATTTTTAGGAGCTCCACATGTATGTCTAGTCTCTCTCGGAGCCCCAGTGCTGTTTTTGCCTCTGCTAGCTTGAGAGACAAACCACAGTAGGAAGGATTTTTCCTCAGGGCCCCAAAGAGCAACTGTGAACATTTTCCTTTAGAGAGAAATCAGGTTCCTGTTGATAGCAAAGGAAGGTCTGCTCTTGATCCGGGGGGAAATCAGGGCTTTATTCAGCCTTTCTTCTGTGGCCCTGCTCCTGCCTGGGTCAGGAGCCCCTTCCCTGTCCCTGAGACAAGAGAGACTTCCACGTGCTTTTCTGGCTTATATCCAGGGAAAGGGCAAAAGGTGGAGACAAGCCACTACCCAATCAGGGATAAGGTGGGAGAGGAGCGGAGTTGGATTATATTCCAAGAAGGGAGCAGTGTGGGAGAAAGGGCAGGGAAAAGGGGCAGGGACAAACCTCGTGATGATACATTTTCCAGGGGAACAGGGGAGTACAGAAGAAACTGTTACAAAACCCAATATAAAAATGAAACACAATATAAACCCAAATAATACACAACAACACACATGGATGTGAAAGCCCAAGTTATAGACTCAAAAAGTGAGGTGTAAACTTCTAAGTCATGTTCTTTGCTAAAAGTACTTTTCATTCTTACATTTGAAGTAAGATTCTTTTAAAGTTCAGCAAGAATTTTTATCTGATTGTCAATTTATTGGAGCCCTGATTTTTGTGTTACTAGAAAGCAAAAGCTTTGAAATTCCTTCAATACAAAGAAAAAAAATGTAAAACCTCAGTGGGGAAAAAATGCAAAAAAGACTACTACATCAACATGGTATTTCTATAAAATTTTGAATATTTCATGCACAGAAGTGAAGATCACTTGATATCATTCTTTGGAAAAGAATATTGCTGTGGAGTATTTTGCAACCATCAACACTGACAACATCATTTTCTCAGAGAATGGGCTTTGATCAGCTGTGAGGTAGTAAGAGAACACATCTGGCTTACAATAAAGAAGACATACTGTGAGTCCTTATGACACTTCTATTGCCGGAGATGTAGCAATGATTTTTTAAAGTCCATTCCTCCTGTTTGCATCACAGAATCAGAGAATCAAAGCACTGTGTTCCTTTCATTTAAAAGTAATAAACAAGCTTTGCATTTCTGTTGGGTAATCCTTATTCAGTGAAGGTCAGTCATGCTTTCTTCCAGAAATTCTACAGAAGGAGGATCTGGTTCCAACTGCTAGCTTGTAGGATTTTGTGTAGGCCCAGTTACCTATTTGTGATCTAAATCTAAGTAAGAAAATCCTTAAGAATGTGACATAAAGCACAAGACACTGGCACTCCCAGATGAGTGTGAAATACTAGTTTGAATAATTCTGCCCTCTCAGAATCAGAACTTGGGGGTTTTGTTGCTTTTGGGAGAGGACTTACTCCAAGAAGGAAGTCTTAAAATGGCCTATCAGCAGTACATTAAGATCACAGAATCACAAAATTCTGTTGAGAAATCACAAAAAAGTTGAGAAAGACCTTTGAGATCATCCAGTCCATCCTATGAAACAGCACCACTGTGTCAACCAGACCATGACCAGGTATACAACATTCACAGCCTTCCCTTCATCCACCAGGTGGGTCAGCTAGTCATAAAAGGATACAAGGTTGGTCAAACACCAACTACCCCTCCTAAACCTGTACTGGCTGGGTCTGATCCCAGGCTGTCCTGTAGGTGCTGTTTGATGGCACTCAAGAGGATCTGTTCCATAATGTTTCTGGGCACCAAGGTCAGGCTGACAGTCCTGGTGTCCTGGATCTTCCTTCCTGCCCTTCTTGTGGATAGGTGTCACACTGGCCAACCTCCAGTCATCTGGGACCTCCCCAGTGAGCCAGGACTGCTGGTAAATGATGGAGAGTGTTTCCTCATCACCCTAGGATGGATCCCATCTGGTCCCATAGGTTTGTGAGCATCTAAGTGGCTCAGCAGGTCACTAACTGCTTTCTCTTGGATTACAAGGGGGCTATTCTGTTCCCTGACCCCATCTACCAACTTAGGAGGCCAGTTGTTCTGATTTCCTCTAGTATTTTCACTGTTCTGTGTCTGTGAAGTTTGGTAAAATCTGATGCAGCACTTAAGGCTGCACTTAAGGCTTATTTCTGAAACCTGGTGGCTATTTCAGCCCTGCCTCTTTTCCTAGCACTGGAAGCTTGTGCACTGTGTTGTGTGTCCTTCCCACTTGCTACCCTCCTGCAGATGGGAAAGCAAAAATGCTTTTTCTCTGCTACATGCTGTAGAAGGAGGGCTGGTGGTAAAGGTCTATTCAGTGATTTTTCAGGAACTTTACTGAAGGTTTTCCTCAGTTCAAATTGAGGAACTGCTGGTGCTCATGGTGACATGAGTGCAAGCCAAATTCTGTATAGAAGGAATATAAGAGCAAACTTGTATCCATGTGAAATTCTATGCAGTAGTCACTTTAAATGTCCAGTTATCTTTTTTGGTTGTGTTAATTTTCTGTTTTGTAAACAACCAAAGGACAGATCACAGTTTCGTTACCCTATGCTGTGTGTAAGACAAAAGTAGGAATAAGGAGGTTGACATAGGTGAGAAAGACACTGATTTGATACCACTAAGAGGTAGGACATAATGGTGTAAGTCAGAGTGAGCTGTTAGTGAAAGCTGAATTAGCAGATAGAGGGCAAATGAGTTATTACTTCATAAATATTTCAAAGTGCTTGATAAAATACTTTTTATTTAACACTCAACACTCATATATGGTTTTGGAGAGAGGCTCTCCTTAAAAAAATAATGGTCAATAACAAACATCCTGAGTTTATTGCTGCACTTGATTGGTGAGGTTAAAAGGCTTGTATCTCTGAGCAACAGTCATGACCCCAAACTACAGAATTGCTGAAGTTAATGTGAATAAATAATTACATACAAGAAACACTCTTCATCTCTCACTTTTTTATTCACTTTACACTCAGAAGATGCATTTCAAGAGTATTGTTTTTTGTCACTTTTTTCTAGTTAAGTTTAGCTATAAGGTAAGTATTTCTTCTTTAAGATTCTTGAAAATCAAGAGAAAGTTCTCCTTTCTTCCATCTAATATTAAAAGTAACAGAGAAAAGAAAGAAAAGTAGGTAGCTTATTCAGGACATGAGTGTATACACAGCATGTATTAGTCCAAAGGAACTAACGGATGTTCTGGAACAGTTTTCAAAATTTTTCATGAAAAAAACCCAACAAACTCTCTCCAGAAAAGTTGATGTCTTCTCCCTTTATTCTCTCGCTTTGTAGCAAATTTGAGTATGAACTTGACCTCAAATTGTGCAACAAATGAGATTATGATGTATTCATGGTGTAGTCAAATCCCCAGAATCTTCCTGAGGCAGACAACCCAGAGATTCATGCCTATTTTCCTTGCTTATTAAATGATAAAAGAAGAGTGATTACCTTACACTAGACTTTCTGATTTGCTGTGAATTACTATGAAAGGCTTAACTAGCCAGTTACAGATCAAGATGCACATAAGAAAAATTTTCTTTACAGAAGTTGTCATATCACTAGATGTATATAATAAAACTGTTCCTGATTAGGTGAGAATTTTTTGCATAATTGTATGGAAGAGACATGCTGAAATCATAGAAAAATTAAATTGTTTAGATTGGAAAGAACTATTAAGTTCATTGAATCCAGCTGTAGGTCTGGTGCTGCCAAGTCCACTGCTAAGCCAATCCCCAAGTGCCACCTACACACATCTTCTTGATACCTTCATGTATGCTGACTCAGCTCCTTACCTGGACAGTTTGTTCCACTGCTTTAACAGCCCTTTCTGTGAGTCTGATTGGGTTTTAAAACCCACATATTAATGTGACCATCTAAAAACCCACATGTTTATTGTTTTGATGATGTGGCATTATAAAGAGGGAGTTCAGACAATCAGTTTTAGGAAAGACAAGTGAGTGATAACCAGGACTTTTTATTCCACTTGCATCTACTTTTCATTTCCATTTATTTTCGGGATCTGTTGCTGAAGGGATTAGTGTCACTAGTGATAGCTGCTACAGTTAAAACAAGTAGTGGATGGCAGTTCTTGGCTGGACCCACCCAGGGACAGACAGAAATGCTTCTTGACTGGTCAGTCTGGGACCAGCAACCTCCACGCAGCTTACATTTGATACTAATTATGTGACTAGATAAATGGTTGTGATTTGCCTTTAGAGTTGTCAGCTGATCCTAGCTCTGGATTTTGTATATAACAATATTCTTAGTTTTCCCACACTAACTTACCCCTTCATTGGGACCTCTAAATATGACCTAGACAGAGGAAAATGCCTAAGGGATGGTTTATTAATTCAGGCTCCTATTGCTAGTTCTCCTTGACACCCGAGATGGCCTTTGGGTGTCTCCTTCCTCAAAATCATCATGGATTTTGGGTAGATAAGAACAAGCCTTTGCAATGGTGCTGCCTGAGGCCTGGCTGCTTGGTGTCAATTATTTTCCTGAGTAATTTGTGAACACTTGGCCTGAATCCCCTTTGTGTGCTCACAACATAACTCTTGCCAGCTGCTGGTATCCTGAAAAAAAAAAGGTCACATTAGAAAGACTGTGGCACAGACGTGTAAAAAACCAGAATAATAGTAAATTTGAAGATTTTTGTTTTATTTAACTGTTCTCCAGAAGCCCCATCCTATCCATGTTCTGTTCAGTGATTATACTTACACATAACACAACGTTTTGTGAGTAGTTTCATTGCCTAAAATATTAAAAGAAAAATACAAAATTTCTTGTCCATGAGCAATTTAAAAATTCAAGAGTTGTCTGGATCTGGTGCTGGGTGATGTGGTTTAGAGTTTACAGTAGTAGTGCTAGGTTGACAGTTGGACTGGATGATTTTGAAGGTCTCTTCCATCCATAATGATTCTATGATTCTATTTATAAATAGAATATCTTCTTTCCTTTGGTAAAGAACAACATAAACTAACATCCTACTGTGTTACATTTCACACAGCCTTAAAACACTGTTCCTTGATAAAATTTATTTATATTTCAATTAAGTAAGCATTACAAAAAGATTTTTTTTTTCTGTTGATGATGCTTTTATATTGGGCCCAGTAATGAAAGAATTGGTTGGAATGGGAAATGTTAATACTACCAGTATGCTAGAATATCAAGCTTCCAGTGTGAGTTTGGATTTTTTTTTTTTTTTTTTTTTTTTTTTTTTTTTTTTTTTTTTTTTTTTGGTTAGTCTGAATAAATGCTTAAATACCATACAGTGTTTAAGGACACCATAATAGATGAAATTTTTCATTCAGCCCTATTTACAAAATAAATAGCATTCTAGTAACGAAAGATGACAAACTGGTGATACAAAGGGAATTTTAAACAAAAGACTTCTTTTAGAGTTTTACTGATTCATATTGCCTCCTATAACTTCTTCTATGAAGAAATTATATAGTAGCTCTTACTATGAATGCAGAATAAAGACTCTTGGCACAACAAAGAAAGAATGTGTTTGGGAATCAGGGACGAAAGAGTCCCTAGACTGACCTGCAAAGTACTAAATGTTTCTTGTACTACTTTGAACAGAGTGCTCAAGCTCACATCTGTCAAGAACTTAAGCATTTAAAAATTTTTCATTTGTTAGCACTTGAGTTATTCCACTAAATGTAATTTCTCTTCCAAGAAAATACATTTAGGGAACACTAATACAAATTTTGGCCAATTTTTTTTCATAGTTTAGGGGACAATATCTCAAAAAAAAAAAAAAAAAAAAAAAAAAAAAAAAAAAAAAAAAGAAAGGAGATTTTGAAAGCTACGTTCTCAGTTGCACCACTAATGAAAATTTATACTTTTTTCCCCTCTTGGCAGTTCCATCCACAAACTGCCATCCATTTTTTGTTTCCACTGTGTCAGCTATAACTCTGACATTAAATCTTTCAGCAAGAGAATGGAAATCTTTCACAAGCAAATGGAAATGAAAAGTAGATATAAGTGGTATAAAATTCAGGATTTTCATTGTCAAAATCTGTCAATATTGTTTGTGTTATTTGCTAAACGAAATTATAATGTATAAATAATGTATACTAAAGTATACATTTTTTCTCTTTGCACCACAGATATGTATTGTTTCTTTATGTAAACTCTTTTCTATGAAGCTATCGCTGGGTGAAAAAAGGGAGCTTCAATCAAAATGCTTTCATTAAAAAGCTTAGATGAAGACAAAATTTTAAAGAACAACAACAAAATAACAACAATGTCCTCTGAAATGCCTGAGATTCAAAGAACTATTTAGGTAAGCTGGCAACAAGCTCTGCTGCAATCTGTGCACAGAAGCTGCAGCTGCAGGAGAACCTGCTGGCAGTGGCTACCTCATGCAGTTCTCCATGGGGAAGTTCTCTGTGACAAGATTTGAGCAGGGGAGCACTGTTAGCTCTAAATTTATCTCTGAATTTGAATGGGTTTAATTCCGATTGTGGAAAAAGAACAAACTAAACACCTTCATGAAAAGCAAAATAGTGAAAAATGTTTTCTTTTTTATTTTCCACTTCACCCGTAAAACCTGTAAATTGATGGGTAATTTAATTTTACTTTACTTCCTTTTCTTGACATAGATATTGTATGTCTTTGCAAACCAATGTGAATATGTGAATGTCACATTGTGTTTATAATTTGATTCAAGTTAGTTTATGGTTCTAATACCTCTTGATCACGTATAACACTTACTGGAAGTTTACCGCTTGCAGAAGATAAGTTTATTTAGCTCTCAGCTTGGATGACAAAGTGAAAATATTTTCTGAACTGTGTGGCATGGTATATTGATATATTAATTTGAAAGTTTTTGGTGCTGTTTTTTTTTTTTTTTTTTTTTGAGATGAGTTTTTTCAGTTTCATTGCAATGGACCTCAAGTAAAATCCGAATGGGTTAGATTATCTCGTGGTCAAAGGCTTTGTAGATTTTAACATGAATTTATAGGCAGCACAGAATGTAGCGGAAACTGTTTAGCACTGTTTCTCAAAGTTATTATGATTCCTTTCCATGGCAGGAGGGGTGGAACCAAAGATGACTTCAAGGCTCCCTTCCAGCCAAAAGCATTCTGTGATTCTGTGATTTTGCATCATGAGAAAATGGCAAAGGAAAAACATGTAAATAGTGTTGTTCTGAAGCTTGCTCCAAGAAACTGTGAAGAAATCAACAGTTTTGATCTCCATGAAACTCATGAAAATATTTATTTCAAAGTTGGCACCTCTTGTGTAGAAGTACCTTTGGGTTTTCTGTCTCATAAAATTCAGGTGAGATTCACACCACTGGAAAACATGTAAAATTAAGTAACAAATAGATGTAGTTATGATCCTTCTTAGTCTTTTCCCTCTAAGAATATGCTTTTTCCCCCCCATTTTGGACATGTGGAAATTTATCCTAACCTTTCCATCCCAATGCTGGAGCCTTTTCCCATTACTCCATCAGAGGAAATTGTGCTAGGCACTGTGTGTCTCAGTTTTCCTCTCTGTCTAGATGTTTCTGAAGTTTTCTGTCAATACTACCTTGTGCCAGAAAGAGGAGGGATTGTGCCAGTTATCAATACAGAAAAGACACTCCCTGTTCCAGTAAGACATTGCTTAAGACTTAAGGAACAAAAGAAGGAAGAATAAGAATTTTAAAATCTGAAAAGTAACCTAAGCAAAACAGTTCCCCAAAAGAGTAATTGAAACAAATGGAGACTTCACTCATAGAAGGTAGAAATAAAAACACACGTAGATCTGTCCTGAAATGTGTCTCTTCATTTGACATTGTCATCTGGGCAAAGACAAGGTAGTTCAGACATTTTGAAAGACCTGACTGTATTTCCTATGTAAACAAACAGTCCTTGATATCTCTCCTCTCTAGGGCTCCTGCTTCTATTATCAATCTGTCACAAAAATACTTCACAGTGTTGGTCTGTTTTTCCACAGTTTATCTTAATGACAGCACCTCTTAAGTATTGAAAGCTTTAAAGTCAGGCTTCATCTACACTGAGTGTCTGTAAGGCATTGGGAAAGAAACTCTGTGAGATAGTGATAAAAGATATGGCAAAGAGGGATATGTATTTCTGTGTGTACATGTAAGTGAACAAAGGCTAAAGGCAGATGAAATCAATAAGTCTTAATATAGGGTATAATCTGCTTTCTAGTGAGTTGAGATAAAACTATTGTAGCAATACTGTACAGTGTGATTCATTCCCCCCTCTCTAACCCGGGGCACAAGGAAAGGTATTTTTTTTTTCTGTAATGAAAAGCTGGAATGCAGTGATGAAATAGTCAATGGAGAGTGGCTGAAATTTCCTGTTTGTCGTCCTGGAACACAAACCTGCAACCTTCACATACACAAGTAGTGTATGTTGATACATCTCTAACCAGCCTGTAACTGGTGGTTTGTAGACATAATCTGATCATAATAATTGTGGATATTTGGATTGTAAATACACAATACCAGAAAAAAAAAACCAATATGAAGCAATCAGAAAGGCTGTGGTAGTAAATTAACATCTGCTGTACCACTAGACTGTAAAGCCCTTGAAAACAGTAAGAACTGATAATAACTCAGAATAGGAGAAAAGACAGGCTTGCATTCAGCCTCAGTCATCTCTTTGAAACCAACTATGAGGAGCTGACGACTGACTTAGAGGGAAGAGCATTTATTACCAGTGGACAAGTTGAAAGTGCATCTGAGAATCTGTGGGTTTGGTGATGTTCCTTGCAGTTAGTTTATTATTTTTTGCCTGTATGGAATTAGTTTGGAGACAGAGAGCTAATAAGAAGAGACTGAATACTTACAAGTAAGTGTGGCATTCAATAATCACCATGAAAGTGAATTGTATCACTGTGCCATTGGACCTCCTGAAATTTCATATCCTCTGCAACTACATAAAATATGAAAAAATATCAAGGGGATTCAAAGCAGGATCTTTAAGACTTTTAACTAATTGATTTGGCTTGGTAACATAATCTTTTCCCCATTGTTCCACCTTCAGTATTGAAAGAGCAAGGCACAGAGAAAAAAGTCAGGCAGAAAGGTCTGTTCTTCTATATCTGAGGCAAGGATTTGTGTAGACAGTGTCCTGTCTCCGTCTCCTGAAGGCTAGGTGCTATCTAAGGGCATCAGTGGGATGGCTGAGACTCATTCCACAGCCAGGGCTGATGAATGCTATGACCAAGATTCTCCAACATGTCACAGAATGAGGCACTCTATCAGAAGGCAGGGCAACATGGGCAATCTTGTGCCCAGTGAACAACCAGCTCCTTGTTTTGAGTTTCTTCCAGCAGCCTCCTTTTTGAGGAGGTAGCCAGGCACTCTCTTTTCCATGCTGTAGGAAAGCAGACAAATGTTTATTTGAGTATCTCGTAATTTAAGAGCCTGCCGCAGCTTTGTGTTCCCACTAACACAGGACTGGTTTCTCTCGGTAGCACTCAGATTGCTGCAATAAAATTGGTTTTAGGACCTGGGGCTGATGGTAACTGGTGCTTACTCTGGAGTGATTTTTTGAGAACTGTTGCTAGACTTTTCAGTAACCTGCTGCTGAAGTGGACAGAAATGGAACAAACTACCAGCTGTAAGGGAAAATAGCAGAATATTGATAATTTCTGTGAAGACACTGCTTTAATCCAGTGGAGTGGACAAAGGCAGTGGTCTTCGGTAATTTAGTTCAGTGTACCCTATTACCATCAGTGGATGATGGGGGAGTGCTTTCGCTGTAGATAAAGAAAGTGAGTCAAAGGGTTGGGATGGAGGAGGTTTTAGGGGAGACCTTATTGCAATCTACAACTTCCTCGAAAGGGGAAGAGGAGGTGCAGGCACTGATCTCCTTTTTTGTGGTGACCAGTGACAAGACCTGATCAAATGACCTGAAGTTATGTTGGGGAAGATTTAGGTTAGATATCAGGAAAAAGTTGTTAACTTAAAGGATGTTTGGGCAGGCTCCACAGAGAACTGGTCATAGCATGAAGCCTGACAGAATTCAAAGAGTTTGGACAACAGGCTCATTGTGTGATTCCTGGAGTGGTCCTGTACAGGCCAGGAGCTGGACTTGATAGTTGAGGGTCCCTTCCAATTCAGCATATTCTAGGATTCTGTGATTCATTTTTCTGAAACTATGGCATAACCATCACATGGCTTTTGTATTCTTGCATTTTGTACTGAGCACACAATATGCCCCTGTGACAGCTATCTCTTTGCTATCAGTCAGGCGGGGACTAAAGTGTGAATCTTAAATTTTCCTTAGTGAGTGATTCTTGTTTAGTTTTTTTCAAAGTAAGAATTGCCCAGGTTTGCAAAGAAAAAGATCTGAATTCATGTTTACTGAAATCATTGATACTTATATGCTCATGAGGCAGAAAGAGAACGAGTTGGTGTAAGGTCTTTGAAACAATCTTTTCTCTTTTTTTTTTGGTGGGTTGCAGACCCACCTTGGGTAATGCAGCCTTGGATAATGTTGATGTACTAGTTTGAAAGCAAACTTATAGGAGATTCCAAGTCAGAACTACAATTTAACAGGAAAATTAAAATAAAGACAGTAGAAACACTGGTTTAACCTGACAGAGTCAGAACTGACACCTTGTTGATCAGGGTGATGGTAGCAGTCCAAGTAAATTGTGGCTGCAGTCCTGTTGAAGTGATAGATGTGGTTCTGCTGAAGCGGTGATCCTGTAGAAGGGTTTATCTTCCTCTGAAGGTTCAGTGGTGGTTATGTAGCTCTTGTCCTCTGGGAATCTAGTAGGTAGGGCTGTTCTGGTGCTCCAGCCTCAGATTATATCCAGGTAGGAATGCTTGATTCTTCCCCCTGGGTGGAGCACCTTACAATGGGATGAAGTAATTTTATGAGTCATGCAGTTACCTGATGGCCCATTAGCAGAAGATAGCCCCTGGAGGGAGTTATCAGGGATGAGCCATGGAAGAGATAAAGAATACTGCCCCACCTGTTTTAACAGCTTATGAAGTTGATAATAGAATACATACTTTTGGTTACCTCTTACATTGTGACTTAAGACAGCTGAGCAAGGCAATTCTCAGAGGTTTTATAAAGTCAGTAAACATTCTCTTTTTGCAAACTGTTCTGCTTGTGCAAGTTGTTGCTGGCTGCTTTCAGTGAGGCTAAAGGAAAGGTGCCCAAAGCAGTCATCTCAGATAAATGTAGGGGAAAAAAAAAAAAAAAAAAAAAAAAAAAAAAAAAAAAAAAAAGGAAAAGTTTATTCAAAGGGTGATTGCTGCAAATTATTGACATTGAGTCAAAAAGGAAACCTCAATTAAAACCACAACTCTACTGAAGGAAAATGCTAAAAGATAAATATTCTCTTTTGGAGTCCTTGTTACGAGGGAGAGAAAAAGTTGGAACAGAAGCCTAGTCATGGAGTACCACTGAGAACCATGGAGAACCAATGCAAATATCCAGATGTATCTAGGAATAGAATGCAGGTGATTTTGGTCCTTCCTGAGCAGTCTTATGATCCAACAGTTGGCCAATACAGATGCATTTTCTATTGATCACGTGCAACATTTTCTGAACTGAGCTGAGCAGCAACAAACAAGTGTGTGTGTATGTGTGTGGATATGTATTTTGTGACTCTGCTTACATTCCCAGCGTAACTACAACGACAAGACTGACAATTCAGTCTTGCCACTAGCATCAGGATGATTATTGCAGAATTACTGAGCCATTTTGCATAGCAAGGAAGAAAAGTAGTGGTATAAAGATTCAATTTCCCACTGCCTGAATGACCCATCAGGCTGCAACCCATCTGCTTTCCTGAACTGCATGTGTTCCCAGAGACTGCCAAGTACTGGAATGAGAAAAAGGTGATCTTCAGGGGAGAGAAGAGAGTTTCAGCAGGAGATGGAGGAATGTTCCTGTTGTATAGGAGAACCAAAAACTGAAATACAACACAAAACCAAACCAAAACACAAACCCCCAAACAAACAGAAAAACCAACCCCCCCCCCAAAAACTAACCAACCAAAAAAAAAACCAAAAACCCAAACCAAAAAACAAACAAACAAAAAACCAAAATAAACACCCCCAAACCCCAACCAACCAACCAACAACAACAACAACCAAAAAAAAGGAAAGAAATACATATTTAGGTACTGAGAGTGCCAGATCCTAGCACTAAACAGCCAGAGGACTTTGCAGAAGAAGGCACTGTATTGGATAAATGTGATATTTAAAAACAGAATAGAAGTAGCTTCTGATCCTCCTCAGCCACATTTTTACCAGTTCTGTGCAACTGAGTGACTTGAGAGCAAAAATAAATAAGTAAATGGGAGCAGCTACCTAGGCAGTACGGTGGTGACTGTGAAATGAGTTGTCTAGGACTGCCCATATCTTCAATGACCCATAAATTATATAAGAAGGTCTGGTTGGTGAGAAGTGTTCCATTATGGAAGCTATAATTTTCTGAGGGGTCTTTGCCTGCAGAATTTGGAATAACTGCTGAATAGCAAAACCTGTTTTTAATTGACCTGGAACAAACAGGCACTAGGTGTGGTCACGTTGTTCTTTAAGGATGAAGGGCAAAATGACAAAGATTTAGTTGACCTGTTGAGTACCATAGCCTGGGTCATGTCACCTGAGATTCTTGCAGTTTGCTATAAAGGTTCTCAGACTGCAGAAGGTCTTTCACAGAGACATCGGCTCCTCCTCCACTTAATTGATGGTCATAGAGAAAAATAGAGAACAGACTGCTTCTCCTGTTGTACTTGTCCAGTAATTATTTATTTTCCACATTTTTGTGTTTTCTGGGAGTCCTGGTATGAACTACACCAGTTCAAATTCATGGCCTCTGGACCTCATTAAGTCTTCCACCGGATGAAAATAGAAGTCCTTTCTTGTAGCACAGGGCTTCTTCATACAGGTTGGCACTTCTCAGCTTTGTCTTCAGAATGCTGATAAATTGTCCTTTCTTCCCTCTGAAAAAGTGTTGTCTTGGTTTGAAAAGACAGGTGTCTGCTATGGAGAGGCAGGCCTCTCTAGGAAATGAGGAATTCAAATCCTTCCCTCCGTGTTATTATAATTTGGAAGATTAAAAAAAACCTTTTCAGTCAGAGCTATGGGGAAAAGGAATAACAGTCCTTTACTAGTAAATATAACAGGACAGACAAAAAACAACAGCAGTTATAACAATAGTAGAACAGAACCAAGAACCCTGAGGACAAACGGTGGAAGCTCCGGCGCTGATGGCTGGAAGCCGGGCGCGGTGGACTGTCCTCCGCAGGCAGGGGGTGTCCTCGGCAGGCAGAGGTGGCAGTGCCGGAGAAGCTGCAGCGGCGGGACCCGGGCTCACCCAAAATCCAGCAGGGCAGCGAAGAAAACTCCGAATTCCTGGGCGCTCCAACAGATGGTAGAATTCCCAGGACCAGACTCCTTCATTACCCGTGGACTCCAGGCAGCCAGCAGTCGTCCGATCCGTGCTCCCCGGAAGACGAGAGCCGGGAGACCACCACCCTCCGCTCTCTCCGGGAGTTTTCTCCCTCCCCCAAACTAAGTGATCAGCTTCTTTTTGTCCAGGTTAAGCACTCAGCATTTAGTCTCCTAGCAACTTGGTGGGGGGGAAAATTCTACAGGAAACTTAACCCTCAACCTCAACAACTCAACCCTCAACCGCTCTCTGTCTGATGAAACATTTATGTGGCCCTTTGCAGCCTTTAAGATCCTTTTCAAGTTGCACAGCAGAGCAGGGATGGAGATTTTGTTGGTGTTTCCCTGACCTGGTACTTGTAGAGGCTCTTGCTGTTTCCGTCAGGCTCAGCTCAGTCCCCAGGCCTGTCAGATGTGAGCAGTGCTGCCCTGCACAACTGCAGTCTTGCAGAGTGGCCATGGACGGACAGACTACCAAAAGCTGTTTCCACAGAGCCTGGGCCTCCTCCAGCACGACTCATAACAGCCTCTCAGCTCTGCTTTGCCATGGCTCTTCACAGCAAGCAGGCAATCTTGCAATCTCTGCATTCAAACCAGCATCTCCTTCCCAGGTCGTGTCGTTCCCTTGACCTCCCAGGAGAATGAAATCTCTGGTCCTGCAACTTTTTAGAGCTATCATTAAGCAGGAAGGGGCCTCAAGAGCTGGGTGATGTACTGTGGACATGTACCTACAAGAACAACTTTGGCATTTCCCTTTGCATTGATCACTGGTAGATGTTTGCTTGATATGACTGAATCATCACCTGCAGCACCAGTCACAGGCGCAAAGGAATTTCTAAGCCAGACCATTCAGCAGCAGCATGTGGCTATGCCATGAGACAGAGGGGAACCTCAACTCCAGTACCTCTAAGGCTTATTTGTGACACAGTGAACACACCACCAGCAGTCACCCGGTGAAAACCATTCAAACCACCTCAAACACTTGATTGAACAAACCCACTAGAAGTTTAAAAGCTTTAGGAAGCTGTCTGAATTGCTTGTCAGGTTTTAGAGCTCAGATATCATGGGATTTCTGAGTACTGTCCTGGATGATAAAGGTTCTCTGTTGTTCAATTTGCTGTCTCATGGGGAATAGAGAGGGTAAACTTCCAGGAGGTACCACAGTCATGTTGCAATGGTCTGGACCGAGCAACAAAAACTTCATGCAGTAACAATTAATAAACTTCAATAAATACATTTGTAGTCTAATAAAAAAATAGAAAGGAAGGGAGAAATATTCTCTGACAATTGCTAAATAGCTAAGTGTCTGGAGTCACTGGGGTTTTTTATTATCACAAAAATTCTTGCATTATAATTGTAATACCTGGAATCAATAATAAGAAATTGAGTTATAAAGAAACATTGATGTGATGTTAAGTACATTATTGGCATACCAAAATAATTTACAGTCCAATAATCATACGTCTAACACTGATTATTGCAAACTGTAATTTGAGAAAGTTAAAATGTGAATCGTAATTCAATAGAGTGCTTGACAATTACTCTGTTATGCATAAAGATAATAGGCATAAAAATTTGCTTGTTTACCTGTGGCAGAAAGCCTACTAATTTTAATTACAGATATTCAAATTGGCTGTCTTTAATAAAACAGTTAAAAGATAACTCTGCTCTTGCTTACCCTTGAAAAAATAAGGGTGATTCCACCAGACACATGGGCTTCTTTGCATTTTTGTGCCATAGATCAGAATATTGTCATTTGAGCTTACCTCTTCATGTGGCTATCTTCTGCTCAGCAAGTTTTATATCAGTTAAGAAGAAGCTTTCATCTTAATTGTAGATTATTTTGGCTGGATTGTGTGGAGCACTCATGTAGAAAATAGAAGCTTGTTCAGCTCCTGTCATGATCTCATCCCTTAAAAACTAATGTAGAGTTATCAAAATGACTTAATTTTAATCGATTGCATTTCTGCAGATTGCCTGATATTATAAGCTGGCATAGATCTAGAAATTCAAAAATCAAAAGCAATACTTCTTAATGCCTCAGATGTTGAAACAAGCTAGTGATTGGTGTGTGACTTCCACATCAACATATTTTAAGAGTAGGATTATTGGGCCCTTTTGGGCTCTCTTTTCTATCTATTTTTTTTTTTTTTTTTTTTTTGGGGGGGGGGGTGGGGGCGGGCTGGGGGGTAGATGAGGAGCTATGAGACTTGGCATAGCTAGAATTTTAGTTGCCTTTATCTGAGTAAATACTTTTTCATAATTTTTCATGTGTCCCAGCATATCTCTGACATAAGTTTCTTAGGAGAGTGGAGGAAGTCAGAAGAAGAGTTAGGATATATTATTTTTTCTCTTGATAAATAAAACTCACAGAAAAGAACCCTGCAAGAACACTGTGATTCTATTCTTTTTAATTTATCTTCTAAAGCATTGTGTAATCCAGATATTTTTCCACAGCAGTCATCAGAAATTCGCTCTGTAACAATAAAGAGGGAACATTTTTTTGTATGCAAAACAACCTTCTGCTTAGGGCTTCTAAAATGAAATTAATACTGCACATGTACAGTGTTTTTATTTTGATGAATCTTCAAATTAGGTGAATAAAAGATATAGTTTTGTTTAATACAAGTATTTTTTGGTGACTGCTGAATAGAATCCAGCCTCAGAATAGCACTTTCTTGGGCTGTCTTTTACCTCTATTAGATAATTAATGATTTTTTTTCCTCCTATTAAACAGGAAGTTTCAGGAAAAAAAAAAAAAAAAGTGTTTTTCTGACGAGGGAAAAAAATTAAATTGCCTTTACTGATTAAAGTTATTACAGTGTAAAAATAATTTCTAGAGACAGAGGTGATGACCTTGAGAAGAGACGTTACCTCAATTTTTGAAACAGGTTGTTCAAGCCAGCCGACTGGCATAGGAGTTTTCTAACCAGCTCAAAAAAAATCCCCCAAACCCAAAAACCTACAGATTATTTTTCCTGTTGTCCGGAGAACATGAGCATGGCATTCCAGCTTGGGGGACCAGGGAACAATGAGAGTCAGGTTAGGTGTGCAGCTGTTAATGTGCCCTTGAAGGAGAGAATGATATTCAGGCAGTGTGCTAGACTCTCGTTTTAGAAAAGTTTATTTATATTTATAAAAATCTCACAAGAGGTTAAAAGAAATGTTGATGAGATGTTAGATCACTGAATCTCTTTACAAGAAATGGAATCCAGGTCCTCCCTGGCTGTCAAACTCCAGCTGACTGAAAGGTAATTACCTTTGAAGCCAGCAATGGTAATTGTCATAGAGATTGCCTAGTGAAACAGCAGAATGTTTTTTACATATGTTTTTACAGGTTTTACATACTGGCCCGTGCAGTCGCCCTGCCAGTTTATCAGGAGATAAACCTGATTTGCTTTTCCAATGCTTGGAGCCTATAACCCGGAAGATTCTTGTATTCTTTTGGTTGTAAGAGCAATCCATTGTCTATAAAGTCCTTATCCTTGATGCATTTGGGGGCAGTCCACAGCTCCTGCGTGTGCGCAGAGGAGACTTGGAATGATTATCCAAATCATTCAGAATCTTCATCAATACCTTTATCTGTGCAAAACCTGTCCTCACCAGATTGGGTCTCCTTACCAAGTTTGTTTTCTCACCACCTCAACCTGTTTGTGTCCACTGAGTATTCTCAGGGCTATGTTTGTACTGTAACTTCCACAAGCTGTGGTTGTTCCTTCTTCATTCTGCAAATAGCAGCCTTTTGAGATGATTTATTTTTGGTACTTCAATAGGAGGAGTAATATAGTAAATAATGCACTAATGAGGACATCTCTTACTTTGACAGATTAACATAACACTTTTTTATTAAAATAGTTGCATCCAAGCAATTTGCTTCTAAGAAGGCAAGTAAATGGGCAAAATAAAGGCAGTGCAAGTAGTGGCAAACATTTTAGGTCTCTGAAGTGATTTTGGGAGAGGTTGCAAGTTGATGCCAAGTAAAATAACTCCACCCAGTTCTACTATGAACAAATACTGTACAACTCATGTATAACAGCTCTCCTGTACAAAATTTGCAAAACAAAAGCAACTTCTGGATTTGTGGTATAGGCAGGACTAGAAGTTGAATTTTAAAGCAGAATCTGACATGGTATCTAGCAAGACCAGAGTAAGTGAATATATGTTTGATTTATGCTTGGGCTATGTTCTGTTTTACTTCACAGCTAGTTTACAGAGCCGAGAGTAAAAAGACCTGACAGAAAATCCTGTGTCACCTGTTAAACTAGAAAAAAGGTGAACATGACTGAAGGGAGAAATAATCTACTGAGGGACTATAGATGTGTATTGAATGTGAAATTTTGATGAAACCACAGGCTATGAGAAAATCCATGCTCCAATAATTTTTTTTTTTTTTTTGTGAAGTCAATTACAGGCTTGTGACACATGGTATTATGTAGAGAGTTTTGGTAGAAAGGATTATGTTCAAACAGAAAAGCTTATCCTTTGATAAACTGTGGCTGCATATCTGATGTTGTTGTCAAGACTGACCTCAAAAGGCCTTGGCTGTCTCCTGAGCTGCCAGCTAATATTGCTTAAATTTGTGAGTGCACCTTTTGTTGTTATGCTACAGGTGAGGAAGGATGGACAAAGAGGTTGAAGTTAAGGAAATACAGACAAACTTTTAACATTGACCCCATAAAATCTAATCAAGGCATTAGCTAGCTGGCCAGGAAAGGGAAAAGTTCCCAAAATGCACCTCAGCTTCTAGCAAGTCATCTGATAGCTCCTAAAAGGTCTTCATCGATCAGAATGCTTAGGGGCTGTGTTCATAGTGTCTCAGAAACAGTGAACAGGAGGGGGGAAATCAAGCAGTCCTGTAGGAACAGAAATAGTGCTGGGTCATATGACAGAGTCATAGAACCATAGAATGGCTGGGGTAGGAAGGGAACTTAAATTTGACCTAGTTCCAGCTCCCCTGCCATGAGCAAGGACACCTTTCACTAGAGCAGATTGCTCAGAGCCCCAAACGACCTGGCCTTGAACAAACTGAGGGATAAGCATCAACAGCTTCACAAGGCCTTCTTGTTCCACTGCCTTACCACCCTCAGGGTAACAAATTTCTTCCTAATAGCTAATCTCAATCTGTCCTATGTCAGTTTTAACCTATCTTATCCTTTTCCAACTCTCTTGTAGCTCCTGTAAGTACTAGAAGGCTGCTAGAAGGTCTTCTGTAAGCCTTCTATTTAAAGACTTCATCCTGTCTTCATAGGACAAGAGGTCCAGCCCACTCATCACCTTTGTGACACTGCTCTGGACTCCCTCCAACACGTCCATGTCATTCTTACATTGGGTCCTCACCTTTAGGGCAGAACACAGTCTGCATGCCTGTTTATCTCACACTGCCCTTGTTCCTCAGACATTGCTGTGAATGGCAGAACCCAGGAATGGGAATGGTCTTGCAGTGTAATACTGTTACCAGACATAAGGCTTTCTATAAAAGGATATACAGTTTTTAAGTTTGCTGGGTACAGGAGCAGGCAACTCCTAAATGTTGAAAGAAATGTAGGTGAGGCAGAAGACTGGCTTGGTTGAACAGGGATTTTCTCTTGGAAATAAGATCCTCAATGGAAGAAAGGTCAGGTGCCATGGGAAGAAGACAAAGATGCTGCTCACCACTGCAGGGAGAAAATGTGCAGCCAAAGCTCAGCTGGAGTTATAGCTGGCCAAAATTGTGGGGCACAATAAGAAGAGGTTTCTCAAGTATATTAATGGCAAAAGGCAGTGTAGAAATAACATCAGCCTCTTACAGGATGAGGATGGTAATCTCACCATCAGGGACATGGACAAGGCAGAGGTGTTTAATGCATTCTTTGCATCTTTCCTCCACATGGATCTGGGGATGTGTGAGTGCCCTGAGCTGGAGGACCAAGGCTCTGAGAATGATCAGCTCCCTAATAACCTTGAGGTTGTGCAGGATCTGCTGCTCCAAATGGATCCCTTCAAATCTATAGGGCTTGATGAAATTCATCCAAGAATCCTCAAAGAGCTGGCTGATAGAATTGCAAAGCTTCTCTTGATGATATTTGAGTGGTCTTGGGAATCTGGATCGGTCCCAAGTGACTGAAAGTTGTCTAATATTTTCCCAAATTTCAAGAAGGACAAGAAGGGTTACACTGGAAACTACATACCTATCAGTTTCACTTCAGTGCCTGGTAAAATTATGGACAAGATTATTCTGGGAAATGTTGGAAATAACCTGGAGGACACCATAGCTATCATCACAACCAGCACATCCTCATGAGAGGAAAGTCCTATTCTCCAGCCTGATTTCCTTTCATGACAAGGTAACCTATTTAGTTGATTGAGGGAAGCCAGTTGATGTGATCTTTTTTGATTTCATAAAGCTCTCTGTACTGTCTCTCTCAGGACCCTTCTGTAGACGATGTCCAGCCCACAGCTGGATAAACACATCATGTGGTTGATGAGCAGCTGGCTCATGGGGTTGGGCACAAAGGGCTACAGTGAGTGGGGTGACGTCAGACTGGTGACCTGACACTTGTGGGGTTCCACAGGGCTCCATCCTTGGGCCACTTCTCTTGAACATCTTCCTAAATACCTGGATGCAGGACTGGAAGGAATACTAAGTCAGTTTGCCGATGACACTAAATTGGGAGTAGCTCTCAAATCCCACAAAGGTAGAGAGGCCCTGCAGAGACCTGGACAAATTAAGGTCTGAGAAATCACAAACCATATGAAGTTTAACAAGGATTCTGCACCTGGGATGGAGAAACCTGGATGTGTGTATGGACTGGGCAACAAGAGACTGGAGAGCAGCGCTGTGGAAATGGACCTGGGGTCCTGGTTGATGGCAAGATGAACATGAGTCAGCAGTGCCCTGACAGCCAGGAGGGCCACCTGTGTCTTGGGGTGCATCAGGTACAGCATTGCCAGCTGGGCAAGGAGGGGGATTGTCCCACTCTGCTCTGCACTGGGTCAGCCTCACCCTGAGTGCTGGGGGCAGTTTTGAGTGTCACAATACCAAAAAGACATTAAGCTGTTAGAGAATGTCCAAAGGAGGACCACGAAGATGGTCAAGGGCTTGGAGGGGAATCTGTATGAGGAGTGGCTGAGATCCCTGTGTCTGTTCAGTCTGGAGGAGACTGACGGGAGACCCCACTGGAATCTACAACATCCTCATAGGGAGGAACAGGCACCAATCCCTTCACTCTTGTGACCAGTACCAGGACTCAAGGAAATGGCATGAAGCTGAATCAGGGGAGGTTTAGTGTGGGTATCAGGAAAAGGTTCCTCATCCAAGGGGTGGTTGGGCACTGGAACATGTGGAACAACTGGAACTGGAAGTGGTCACAGCACCAAGCCTGACAGAGCTCAAGAAGCATTTGGAAAACACATTCAGCTGCATTGTGTAACTCTTGGGGTGTCCTGTTCAGGGCCAGGATGTGGACATGATGATCCTTGTGTGTCCCTTCCAACTCAGGTTATTCTATGATTTTATAACTTGAAGGCCTGAGTTCAGAAATACAGTTGAAGGTGCTATGTTGGAAAGGATTTTTCTGCTGTTGAAATGTCTGGAGGATGGAAAAACCTCACTGTACTTGCCAAAACAGAATATACTCCATGCTGCAAATGGCTGAGAAAGTGAACTGACCTATCTTTTCCCAGATTATCAGTCCCTTGCAGCTACGTAAGCTCCAAGATGGATGGATGTATCTCTCAGCAGAACAAAAGTGAGTGTACATTTGTTTGCTTCCAACGTAGTTCACTCCTACTGAGACAGCGTTTGTGGTCTGCTCCAGAAAATTTCACTGATTAGAAGGGCTACAAAGGATATATAGTTGACTGCTTATGACAGCAAGAGAAATTAAGAAGAAAATGGCCTAAAAGAAGAAATCAGTTAAAATAAAATGATAATTCTGATAATTCTTAATATATATTTAAGAATATTCTGCTGAGACAATTTGCAAAGCTAAAAGGACAATTAGAGGGTAGGTTTTAATTTTGGGGTTTTAATTTGTTACAGGTCTTATAAATCTCAGCTTGGCATATGAGTATTTTTCACCAGTGGATGACATTATAAGGGAAATTCAGAAAATATTCCTTCTCCTTGAGCACATTGCAGTGATTTAATGGGATTAACTCATGTAGTACAAATAGCCTAACACTGTCCAAATGCAATCATTTCTTTCTCTTCCTTGTAGAAATGATTGCTTTAATTAGAATTTTTATGATTCCTGTTTGACAATGGAGTTCTTTCCTTTGTTGATCCCTACTCAGATGGTGTTTAAATTGCAAAATATTTTGAAGTTTAACCCAAAAGCAGCTATAACTTGCAATGAATTCTCCTTTACTCCATGCTTGCAAAGATTTCTGCAATATTTTGGAATCTCTGCAGAACAAGATGCCTACTTTTGTAAGCCAAACAAAACTGTAGCATATAGCCCACCTGCCTTTTTTTTTCTGTATCTTTTGCCTTAAAAAAAAAAAAAAAAAAAAAAAAAAAAAGAATTGAAAACTTCATAGGTTCAGAAATGTGAAGAATAGAGTATCCCCAGAACTATTATCCCAATCTAATGTGTTTATTTATGAATTATACCTTTATACTTTATCAGAATTATTAACTCCCCAAGGTAAAACCACCAGCTTTATGTACAGGATTGACTTCTGTACCTCAGTGAAATGGAATAAGTTCCTAGCCTGTTTGTCTGCTTTAAAAAAGAACATAACAGCTGTTTTCGGAGGAGGACTGGCTTTCAACACAGAACTGAGGCTACCAGTATAGCAGGTTTTTTGTCTTTGTACTCTCATAGACAAGTCAAAGCTGAATCAGTTTTTTCAATATTTAACAATTCAGGTAAAAAAGTATTTTGGAATTTATTTGTGATTAATGTTAAAATGGGGTATTTTCAGAATTGTCCATTCCCAAAGAGTAATCAAGGCCTTATGCCTGTTTCCATTCGAGGTCTGTTCTTTGATGACAGCAGGCTGGACTAGCATCTGAGAAAGTATCTGTGCTTTACTTAGTTACACTAGAGGATCAAAATTACTGCTGCACACAGGTAAGGTCACGGCAGAATGAAGCAGCTAAGGGCACAAATCTTCCTTTCATGCTCTGCCAGGTTCAGTAATCCCTGGATTATTCATTTTTCCTTTTCAAGGGATAACTCTGAAGATAACTAAAATTTAAAAAGTATTTCTTACTGCTTTGGACTCTAGAGCAACCAACTGCACCACGCCCCCTCCCCCCCCCCCCAAAAAAAAAAAAAAACAACCCAACAAACCAAGAACCAAACCAAACCAAACCAAACCAAACCAAACAAAACAAAAACAAACAAACAAACAAAAAACCCCAAACAAACAAACAAAAAAAAACCCCCACAAAACCAGAAGAGATAGAGAGAGAGAAAGAGAAAGAGAAAGAGAGAGAGAAAGAGAAAGAGAAAGAAGAAAGCAAATAAAAGCATTTCCAAAAGATTCAGAAGCTTAATGCTTTGGATTTTAGAGCAACAAATAAAAAACAAACACTCCCACCCTCTGAAAATAATAATAATAAAAAAATATTTTGAAAGTAAAGGTACTCAAGTGTCTTTTTAAACAAGGTATTTAACACCCTAGTGCCAAATATCACTGTGAAATAGATTTTTATAAATTTTTGTGGGAAAAACCACCAACAAACATACCAACCAAAACAAAAACAAACCCCAAACCCTTCTATAAACAGTCCTCATGGAAGACACTATTTTTCCTGCCATCTGCACCAGGGCATCATCACTTTGTGCCACCATGGATTCAAGGAATACTATTCCTTTTATTAACTCTCACAAAACATTGATAATTGGAGCTGAACACTTCAGCTGGAGCTGGAGTGTTAAGGTTATCAGCAACACCCTCTACTGTTCTTTGCCATAAGACCAAATAAAATCAGGAGAAACACACATTTCAAAGCAAGCCTAGAACTTTTCTTGAGTTCAGCCTGCTCAAAAGCCTGCTTTTCTCTCATATGTACTCTCTTCAGAGTCCATTTCAGAGCTGTTGTCAAGGGGAATTTAAGGGGCATGACCATGCTTCCCTCAGAATTGGGACCATGAACAAATAGTTTATCATTTTACTTATACATTCCTGTCTTTTTACCCCTCCATTTCAGGCACATGATTTGTGCTGCATCACCTTGTCTTTTTTAAGAACTCACAAAAGGCAGCTACTTTAAACGATTTATTGCAGCACAAGTGCTTAAGCAAAAGATTAAATTTTTAATCGTCAGCATTTGGTTGACACTAGTTTGGCTGAATTGTCAATTAAACAAATTGCTTGAGTGTATTTCCCAAGTTCTTACTTCTCCAGAAAATAAAGTCAAAAACACTCTCAAGGCCAGAGCTGGCCCACAAGGAGAGGTTAGTATCATGGTGAAAAAAAATCACATGTGAGGTTTTCTAAATCTTTGCACAGGTTAGTAATTGGCTATTTTTTTGTTGAACTGCTCCTAGCAGATCCTTGCATAGCATTAGAGTAACATGTTCCATTTTTACAGTAGTTTATTCACCATTTCTTCTTAAAGCTTTTTGCAAATGAGTCAATTATGGGGTGGCAAGTCAACATCAGGTGAGCTCAGAACAAGAACATCATGTAAAACAGCCAGTTTTATTTCTTTTTTATAGTTGTCACTTATCTTACAGGAAAACCTTAAAGTTCTCTTTAAAGAGAAGAAACAGACATGGACGTTTTCAGTTTCATATTCTATTTACTAAGATATCATTTCTTTATCTCTTTCTTTTCTCATCCAACTTCACAATTCAGGGTCATGTGCTGTGTAACTGAATAGATTTTTTTTTCCTAAGTCAAAATGACAACAGGAAAACAAGCAGTTAAAAATCCAGCATCACTTCAATACGTGACAAAGTCAGACTTGTGGTTTTGGTAGATGCATAAATGAAAAAGGAAAGTCTAATTGCATGAATCTAATGTCAAGTGGTACACATCAGTGAAAAGACATGGAAATCTTTCTTCTAGCATCTCTGAATTCAGTTCAAAGTACTGAGACTGTCAGAAGCATGGCACTGGTGATTTTTTTGTCCATTTCCTCTTTCCTGCAGCATCCTTTACACTGTTTTTTTCCCTATTTCATACCATGGAGCAACAATGTGGTGAGCTGAATGTTTGTCTTAGGAGGGTAGCTGGAAAGTACAGTGTATATTAATTAACTTTTTCTAAAGAAAACTTCTATACTGATAGAATAGGCAAGTCATAGGACTGGGAGGGGAAGCAACAAGAAATCAATTCAGAAATGATTCTGTGTTTTGACCTCTCTGAAGGATTTATTTAGTCCTAAATTACACTCTGTTTTCTGCCGGTTTTCTGGTTCTTATATAACTCTATCTTTTCCTCAGGGATTAATTTTCTTAATTTGATGAACACTGAGTTAGTGATTTGCTTTCCACATCAAGTTCAAGTTTATAATGCTGTTTTTCTCCATTAATATGACTCTAACGTGTGCATTTTCGTTGCTATTACTATTATTAATTGCAAGAGGCTCTTTACAAAAACACTCTAGTATCAAATACTCTTGAATTAGGATAATAATTAAGAAGAAATATATTTGGCATTTTGATAATACATGAAAGCTGAAGTACATACATACCCACATGACTGACTTGACTCATCAAAATCAAAACACACCCTTTCTGTTATGACTATCTTTAGCTCTTAACATGTGTTACTATAGAAATGGTATCCACACTCATCTGTTCTTCTTCATTTATTTTCTCCACAGGATGATAAGCCTATTCTTTAATAAAGTCATCAGAAGATGCAAGGGCAGATCTTAAGAGGCATCATCTTCTTACTCCTCATCAAGGAGCAGGCTTATTCATATCTGACCTCCTATTTTTGCAGGCAGCGACTAATTGCTGTGACTTGGCTTACCTTAACTGATGTGTTTTTCAAGGTAGGCAGTTACTGTAACAATGTAGTTTCTAGAAAATAGTATCTCTGGTGGAGACCATGTTTTGCCCAGAAGAGCATTTGTACAGAAGCAAATAAATATTTTGTGCTATTAGTTGCTTAGGAAGGCTTGGCTTTTTCAGTTTCTGAAGAAAAAAGAATTGCTCTATCTAATTTCTTACCAAAATGGAAATCCATTTCCATGTATTTTTGAGCTGAAATGTAAGCATTTGGACATTATTATTATAATATAATCAACAAAATTTTATCACCTTCTAGAATCAGGTTCTTCCAAAGCGTACCACTTCCTCAGGGCAGGTCATTGCAGTCTTCAGTTTAGTGATCCTTTTCTGTCCCAAGGCAGAATAGGTGAAATTAAAGGGCATGACTAATTAGTACAGCAACTTCTGCATAGAGCAGTACATCAGACATGCTTTGACTCTCTCCTTTCTACTTTTTTTTTTATGTTGGTCACTTTTTTCCTTTCAAGCCCATGAGCAATGCCTATTTGAGGATCAGGAATATTTCAGAGTAAGGAGGACATTTCATAATATTTATTTGCCTGGCTCTTTTAGGTTTTTTTAATGTCATTTGAGGATGGTTTTTGTTGCGTGTTTTATCTCCCTGATTTCAGGAAAGGTTCGCTGCACATCCATTTTTGGAAATCTCAGGCTCATGTTGAGCGCTGTAATCTAAGATGCAGGATAGGGAAAGAGCTGAAGTGTTTTCTGCACCCTGCCTTGAGACTTGCCTTTTTTTTCTCTTGCGAACTGGCTCTGGAAAAAGCTCAACTGCTGCAACTTAGATCATCGTCAGTTCTTGATGTGGTGTTTTCCTGAATCACAGATGCTTTTGAGACAGAACTACTGAGATTAACTTTGCCTTAACCTTGAAAGGTGATTTTGTTCCTCCCTTTTTTATTTTCCTTTTAACCTGGTTATAACAGAGAGAAAAAATAAATACATTAGGAAAAAAAAAAGAAAAAGGGAAAAAAAAAAACCAACCAAACCAACAAAACCTGACATAGAGAAGAGAAAGGACATTGGGATAGCATAAAACTGTAAGTATAATTATTTGCCATTGGTAGGAGCATCAGCTGATCAAGTGGTATGACGTGGCTCTCTCCCCCTCGGAGTCCTGGCTCCAATTTTGCCTTGGCTAGCTTGAGGGAGAAACCATGTCCAGAAGGATTTTTTCCCTCAGGGTCTTAAAGATCTCAGAGAGGCTGCTGGAACCTTTTCCTTTAGAGAGAGCACGTCCCTGTCGATGGCAAAAGGAAAGAGTCTGCCCTTGGTCTGGGGGGAATCACGGCTTTACTCAGTCTTTCTCCTGTGGTCCTGTCCCTGCAGGGTCAGGAGCTCAGTCCAGTCCCTGTCCCAGTCCCAAGAGAAAGATTTCCGTGTGCTCCCAAGGCTTTTATCCAGGGAGAAGGGCCCAGAGGCAGGGACAAGCCACTACCCAATCATGGACAAGGTGAGAATGGAACAGAGTTGGGTTACATTCCAGTGTGGAAGGATGGGTGTGGAGAAGGAGCAGGGACAAACCTTGTGATACATTTTCCAAGGGAACAGGGGGTACAGAAGAAACTATTACAAAACCCAATATAAAATGAAATACAATATAAACCCAAATAATGCACTACAACAGTGGTATATGAAAGTGCAGTGTTACCAGATGTAGTCCAAGCAGAATCCAATGTAATTTTCACTCAGGTGCACTATTTGTAGAAGAGAGAGAGCGTAACCTAAACTTGGCAGCTGCTGCAAAGAAGTGAGAAGGTACAAAGAAAGAGAGATTCAGCATCAGGAGCCACAGTTTATCAGTTGATAAAAGTCTCCCTAATTAAGTTGCCTGCAAGCAGAGCTTCTATCTCAGTTGTAAATTGCACTAGGGCAGGAGCTACCATACCTCAGGGTTATGTTTGGATTATTCCCTCAAATCTGCACTTTTTCAGGAAATCAAATTAAAGATGTACCATGGCTTTGAAAAAAAAAAGGATTCATAAAAATACAGAGGCCACATTTGCATGCAAATCTAGTGTTTTATTTTAAAAGGCAGTTGCCAGTTGGTTTTGGGCTGAGTGAGGGTCACCTGGGTTTGAGCTGAGAGGAATAGGGAGATGTGGCACAGGACTTGCCTAACCTGTGGAGGCACCAAGGTGGGAAGTGAGCTCTTGACACACCCCTGCTGGGAGTGGTCATCCTTAATTTAGATACAAGGCATTACACATTCGAAGACATCCTGCATAATGGCTTCTGGCAAACCTTTGGAACAGGGAAATAGATGACAAAAAAGCAGACAACAAAGCAAGTTTAAGTAAGCAATTTACATTACTTACACTCCTGTGGAATAGATAGCTCATCTACCATTTAAATAATGAGCATTATTTTTGTAGATGTTTTTAGGGATAAAAAAGTGGGACAAGAAATTGCATTCTCAGATGATGACTGAAACTCCACAAGAGAGAGATAGTACTCAGGGCTTGACAGGAGTTATGAGAAGAATCAGTATTTTATATTTAAATCTGAGTCAAGATGGACGCTAATGTCCAGTTCTCACATATAGGACGCTCGTGCTACAACTTTCACAAAGTCTAGCACCAGGTACATTTCATCACTTGCTCTCTCCCACTTGGTCTCATGCACAGGTAAATCTCTGAGCTGCTGTGCCTCAGGTTGAAACTCCCATGATTCAACCTGGTAAAGAGAGAAAGTTTATTTCCAGAAGACTTCTTCATCACAGAAGATTCCAGAAGTCCTGCAGCATCTTACTGAAGGGGTTTGGGAAGTAGTAATTACACTTTAATTATATGTGAAATTAATGTGGAGCAAGGACAACTGTCAGTGCTGTATTTTGATATGCTAGGTGTATTGAAACTGAGGCCTCTTCTTACTGAGCCATTCAAAAGAATGTTAACAAAGTCAACAGTACACACTTGTATTGAGTTATCCAAAGTTTGAAGGTTAAAATTGTACCTGGTAGGTTGATATAATTTTTGTTTAACCAGAAAGAAAGCTTGAAACTTTACCCAAGGTTTGACTTTAATCTTTTATGGGCAGAAATGAAACTGAGGGTGTTGCTGGTGCTTTGTTGTTGAGAAATTGTTTTCCTAATATTTGCTCTATGTGAAGCTGGCTGCTAAGTCTGTTTGAAGCTGTACTGAAGAAAATCTTATTTAAATGCTTTTATTTTAAAATTTTATCAAGATCAAGATGGATGAAAATTGATTTCCTGTCTGAATCATGGAACAAGATTATCTACTACTTTCCTTTTTCATCATCTGTGCTGGTCTTTAAAAAGTCCAGCTCCTAGAGTCCATTACTACAGTTCCCTGCTTTTATTTCCTCAGTTTTTCAAAAATAACCTGTCCATATGCTTTGGGAGAAAAGCTTGACAATATGCATCTTAAGCTCAATAATATGTATCTTAAACTTCCCATGCTTAGGAAAACAAAACAAATACATCCTAAAATGTATGCCAGTGCCTTCAGACACTCTGATTACAGTCCATGTCAGACTGCTTCAACAACCCTGAGCCAGAGAAGCTGAAACTGTCCTTGTACACAGCCAAGGAAAGGGAAGTCTGACTGCAATATGCAACACAATGGCACAGCAACTTTTCAGAGCATGAGCAGGGTTGAAAGACATTTGTCATAGCTAAACAAATACGCCTGAGTTATATTTTAATTTAGTGGGCTGATGGGGTGTTTTAAGTAAAGGACCTGGTAAAAAACAGAATCGCCCCATGCTCTACTTCCTCATGGATTTAAAAGAATCCTGCTGCTATTTTTCACCCTTGTTTTCCACCTCTTTGTGCTGTTTCTAATTTATTTTTTTTCAGTGTTCATCTCTTTTCCATGTTTTTCTCCGCTTTTTCAAATCCTCTTAAGGAGATGCTGTCAACTGTGTCTTCCCTTGCAGATCCTGCAATGTAGATATCTTCTTCTCAAGCTCTCTTGTTTATAAATCAATATTCAAATCCAAGGGCTTTGAAACAGGGGACAAGCAAAATTTGCCTGTTGGCAGCAATGACACTTTACATGGAACATCACACTTCTCATTATTTATTAACTGATACTAAGCCTTGGTAAACTTCCTATGTCACATCTTTGCTTAGTCTCAGGAAACAATGTGACTCTGCAAGGCTTCTCTCTGCAGAAGCTCAGGAGTTGGTCAGAACCGGTGTATGAACTCCTGTTTCTACCTTGCCATGTGCAAATCAAAATAGTGTAACACCTGAATGCAAGACAGCAGAGGGCAAAGATACCTTTACAAAGTACTCCCTGCCCATTTCTACGTTAGTCTTGCACAGTCTGTCCCGAAACTCTTCCTATGTCCTCCCTTGTAACAAGATTCCTCAGTACAGAGTGGGGATGACGAGAGGAGGGGGGAAAAAAAAAAAAAAAGGTAAATGGATATTTCTGGAGAAAACCAAACCAAGCCAAACTGAAATAAAATACAACAAAACACACAAAAACCTCCCAATAACAACCAAGATGTAGTATTGCTTATCCCTGTGAGAGCCTTGCACAAATAGGTACAAGGAACCAGTTAAAAATTAATGTGTTCAGCAGAACAAACAGTAAGTGAAAATATTTTTTCATTAGTATAGTCAAAACTCTTGCTTGTAGAACAAAAGAAAGATAAAAAACAACAACAAAACCCCAAAAAACTCAGAATCTTATTTTGAAAGTGGCTATGTAGTTGATTCTTCTCAAAGTAAAACCTATCTTCTGTAAGGGTTAATACTATAACTTCAATAATAATAATAATAATAACAACAGTAAAATTATCATGATCACCTTAAAAATAGCTTAACAAAGTTCTCTCCATCATGCTTTGCCTTCTGACATGTTGGGTGTTTAGGGCAAATTTGAGATAACTCAGACCAGCAGAAGTTGTGTGTAAAAATTTTCCTTAGTAATGCACAATGTTTTTGGATAGCATATCCAGATTTTTACTTTATCATTGGCAAAACAATGTAAACAAATATATATGATGTGCTTTTCTATCTGAAGATTATTTCACTCTTCTACCTAAGGCAACAGGCAGGAATCTGCCCTCAGATCTATTCTGACTTGTGGTTGTTGGGGAGGATGTGGAATGTACATCAGCAAATGTATGCTATGAGGTCTCTCCAAGTAGCCTTTTACATCTGCCACCAGTGGACACAAAATACAGGACTATACAGTTGCTGTGAGTCAGACAATTCCATATTATGTATTTACTTAATTAATATATTAAGGACTACCTTTTCACTTTGAGATCCTCAGATGAAATGAGGATCCAGATGGAAACATCTTTAATACTACCAGATGGTAGTGTTAAAGTCTTATTTAGTATGTAAATATTTCAGAGTATTCCCTAGGATTTATTTGATTTTATTTTGTACATGTGTGTGTGTGTGTGTTTTGCAGAATGCTTTTCTTTGCTTAGGTATAAATCACAGAAAGAACCAAATGAACTTCTAAAAATTTAGGCTGTTGGAAGAAACATTAGTAACTGGTATTGTAGAGGTACTCAGCTGTATGTACTCTAGTCCACAGCTAGAGATAAATAGAACTTTTCATGAAACATTCGTTCTCCAAGTTTCTTGCTTGCTCTCCTATACAGCGAGCCGAGCTATGAGACTATGTTGCTAGTAGAGCAACAATAGGAAGTTGGGAGCTTTCCCTGTATGCTTTTACTCTATATTTTTTACAGATTGTATTTTGTAACCTCATCTGCTCTCCTTGCAGGACACAGGTTGCAGTTTTGCTTCCTCTTCTGAAGTGTAAATGTGTCTTTAGGGAATGATCACGACATCTGTTTCAACTTGTATTCCAGAAGTTAAAATCTTTGCTCCTGCATACAGAAGGGGCCACTCTCTGTTAACAAAGATCCCCTCAGTTACATGCTGATATATACTGCTGCTCTCCTACAGCCTGGATTACAGTAAAATCTGTATACTGTCTTTAGGTACTTTAGCCATATATTTACAACACAAGGATTTCCTTAATCTGCATTATTTAGAAAACAGGTCCTGAATGTCATAACTGTGCTATTTGGTATTCATTCCTCTACAATGGATGAATGGAGAATTCTGGAGAAGTGAAGGAATTATGTACACCTGTTTTGAAATGCTCTAATCCATGCAATTAATTTTTTTTCAAGATAACTTTTTGGCTGATGTTTTTGTTCTGTACCAATTGTGGCCAATTCATTGGCTATAATTGGTTTTGAGGAAAGCCCTCAAGCATCATCCATTAATTAATGGCATTATTGATTTTAGGCATGCAAATGGATAACATACATCAAGAGATTTCAGCTTGCAGTCACCTTTTTCCCCATGACATGGCAATGCTAGCTGTGGAGGCAAAAAAATGGAGGAGCTGTGATCCAGGGAGGAGAACATCATGAAGCCCTGTGGACTTGAAGGATTTGCAATGGTAGTGCTGCAGTCTAGCTGTCTCATTAGATGTCTAAAGCCTGTTTCTAAGTCCACCACACTCTCAAGTTTCAGAAGTACACATGCTAGCTTTGTTTTAAATAGGAAGGTTGAAAGGGAAGGTGTCTTTCCTGTGATAGCTGCTTTGTCACAAAGATACATGAACACTTTTAAGCCCTAAAGTAATTTATACACATTAAAATTTCAACAAACCTTTGCATGCCATTAGGGAAAAGACACTGGATAGACCTCTGGATTGTAAGGGTACCGAGCTAATAATAAAACAGATTTAGACAGGGAGAATTCAGGCCTTTCATGACTGTACATTTCAGAATTTCACACAGGATTAGTGCTCACAGGACAACTAACAAGCCTCTTTCTTCCACTGTGTCTTGGTTTTGAAAGACAGTTTTCTGCCAGGGAAAGCTGGGGCTTCCCTTGGAATGGAAAATGTAAACCCCCTTCCCTCCAAATTATTATAATTATGCAATTAGGGGCTTTCAGGCAAAGATTTCAGGGAATAGGAATAACAGTCCTTTACTAGGAATATTAAACAAACAAACAAACAAACAAATAAATGTAGTAGTACTAAAAAAAAACAAGCAAACAAACAAAAATCCTGGAAAAACTCTGACAGAATCAGGGATATGACCTGGCACCCTGTTGGTCAGGGTGTTGGAAGCAGTCCAAATAAATCCTCCTGGAGTAACAGATATGGTTCTGTGGAGTAGAGATGGTCCTGTAGAAAGTCCAGTGGTGATGAGATGGATCCAGTCTTCCTCCGGGAATCCAGGAAAACCCAGATCCCTTGTGTCCTTCAGTGCCAGTTTTTATCTAGCTGGGAACAGTTGGCTCCTCCCCCACTGTGTGGAGCATCTCACAATGGGATGATGGAATGTGTCATATCATTGGTGGGCCCTAATGGCCCATTATCAGAAGATGTACCCCTGGAGGATGGAGGGGTGGTGAAAGAGATAAGAAACACTGCCCCACCTGGATTTAATGGCTGGGCCATTATCAGAAGGCATCCGCCCCACACCCCCCTGGGGTTACAAGAGTTAAGGAATAAACATCTCTGTAACAGCTTTCAACAGATGAAATAGAATACACATATTTTGGTTACATAACCAAAGACACACTAAAAACTTTGTTACTTTAATGCTGATTTTTTCAAATATATCCTGGATGTCAAAAAGAGCTGTAAAATAATGTCTAAGATGAAACACAGAATAGAGAGAAGAAGACAGGGTGGGGATGATCATATAACCCAGCTTAAAGATATCTGCTTTTTATAGCTTGAAAAACATCATTGGTGTTTTATACACTGCATAGGGAGATACATTTTTCCCAGGTTTGTATGTGTACTTTTACTGGAGTCACTTGTGAAGTAAGCTGGCTAAATTTGATCTTGCATTGCAAAATTATTTTTGCCAGGAAGCACAATGTAGGATACCCCCTATCTTTTTAACTATTCTGATGAGTGCTTAGGATTGCTAAGGAGGGCTTAATTTAGGAAAAAAATCCACCTTTTATTTCAGTAAGAATTCAGTTCTCTAGATAATTATCAAAATCTCTTTTATGTTCCTCTTAGAAGGAGGCCAAAAGAACTACAGAAAGTATACCCTGTTGTAGTTTAGTCAGGATATGTCTTTCTGTAGAGGCCTTGGACTAGGTATTTACACTGATTTTGAACTCTGTGCCTGACTAGACTCTTGATTTGCTGCAAGGATTTGCAAATAGGACTGGAATAAGACAAGGTGACCTACCCACTCCTGCATTTTGTGAGCTGACTACTGCTGCTTCAGCACTGGGACCATTTTTTCACTGGAGTTGTGAATGGCTAGTCCTTAAATGAATGGATCAATAATTATCCCTTAAACTTAAACAAAACAAAACAAAACAAAACAAAACAAACCCAACTAACAAACAAAAAACAAACAAAAATCCCCCCACACCTGATCTTCTGTCTCTCCCTTCTCTCAGATCCGGCAATGGTACATATTTCAGGCTCAGCCTGATTGATGTCATCAACCCCAGCTCCCATGTCCCTCTGTTATGACGATGTTCATTCAGATGTTCCAAATATCCATAGCAGGAATCATGTGTTCTTGTTCATGTCCCTGGTGAGCTGTACACACACATAAGGAAATTTTCTGTCACTTTTGCTGACTTATAGCCAGCTGACTTTTTGCTAGAAAGTGTCCTTTAAGATTTCTCAAAATTAAGGTAAAATTACAGGTCTTCAGCAAAGATTTTCCCATCCCTTTGCATTTTGAGAAAGTTTGTTGTTTGTTTTGGTTTTGGTTTGGTTTGTTGTTTTTTGTTTGGTTGGTTGGTTGGTTTGTGGTTTTGTTTGTTTGTTTATTTGTTTTTGTTTTTTAATCCCCACATTTTCAGTCACAATTCAAGTTTAGTAATGTGCTCTTTATTGTCCTGAAGACAAAGTGTTGTTTTGGATTTTAGGGTCAGATTCTAACATGAAAAATTTAGGCATTACCAAAAAAAGGCAAGCTTGTAATTCTTACAATAATTTCAATGAAAGCCACTGATTGCATAGAAGATCATGCACATTAAAAAAAAAAAAAAAAAAAAAAAAAAAAAAAAAAAAGAGAGAGAGAGAAAGGAAAACTAAGAAACCTAAAACCTATGACACTCCTTACTCCCTCTTATCAAGGGGGAAAGCAAGCTACATTTCAGATAATAATAATAATAATAATAATAATAATAATAATAATAATAATAATAATAAGGGCATTTCATGGCTCTGGCTAATTATATACACACATCAACTCTAGAATGTGTGACTCCAGCTAGTCACACTTCACTGATGGTCTTGGGGACAACGAGGACTTAGTTTGGATGGGATTTCCCAGGTCCTGAGCAGGTTTTATAAGAGCTATACAATTTTCAGTGCTGGAGCTAATTCAAGTCTTGCTCAGGATTTGTGTAATATCTTTCTCTGGTTTTATATATTTTTACCCAGACTAGAAGGGAGGAAAAAAAAAAAAAAAAAAAAAAAAAAAAAAAAAAAGAGAGAGAGAGAGAGCGGGATCGATCAAATTGCTGGCCAAAGTAAAACAACTGGTGCAAATGTTGTCCACAGTTTCTTAGAAAGGAGCACAGATCCTGGAACAAGCTACATTCGTCAAAAGAGCATTTACAGGTTCTACAGGAAATCCATTGCATTTCAGCTATTAATGTGAATGTGATGCTCTGTGCTTGCATAACAGTATGGTATAAAATTCTGACACATGTGGTAAAATCTGCCGTCTGTCTTTATATGACATGAGACAGAGAGAGGAGGGATGAGATCCTCATCTCATAGGAGGAATGTTGCTATGACAATTTACAGCAGCTAAAAATAAAGTCATGACTGCTCACAAGTCAGGGTAAGTAAAAGCAGCATCCCCATTCCAAGATAAAAATGAGCCTTTTTTTGGAAGTTGACAAACGGATAATTCTGAGGAAGGTATTTTGACCTTGAGTTATGTATCTACATTCAAACAATTTAGTCTCTGCAGTGAACAGTAAACAATTAAAAGCTGAAGTTTTATAGAAAATATTTAGGGGGTTTATGGGTTTCTATGGTGAATTGCTTGTTTCTGCGTTTGCAAGTTTTTTGTGCATGTGAAGAGTAGGTGCTAATCTTTCCCAGAAAGCAGCAATACAATGATTCTAGTAACAAAAGTTAATCTTCATGGCTATTGGAAAATGTGATGTGACTTTCTCAAGCAGACAAGGATTTGTCTGTGCAAATCATTATGTCGTGTCCAAAAAAGAAGCGCGAAGGAATCATTTTCCAAATGTCTCCGTCAGTATTTTTACAGTACCATCGTCTGGAGAGTGGGCTGTAGTTCTGGTTTCCAAATCATTTTTCAATTGAAAATACAAACGAGGATGTGGCGGGTCACACATACGCCCCCTCCTTGTCACAGTGTTTCTTGTACATGGGTGCCGTATACCGCTGGAGAAGACAGAGTTGTTACTTTGTCTCTCTGATGTAGGTAAAACCAGCAGTACTTGCAGGACCCAAATTCTAGCTCAGACGCGGTGCCTAATTTACTGGTGGGGGCGCATAGGTTTTCAACCCTTAGATGAATCACCATTTGAAGGGTTCTGCCTGTCTCTGCCGAATTTCAGGAGAAAGTGCAGTACTGTGCCAAGCAGTGCTCCTCTAATTTGGGATCCCCAACAGTGTTTACATCACGAGATCCTGCAATTTGTAATTATAAGCTTCAGCTTTCCAAAGTTTTATTAAGGGCACATGGTGTTTCCCACTTCCTTTACAATACAAAATATACATCCCTAAGGCTGCTTCATTGACATTCAGTCTCTTTTTACCAGACTCCTTTAGTTGTATCAACAAAACCATGGCCATTATGAACAGGCAGTCATTCCAGTCTCAAGGGACATAGAAAAAAGGCCTCAGATACATGCACATCCCAGACAATAATATGTAGTCTGAAGCAGGTGCTACTTTTACACACTTCTAAATCAGATAACCAAAAGAGAGAAATCCTGTAAGTATGCCCAGGATGTTTTAGTGAAAATTTTTGCCATTTTTTCCTGTTTAGATTCAATATTAGAAAAAAATTTCTTTATTGAAAGTGTGGTCATGCATTGGAATAGTCTGTCCAGAGAAGTCATGGAATCACTGTTCCTGTAAATATTAATAAGTGTGCACATGTGGTGCCTAGGGGCATTGTTCAGTGGTAAACCTGGCGGTATTGGGTTAACAGCTGGATTCAGTGATCTTGAGGTTTTTTCCAAGCCAAATTATTCTGCCATTCTCTGAAATTCATGTCAGTAACTGGAAGAAAGTAAACTCTTTATTTTTCTGTTGTTTGTAAGTAAGCGCATACTAAATTTAATAAAGAAATACAGAATTGAAAAGAAGATAGTCAAACTTAAATGGCTCAACTGTTCTATTTACTGGGTGAACTGAGGCAAAATTCTTTGGAAAACTCTAGGAGAACAGATTATAAATAAAGTTAAAAATATAAATGAGGCATTGTAACCAGAAGAGTCCTTTTATTTTTATCCAGGTCAACAGTCAGATGTTTGATATTAACTTCCTTTTCTTCTATTTCTTTTAGATCAGGGTGCATAAAGCTCAGCTTGTGGTAACCTGCCGTAATTTAGTGTATCCATTCCTTCAAATTTTCATATAGATGTAAAAATTAGACAGAAGAAAAATTATTCATCTTGAAATACTGAGTATACATCAGAAATTAATTTGAAAATAACTTCACACTATGTGCACCTCTGTTTCATTTACTCCATCCACTGACTGAAACTGATTTTGTTCAATTTTGGCAGTCTTTTGGATTTTATCTAAACATCAGCAAACCATCAAACCATTCAGGAAAATGAAAGCCTTCAGTGCTTTCCTTTTTTTTTTTTTTTTTTTTAAGAGGTGTATTATCAGTTCTGTAAAAGTTGACATTTACATGTAAAATTACCCTTCTTCATTTTCTTTCAGCTTGAATTTGTCCATGTATTTATTACTGAGGGGAGCGCTATTCTTAATTGCATATTAAAACCCACCCTGGCCTGGTACATTATTTTCCCTTTATTAATGATTTTTCTTCATGTGTTGTAAGTTCCATAGGCACTTGCCATGGCTGACTGTCTTCCTGAGGCAGAGCTCTGGTTACATGTGTGGGTAAGCTTGCTCCAGAGGTCATGTACAGTTTTTCAGAGACAGCACTGCAGATAACTGCTATCTAGTTAGATAACTATAAAGCTGTCTAGTTAGCTTGAACATTTCACACACCATTACTGCACATGTTGAAGTCCATGATGTGTTTTTATGCAGTTCACAATCTTGTCCATAAGTTCTTCCTTTGCATTCATCCCCCTGGCAGGTTTTATCATTCTCTGAGGATAAATTGCAAAAGGCTGCTTAGTGCTGTCAGTATGTGAATCACCTGGCTGCCAACCTTCAGGATGGATGTTCTAGCACAGTTTGATACCTAATCCTTACTCAGAAGTTTCTGCAAAGTAGCA